>NW_024870918.1:3387500-4587500 GCF_019054845.1 Dipodomys spectabilis | reverse complement strand
TTTGCTACTTTTCCCTTAAATAATTTTTTTTTTGGTTTTCACTGCTCCTCCTCTTAATTTCTTTTCTTTCTGTTTTATTGTTTGTAAGTTGTGGGGCTTGAACTCAGGGCCTGGGCCTTGTCCCTGAGCTTTTTCACTGAAGGTTAACTAGTGCCCCACAACTTTGAGCCATAGTACCAATTCTGGTTTTCTGGTGGTTAATTGAATATAAGAGTCTCACAGACTTCCTTTCCCTGGGTATCCTCAGATCTCAGCCTCCTGAGTAGCTAGGATTATAGGCATGAGCCACCAGCACCTGGATCCTCTTAATTTCTTAAAAGAAAAAAGTCTCTGGGGATGAATCTTATAATGTGCATTGTTCAGAGCACATGCTTCATACCTAAACAGATATGGGGCTCTGTCACTGATTTGCTAGGCAATGCTGGGTAAGTTTCTTAACCTCATTTCTGAAGACAGTTCTTCAGCAATTAAAATGGGAATACGAGGCCAGACCTGGTGGGTCCCATTGCTTTCCCTGAAAGCTTGGCAAAGCCTGCGCCCATTATGGCATCTGAACCATCCTGGCTTCTATCCACCCTCCTATGCCCAACTTAGCTGGTGGTCTGGATGGCCCTCCTAAGTTCATGAGGGCGAGAAATGACGTTCTTGGGTATTTCTTGAAGCGATCATCCTCCATAGGAAGTTATCAAGACTAGTGCCTCTTCTCCAAAAGAAGTTTTATCTACTTTTTACTACATCAGAGAGATTTGTCTATGACTGTCCTAGCTAGTTACCTCATTAAAACTCAATTTCCTTTCCTCCCTCTCGTCTTTCCTTCCTTCCTTCCTTCCTTCCTTCCTTGATTCCTTCCTTCCTTCCTTGCTTCCTTCCTTCCTTCCTTCCTTTCTTCCTTCCTTCTTTCCCTCCTTCCTTCTTTCCTGCCTTCCTTTCCAAAGAAGAGAAAGCTTTCTTGTTTCATATCTTCCAAGGAAGCTGATTTGGCTTATTATAGAAATCAACAGAGATACAAATTATGGTGTTCCCTTTTTTCTACCTTTTCTTTTAATTTATGGAAACATACCAGCACCAGGCTTGGGAAAGACGATAGTTTACATGTCCATCCTGGACATTCCTTATTCTTATGCTTTTGATAAATGGCAGCCAAAGGTTACAGGACCATAGATGACATTTCTAAGGAAATCACAGCCAACGGCTTCCTTACCCGACAGTCTCTCTGAAGTGTTTTCATGAGTGCGTTGTACGTTTCTGTGTCGAAGTACAAGCCTTCGTGCATATCCTGCAGGAAATCCAGGTCCTTAAACGTGGGGTTGGATTTCTCCCTCTCTTTTCGGGAGGCCCTTCGTTTATAAGTTGAACCTTTCAAGTCGTATGTAAAGTGCATCCTCAGAGCCCTTGGCAAGACATTGTTCATCACCACAATCCGTATGTTGATGCCTCCGGACTGCATGCAGTACAGCCCATAGAATTTAGGCAAAAGAGTCCTTGGATTCTGGTTTAAATTCTAAAGGCAAAAGAAGGACGGAAAGAAGAAAGAAAGAATGTATACAATATTTTCCACTTTTACAAGACAATATTTTTTATCAGAGACGTGCTTTCATGCCAATATGGTAACAAAAAATGGCTTATCTAAAAATGAGTAACTAAGGCTGGGAAGGTGGCTCAGTGGTAGAGCACTTGCCTTGCATGCATGAAGCCCTGGGTTCAATTCCTCAGCACCACATAAGCAGAAAAAGCCAGAAGTGGTGCTGTGGCTCAAGTGGTAGAGCGCTAACCTTGAGATGAAGAGCTGAGGGACAGTGGCCAGGACCACAGTTCAGGCCCCATGACTGACCAAAAAATAAATAAATAAATAAAAATGAGTAACTAAAAACAAGATGTGGTTATCTTTACTGGTGTCTACTGCTAACATATTGGTTTATAATTTCTTTCCCTTCCTTCTTTCCTTTCTTCCTTTCCTTCCTTCCTTTCCTTCCTTCCTTCCTTCCTTCCTTTCTTCCTTCCTTTCTTCCTTCCTTCTTTCCTTCCTCCCTCTTGCCTTCCCCTCCTTCTCTCCCACTGCCCCCTTCCTTCCCTCCCTTCCCCCACATGTTGTGGCAGTACTGGAACTCAAGGCAGATGCTTTAAGTATGTGCAGCTACTCACCATGTAGTAACCCGGTAGTAGCTTCTGAAGGAACTCTGCTTCTTTATGCTGGACAGTCTTAATGATAAACTCATCATCACTGGTGACGAAAAACAAGGAGCCACTGGCTCCAGGGTTGGAGAGCTCTATGAGAGGTTCACTGCAGATGGAGTACTAGAAGAGTAAAGGAAGACGTGTTTGATGGTGCTGATGGTAAGAATGATTTGAGATGCTGGCGATCAAACTCAGGGCCTTGCATAGACCAGGCAAATGTTTTGCCACCGAGCTACACTCCTGGTCCTAAGGAAATATACATTACAGTTGGGGACAGAGATAAAAGGAGGCTCATTGTGTATGAGATACAGACTGGCCTGGTAAAATCCACGATTCAGATAGGCTTTATGCCCAGGGAGGCCTGGACCATGATTCTCCTATTTACACTTCCTGCTATTGCTACCACACTGACTCTGTGAAAGGATCTGTCTCATGAACTTTTTGCATGGGCTGGACTAGACCTGTGATCCTCCCAACACCAGCCTCCCATGTAGCTGGATGACAGGTATATGGTACCAGACCTAGCTACTAGTTGAGTTGGGGGATCTTGTGCACTTTTTTTCCAGGGGTTGGCTTGGAGTTATGATCTTCCAGATTTCAGCTTTCAAGTAGAAACTTTGTACCAGTGGACTATGATTTCTCCTTTTCCGCACACTCTCCCCCTTCCTCAGCCCCTGGTAGCCACAACTCTACCCTCTGCTTCTATAATTTTGCCATTTTTTCAGATTCTTTCTGAGTAAGATCATGTGATATTTGTCTTTTTGTGTGTACCCTTACTTCACTTAGCATAACTTCCTCCTCCACCATGTAGTTGTGAATGACAGAATTTCATTATGTGAAAAGGCTGAGTCGTATTTCACTGTGTATTTGCAGCATGTTTTCTTTTCACTTTCATCCCCTGATAGACACCTAAGTGGATTCCATATCTTGAGGAGGGTCAACAATGCTGCAATGAACAAAGGTATGCAGGCGTCTTCTTTGATGTTTGGATTTCTTTCTCCAGCTACACACCCAGTAGTGACATTGCTGAATCATATGGAAGTCCTTATTTGTTTGTTTGCTTGTCCTAGACCAGGATTCAGACTCTTGATTAGATGCTTCCACTCATTGGCTGGCACTCTACCACCTGAGCTGTGCCTCCAGTCCTTCTTCTTCTTTTTTTTTTTTTTGTTGGTGTGGGGCTTGAACTCTGGTCCTGGGCACTGTCCTTGAGCTCTTCAGCTCAAGGCAAGCACTCTACCACTTGAGCTACAACGCCACTTCCAGTTTCTGGTGTTTTATTGGAGATAAGAGTCTCAGGGACTTTCCTGCCCGGGCTGGCTTTGAACCATGATCCTCAGATCTCAGTCTCCTGAATACCTAGGATTTCAGGCATGAGTCACCAGTGCCTGGCTTTCTTATTTGTTTTAAGGCATCTCCATACCATTTTCTATAGTGGCTACTGTGAGCTATATCCCACCACCAGAACTTAAAACTTGTGTTTTCTCCCATGCCTGACAATGCTGGTTATCTTTCATCTTCGTGATGCCAGCTTCTCTAACAAGTAAGAGGTGATTCCATTCTGGTTTCAATGTATATCTACCTGATGATCTGTCATGTTGAAAAAGTTAAAATGTATCTATGGGTAATTCATATACCTTCTTCCAAGGGATGTCTATTCAGATCCTTCACCCATTTTTTCCATGGGGTTATTTACTTTCTTGTTATTGTATAAGTTGAATCTCTTATATATTGGTTCTTGTATATTGGTTCAATCTCTATTTTGAAGATGGACCTCTTATCAGATATATGATTTGTAAATATTTTCTCCCAATCTGTAGGGTTTTCTTTCTTCTTCATTGTGTTGCTTCTTTTGGTGTCTGGAAGCTTTTTGGATTGATGCAATCCAATCTGTCCAGTTGTCCAGTTTTGCCTTTTGTTGCCTGTATTTTGGGGGTCATATTAAAGGCTTACTGTTGTACAGCTTTCCCATGTTTTCTTCTAGTCATTTTGTAGCTTTCAGCTTTAAATTTAAATCTTTTGTCCATTTCCAAGTTGATTCTCTGTATGGTTTGAGATAAAGGTCAGTTTCATTTTCCTGTATGTGGACAGCCAGTTTCTAGGACATTAAGAATTGAAGAGAATGCCCTTTTCCCATTGTGTGTCTTGGCACCTTTGTCGCCAATCTACTGATTGATTTGTGAGTTTATTTCTGAGCTCTATAGCCTATTTTACTGGTCAATGCATTAGATGATGAACCTGTTTATTCTTATTTCATTTTTGTGTGTGTTAGTACCACATTGTTTTGATAATGATCAAATTTCAACTTTGCAATATTGTCACATCTTGAGGATATAGCTATCTGAATATATCAGGGCTGAAAATCTTCCAGAGTTTTTGTTCTGGGTTGGTACATATATAAGTCCTTTCTTCAGGAAAATCTAAAACAAGGAAGAATGAGAGGGGAGGGAACAGGAGAAAGAGAAGGACTAAGAGAACAATTAAAAGCAGTTTGTAGATGATCTTGTTTTAGCAGCACTGTGGACAAGGGAAATTTGGGGGAAGTTCCCCAAGAAGAGAAGGAAGGAAGTGTTTGTGGCTGCTTGGTCACTGCTGACTGCCTCTTTCTACCTCCACTTGTCTTGCTTCTTGACACTCTCTTGCTATGTACACCTAGAACTTAAGGCCTTACGTATGACAACAAAAGTAGCCATCAGACTGTGGACAAGACACCATAAAAGCCAAGAGGAAGCCAGGTACTGGTGGCTCATGCTTGTAATCTTAGCTAACTGCGAAGGCTGAGATGTGAGGGTCGAGGTTTGAAGCCAACCCAGGCAGAAAAGTCTGTGAGACTCTTATCTTCCATTAACCAGCAAAAAACAGGGCTGAAGACATAACTGAAGTGGTAGAGTGCCAGATGTGAGAAAAAGAAAAAAGCTAAGCTACAGTGTGAGGCCCTGAGTTCAAGCTCCAGCACCAGCACCCCACACGCAGATACACACACACATACACACACACACACACACACACACACACACACACACACACACACACACACACACACACACATACACACACACACACACCAGAGATAGGCCTTTCCCTTCTCTGAAATCCTGAACTGTTCAACATTTGGCCTTAGTATATTTATTTCCTGGCTGTGTTAATTGTCTTCCACATGACTGATCATTCTAGAGGGATTCCCAGTTCTATGAGTGGTATAACTTAAGATTTCTAACATCTCCCTATAACTTTTTTTTTTTTTGGGGGGGGGGGTCCGGTCGTGGGGCCTGAACTCTGGTCCTGGGCGCTGTCCCTCAGCTCTTCAGCTCAAGGCTAGCACTCTACCACTTGAGCCACAGTGCCACTTCCGGCTATTTTCTTTCTGCTTATGTGGTGCTGAGGAATTGAACCCAGGGCCTCAGGCATGCAAGGCAAGCAATCTACCACTAAGCCACCTTCCCAGCCCGCTTCCTGTAACTTTAACCAAAGTCTTTGTTTTAGATACAAAAGGTATCTAAAGTACTCTCAAATTTGAAAATGAACCTTTTTACCTGGCCCCATGTGATGAAGACTTCTCTGTGAAACCATTGGATCAGTTTTCTGGGCTTCTTTCTAAACACTCCAGGTCTACGGCAACTCTACTCTGAAACTGGTTTTTCGAGTAAAAGACTTACTAGGAAACCTAGTTAAGCCATGTTAAAAGTTATTCAGAAAAGGGCCTTCCCCAAGAAAAGCAATTCTGTAACATCAGAAAGAATGAGTGAATGAACTTCCCAAGCTGTGGGGCAAGAGACAAGGCTGGGGACAGTCACCTTTGTCCCTCTGTGGCCAGTGTTATGAAATGTGAATCTATGGAATCTCTCTGGCTGGTAAGACACTCAGAAGGAGACTCTATTAATTTCTAGTATGTGTCATGAAATGAGCCATAGAGTTCAGAGTTCCCCACTCTGAATGATGGCAAGTCTCAGGAATGACTAAGGCCAGAATCAAAGGATCTTCTCCAGCACAGATATATGTGCTTGAATTGGGAGTGATGGGCAGAGCGGTACCTTGCATTTGAACGTTGTGGTGAGGCAGAGGGCTATATGGAAAGATGCATCTAAGGCAGCAGGATGCCCAGTGTCTTGAGATGTAGCCCTTGCTGCGTTGTGGAGACTTATTCTTTGAAGAACTAGTAGTATCTCAGTGTCTCACTGTATGGAAATTGTGTGATTTTCTTAGGGACCAACTAAACAAGGGAATCATTCATAGATTTTCAGCAGTGCAGCATGGTAATTGGTTTTGAATCTCATTACTTGTAGCTTACACATATGGTAAGGTGTGTTTTAAGTGTGTGTGTGTGTGTGTGTGTGTGCGCGCGTGCGCATGTGTATGTGTGCGTGTGTGAAAATGTTGCTATACTTCCTCTCAAAAGAATTATTTCCAGTCTGGCTCACATATGCTTAAAAACATTCAGAAGGGGATGAATAGCAAGTATTTGATTCTTGAAAAGAAATTCTGATGAGCTCTTAGGGTGACAACAGTGACCAGACTATGACATAAACATTTCCCAGGAAGTTCCTGGTTCCCTGCACAGGCATAGGATTGCAAGACTACTGTCACATCAGACATTACAAACAGGCTGTTCTGTTTACACCTCCTAAGCGAGAAGAAAGACAGAGAGGGAAGAATCAAATTTAAGAATAAAACATGACCTTGTAGGCCAAGAACCAGTAGGCAGAGATTGAGGATTGTAGCTCGAGGCCAGTATAGGAAAAAAAAATGTTCTTTGAGGTCTAATCTCAGCAGAAAACTCTGTGCATCCCAGCTGTCACAGTAAGTATAAAATAGGAGGTTCATTGTCTATGCTGGTCTGGGCTAAAATTAAGACCCTAACTGAAAAAATCATTAGCGCAATAGGATTAAAAGCTTGATTCAAGTGGTAGAGGGCCTGCCTAGCAAGCATGAACCCAGAGTTTAACATTAGTACCACCAAAGTCTCCTTGCCATGTATATGTAAAAGTGTGTTGAAAATCTCCAGTACCAGATATCTATATACATATATATGCATAGAGATATATAATCTAGATATAGATATACAGATTAGATAGATTATAGATAATAGATTACTATATATAGATATATAGATTATATATCTATATGCATATATAGATGATAGATTATATATAGATTATATATACATACTATGCATATAGTATATATATATACTATATACATACATATATATCTATATATAGAGATACATATCTATATACATACTATGTATATAGATATATCTCTATATATGCACATATGTATATATAGGGACAGACAGAGACAGAGAGACACATAGAGAGAGATAAAGACAGAACCAGCATGAAAGCTTTTTCAAAATAGTTATGAAGATTTGTAGGTCAAGGAGAAAACGGTTGTAGGCCAAAGGAGATCTGAGATGAATGGTATAAATAAGACAACTAAAATAGGCAGGCTCTCAAAGAGAATCTAATCAGTAAAATTCACAGGAGTGTTTAAAACTAATTATAATGTATCTGTTAGAATAATTATCTGAAGTAGCAACTGATATCAGTTATTTAAATACCAACCACCAGAGCAGATTTTGTAACTCTCAGTTGAAAGCTGTGGAGTCAAATCATATTTCCTGAAGCTAAATTTATAATCATTATCAAACTTGGAACTATTGCTGTGCTCCTAAGCTTTATAAAATAAGAGACTCAAGGCATTTGCCACTGTCGCTAGGAGACAAATGTTTACATCACACATTTCTGGAGGAGGAAGGAAAATTACAGATTTCTTACCAAGTAATCGTCAGGCTTGATACCAAAAAGTTCTCTGAAGTACCGGAATGCTAGCGGAGCATATGTCTTGAATCTGAAGTCTGGGTAGTGATGTGCTGGGGTCAGATTGCTCCCTTCACTGCAGTCAAAACATCAGAAAAAGGAGGCAGAGAGAAAGAATATTAGTGAAGACAATTTTGACTTCAAATTTGAACTAGTCCAAAGATTTGATTCTAGAAGTATTTGTCCTGGGCTGATTTCATTTCTGCTAAGGTGGGTCGTTCCAAGTTCACATCACAAAATCAAGGGCCAATCAGGTAACTGCTAACTTGGTGATAGGCTAACTTGTGCAGGTTTTGTTGGCCAATCACACTATGCCCTGGCCTGGTCATTCTCCATGGTTTGCCCTCCCCTTTCTCCTTCTTGGAAAACCTGTCTTGTCTTCGCCGGTGAAACCACACTGTAATGCTTTAATAAGATCCAGGAATTTACTGTGCAGAAAGATTTAAAAAATAGATTCTTTGGTTGTGAAATCTCTAAACTAGATAGAGGCTTACAATTAGGAATAAGGGAAATCATTCTCAAACAATCCCAACCAGAGAGAACCATTGGACCGAACCAGTGGAATTTTAGTCTGAATCCTTTCTTATAGCTAAGTTTTTCAGAGATTTTAAATATTTGACTTGTATTCCTAAATATATCACCAGCTTTGTTTTTCCTTTCCCAAGGTTCATTTTAGAATCCTGACTAAGAAGTCAAACATCATCCACTCAGGTGAATTCTCTTCCATACTGATCATATCCACAGGTCATCCACTGGCCTGAATTTGTGTGTGTGTGTGTGTGTGTGTGTGTGTGTGTGTGTGTGTGTGTGTGTGTGTGTGTGTGTGTGTGTGTGTGTGTGTGTGTGTGTGTGTGTGTGTGTGTGTGTGTGTTTCAGGCCTGGGATCTTGAACTCAGTGTCTGGGTAATGTCCTTGAGCTTTTTCAAGGCTAGTGCTCTACCATCTGAGTCATAGCTCCACTCCTGACTTTTTTGGGTAGTTAATTGAAGATAAAAATCTCATGGATTTTCTTGTTCAGGCTAGCTTCAGATCCTCAGATCTCTGTCTTCTAAGTTCAAAGGATTATAGGCATGAGTTACTAGTGCCCATCCGAAATGCCTTATTTTAAAGGCTAGGACCATACTCAGGCGGGACACATGATGTATTCATTGTGAGAGTGAGGCAGAAACTCAGGCTGGCTTTGAGGCCAGCAGTCACTATCTCCAGCTCAGAACAGAATGTCTCCCAAGCCAGGCACTGGTGGCTCACACCTGTCATCCTAGCTACTCAAGAGACTGAGATCTGAGGATTGTGGTTCAAATCCAGCCCAGGCAGGAAAGTCCATGAGACTCTTATCTCCAATTAACCACCAGAAAACCAAAAGTGGCACTGTGGCTCAAGTGGTAGAGCACTAGCCTTGAGGTGAAGAGCAGAGGGACAGCATCCAGGCCCAGAGTTCAAGCTGCATGACTGACAAAAACATGACAAACAAACAAACCCAGATTGCCTCCCAGGCTGCCTGCTCATGTTAACAGTTTCTGTTTGCATAAGCAAGTGTGGCCAGACATATCTGAAAAATTTCATTTCTCATTTTATAATTGATAAAGAGAAATATATTCAGTTGTAGGTCCCTTGGGAGCATCCAAGGGCTGTTTCTAGAACTTCCATATGGCATGTATGGTTTATAAATGTGGGCTATGATACAATGGATAAGCGTCTCATATCTAAAATATACTTGGAACTCAAAAAATTAAATCCCCCAACAACAAATCCTCAAAGAAACAACTGCCCAATAAATAAGTGGGCTAAAGACTTAAAGAGAAACTTCTCTAAAGAGAAAAGAAGGATGGCCAGTAGACACATGAAGGAATGCTCAACCTCCTTAGCCATAAAAGAAATGCAAATCAAAACAACATTGAGCTACCACCTCACCCCAGTTAGAATGGCTATAATCAAGCACTCTAATAACAACAGATGCTGGAAGGGATGTGACCAGAAGGGAATCCTACTGCATTGTTGGTGGGAGTGTAAACTTGTTCAACCACTTTGGAAAGTAGTATGGAGGTTCCTCAAAAGACTCCACATAGAGCTCCCCTATGACCCAGCAATCCCACTTTTGGGCATTTACCTGAATGATCACAAACAAGACCATACTAAAGCTACCAGCACAACTATGTTTATTGTAGCATTATTTACCATAGCTAAGGCATGGAACCAACCCAGATGTCCCTCAGTAGCTGAATGGATCAAGAAAATGTGGTATATATATGTGATATATATGTATATATACATATGTGTGTATATATATATATATGTATATATATATATATATATATATATATATGAATTCTATGCCTCCATCAGAAAGAATAGCATTGCCCCATTTGATAGGAAATGGAAAAACTTGGAAAAAAATTATATTAAGTGAAGTAAGCCAGGCCTAAAGAAACATAGGTCCTATGGTTTCCCTTATTTGCAATAACTAGTATATGTCTGGGACAAGCAGAAAAGATCAAAAGCTATGTACTTATGACCAGATAAGATGATGTTAAGCGAAATGAACCCCAAGATAGGGACACAAGTGGTGTTTTCTTTCTTGTTATTGTTGCTAACATATTTATAAGGTACCATGTGATTTTTTTTTCTTTGTATGTTTCTCCCCTCTGGTATAACCCCTGTTTTCACTGTATTTGATGTCGGTATAATTTGGGGAGGGGAAGGGAAAAAACAAAATGTTTAAATAGGGATGCAGGTGGACCCATTGTAACAATGAGATGTACAAGACACTGTTGAATAACAAACTTTACAATTTAGGCAGGGGTAGGGGGGTGGGAGAAAGGGGGGAGTGTAGTTGTGGAGGTGGGAGGGAAGTGATGGTAAGGGGAAAAACAAAGGAGGAGGCAACAATGCTTGATAAGAAATGTACTCATTACCTTGTTCATGTAACTGTAAACCCCCTATACAGTATTTTCACAATAAAAACCATTAAAAATGCGGGCTATGTAGAACTAAGAGGTAAAAACAAAGAGGCTCAAAGTGACCTTCTCCTTTGCAAGCAAGTAAAAATAATCCCACCGCCTTGCTTTGAAGGGGGCAGCTTTCACTGGGTGAAGAATGTTGCCACTGCTTTATTTCTTCTGCTCTTTTTAAACATCCTTTTGTCTCTTTCATACGATCTAAGAACCTCACTCTCTTAGAATTTCTTCAACAGACCAAGAGGTAGCACCAGATTCACACACACAGCATGTCTCTCATATTTAGGTGGCCTTTAGCCCAGACACATTCATTCGTAGTTTTGTGTTTGGTTAATTCTAACCTTCTTGGCTTGATCACCTTGGCTTTTATTATAATCGCTACCCTAGGATTCACAGCTCCTGGCTTCTGTGTTTAATTCAGTCATGGTGTAACTAGCACAGAATTAGGTTTCCTGAGACAGGCTGACAGTCAGACCCATGTACACACAGAGATGCATCTGCCCACAGAGAACACCTCAAGATAAAAAAAAAAGAACATTGATTTCTTTAAGTATATATTGTAACAGCTGAGTTCAAAAGGCACCACATCATAACCTTTAAAAAATAAATCAATCCATTCAGCTAGCTTTGGGTCACATGAAGACCGGGAAAATGGACCCTGCTATCTTTGGGACTAAGGGCCTGTCTGTCATACTTCGCAGAGGAATTACACAGTGAATACGAAACATGTATGGATGAAGAATGACCTGCTGAGTTTACACAACCTCAAACTTCTCTCTGTGTGTAGGGAGAGCCGCATTCCTAGTGGCTCTTGTAAGTTAGGGTCCCAGCATACCACTACTGGTGTGTACTTTACCCCTAGGCCTTATGAAGTATATCTTCCTCTGATCCATGTTTAGACCACTTTGGACCCTTTAGCAACATCCTGGAATCCTAGCTATCCTGCATGGCAATTAAGAACATGGGTTTTATAGTCCGGAGAGACCTGAGTTCAATCTCCCTCTGGGCCACCTGCCAGACTACACCTCAACTAATGAAGTAGGAAGTGACTAGAGACACCAGTGAAGTGTGCCTGGGTCCGTGCATTCCCTCAGTACCGTTGGATGGATGGGGAGATCTGGCAATGGCAAACAGCCCAGAGTTCAACTCTGCATGTGAACAAAGACTTGACTGTGCTCTTAAAGAAAAGGATAAAGAAATGACAAACTAGGAGAAAAAAAATGTAAAGTCATATCTCAAAGAGCTAATCTCTTAACATAAAAAGCTCTACTAGCTGGATGCCAGTGGCTCATATCTGTAATCCTGGCTATTCAGGAAGCTGAGAACTGAGGATTGATGGTTTGAAGCCAGCCTGAGCAGAAAGTCTGTGAGACTCTCATCTCCACTAAATTATCAAAAAATTGGAAGTGGAGCTGTGGCTCAAGTGGTAGAAAACTAGCCTTGAGTGGAAAAGAAGCATCTAGGCCCTGAGTTCAAGCACCAGAACTAGCCAAAAAGAAGAAGAAGAAAAAAAAGCTCTGGTAAACTGCAAAGAAAACCAATTAAAAAATCACTTTAAAATAGTCAATGTTACCAAGCGCTTCATAGAAATGCATTAAGAACCCTGGAGGTAAAAGTCCAGTCATTCTCATCCAATTCCAGTAATAAACAATAAAATCTCTTTTTTAAAAGACAAATACTGATTTTAAGTATGAATGTGTTCTTAAAAAATTAATCCTCAGAGCCACAAAGCAATGTCTCTCATGTTCTCCAAGTGCAGTATCTTTTTTACTTTGTAATTCATCTTCTTGGGAAAATACTGCCAGTTATGGTGACATTTCTAAATAAATATAGTTAAAAGAGATAATCTTTGTGCTACTTCTTGTCTTCTTATATTAAGGTGGTAATTGCTTTTAAATGGTTATTCTCTCTCTCTTTTCTCTCTCTCCCTCCTTCCCTCCCTTTCCTTCCTCTCCTCTCCTTCTTTCCTTCCTTCCTTCCTTCCTTCCTTCCTTCCTTCCTCCCTCCCTCCCTTCCTTCCATCCTTTCTATTTATTTTGTCAGCTGTGGGGCTTGAACTCTGGGCCTGAATAGTGTCCCTCAGCTCTTCAGCTCAAGGCTAGCACTCTACCTCTTGAGCCACAGCTCCACTTCCACTTTTCTGGTGGTTAATTGGAGATAAAAGTCTCACGGACTTTCCTACCTGGGATGGCTTTGAACCGTGATCCTCATATCTCAGCCTCCTGAGTAGCTAGGATTACAGGTGTGAGTCACCAGTACTGGGCTTTTTTTTTTTTTTTTAAAATATATCAATACTCAGGGTCTCTTGCTTGCATGGCTTGCTTGCTCATGGCTGGCACTGTACCACTTGAGCCATGCCTCCAGCTCAGCTGGTTGTTGGTTAATTGGAAATAGAATCTCAGAGACTTTCCTGCTTGAGTTGGCTTCAAGCCTCAATCCTCTGATTTTAGCCAGAGTAGCTTGGATTACAGACATAAGCTACGAGTGCCTAGCTCCGGTATTCTTTAAATGTATGGCTTTGTGGCATTAAGTTCATTCATTCTATTGTACAACCATCAACACTATACATCTTCAGATGTATTTGTTTTTATACACTGATTTTTTTTATTCCTCCTCAGACTGATGGCATAGATGGGTAAATTTGGTGCTTTTTGCAAATACAGTATCAGAACATAGTATTTCTATATAGTTTCCTGGAGAAAATTTAAGTTAAAAGCCAAAAAAAAGGGGGGGTTGACAATGGAAGCAAGGCTGAAAATGTGGGTCCACCAGTCCAGTATTGTAAATTAGGAAAAGCAAAACCGTGGCTTGGGTACTGCTTCATGGAAGCCCTCTTCTGCCCGTGACAGATATCACTCTGAGATTATTGTACCCTTTCCTCACTGGATTTCAGAACCCATCTCCAAGGTCTTTCAGGCCTTTATCATAATGAAGTACAACTGACCCATAGTAGAAACCCACATATCACATTCACATAAAAAAAATAATGCAAGAGTCAGGTGCTGGTGGCTTACACCTGTCATCATTGCTATTCAGGAAGCTGGGATCGAAGGATTGTGGTTCAAAGCCAGCCTGAGCAGGTAAGTCTGTGAGACTCTTAATCACCAATAAACTACTCAGAAAAAACAAGAAGTGGCGCTGTGGCTCAAGTGGTAGAGTGCTGGCCTTGAGCACAAAGAGGCTCAGGAACAGTGCCTAGGCCCTGAGTTCAAGCCTCAGGATGGGAAAAAAAAAAAGCAAGCTATCTCCTTCCAATGGAAAAACTTCATATGGTATGGCAGCCAGAGGACCAACACGGACTCTAGACTTGTAAAGAAGCACATGGTAGTCCTTCAATGTGAGGATGTCACGGTGAAGGTTCCTTAGCATGGGACTGGTCACAAATATCAATGTTCTTACCTGGGTAGGAATACACTTTCCACCACATAGAAATCTTGCATAAGAACATCTCGTTCTGGCTTGGATGTGAGGTTCCCTACCGTGTAGCCTATTCCCAGCTGGATAGCGCCTTTAATAGCAGATGATGCAGTCTGCAAAGAAACAAAGGGCTCCAAGTTAGCCTCCATGGCAGGGCATTGGTCAAGGTCATGAGCAGAACCTCATGAGGGTGAGGTTTCCTTTCCTGTCTTGTTCTTACACAGGAACAAAATTGGGGTTTGGAAAGATGGCAGGTTGCTCCTTTTGATGGGAAATCCACTCAGAAATATTTGGATCCTTCTCATGAAATTATGTGTGTGTGTGTGTGTGTGTGTGTGTGTGTGTGAGAGAGAGAGAGAGAGAGAGAGAGAGAGAATCTTTCCTACAAAGGGGTTTTAAAGGCCAAATGCAAAATAGTCACTCAGAAATTTGGTGGATCATTTTCAATTCATAGGATCATTATTCTTATCCAAGGAGAAAAATGATATAGTCAGACTGTTATTTTTTCTAAAAAGTCAAGACTTTGTGTAGCCTGCTTATGGATCAGCAAGACTATTTTAACTACAAGAAATAAGAGAGTAAAAAAATTATTGGCATCTTTAGTGTTTACACAAAATTTAATTCAGAAATTGCTTACTAGCCTTGCTAAGGAGTCACAATAAAATTTTCTTATACTGGTTTGTGACAAAACAAATAGCCTTGAAACAGTTATTTTCAGTTACTATGTTTTTAATATCTCCATAATTGGAGGCAGGATTAACTTGGAGAATAACTGTTAGGTGCGTGTACATAAATATACATGTATGTAAACATACATGTGTGCACACATGTGTACATATGTATATGTACATACACACATATGTATATATATATAATACATACATATATAAATGTTTTTGGAGATTCTGATTGAATATGTATTATATTCAAATATATACATATATATTTGTATATGTGTGTGTATATATACATATACATATATATATATATATATATATATATATATATATATATATAGTTTTAACCAAATAACAGGACATAGAATAATTCAACCTAAGAAAATTAGAATATCTGGGTGCTGGTGTCTCATGCCTGTACTTGTAGCTATTTAGGAGACTGAGATGGTGATTTGAAGCCACGTGGCAGGAAAGTCCATGAGATTCTTAGCTCCAATAAAAAAGTCAGAAGTGGGGCTGTAGCTCAAGTGGGGGAGCAAGCAATAGCCTTGAGCAAAAGAAGCTGAGGGACAGTTCACAGTCCTGAGTTCAAGCCGCAGGACTGTATACTGTATACACTCACTCACACACACATACACACACACACACACACACACACACACACACACTCCACATATACCTACAAAAAAGAAAATTAAAATATATTCTTCTTAATGGTGAAAGGGAATGATACTTTTATCATACTTTTAGTATCTTGCAATGGAAATGCAATACCACAAACACAGTAGAAACAAATCAGTGCGTGAATCAGCAGTTCTGCACCTGAGACATTTACAATGTCTGTAGACTCTTTGATACCACACCAGTGGGGTGGGGGGTGGGGGGAGTGGTACAAGCGGCATTCGGAGGCCAAGGATGCTGCTAACTGTCCTACAATGCACAAGACTGCCCACTCCACAAAGAATTATCCAGCACCAAATGTCAGTACTTCCAAGGTTGAGGAATCCTGAATTAAATAAATATAACAAAGACAATCCATTTTAATTAAAAAGACCTTTTTTGAGTCAATAGTCTTGTTTTCCAGACCCAAGATTTACCCTCCATTCCTTCCATGCCTCATTGCTTATTTATTCCTTCATGCCTTTATTTGTTTATTTGGTGGTACTGGGGTTTGGACTCAGCATCTCTCACTTGCTAGACAGGCACACTACCACTTGAACCATGCTGCTGGCCCTTTGTATTTTTTTTTGATTCAGGTATTTTTCATATAGGTCTCACTTTTTGGGGGTGGGGGGAGCTGAGGTTGGCTTCAGATCATGATCCTCCAACTTACATTTCCTGAGTAGCTGGGATGACAGGTGCACACTACTATGTCTGGCATATTTGTTAAGATAGGATCTCACTAATTTTTGCCCAGGCTATCCTCAGTAATCCTCCTGATCTCCACTTCAAGAGTAGCTGGCATCTTAGGCATGCCACCACATCTAATCTTCATGGTTACAATACCAAAGCACAGAGTTTTCATCTTGAAAAAATTTTCTCTTGAGCCAGGAGCTGGTGGCTTATTCCTATAATCCAAACTTCTCAAGAGGCTGAGATCTTAGGACTGTGGTTCAAAGCCAACCCAGGAAGGAAAGTCCATGAGACTCTCATCTCCATTTAACTACCAGAAAACTCGAGAGTAGAGCTGTGAGAGTAGAAGGTAGAGCTGTGGCTCAAAGTGGTAAAGCAGTAGCCTTGAGTGCAAAAGCTCAGAGACAGCGCCCAGGTCCCCAGTTCAACCCCCATGACTACCACCACCACCACCACCACCAACAACAACATAATTATCTTGATTTCTGTGATATGACCTGATCCTAGGACCATTCCCAGTTTTTCTGATGGTGTCTTCTGTCATTTCCATGATAATTTCTATGAAGATTGCTATTTCCTATTATTTCAAAGTTCCTAAAAGTTTGATTCTTGATCCTTGGAATCCTTAAGACTTAAAGAGTTAATAGTTAATAGCTTCCCTTTGTGACTTAGCATAGGACACAGATCTTCTCAGTCTATTTGGATGTATTCTGCTACCACACAGAGAATACGTAGTTAGAGTAATATCTTAGACCCCCTCCACCCCACTTCCTCTCCCAAGGCTCTGCCATCCTCCATGATGAGAGCCTGAACTCCAAAGAAACCACATCTAGCAAAGGGTTAGGTCCTGACTCCCTTGAAATGGCCAGGCTGAATCAGCACTGAGCAGTCTGCCTCCTGACCCCCATATAATGAATAACAACAAGTCATCATTGAAGCATCTTGGTTATTCCACTGCAAACATGATGCTACCTCAGGTCTAAGGACAAGTACTCTAATCTTTGGCCATGGGAACAGTTAGAAACATGGCTTGGTGGCTTTCTTCTCTCATATGCCCTTTGATGTAAAATCCCATGGCAGGAAGATGCAAAAGATTGAGACCGAAGCCACATCTATGTAGCACTGTTTAAACAGTTCGCTATTTTCAATCTCCCTCTCTTGAGTTCTGCAACCAGCAGCTAGCATCAGTGGCCTTTTGTACCAGTAACTGAATTCTAAAGTCTGAAATGGATGTTTCTCATTGTAGCCTTCCATAAGAATCCCAAAGGCATCACCCTTCCCATACATCACATGACTAATATGGCATGAGGTGTGACAGGAGCACTTTCCAGGGACCTGGCATCCTGAAATATTCGGTGCCAGTCCTGTCAGCAGACTGAGGGCAGGCTCCTGAAGGGCTTTGTCTTCCCTGTGCTCCATGCTTGAGTCTGCTTTCTAGAACTACCTGTGTTTCTGCTTAGTTCATGGGCTCACCAAAATAACTCATCTAGGACTTCTTGTGCTGGACCAACTTGTCAGGCAGAGAGTGTATCCTGTCCTGCCTTGGTGTCCCTGTTTTCTTAGACTTAAGGGAGATGGAGAATTGCTGGAGATGTTGATAACATGGAGGAAAGTTGGGTCATGTTCCTAGAATGTCTGTAGGGAGGTACATTCATTCGTTTTGTTCTAAAGTTCTCTGAATATCTTTCTCCTGGGGGATGAGATAATGTTTTGGGATCCTGAAAGAATACAATTTTGGAAAACAACAACAACAACTGAGCATGGTTGTGCATACTGATAATCCCTGTCAGTCAGGAGTCAGAGGTAGGAGGATCAAGGTTTGAGGACAGTAAGGGTAAAATTAGCACCTGACGATATGGAAAATACAATTAATAACAAAAGGGCTGAAGCATAGGTCCCGTGGTAAAGCATTTGTCTAGCAAGTTTGAGGCTCTGAGTAAAACCAAAAAAGCAGATATGCAATCACATTGCTTTTCTTTCAGACTTTTTAGAATTCAAGTGCTTGAATAGGAGAAATAATAGAAGAAGAAATAAAAGCTAACCTTTTTAAAATTTTTGTACTTGAACTAAGGGTCTCCTCATATTTGCTAGGCAAGTGGTGCTATCATTTGAGCCACGCCCCCAGCCCAGAAGTTAATCGTTTTTATGCCAGGCACAATTACAATCATCCTCTGTGGTAATTACAGCAAAAAACACGTGGCAATCACTGAGGGGCACGCGCTGTTCTCAGCGCTGGCTGGCTGTGTTGGTGCTGATACTCACTCACAGCAAGCCTGGGAGGCGGAATGCAGGCAGAGCCTTCTCTCATCTAAGAACTAACATCCATAGTGTGACAGGGGCTGGATTTGTTGTTGTTGTTGTTATTCTTGTCCTGGGGCTTGAACTCACAGCCTGAGCACTGTCTCTGAGCTTGTTTGTGTAAGTGTGTGTGTGTGTGTGTGTGTGTGCACGCGCGCGCATGCATTTTTCATTGTTATTATAAAGGTGATGCACACAAGACTGACAGTTACATAAACCAGATACAGGGTGCATTTCTTTTTAGACAAAGCCACCCCTTCCTTTTCTCTCTCTTGGTTTTTCCCTCTCATCCCTACCTACAAGTTGTATAGTTCATTTTCAACATAGTATCTAGTGAGTACCACTGCTACATTTGTCCCCCCTTTGTCCCTCCCTTTCTGTCCCTCCCTTCCTCCTTCTCTTACCCCCCCCCCAAAGATAGATGACTAGACAAACAAGACAAAAAGAAAAGAAAAACAACAAATAGAAAACCCCTCATTTCCATTTCCTACTAAATAGTCAGAGGCACACGGGCACTGTGCCTTTGTGTTCCTCCCCTAAGAATATCTGCACCGTGTCCTGTATAAATTATCATGTCTCCTAAAGCCCTATCTCTTGAGCCACAGCCCTACTTCCAGCTTTTTGGTAGTTAATTAGAGATAAGAGTCTTCCAGACTTGGCTGCCTGAGCTGGCTTCCAACCATGATCCTCAGATCTCCTGAGTTGGTAGGATTACAGGCATGAGCTACCAGCATCCAGCCCTCTACTCCTTCCTCTTCTTCCTCCTCCTTCTCCTCCTCCTCTTCTCCCACTCCTCCTCCTCCTCCTCTTTCTTCTTCTTCTTCCTCCTCCTCCTCCTTCTTCTTCTTTTGTTGGTCGTGGGGCTTGAACTCTGGGCCTGGCACTGTCCCTCTACTATTCATCTCAGGCAAGCCCTCTACCACTTGAGCCACAGTGCCACTTCCAGTTTTCTGGTGGTTAATTGGAGATCAGTGTCTCATAGACTTTCCTGCCCAGGCTGGCTTTGATCTGTGATCCTCAGATCGCAGCCTCCTGAGTGGCTAGGATTACAGGTGAGAGCCACCAGAGCTGGGCCTCCTCCTGCCTTCTTATCATTTCCATTCTCCTGCCTCAGAAAGCTACTCCCCCAAGGTCACACAGCTGTGGAGGGGTGGGGCTAGAATCATACCTGGGGAGGTTGGTGAGCTAAACAGGTGGGCTTTGCTGCTCTAACATCAGACGCTCTTAATGCAGGGGACCCTCTCAAGGTTCCTGAAGAATATTCTCACTTTACAGGTGGGGACTTCCATCTCAGCAAGGCTAAGACACCTTCCCAAGTCTGTCTGTGGCAGAGTCTGACAGTCAGGCTCAGGCTGCTTCCACATCTGGTTTTTTGTAGAAGCTGTCTACCCCCACTGTCCCCATCCTGGGGCTTGAACTCAGTGCCTGGGCACTGACCCTGAGCTCTTTTGCTCAAGGCTGGCACTCTACCACTTGAGCCACAGCTCCACTTCCAGCTTTTTTGCTGGTTGATTGGCGATAAGAGTCTTAACAGACATTCTTGCCTGAGCTGGCTTTGAATCAGGATCCTCAGATCTCAGCCTCCTAAGTACCTGGGCTTACAGGCCTGAGATACCCATGTGCTCTGGCAGAAGTTGTCTTTTAAGTCTTGAATGTTTGACCTCCACAGAAGATGAGGCCCCAAGAGAGCTACTCCTTTTAATAAAATGAGATAAATTATCTTATGGGCTTCTAATCATGTACTCAACCATGAGTAAGCCAAAGAAAAGCTTATAAACCTCTTAGTAAACCAGAAGAAACTCATTGTTAGTGTGATTACTGGTAGCACGGGGCATTATTCATGGAAGGTGGTATTCTGCTGGTCCAGCAGGGATGAGTCCTTCCCTTCCCCCCTCCCTGTGAACACACAAACTCCTTGAACATGGGTACATTAGAGGTGTCATTACAGGAAGCAGACTAGCTGCTTCCTGGAAGTTCTTGCGTGTGTTCGCTGTGGCATGTGCTTTCCTAAGCCACCAGCTGGAACAGCTCCCCCCCCCCTCCCTTACTTGAGATTTTCCCACTGGACGTGAGGCCCAGCTTCATGTTGCACAAGATGTGGTAAAATGGTACAAAGCACTCCGCAATCCTGCCTAGAGCAAGTGTCATTAGCAGACCAGTAAGTTAGGATGATGACACGGGACAACTGGAGCCAAGTGCTGGTGGTGACTTTCAGAACAGCTGTTGTGCTCCTGTGAACTCTGAACTCTCTGGGGCTCCCTTCCTTCCCCTGGGATTCCATTCATACACCAGCAAGGCTGCAATAAGCCCCCCCCCCCCCCACTTTGCATGTGCTCTGATCCCCTCTCATTTTCTCTGCTTGGCTTTGTATGTGCCCTAGAAGTACTGGGGTGTGCCTATCCCCCCTCTAACTCCACATGGACCCATTGACTCCTTCAATGGAGGTTTTATAAGGACTAAGATTGCAGAACATGGCAAAACAATCTATTTTTAATCCAGGACCTCACAAGGGCTAAGTGGAGGCGATATGTTGCCTGGATACCACAAACACCCCTTGAGCATGTGACGCTCAGTGAAAGGAATCAGGCTGTATCACCTACGGCAAACCAAAGATGATTACTTTCCAAGCTCTTCTTCACTGACCCCAACTTGTTTGAGTAGGTACTAAGAGGTAAATAAACATCAGCTTGCATTTGTGTAATAACCTTATAGATCTCAAAGAACTCTCCCTTTTATATTTCCAACATGGAGGTTAGGGCCTAACATATGCTAGGCAAGTGGTTTTTTTTTTTTAATCACTGAGCTAAATCTCAGCTGAACACACACACACACACACACACACACACACACACACACACACACACACACACACACACACACACACACACACGTACATATCTGTAGTTGTTGTTGGTACCAGAACTTGAACTTTGGATCTTGAGCTATCATTCAGGCTTTTCTGCTCACAAACTGCCCTACCTCTTGAACCATGCTTTATCTTTATTTTATTTTTTCCAGTGTTTGGCTTTGAACTCACGGCCTAGAGGCTGTCCCTCAGTTTTTGTGCTTCAGGTTTTCCACTTGAGCCACAGCTCCATTTCTGGTTTTTGTTTTTGTTTTGGTGGCTAATTAGAGATAAGTCTTAAAGGCTTTCCTGCACGGGCTAGTTCCAAACCACGATCCTCAGATCTCAGCCTCTTGAGTAGCTAGGATTACAGATGTGAGTTGCTGGTGCTCAGTGTGCATGGTCTTTGAACAGTTCTATTTAGTCATAATGGTTTTCACCATGTCCAGGTAAGACTCATAATGCCACTGTATACATTAAACAAACTGGCTCCAGAAGACTGCTACAGCCAACAAATATACTCTGCTCATCTAGAAGGCTCCCAGTTCAGTGTTCTCACCATCTCATAAACTGACAAGTTTTCTCTGCTGGGGAGGGGTCTGATAAAAGCTGGGAAGCAACTGAACAATAGATGACTATGAAGATGGTAACTGTACGACTAAAAGCCTCTGGAAACTCACCATTAAGGAAGCAATGAGCCTGACCACAGTGAGCTGTTAATGACCTTACAATGGTTACAGGAAACTGCTTCCTCCAGCGCACTGGCTATGAAATTAGATCACTTAATATGCTGTCTGATTATTACTGGCTTTTAAAGGAAGTATTGAAACTATTCAAGTTAAGTATTGAAACAGCAATTTATACCAATCTAAGAGTGAATCATTTAAGAAGTATTAATCTGATCATGCCAGTAAGTTGCTTGTAACTTTTAATGAGTCCTCAAGCACTCTTGCTACAGAATTATAACCAAACCTCATAGAATTTGATACTGGAAGCCCATCTTTCAATATGCCCCTTCATTTCCCGCTCTTGAGGCCTACAAATTATATATATACATATATACGTATATATGTATATATGATATATACATATATACGTATATATGATATATACATATATACGTATATATGATATATACATATATACATATATACGTATATACGTATATATATATATATATATATATATATATATATATATATATATAAACATACTCTGAGCTTGAGCAAGCTGATCTCACAAGCCCATGAATCTCTTAACAAAATTTTTGTTTGTGTACATGTATGCTCAGAAGGACCAATTTCCCCCAAACCACTGATCTAGTGTCTAGTTTTAAATAAGTCATGTTCATGGATAAGGGAGTCTTACATCACTTAATAAAAAATGGTTCGGCAGCAAGAAAGCAATCCATGTTTGGGCAAGGAGATCATACCCTGATCCTGCTCCTGTCTCTGAACTATACTCAAGAAACTTCTTACTTGTTCCCATGAGAAAACCAAGGAGAAAGAAAGAAGGCTCAGTTGCATAAAACTGGCTGTTGAAAGATGGGACTGTGATATAAGCCTATTGCCTTCTGAAATGAAGTACTATCACTTCTTGCTTACTGTGCTCTACAAAGCCAGCCTTTTCCAGGCAAAGATCCACTCCCAGCACATCAGCAGGTCATGTGACCCCACACAGATGCAGGAAGGGGCTGGTTTTGCAGTTGCTTCCTGCTCTGCTTCATAAGAAAGAGCACAAATTCTAGTGGATAGTTTACTGTACTCGTTGTAAGCCAGAGAGCTTGCTTGCCTCTTCATAAATCCACGACGATCCTATTTAAACCTGTCTTGTGATTCTTGGGTTTTAATGTGGTTCTTCCTCATTCTCTTCTTGGCAAGCTTACCTATTCTACCTGGAATCACTTCTACCTTAGTCCCTCCAAACCTTGCCTTTGTGTGTCATAGCGGCTAATCGCTGCTCCCAGCATGAGCAGTTCCATACATGGTATTATGGATTTCCTGTTATTTTCATGATTGGAAAGGTCTTTTCTGGAACAACTTTTGCAGCCACCTACATTTTCCAAAATAAGCATGTTGAAACACCTTTGTAACAATGTCCTCCCCTGTGCGGGCACAGATACTGCATGTTGGGAAACTGCCTTTGTGATAGGGTCATTCTGACGTGTTGGGCAAAAAACAAGCTTGGAAGATGCCCAAGACAATCTACTTTCTCATTTTCCTTTTGTTACTGAGAAACCTTTTAAGAAGATTCCAATGTACATGCTATTGAAAGATTTGCTTCCCAACCTTTGATAGAAAATGCAGAACAAAGAAAAGGTGTCTTGGGGCTTCTTTTAAATCATCTCCACCGTATTTATATGATTGCCAGGAAAATACACTCCTTCATTGGAAATGAAAAGCTCATTAAGCAAACACTTCTCATCAACACAAGCACTTTACTCTTAAGGTATCTGTAATAAGGCAGGGGTAAATTATGCATACTTAATTGCCCTTAAGAGAGCTGTGCCATCAATTGCAAGAAAAATTCTTGATTTCACTTGAGTGAGGCATTATGAATGCTACTGTATTAGCTCTTTTAGAAATATTACAATGTAAGCTAACAACATTCGTCACAAAGGTGGCACAGTATAATATCCTTAATCCATTCCCACATACAAGGAAAGCAAATTCCACTTGTTTGTGTATTCAAATAAAAACAGCATTTATTTGATACAAATACAAATTTAGATTTCAACAGGCAAAAGGAGAAAGGATTGATTTCTTTTTCACTCTTCTAGACTCTACCCAAATCAAATTCCACCTAATCTTAGAATGTTTGATTTCCTGGTAAAAGAGTTGTCAGCTTTAAAGGTAAAACACGTTTATCAGTACACTACACTCAGGTTTTGTTGAAATAATGCAAATGTTTCTAGCAGATGTAGCTAGCTTCACCCAGCATCTACCCTTCCTTATTTAGAAGCTGTTCTCACTGAAGATTGAATTTGCCCTCCCAGGCAACATCTGCCCTAGCCCTCCTTGTCCTCCTCAAACTCTTGCTGCATATGGAGACAGACAGGCAGACAGACAGACAGACAGACATAGACAATTAGCCTAAGACCTGCTGAGAAACATAATAGTACATGTAGGACCATCAGTAGTATACAAGATCTTGTTACAACTTTTATTGCTACCCTGAGAGATCTCAGACCTTTCTTATTCCAGCTACTGACTTTTCAGTTTTAAAAAAGGAGAGGAAGTAATGTAAACAACCCTAAATATCCAAGGACAGGAAATAACCCAGCATCTCTCAGTGCTCTGACAGGGGCTAGCAGGGCCACTGGTCACTCTTCAGGAGTTACTTAAAGCAAGAGGTAAACTATAAAAGCAGAGAGCTCATCCATTTATCAAAATTCAACAAAGACAGAAGTGAAGCTTCTTATTAGCAAGCCAGGATTACTGGATTTTTTTTTCATTTGTGAATAAATTTGAATTAGTCCCTTAACTTGTTTACAACCAAGCTTCTCGATCTATAAAAAAAAAGATATAATGAGGAATTTAATAAATGGAATAGAAGCAGGCCTAACAGAAATAAAACTAGCTTTGCCCTGCTTTCAAATCTCTGCTTGTTTATTTTCTTCCTTTTTGGATTTTAAATTCTCTTGATAATAGTAGGTGAGAAATAATATATTTTAGATATACATGTAACATGTATCATATTGTATACATAACTTACATTCTATGTCACAGGATAAATAGTATTCATGGACGAGGAAGGCAAAACTCAGGAATATTAAGATTTAGAAGGAAGGGAAGGGCTATGTTTGCTAAATTAAAATCACACACATGACAAAAATAATTATAAATGGAAAAATACAGTGATAGGTAGACTGACAATGAGAGCTACCATTGCTGGCAATGTTCTCTTTTATATCTTAAATCTCTTTTCCATGTGCTACCCTTAATTATCCATTTGGGGACATAGTCAAGGAACCAAGGAAGGGGAGTAAAGGTGAGAAAAATGAATTCTCTCTAGATTTCTATGGCTAACATTTCTTTTCTGAAAGAATGGGAAGGAAGGATAACCTTTCTCTTAAAATCCAAGAATTTAAATGATTGTAGTAGTAACTATTTTACAGCATTATGAAATCTGTCTGGTAGTTTGGGCCATCCCTGGTAGAAGCCATAGGAAAACAACGCCAAGAGAATGTTAAACAAAAAAAGACCCAAGGCTGGGGTGCTAGTGGCTCACTCCTGTACTTCTAGTAACTCAGGAGACTGAGATCTGAGGATCACAGATCAAAGCCAGCTTGTGCAGAAAAGTCTATGAGGCTCTAATTTCCAATTAACAACCAAAAAGCCAGAAGTAGAGGTGTGGCGTTAGTGGCAGAGCACCAACTTTTAGAGAAAAAGCTAAGGGGCAGGACCCAGGCTCTGAACTAAAATCCTACTACAGTAGGCATCAGAGCACTGAGAGATGCTGGATTATTTTCTGTTCTTGGATATAAAGGGTTATTTACATTACTTATCACCCCCCCCCTCCTTTTGTCGATCATGGGGCTTGAACTCTTGGCCTGGGTGCTGTCCCTCAGCTCTTCAGCTCAAGGCTAGAGCTCTACCACTTGAGCCACAGCACCACTTCCGGTTTTCTAATGGTTTATTAGAGATCAGAGTCTCACAGGGACTTTCCTGTCTGGGCTTGCTTTGCACTGCAATCCTCAAATCTCAGCCTCCTGAGTAATAGGATTACAGGCATGAGCTACCAGTGCTCAGCCTTACTCTCCTTTTTTTTAAAACTGTAAAGTCAGTAGCTGGAATAAGAAAGGTCTGAGTCTCAGGGTAGCAATAGGAGATATAACAACATCTTGTATACTACTGATGGTCCCACATGAACAGTTATGTTTCTCAGCAGGAAAAAAAAAGACTCAAAATGTTAATACCAGTATTTTTTTTCTTGAAGTGTATTTAAAACTTGGAATTTAGGTACTTCTTAAAGCAACTGCATGTATAGGGTCATGTAGGGTAGAGTTAGCAATATTTATTGGTTTACCTATTACCTCCACAGATGAGAAAACTAAAGTTTGGGTTGATTGGGCATATGAGAAATAAATTTGAGATCACTTTTCACCAAAAGAGTAGTAAGTGGATGGAACATTTCCTAAAAGTGTACAGATGGATATAATAGATCCATTTACATGTGTTCTCAAGACTCTCCCTACCAAGGACACAGTGTCAAAACCGGAATCAAGCATTCTCTGCCCACGTACCCTCTGTGTACCACTATTATAGGATCATGTTGTGGTCAAGGTAAGATGCTCCTGTGCTCCCGCCATACATTCCCCATTAAAACTAGGAATCCTAGTTTCTAAGACCATCTATTTCTTGAACTTGGACATTTAGACAAAACAACCAGCTTCGGGTCTTAGTCCATTCCATCTTTAGCGCCCCCCTAACCCCCTAGCGAGCTGACATTTCCTCCCTGGCCTGGTTGGTATCTGTCTGGCCTCTATCATGGTTTTTCAGGTGAGTATGTTTCTCTCAAGTGCCAGAGGTGATAATCGGCCCTATTGTAAGGAAAGCACCCCAGGCCCTTGAAAGAAGAGCATGATCTGACCCCAGCTGGACACCCAGACTACAAAGAAGGATGGAGGAGCAAAGCCCAAGGTTCTGCCCCCGGCTTTGACACCTTCTTACCAACCAGCTTTGTGACGAAAAGTAGAAAAAGAGAGCAGAAAGTCTCCCCAGTTGCCCTCATTGGATAAGCCCCACCATGCGATTTTTGCAAATCTGAGCAAATTAATATGTTGGGAACCACCACAACTGGCAGAATAATCTGAGCTTCAGGCATCTTCTGCCACCAGCGGCTGTGAAATGCTAAGAAAGGGGTTGTCCACATACAGGTTTCAGTCTGCTTCTCTAAAATGAAGATTTCTTCCGCACATAAAATACGATCACGTCTACTTTCTGATTTATTTTCCAGTGTTTGTGGCCACCGACTGGAAGATACTTGTTTTATAAGGTTTAACACATTTCATTCTACCATTTTCCATATGTATGGCATTACTGGTACTGGAGTTTGAACTCATGCTTGCTTGGATGATGGTTCTCTTCCATTCAAACTATGCCTCCAGCTTTGCCTTTTGCTGGTTCTTTTTTTTTTTTTTTTGGTTGGTCGCGGGGCTTGAACTCTGGGCTTGGGCGCTATCCCTGCACTCTTCAGCTCAAGGCGAGCGCTCTACCTCTTGAGCCACAGCGCCACTTCTGGTTTGCTAGTGGTTTATTGGACATAAGAGTCTCACAGACTTTCCTGCCTGGGCTGGCTTTGAACCTCAATCCTCAGATCTCAGCCTCCTAAGTAGCTAGGATTACAGGTGTGAGCCACCAGCACCCGGCTTTGCTGGTTCTTTTGGAGATGAAGTCTAGTGAACTTTACTGTTTCAGCTGGTCTCAAACCACAAACCTCAAGGTCTTAGTCTCCTGAGGAACTACAATTATAGGTGTAAGCCACTGGCACCTGGCTTTATGCTTGCTCTAAATTCATTTTCCCCTCCCATTATGGTTGCGCTACTAAAAACCACAATAGAAAGCTGCTCAATTTTGCCCTCTTTGGATGTTAACTTTACATTTTTTAAAAATTGTCTTTAATTTTTTTTTTGGTCCTGGGATTTAAACTCAGAACCTCATGCTTGGCGGGCAGAGCCTCTATCACTGAACCATGCCCCTAGCCCTTGTTTTTTTTGGTCTGTCGTGGGGCCTGAATTCTGGATCTGCGCACTGTCCCTCAACTCTGCAGCTCAAGGCGAGCGCCCTACTGCTTGAGCCACAGCGGCACTTCTGGCTTTTTCTGCTTTATGTGGTGCTGAGGAATCGAACCCAGGGCCTCATGCATGCAAGGCAAGCGCTCTACTACTGAGCCACCTTCCCAGCCTTGCATTATTTTTAAGATAGTGTCTCACTTCTGCCTAGGCACATATCTGAAATGCCATCTCATATTTTACTTTCTGATATAACTGAGATGGCAGGTATGTGCCATTGTGCCCTGATTCTTCAGGTTGAGATGGCATCTCACAGACCTTTCTGCCCCCACTGGGGTAGATCCACTCTCCTCTTGATCTTAGCCTCCTAAGCAGCTAGGATGACTGGCAGACACATACTCCTATACCCAAATTATTTGTTGAAAAGGGGGTCATACACATATGCCTGAGCTGGCTGGCCTTGAGCCCATGATCCTCCTAACCTCAATCTCCTAAATTTCTAGGATGTAGGCTGGCTTTGAACTGCAATCTCCAGCCTTCTGAGTAGTTAGGGTGATAGGTGTGAGCTACCAGTGCCTGGCGGATGACAACTTTTTAAAGTAAAAGTGATACTGAGAAAAGGGAAGTTGGTAATCAGTTCTCACAAGTGTAGCAGGAGGACACAGCCTTGCTTCACACTTCTGGCAGTGGAAGCTGGGTCAATACTGTGGAGCTCTTGGTTTCTGTGGAATCCTTTTCTCTCAGACTCTGAAGGAGTGTTATCAAATTGTTTTGGTGTTGCCTAAGCTCATACAAGTTGGTATCTGAGCAATCAACCAATATCTACTTCAGGGTTCTTTCCCATGACAGCTGACATCTTTCTGAACTGTCAGGCAATGTGACAGGTTTCTCAACAGGTTTCTACAGACTCTTAACTTGATCCCAACAAACCAGTCATCCAACGGCCCAGTCTGAAAAGAACCCTTGGTGGCCCTAGCTGATGGATGAGTTGCTCTGCAACACGATTGGCAGAGCCTAGCTAATGCTGATTACTCAAAGGCAGTGGCTTCCTTCCCCTTCCCTAGGAACAGAAGAAATTGTGGTGCATTTCTGTAGCCAAGACCTCTGGCCAACTATGCTGACCTATGTGTCATCTAATCATAGTTTGCAGAGTTCAACTCAATGTTGGCTCAATGACTGCAGGTTGAGAGATGATGTGAACACATCAAGCACAGCTCTTAATGTTATGGATGCATAATCCTACTACTGTACTATACAGGGCCTTCCCTGTATAGACCATGCAGCCTATTTTCAAGGTACACACAAGCAGGAGTTATCAGTCCAGAGACTCCTGTGTTACAGTCTTGTACATGTTCCTGTGTCTGCTGTACTAAAGGCCTGCTTACTGCTGATCCTGCCTTCACGCGGATACTCTATGCCTCAGTTAACAGTATCTCCTGGCCTCTGAAGCCACACCTACGGTTTTATTTTTGCTCTTTCAGGCCCAATTTGACAAGGCCGGTGCAGAATTCTTTAATCTTCCTTCTCACAACAGTATTTAATACTTGGCTTTGGAAGGCAACAAGGACAGTTGCTTAGAAACAGGCAGGCATGTGAAATAAACATACCTAGCATGGTATATGGCTTGGGAAAATCGTCTACAGCCCAACTGGGTAAGTGAATGGATTTTCCCAAGAGGAGCAGAGTCTGTAAAGCTGAAGTGAGCACAAACAGTCTGGGTCTTTTCCACTGAGCACCAGGGGCTGCCGGACAAAGGCCAGCCAGGCCTGCCTGAGGCACACAGCTGTTGGATCTGTGTGGGTGAAGGAGCATTTGCCACCAGTCCTACAGAATGAACATGATTGGGAACACTTGTGTCTCTCCCTCCATGATTTAATTTGCTTGGAATGTAACCACCTGGCAATGGGGAAAACCACCCAAACAATATGGAAATTTTCTTTCAAAGAGTCAAAAAGGAACAAGGAAATACAAATCATTCTCACTACACCTGTCCCCAAGTAGCGCATCGTATAGGAGACGGGCTGCAGTGGCCTCCCAAGCCGTTCCTACCTCCTTGACTTTCTCCTCTACCAACAGCTGCTGTCCTAGTGGGTTTTCTGAGACTTGACCAGGCCCCATTCCTGACCTGGCACACTTTGTAGAAGGCATAGGAAAGGGACTGGGTGCTGGTGGCTCACCCCTGTCATCCTAGCTACTCAGGAGGCTGAGATCTGAGGATCGTGGTTGGAAGCCAGCCTGGACAGAAAAGTCCATGAGATTTTCTTATTTCCAACTTTCTACCAAAACTCCAGAAGTGGAGCTGTGGCTCAAGCGGCAATACGGACACTTTGGATGGGGTAATTTTCTTTTGGGGGTTAGGAGACCCTACGTCCCACAGCATGTCCAGCAGTGTCCTTGGTTTCTGATACCAAAAACATCACCACAGGCACCCGATGCCAGAAGCACCATTTTGTTTTTCAGATTTGACAATGAAAAATTATCTCTAGACACTGGTAAATATCCCCTGCAGGATACAAACTCAGCCACGCTGAGAACCATGACTTCATCTAAGAGCAAATCTCTCAGGCTGCCCCCAGGGCAAAATGAGACTACTATGTACAGGTGAATGTGCCATGGTGATGCTCGTGCCATGCTCTACATTCACGTTGTCCCCAACACTGAGATGGCTTCTCCTAAAGGTTTGTCAAGAACAATGCTTGAAAACGGCATGGTGGCTTGAATTTACATTTCGGTGCACAATGCCAAGTGCAAAAGACAATAAAGAAGCAATGACGAGTCCTAAAGTACATCTCCCATCACTTTTGGCCTAATTCTGGTTGTTAAAAATGCCCTGGAATAATGTGTGTGCATGCAACTGTGCCTACCCACACACCCACTTGTGTGGACACAGGTACACTCCTGGTCTGGAGAACAGATGAAGTCTAATATTCTCCAGAGTATTTAGGCCCCACAGGAGCATGAGAGGCACCTAACGTGATATGGAGGTGCAGGGGACCAGAGGGCACCATCAAAAGTGCAGAGAAAAATGCAGAGGCCCAGAGAGCCTGATGATCCATGCATTAGGGTTTGACTCCAGCTTTGTTGGGGGGGGCGCACATATTCCAGCCTGGAGCCAATGCTCATCCTGGGGACTTAAAAGATTTTGGCTAAGAACTATTAGTTCACACCTGTAATCCTAGCTACTCAGGAGACAGATCTGAGGGTCATGATTCAAAGCTAGCCCAGACAAGAAAGTCTGTGAGACTCTTGTCTCCAATTACACACACACACACACACACACACACACACACACACACACACACAATTTTACCTTCTGTTAATGAGCAGTTTTATCAGAGGTACTTCCAACTCTGAAAGTCTAAGTTTCTAAGAATACAATGAAGAAAATGTCACTTCCACCTACCCAACAATCCTTCTCCTTTCTAAAGTAATCATTTCCTCTATTTCTACTCAAATGACAAGTGACACTTTGCAATTCAAAAAACAAACTGGAGGAGAAGAGTTCTCAAGATGGCGACGGGGCAGTAGGGAAACGCCACAGCTCTCTCCAACCAAAAAGAGAGTTCGAGTTCCAACCTTTAATCTCCCCAAGAGACCGACAACAACAAAAAGACGAACACTCAGAGAAAAACCAGAGGTGGAAAATAACAAAAAAAGAAAGAGAGGAAAAGAAGAATTTCAGAACAGAGAAGAGCGAAGACCCCTCCCCCAACCTTTACTGGCCGCGCGGCAGTGCGCTAAGCCGCCGGCCAGCCGGCCCGGCAGGGGCTGCCGGAGCCACAGAGACACAGGGGGCTGCTTGCAGATCACCAGGTACCGGATTGCAGAACAGCAGATCGCCAGGAACAGAGAAACCTACCAGCCGGGAGTCTCCAGGAGGATCCCACCCCACCCCACCCATCACTCTCCACCGGAGCGGAGAGGCTCCATCCCGCCAAAGCCGCCCGGCACCAGCAGCGCCACAAAGGGACCTGTCGCGATCGCAACGACCCGGCGGGGGGCCGCCCAACCCAGCCCGCAACCACCCCAACTGAACTCGGACTGCAACAACAACTGACGGACTGCAACAACAACTGACGACCTACAGGGTGAGTACCCATCAGGGGACAGGGAATCCATCAAGGGAGACCAGAGCTGGAGGGAATCCCCAGACCCTGACCTAGACTCCCTACCCCAACACCCGGACCACAGGACCCACTAAAACTGGGAACTGTTCGAGAGCCCCACCAGCCGGTGGAGCACACTCTGCTGGCCAGGCCAGAGCAAGAGCGCCCCGGGAAGGGAGCTTAAATGCTCAAGCCAGGAACAGTGCCCCTGGGTCAAGACTACCAACAGTAGAAGAAATTTGAACTGTGTCCTCCAGGCTGCATAACCAAGGTGGTATACACATTAGCACAGGCCTAACGAGCGCGCTCCAGGCTGGGGCCGGAACCAGGCCAGGGGACCGGCGCCTGAACAAAGCAAAAAGGGTCAGAAGTGGGGCTGTGGCTCAAATGGTAGGGTGCCAGCCCTGAGCTGAAGAGCTGAGGGACAGCACCCAAACCTAGAGTTCAAGCCCACAACCAGCCCAAAACAAACAAAAACACATCAGGAGCCCATAGCAGACTCCAGTATTTGGGAGAGTGCATCCAGAGCATCTGATCTTCCCAAGAGCACCCGCAGGAGCAAACACAAGCAGTCTAGGCTGCTCAACCCTTCCAAAGGCGGGAATTGCTACAGCAGAGAGCTGAGAATCCTAAGTGAATAGCAGCTGGAAATAGGCTCCCAACAGAATCCAGATCAGACACAGACTCTCTCTACCAATAGAGAATCAGCAACCAAGCAAAGACAGACACACCAAAACAAGATTGAAGAGCAGTCTCCTGAACCCCCATGCGAAAATCACAGAGAAAAATCACAAGGTTTACCACTACCCAGGACAGCAAGCTCACCTCAAAAGCCAGCAGCCACGCAGGGGAGAACCCCAGTGGGAGCAAAGCAGGAATGGAAGACAAAAACTACATCCAAGGGTTGCTGGAGGCAATGACTCAAGAAATAAAGCGAGAAATGGATCAGAAATTGAAAGAGCACAAGGATGAACTATCAAAAGATATACAGGATATCAAACAAAAATTGGATGCAAAAATAGAAGCTGCACAAACCTCAGTAAGAAGTGAGATAAACGCCAAATTAGAGGTAATGCATACTGATATCACCTCATTGAGAGGTGAGATCAGTACTCTGAGAACCAACATTGAATCCATAAAGGGATCCATTTCCATCATGCAAACCACAATAGAAGCCACGGTCAACAGAGTGAATGAAATGGAAGGTAGAGTGTCAGATACAGAAGACAGAATACACCAACTGGACCAAAAAGTGACAGATATGGAAAAATCACTCAAATTAAACCAAAGGGAAATTCAAGAGCAAGCAGATAATGCTAAAAAATTTAACCTTCGCATAATCGGAGTGGACGAAGGTGAGGAATTCCAGAGCAAGGGAATGCAACACCTATTTAACAAGATAGTCAATGAAAATTTTCCCCACCTCAAAAACGACCATCTTAACTACATCACAAAAGCTTATCGAACACCCAACAAGCAAGATCCCAGGAGAAACACTTCTAGGCACATAATAGTAACAATGATGGATCTGAATAATAAGGAAACAATCCTGCATGCAGCAAAAATGAAGAAGGAGCTATACTACAACGGGAAAAAAATTAGAATCACTGCAGATCTCTCCACACAAACAATGAATGCAAGAAAAGCCTGGGAAAGCACCATCCGAGCCCTGAGAGCCAATAACTGCCAACCCAGACTGATATACCCGGCAAAGCTAGCATTCACATTCGATGGAGAACTGAAAACTTTTAATAGCAAAGAAAAACTAAATGAATACATAAACATTAAGCCAGCATTACAAAGAATTCTAAGAGGGGGGACACAACCTGAAGAAAGCAACCAGGAACTGGGACCTGCCCCAAACAGGCATTACTCAAAGTCTAACTGAGCAAGCACAGGAGGAAAGGAAAGAAGAAAAACTTAGGAAAACGGAATGGCAGGGACAACAATGCATCTCTCTATACTTTCTCTTAATATAAATGGGCTGAATTCGCCAATTAAAAGAAAACGAACTGAGGACTGGATCAGAAAACAAGACCCATCCATCTGTTGCCTTCAGGAGACCCACCTCTCAGCCAAACATACAAACAAACTCAGAGTGAAGGGGTGGAAAAGGATCTACCAATCAAATTCCCCCAATAAGAAAGCAGGTGTAGCTATCCTGATATCTGACAAAATAAACTTTTCATTAAAATCAGTACAGAAAGACAAGGACGGACATTACATATTAATAAAGGGAACAATCCAAGAGGAGGATATAACCATCATCAACTTATATGCCCCAAATATCGGTGCACCCAGATATGTTAAACAAATGCTCACAAACTTACAGAATAAAATAGATCCCAATACGATAATACTAGGAGACTTTAACACGCCACTCTCACCAAAGGACAGGTCTACCAACCAGAGGATTGGCAAAGAAGCTACCGAATTAAGTGAGGCCATACTTCAAGCGGAATTAACTGACATCTACCGAGTATTTCACCCTAAAACAACACAGTACACATTCTTCTCAGCAGCTCATGGAACTTTCTCCAAAATAGACCATATCATAGTTCATTCAAGGAACTTAAGCAAATACAAAGGGATCGACATAATCCCCTGTATCCTATCTGACCACAGTGGAATCAAGCTAGCTCTCAATAACAAAGCATACCGCAGAAATTTCTCTAATACATGGAAATTGAACAGCACACTCCTTAACAAGGCCTAGGTAACAGAAGAGATCAGAGAAGAAATAAAGCATTTCCTAGAACTCAATGAAAATGAAAACACCTCACAAAGAAACTTGTGGGACACAGCAAAAGCAGTCCTGAGGGGCAAATTTATTGCCCTCAGTGCCCACATCAAGAGAATGGAGACAGACCAAGTAAATAATCTCATGTTGCAACTAAAACAGCTAGAAAAACAAGAAAAAATGGGACCTAAAGCTACTAGACGAAGCCAGATAACCAAATTGAGAGCAGAGATTAACCAATTAGAAAATCAGAAAACCATAACCAAAATAAACCAAACAAAAAGCTGGTTCTTTGAAAAAATAAACAAAATTGATGGCCCGTTGGCAAGATTAATTAAAAAAAGAAGAGAGGAAACCCATATTAATAGGATTAGGGATGCCACGGGAAACATCACAACACGTACCCAAGATATCCAAACAATTCTAACAGACTACTTTCAAAAGCTATACTCTCTAAAGGAAGAAAATCTGGCGGAAATGGATGCATTTTTAGAGAAATACAAGTTACCCAAACTGAGCAAAGAAGAAGTTAACCAATTAAATAAGCCAATATCCTATAATGAGATACAGGAAGCTATCAAAAGTCTTCCAACAAAAAAAAGCCCAGGACCAGATGGATTCACAGCAGAATTCTATAAGACCTTTAAAGAAGAACTAATACCCATACTCCTCAAGCTCTTCAGAGAAACAGAGAAGGAGGGAGCTATCCCAAACTCATTCTACGAAGCCAATATCACACTCATCCCCAAACCAGGCAAAGACCCAACCAAAAAGGAGAATTACAGGCCAATCTCCTTGATGAACACAGATGCAAAGATCCTTAACAAGATTCTAGCTAACAGAATCCAGAAACACATAAAAAAAATAATACACTATGATCAGGTAGGCTTCATCCCAGAGACACAGGGATGGTTTAACATACGTAAGTCAATAAATGTAATCCAGCATATCAACAGAGCCAAGGTCAAGAATCACATGATTATCGCCACAGATGCAGAAAAGGCCTTTGATAAAATTCAACATTCATTCATGCTAAAAGCTCTGGAGAAAATAGGAATAGAAGGAACATTTCTAAAAACAATAAAAGCCATTTATGACAGACCAATAGCCAATATTATACTTAATGGGGAAAAGCTACAACCAATCCTCCTAAAAACAGGAACAAGGCAAGGATGTCCACTGTCTCCACTCCTCTTCAACATAGTCCTAGAACCCTTAGCCAGGGCAATAAGGCAAGAAAAAGACATTAAAGGGATCCGCATAGGGAAAGAAGAAGTGAAACTATCCCTTTTTGCAGACGACATGATACTATACCTCCACGATCCCAAAAACTCCATCCCCAAACTTTTAGAAATCATAAGTCACTTCGGCAAAATAGCAGGATACAAAATAAACCCACAAAAATCAGTTGCCTTCCTATACACTGATAACGCACAGGAAGAGAGGGAAATAAAGGGAGCAACCCCATTCACAATAACCTCCCAAAAAATAAAATATTTAGGAATTAACCTAACCAAAGATGTAAAAGAACTATTTAATGAGAACTATAAAAAGTTAAAGAAAGAAATTGCAGAAGACACTAGGAAATGGAAAGACCTCCCATGCTCCTGGATAGGCCGACTTAATATAGTAAAGATGGTGATACTTCCAAAATTAATATACAAATTCAATGCAATTCCTATTAAAATCCCAATGACGTACATCACTGAAATACAGAAAACAGTCCAAAAATTTATATGGAACAACAAAAGACCTAGAATAGCCAAAACAATTCTAGGGGATAAAGACAATATGGGAGGGCTATCCATGCCGAACTTCAAACTCTACTACAGAGCTATAATCACAAAGACAGCATGGTACTGGCACAAAAACAGACCCGAAGACCAATGGAACAGAATAGAAGATCCAGATATAAATCCACAGGCCTACAGCCAGCTGATATTCGACAAAGGAGCCAAAGACATACAATGGAAGAAACACAGCCTCTTCAACCGCTGGTGCTGGGAAAACTGGGCAGCCACATGCAGAAAACTAAAAGTGGACCCCAGCCTATCACCATGCACCAACATCAACTCAAAATGGATTAAAGACCTTAACATTAAACCTGAATCTCTGAAACTACTGCAGGACAGAGTAGGAGAGACACTTGAACTAATAGGCACAGGAAGGAACTTCCTGAACAGAGTCCCAGGGTCACAACAAGTTGGAGAGAGACTCGACAAATGGGACTACCTTAAAATAAAAAGCTTCTGCACAGCTAAATCTATCGCAACTAAGCTAGAAAGACAACCAACTAATTGGGAAAAAATATTTACCAGCAATATATCAGACAAGGGGTTAACATCCTGTATATACAGGGAACTCAAGAAACTAATCCCTCCCAAACCTAACAAACCAATTACTAAATGGGCAAGGGAACTAAAGAGGGACTTCTCAAATGAAGAAATAAAAATGGCAAAGAAACACATGAGGAAATGTTCATCATCCCTGGTGGTGAAGGAAATGCAAATAAAGACAACCCTGAGATACCACCTTACCCCAGTCAGAATGTCCCACATCCACAAATCAGCCAACGACAAATGCTGGAGGGGATGTGGAGAAAGAGGAACCCTATTACACTGCTGGTGGGAATGTACACTTATACAACCACTTTGGAAAGCAGTCTGGAGGGTCCTTAGAAAGCTAAAGATTGACCTCCCTTACGACCCAGTCATACCACTTCTAGGCATCTACCCTGAACAACAGGAACCAATATACAAGGACACGTGCACCTCCATGTTTATTGCAGCACTGTTCGCAATAGCTAGGATATGGAAACAACCTAGGTGCCCCACCACAGATGAATGGATCCAAAAATTGTGGTATCTATACACAATGGAATATTATGCAGCCATTAGAAATGACAAAATAATGGCATTTGCAGGGAAATGGATGGAGCTAGAAGGAACCATGTTGAGCGAGGTAAGCCAAGAACGAAGAGACAAACGGTACATGGTCTCCCTCATAAGTGGATGCTAAATCCAAAAGGTTAGTGATACGACAAAACTAACAGGACTTAAGAAACAAAGAACTCCCGCTCATCTGGTTGAACCACTACTAAATATCCTCATGCTGCTGATCACAAATATGGTATATAACATGTGAACACTGTTATATATTACAGACTGTGGTAGACAATTTGCTCCAGGGAAGTTAGAATGAACTTGTGACTTTGAAATTATGTAATCATTTAATCACAATCAAAAAAAAAAAAAAAAAAAAAAAAAAGAACCTCGGGGAAGGGAGGGAGGGAGGGGATGGTAGGGGGAAAACAATGGAGGGGGTAACAATGTTCAAGAGGAAGTGTACTCATAACCTCACTCATGTAACTGTGACCCTCTGTATAGTAGCTTTACAATAAAAAAAAAAAAAAAAAAAAAAAAAAAAAAACAAACTGGAAAAAAAAGCCCCACTGAATTATTTTCAAGGAAAAAAAGTACTAATCCTGTCATCAGCGGTGATGACCTTATTCCATTTTTTCCCCTCCAGTATAAGATTAAATCTCTGTGGATAGCTAATGTTCCATTTTCAAAGAACTCTGAAAAAATAAATCCATCTTAGTTTATCCAAACCATGTGCTGAAAGATGGAAAATCCCAGTCCCATAGTACATATGAAGTCACTGGCATATTTATAGCCCTTGATTCCAACTGAGGGATCATTTGACTCCATACCCCATGTAGATATTTTCCATATATCACTTCCTTCTTCTGGGCATGCTTTATAAACATGATCTGCTTTGGTAAACACAGAAAAATGATATGGCAAATGGAGACACATCCTAGTCCAGGAAGTAAAGAGAGAATCACACTATCTCCAGCAGTGAGCTCAAAAATTTGACTTTTAAAAGTGTGTTCAAAGATTATTTGCTATTTGGTAACAGTAGACACATAAGCCATATTTGTGGTTCAATCACAGGGAAGGTAATAGATACCTAGCTTGAAAAATGGCCTCATATCACATAAATTTATTATAAGCAGATTTAGATATTGGAGGTGTCTTTACTGGGTTTTTTTTTTATAGAGGGAGAGTGATAAAGTAGAGGGTTGAGAAAGGGAGGAAGGATAGGAAGTATAGATATGAGACAGAGTCTACACTTCAGGGCTTCATTCAATGTCAAGAGAGTTCAGGGCAGAGTGACAATACTATGATCAAGAATGACAAAGAACTGTAGGTGCACAGAGGAGGAAAGTGTTCAATTATATTGTGTGCATAGAATATTAACCCCTAAAAGTGTCTATGTCCTAATATGAAGAACCAGTGACTATGTTATCTCAGATGACAAATGTGTTCCTGTACAAGATGCAAACTAATCTGCTGATCTTGATATATTGTCTTGGATTATTTAAGTGGGCTCTATGTAGTATTATGTGTCCTTAGAAGTGAAAAAAATGAAGAGGCAGAGAGAGAGAGAGAGAGAGAGGAAGGAAGGGAGGGAGGGAGGAAGGGAGGGAGGGAGGGAAAGAGAGAAGGAGGGAGAAAGGAAATAAAAGAAAGAGAAAGAAGGAAAAGAAGGAAGAAAGAAAGAAAAGAAAAAAGAAAAGAAAAGAAGAGATACCAGAGGCTGGTGGCTCATGCCTGTAATCCTAGCTACTCAGGAGGCTGAGATCTGAGGATCTCAGACAGGAAAGTACATGAGACTCTTCCCTCCAATTAAAAAAAAAACCAGAAGGGGAATTGTGGCTCAAGCTGCAGAGTACTAGCCTTGAGCACAAAAGCTAAAGAACCAGTCATGAGTCTAATGGAATATCTAAAAATATCAAGTTGGCAGGTGACACAATAAACTCCCATCAATCAAGATGTTTCCTAGTTAGAAAAGCATAATGGAAAAAATTCTATTCAGAATAGGGAGAAAAATCCCCAAACATCAACAACAAAAAATCCCCACATAAGTTACACAGGAATATACTTAACTAAAAATAGGCACACAATTTATAAAGAAAAACATTTGCATGCATAAAAGACAATAAATATATAAACCTTTCATATTTGGAAGGAAAGATGTGATAGCTGAAAGATGCTATTTCTCCCTGAATTCATTAATACATGTATTACAATTTCAATGAGAGTCACAGTAGAAACCCTTTTAGAGGTAAGGACTTCATAATTCTAAAGGTAATGAATTAGAGGAATAAATTCAAAAAAGAAAACCACCAGGAAAAAAATCTAAAAGTTAACTAATACCATGAGAAATCTTGCACTTGAATTATTATAATTAAAACAAGGCATTACTAGAATCAGATTGAAAAAAATAGGAGAAAAGGTAAACCTTGAGTACTCAGGGATATTGGTGATGTGTCCTGTTTCAGGAGAGGCTGTTGGTTTACATTCTTCCCCCATATAAATGGAGGTCTATGGATAGAGAATGAGGGCCTGGTATTCCAGGCCTTGTATACCCATCAGTGTACATCTCCACTAGGAATTAAGAGGACCAAGGGATGCCAACTGGACACCTGCTGTATGTGGCCACCTGGCTGCTGCCTCCCCCTCCTCCTCCTCTTCCTCTTCCACCTCCTTCTCCTCCTCCTCCTCCCCCCTCTTCTTCTTCCTCTTTTTTTTTTTTTTTTGGTTGACCGTGGGGCTTGAACTCAGGGCCTGAGTACTATCCCTGAGATTGTTCACTCAAGGCTAGTTTGTATCTCTTCAAGCCACAGCGCCACTTCCATTTTTCTGCTGGTTAATTGGAAATAAGAATCTCACAGACTTCTCTTTTCAGGCTGGATTCCAACTATGATCCTCAAATCTCAACCTCCTGAGTAGCTAGGATTACAGGAGTGAGCCACTGGCGCCCAGCTCCTCCTGGTTTTCTATCTAGATAAATCATGAGCTTTAACATAGCTATGTAGTTTTTTCTCACCCATCTGTATGAGCTCTCTTGAAGCAACTGAGAAGCCACAAATATTCAAAACCCAATAATTAGCAATATATATCTACAAAGCATCCAAAATATTAAAAAGAAACTCAGAAATAAATGAGGAATAAGTAGTGTGGAGATAAACATCAATGCAGCACAGATGGCATGCTCAAATTAAAAAAAAAAAGAAATGGAAACTTTTGACATTTTTCTTACATTGAATACTTCCTTGAAAAGCAGTTTCTTTTTATAAGTCACAATCTCAGAGGACTGTGTCTGATGATTTCTGTTCTTCAGTGCAACTTTGTGCATTTCCAACCTTAAGATACCCTTAAAACTTGATGTCATATTCAAAGTAAACATAGGAGGTGTGTGTGTCATGGGAGGAAGTGGAACTGATTTGCTTCTAAGATTAGAATAATTAATAAGTGACAATCTGGGAGGAGGGGCTGTACTAATTGTGCTGCTTAGTTTCCCCTTTTTTTTCTTTTAAAATGCATGTAAGGAAAGCTGGGCCTTGTCTTCCTTTTCCCCCTTGCTGCCCTCCTCTGGCCCTCCCGCCACTGCCCTCCATCTTGTCATCTCACCACACACCCTCCCCCCCTCTATCCCACACTGGGTCCTTGAGCCAAATGACATTCGTTTTCTCAGGAGAATTCTATTGCCCCAGGACAAACCGCTAGACTGTGCAAAGGCCAAGATGGAGGAGAAAGGACTCCTGAGGCCCTTTCCGAGAGACTCAAGGGTGGAAAAGTACAAGAGAGAACTTGAAATTTCACAGGACAAAGAGTAAGCAAAACGTTCCCCCTTTCTAGACGTAAGTTGTCTTCAATACACCAAAATTAGATTTCCGTTCACAACGGAATGCCAATGCACTCTTGGTCTTCATAGTCAATAGTAAAAACAACCATGGAGAACAGAGGTCCGGACCGACTATTCACAACACCAATCACCAGGTAGAATGCCAGCATGGAGAGGCTGAGGGCACTATTGCTGCCTTCTTCGTGAGTATTGAATTCTATCTGGTCTGCCAAGTCCCTGTTCCCCTGGGGCTTTGATTCTGTGGACACTTGGTGGGGGGGGGGGGGGCTTGCACAACACAAAAATAGCAAGTGAATATTTGCACAGCCAAATAACATCTTCCCAGTGTGTTGTCCTACCAAAGTACATTTATCTTTCTTTATGTCGTCTTCAAAAAGTTTTAAACTATTGTTAAATGGTTGTACAAAGAAGTTTCAATTCAGCATGTCAATTTGTGAGTACAATGTATGTTGATCACTGTCACCGCTTCCATCATTGTCCCCCATCTCTCCCAACCCCACCCACCCACTCAAAATACCTGGCTCCGGATTACCTCCCCCCCCCCCCACGCAAAACCCAAATATGTTTCAGTTTCCTGGTATTCATTTTTGTAAAACTGAAGTTAGTTGTTCGAAGCAGTCAGACTCCTCCCCCGCATATACCGTACTTCAGTCAATATGTTTGCTTATATATTCATATGACCCTGCAGGCTTCACATACATTTATCTGTTAAGTTTAGCTTCCACATAGGAGAGAAAACATGCACCCTTTGTCTCTCTTGAGCCTGACTTACTTCACTTAACATAGCTTTTCCAGATCCCTCCAAATACTCAAGCCATCCTATAGCAGTATTTTGCTCAGATGATAAGCGTTCTACACAAGGTCCAGTTTGCCCATGGCAATCTTGGCCCCAGGGGCCAATTGGGGTGAGGAGAAAGAGCTGGCACAAGGGTAGGGCTCTGCTCCCTGCCATCATTGCAGCCGTAGGTCCCAAGTGCAGCGTTAGAGCCCACTCTCCCCCTTCTAAAGTCACTATGCTATCATTCCCTCTCACTTTCTCTGACACAGCGCTCGCTCACGGGCCGCTATGGACCTTGTTCCTTTCATGTCACAAAGAAAAGGGTGTTTGCCATACTGTTAGGATGGGAACTGGGCTGCTAACTAACCCCAAAGCTTGACCTTCTAACAACGATCAGCACCTTCCTAGGGGCAGCCTTTCATTGGGCCAACAGCTGGAAAGAAAGAACAGAGCCTTTTAAGTGATAGAGTTGTGAAAAAGCTATCTCATAAAGTTCATTCCTGAAGCTCTTCTATGAACAGCTGAGCAGCAAGTTCGTAGTCAAGAGGACTAAACAATGCCACATTATTAGTACCCAATTTCCAAAGACCCTGGCAGGACCCATGCACAGTCAGTCATAATAACTGTCACACAGAAAAAGAAAGAGAATTAAGCTCCTTTCCAAGTATGCTTCCCTGTGATTCAGGTATCCCAAGTTCAAATGCCACCTCCAACGTATCTCAATATATCTCACCTCTAATTGCCGATCTGGAACTCCAGGCCCAAGAACCCATCTCGCTGGATAGTTTATGACAATTTTAGAATTAAGAAGGAAAAAGCGGTACATGTCTTGAGTGCTGAGTGCCACCCGCAGTTGTGGGACCATACGGATGTCAAAATGATCAGGCAAGATTCTTGCTCTCCATGCTCCTGGCACAGCTGGTAGGCTTTAAATGCACATAATTAGTACAGAACACAGTATCTCTCCATGCTATAACAGAGGTAAATGCAAGGAGCTGAGTGAGGTATAAGGAGGAATGACTGGTAACCGCCCACCCACCTACCCACCCACGAAGAGGGTGGGCAGGGACAATGAAGGAGCTGTTTCTGGAACAAAGAGATCATAGAGTGACCAGCACGTGTCCAAGAAGAAGGATGAAAAAGATAAAAATGAAACATTCGGTGTGCTCAGAGTTGTTTGCACCTAAAATGATGGCAAGAAACGGGTCCACTGGGGATGGCTTATAAAGGACTCACATGCTATTCTGGAGTAGGGATTTTTTTTTCTGTAAACAACAGAATAAAAAGGAATATTAAAAAGAAGTATTTTAGCTAGACTTGCTCATTTTAGGACTATGGGTTGATTATGATTGGTAGCAGAAATGTTCCCAGATTTTTTGGATTTGTTCAGAATTTGGAATATTTGTAATCATATCATGGGACTGGATCTCAAACCTAAACACCAAATTCAGCCAGGCACTGGTGACTGAAGCCTGTAATCCTCAGGAAGCCCGTAATCCTGCTCAGGAAACTGAGATCTGAGGATTGCAGTTCAGAGCCAATCCAGACAGGAAAGTCTGTGAGTCTTATCTCCAATAAACTACTCACAAAAAGTGATGCTGTGGCTTAAGCAGCAGAGCACTAGCCTTGAGATAATGAATTTCAGGGACAATGCCCAGGCCCTGAGTTCAAGCCCCAGGACCAGCATAAAAACAAAAAAAAACCCCATCAAATTCACTTATGTTTCATAGGTGAGCTATACATAACCTTTATGCTTATACTTTAGTGTATTTGCAACCTATCACATACAATTAGCTATAGGATGTTCTACTTGTGCTCTTGTTACTCAAGCGTTAGATTTTTGGAGCTTTTTAGATTCTGGATTTTCCAATTAGGGATGCTCGGCTCATACAAGTTGAGACTCTCCTGTGTGAAAGAGGGTCTTAGAGGTCCTATCAAAATATGTTTCCATCCTGGGGCCTCTCTTCTCTATTTCGCCAGTTCTTGTGATCTGCTTGACAAAGCCGCACTCCACCCTTTTCTTTAGAGTTCCCAATCACCTATTTGATTTTTCCTCTCCAGGGCTCACAAACGTTCCTGTACCAATATGTCCAAATTGGAAGACTTCGTTTTCCCTCATCATTTGTCTCCATCGCCATCAATGGACACAACACGTACCCAGGAGCCCAAGCTCCAATCCTGGGATCATAACTCATTGCTGACATTCCCTTAGCCTGTATCCAACAGGACACAGTCAGCATCTCAAACTTGTTCTCCAACTTTAGGCCTCTTGTTCTATTTAGTCTAGGCTTCTTCTTAGTTCTCAATGTAGTACTAATAATATTTGGAGCCAATGGTTCTTTGGGGGTAAGGGACTGTCCCATGCATTTTGAGATATAATGTAGCATCTCTGGAACCTACCAGATGCCAGTAGCCACTTCTTCCCTCCAGTTATGGCAATATTGTCTGGTGTCATCAAAGGGACAAAACTGACCCCAGCTCAGAATTACTTCTCTCACCTCTCTTGCCTCCTTCCACCTCCCTCCGTCACCGGATTCTCTTGGAGTTCCCCCAGCTCCTTCCTGCACCTAGACTTTAATAAATGTCCTTCTCTTTGTCAAGAAAGCCCTTGTCTTTACCCTCTTCTCAGCTATCTACTTCCCATAGTCATGACTCCAGCCCCCGGGTCACCTCCTTAGAGGGTAACCTGAATACTTCACTTAAAAAGCACCACTCCCACCCCTATTTTTCCCATGATAACACTTGATAATTTCTAAAAGATGTAATTATTTGATTAAGCTTTTTTTGGTATGGTTGTCTACACGATGACAAAGAAAGCATTATTAGGATTTTCTATGTCTTGGCCTCTGTTCCACCCATAAGGTTCTAGCATAGTACCGAGCTAAATAAATATATGACCCCTGAATAACAAAGTGCATGGACATAAATAAATGTATCTTAGCTCAGGAATATGAGAAAGTCAGTGCCCAAAGCAGCATTTTGGCTGCACATTCAATCACCAGGTTTTCCTTGAGCCTTACAGCAGGAGCAGCTCACTCTGGATGAGGAGAAATGACAGATCTGAAGGCAGTCTATGGGAAATGCAGTAGAAACCTACGGACAACGTGAACAGTTCCTTGCAATGGGGCCTACTATGTATGTCTAGCGATGCCTGAGACTACCTACATATTGGAGTCAGACAAAAAAAGATACAGGAAGACCAGGAATGGGAATTTGCTAGTCCCCATAGAGACCTCAGACTACTTACTTCCTCTTCAGCAGGATGTGCTCAAGGTGTCAAAAAAATCATGACTTCCACGGCACAGGCTGACTCCTTCCCTTTCTCTGGTAGATGAAAAGTCATGAATACAGGGCCCACAGATAGTGAACAGAATTTACTACAAAATGTATGTGGATAGTTGGGGGTTCTTGGTTCCCACACGGGAAGTAACCTTCAACAAACCACTCTCTCTCCCAATGCTTTCTTTATCAGATCTTGGTGTGCTACTGAGCACATTCATCACAAGGCATTATCTTTTGTGACAGTCCGCAGAAGTGTCAGACTGCAAGGTTTTAAAATGTATTCTCTGCCTAATTTGACAATTCAAACTCTGTCACACCTGCCAGGCGGCTCACATCCCTTCCTGTCAATTTTGCGTCCTTCACTCAAGAGCGAAAAAGAAAATTGAAATTGCCACTTAAAAAAAATAATCTTACTTCCAATGTTTTTCACAGTGCTCAAAAATATCGAGCTGGTTCTCATTTTGAAACTGCCATGTACTTTCTAGAAAAAGGTATTCTTTAAGCTGCAGTTCACATTCTGTATTCAGAGCTGAAGACACACATTGGATGAGGAAAACTGGCTGAATCTGAGAGAACGTTATTTGTTGACTTCGATTCGCTTTTTCTTTCCAGTCCAAAAAAAAGGCTGGCTTTATCTCCTACAGCAGATAACTGAGAATTAACCCTTCGATGTCGTGGGCAGCAGTTCTCTGTGAACACCATTGTTTAGACCTTGCTTTGGTAGGGGATCCAGGAAGGGTTAAAATCCCAGCCTTATTTTTGGAGACCCTAAGCAGACACAGGAAAGGTTAGAATCCCAGTCTTATTTGGCCCCTTATTTGTTCTATGCCCTGAAACAGCCTCTCTGTAGTTCAGTTGTTTCATCTGTAACATGGGAAACATAATATAATTGTCCCTCAGTACCCATGAAGAATTGATTGCAGGATTCCTAAAAATACCAGATCCTCTCAAGAACTTTATATAAAATGATGCAGTAATTGCATATAACCTACACACACCCTTCCTTATACTTTAAATCGTCTCTATCTTACTTGTTATACATAGTATTATGTATTACATAGTTTGCATGTATAGTATATTATGTATAGCATGCATCTACATATTATATACATATGTATATTATGTATTTCATAGTATATTATACATTATATATAATTTACCCTGTAATGTTATGTAAGTAGGTGCAATTGTTTAGAGAATGATGACAAGCTTGTTTTCAATACAGATGAATTTTCTCCCAAATATTTGAATTCCAAATCCATAGACACAGAATTTCATTTGTTTCTTATGAAGATGAAATGTAATCATTCTTTTTTTGTGTGTGAAAATACCATACAGAGGGGTTACAATTACATGGGCAAGGTAATGAGTGCATTTCTTTCTTTTTTTTTTGAGTCTGGTCATGGGGCCTGAACTCTGGGCCTGGGCACTGTCCTTCAGCTCTTCAGCTCAAGGCTAGCACTCTACCACTTGAGCCACGCACCACTTCCGGCTTTTTTCTTTTTTTGCTTATATGGTGCTGAGGAATCGAACCCAGGGCCTCAGGCATGCAAGGCAAGCGCTCTACCACTGAGCCACCTTCCCAGCCCTAATGAGTGCATTTCTTATCAAGCATTGTTGCCTCCTTCTTTGTTTCCCCTTCCTATCTCTTCCCATTGCCCGCCCCCCCATTTGCACCCAAGTTGTAAAGTTCATTTTTGACATAACGTCTTGTACATCTCATTGTTGCAATGGGTCCATCTGTATCCTTATTTAAACAATTTGTTTTTTCCCTTCCTTTCCCCAAATTACACCAACATCAAACACAGTGAAAACAGGGGTTATACTGTGGGGGAGGGACATACAAAACAACAAAGAAATATCTTATAAATATGTTAGAAACAATAGCAAGCAAGAAAAAACATTTGAGACCTTATCTTGGGGTTCATTTCACTTAACATCAACTTATCCGATGTAATCATTCTTAAGTGCTTAGAATTTTAGCAGGTATACAGTTACTTCTTATTAACATAAGCTTTGGAATTACTTCTGAGTGGTAATAATTATGCTACAATTCATTGAAGAAGTAGGCTTAAGGGTCAGAATAAATGCACTAAAATTTCATAAACAGAATTATGCAAGCAGCCAATGATCTTAACTCCATACCACAGCAAAATTTTCAAGTAAGCACACAGTAAATGCCTGAAGAGCATTTGTTAAGTGCATGAAGACTAAACCTTAACTTACATGGCCAGTTTATTTTTCAGAATTCAGAATAATAAAACTAGAGTTCTAATTCTCTGTGTTCTTGTAGGTTCTATTTTTTAAAGAGCTTCACCTTAAAATTTTCTGTAATCAGTCCAGGCCAAGGAGGGGGAGGCTGTTTGAAAATGGGCAGGCTGTGAGACAGGAGGCCTGCTGGCTAGACCAGGGCTTTGCTGGCCACGCTGCGTAGGAAGGCGGGCACACGGCCTGCTGATACTCTCTGCCTTTTCACGGGAAAACAAAAGCAGTGTTGTGCCCTGAAAACAGAAGGACAGCTTGGATGGCCCAACTGGCTGCAGAATCACTGAACACTCCAGCCTCTTAGCCTGCCATTCATGCAAACACAACCTCAGGCACTGTTCTTAGCTCTGAACAAAGCCATCTATCAGGTTTGGAGTGTAAAATATTATCTCCTGCAGTGAATAATCTAGGATGCCCAATGTGATATTTGTTGGAATTAGGGACCTAAAGGTGGAGTGTCAGCTGATGGAAAGAAAAGGCAGCAGACCTATGTGGCTGACCATAAAGATGCTCCATCAAGTGAAGGCAAAAGGAGGTCAGTTAACAATGAACCATTCAGAGAAACAGATGGACGTGAGGGCAGGCTTCCTCAGTGGTTTTCATCTGAAGCTGCTGATTGTTTTTGCTCAATGATATGTAACACTTATTGCCTAAAGGTAAAAAAGGCAGATTTGCAATTGTGTGCTTTAGAACTTAATAAAAAGAAGTATATAGGAACTGGGGCATTTGCAGTGGAGAATCTGTATGGGATGGGGAGGGGGTTAGAAAGTTAATGGCTTGTGATCATACAGGTCTCTAAATCAAATGGGTTTATTTAATTACTTTCAGTAAACCATGAGGCTCACTTCCTTACTGCCCAACTTTAAAAAGCTAATGGTAGCCAGGAGCCAATAGCTCATGCCTATAATCCTAGCTATTCAGGAGACAGATTGGAGAATCACAGTTCAAAGTTAGCCTGGCCAGGAAAGACCATGAGACTCTTACTACAATTAACCACCCCAAAAGCTGGAAATGGAGCTGTGGCTCAAGTGGTAGAGCACCAGTCTTAAGGGAAAAAAAGCTCATGTCCAATATGTAGGCCCTGAGTTGAAGGCCCAGGACCAGCACTAAAACTAAAACAAAAACAAAAAACTTTATGGTAGCCAGGCACTGGTTAGTCACAGCTGTAATCCTAGCTACTCACGAAGCTGAGATATGAAGATCTTGGTTTGAAGCCAGCCCAGGCAGAAAAAGTCTGTGAGACTCTTATCTTTAATTAACCACCAAAAAGTAGAGGTTTGGCTCAGATGGTAGAGCACCAGCATTGCGTAAAACAAACAAGCAACCCCCGCCCCCCCAAACTAAGGGATAAGATCCTGAATTCAAGACCCAGTACTGGCACACATATATAAATATATACCTAAGTAAATGGTAGTCCATTATTAGGAGCATGGTTTTGTTCCTCTTATCAGAAGCCATCCCTGTGGGGAAGGACACAGTGTTCTGCTCCAGTACTGCCCATTAAGAGTCCCAGGTCTGATTGCAGCTGGCACTAGGATGCTAAATAACCACTTTCCCCCACGTCCAGCCCTGTGGGAGGCAGTCAGATGACGGCTTGGCTCTGTTCCTCTACCTTGGACAGAGGAAGAGGTATCTCACTTCCATTAATTAAAAAATAGTGATTTCATTATGGCTACACTTTGTCCTGGATTGTGTTCATGTCCACTAAACATTTCATCCTCATAGTACACTATGAGCCAATCAGGATAGGTATTCATGATATTTTATTAATGGGAAAATTGAGAGAAATGAGAGAAAAACATGTCCAGGATCATAAATATCTTATAGAGCTGGACTTATATGTACCTTCCTCTTAGGTAATTCCCACCCCCCCTCCCAGAGTCATGGGGCTTGAACTCTGGGCCTGGGTGCTGTTCCTGAGCTCTTCAGCTCAAAGCTAGCACTCTACCACTTGTGCCACTTCTGGCGTTTTCTGTTTATGTGGTACTGAAGAATCAAACCCAGGGTTTCATGCATGCTAGACAAGCATTCTACCACTGAGCCACATTCCCAGCCCAGGTTAATTTTTTTCAAACCATTTTTTTTTTCAATCTTGGTAATAGCAACACTGAAAGGCATCTTCATCTTGGGGGTCTGTTGAGTGCAATGTAAAGGATGGCATTCCTATCTCTCTCCCACCTCCTCTTGACAACTTGCAGACAATAATGTCTCCTGACCTTGCTAAATGTTCCTGGGGTGGGGTGGGGGATGACTGCTGGTTGAGAGCCATCGGGATGGAGGTGAATTGTGTGAATAATGCTTAGCCAGTGCCTCCGCCCAGAGACCAGTATGGTTACAGTTCATGACAATCGGTGTCCAATGGACATACAAACACGTGCCCACTGAGTTCCAGAATTTTGTGGTTCTTTTTCTTTTTCTTTTTTCTTTTGGTTGGTCATGGGGCTTGAACTCTGGGCTTGGGTGCTTTCCTGAGTTCTTCAGTTCAAGGTGAGTGCTCTACCGCTTTGAGCCACAGCACCACTTCCGTTTTCTGGTGGTTAATTAGGGATAAGAGTCTCACGGACTTTCCTGCCAGGACTGGCTTTGAACTGTGAACCTCAGATCTCAGCTTCCTGAGTGGCTAGGATCACAGGCATGAGCCACCAGCGCTGGCCAGAATGTGGTTCTTTTAGGACAAAGAGCATGTTTGGTCACCTTTAAAAAGGTTTTAAAGAATTGTCAGAGCATCGCTCCCTTCTCCTCCCAAGTTTTGACATGGCATTTATCCAACTTTTGAATAGGTAATTCCTTCACATGGTTCAACATTAAATATGCACAATCAGATGAATAGAGGGATATCTTCCTCCAACTTGAGCCCCCTCTAATCCTTTTTTTTTTTTTGTCGGTTGTGGGCCTGAACTCTGGGCCTGGGCCCTGTCCCTCAGCTCTTTAGCTCAAGGTTAGCCCTCTACCACTTGAGCCACAGCGCCACTTCTGACTTTTTCTGCTTATGTGGTGCTGAGGAATTGAACCCAGGGCCTCATTCATGCAAGGCAAGCGCTCTATCACTGAGCCACCTTCTCAGCCCATCCCCCACTAATTCTTGATAGTGGCAGCGGATGTTATCAGCTGCATGTCTTCTCAGGGAAGTTATATTTTATATAACTCTTTTAGAGTTATATTTAAACAAATGCTTCCTCTTACATCAAAGTGACTCTTGGCCATTGCCTTATCATGTTTTGTTTTTTTTAAACACAATAAAAGACATCTGTCCTTGTAAATGTGGTCAGGGCCAAGCATTAGTGCCTCCTACCTCTTCACTGCCTGCTGCCACAGACAGGAAAAATGGCTGAGACCCTGGGATGAAACCCAACCAAGGTCTCCAAAAATACAGTAGGAGAAAATGAAAGAAACTGGATCCCTGGGGTGAAGGACTTGAGCCTTCGTGTGTCCTGGTTTAGGTGATTTCCTATAAGACACGATGGAAAATGGTTAGAGACTCATTGATACCAATGAGTCAGCCCCTACTGTAAGCTCAACAGCACCTGGTATTATCAGAGACAGACTCTGCCAGGGGGCAGGCCCAGGAAGGAATGAGAAGCAGGACAAGGAAGAGCAAGGTGTGCCAAGGTTAAAAAAGAGGGAAACAAATGGTGGCAACACACATTTCTGATGTCAATCCATGCCCAGGTGGCTGGGAAATGCTATTTCAATGGATGGATTTCAAAATTAGGACATCCTGTGGCTGGTGATTTTAATCATCTCCTTGACCAAGAACTGGTAGGTGACCTGGCATCTATCACCCAGCTTCCCAGCCATCTGTTGGTTTTGGAAGAGGGGGAATAGACGGGGCTGGGGAATTTCTTTACATTTAAGATAGAGAAGCTTGGACCTCTAGCATCAATATTTTTATCTCAATTTATACTAGCCTTAAAGCACACGTACACTTTACCTCCTGCTTCTTTACAAGGCTCTCACTTTGCGGTAAAACACAAAACACAAGCACAAGACAATATTCTTTCTCAAACCTGCTTGGTTCCACTCATGGTAGGAAGATTCTGGTAGCCACTGTGATTGACAATGTTCAGGCCCATGTTTATTGTGAGTTCTCAATATTTTTAATATTGAAATATTACTTAATACCTTACAATAGTTTTAATATTTTATATATTGTTCAGTATTTTTCTTATAATTCCAGCACTTCAGAGGTTAAGGCCGACAGTCTGGGCTAGATAGCGAGATATTGTCTTAAGGACACAAAATTGAAAGCAACTTTTCCTGCCCTGGTTTTATTCCTGACTCTTGTCCAAGCAACAGAAAAGTCCTCCTGTGCCACTGACCACTGACCTCACGAGTGTGCACGCTGCCATTGGGTTTATGAAGTCACTGCACCACATTAAGTCCTCCACAAGAAGCTCAGGGTAATTCAGCACCTACAACTCACTGCCCAACATGGTAAGCATGTGTACACACGACTAACTAAACGGCTACCTTTCCCAATTGCTGATAGAAGATAGGATCAGACCAGCCTCGCCTGTTCCTCAAACAAGCTATGCTCACCCCTGAGGTACCCAGGCTTCCAGTTCCCCCTCACGCACACATAGTAAATCAGAAGGTGCAATGGCCAAGGAGTGACCAAAGGCCAGTGAGCTAGGAGCTCATGAGGACTCACAAGATGATGAAGTAAAATGTCATGCATCTTAGCACTTCCTACCATTTGAGTTATTCTGTTAGTTCCCGCCCCCCCCCCCCCCCCCAACACACACATAGGGCCATATTGGTTGCTGTTGTTATTTTTCTCCCAAACAGACTGTAAAGTCATGGGAAGTAAAGCTTGCAAGCATTTCTTCTGTACTGTTTTCTGTCCTGCCTCTCTTTCTTCCATTCAAAGGAGGCAGAGGTGGCAAAGTAGGTGTAACTTATGGGCTGGCCAGGCCCCACAGGGCTGTGGCTCTACTCAGTATATATATAAATAGATACAGGTATAGATAATAAGTATAGGTATCTGAAAGCTTTTAGTTCAGTTGCTTATTTAAAAAATGGGGCTGGGTGATGGTGGCTCACATCTGTGATCCTAAGCTACTCAGGTGGCTGAGATCTGAGGATCATAGTCCAAAGCCAGCCTGAGGAAGGAGACTCCTATCTCCAGTTAACCATCAGAAAACTGGAAGTGGTGCTGTGGCTCAAAGTGGGAGAGCACTAGCCTTGAGCAAAAGAGCTCAAGGACAGTGCCCACACCCCAAGTTCAAGCCCCACAATGGACACAAAAAGGGATACTTCATATTAAAATCCTATTTCTGGCTTCCTAAAAAAATCTGAGTATATAGCAGCCCTGGGCATGCATACATGCACAGCTGGAGCAGATTGCCTCCCATTCTCTAAGGAACTATGTAGTCTCATGATGACTTCCTGAGTTATATATATCACCCCTTTTTGCCTGTTTGCCCCCTGTAGGCTCTTATGGAAAACATTCAGCCAAATTAACAGCATGGAAATACTAGGGTGTGTAAGTACAGTGAGGCAGCCCTTAGTGCCTGTCTTAAGAGTTACCCTGTTTGTGTTAAGCAGCTTAAAAATTATATCAGGTTTCTTATTTTAGCCTGTAGCTGAACTACATTGACCTCATAGATTGAATCTAACCCTTCTTCTTCGGCTTGCCAAGAACTGATAACGGATTAAGGAAATGGTCAACCAGAAGAGCAAAAAGCAGGCGGCCTAAAGAATCATGTGCAAATAGTCAAGACACAGAGAGTTCAGGATGATCTCACGGACACTGAGTGTTCCCTAAATGCACGAGGAAATCAGGACACTCGTGACGCTGAGTGCTGCTGGCAACTGTCCAGTAACTCTGGGGCTTCAATAGAAACCCAAAGCCAGTCTAGCCGGGGCCAGGGGTCATTATCTCTTTGATCACCCCATTGCAGACTTGTATCCTACGATTGTTTTCATGGCTGGTCTCCCCCAGTTAATTTTAAGTTCTCATAGACTCCTGTGGCATCTTAGCACAGTAGATGGGGTGTGGGGTCCTTAATCTGGGATACAGACTTTGGTTTCAGTCAGAAATACACAATGGGGCACGGAACTGGTGGCTCAGGCCTGTAATCCTGGCTACTCAGGAGACTGAGATCTGAGGATCACAGTTCTAATCCAGCCCAGGCAGGAAAGTTTGTGAGACTTTTACCTCCAAAAAACCACCAGAACAAAAAATTGGCTCAAAGTGGTAGAGCATTAGCCTTGAGCAAAAAAGCTCAGGGACAGCACCTAGGCCCTGAGTTCAAGCCCCATGACTGACAACAAAATAGAAAAAAGAAAAACACTAGAATGTTCTCTCTCTCTCTTTCTCTCTCTCTCTCTGATTCTGTTTTGTTTTTTCACTCATAGTTGGTGCTCTATCACTTGAGCCAAATCTTATTTTTGGCTTTTTACTGGTTAATTAGAAGTAAGAGTCTTGGGGATTTGTCTACTTCAAACCTCAGTCTTCCAGATCACAGCTTCCTAAGTAGGAGGATTATAGTCGTGAACCACTAGCAACTTGGCTACTGTAGTTCTTTATTAAACAGATTCATAATACATGGTCAAAGCTTTAGGATTGGAAAAGGATGTTAGTTTTAAGCCATTGAAAAAAGACGTGTGTGTGTGTGTGTGTGTGTGTGTGTGTGTGTGTGTGTGTGTGTATGTGTGCACACGTGCTTGTGCATGCACATGTGCCAGTAATGAAGCTTGAATTCAGGGCCTCAGATTCATGTGCTGCTTCTCTCTCAAGGATGGTGCTCTTCCACTTGAGCCATACCTTCACTTTTGGCTTTTTGCTGGTTAATTGGTCTGATGGACTTTTCTGCCAGCCCAGGCTGGCTTTGAACCTCAATTCTCAGATCACAATCTCCTGAGTAGGTAGGATTGCAGGAAGGAACCACCAGTCCCTGGATACAAAGACTTAGTAGATGAAGTGCCTGGTGGATTGGTGACAGTCATCTTGTCTGTGGGCTGTCATTTCCAGTTTCACTGTCATTTGTCCATTTGTCAAAGCAAAGTTTCTATGCTCTCATTAAATGACACAGCAAGGTAAGTCCTGCATGGTGCTGATAGTAACAGTGAGTGAGCAGGGAACCAAACAGCCTTTCTTAGGGACCACTGATCCAATGAGATCCAATCATACTTCCATGGAATTTAATCCGTATTTCTCCATGTTGCTTGAAAGGACAATTCCCCTTGAAGATTTTCAATCAGGATTCATTGAGTCTGACTATTCTCCTTACCTAATGCAAGGACTCTTTCCTAATAGGAAATGTGGTTAATGTGACATAAACAATAGCTTGATGATTTTTCCCAGGTTTATAAAAGACATATTTCTCATCTAACTATGTATAAACCATATGTTTAGTAATCACGCTCAAATTATGCTGGGAAATGATGTCTCACTTATTATCTAGTTTCTAGAATGTACATTTTCCCCATCCTTAAAAGTAGGGACTTGATTTGCTTGTGTCCTGCTTATGACAATTCTCCCATTCCTGGGCTTGTTTCAAAGCTCATGGCCAGCCACTGCCCCCTTCTAACTTCAAGGCCTTTCATCTGGGAAATGATTTATCTGGGCTAAGAAATAAACACATTTGCAAGAGCACATATTACCATCTTGTCTAACACCATCATTAACACCTCCTCTAGTTTGAAGATTGTTCTGCCTAATAGGAAAGAATTAAATTGCAAATTTAAACAGGACTTTGGTCTCTCAGTAAAGCAACACTTGCTTTCTTTCTTGTTTTACTGAGGGCTAAGTATCAGCTTTTTTTTTTTTTTGTCGGTCACGGGGCTTGAACTCTGGGCCTGGGCGCTGTCCCTCAGCTCTTCAGCTCAAGGCGAGCGCTCTTCTGCTTGAGCTACAGTGCCACTTCTGGTTTTCTAGTCATTTATTGGAGATAAGAGTCTCACGGACTTTCCTGCCTGGCCTGGCTTTGAACTGCGATCCTCAGATCGCAGCCTCCTGAATAGCTAGGATTATAGGCATGAGCCACCGGCATCCGGCTTTAGACCAGCTTTTTTAGGGTGCTTTTTCTTAGAAGGACTATATACTTTCTCCTGCATCATCTATATCCCTTTTAACTCTATTTTTTGTTGTTGTCTTTTCTGTTTCGGTACTAGGGATCGAACTCAGGATGTTGCACCTGTTAGACAAGTGCTTTGCCAGTGAGCTACAACCCAGCCCATATATTCCTTTTAAAATAAGAATTATAAAAACTTCCCAATGCTATTCCACGCATGTGCGTGTGTGTCTTCATTTCTTGTTATCTATTGAAAGTATTTGTTTTCATAGCATCTGAGTTTTTGCTTTTATAAATTTCTCAGCATTTGCTGAGTCAAATATCTGTGAGAGACAATAATGTTAGAATCCCATAAGTTATAGGATAAGCCTATCAAGATATAGTTTGCGTTACATTAATCACATTTTCTATTATGAATCGTTGCATTACTTTTACATTGTGAATGGCATTCTATTGATCACCTGCTTTGCTTTTAAATTCTAGGGCAGGGCACCTAGGAAAATGTCAAGATATCATGATTATGTTCTTCCTATTATGTACACATTATGAAGGAGCTCCTGTAGGTCAGACTGAGTCAAAAGTTCAGTACACTTGGATACTGATCTGAACCTGAGCTGAAGTTGTGACAGGCTGGCAATGTAAAAGGTTCCTCTACATTGGTCTTATGCTTGACCAAATTTATACAGTCTTGGGCAAATGAGATAAAATTTATTTTCCATCCTTGACTAAAAGTAACAATGCATTATTACCTTTTGTCAGGAATACACATTGTGTGTGTGTGTGTGTGTGTGTGTGTGTGTGTGTGTGTGTGTGTGTGTGTGTGTGTGTGTACTTGGCCTTGAACTTGGGGCCTGGGTGCTGTCCTCTAGCTTTTTTGCTGAAGGTTGGTACTCTACCATTTGAGCTGTAGCTCTACTTCTTGCTTGTTTTCTGGTTAACTGCAAACAAGAGTCTCTCAGATTTATCTGCCCAGGCTGCTTCAAACCATGATCCTTAGGTCTCAAATTCTCAGGAACATCTAGGATGATAGCTATGTGACCCACGAGTGACTGCCTTCAGATATACAAATTTTATAAGGAATAATGTAATATTTCTGAGTTCTTTTCTCTAACCACATCATCCTTTTGGATGACAACATCCTTTTTTTATATTTCTAGCTTTTGGCTAAGTGAAAACATCACATAAAAGACATGCCAGGAAAAAAGAACATATTCTTTCGCATAAAGACTGAACAGGAAATGCCTCCTGTGAGTCCTGTGGCCTGATATGTGGTCAGGTCATATGATTATGAAAAACAAAATAAAAAGAACAAACATCTGTTCGCCCATCCCTCGAGAATAAAAGGGAAAAAGGATTTAAGATATAATAAACCTTCAACACTCAAATCTTACTCCTAGGAAGGCAGGGAGCAAGTACTTTGAAAACCTATCATGTACAGTCAACATGTAATCAGGAGTAGTGATATTTGGGGACATTATCTATAATATTGTTTTGGAACATTAGCTTGTTTTCTAGGAGTCAAGAATTTATCAAATGCAAAGGAAAGACATACTGACTGGGAAGCCTGAAAAAAGAGATCTGTGTGAAATTAATGAGACATAAAATTGGAAAAACTTCAAAAACAAAAGGAGGAACATTTCATACTTCAAGTTCATTAAAAATTCAAAAGTAGAAAATGCTTAAAATGTTGATAGAAAGTAGTCTAAGGAGTCCTATACTGGCCACAAATCACTGTATCACCTTAAGAGCCTTCTTCTTAGGAAAGGAAGGGTCTTCAAATAACCATCTCCTTTCAATTATGTATATCACTATCATTACGCAGAGAAATGCCCTCCCCAGAAGAGGACAAATTCTCTCACATAAAGACTGAACAGGAAATGTCTCTTGTGAGTCCCGTGACCTGAATATGTATGTGGTCAGAACATAGGATTCATGTGTTTTACGAAAAAAAACAAAACACTCAAACATCTGATTAGCCATCCATCAAGAATAAAAGGGGAAAAGAAATTTTAAGATATAATAAACCTTCAACACTCAAATCTCTTACTCCTAATCCCTAAGACCTATGCAGGTGTTACATTACATGCCAATGAGCAATGGAGGTTGCAGGGCGCATTAAAGTTACTGACCACCTGACTGTAAGAAAAAAAAATGGTCCTGGATATCTAGGGGCATAATGTCACTTCAGAGGTCCTTTGGGGTGGCAGAAGAATACAGTCCGAGAAAGGGCTCCCTGGCCATAGCAGACTTTAAGGTAAGACGGAGCTATGATAGGAAGAATGTAGGTCACCTCTAGCTGGATTCTCCAATTCTTCTGGAAGAAGTGTAGACACTCATCTGAGCCCTGTCAGACTCCTGGCTTTCAGAACGATAGGTAATGCATTTGTGTTATTCAAGTCACCATGTGTGTGCCAAGTAGATATAGTGGCAACGAGAAGGCAAGCAAACGTCTCTGGAGGGAGAGGGAGAGAAGCCCGTATAATGCTAGCAACACGTCCAACAGTAGAAAAGAGCTTCCTGATGTGAATAAAGAAAGAAAATAGGACACTCACCTTTTTGTAGGTTTTCTCTTCATTTTGTTTGGCAGGTGCTGCATCCCCATTTTCAGCAGCCGACGACATCTATAAGAGAAAAATATTCCCACCTGAGTGTAAACTGTAACTTGAAAATACAACATTTTAAGATGATAGCTAACTCAAGAATGCATTTTCAAGCTTTGTTTTCCTTGCAGTTACCGCTGTTGTTTCTAAAAAAGGAAAGAAACTTTCAGGATACTAAAAACAAAATCTGTATTCCTCAATCTTTCTAGAACAACGCTTCTAAATGGTTTTGGTAGAATAATTCACTCTGTAAAGCTTGAAGCAAAATGCTATAGAAGATCCAAAAACCATACCATGTCAAGAAGTTTCTTCCCACAAAGTCATTTAAAAATTATCAGCTAGATATGAACACTTACTATAAAAATATCTGGAAAGTACCAAAAAATATGAATCAGGAAAAAAAGCACTCTTAATTTGACTTCCCTTAAGCAACTTCATTATTCACATTTCTAGCATTCATGTTTCTAGCTTTTGTTCTGTGGAAATAATATAATGCCATCATGCTCAGTATTTTTCAATGAATACCGATGTCATAAGCATGTTCACATTTGATCATCAAAATCTCATGGTATTTATTGCTATAATACAACAGCACCTGGACCTCCACCTTGTCTTCAATACTGTAGTTATAATGATGATGCTGAAGGATAGTTGAGGTAGTTCAAGAGTTTGGTTTCTGCAAGTAATACAAATAATTATTCTGAGCTTGCATCTTTGTTGCTGGTGTTTTGTTTACTAGATTCTTGGAATTACTAAGTCATATTGTTCAGCTTTTACTATCTACTGCTAAGTCTACCCACATTCGTTGCTATGGCCTTGTTTCATCATACATTTTACAATGACTGCTATCACCATAAATACCTGCTGATTTGACAGGTGAAAGGAAGCCCCCCGCCCCATTTAAATCTGCATTTTTGAAAATGCCTAGTGAAGGGCAATATTGTTTCTGGGTCATTTTAAGCTCTTTGTATCTCTTATTTTGAGTTTCATTCTTTTCCATCCATCTATTTGGGCCTTAGAGTTTTAGTTATTGATTTTTTGGATCAATAATGGTTATTATTATTAGTGCTTTCTTGAATGTTTTTAAATTTTAAGGTTATTCATCAATTGCTAAGCACATTATTACTATTTCCCTCATGTTGTATGTCTTTTCGTTTCTTTTATAGTGATGGCACACAGAAGTTTAACACTTCTACATACAAAAACTATTGAGTATTTTGTATTTTTTCCAATGCTTTTAGGTAAAATACTATTATCATTGAGAGACTAAGCCTTTCATATTTAATTTCATCTGAATTTTCAAAGCTAATTACATCTGCGATTAAGAGAATAACTGTATAATCAGGAAATCACCTTACTGAAAGGTCTCATTTTACATTGTAGGAAAGATATTTAACACACCAAGAGGAATAAAAATTCTGACTTTCTTACCAGTCTTTTAAAGCACATCTATAAATCCTGGGCTTTCAATGCAACATTTGTTACATCACAGAATTCACCAGTCACTTCTCTCATTGGAGCTGAATAATTGGGTTTGCCCCCAAGGTCATGAGCCTGCTGTGACCCAAGCCATTTGGGAGAATGAAAGCATGGATCACACAAACCCACCTCACTATGTCTATTACTAGCTGCCAATCAACTCACCCATATCCCCTCTTCATTTTCCATTTTTATCCCTGTCCATTTAACCTGTCCCTATTAGAATGGGACGTACTAAAGGAGAGCTGGTCCATAAACTAATGCTTCCCAATATATCTGCTTAATTTGCTTAAAGAAGAATTGATTTTTTTTTCTACTCTCCTGGGAATAACATTTGGTGGATTCTGAATAAAATCCTAAGAAAACTAAAAGGCTTTCTAATAGCAGCCCAGGGTAAAACACTATCCTTCTATTTCATACAACCAAGTTCATGAAGGCCTCCCTGAAAAATGCTACCGCAAGCACCACCTCTAATGTACTGCATCTTTTTGTTTTTAAAGATGGAAGCACTAAAAAAAAAAATAAAATAAAAAAAAAGATGGAAGCACTTCCAGAGGGTCTCTGAAAGTATGCCTGAAATGAGAAATTGATAAAATGGCATGATGGAAAGGCAGGTGATGAAATGGACTCAAACGACCTGTTATTACTCTGTAAACCACACCTGACTTTATAGTGTGAAAAAGGAGGAGAAAAATGGTCAAACTTTCATTTAAAACATTAATCTTTTTTTTTAAAGGAGCACAAAGCAGATGATGATGATAAACAGGGCCATGATTATCACCAGGATTCCAAGTTATCTTTTTTCCTTCGTTAAAGTGATCTTGGACCCAGGCCACACAATATGAACCAGGCACATCAGGTAGGAGACACAAATGAACTCCTCAGGGAGAAGCTAGGAAACTGGTCACATGGTCATGGTGGCTGCTATTTGTGCTTATTAGACTTCATGCTTCAGGCCAATTATTCTTCGCCATTTGCAATGAACTAGTGATTTGCTGTGGAAACCAAGGTAACTAGAGATCTTAGAACACTGTAATTTCAGATTTCTCCATACATAAAACATAAAAGATGGAAAAGAGGCAAGACATTCCCAGACACACAGATGATAAGATTATAGATATATTCGTCTTCATTGTTAATATTTGCTATATTCTCTAAGTATACATTCAAAAGAGAAGGAAAACATTCTTGCTATTAAAAAAATATGTCCACAGATAGTAATTAGTGGCAGAGCCACATCTCTTGGGTTTTATTCCTTCAATCATGCTGGCATTCACTAAATGTCTATTTCTGTTGTTTGAGGTTTGCTTTAAATTTGGTAATTTCAAAATTAAAGGTCATGAACTAGATACATATTATTTAGCACATTTGTAAATAAACCTACAATAAAAAAGCAAAGGCTTATGCTGTGCCAGTCAGAATCAATTAAAAATATAGAATTTAGTTCCTTACCTTTGTCAAGGGAATGGCAAGTCATCTGTTGTTGGTACTAGTGGGTAACCTATTCATTCTGGAAACTGTTTTATTTCCCAGGTTCCTGTTAATATAGAAATCATTGATTAGTATTTATTCATATCCCACGCTTCATATCCCCCAAAGAATCTGAGGTTCATATACATACATACAATATAAGCAGCTAAAGATTTTTGTTTTTGTTTTTGTCAGTCCTGGGGCTTGAACTCAGGCCTAGGCACTGCCCTTGAACTCTTTTGCTCAAAGCTAACGCTCTACCACTGCAAGCCACAGCATCATTTCTAGTTTCTTGGTGGTTAATTGGATAAAGAGATAAGAGTCTCATGGACTTTCCTGCCCAGACTGGCTTCAAACCATGATCCTCAGATCTCAGCCTCCTGGAGTAGCTAGGATTATAGATGTGAGCCACCAGTACCCATCAAGCAGTTAAAATTTAAAGAAAGATATGTGTGTAAAGGGAAGCAAAAGGTAGGCAACAAGATGATTCCACTCAGATATTGTTGGACTGAGAGGCTGGAGGCACATTTTCCCATGGGTTTTCAGAGACAAGACTTCTCTTCAAATGTGGACAGAGCTTCGATATTGTCCCTGTCAACTGTGGGGTTTTTCCCCCCTTCAGTTGCTTAAATGATACAGCTTGCAAGAATGGTTCAATAAATCTCTTTGGCTATGTTTTATATAAAACATTGTATTGTAATCAACTTTTCAAATTTCTTTTTGTGGCACTGGGGACTGAAACCAGGGTTTTATACACATCAGGCTAGTGTTCTACTGAGCTACATCTTCAAATCTTCTTATTTTATTTTGAGGCAAGGACCCACAAAGTTATCTAGGCTGACCTCAAACTCAAAATCCTCCTGCCTCAGCCTCCTGAGTAGTTGTGAATACTGGCATGTACTACAATGCCCTGCTGGTAATCAGTGTGTGTGTGTGTGTGTGTGTGTGTGTGTGTGTGTGTGTGTGTGTGGTGTGTGTATGTGTGTGTGTCTGTGTGTCTGTGTATCTGTGTGTCTCTGCGTGTGCATGCTCTCTGGGACTGATGTTTAAACTCAGGGCCTGGCACTATCGCTTAGCCTCTTCTGTTCAAGGGTGGTGTTTTACCACTTGAGCTACAGCAGCACTTCTCTGTCTTTTGGGTAGTTAACTGGAAAAATAAAGAGTCTTTCCTACCCAGAGTGGCTGCCTCCTGAATAGCTAGGATTACAGATGTGAGCCATTAGTGTCTTGCAGTAATCAACTTTTTTTTGTTGGTCCTGGGGCCTTAACTCTGGGCCTGGGCACTGTCCCTCAGCTCTTCAGCTAAAGGCTAGACTCTCCCACTTGAGCCACAGTGCCACTTCCAGACTTTTCTGCTTATGTGGTGATGAGGAATTGAACCCAGGGCCTCATGCATGCAAGGCAAGCACTCTACCACTGAGCCACCTTCCCAGCCCAGTAATCAACTTTTTAAAATGCAGAGAGGTATAAAGTGAAATGAGTCAGGTCCTACCCTAGCTCTTCCCAGAGAGAACCAATGTCCACAGTTTGCTGTATAGTTTTTTAAACTTTCCTGTGTGCTTGCTTATGCACAGCATTTTCTTTTGAGGCAGGGTTTTCCTACATAGCCCAGACTGGTCTTCAACACGTAATTCTCCTGTCTCAGGTTCCCAAGTGTTGGGATTATAGGCAGACACCACCCTAGTCAGCTTAAAGTGTGAGCTTTCTTTCCTCAGTACTGGAGATGGAACCCAGGACCAGCCCAGTGTTCTACAATTAAGCTATAGTCCTAATCTAAGGTTATTATTTTATTTTACCTATGGTTCTTTCTATTCTAAAATCATTGCATATGTTTTGTGATGGCAATCAAGCCCATTCATTCTAGTATGAATTTGTTCATACTAGCGAAACATATCTACCACTGAGCTATACCTCAGCAATATTCTTTCGTATTTAAAACAAATACAAGGACTAAATTTGCTCTGTCTGCTATACAAATGAGTTAATAAATCAAATAACTACACACAACCTCTATTACCTAGAGATCTCTTTCAGCCTATTGTAGCAGCCACACACTCATACCACTCAGATTGTCCTAGGAGGAGGGAACTCTGCCTGCCACTGGGCTGTGTGGCCATCACAGCCTCCTGGCTGGGTCTTCTTCTGCAGGAAGTCATGGACAGGGCAGCATTCTTCCCCCACAGAGCAGCCCAGACTCTGTGACTCCTTCCTGCACAGGAGTTTGACCTTGCATTTCTTTCTGCGCCTCTACAGCTTTTTATTACTTCCCTCAGGTTGCTCGTACAAAGTAGCACAAAGTGCATGGCTGAACACAGCACACTATTTCCTCACAGTTGCAGAAGCTACAAGTCCGAAACCAAGGCACTAACAGTGCTGTGCTCCCTTTGAGGGTCTGGGCAGGATCCTTTCTTCCCCTCCCCCTAGCTTCCACTGCGGCCATTCATCCTTGGCATTCCTTGGCTTAAGGCTGTATCGTTTCAATCTTGGCTTCTCTCACCGCATAGCCTGCCCATGTGTGTGTCTGTCTACACATGCCATCTTCCTCTTATTACAAAGATACTAGTCATAGTGGGTTCAAGCCCACTCTTATGGCCTCATCTTAACTCGATTATACCTGCAAAAAACATTCCCAAATAACATCACATGTGCTAGAACTGCAAGTTAGGACTTCACTGTACCTTTCCCGCCCCACTCCATCCTAGGGTTTGAACTCAGGGCCTGGGTGTTGTCTCTGAGCATTTTTGCTCAAAGCTAGAACATTAACCCTTGAGACACAGCTCCACTTCAGATCTTTTTTTGGTAGTTAATTGGAGATAAGAATATTGTGGACTTCCTTGCCTAGGCTGGCTTCGAACTGTGATCCTCAGCTCTCAGTCTACTGGGTGGCTAGGATAACAGGCATGGAGCACATGGGTGCCTGACTTGGTTTTCTTACTATGGAAGCACTGTGAGTCTTTTAACATGCAATTCAAAAATTCCATGATAGATATATCATTTTCATTTGTCTTCTCCTGCCATGACACAGAGAAGAAGCTAATGTCTGGAGACCCCAGTGGGAAGCTATCTGATGATCTGACATAAACCATGAAAAAAATTTCAAGTCTCTCAATGAGGCACTGACTGCATTATCTTTTAGGCAGCCCTCTCTGAATAGCATTTCTCCTTGCCAGCCTTTTGATAAGGATTGGACAGCAGCGTGCTCACAGTTACAGTCTCTGGCAAGAGCTGGGAATGCAGAAATTCTAAAGGCCATGTAAGGGTATTAAGCATATGGCTCAGGTCTCCTTAGCAGTACATTGATAAGTAATCTCACACAAGACTCCTCGCTAGAAGTTATTTTTTAAATGATACTAAACAGAGCCAACTTCTGGTGTCATATGCTGAGTGTTGAGATAGCAGTTCAGCTAACAGTAATACATGCCAGGCAGTCTTTTTTTTTTTTTACTCTCTGTTGGTATTTAGTATTCGGATTCTGTTACCTTAAAGAATAAACCCTTTATAGTACTCCATAGCTTTCCACAGACTTACTGGCAAGGTAGGAAGTTTGCCATCTTCCTCCAAGTGTGCTTAAGAAGAGGTATGGAGTAGGGTATGGTGATTCATGCCTGTAATTTCAGCTATTCAGACAGTATAACTCAGGAGGACTGTGGTTCAAGTCCAGCTCAGGCAAAGAGTTGGCAAGACTCAGCTCCATCCATGGTTAGGTGTGGTGGTACATGCTTGTCATCACAGAAAGCATAAGTAGAAGGATTATGGTCCAGGCTGGCCTAGGCAAACATGTGAGACACTGTTTCAAAAATAACTAAAATCAGAAAAGGTTGAGTGCTTGCTTCAAGTAGTAGAGTGCTTGCCTAGCAAGCATGAGGCTCTGAGTTTAAATCCCTGTTCTGCAAAAAAAGGAGGTTCAGTATTCTTCAATGGGCTTTGGTAACCAATAACAATAACAAAAGAACAATAAAACCCAAAGGGTTTAAACTGTGTTGGGCCATTTTCTAAGGTTTAGATATAAATCACAAAAATTACATCAAACTGAAAACAACCCTTGACATAGTTTCCATAGTTAAGACTAGGAAATAACTCAGTTATATTAGGAAATCATAGGCTCAGATTTTCTTTTACAAAAGATATCTGCCTAAACTCTCACAGAAATGCAGATAATCTGCATATCATGTATTTGCATAGTGGAGGCCACTTATACATACATATGTTCAGACATATGGTGTGTTACACATTTGTATGTTTAGAACGTATAAAAATAGAACCATGAAAAGTCTTCTATACCACATAAAGCTCTCTATTTGTACTGATGAAAACAATTTAAATAAAGTTTCCGTCCATTCATCTAGTATTTATATAACCAAACCACTGCCAAAACCAATTCCAAATGATGGCACCTGCTCACTATGAATCCAAATGGAGCCCAATCAAAACAAATGGCAGGGCTCTTATATTCTCTTGTAAAGCACATTCATCAGCCCTCAGAATGGCTTTTTACAAAGCGAATAAACAGAGTAGCTATAAATGCTGATGACAAAAGGCTCAGCATAAATGAACCACTTGTCGTTCATTTTCCCAACAAAGGTTATGCTAAAAGAATTCATAAGCCTTTTCAAACCCAGCCTCCTTGGAAAACACTGGACAGAAGAAAGCTGCTGATGAAAACAGCCATGAGAGCCGGCTGCTCAGCCTCTCCTGAAAGTACCATTATTGCCTGATTTTCTCTTGCCTTAATTTTCCTCCTGACTATGCAAAGACCGAAGGTGTTTGTGTATGTTTGGTGGTAGTGTCAGAGATTATAGGGGAAAGGTCAGGATGGTAAATATAACTGCAGACCATTACTGGCATGTAGAAAAAGAACTCAAGAAGGTCTAACATTTAAGGAAAAGCATCTTCCCAGACTAGGCTAGTCACAAAGATTCTCAGTTCTCAGTAGTAAGATGTCTAGCTACACGTAACTTTTAAAATTACTTCCTCTTCCCCAGTGGTACTGGACATCTGGATTCAGATGGACTTCACAGTATTGTATTTGTGCGGCATGGCTTCATGTTTTACTTACATTATGTCACATTTTACTTCCAAGCTACCTTCCTACTTCCCAACCCCAGAAGTGTATGCCTCAGGAAATATTCAATTATTTTCATAATTTTATAAGCCATACATAATCAAGCCGGTTATGATTGGTAAAAAAATGGTCTCAGCAATAACCAATCAAACCGACTGAGCTTTGCTCCTACAGCAAAGTGTGTGTGGGACTACTTCATCTCTTGTTGAGAAAACCAATGCAACACAAATCTCCTTGGGATCCGTAACTCAAAGGACAGCTGGCAAGTTACCCCTAAAGAACTCTAATGAACCAGGGATCAGGGGCTTTTTTTACTGTGTAGAAGTCTAGAAGAATACAGAAGAGTCTGTTAGAGAGGATGGAAGATTCTGATAAGGACAAAAAAAATTTGTTTAATCAAGAGAAAAAAATTAAATAGCTTTGAGGGCAATTAAATACCTTCCTGGGCAAAAACTCAAGATTAATTGGAAACAAGCAATGAGAATGATTTCAAGTAAGGCATGAATACAAATATAAAATTAGAGGGGGAAAATCATATTAAAATGATCACATAAGGCATATACCTCAAGCAGAAGGGCATTCATTAGCTCCTATAGTCCAGGATTCTTTTATAAGAGGTGCTTTGGGATCTACAACAATAATAACATACTCCCTGTTGTCACAGCCCACAAATTAGAAGCTAAAACACAAGCACAAGCAATAATGAGAAGGTCTTTAATAGGATTAGTAGTTAATGCTTTTACTTGGCTTTGCTTCTAACAAGTACTCAGTCATTACAGTCAGATGGCTTATATGAAATATTCTAAAAAATGTAATAAAAACTCAAAAGCCAAAAAAATACCAAAAGGCCAAGAGATCATCCGTCAGCTATTAATCACTCCATATTAAATTCCTCAAGCATTTGACATCTGCTTAGCTGTGTGCATGTTTCAGATGTGCTGTGAACTCAGGATAGAACTGGAGAATCAAGGCTGAAAAGAGAAGGAAATCAAGGGAAGTGACAAGGGGGTAAGCAATCCTGAGGGTGGTTGAGATATCAGAGCTGGAGAAAGGGGTTGGAAGAAGAAGGGAAGGGGCCGCAGAATGTCCAGTAAGAGGAGAAGATTATCCTGACCCAAGAGGGGTCAGTCAAGTGGAAGGGATACTAATCAGTCACAGGTTGGACAACCACAGATAGAAGTTACAGAACACCTGCACAAAGACTTTGAGCATAAGCCAGCCCACTTTGTGTGTCTGTGTCTCTCTGTGTGTGTGTGCCAGTCCTGGGGCTTGAACTCGGGGCCTGGGTACAGTCTCTAAGCTTTCAGCTTAAGGCTAGCATTCTATCACTTAAGCCACAGCTCCACTTCTGGCTTTTTGGTGGTTAACTGGAGAGAAGAGTCTCATGGACTTTCCTGCCCTGGGTTGGCTTCGAACTGAAATCCTTGGATCTCAGCCTCCAGAGTAGGTAGGATTATAGGTATGAGCCAGCAGTGCCCAGCTGAAGCCAGTCCAATTTAAAAATATGCAATTGTGAGAGGATAGGCAAGATACAATGGAAGACTGGATTACAGCGTGTATCTAGAAGACCCTAGAGCCCAAGGTGAGTTTGGTGATGGGAAAGGAGGAGTCCCACGTAGACTCACAGAACCTGTCCACAGACTGAGGGTGAGGAGTACAAGGTTGGGTCAATACTAGAAGTTCAAGCATCACTAACTACTGAAGATCTTGAGATTTCTGAGTGAAGCTTCTCTCTACCCAGTCGCAACCTTTCTCATCCAACCCAGAGAAGGACAGAGAAGGACACTGGACTCAGCAGATTCTTTGTATTTATGCAGAGCGTCGACCACACAGAAACTGAAGAGTGTATATATCACGTGGTATTGGAGCTGGGTCTGTCAGCTCAGGTTAAGGCAGGACTGGCTAAAGTCTTTAAAAAAAAATGTATTGCCAGGCACTAATGGCTAACTCCTGTAATCCTAGCTACTCAAGATCTGAGAACTGAGGTTCAAAGCCAGCCCAGGCAGGAAAGTCTGAGACTCCTATCTTCAGTGAAGCACCAGAAAAATGGAAGTTGGAGCTGTGTCTCAAAGTGGTAGAGTGAAAGAAGAGCTCAGGGACAGCGCCAAGGCCCTGAGTTCAAACCCCATAAGCAACACCCCACCCCCACCCCACTCCTGGCAAAGAAAAGCATTGGCAATATATAATCAGACAAGATGCCAACAGAAAGCTCTGTGTTGACAGACAGACAGACAGACAGACAGGCAGACAGGCAGGCACAGATACTTCTGACAAGAAACTGGGAGGGCCCTGTGTCTTCACAATACATCTACCAGTCACTAGAGCACTTTACAAGGTGTCTAATTCTTACAGTCTTGATTAAGACAGGAACATGCTCTTCATGAGCTGCCATTAATCCATCAAAGGCATGGTCCCAATCTCCACTGTCCTCTCCCTCCCACCCCATGTCCCCATACCCCTGCCAGCCATGTTGTAATGGTGGATGGAATCAGGCCCTGGAGCTACAATGCCAGCTTTTAGGTGTATGCCACCATCCATCAGCAGGATGGCCTTCTCCGTCTCTGCACCTCAGCGTTCTCATCTGATAGCAGGGGACTGAGCGGCGCCTCTTCCAGGGCAATCACAGCACTTCTGTGTCCCAGGAATGGAGTTTGCACTCCAAACATTTATCTATGTTCAGCCATTCTCATCAGGAGAAGCCCAGAGAAGGAGACAGATCCTGACACCACTCTGCTTCCAGAAAAGATGCCAGCACTCCAGGTCCCTGGTACTTGCTTTCTGCCAGGTTGTTTCCTCTGCCACTCTTCCCCCCACCCCCTACTCAAGGCAATGTGCCCATGGCTCCCCAGATTCACATGCTTCCCCTCAAGTCTCAAGAGGACTTCTTCCTGCACACACCACACAGTTCCTGATAGCCTCTTGTCCATGTTCTCTGTGTTTGCTGCCCTTGCAGCAGCCTCTCCATGACCCAATTTGCCAATCTCCAAAGCCTCTCTCCTGTGAGCACTTCCTGGAGGAATGCAAGGCTTCCTGCCAAGCTTTCAGGCCCTCAGTTAGCACAACACTTATAGTTAGGTTTGCAGGTGATTCCAGACTCTGGTTGCTCTCAGTCCTATTAATAACAATGACAGCTAAGAACACACACGCACCCCACCCTCTTGTAAGTTAATCATGGATTAACTCGCTGAATTCTCCACTTCCCACCCCCTCCTTTCAGGCCTCTGTTCTTAACCTCATTACTTAGTTACAGAGCTCAAAGAGGCAACAGAAAGGTTAACATTATGCCCACAGGACACACAGGTAGAGTCCAGAAAGAAAGGTATATTCAGTTTCAAAGTGGTAATCTTGTCCATTCGGCTAGCTCCTCCTATTTTAGGATTCTACTTATTTCTTTAAGTCTCTTCTATTGTAATCTTCATATCCTGTTCCGAGGGATGATGGTCCCTTTGTTTCCCTGCCATGCCCACCCACAAATTCATATGCACAGTCTTCCCATGTGTTGTCACAGACAACAACCTGTGTACAATCGACTCTCCAAATCTCTGTGGAACCGATGAATGAGCAGACTTTCTCCACCAAGGGTCCCTCTTCCCATGGATACCTGCCTTGACCAACACTGTCATCTGACTACTCCTTAAAACCCCCTGTCCTCATTTTCTTGAGGAGGAGACACCCACTTGAACAATAAACTCTGTAACTATCCTCAGACATTCTGGCAATAATGTGTAAGTCCAGGGAGATGTGTTAATGAGGCCAGCTCAATTGGCCAGGGCATCTCTGCCAGTTGTGTTCCACTCTTTTCTTCCACAGAGGGTGGACTTAACAGGGTATGAGGAAGTCCCTCCCCCCCCACCAATCCCTACCCTGTTGTGTCTGTCAATCATGGGTCTTGAACTCAGCATCTGGGCACTGTCCCTGAGCTGCTTTGGGTCAAGAGTAGAGCTCTACCACTTTAAGTCACAGCTCTACTTCTAGTTTTCTGGTAATTATAAGGAGATAAGAGTCTCATGGGAGTTCTGGGCTGGCTTCAAACTGCAGTCCTCAGATATCAGCCTCCTGAGTAGCTAGGATTACAGGAGTGAGCCAAGGGTGCCCAGCGGAAGACCTTCCTTATTATATTATGGCTTTCCCTCTGTCTGTCAGGCTGCTTGTTCTTATCTTGGTGGCAAGTTCCCTCTTCTTCAGCTGCCTCTAAAATATTCATGAATCTCAGTGTATCCGCATTCATTTTCTTCTCACTTCCTCTGAAAAATTTCCTAATTACCAATGGTTCAACTACAGTCTACTTGGGATGACAACCAAATACCTTATAAAGTCAGATCTTTTTCCTGAGCTTAAGATTTATGTTCTCAGTAGCTTTCAAGGATCCTGTATGTCTCACAGACAAGATAAATTCAATGTGCTCCAGGGACAGTTTGGCATAAGTCACAACATCCAGAGAAAATTACCTTAACCACCCAATTGCCCAAACCAGAGGCTATCCAAGCTCCTGGATGGGGGTGCTCATCCTTCATATTCTTCCCAATCAATCTCTTTAATGTTCTTTAACTCCATTTTTTCTCTCTTTATTTTCCCCTGCCACTGTCTTAATGGAGAGCTCAACATCTCTTGCATAGATTATTGCCTCAGCCTCCTAATTAGACTGCCTGGCTGGGACTGACATAGCGAAGAGAATTTCTCTGTAATGCAAATCTGTCCGTGCCATTCTCCTTCTTTGAAATCCTAGAATGGCTTCCCACTGCTTCAGTACAGATCTCAAAATCTTTAGATGACCTCTAATGACCCAGCCTTTGAAACTCTTTCCTTGCTACCCAGCTCTAGCATAGTTGCTACTACATGGAATGACTTGCAGTTCCCAGAATGCATCAGGCTCTTCCCGTCTGCCTTTGTGAACACTACAGTGCTAACAATACAACATTCCCTTTCCCCTGCTAATGGTTCCTTGTTCTTCAAGATTGAGCTCAGTCATTATTTCCTTTGATGAATCCATTCCTGCCCCCCTGGGGCTAGGTTCTCTCTTCTGTGATCCCGAGGTGCTCTGGGCCTACCTATTTCTACCAGGAGTTTACTGACAGTGTTATAATTATTACATTTCTTTCTGTTCTACTACTTGGTCACCCACAGGACAGCAATTACTATCTTTAGATGCTTGTTTATTTGCTTATTTATCATAATGTCTGGCACCAAAGTCAAGTATTTAAATGAATGAGTATTTGAGCATGTCTAGGTTTTGTTGTTGTTATTAGAAAATTACTTGCAAGTACAGAAAGGAAGTTGTATGTTCAGTTCTAAATGTTTAAGAAAGAATTGAAAAGAGATGCTTAGAAATAGATGTTTTCTTTTTTCTTCTTTTTCTATTCTATAATGGTACATGGATGAACATTTTATTTGCAAAGTGATATAATGAGATCAAAAACTAAGATATTCCAAATACTTCTACAAGACTCCATCCCTCCCCCGCTTTTGGTCTTTTTTCGTGTGTTTCAGTTTCATTTCACAGTTTCTAATTTCTTCACATGAATTCTTTTGAAAGAATAATTTTAAAATATGGTTACAGCCTGTGCCAGTGGCTCCTACCTGTAATCCTAGCTCCTCAGGAGGCTGAGATCGGAGGAGACAAATCTGAGAGACTCTTGTCTCCAATTAGTCAGCAAAAAACCTTCAAGCCTCAGTACCAGCACACACATACACAAAACAATGATAGCAATAACCTCTGATTATAAGTGCAACTCATATCTATTCTAGAGATACTGGATAAGCACAGAATGCTAAGGGCCAACAGTAAGCTCCTCATCCATAGCTAGTTCTCTGGTAGGGCACCTTAGTCCAATTTTCTGTGCTATGCTCACATACTGACTTCAGACTGGCACAAGCGGTTGAAAACAGGCTGAGAATGCCCTGGGGTGAACCTATGTCATTCATTCCATCCAAATTCAACACAGTATTAGTCACAGAACAAAATCAGACCCTGGGTAGCAGCCATTCTAAATGGTGAAGACTTCTCACCCTGTGATCTGGCTTGACTTGGGAGCATGCTGCTTTTCATCATTCAACCCTGCGAGGGGGGGGAGAAGGAGTAACTATGAGATTATTATTCCAAAACAAAAAAATATATGTGCCCTTTCCCAAGTGTTAATACTGCTTAAGTCGCCCTGGAATTCTAAGTTCTCTTGTGCCCAGGCTTGTTTTCTTGTGGAGATCTTCCTGGGACTTTTCACTAGACCTTCCAGGACTATAGCCTTGTCACTCTGCACAGTATCATTTTGTTAGAAGGCAGGCAGAGAACAAAACAACATTTTATATTACCTATGGGCTTGTCCAACTACATGGCAGTAGCAGATGCTGGCTGAAAGAAAGAGGCCTGACACACTGGAACGGGTCACCCATGACCTGTAAGAAGTTCCAACTATGGTCCAACAATGGCTCTGTCACTTAGAAAACTTACTCCTTTAGATCCCAAGGACTTAAGAGTGATGGAGAATTTGGAATTGGTATGTGGGGAAAATCCATCTATATCATTCTCATAGAATCTTGAGGAGCCTAAGACATCTTTGTCTGAATAAGTTTTCCAAGAACTTATCCAAGTACATATCCTCTGTAGAAAAATGAGAAAGAATTATTTCCTGGGCAGGTTTCATACTACGAAGAAAATGTCTCCGTTTGCCACCAGCAGTGCAGAAGTCAGCAGCTCTAAGTATGATTGGGAATCAGCTTCCTGTCCCCACCTCCAGCCCCCATCCTTCAGTGGGACATGACACCACATAAAGTATAATGCCATAATACAACCCTGGGGTCACAGACACCTTTCACGGTATTACATGGAATAGGTCCACTGTTAAATTTAGTAAGAAGGGACTAGATGGCAGGGTCTAGAGAAACTATAGCCCAGGCTGACCCTCATTTGTTCCTATATCCAAACATTCAATTAACAAATATTGTGCATGTATGGGCCCTGTGCTAGATGCTGGTGAACTAACTTCTGACACTAGCAGTCTAAGAAAAGGTGTGTCCTAACATTTTAAGGGCCCATACAAGAACACAAATGTAGGCCCAGACCTCATAGGTTGTGAGGCTTTTTTGTCCCTTGTTGGCCCAAACTGCATACTTGTTACTGTCAAGTCTCTATTTCTACCTGTTTCAGCATCATTATTTTTATGAAGTTCCTCTAAGGAATGGATGTGAGAAAGGCAGGTGTTTGTAAGTTTCTTTGGAGAAATATTTGTGTTTTTTTTTCTTTTCATATAGAGTTGGAGGATTTCCTTATGTAGTTTCACACTAATCTTTATCAGAGATATGATGGGTCAATATTGTTTTCTCATTCTGCTTTTTTCACTTTGTTCATCGTTTCCTTTGTTGTGCCTAAACTTCTCAATTTGATATTGTTCCTGCTTCCATTCTCCATGTGGCAATCTGAGAAAGAGAATCAGTTCAGGTATATAATTCTAGGAAGGAATCTGTTCAGGTTAGTATATTATGTGGAACCTTGAATGCCTTCCTACTGCTTCAGAATCAAATCCAAACTCCTTACTATCAGGCCTTCTATGGTGATGGCTTGCCTTCTTCTGCTATTCTTCCTCTCCCTCTGCTTCAGCCCTGCCAATCTTATCAAATTAGGTACCAATTCAGCTACTTCTCCACAGCAAGTTCTCACTCCCTTCCTTATTTCCTTCCTAACAGTTATTATAATTGGCAGGTTTAATTACTTTCCTTTCTTGTAGCTATTTCCATTTGCTATAATGTAAATTCTGCAAAGTCAAGGGCTTAACATTTGTATTAGAGACAAAAGCTGTTAAGCTCTATGTTTGGCTCACAGTGGCTACTCAGGAAAGATTTACCTAGTGAACAATTTTTATTACCGTATTAGTCATTCATCTTAATTATCACTCTCCAAATCTCCTTAGCTATGTGTTTTCTAACTTTCAAAACAAATTCTTGTGAAATAAGCTCAAATTTAATAAAGGAATCATTATGCTTCAAAGAAGGTATAATTCAAATATGGTCTCTAATAGCTTATGATGTGGAATTCCACAGGGAATTAAAAATAAAACTATCATGGATGCAAATTCATTTACTTAAAAATCATAGCAGTAATATAGTAATGGAATTGAATGCCTTATTTAATGTGGAAAATATTTAAATAAGATAGTTATGGCTTTCTTACAACAAACATATATATTTGGATAGTCTAAACTTCTGTGTCCTTTCAACCATAAATCTACTGTTTGAAATCTCAAGCTGTATAGCCCCAGGCTTTTCCAGTTTGAAGACCACAGATGGGCACAATGATTTTCTTTAAATCATAGTTCAAAGTCTTCCTAAGAGCATACAATTTTAGAAGATTACTGGAACTACATATTCTCTGTCTACTGTCTTATGATTTCTTTGTGAATCTGCACATCATAATGTCTAAGCAATTAAATCTAAGTCAGAGAAAACAGTATGTCATTCAGACAGTAATTATAAGAGCATCTTACTAAGCCAGATCATCGCATCTAATCTTCAGTATCAAGTGGTTTAATCATTTCCTTGCAAAGAATAAACAATTGAGTTCTTTGAAAATTGAAAAAAAACACACAAAAAGTTTAACCTAAGTAATCCTTACATTTAGAATAAAGATGGCAATTTTTTGGGGGGGAGTTTCCTAAAACAAACTTTGTTCTTCACACATAGTACATGAAATTTGTGTTCTCTTTGTCCTCCTGGAAAGAGTTCATTTGAAATCTGTTATGAGTTGCTTCCTCTATAAACATCTTTGTATTTCCTATCTCTGGATTCTGGTGGAAATACACATATACATTGTATAAGTTGGTTTTTTTTTAATGCATATGTGGGCGTTCTGCCAAGACAAATGAAAAATTTTCTCATTCTTCATCATAACCCCAGGCCAAGCACAATACCAGGTACACACAAAACATACACTGAGCATTTGTTTCAAAAAACGAATGATGAGGGCTGGGAAGGTGGCTCAGTGGTAGAGTGCTTGCCTTGCATGCATGAGGCCCTGGGTTCGATTCCTCAGCACCACATAAGCAAAAAGAAAAAAAGCCGGAAGTGGTGCTGTGGCTCAAGTGGTAGAGTGCTAGCCTTGAGCTGAAGAGCTGAGGGACAGTGCCCAGACCCAGAGTTCAGGCCCCATGACTGGACCCCTCCCCCCCCAAAAAAGAATGATGATGTCATCGTTTACTCTTTCAACTAAGCCTTTATCTATGGTGACCCCATTTATGACTTTAAAACTAACCACCAAGATATCAGAAAGAGATTTGTAATGTCATTTTTTTCAGTGCATGAAAAAACACGTTAGTTTTAATGTCAACATATTATTTTTCCTTCAATATCTCAAGAGGCAACTGAAGGCAATATTTGATATCTTAACTATTACCTAGAAAATGTGGGATCTTAACTTGCCATTGCTATAGAAATGGTGGTGGCCTTATGCCTGTGGTACAGAGATATAACCTTGGCCTCTCACTTCTCAGCCTAGGCCCCTGTACCCTATGCTCTGGCCTTTCTCCACTGAATAACAGTTGGCTTCCTTGGTTAGCCTCACTTACCCAGAAATGCAGGTCATTTTCCTATTACATCACCAAAACTCTCTAGTTTGGATCAACTTCGGCAAAGCCAGTCTTAGACCCAAGAAAGTAACTAACATACACATTACTGTCAGAGAGAACAATGTATTTCTTCAGTCAGCAAGATCTCCAAACACTACTATCAAATAAATCACTCAAAACTACTTGTTTGAGAGCAAATTAAATTGGCAAACCCAAAAAATGTTGGTGGTCTTTGAAAGTTTGTTTAAATGTATATTCGAACATCACAATTGGAAAAACAAAAACAATAACTCTGAAAGCCTGTTCAAGAATATTAATGTTAATAATAGGCCTTTATGGCAATGTTTATATTTCTTTAAAATAAAGTAAGAGATTGGGAGCCAGGATCAACGGACACTTTGTAGATGCTTCCTTGTTGCCCGGCAGCTGTCCTGGTATGTCAGCATGACTGACCATTCCCTGGAATGTTTAAGAAGCTATACTGTGGCCACAGATGCTTGCTACTGAAGCACAGCTACTCCAGTTCTCTAAGGTACTTATTTCAGTTACTACTGTTTCAAACAATTTGCATTTGATATATTTCCAGTACAAGTCTTGATGAACTCTAGCAGCCATTTTCAGAGCAGGAGCACTTTCCTTGGTGGCCCAGCAGAAGTGTTGTGATTGGTGCAAACACAATCCTTCATTTGCATAAAGGCCTGTGTCACAGTTGGAATAAACACCCTGCCTACAACCCCCCTTCCTTACCCTACTCCTTTCCTGGATATAAGCAGGCTGTTCTTCTCACTTTTCAAAATATCTTGGAGACACCCTTCTATGCTGCCCGTGGTGTTACAACGTTAGGCTTTCTCTTGAGCAATCTTTTCTTTATCATTAGGAGTGTAGGCTGAGCTGACAACATAAAGAGGAGATGGGGGAGAACACAGTGGAGCAGCAGTAATAAGGGAAGGTAGCAGCTGCTATTGCTGTCTACAAACAGCAGTGAAAGAACAGAGACAATAAATGATTGCTGGAGGAGTTCCAGGAGTGACTAGCAACACTACTCCTTGTCTAACCATGGTTTCTATCCAGGTAGAACAGAAAGACCCCAGTCAGCTAACGGGTAACAGGATGCTATTTTTATATTTTTAAAAAAATCACATGAGCATTTTTTTTCTTGTGGATCTCACACTTGTTAGACAGGCACTCTTACCACTGAGCCATGTGTCTAGCCAGACTTTGATGGCAATGATGAGGATGATAACAACACGATAACATGTTTGTGTATGGTATGTGTGTGTGTGTGTGGGAGGGAGAGGGAGAGAGAGAGAGAGAGAGAGAGAGAGAAAGGAGAAAGAGAGAGAGAGAGAGAGAGAGAGAGAGAGAGAGAGAGAGAGAGAGAGAGAGAGTGCTAGTTCTAGGCATTGTGCATTGTCCCTCAGATTTTGTGCTCAATCCTAGTGTTCTACCACTTGAGTCACAGCTCCACTTTCTGCTTTTTGCTCTGTAACTGGAGAGGAGAGTCCTACTGACTTTCCTGCCTGGAATGGATTCAAACTGCAATCTTCAGGTCTCAGCCTCCTGAGTAGCTAGGATTACAGATGTGAGCCACTAGAACCTGGCTTGCTTATTATTTTTGGGAAAAGGTCTCACTTCCTGCCTAGCTACACATCTAGGTGTGATCTGCCTTTGCTGTGATCTGCCTTTGTTAGGCTTCCTGGCAGGTAAAATAATGGCCATGTACCATGAGGTCCAGCTCTTCATTGAAAAGGAGTCTCAGGAACTTTTTTCCTGCCGGCCCACCACAATCCCAACAATCCCAGTCTCCCAAATATCTAAGATTACAGGTCTGAGATGCTGGCACATAACACATAAGTATATTTAATCACAGAAAAAGCCTAAAATAATACATATGAAAATATAAAGGACGATCTCAATTAAGTGTAACTCATTTTGCTTTTCAGAATTCAGTAAGGATTTAAAAAGGAACCCTTATCATTTAAATTAATCCTCAGGAAGTATAATTTGTTTTAGCCTAGTTGGTTCATCCTCCTAGTTTTTTTTCCACAGTATTAAAATGCATAGCGTATGAAAGTTTCCTTCAAGATAAATGTCATTTAAATTTATTTTCTAACTATATGAAAGTTGATAAACTATGTTAAAATTAAAGCACACTTCTGAACTCTGGCCTATGAAAATATGAATGAAGGGGAAACCTGGTAATTTTCATGAGAGTTAGGAAAATTAAAAGGAAGCACATACTATCAGAAGTATCATTTCCCTTGACTAGGAATGAGTTTTAGCCTGGAAGGTTCCCTAAAGTTAATATGCTTACAACGCGCAAAACACATCAAGATATACACATGGCAGAGCCATGAGCAAACACTCACACTCACAGGTAACAATGGGGTACAGGCAATAGGCAATGAACTGACACAGTAATCTGGTAAATTAACCAAGCCATGAGAAGCAGCACTACTTATCATCATTCATAAATATGCACCAAGTTCTTTTTACAGATAGAAGAAAAGGTAGAATAAACCACTGTCCCCATCCTTTAGGAAATCTGTTGTAAAGATAGGGGATTATTTTACTGTATATATACATACTGTATATATATATATATATATATATATATACATTACATACATAACACACACATGCATACACACATGTACATATTCTTTTTTTGGGGGGGGGTGGTCTGGTAGTGGGGCCTGAACTTTGGGCATGGGTGCTGTCCCTCAGCTCTTCAGCTCAAGGCTAGCGCCCTACCACTTGAGCCACAGTGCCACTTCTGGCTCTTTTTCTTTTTGCTTATGTGGTGCTGAGGAATTGAACCCAGGGCTTCATGCGTGCAAGGTAAGCGCTCTACCACTGACCCACCTTCCCAGCCCCTGTACATATTCTTATATTCTTCAGCATCCATTCACTTAAGCATCTACTTTTATGACTTGGATTCTGTCTTCAAAATTTTGTTCTCCCTTCTAATTCTTATTCCTTTTTCTCTTATAAGAGGTGAGCAATCAGAGGCACACAAAGATTAGCTAATTTGCCTAAAATCACAAAGCTGGGAAGTAGGAAAGGGATAGGTGTGGAATGCAGTTCTACCAGTCTGTGGAGGCTGAGCTCCTTTAACACACACACACACACAAACACACACATGCACATACACACACTTATACACATAGTAAGAGGTACAGGCAATAGGCAATACAGTGATGTTTTGGGGAAAACCACTAATAATACCTAAAGACAGAAGAATCAGCAAATGCTTCAGGGAGTGAGCAGGATTTGATTAAAGTCTGCAAGACAGAATGTAGTTTCAGAGATCAGTGATTCTAAAAGTGGGTATTTGGCCCCCCTGGGTACCAATGTCCCTGAATCTTCTTTTGTAAAGGATTGGAAAAGACTGACCAACCCTCAAAGAAGAAATCTGATCATTATCTTATGATTAGAATAAATTCCTAGTAATTCAAAAAAGAAAAAAAAAAAACCCTCTTTCTTTCCTGTCATTACTGGTTCTTTTCCCAGTCTTCAGCAATTATTTTGAAAATGAGTAAGGGAAAAAAAATCTCCCTCTAAAAACCTGAGAGGACAATGAACTACTTTTTAAAAAATTCACAGCATTTCCTGAAGAAGAAAATGTCTCTAGGTTAAGAAACTGGGCCAAACTTACAGAAATAATTGTGTCATGGGTGTGGAATGAAGTTTTCAATTTATAAGTGGGGAAAAATATGAAGAAAAATAGATGGCAAGGGAATAAAATGAACTAGACAAATTTATGAAGAAAGCCAGTCCGTAAGCCCTTATATTGAACAGTTTACTCACATCTGGAGTAAAAACATTATAGTTTTTTTTTTTTTTTTGCTTACAAAATGTCAAAAGGGGGGTGGTGGGAACTGGACTGATATTTGACTCTCTTCCCAAATGATAATCATATATAAAGGAAATATACACTATGAAACACTTAATAACAACTTGCCATTAAAAAGAGGCATGGCTTTTTCCTTAAGCTGCTCTTTAACCTCCATGATCTGGAAGAAGTCTATGTCTTACTCCAGCCATCCGCTGTCTCTGATTCTGTTTCTTCTATCTTCTTGGACCCCCACCCCCACTCTATAGCCATGACTCCAATGAAGCAGGTCCAAAACTCCAATGATGTGAATTGCCACATTCTGTGACCAGTACTTCCCTCATTTATCAGATCAGACACAGCTGCCTGGATCACTTCATCCTCTCATGGCTGTACCATACTTTTCTTTGATTTCCTACCTCTCTGGTTGCTTCCTCTGCCTCTTTTTCTGAAATGTTAATGTCACAGGGTTCCCCCAATGTTATTGTTCTCTTCTTTGTGGATACTAACCCCTTAGTGATCTCATGGACTCTTGACTTGAAATGCACTTACAAGCAGCTGTACATACACAATCTACAACTATGCATTGCCCTTGCAGTCCTTTCGTGAACTCAGGTACCTGAGCGTGCTCTGAGCATCTAATAAGATTGCTTATTTAATATTCCTAAAACTTGGCTACTAGTGCCTTTCACCTCCACGGCATCAGCACTCCCCACCCCCAAATCTTACCTTAAACATAGAGTACTCTTTCTCAGTTGATGTCAACTCCAATCCTTCCTGTTGCACAGACACAAAACCTTGGGATTATCTTTAACGACTCTTTCTCATGTTCACCTTACATCTGCCAGGAAAATGGCTAACTCTCCCTTCAAAATAGAACTAGAATTTCACCATTTTTCCCACCTCCACTGTAACCATCTTCATCCAAATGACCATTACCTCCTACCTGGATTGTTGGAGGGCCTCCTAATTCCTCATCTCTACCCTGCCCCTCAATCCAGCAAGAGTGTTCCTTTAAAATTTAAGACAAATCATGTCACTCATGTAGTCAAGCCTTGAAATGCCTCTCCAGTTCACAATCCAAGCCAATGTCTTCCAATGGCATGCAGTATTCTAAGATGTGTTTGCAACACTTCCCATCTGACCATTTCTCTAAAGCCTCACTGATCTGGACTCCTTTCTTCCCTATCCTTGGCGTGCGTGCGTGCGTGTGTGTGTGTGTGTGTGCACGCGCGCATGTGCACACACACACACACACACACACACACACACACACACACACACATTGCCCATCCACCCTGTTAGAATAGAAACAAAAAATTTTTTTTTACAAGCCAGGAGTCTTTGTTTTGTATACTAATGTATCCTAAGAGACTAGTCAACAGGAGGCAAATAATAGGTTTTCAAATCAAAATTGCCTAATGAATGAATTTCTATTCTCTTATTAAACTCTAAAGAGCTCAGCCAGTTGACTGAACTTGTTCCACTAAGAATCTTACTGCATTCCTGTCTCATAAAAAAAACAATGTAAGCCAGAGTAAATGTTCAATAAATGTTTGTTAAATCAATTTACTCTCATTGTCATTGGAAGAAATAAAATCCCATTGTGGATATTGCAAAATCAAAAACCCCAAACAAAATGAAAACAGTGTGTGTCATCCATCCATTCATTGGTTGATCTACTTAATATACATTTTAGTAACTATGAGCAAAAGGCAGAAGTAAAAATTCTTATTTTCACATGAGGCAGAGACAAGAAACTATACAAATGAAAGTCAGCCCTGGGTACAAGAGGATCTACAAAAGAAAATATTTGGAGAAGCAGGGGGACCAGCAGGATAGTGCACCTTCCAGCTCATTTTTTTTTTTTTTTTTACAGAATTAGATTAGTGAAGAGGTTAGTAGGGAAGGTGGAAGAAGAAGGGAGGAAGACTGCTTGTAAGTACTGTAGATGATAGAATTTGTCTGAAATCATGCACAATGTATGGGAGCATGAACCATAGAAGTTCAGCATGGCTACAGTCCTGGAATTCAGGGGATCTGCAGTGCTGGGGAGCTCTTCTTTCACTCAAAATGCATAATTAGATTTAATCTTAGTTAAGTGGTAGTCATTACAGTTGCACATTTAGATTTGCACTTCAGAAATATCTGTAATAAGTAATGTAGTAAATGAGGCTGTGAGAAAATCTATATAAATAGCTGTGAAATTTTAATTCAACAACAAGGTACAAATTGGTAAGACAGAGTTCTTAGAACTGGGGCTTTTGACTTAAAGTATCCTGACAATTATTACCACCTTCATTACTATCTTTTTCCCCCCAGCATATTCAAAGAGAACATTTAGCTACACATAGTTCTTAAAGATGTCCTGATTCAACTCTCAATCTAAAATGAAGTGAAACAGAGAGTAAATAAAGGTCCAAGACAACACCTGTGGTGCCACTGCTCACCAGGAAGCTCACAATGTTAGTCCGAGGACAGTCAAAATGCCAAAATAAATACCCAATCCTTCCCTTATTCTCCTACTCCCACTCCCTCCCCAACAGCTCATATTTTTCTTTCCAAAAGATACCAGCACTGAATAGCAACTTGTCACACAAGAGTTCCGGTAATCCTCCTGGCCTGGAAACAGTATAATCTTTCTTTGTCCTTAAAGCAAGGGGAAAGAGTTTGCTGGCATGATTACCCCAAACAACCACTTTGAAACAACCACTTTGTCTTATTAGGCACAAAAGATCTTTCTCAATTGTCTTCTTTGAGAAGTGTCTTACTAGCCTTAGAGGTTAGTTTGGTTTGGGGATCACTGGAGGCAGTTGGAAAGGAATCAAAATAATCCTGGCTTGCCATAGAACAGAACTTTTGCAGGTGAGGGAAGGCAGTAGATTCTCTTTTTTAGTTTCAGTCGTACTGCCCTAGAATGTGTTAATGAGTGATTTCCACATCTCCTCCGGTATTTATTCTGGAAATTCCAAAAGGAGAAATGAAAAGTCAGGCACAAAGTGATCCTGAGTAGAAAGTAGCACATATCTCTTTCCACTTGAGATGTTAAGTTAGTGCAAAATCAGAGCATAAAAGACTCTATACAAAGGTCAATAGTACTTGTTACCTGTGTGTGCACATGTATACATATATTTCAGATGTTTGCAAAACTCAACAAACTTATTTAAGAAAACTGAGAGATAAAAGGAAAAAACCTCCAACAGCATGGCTCCAAAGGTTGAATGCCAGCTGTGGGCAAAAATAGCTGAGGAAGAGTGCAAGGCTCTGAGTTGAAGCCCACTACTGCCACACACATAAAAGGCAGACGTGTGTGTGTGTGTGTGTGTGTGTGTGTGTGTGTGTGTGTGTGTGTGTCCTAAAATGGGAAAGAAAGCCCAATAAGCTTCTAAGTTCATGCAAAATAGTCAAAGAGGGAAGTTTGCAGAGGGAAGTTTGCAGATATGTATATGTATTCGTGACAGGCATTTGGGTATATATTTGAGTACAATACCGAAGTATTTGGTGTTATTTACCATGCATATTTAACATGGCATGAAAATACTGATTTGTTGAATGGTGTATCATTTGTACAGCTACTTAGAGTACAAATATAATTTAAATTATAGAAGTGGCAGCACTAACAAAATTTATAAGAAACTAGCTAGAAAACAGGGATTATCTCAAGTAAGAAAAAAAAAACTGACAAGAAAAAAAATAATAAGGTTCTAAATTCAAGAGACAAAAAAAAAAAAAGGAAGTAGTAGGGGCCTGAAAAAGTATTCTTGTTTTCTCATCCGTTAAATAAATTCACAGCATCTACCTTATAGGGGAGTCAGGAAAATTAAATGAATGTATGTGTGTGTGTGTGTGTGTGTGTGTGTGTATGAGAGAGAGAGAGAGAATTTTTCAATGAAAGCAGTTAGGTAATATTGATACTTTCTTTGCGGGGGTGGGGGTAATGTGGGACTTTTTTTTGGGGGGGGTCCGGTCGTGGGGCCTGAACTCTGGGCCTGGGTGCTGTCCCTCAGCTCTTCAGCTCAATGCTAGCATGCTACCACTTGAGACACAGCACCACTTCTGGCTTTTTTTTGGTTATGTGGTGCTGAGGATTCGAACCCAGGGCCTCATGCATGCAAGGCAAGCGCTCTACCACTGAGCCACCTTCCCAGCCCTATGTGGGACTTTTTTTGTTGATTTTTTTTCTTTTGTTGAGACACTAAGGCTGGCCTGGAACTCTCCGTGTAGCGTTGATTTTTTTCTTTTGTTGAGACTAAGGCTTGCCTGGAACTCTCCGTGTAGCTCCGGCTAGATCCAAACTCAGTCCTCTTGCCTCTGCCTCCCCAGTGCTTTGACAATAATTACTGATTATTATTGGCAAAAGTTCATGACCCTTTCTCACTTCCCATGAGGGCAAACACAATTTTGAAGGAATTTTAATTCTCTTATTATCTAGGCTGATGAATAACCAAAGCCTTATTTAACAAGGAAGTAGGCTAAAGAAGCTGTTCATGTTTCTAAGATCTATGACTGCAAGAAACAGTCATCAGCAATGGATCAAAAATCACACACCAAAGGATGAAAAGGGTGACATCAATCAAGATGCATGGTACGTATAAATGGGTTTGTTGAATGGTAATGCCTTTGTACAATTAATTAAAGATAATAAAATATAATTTAAAAAAGAATGAAATTGTTGAAAAAAAGCAATACCCCCGGTAAGAACAGATAAATATCTATAATTCTAAAACAGGAGAGTCCAAAGCAGGAGAATTCTGAGTTCAAGGCCACCCTAGGCTTCATAGGGAGTTCTAGGCAAGCATATTTCAAAAAAAAAAAGGAAAATTAACAACAAATAATCCCACAACACCAACCAAACAAACAAATGAAAAAAAACCCCACACACCTGATTAAAGAAGTCTGTTTGGAAGGACAGAGTGTTTTCTGTTATTGAGTGTGAAGGTATGAGTTTCATCATCAATAATGATAAAGAAAAAATTCTTAAACATGTGCAAGCTAAATGACAATCATTACCATCACCACAATGACAGCAGATTAAACTGCCTAGCATTGCTTTAAGTGTAGCAGGTATAGTGTGACCCATTTCATATCACCACAGGCGCCTGGCTCTGCAATCTGTGGTCTTAACCACTACAATTCACTGCCTACTTCCCAGTTTTGGAATCCTGGGCAAACTACTTACTTTCTTAATCTCCTTGTTACCTCAGATGATAGTGACAAAAATAAATAAACGTTTGGTTAAGCCTAGATCATTGCCTGATGCACAGCAAGTACTAGATAATTTATATAAAAGTTATTTGCCTGTTGAGAGTAATAAGATACACATTTCTGTCAATTAAGTGGAATCTGCTTTGCTTCTCTAGCTAAACAAAACCAGTCATGAAAAATATGATCAAAATACTACAGTGAGACCAGATTCTCTCAGTAATTTGATGTGCATTTATACTTTGAAAAATGGGGCTATTCTATTATCCTCTGCTCATTTCTCTGATCATCCTCATTGCCTTGGACAATCATTCATACAATTTCAGTACAACCCCCTTCAGACTTTACCTAGCACTTACGAGCTATCAAACCTAGTGAACTGATTCCTTTGTGCTTATATCCAAATATAAGGCAGCATTCAATGTGGCCTGACAAATCTTCTATTTATCAATCCTTAGATTTTCAAAGCAACATGAAACCATCATTTCATTCAAGCTTCTGTATTCATTCCATCCCCACCCCCAAATATCCTAGATTCCTCAATAGATGGAAAACAGAAGCTATCAAATATAAGTTCCACTTCTGGGTTTCTTCCTCTATGCCCTTAATCTCCTGCAAAAGAAAATAAATTCAACAACATTTGCACATGTCTTTGCTTAACTCTTTCATTCTCCTGGTTTTAGAAAGAAACAACAAAATGCCTTTCTAATACTTTTTCCCCAAGGCCAACTCTTCTCTGATTCTCCTAGGAATTATAGATTATATAATTTTCCTTGTCTTATTGTCTGCTTCCATCCCTCTTCAATCTTTAAACTTTTTCTGTCAATCTAGGAACACAACCATAAGAAAATGCATCTTAGTCTTATTTTTCTTCCTAAATCTTGGCTTTTTCTACCAAGTATCTCAAGTGGTCTCTTGCAGATCACTGGAGAGTAATCTAATACAGGGCACTCTTGGTTACAATCAATCTTTTAAGTATTCTTAAAGATTCTGGCATCCATAACCTTTGATAACCATTAATTACTTCTTCCTTTTCACTGTTTTTAAACAAACATAATAGAAGAAATTATACCACAAAATTTTATTATATATGACAAACTGCACTTTAACTAAATGTTAATTACCTTAGGCTTTTCCACATTTTATAAATTAGCAAAATTAACACCTTAAAATGCTTTTTAAAAGATAATTTTTACATGAGCTAAGGGGTAAAGATAGAAATTATAATACCACAGTATAAACTCTTAGAAACATAACTAATTTAAAATATTATGTATATAAAAGAATAAGCTTAGAGAGATACAGGTTTCATACCGTCAAGGAGAAGAATCTAGTAAGAAGAAATAGAACAGGAGAAAACATGATATATTTAAAGAGGAAAAAAAAAAACTAGCCAGTAAGAGTAGAGCATAGAAAACAAGGGGAGGAAGGGGAGAGGATGGCCAGATTCCTTAAAGCCTCCTAGGCCAGAATAAATACATTTTTGGTGTGCTCAGAAAAAAAAAAGAAATGAACAGTTAAAAAAATAACAACACAAGAAAACAACTCTAGTTGTCTTAGACTAGAGTTGAATATAACAAACATAAATGGGAGTCAGAAATCTCAGAAGAAAATTATAGTTGGGGAGAAGAGGTAGCAGGGGTAAAGGTGATAGATTCTCGAAGACAAAATAGGTAAGATTTGGTCAGTGGCTAGATAAGTGGGAGAAAGTTATGACTGTCAGTTATGACTGTCAGTTATTTTACTGCATTTATATATATATATATATATATATATACATGTACATAGAATGTAGAGCTAATATATCTTGTATAGCATGTTAAACTGCTAACAGAAGTTACCAAAGGGATGAGTTTTACATAGTAAAAGGCAAACTTTAAAAACTTTATACATTTTAAAATATTTCATACTCAATACACATCGCTTTCATAGTTAAATCCACATGTATTAAAAGATTAAAAACAACAACAACAAAACATTCACTTTGGAGTGAAAAAGCCAAGTGAGAGCTCAAGGCCCTGAGTTCAAGCCCCAATATCGGCACACACATAAAAAGCATTTGCCTGATTGAAAAGGATATAGGAATGGCATTTTTTTAAGGGAAAGGGAACAAGTTATCAAAAGCATAGCCAAATGAAAGTGCAGGATATATTTTAAAGAATTTCAATTAGCATTTGATAAGCAAGGAAGGATGGATACTAGAACATAAACAGAAAGAGGACCAAAGCCTTTTTAGATACAGCCAGAACTAAAAGATTTTAAAGACTAGGCTAAAGAAACTATTTCCTAAACTGTAGGAAATAGGAATCATACAAAAACTGTCACCTAGGAAAGTAATTAAAGAAATCAAGTTTGTGTTTATTCACACTATAGAGCCAGTGTAAAGACTAGATCAAAAAGGAGACAAAAGACAGGCAGGGAGATCACTTACGCAAGAACCTAAGCTAAATCGGTGACTAGACACACAAAGAGGGACATCTGAAATTCATTTCAAAAGCAGTTGACAGGTGGTTAGGCTGGATGTGACAGATAGGTAAAGTGAAAGATGGTTTCTATTTCAGGAAATCAGACAATAATGACATCAACTTAGGTATGGCAAGAACAAGTTTAAGTGCAGAGATAATGAATTTTGTTTTGAAGATGTTGATGTAGAAGTTCTTCTGGAATCAGGTCAAAGTACCCAACAGGAGATAGATGAGTTGAGGAGCATGGTTAGGACTGCAGCACATGAACATTACTACCCAGAAGAGAAAATGTTAAATCTTACCCTTTATGTCATTTCACTGAACCTTGAGGCAACTGTCAAGGGTTGACCAGTTCCACTTATTCACATAGCTGTAAAAGCTCCACATAATTGTTAAGTCTGTAGATGATAATAACTTCAAAAAGTAAGGATTTTTCTTTATCTTGCTCCCTTTAAAGTCTTTAAAGTCCCATTTGCTAGCCATTTTCTATCTACTTAAGGAAGATGGATGAGGTATTATAAGGAAGTGTAATATAAAAACCATTTGCCATGCTTATTGTCTTAACTGTAAAAGGCAAAGAGTGTTCCACAATTCTACCTTTAACAAAAACCCAAATTAAATGATGATTTACCTATGTGACTCTCCCCTGATTTTCTCTTGCAAATCACTGACCCCAATGTGGTCAATTCCAGCTATACTGTAGCTTTAACCAGAAGTTAAACCATTCATAATCCTGTTGTTTTGAACTGTCTCATTGTACCCAGCCACACTGTACCTTTGTCTAAATGATGGTACCCTAGTTTGATAGGAGATGGGAAGGACCTGTTGGAAAGGAGACAGCTACTTCCTTCCTGAGCAAAGGAAAAGCAGGAAGATGGCAGAGGGGCAGAGCAAACTCACAGTCAAAAAACTGGCTCCCCATTGGTAACATTTTCCATGAATGGATATTTTAAAGTATATCAATAATTGGGAGAGTGTTGACTGCATTGGGTCTGTGCTGAACTTCAACAGGGCTTCCCAATATATCTACATTTAAAACCCATTTTAAATTTAAATTGATACAAAGAGTCTTAGCTTATATGCAGTAAACTAAGACTGTAAGGAACTGTCCCATTGCAGGTAGGATTAGGCCCAAGACAATGCACTTTTTGGTAAATAATATATTTAAAAAGAAACGTTTCACTTTCTGTATACTATTTATATTTATATAACTTAGAATTGCTAAAATTTCATTAGAAAATGTTTTTCTTAAATATGTTTATATAATTTTAAGACGTGCTGCAAACTTTTACAATTTTTTTTTTATCATTCCTCTTCCCATCCACTCTGGTATCTGGGAGCTTACTCTTGAGTAAGCTAAACAACCATCGTAATATTGGTATGACTAACAAATTTTTTTTAAAGTTAGATAGATAAGTTTACTGTTCTTCATCAAATGGAAATTAGCAATCACTAAAAACATTTTAAAAATTAGTATGCCCATGATGTATGGAATTTTAAGACATCGGTTTACTATACTGATTAATTCAACATTTATATTTTCATCAGAACTTACTAATCCCATAAATAAATAGAGCTCTCAATTATTTAAAAAATCAAGGGATAACATATGTATTTAGACATATTAGCAGCGAAAAATGTATGCTTCAACACACTTATTGGGAAAAAGTCTGAAAATATTACTACACTGAATTCAAGGGTATTCGCAGGAAACCTGACAAGAGAAGTTCTCTAGAACATTTCAAGAAATTAAAAAGGGGGGGGGAGGGGAAGGGAGGGTCAAAAGGGAAATATTCTCAGTTTAATTGACAAAGTTCAGTGCTTGCTCCGACTTGATTTCTGTCTCTGCCCTGCCCCGTCCCCAAAAAGTTTCCAGATGAGTACATCACTTAGACGAAAGTTCATCTACTGGAATAAAGGGAGAGACCACTTGGGCAGGTGACACAGGAGAGTCGGTGGTAGTGCTGACTTTAGCTGGTGAGTTACAAGAAGATCCCGCACTGCTGCTGTTTCCATCCAGGGTATCCGAAGACACACACACACCAGGATCTGACAGCTGTGCAACGTCAGAAGAAAGCATGTTGGTGATGCCCTGGAAAAATCTCTTTGGCTGATACTCAGTTTCCATTTCACATTTTCTTTTCAATGGTCCGAGAACACTTGGTCTGATACAATTGATGGGACTCTGGCTTCTCCGGGTGGTAAATCGGGTCGTCGGGCTCGGGATGGGGCTTGGAGGCAATCCGTTGCTACTCACAAAACTTTGCAAGGATGGTGAAAAACACTGCTTCCCAATACCCCGGGTGGGTGACGGTGCTGGTGACACGGGAATGAAGTCGATGCGCTTGGGCGAGGCGGATTTCTCCACGTCGTTGTCACTCAGGCTGAAACTTTCCTCCCAGGAGTGGCTTATCTGCATTGCGGTCTGGACCTCGCGCTCGTGGACCGTCTCCCGGTTGATCAGGTCCATGCCCTCCTCCTGTTTGATCTGGTGCAAGCGGCTGCTGTGCATGCGGACGGGGGAGGCCGGGAGCAGCAGGCCGTGGCGGCCCGGGAACGTGGTGCTGTTCCGCCTGGCGCTCGGCGTCTCGGCCTGGAACACCGGCGAGGTGTCACTGAGGCCGTGGATGAGGGGGGCGCTGTTAGACCTCCGGAGGCCCCCTCCGCCGCCGCCTCCGCCGCCGCCGCCGCCGCCGCCGCCGCCCTCCGCCGGACTCCCGCCCGGACCCGGAGGCAGCTCCAGGTCCAACTCCATCTTCTCCTGAGCCATGTCGGGGGGCAGGGAGGCGGGGGGCGGTCCTCGGTCAGGCCTCGGGGACTCCCATACCCCGCAGTACAGGGAAGCCGCCGCCACCACCGCCTTCGAGAATCTGTCAGCGGGGCTCACCACTCCTCCCTCTGCGCATGCGCACCCCCTGCGCGCAGGCGTCCTGAGACGCTCGCCCTCGAGGCGCCGACTTAATACGTCACAGCGGCGCCGCCACCGTCGGTGGTGGAAGGGCTGAGGGTGGTGGTTGGGCCGCGCTAGTTGGAGCGTTCCTTCCGCTAATGGCCCATGGAGCGTGAACCGGCGTGGACGCGCGTCGATAAGGTTCTTCCGTTTAGGAATTTATATTTACACACCCAGCTTGAGCCCGGAAGGAGAGCGCCTGGGTGATGTGGGATGTGTGACGGGGAGAGGGGCGTGGCCTGGCGGAGGGCCTCCGGGAGGAAGGGACCAGCTTCCGAAATTCCCAGTGGGCAACCTGTGGCTTCGTGGAGCCGGACGGAGCGCGGGAAGCCGGGCCACCAGGAGGGGAGGTTTGGCCCGGTGGAGAGTGAGGGCGGGGGGAGAGCGGATGGTCCCGAGAGGTGATGGGCCACCGTGGATTCTGTTCTTGGAGAACAATAAAAGCCAAAGATTTGAAAGCTTGGGGGCGGAAGCAACTGAAATGCTCCGTGGCTGCAGTCTGGAGAATTAGGTTATTGGGAGATGAGAACCCAGTGCGGAAAGGCTAACGTGGATTTTCACCAAGGTGGTAATAAGGTAGGAGATAGAACCGTAAATCAGGAAACTAGGAAGTTACAGGAGGAAAAAAAAAAAAAGCAACCTTACGATTGTAATACTTTTTTTTAAAAAAAAAAGTTCGTACTTCTAGCACAAGCATATGTGAATAATAGCGTTCATTTAGTAGGAAGGATTACATAAAAGGAAAACCAATAGATCTTCATATTAAAAAGAAAGCAACATACTGTTCTTGATTTGTGTAATTAAAGCTGACATGATTAACTAGAGCTTATATTCATTTCTGCCAGTCAGGGTGGATTCTCCCCTTCCCCCAATATCTACTATGTGCCAGATACTGTGCTAGAAAATGGTCTCTATTATGAGGACATTTAATTTCTATTCTGTATATGTGGGGGGTGGGGGGTGGGGGGTGGGGGTTGGGCATGACAAGCCAGTAGGCCATTTCCTAATAGTGATAGGCCTCAGGAAAAAATTAAATAGTATGATGTCAAAGAACAACAAGTCAAAGAAGGCTGAATATTCCAAGCTGAGAAAATAGTATTATTAAGATCCAAGGCTGCTTTGTGTTTGAGGAGTGAACAGGAAGAGAAGAAAAAGGCCAACAGGGGAGAAGGTAAAGGAGTGTGGGTCTCCTTACTATTTTGAAAAGCCACAGGGTACTTCTAAGCAGGGGAATGATATTATCTGGTTTATCATATATATATAAAAGAGAGATAGAGAGAGAGAGCATCTCAATATGTTGTCCCATCTGGTCTGAAACTCCATGGCTCAAGTGGTTCTGCTCTCTTAGACTCTTAAGCAGCTAGTACTAAAGACACACAACACTGTGTTACCTATGTTTTAAGTATTACTTTGGCTTTGTAGAAGAGGGCAAAGGAGACCAATAAATAGACCAGGAACCTACTGTATAGTACAAACAAGAGATTACTAGATTAGAGTTGTAGCAGCGGTTTGGATTGAAGTGGGTGGACACAATATATTTGGGAGGTAGAAGCAATAGGATTTGCAGATAGATCAAATTGTGATGGAGATTCAAAGAGGACTCAATGTTTTCTTGAAACTGGGAAAGGAGCACATAGAGAAGTAGAAATGAGTTCTATTTTGATAGAGTTGAGTTGGACATGGCTATTAGATATCCATGAATAGAATCTGAAAGGATCACTTTTCAACTCCCACCCCTATTTTGTAGCTGAAGAAAGATCCCGAGAAGTGACATGTTCAATATCACACCTATTGACTGGTAGTGTGAATTAATAAGAGAACTCAAGTCTCTTGTTATCTAGTTCATATATCTTTCTACTGTATCTCAGCTTTTATTTGAAGTCACTATAATATTTGGGCCTTGATAGTAAAATAATGTTAAACATTCATGCCTACAATTATAAAAATGATTTCACTGATCTCTAAGTGCCAGATAACATTGAATCTCAAGAATATCTTAATGCAGGGCTGGGAAGGTGGCTCAGTGGTAGAGTGCTTGCCTTGCATGCCTGAGGCCCTGGGTTCGATTCTCCAGCACCACATAAGCAAAAAGAAAAAAAGACGGAAGTGGCGCTGTGGCTCAAGTGGTAGAGCACTAGCCTTGAGCTGAAGAGCTGAGGGACAGTGCCCAGGCCCAGAGTTCAGGCCCCATGACCAGACCAAAAAAAAAAAAAAAAGAATATCTTAATGCATAAGCATCCCTATGAAATGAGTAATATTACTGTCCCATATAGCAGGAGAAACAAATCAAATAACATCCACAGGATGACAGTAAGTGACAAGACTTGAGGCTTTCCCCTCCAGAACCTCAGTATGATGCTACCTCCTTCAAGTACATAGCTGCTTCAGGACTGGGAGAAACTACTCCCAGATTGCTAGTGGCTTTGTGAAGGCAATGGTATTTGAGACAGGATTGGAAGGAAAGACAGGATTTTAATAGAGACGACATTTTATATAAAAGTGACAGATAAAAGAGGAAATTTGGCTAAAACATGAAGTACATGGGAAAGAATAAGTAAAGGGCTGGAGTAGAGTTGGAGTCGGAGAACAGAGATCCAAATGCCAGCCACATTGGTAGCGATTGCAGGTTTTGACAAGAGAAATGACCATGAGAGCTATGCTATAGGACAGGCCAGATATACCCATGATGGAGTGAGATAAAGTAACAGGAGGTGCAAAGAACACATTTTTTTAAAGTACCTGTTTTCTACCATGGTCTTTCAACACACCAGTCTCATTTATCATTCACTGCAATCTTATAAACGAGATGCTTATTTTGTAAATTATGTTATAACAACATAATTAGATATTAATATTGTTAAAGGACAACTTAAGGCCAGAGTTACAGAAGGCTCTACTGCCAGAATGTAGAAAAAACAAGACTTTGAACCAATGTAAATCAAGGTCTCACTTTAAAAACATACATGCCGTTGGCTGATTTTTCTCAGGGATACTGCAGAATTTGACTGCAAACTCTCAGTCAAAGGAGGGTCTAAAGCCAAAGTTGAAAGAAGCAGAAAAGGGAGGTGCTTTTAGGAGACAGCAAGGCAGCAGTAGAAACTTCATGTGCAAGGGATGAAAAGAGAAGAGGTGCACACAGCTGAAGTTCAAATGTGTTCTCAAGGAATGGCTCATTAGTAAATAAAAGCAGAAAGACTAGTGTCCAGAAAATATATTAAAGAGCATTACATGTAGAACTTGTAGTATCCATAGCATATTATTATTTTGCATATTATTAAAGTATTATATGGCTCACATATGCCAACTATTGTTTACTCATGTCTGACAAACAATAGTTACTAATAAAGCACAGTGTTGGCGAGTAAGTCCACAAAATAAAACATTTATACCATTCAATTTTGCCTGAAAGCATCAATTAGAGATCTCTGGGAATTTCTCCTTTTGTATCCTTGTCTCCACAGTCAATTTGACACCGATAGTTAAGACAATCTTTTAAAAGAAAATTAGAATAATCACTTGTCTGTTCAACTTTTTTTGGTAGATTCCCACTCAGAGAAAACATTGTGGTCATTACAATGGTCTAAAGCCTACACAGTCCTCTCTGAGTCCCTGCCCTCTCTGTCATCTACCTTCAGCTGTTTATCCCCCCCAACCTCGTGGCCTCTTTACTGTCCTTCAGCACACCAGACACTGATCAGTGGATTACTCTGTTCAGTGGATTTTCATGCTGCTCAATCCTTTCACTGTGGCACAAGTGTCATTGACCTTCCCTTATAAAGAGCAGGGCAGTTCCCAATACCAAATCTATATTCCTAATCTCTTTTCCTGGAAGATGGTCTCTTTATCTGTCAATTAGTTAATTAATTACTCCTTTTCTTGCCTCTTACCCCTTTGTGAAAGGTAAGTTCCATAATAGCAAAATCTTTTATTTTGGGCTGTATGTCTAGTTTAGGCTTAGTGTCTAAGCCTGCCACTGAGTTTTAGTGCTTGTTGGATCATTGTGTGAATGAATGAACTACCTAACTAACTAATGTAGTTTTTTTCTAAAAGAGAACAAACCCCATTATTTGAAAATACAGCCTAACAGGCTTTTTTTTTTAGGCAGATCCCACATACTCCTTACTTTGACAATTCTTTTACGTTTCTTATATCAGGAAAACAGTTATATTGCCCTCTTCAGCCCATATTGGAAGGTTACTTAAATAAACTATTATGTGAACAAAGAAACTGAAGCCCTAAGTTTCCACCCTTTTTCAGCTGTATGCTGAAGTACACTTGCTAGAATTAAAATGCTTAATGTAGGAATTATAAGCAGTGCTTAATGTATTGAGTTACTACTACCTCTCAAAGGAATCAAGGAGAAATTAGAGAAAATAGCATCCATAAAATGCAGTTCTGCCTGTTGCAAATAAATTATGCTAGAGGTAGGAGCCAAGGGACCTTCCTTCAGTCAAGTTACCCTCTTAACTCCACGCTATGAATTGAATACCACATGTACTCAGTAAAGATCAATGCTTATCTACCATAAAACCAGACATCTAGTCAATAAAACTTAAGTGTCTTTTTAATTCTGATGAGTGATTTTTCACTAATAAACTTCCAAGCACAAGATAATACCAGTTTCTGCATCTGGATCCAAACTGAATTACTGTGAAACAAGCACATGTGTGATTATGTGTATTCACTGAAATGGGTGGCAAGTAGCTCAGTAGCTCACATTAACTGGTATTGCTAAATTAAAATGAAAATATTTCAAAAGAAAACTGTATTGTGAAGTAAAGGAACTTAGGAGTGTTAACTGGTACAAGAAAAAATATTTAGCAATATCTAATAGAAGAGACATACATATCTTACAAATAAGCAGTTCAACCCCTGGATATACAGTAGAAATGAGAATTTATATTTATTCAAAGACACAAGAATTTGCCTACATTACTACGTGAACAGCCACAAATAGAAAAGAAATGCTTATAAACAACGAAATGGAGAAATAAATTATATGGTGAAGTTCTCAAATACAAGTTTTAGTTACAGTAAAATAGTGAAAGAAAATACTAAAGAGTACTTACTCTTATGATGTTCAAGAGTAGCAAAACCAGTCTATAGAGATAGAAGTCAAGACAGTGGTTGGTTAGTGTTACTGAGAGAACAGAACATGTTCAGTATCCTATGTGTGCTAGTTACAAAGGTGTACACATCTGTAACAACGTATCTAATTAAAGACTTGAAATTCATATACTCTGCACCTCAATTTAGACCTGAAAATGTTATCAATGTGATAAAGGCAACAGAGAATAAGGAATGTAGAGTACAGAATAGGATAAGGTGCACTTCAATAGCAAGAAAGACATTAGGTACAACACTAACCACCAGCCTAACTCAAAACTGACACCAAGCCACCAAATCTCTCTGACACGGTGGTAACAGTGGAAGAGCAAGATGAACATGCTGTCTTTTGACAAACAGGAAGGAGAAAAAGACAAACAGGGAAGCTATGCTTCTTCCTGGGGCCCTAAGCATGGGCTGAGAGTGGGATACAGTGAGGGTGACAGAAGGTTCAGGTAATGCTGAAGACCTGGCAGATTACAGACTTCACTCAGCAGCCACCAAGAGAGCCAATAGGTAGCCTTGGCCCTGTTCCTACTCAAAGCTCACTCTAAGAAGGTATGAAGGAGCAAAGAAGCCCATCTCCTTAGCCTCCCTTCTCCTTCCTCCCCCCCTCCCAGTTTTTTGCAACAAGGTCTAGATATACAGCCTAAGTCAGCTTTGAACTTCCAGTACTCCTGCCTCAGCCTCTGTACTGGAATTATAGACATGAACCACCATACCCAGCTCTCACTGACTTAATTGCACAACTGTAATCTTCGTGTATTCTGTTCAACCAAAGTTGGTTACAGTTGCCTTCTAGTGATATCCTCCCAACATGATTCATCAAATGGAACAAATTAAAAGAACATCTAAAAAACTCGGCAAGGGTTGTTCAGACTGTATATGATGAGAGCTGTGTATAAAGACATGATTCTGGAAGGGAGTGAGTAGATGATCTCAGAAAGTTAGCTGTACACCATATACTTCTAAATGGTTTCTACCTAAATTTGGCTCAATCCTTCAAATATTAAAGCAACATCAAGAATTAGAAAAACAAGGTAGAAGTTTTTCAAGCACTACTGACACCTCTCAACATGCATTTTTTTTTTTTTGGGGTCCGGTTGTGGGGCCTGAACTCTGGGCCTGGGCGCTATCCCTCAGCTCTTCAGCTCAAGGCTAGCGCTCTACCACTGAGCCACAGCGCCACTTCGGGCTTTTTTCTTCTTGCTTATGTGGTGCTGAAGAATTGAACCCAGGGCTTCAGGCATGCAAGGCAAGCGTTCTACCACTGAGCCACCTTCCCAGCCCCTCAACATGCATTTTTGACAACCACTAAAATCCATGTTCTGGTTACACAGAACTGTGTCCTTCCTGGAAGACACAACTTAGACTATTGGCAAGGTTTGTACAAACAAATGGACATTGTAGTTACTCTGTTCAATTTATTTAGGGAGAATATCAGGAGATAATAAATTAACATTAAACCAGCCATTCAATCCCCTGTCTGTATTCCTTTAAGTCTTTTGGATGGGAAACAGAGTATCCTTGTTCCTCCCTGATTTCAAACATAAAATGTCAGTGCCTTCTCTTTGGCATTGATCTCCTCCTCTTAGGTCATGATCTAATATTATAATGGGTGGCATGCTCTCTGCCTATATCTGAGATCTTTGCCTATATCTGAGATCTTTCCTTTATGACCAACTCTTTAGTTAAGAAGAAAGAAAGGTAATGTATAAAGTTCACTCTAAAATATACAAAGGCTGAAAATCTAGTTGAGTGGATAACTATTTTGCCCTTCTAGCTGGATGGGTGTTAGTGTTTGGACCTGAGAGGGTCCCCAAGCCCATGGATTATAGGTTTAATCCACAGAAGATAGAGGATGTGGATCACTGGGGATGTGTCTGATGGAGGCTGTGGGACACCGATCTCTTCCCGTCTAGCTTTCATTTCCTAAAGTGAGTGTTCTACTACACACTCCTGCCATGTGATGCTGCCTTGTCTCAGGTTCCAAAGCCACAGGCCCAATTGACCATAGACTGAAACCTCCAAAATTGTGAGCTTGGATAAAATCTTTCTGGTATTATGTTACATGAATAGTTCCAAATCCATAGTGTTTGGAACATTTCTACAAGATCTTAACAAATTAATGCATACCAGGACTATAACAACGAAAATAGTAACCACTCTCAGCACTGTGACCTTGGGCAAGGCTGTCAGCCTCTTTAGGCTTTACTCCTCTCGTTTATAAAATAGAGACACAGCCTCCTTGTTGTAAGGGTCAAATAATAGGGTGTTCATTATAGGCTTACAGACAATAATGGCCCTACACAAACAGGTCTGTCTCTATTAATGCACCAGATGCCATGATCACAGAGTGAGCCTACCCCACTTTTTATTTATTTAATATTTATTACCTGGAGTGTTTCCTTTACATTTTGGATTTCAGTTTGATTCTTTGTCTTTACCTAAGACTGTAGTAATGTTAGGGCCATCCATTTTCTGTGGCCTATAAACTATGAATTGAAAGTTTCATATGTAACAACCAGAGTTTCTGAAAAGGAAAATGGGGAAAAGGTGAGTCAGATGTTTAAGCTCTCTACTCTCCTAGTCTGTGTGTCTGGGAAGAGATAGATACCATGGAGCAGACAGGCCACGGGTCACTAGGAATGTAGCTGGATCAGTGGGTACCGTCCCCACAGCCAGACATTTGGTAATCCCCAGCAGCAACAGCCATCTTCTCTGGTAGCACTGAACTTTTCAATTGGGACTAATCCTGCAGGCTTATTCTTATTTATTCATTTGAAACCCTGCTTTGAATTACTGCTGTCTTGTCACTGGCCTTCTGAGCATACAATACACTGTACAGGGACATGCATATTTGACTGGGGCCTGACAAACAAGTTGAGCCCAGTCTCTTTCTCTTACTACTAAAAAGAGTAAAAAGGAAGAAACTGGAGAATGACTCAAATCTCAGTAGTTATGGTTCCTTACGGCACGTCTTTGTCTCCAGATAGCAGACACCTAGAGGTAGTTTTGAGGAACAGGCCCTATGTTTCAAAGAAGTTTGAAGCTGGTGTCTCCAACTTTATGCACATAAGAAAGATGGCTGTAGGGAAGTTATTTTGGCGTTAGAAGATGACATTGTATAATCGAGTTACTCTCTGAGATGTTATAAAACCATGAGGCTAATTATAAAGAAAGAGGGCAGATCATGGATTTCTCTCTCCCCATGTTTGTACTCTTGTGTTCAACATGACAAGTGTAAGGTCCACCTCAGGAAGGGGGAGGTGACTGCTTTTAGGTGTGCCAGTTACCTAAGTGACACTGGTACTGGACAGCGTCTGCCCCATCTTCCTGGGGTGGACTTTACAAGAAAATGCAACAAAAAGAAAGTGTGTGCATGTGCATGCATGCTCCAGGTCCTCCTGTCTTCTACCAATTTATATAAAGTGAGTATAACTACATGACTTTTTCTCTGTTGCTTAATTTGATAGCAGGTAACCAATTTTTCAGAGCCATCTGAATTTTCCACTTACTTATTAGGAAGTGCTACAGTTTTTTTTTCTTCACTCTCCTTTTGCAAATGAAATGGCTAAGACAGTAGACCTCTCCAATCCTTACAGTTAAAATACTTCTCACTAAATAATGCAGCCATACTTATTATAACTATTCAATGATATCTTTGCACCTAACATGGAGACAAATCATTTCCCAGTCTCTCTCTCTCTCTCTCTCTCTCTCTCTCTCTCTCTCTCTCTCTCTCTCTCTCCTCCCCCCCTCTCTCTTTTTGGTTGTTGGTGGGGCTTGAATTCTGGGCCTGGGCACTGTCCCTGACTCTTCAGCTCAACGTGAGTGCTCCACCACTTGAGCCACTTGACATTTCTAGTTTTCTGGTGGTTAAATGGAGATAAGAGTCTCACAAACTTTTTCCCGGGCTGGCTTTGATCCATGATTTCAGATCTCAGCCTCCTGAGTAGCTAGGATTACAGTCGTGAGTTACTGGTGCCCGGCTTCAGTCTCTTCCTCAGGCATAGTCAAATATTTATGCCCCATTCAGTGTACTGTATGCCCAGTAGGACAGCCACCTGACAGCAGTAATTCAAAACAGGGTTTTAAGTAAGGGCATATATGCCTGGTATCCTAAGTATTTTGAGAATACTTATTTTAATGTCTACACTACTGCTAAGATTTGTGTCTTTATAGATGAGGGGAATGAGTGGCAGAGAGTTATTCGTTGCTAGAAGTGATATAAATAGTTAAATGATAGAGGAATCTGAGCCAGGAGTGTGACTTAGTCCCCACTTGCTACTGACTCCCAAACACACCTGGATTCTTCATACCTGCCATTCCCTTGCTGCTCCAGATTATCCTTCCAAAATGTTGATGTACTTGATGCTCCAAAGACAATAATTCTTACAGAATGAAAACAGAGATCCACATCCTTTTATGAACTTACAGATGCTAGTAAGGTCACAAATTTTAAGTAATTAATAACGTATTGTTTGTCCTAAAAATCATGAAAATGAGTACAAAAGAACAAAAACCCAGAACTGATTCAGACAGAACAGAAATCTATCTGCAAGGGGCTTCAAAGTCACCGTACTAACCTTTATGAGAAAATATGAGTGAGAGAGAGAGAGAGAGAGAGAAAGAGAGAGAGAGAAGAGAGGGAGACAGAAAGAGGGAGGGAGGGAGAGAGGGAGGGAGGGAGGGGGGGCTATGATTGCTTGAAGGTCAAGTAATTGTAGAACTTTCCACCGGTGTTTAGCAAAAGGGAAAGGAAAATGCAATGAATACCATTGTTTCTAGCAGACTTGATCATCGGACATAAAATATACATCCTAGAAAAGAACACACTGAGTGGCAGTGAAAATGTTTCTTTTTTCATACATAATTTGTTTTTGGAAAATGTAAACTCTAAAGGTTCAATTAATCTTAATGATATATCAAAGAACAGAAATTTCCCAGGGCTAAAACGCTTCCTGCACATGAAAACTCAAGAGTAAGAATGTATTAAGATGTGGATGTCTAGTTCCTGACAAAGATGGCCCTGTAATCATCTCTTATTTCATTAGTCTTTTTTGTTCTTTGGTTTTTTTGTGTTTTTGTTTTGCTGGTCCTGGGGCTTGAACTCAGGGTCTGGACATTATCCCTGAGCCTCTTTGTACTTAAGGCTAACGCTCTACCGCTTGAGCCACAGCACTACTTCTGGCATTTTCTGAATAGTTTATTGGAGATAAGAGTCTCATGAACTTTTCTGACCAGGCTGGCTTTGAACAATGATCCTCCTGAGTAGATAGGATTATAGGCATGACCTACTAGAGCCTGGTGTCTATTGTGTGTGTGTGTGTGTGTGTGTGAGTGTTTTGAGATAGAGTCTTACTATATGGTTCAGACTGGACTCCGACTGATGATCATCAGTCTCTTGAAAGTTAGGATTCTAGGTATTAGCCAACAAATCTGGCTTATTTTAATTTTTAAATATTTTTTCAATTTCAAAACATGGGAAAATAGGGATGTATTGTTGGACATGAACAGGCTGTACATTTAGTGATACAAATACTATATATTTAAAACGGAAGTAGCAAAAGTATCGCAGTCTATTTCATTACTTTGCCAAGTTTCAATAACACACATATATATTATATGTAAATATATATTATATGGGTGCTGTCCTTGAGTATATTGCTCAAGGCTAGTGCTCTACCACTTGAGTCAAAGCTCAGCTGGGAAAGAATGATTGTCTTTGGTGGTGATAAGTGTCTCATAGACTTTGTTGCCTGGGCTAGCTTTAAATTGTGATCCTCAGATCTCCTCCTGAGTAGATTATAGGCATGAGCCCACCAGTGCCTAACTTCAACAAATATTTTTTTAAAAAAGTGATCTTATTTATTTGGTTTAAAGTCAATTTTATTGACATACTTACATGCAATAATATTCACCTTTTAAAATACAATCCATTATTTAATATTTACAAGGATTTAAAAAAATTCCTTTTTCCTTTACTCTCAGTATGTCATTTTGAAACTTTGTACTATGTTCTTTTTTGCTACATTTAAAAAGAAACATAGTTTTTCCTTGTATCATATTAAGCATGCTTTTTGTTTTTTTTCTGTATTAAAAAATATAATCCACTGCTTTTTGAAAAGCATATGCAGTCAGGTAAACACAACCATGATGGATGTCCTATGGATACTGAATTTCAGCTATGGAAGCAAGCTTACATTCCTGTCATGAGCTTGAGCCTAGTATTTACTTAATGCACTGCTAAATTCTATTTGATGGCATTTTATTGAAATGTGTTGCACCAATATTCATAAATGAGAGTGATTATCTATACTTGGTGGGTGTACATATAGGTGCATGTCCAAGCACACTGTCTTTATGAAAAGCTGATATAAAGATCATATTGGTATGTTAAAACATGTGGGAAGTATGTCTTCTGCTCCATGCTTAGAAAAGGCGAAATACTAACAACATCATTTATCAGGTTTATGAGGTTTATAGTTCGTAAGACTGCCTCAACGCTCCTTTCAATAATTATAAGGTCTGACTTACTAATCCCCATATCCTTGAATGTTGGAAGAATTTTCTGAGGCCCTTTGGGACTTACACTTTGAATTCAAAGAGAGCCTTTTGCTTAGTTTTCATTTCTTTCATGATTACTGACTTAGACACTCTCTCCTGTGGGTCTTTGAAAGTAAATTTTCCTGGAAATACACCTATGCTATCTATCTCCATAATGTTTCAAATACTAGCTCACAATATATTTCTGTCATTTCTCCTTTTTCTGATACATAATTTTACTTTTTGTTAAGAACTATTTATTAATTGTACAAAATTTTAAACGTACAGGTATGTAAAAGGAAATGAGAATGGCTCATAATCTCACCTCCTAGAAATAATTATCTTTAATATTGTCATGTAAACATTTTGGGATTTTTATCTATTAATATGCTTATCTATATATGATACAGTTGGAATATGAAATGTCTCCAAAGGCTCATGTGTTGAAGGCATGGACCAGCTAGTGGTGGAATTTTGGGAGGGACATAGTTAGAGGAAGTAAATCCCAGTTCCATGCTCTTACCCCTGGCTACTTCCTGTCTCTCTTTACTTTCTGGCTGCCATAAGGTGAGCAACTTTGCTATCCCCACGGTATTCTGCCTCAACACAGGCCCACAGCAATGGAGCAAGCTGACCACACACTGAAATCTCTGAAACACGAGTTCAAATAAATCTTTCCTCCTTTGAAGTTATTTTCTAGTAATGCAACCTATATACATACAGTGCTTTCCTTTCCACATTATCTGTTTTGAATACATTTTCCATCTTAATACGTGGAAAAGAACTGTATCTTCGACGTGAAGAGGGATGTTAAGTATGCCATGCATTTCCTCCCTCCCTCCCTCCCTCCTTCCTCCCCCTCCCCCGCCCTCTCTCTTTCTCTGTCAGTCATGGGGCTTGAACTCTGGGCCTGGGCGCTGTCCCTCAGCTCAGGTGAGCGCTCTACCATTTGAGCCACAGCACCACTTCTGGTTTTCTGGTAATTAACTGTAGATAAGAGTCTCATGGACTTTCCTGTGGGGTCTGGGTTTGAACCGTGATCCTCAGCCTCCTGAGTAGTTCGGATTACAGGCGTGACCCACCAGCAACCGTATGCCAAGCATTTTTAACTCATATTTCTGACAACAGGGGAAAAAAAGTAGATAGATTAATTTTTAAATTGTTTATAAACAATGCTATAGTGAATATTGCTTAATATCTCAGTATCTTCTTCTAATTATAGGACAGGTGATTGTTAAGTCCTTGTCGGATACATTTAAATAAACTTTATGTTTTTGTGTTATATTAGTCAAAATACTGGAACAAAATACTGGAACAGTACAACTTAACAAAGATTTTGGCTCATGACTTTAGCAATTGTAGTCCATCATAGTGGGGTGGATATAAAGGAACTCATCATGGTGGCCAGGAAGAAAACAGAAAAGAAGCTATAATCTTTCCCTTTTTCCATTTTTATTCTAATCGGGCCCCCATCTGTGGGGTGGCTCTCCACCTGCAGGACAAGTATCTCCTTAGTTAATCATCTATGGAAACAGTCTTGCACATATACTCAGAGATGTTCTTCATTAATCACCTAGGTGCTTCTCAATCCAATCAAGTTAGCAATCAAGACTACTGTGACCTATGTCTATATAAGTATGTACTAAATATGCTTGGGTTCCTTATATAAAAAGCATCAAAAATTAAGATTTATTGCAATTCATTTCCCAGTGATACCCCTGTTACTGTTAGTTACCCACATGTCTAAATATATACTCCTTTTATCCATAAATGAGGCCACCTACGTACAGTATCCTTCTATGTATCTATGAGGTATTCATTAGAAGAAAGAACTCCATAAGTTGATTGTCTATTGATGGCAATTTAAGGAAGTTTCAGTATTTTTTCCTTTTCCTTGTTTTTTTGTCAGTCGTGGGGCTTGAACTCAGTGCCTGGATACTGTCTCTGAGCTTTTCCACTCAAGGATAGATTGCCATTTCCAGCTTCTTTTGGTAGAGTCTCTTGGGCTTTCCTTGCTCAGGCTGGCTTTGATCTGCAATCCTCAAATCTCAGCCTCCGGAATAGCTAGGTTACAGGTGTGAACTACCTGTACCTAGAAATTTACACTTTTCAATAATCACTAATCAGGTTTTTTGAGTCCTTCCCAATGTTAGTAAATCATTTTGTATGTTATTAATATCTGTATACAAAACAGCTGGAATGAATTATATTTTTTTCCAAAAATCTCAAGTCATATTTTGCTGGATAATTTAAAAACAAAAAATAACAACAAAAAACCTGACATGACTTGTACTTTTTAAAGAGCTCTGTTTTTTCTGCTTGGAGTTTTGCTTTCAACTTATTCTAACTCAGACAAGGGAAGACAACCATTTTTCCATGTGGTGCTAATAAAAATATGTATCGGGCATTATTATATAATGATTTGCTAGAGCACAGAGTATAAATAAGTACAGTGTTAGCATTTTAATAATATGTCATTATAATAGAGGCTTCTCTCCAACTACTCCATGGAACAGAACATCACAACAGTGCTAGGGACAAACTATGTGTCATCACAATGCCAACAGTTGTAATGGCACAAGTATTAAAAAAGGGGAATGTAGTTTTTTTTTTTCCTCAGAGCTTTCCTTTTTCAGTCCATTACAAACAATTGTGACTGATTTCTTTTGGAGCAAAACCATGATTAATGCTCACTTTAAAACACATACATACACACATACAGACACTCTCATACATTTAAGAACAAATGACTTGCATATGAATTCAAGATAATGAGCATTGATTGTAACATTCCATCAAAGCATGCTTGTTAGAAAGCTTAAAAACAATTATTCAGATTATGTGTTTCAAATGGCAGTGAATTAACATGGGCCTTCTCCAGCTATTGAAACCCCAACTTTACTTAAAAGTGCACAATCAAATGTTTAAAATGCTTTAGTGTTTTTTTTTAAAATAACTACCATTAAAATAAATCAAAGCAGTTACAACTTCAAGCATAACAAATTTTTCTTCTGGCTATATTGCTATTGATGGCTCAGAGAGACACAACTAAAAGATCATAGAATAAAGTTGAGGACCAGAAAATATTTCCTTTATCAACTATGAACTAAATTATTTGTCCTACCACAAGTACTTGATGTTTTGATAAATTACTGCCAAATTTATTGAACATTATAAATCCTGATGGGAATTTTACAGTAACATTATAGCCTTAAACAGCACTCTAAAATCCATGGAAATGTAAGTGTTGATATTCCTAAAGCCAAAAGAAAGATAACCAAATTCTAAAGACCCACAGTAGTATAGGACCTTGATGAAAGAATCCTTATGATTATAAGTATACCAATTTCATGAGATAAATCTTAGACCCCCAACTCATGCATTAACTGTACAAATCCAGTGTAAAAGTAGTAATTCAGACAATAGGATAGAAACTGGAAATGTAATTTCCAATGTAATTCCAAATCTAATTTCTTATGTAATTGTACTGTGAATTCATCCACAGTAGATAAGCTTAACCAAGAAAACAGTCATAGGGTCAACAACTGATTCTCACTCCTAAATGCAATGAATGCAGGAATACTACGAAGACAATACTTTACTGAGTGTAAAGTAAACCCTAGAATATTATTGAGCAGCCAATCTCTAAAAAAAGCAAGATAGAGTGGGGAGCCCAGTCATATCTTGGGAAGTACCCTGAAACCAAAGTGATGCTTAAAAAGAAAACAATACTTGGATATCAAAAGCATCCAAGAGGAGCATATCTGTGCAAGAAGGAAGAAGAGACATGTCACCAGAATTTCCAGAGAAGGATGGGTTCCTAAAGCAGGTTCTATGAGAGTTGATACTTGCCTAGTAGATACGTAAAAAGAGCAAGGCTGATCCTTGCAGTTGTTATCAAAGCATTAATCTGCATTTGCTCGGATGCTTCACTCCACATGCTCTCTAAAGAAATCATTAGGTGGGGCTGGGAAGGTGGCTCAGTGGTAGAGCGCTTGCCTTGCAAGTATGAGGCCCTGGGTTCGATTCCTCAGCACCACATAAGCAGAAAAAAACGGAAGTGGCACTGTGGCTCAAGTGGTAAGAGTGCTAGCCTTGAGCTGAAGAGCTGAGGGACAGCGCCCAGGCCCAGAGTTCAGGCCCAGGACTGACAAAAAAAAAAAAAAGAAGAAGAAAAAAGAAAGAAATCATTAGGTATTCTGAGGGAGCTCAAGAAGGTTTACCAATTCACATCATTATCACAGCATTTTGTGTGCTTTCCATTTTGAGTGCACATTCACCAAAATGGATCTTTCTTCATCAGTCTCTGATGATTTTGAGTACTGTAGCATAAAATAATTTAATCATTTGTTTTATTAAATGAGAAATCAAGTTACAGAAAAGTTAAATGCCCCATCTAGTTATTTCTCATGGCCTAGACTAGCTAACTAGACTAACTAGACTAAGTTGGTAAAGTGCAGAACCTGATCATCAGAAAGAGGTCTCAGAGGAGCCTGAGTCGAGTTTGATCAGGGGACCATCTGTCAGAATGTGAAATCTTTGTCTTCCTTTCCTTCCTTCCTTCCTTCCTTCCTTCCTTCCTTCCTTCCTTCCTTCCTTCCTTCCTTCCTCCCTTCCTTCCTTCCTCCCTTCCTTTCTCTTTCTTTCTTCCTTTCTTTCTTTCTTTCTTTTTTCTTTCTATTTTTCTTTTCTTCCTTAGTTTCCTCCCTCCTTCCTTCCCTCCTTCCCTCCCTCTCTCCCTTCCTTCCTTCCTCCCTCCCTCCCTCCCTCCCTCCCTTCCTTCCTTCCTTCCTTCCTTCCTTCCCCCCCTCCTTCCCTCCATTCCTCCCTCCCCCCCCCTTTCTTTCTTTGTCAGTCATGGGGCTTGAATGCTGTGCCTGGGCACTATCCCTCAGCTCTTTAGCTCAAGACTAGCACTCTACCACTTCAAGCCACAGCTCCTTTTCCAATTTTCTGGTGGTTAATTGGAGATAAGAGTCTCATGGGCTTTCCTGCCTAGGCTGGCTTCAAACCATGATCCTCAGATGTCAGTCTCCTGAGTATCTAGTATACTACAGGTGTGAGCCACCAGGGCCTGGCCCTTGTTATTCCTTCTTAAACATTGATGCATAACAACTATTCACAAGGATTTACATTGTATTATATTGTACAAGTAATCTAGAGATAATTTAAAATAAACATGAGAACATGAGTAATGTATATGAAATACCGGGCCTTTTTAGGTAACAGATTTGAGTATCCACAGACTTTGGAATCAACCCACATGAATAACAAGGGATGACTATGGTTGCAGATCCTGCCTGTGCAGCATGCTTTTACATACCTGGTTTTTTTTGTTTTTTGCACAGTCTATTGGCTTGGCCAAGGAGACAATTTAAATTTAAGAACAGTTTAGGCAGGTTTCTCCTGCTGACCTTTTCCTATGTTCTTCAGCCTTCAAGAGTCAGTTTCAGCAGGGTTTCCATTGATGAACCTCTTCGGATGCCACAGTATTTCACTTTTCTTCTGTGTTCCTATTGTCATGTGTACTCATTCACACCTAACATGAGAATTGTAAATTGCTGTCACTCTGTTCCTTCCTGGCTGCAAACGCTGTCATGGGATCAGCAAGTATCACTGTGCAAAGGATTTACAATTTTGCCTCCAAAGGTCCCATTCATATTATAAATGATGGTCATGACCCTAAGGACAGTTTCCTCACTGCCTTCTAAGGCACCAAGTATGCACTGAACACTGTTTATACACACAATGGTTTAGACAAGGATCAAAAGAATAAAGCTTTAGCACTGAGCACTTCCTGTCCATATATTACCTTCCAAACCACCTCATAAGAGAAAGCCTAAATGATCTGTCAACATACAGGTCATACAAGTTTTGTTGCCAACATAAGTACGTAAGTACAGCAGAAAGTCTTTGCTTCATCTCTTTAAAATTATCTTCCTGTGCAATTTGAAGATTTCCCTTTATACCTTTGATAATGGCATAATTAATCTGCAAATTGATGTGGCATTTCCACCAGAGATTTAAATAATTATAGTGAGAACTAGATATAAAAGTCTACTAATAAGAGTGGACTGAAATGCAAATGAATATGGTCCATTTTTTCTATTTTAATGAGCATGTTCACAAGTATGTGATGGTTCTATATTCAGAAAAACAACATTCCACAACTTTCAGCCACCTGCTCAGCAGGGAGAAAAAATTATGCACTAAACTTTGGCAAACATTTAAGATATCTTTGATTAGAAGTTGAAAAACTGAGCTGAAGCAATTCATTTCTGTTTTTCTGTGAATAGGAACACAGTCCTGGATAAAAGAATCTTCTACATGTCATCAGGCTGAAGAAATATCTAGAGATTACTGTGTTCTTTAAAAAGAATTCATAGCTGGGTACTGGTTGCTCACACCTGTAATCCTAGCTATTCAGGAGGCTGAGATCTGAGGATCACAGTTAAAGGCACTAGCCTTGAGCAAAAACAACAAAAAAAAACCAACCCAGCAACAGCAGCAGGCCCTCAAACTGTAGGAGTCTCTGTCTCTCTGTCTCTCTGTCTCTGTCTCTGTCTCTCTCTCTCTCTCTCTCACACACACACACAAACTTTAAACCACACACCAAAAAAATAATTATTCTAGAACTGATTTCTTTAGCTGATTCTTGCTCTCTTATTAACTGAGTGTGGTAGAGGGGAAAAGAGGGACAATAAAAATGACTAGTTCTGAAATGAGTTAAGCCTTTGAAAACTCAGTGGCATGGCAATAAGACAGAACAACAGTCCCCCAAAGAGGTCCACATCCTTATTATTGGAACCTCTGGTGCTATATTACAAAGCAATGAGAGAATTAAGGTTTTAAGTCATAGTAATATTGCTATTCAATACAGCTTAAGATAATTATCATATATTGTAGTAAGCTCAACTTCAAACTGCAATCCTCAGATCCCAGACTCCAACTTGCTAGGATTACAGGAGTGAGCTACCAGTGCCAGCTAAGGCAAACAATTTGTATTGTTCTAAGCCATTGCATAGCAGGAATAACAAATAAATACAGGCATACTTTACCTGAGAGGAGAAACATTTCTGTACATTTCAAAACATGAATATTCCCTGAAGCAAAGTCAAGATGTCTTTAAACCTCCTGCTAGTAGAGCCTGGCTAAGATCAGCCTATAAGCTAGGCATTATGCTCATATAGTATTAAGGGAAAAGCTTTAGGCAAAATAGACATGGCTTTTTGTACTCAGGTAAGCATAAGGGGTCTCTTCATGATGTTAAACTGTAGTTAAAGGAGATCCCAATAGCATGAGCTGAGTTTTGCAGTTGTCTGATGGCTCAAGAATGGTCTATTGATATTAACAAGTAGATAGGTCAACAGCTCTGAAGTTGTATGAAGTCTCCTTCCTAACAAGCTCGGCCGCTAAGAAAAAAAGTGCCCTGGGATGCTGAGATTACTGAGATCCCACTTTGTGCTGTCCCTTCTGGGCTTTTATTGGGCCAGTTCTTTTTTGGTTTTGTTGTTCATATTTGTTGTTGTCATTAGCTTTGGTTTTACACTGAGAATGGCTGTTCATCCACTGCAGGCTGGGAATATATGGCTAGAAATCTTTTTGAGGAAAAGAATAGCCCAGCTATAGCCTTTCTAGTCCTGATTAACCAGAAGCACTTGTTATTGATTTGCCATGTTTTGAGTTGCTTGTGTTTTTTTGGTCGTGGGGCCTGAACTCTGGGCCTGGGTGCTGTCCCTCTTCAGCTCAAAGCCAGCATTCTACCACTCTACCACTTGAGCCATAGCACCACTTCCAGCTTTTTCTGCTTATGTAGTGCTGAGGAATCGAACCCAGGGCCTCATGCATGCAAGGCAAGCACTCTACCACTGCTTATGAATTTTTAATATTATATTTTTCCTATTGAGTTTGAGTACATCTTCTTTCAATAGTTTTTCTTGTAGTTTCTCTAGAGATTATAATACTCATACTGTACTTCATTTTTACCTGCCACCATGGCAATTTGAAATAAAAAAATACTTAACAGATATGCCCAACCCATTTTAGCTACGACACATTATACTTACAACAGAAGCCTCATCAGACAGTATTTTACTGTTTTCTATTATATATAATTGAAAGAACTAGAGATAGCCATAGGTTCTACTTTTCCATCTTCACTTCAGAGGTTCCAAGGTCCCTCTGGCATTATCTCCAGCAAGTTTCTTAGGTCATGTCTACTGGAATGAGTTTCTTATTTTCCTCATATGAGAAAATCTGAGAATTTGTGAGGAGTATTTTTGCTGGATTGACAACTTCTTTCTCTTTAAGAAGTCTGTGCCATTGGTCTCCACGATAGGGAATCTATCCCTAGTATCAAGCCACTCTTCCTCCAAAAGACTTCATTTTTTATTTTCCTCTGAGTTATTTTCCTCAAGAGTTTATTTTTGGCTTTAGATTTAACAATGTGATAATGTCATATTTCTCCAGATTTCTTCTATTGGGGGCTTTAGGAGATTGAGTTATACTGTATGGATTTTATATATTTAAATATTAAAATAACAAAACTTTTAACATTTAGTATAATTATTAATATTCATTTACTTAAATATGTTACTGAATATTCATTTCTAAGTAACATAAAACAAGATATTGTTCGAACATTTTATCTATATTGATTTTGTATTATTACTTATTCAAGTATTGTTGCAGTGTTACTCTTTCTCCTTCTGGAATTCTGATACCACAATCATGAGACCGCTTGGTATAATTCCACTGGCTTTGTTCATTTTTCCCTCCCAATCTTTTTCTTTTCATTGGTTTGGATTGTACCATTTCTGTTGACCTTATCTTCACATTCACTGATTTCTTTGGTCATCCGTCTTCTAGGATTGAGTCTATTTAGGGAGTTTAAATTTTTGGGTTATTTATTTACTGTTTTCATTCAAATACTTTAATTTAGTTTCTATCTTCTCTACTTATTTGCTGAGGATTTCTATGTTCCATCTGTTTCAAAAGTATTTGCCTTTACTTATTAAGCATTATTATAATAGCTGCTTTAAAGCCTGTCGACAATCTCAACATCTGTGCCACCTCAGTTTTGCTTCTCTTGATTACCTTTCCCCATGCATACTAGAAATCTTCCTGGTTTTTCACATGTAGAGTAATTCTGAGTGTTATGCCAGACATTTGGAATACAACATTATGAGTCTCTCAGTCTACTTTTAGCATTATTGAAAATGCTATTATTTTTGTTTCACAGGAACTTGTCCTTGTTAGATTCAGGCAATTTCTGAACCTTTTTCTGTGGGTTGTTCCAATGTCAGTGCAGCCTTAGAGCCTTCTACAATGAAGTAACCACCTCTTTTGCTAGTTCTGTAGCAATTCAAATTGTGAATTTCTTCCTGAATCTCCCTGCCCTTATTTGCTTTCACAGTCCTTGAACAGCTGCTTCATGCACTCCAACCAGGTTTTATAGCTGCATTCAGAAGAAGGTTAGGGTGAAGTATGTGTATCTCATCTTATCTGAAACTGGAATTCTTTAACTATATTTGGAGTTCATAAAGTTTGTAGTTGGATGGTAAACTCACATACCTCATTGCCCCAAACATTCTTAAGTGCTTTCCAGTAACTAAGATGAACAGCCATCTTTAAGTCTCAACTAAACACTAATAAAAGAAACTCACACAGTCACTCTTTCAGACCTTAGTATTCACACATGGCCATAGGTTCTCCAATTGCCAGAGCAACATTAGCAAGTCATCTTGAAGAATTCACAAAGGAGGGGAGGAATATAACATAGTTCTAGAATAGCCACCCTCCAATACTCTTTCTTTTAGAAAGGAGGCTCAAGTTCACATATTCAAAGCTATCTTAATATAAAGGAACCCCAAGTTATCTTTAATCGGGACAAATCAGAGCTAGAGCTAGCAAAGCTATGTCTTTCAAGTTTCTTGTCTTTGAATTTTTCTATGTTGGCCAGTAGTACCAGGCTCCTCCTCTAAAGTCCTTTTCAGTGTCAAATATGTAAATAATACAGACCAGTATTCTCATACTAGAATATTAATCTAATATTAGAATAATCTAATAATCTAGTATTATAATAATACAGGACAAGTCAAAATTCTACAGATGTATTTTTGAATACTACAATTACTAGTTGTATGTAGCTATCTAGCAACTGTCATGTGCAAATGACATGGGAAATTTTTAATTTAATTGTAATTTAAAAATTTAAATAATTATTTTTCTTCTTCCTGGAAAAGTTTTTAAGCATTTTGGAACCATCTCAGAACATGAATTTGACTTTCAACTGAAAAATTTACAAACAGACCAAGCATTTCTGATGAAAATACAATATCTAAGTTGATATGCGCTACATGACACTGGATTAGGAATTTTTGGTCTCAATAAATTTTTTTAAAAATCTCAGTTATTTTATATTAATTGCTGAATTACAATATTTTAGTATTTTAAAACACTCCATTAATATTAGTTGTTGAATATAGAAAAGAATAAAATTTAAAATGTGATTGTTACATTTCATTAGATTAAAGGACTAACTTGAGATGTATATCTATTTTAACCTGAAATTCTTGAAAATGAAAGCATGAGCAAAAATATAAGGTATTTGTTTGGTGTGAAGAAAAGATTATGGGCAGAACAGGTGCATGGATTATGATCAAGTTCATAAAGAAGGGTTGTAGATTTTTTTGTTTAATTTGAATCTGTTGTAGAACAGAGATGATTTAGACAAAAAGATATTAAAATTATTGTTCTCAATATTTTTCTGATTTATGACTTTTAATTCACAGATGACCTTATGAAAGCAAGACTGTAAACAGAATGAGTACATAGACTGCAGATCAGCCACTATACATTTTTAGATGTCTATTTTTTTTCCACCCACAAATGTGTCAGGCTGACAAAATGACAATACAAGAATTTTTTTTTAAAAGACCCTCTTCACATTGTATCTCAAATTCTAACTGTCCTTTCTTTGCCTCTGGTAATGATATGCATCAACAGTCAGTTCTGGAACTGATATGACACAGTGGATGGAGACATGCTGGTCTGTTAGACAGGAGTCTTCAAAAGTATTTTTGTCGACTATTACATGGCTAAAGGCCCTTAAAAAATCCCTGGAATTTAGCCTTTGGAGGAAGACAATGTCCCCCTGCGATTCTCTGGGCACAACAGAAGTTAGTCCACACTGTTAATATCCCTGAAATCAGTGTCACATGACTGATCAAAGCTGTCAAAGCAATGTCTATACTGCAGCTCAGGGAGCGAGGCTGGTCTTTAAAGCCACCCAGTAGATCACAGAAAAGGAGTATTTGTTGTTATTGTTGTTCAGGTGACCTTAAGCCTCCCTGAGGTCAAGCAGGATGATCTCAGCTTTGCTTTGTAAGACTCAGGACACAAGGGTCAGTTGACCAATTAAGGACCGGTGGAACCTATGGAGGTCATCTTGGGATTCATCCTCAGGGCTCCAGCCACTTTGAAGCCTGCACATGCCACCTTTAATTGAGGCTCCCACACCAGTCTGGTTGCCTCATTTAATGTTCCACGTTTAGGAACAACAAGGGTGGTTATCAGTATACATATCTGAACAGGCAGTGTGTCAACAACTACACAAATACAGGAGCGACATCTGTCCATGCCATCAGTGGTTATTTCTAGCAGGTTTGAGCCCTGGTATGGCCAGAAACACATATAACATAAACTTAAATATTTATTTGTATTTATTTATGCAAGGTGATCAAGGCAGGGCCTCATACATGAAAGCAAGCATTGTAGAACTAAATTGCGTCACCTGCCCTAAAAGTAAACATTGTAAGGGAACCTTGTATATGGTCACAGTGTCAAGTACTTACACTTCTGTGAGTTTCCAACCTCTCCTTGTAATGCAGCAAAACATTCCAGATATGAGGAGCCAGCTTTCATCACTGCCAGTGAAGTCTATGGGTCATTGAAGAATGCCTTCCTTCCTTCCTATACTCCCTTCTTCCTTCCTTCTTGCACTCCCTTCTTCCTTCCTTCCTGCACTCCCTCCTTCCTTCCTTCCTTCCCTCCCTCCTTCCTTCCTTTCTTCCCTCCTCCCCTCCTTCCATTCTTCCTTCCTTCCTTCTCTCCTTCCTTTCTTCTTTCCATCCCTCCTTCCTTCCCTCCTCCCCTCCTTCCTTCCTTCCTTCTTTCCTTCCTTCATTCTCTCCTTCCTTCCTCCTTCCTTCCTTCTTTCCATCCTTCCTTCCTTCCTCCCTGTAATATAACTGAGCAACTCACTGTAGTCCAGAATCACTAGAAAAGTGACTACATAAGTCTTCATATGCAAAGTGAAGAGCCATATGACACCTGGAAAAATCAGTCTATGGAATCATTCATTTGAACTGATTACAATTTTAAATAGCAGACTTTTTGTTGTTGTTGCAATAGTACTGGGGCTTGAACTCAGGGTCTATTGACTCTTGTTTTGTTTTTCACTCAAGGCTGATATTCTTCCACCTAAGCCACACCTTCACTTCTAGCTTTTTGCTGGGTAAACAGATAGGAGAGTCTCAAAGACTTTACTGCCTGGGCTGGCTTTGAACTGTGATCCTCAGATCTCAGCTTCTTGAGTAGCTAGGATTACAAGCATGAGCCACCAGTGCCTGTCTAATAGCTGGGTTTTTGTTACCCAGATTATTCACTGCCTATATTCTATCATTTGACTCTCCCTTTTTGCACATGGAATACTCAAAAGTGTGTCTGAGGCCCAAGCCCACAAGTAGTCAGTTTGTAGGTTCTCTGTAACTGGGAAGGCTATGTAAGAAACATCTGTATATGTGGAACTGATAATTATAGGAATTCTTCACAAAGGGATTACAATTCCCATGAATAATCAAATAGTACCTAAGAAATATTCTTTTATGTTACTTAAAAACCCCACCACTTTCTGAGGGTTTACCTCGTCCTTAACATGTCTACTTGCATTCAATATGTTATTTCCTGTAATCCTTACAACAATGGTTATAAAGATCCTGGGGCTTAGGGAGGCTACAAGACTTCTCCAACGTCACTCACTTTGTAAGTGGACATCCAGATAAAAAAAATAATGAGTTCTGATGCAAAACTTCATATTTTTACGTGCTAGGCATATTCCTTCCCTGACTGAGGATTGCCCACAATGATCCCTAAACCACTGCTCTGAAGAATTTCCATGGCAGCTAGCATAAACCAAAGCCACACGGCTTAACTCTGAAAGACACTGCCAGGTAGAAACTGTGGGGAGGGGACAGAAGGCTTACCACCTTTGAAAGACTCACCCATTCCAACCTGTAGGCATAAGCAGAGCCACAATGGGTAGCAAAGTTCCACCCATGTCAAGTTTCCCCTTCTACTTAATACTACCCCTCAGCCCCAGGCCCTTCCTACACTCCAGCTTATTTCTCCATGGTCTTATCCTATCCAGCACAGATTTATTGTGTATATTCTTATTATTATGTGCTGCAATGCAAGGTACTGGGACCAGGGATCTGCATTTTATTCACTGGCGATGTCCCTAATGATTAGAGACACAATGCCTGTGCCACAGTTGGTATGCAATCCTCCTCCTTACAAAAGTAGATGATGGTATCTATTCACAACACTTCCTCACATTTCACCAAAAACTGCTAAACGCTGCTAAATATTTCACAAATTTGAATGGAGACACTGACACATTCCCTAGTGAATTCAACAGCTCCCTTCACTGAGGAGAAAGCTGTAATTATGGAATAATAGAAATATCACTGACAGATGGAAGAGGTTTTGCTTGTTGTTACAGTTTATCCAAGGCATTATATAAAGACTTCAGTGAGTCACATGACTGACAGGCAGTCTGGACATACAACTCAGACTATGAGTCCTCAAGTAGTAGGCCAAGCAACAGGGAAGCACAGGGTGAGAATGCAGGGTGCAGTGGAGGAGGTAGGCTTCATTTCAAAACATGCTGATCTTTATACTAGAAATTACTTTTGGAAAAGGTTTTGAAGGCCCATTAAGTCTCTATTGTTCACTACAAAAAAAAAGTGTGACAAATTAGAAGCAGATCATGAGCTAATAATTTCCATTTATTAAACATTCGCCATCAGGCACTTCTGAGTGAAGCCTTGCCACATGTTACTTCATTTGAAAATGTTTACATACCTATGATACAGGTTTTATCACTAGTTTACCGATAATATAGCTGAGACTCCTGAGAGATTGTCTGACCTGCCCATCACCACACAGCTACTTAACGATGGAGCTGGGATCAAATCCAGGAATGGTACTCTAGGTCACTAATTCTCAATAGGGAGTGGTTACCCTTCCCCAACCTTGATGATATCTGGCATTTTGGGGAACATCCCCCTCACAACTGGGAGAGGTGCTATTGGCCCTAGTGGATAGTAATACTGCAGAAATCCCGTAAGGATAACTCCACAACAAATTCTCTGATCCAAACATCACTGGCTGGTGCCAAGGTCTAGAAAGCTTGGTGTGGAGGTGAAATCCTTAAACCATTATTCTCAAACCTTGAGAAACATCACCTTTGATTTAAAAAAGGGGCGGAGGATAACTTTTAATGTGTCTGAATTCATTTCTTGAGGTTCCTGTAACAAATTATAACACATTTTTGTAGGTTTAAACAACAAAAGTGGCTGGGCGTTGGTGGCCTGTAATCCTAGCTACTCAGGAGGCTGAGATCTGAGGATCACAGTTCAAAACCAGCCAGGGCAGGAAAGATTCTTATCTCCAATTAAGCACCAAAAAGTTGGAAGTGATGCTGTGGCTCAAAGTGGTAGAGTACTAGCCAAAGCTCAGGGACAGTGCCCAGGCCCAGACAAAGTTCAAGCCCCAGGACTGGCACAAGTAAAACAAACAAATCCTACAAAAGTGTATCGTCTTTGAGGCTTGAACTCCAAAACTTGTATAATTGGGTGAAATGGAGATATTAGCAGGCTATGTTCTTGATGCCGGCCTTAAGAAAGATCCTGTCTCTTGCCCCTTCCTGTTTCTGATTGTTGCCAGCCTGACCTCCCTAGCTGGAGGTCATAGTACTTCAATCTCTGTCTTCACACCGCCTCATGTGTCTCTGGAATCTCCCTCTCTCTCTCTCTTTCTAGATATTTATAATGATACCAAGGGTCTACCTGGTGAATCCTGGATAATCTCATCTCAAAGCACATCCAAGGAGACCCTTTTTCTAATCAAGGCACCATTTAAAGATTCCAGGAATTAGGATATAAACATTTCTGGGGGATCACAAAAAGATATTACTAAGGGGACTTAGAGGGAAAATAAGTGCCCAAGGACAAATGGCTAACCAGTGGTAGATGTAGGATTTGAACCTAGTTCTGTTATCTGTGAAGCTCACCATCTTTTCATTATACTATGCCACAGAGAGGCCAGAGAAAAGATCTTTAACTACGGGTCCCAACCTGTGCCTGGGGATTACTGCAAGAAGGCAACACGTCTACATGTGTTTCAAGGACTGCTGGGAAAATTCACATCTGCATGAACTCTTAAAGGGCTTGAGAATAATTCTCTTAAGCCATCATTTTCTTTATATTGTTTAGTGAACATTTCTTGTTCCCTAGGAGGTGCCTATTATACAAAGTATGAGCTGTAAATCTGTAGGCACAGAACTGCCTACAGGCTTTTTTCCCCCATTGAGTTTTAAGTAATTTGTGGCAAATTACAAGGTTAACTGCACATGTTCCTTTAGTATTTGTCCTCCATTATGGACTCAACTCTCACACTGGCTATGAGAGGGATGGATTTAGTATGCCAATGAGTGGGTGGGTGCTAGAGTCACCATTACCCTCCCCAAATGTTTTGGTACTAAAAATACTGGGATTTCAGCCATAAAAAGGGAACAAAGTACTAAGATGTGCTGCAGTGTGGGTAAACCCAGAGAACATTACTGGAGAAGAATTGTATTGTTCCCTGTGTTATGCCAAGTCCAGTAGAGTTCAAGGCAGAGTAGTTCAATAGTTAAACAATTAGTGGTTCTCCGGGGTTGCAAGGAGGCGGGACTGCTGAGTGACTACAGGGTTACATTTTAGCCATTAAAACAGGGCTTCCAGAGCTAAACAGAGGTGATGCTTGCTTCTGTTTACAGTGCAAAACAGTTAACTTTATGTTCTGTGGATTTCCTCTAGGAATGAATGACTGAATGAAATAGTTTTCATTCATAAATTAATAAGTATCTCTGCTAGGGAAACTCTGGGCTAGACAACTCATTTCTTTACCCAATGGTAAGTGTTAAACTATATTTTGGTTCAAATTTGTGATACCTAACCCTAATCCAAATATCATGATTGTTTTTTTACAATCCAGAACAGCCAAAAGCTGTTGTCTACAACTCTATTTTTGGATCTCCACAAGAAAGCTTATAGAATAACAAACTGGATAGTTTTTAAATTCACCTTTACTTTGTGAGTGTGCATCTGTTGTTGTTGTTGGTGGTGGTGGTGGTGGTGGTGGTGGTGGTGGTGGTGGTGGTGGTGGTGGTGTGTGTGTGTGTGTGTGTTTACTGGGGGTTGAATTCAGGGCTTAGGCACTATTCTCTTAGTTTTTTTCCTCTCTAGGCTAGCTCTGTACCACCTGAGCCACAGGTCCACTTCCAGTTTTTTGGTGGTTAATTGAAGGTAAGAGCCTCATGGACTTTCCTGTCCAGAATGGCTCAGCCTCCTGAGTAGCTAAGATTATAGGCATGAGCCTAAGTTTTGTAACTAAAGAAATGAATACTGGATGTAAAACAGAAACAGAATAAAACAAAAAAATACACAAATGCATTATGCCAAAATGTATAGTAAAACAACACCAAGGATAAAAATTTTGCCTCACACTCTCACAATGAGTTGCTTCCTTGAAACATAATAAAATGAGTGCTCTGTGTGGCTCTGTGGCACATTTCAAATGCAAAGCATTTCTATTCGGGGTAAACACTGTCACCTATCACAAAATAACATGCTAGTAGTAACTAACCTGAGAAACAGGGTGCTACTTTATTTGATAATCAATAGACAGCAATTAAGCCATGAATGTTCAACAGCTGCAGTTTCAGTGTTGATGTGATAATAGCAAGATAGTACACACTGGGAAGAATGTGTGCAGAAGAGATAAGCCACCCTTGGGGAGTTAAGTCCACCCACAGTGTCTCCTCGGGGAGTCTAGACTGCCTTAGGAGCCTTCCAAGGAGGGAAAGATAGATTGCACAGATGTGTAACTGCATTCAGTTAGGGCAGTCTGTTGGAGGAGGCTGGGAGATACTAAGATGCAGCCAAACCAAGTTCAGACTCTAGCCCCTACTTCTCACTGGAGAGAAAATTTCCCTATACACGAAGTGTCCATGAATCCTTGACTACAAAGGCCTAGGGCAAGAAAGGGTTAGAGAGGGGAAAGCCTGACAAATAGTGAGCTTAGTCACACATTAGCACATTTTCACCAAGCAAATCTTGAAGGGAAACTCTCTTACACAGATCACACCACGTTGATTCTGGCCTGAGAATGAATCCTTTGATCTCATTGTCAGGCTGGGTGTCGTCACTCCAGTACAATGTGCACTTAGGAGCCAGGCCCCAGCTTTGCAAGGCCAGAGGCCAGGTAGACAAGAGCATGGCAGGGGAGAGGCAGAGTGTCTGAGCTCCACCAGGTGGGCTCCTGATAAGTCTTCTAGTGTGTAAAGAGGAGTTCTACCCTGCTTTTCAATCAAGTTGTTTTCTTCCTATTATTATTAGTACTATTGTTAAGCAGTTGTAGATTAACCAAATCTTTGATAGAAGAGAGTGAGAATGAATGTGTAAGAAAGACAGAGACAGCTGGAGAGAAGGGAGAAGACAATACCCAACAATAACAGTGACAAAAATGAAGACTTGTATCTTATCAGCACGTCCTAGACTCTGCCTGTGTATCTTGGGAAGCCAAGACTCCAGATGTTAAGAATGTACATAAAAAGAAGAGCATGTGGGAAAGGGTAGCTTAAACACAGTGAACTTAGATGCATACTTTATTTATTCAGATGTTTATTGAGTGCTGAGTAGGTACATAGTGAATAAGACAGATGTGGAATTCTCCTTGATGAAAGAGAAAGATACTTAACAGTCTGTTTGGTTTGCTGGAAAGCTTGGTGGTCTGTAAAGGAAATAAAAAGGATACATGCACAGAATAATACTAGTGTGAGATTATTGAGGGGTAGAAAGTCATCCTTCCTAGGAGGCTACAGTTGAAGAATCTTGAAGGGATAGATGGAGGAGAGATGCAAAGATATAGGAGGAGGGTGGGGAGTGGGGTGGTTGAGAGATGCAGCCACAGTGGAGTAGGAAGGTTTGGACAGGAAGAGGTTGGGAAAGATGGGCAGGAGAGCTGAGAGCCTGCTGTACACGGTGGGTTTTGTGAATCTTTAAGAAGCGAGTGTTAGGCTCCATGAAGCGCTTCAAAGGTCCTGCCTCCAAACCATTATATTGCTCTTAGCCCCTCAGTCAGTAAAGGTGCCAATGGGTCAGGATAAAGGGATATGTTATGGATAAAGGGAGAGAGAGTTCTAAGCAAGCCTGCAGACTGGCCCTTGAGCAGAAGACTAAGGAAAGAGGTGGGAGTTTCTAGTGTCCTAGTGAGGGGCTTCCATAGGACCACCTAGAAAGCAAGAGAGTTCCACTATAGGAAGAGCCCTGGCTATGTTTGTAACTGCTGCCTGAGATGCATTAAGCAGCTGGCTGGATGCTGATGGACAAGCCATGGGAACCACAGGTATGTTGGTCTTGACTTTGTGCTCTTGCAGAGTAGGGGTGTAGAGCATGTGTTTCTCATAGACTTGTACCTTGAATTTCATGCATGGGCTGGATTAGGCTCTACCCAGCAAAACAGCCCCTGCAGAATGATGGATCCCAGACAAGGGTCAGGTAGATCAAAGGGCTTTTTAGAGACTGACAAAAGAATATGAATTGAAGCTGAAGAAAATACATAGCCACACCAAGGAAATCAGGGTAGGAAGTCTCCAGAGTAAAGGTGATTCTCCAAAGATCCCACAGATTTCATACAAAATGAGGCATGGTGAGGCACACCTGTAATCCCAGCACTTGGGAGGTGAAGGTAGGATTGCAAGTTCAAGTCTATGCTAGACTAGCAAGGCCCTGTCTCCATAAGAGAAAAAGTTCCAGAGAGAAAGACTTCGCTATAGACAATATCTCTCCTATCACATTGTGTGTCAGGTCAAAGCTCTCTCTGATCATTTCTGGTTTCCCTTTGAAGTAAAATCCATGGAGCAAGCCATGTTCACACTTGTAATCCTAGCTACTCAAGAGGCTGAGATCTGAGGATCATTGTTCAAAGCCAGCCCAAGTCCATGAGACTCTTCAATTAACCACAAAAAGCTAGAAGTAGTGTTAGGGCTCAAAGTAGTAGAGTGCTAGCCTTAAGCACAAAAGTTCAGAGTCAGCACCCAGGCCCAAAGTTCAAGCCCCAGGACTGGTCAAAAACAAAACCAAAACCAAAAAAACACAAAACAAAACGTGGAGCATGCAAAAGACAAAACATCTAGCTACAGTCCCTTGTTGCAAAAGATCTTCCAGGAAGAAGAGGAAGAGGCTACAAACACCAGTAAAGGTGAAAGCTTTGATTATTATAACACATGGATGTTTTTAAGAATCTGATAAATTGAAATGGGACTTTCATAATACCAAAAAAAACCTCTTCATATATATATATATATATATATATATATATATATATATATATACATTTTTTTTTGTCGGTCATGGGGCTTGAACTCTGGGCTTGGGCGCTATCCCTGAGCTCTTCAGCTCAAGGCGAGCACTCTACCGCATGAGCCACAGCACCACTTCCAGTTTTGTAGTGGTTTATTGGAGATAAGAATCTCATCGACTTTTCTGTCTGGGCTGGCTTTGAACCATGATCCTCAGATCTCAGCCTCCTGAGTAGCTAGGATTACAGGCGTGAGCCACCAGGTGCCCAGCTTAAAACCTCTTAATATTATGAAAGAGGAATGCAAACTAGATACGTGCTATTTATTTATACAGAAACAAATATTTCCCAATGAATAAATTATAATGAAAGACTAGATCGTGTACTTTTAAAGTCTTTTTTTTTCTGTTATCCCATGAATTATCTGTTCAAGGCAGATTACCCTTAGAACTTTTGTGGTAGCACATCTCATGGAAAATGAACTTTCCAAAACTGAGATCCATCACCCAGTCTGAACACTAAGATCAATGGTGATCTTAGTCTCTGGGTTCACCTGGCACCATGATCTCATCTTTGCCTCACCAGGGCAGACTTGTTGGCAACTGAGACCTCTATTGACCTCCTGCCCACAAGAGTAATTCTTGGTTTTCCTAGGAAGATAAAGGTTCAGGTAAGGATTCCCCACCACCAGAAACTTTTACAAAGTAAAGTACCATTGCTCTTGGAACAGCCACTGGCAGAGTCCTCAACTTTCAGCCTTATGAGTCTTCCCTTTAGATACCATCCTGATAGGAAAGAGTTCTGACACTGCCATCTGAGGCCCAGCCTAGAAGACCAAAGCCTTCAGCAGGAAATCGAAGCAATAGTCATCACAGGCTTTTGGGTGGGGGTGGAGCTCCTTTAATTCCATCCATTCATTCCTCCTTTGTCTTAGATCATGAAAGGCAAATCTTAGAGCGCTAGGCTATAAAATATAAAATGGAATCCACCTTCCATAAACTGCCACTTCACTCACGTTAAAGGTGCAAAGGTCAAGCGTTTCCATGACATCATATGCCAATTAGTTTCAGCAAATTAACATTCACTGGATGAGTGTTTAGGCTACATGGCTTACAACCCTACAGGCTGAGAAAGGGATTTCTTCTCACACGTTTGCTCTGCCCCATGGGAACTCATTTTACACTGAAGTGTTTGTGGTTTGTTTTTAACAGCCATTTTGGCAGTTGAGCCATTTAAAAAATGCAAAACAGAATAACCATAAGTTTCTGGGTCTAGTGTCACTAGGTTCTGAGCACTGTGGAAGCAAGGGCTGTGTTTCATTGACTTTTATGATGTCTGAAACTAGTACATAGGAGGGCACATTGAAAGTCCAATGGACAATGAGCAGAATGAGCAAAGGAACCCTCTGGCTCATGTCTGAAGTTAGATTTATGTGAATGCGCTCATTAATTATGCTAAGAAAGGGAGACCTGTTATCCATCACCACTGACTTTTCTCCACAGACTATTTTTAGAATGCTTATTTGAATGCTGTAATTGTAAACTATAAGATTATTTTGTATAACAGACCCCCCATGCCACTAAGGCCACACCCACTGCCACACTCCTACCAATGAGAAGCAGCAAAGATGCATCATGGGATTCAATGCCATCAAAGGGTATCAATGTTTTGAACCTCTTGAAGGATATAATGTTGCTTTAAACTAGATACTTTTTAAAGATTCTAATTTTACCTCTCTTGTAGAAGAACATTGAAGGACAGAGAAGAAAGAGAAAATGCTGTCTTGTGTGCGGCTAGAAGGTTTCAGGGAACAACTAAGACAAAAGGTCACAATACTGGGGACTAGATGGGTCTGAGTCTTATGCCAACGATGACTCGGCATCCTCATCTGTAAATCAGAGATAGTAAGGCCTACCTCCAAGAACCACTGTGAGACAGAGCACAAGTGAATATGTGAAGACTCAGGATAGATAGTGTCCAACATATAATAACCTCTTTTTATTATCACTATCTATGCAGAGGGCCAATTACATACACTTACCTGCATACTTCAAGATGGTTATATGAATGATCCCAATTCTTAAAGGAGTTGGAATCCAGAACTTGGAGTGCATTTCCACAGAAGCAATGCCATAAATCACAGAATTTTAGAACTGCAAGCGACTTTATTGTGTACCTAGTCGTGTAGTAAAACTTTGCAATAAATGTAATTTCCTTATTACGGGTGTGCTGGTGTTTAAGGACCAACCATGTCCACCTTCACCTATTCCTAAAAGTGGCTAAAACCACATTCAAGTAAACAGACAATAATGGGACACGCTTTTAAATATTTAGTAATATTTACACTTTACCTGCTCTTCTGGCCTTAGCTAGGATCATCTTCCAACCGTAAAGCTCACAGATATATTAAGTTGGAAGACATAAATCCCTCATGAGCAGAGCCATCATTACCTACCCTGCTACTTCCTGCACCAACAATCACCACCCAAATTATACACAAAACAAGAACGCTATGAACAGCATGACCACAATGCAACAGACCCACAGGAGGAAAGCGAAATCTGCGGGGGGCGGGGGATAAGGCAGAGGAAAAGAACAATGTCAAGAGTGGGGTAAGAGATGAGATGGAGGAAGGGACAGAGCTCAGAGTGAAAAGCCTGAGTTCCTAGTCTTCTTCCTGCTTCCCTTCACCCAGAGTATGCCCTACTTCATGAGATTGTGTATAAACAGACGAACATTGTGCAGCAGGGCATCTAAGACAGAATCAGGTCCCATTCCAATACCATTTTTTAGGGTCACCCATTATCCTTAGTTTTGACCCTTGGCAGGAGTAGATGGTGGGGGTGGCAGCCTCTATCTGTGCCGTGAACAGCAAGATGGTCCAGTATGCTGAGGGACACGCCCTGTGATTATTCTCTAGAAGGGCTTATGCTGGCTGTACTTACAGGATTTGTATGAGTCAAAGGGGGTCACCAAAGTGGGAAATCAGAGAAATTACAGAAATAATGGGAATCTGATTTGCGGTAAAAAAAACTCCAAGTACCATTCAGACAACAGCAATAGTCAATGTTAGGAGAAGCAAAAAAAATCATTTAATAAAAATGTATATATGATGTAGAATTTACAATGTATAAACAAGCCATTTTGCTCACTTCTAGCATATCTGCATAGAAAAAAAAAGACTAGAAGGAAATTCTACATTTATTTTACAATTTATTCTACAATTATTTTATCTGTGTTACAGAATAAAACAATATATTTGTTTATTTACAAATTGATACTTCCTGAGTAAATACAAGCAAATGCAGGTAAAAATGGTATTTGGGAAAACTTGGCATAGTGGCTCATGGCTGTGACCCCAGATATCTGAGAGGTCGGGATGAAGTGGACTGATTCAGGCCCAGCCTGGGCAAAAAGTTAGTGACGGCACATCGCAATCAATAAGCTGGGTATAGTGGCACAGACCCGTGATCTGGCTACTTAGGAATCCAGAGGAGATAAGAGGATGGCAGTCTGAGGCTTCCTTGGTCAAAAACATGAAAGCCCACTTAAAAAATAACTAAGGCATAAAATTGCTAGGGACCATGGGTAAGTGGTAAAGTACCTGCCTATCAAGTGCGGGAGAGTCCTGAGTTCAAACCCCAGTAGTACCAAGCCTAACTGAAGGAAAGGAAAAGAATAAAATATATACATTAAAGATTTTTAAAGCTAACAGAGCCCTTAGAAGTGGCCTTATGTAACAAGTTCCACTGATATATCTTCATTTCATAGGTATAGTGTTGTTTGTGGCTCAGTTGTAATCCTGTAGAATTACAACTTCTGGACAAGTAGCTCCCCCATGGCCAAAGCTCAGAACCTCTGATGTGTATGGCATACACTGCTCAGAGGCTATCATGGGGTCCTGGAGTGAGGGCCTACGTATCGTCACGAGGAAATACTCCATAAGGAAGAAGTGAGCTTGACTGTGTACACCTACACTTCGCACTGAGTAAATATTTGCCTGGAGCCCTATCACAGCTTTATGAGGTGCAAACAACCCGGTTGCTAAAGGAGCTGTGGTGACTTCACCCACCAGAGCTACTGGATGGAAGGCCTGGGTACAAAGTTTCCTCTCTCTACTGGATACCATTCTGCATCGAGCACCCTCAGCGATAAGCATGCATCACAAGGCATCTCTGTCCACATGGTGTAGAGCAACCATAATGGCACTGAGCTTTCACTCCACCATGCCACATTGCGTTAGAATGACATTTAGTCAGTTCATAGATCATTCACAGGGAAAACTCTTTTTGAAAGCCATCATAGCTAAAGGCTTTAAAGGCTTTTTTATTACTACTACTACTACTACTACTGTTACTACTACTACTGTTACTACTTACAAGGATTTGTTAGAAGCACTCTAACATCAGAAAGATCAGTTCTGAGAGCTTTTGCTTCTTCAAACAGTCCATGCTTCTCTGTACAGGTGTACATAAGAGTCTTGGTCACACAGAAGTGACTTCCTGTTTCAAACCTCTTGTTTTCTTGGTAGAGGTTGAGAAAGAGTCCTAAGAACAAGGCAGCAAAGAAGGACCTGCCACAGGTGGTGACATCAAAGAACCATTTTTCAGGTATTGATTTTGTTGACCTTAGCTTTCTAAAGGAAGGGCAGGGCAAGAGGAGAGGGGTAGATGAATTGGAGGGGGGAGAAATTCAGTCAAAAATTCATGTATATACCACAAAATTAAGAGAAGCAAGGGAAGGGGTGGGAATGAAGTGGGGGTCAGAATGTAGAAGGGATGATGCTGATCAAGATGCATCGTGTTCATATACTGTTTGTTTTATGATACCTCCTTTGTACAATCAGTAAAAATAATATTTTTTTTAAAAAAAGAACCACTTTTCAGATAAGCAAAGGCCCACCGCTCATCCAGAAGGGGTAGTTCACTGCTAGCCCAAAGTGCTAACCAGAAACAGAACACTTGAGTCTACGGTAACCTTGTGGGTGGAAGAGAGCACTCAGGATAACGTCACTCTCCACGTCATTCTCCTGGATTAAGCGTCAAGAACAGTAATAAACTTACAGTGAGAACCTGAAAGTAGTCATGGGGATTTAGGGCAAAGCCTAGAGCATGCAGAGGCACCGTGGCAGGGAGCCTGAGAATGTGCCTGGTAAGAGTGCACATGCTGATGCTGGGAAGAATTCCTGGTAGAAGAAGCCAGAGCAGAAATGTAGGAGGAGAACTGGACTGGAAAGCACTGCAACCCAAGGTAACCCAGGTAGAAAAATATTCCCCTGAGAGAATAGTTCTTTCACCGACGAGGAGGCTGAGATGTAGATGTTTAAATATGCTGAATTCTTCAATATTTTAAGCTTTTAAAGAAAGCACAGGATGTGCTGTAGCAATCTCTCACATTAATTCTGTCAATCAAAACAAAGATACCTTAAAGGGATTAAGAATCAAAAATTATGTAGCCTATAACTCAGATATTCAAGTCCCCAAACTTAACCCAAACTTACAAAGAAAAACAAAAACAAAACCATCATCACACCACCATCACCACCACCCCAACAACAAAATGCTAGATTATCTGAAGATACACCCAGCATTGTGTTCCATGACAGCAAAAATAAAAACACATATGTGATACTACTGCCAATGGGGGAAGGTTAGACTAAGTAAGAGTAGAATGAGACATCTGAAATATTATCTCCTTTAGAAATGATAGCATGAAGATACAAAGAGAAAAGTAAAATACAATTTTAGCTGGCACCAGTGGCTCATGTCTGTAATCCTAGCTACTCAAGAGGGTGAGATCTGAGAGTCCCAGTTTGAAAGACAACACAGGCAGGAAAGTCCATGAGACTTTACTTCAAACACCAAAAAGCCGGAAGTGGAGCTGTGGCTCAAGTGGTAGGATGCTAGCACAAAAGCTCAGAGACAGCACCCAGGCCCTAAGTTCAAGCCCCAGAGCTGGCATAAACAAGCCAATAAATAATTGAATATTTCAAAAGTGAACGTTCACAGTGGGGACAAATATAATCAGAATAGTCAGTGATCCAGAGTTGCAGGTAGTTGAGATCATCCAGATCGAGAATGGCCAAGCTGAAGGAGAGTCTCTGGCTTGATATAGAAGAGTTTTATCCAGAAATCCTAAGGGGAGAGACAAGGGCCATGAACAAGAAAAGATGCTGATCTTCCTTCAAACAGAAAGGGCTTAACTGCAGCACTTACTAAACCCTAGGAAGGCTGCAAACAAGGATCGTCTGATAAAACCCTAAAGGAGAGAAATCCAAAGGGATTTGCAGACAAAAAATTGATTTTGATATACTGAGTATTGTACATACACTTATTTGAATTAGGAAAGGAAGGAGAACAACAAAACGGTGAGACAAAGGACAAAGAGTGAACCAATGCAACAGCGATACTCACAAGACAATGTGTTGGAAATGAACTGTACAACTTTCGGGGGGGGGGGGGGGCTTGGGCAGGGAGGTAAAGTGGGAGAAAAAATGAGGGAGCAGGTAACAAGTTTGACAAGTAATGTACTCACTACCTTATGTATGTAACTAACTCCTCTATTAAAATTAGAAATTAAAAAAACCTAAAAAACAAAAAACAACAACAAAAAGCACGCTCTCTTTCAGGGAAATCATACAAGAGCCTTCTTAGCTTGGAAATCTTTACAAGGGTCTATTTAGTTCAGAAATTTGACCCGGCTCCCTGAAGAACATGAAAATGAACTATGCTCCCTGATAAGCAGGAGAGCAACAATGAAGCACAGCGATTAATTGCACCACACCCTTCACCACCCCCAACTTTCAGATGAGAAAACTCAGATCTCCAAAGGTGGCACCAAAGCTGGGCGCTGGTGGCTCACACCTGTACTCCTAGCTACTCAGGAGGCTGAGATCTGAGGAATGTAGCCCAGGCAGGAAAGATCTGAGGATTCCAGCCCAGGCAGGAAAGTCCATAAAACTCATCTCTAATTAACCATCAAAAAAAAAAAGCTAAATTAGAGCTGTGTCTCAAGTGGTAGAGCACTAGCCTTGAGCAAAATAGATCAGGGACAGCTCCAGGCTCTGAGTTCAAGCCCCAGGCCTGGCGCGCACGCACACACACACACACACACACACACACACACACACACACACACACACACACACACACACACACACACACACACACACGGTACCAACTAATTTCCCAAGATCACAACTAGTTCATGGCAGTACCAAGAATAGCATCCTCTTCTTTCCCTACCAGTCCAGCAGTTTTATATAATGGCACACTTTCACATCAACCATACATAGAAGACCTCGCACTTCTACCATACCTAAATTAACCTTAAAATAACACCTTTCACTATATATGCTACTGCTACATTTATTTTTAGACAGGGAAGTTGAAGAATACCAAAAAAGAAGGAACATCACTGCTGTTTAAAGTTAAATACAACAAGACCACTTATGGCTTACATACCATATCTACCTATATGGTTTTAGCCTATTTTCATAGTTGGTAGATATTTTATAATACAGTTTATCTAACTCATTGAACCAATACATATGATTTTGTTTTGTTTAGAGTTCTAGCCAAGTCCTTAGGGCTCTTTCTTAAGTTAGGAAAAACCTGATTACCAGCCACTGGGACTTCTTTGCAGGCCAACTGTCACTCAGTCATTACCTGTGCTATGGCATATGCATACAATCAGGGTTGACTTCATCTAATTACTAACCAACATTTCTCCTCATGCTTGTACAGAAGCCCGTGAGATTTCTTTTTTTGCCACATTCTCCAATATCTCTAACATTCTCCCAATCAAGAAACCCCAAGTAGAAAAATATGTTGTACTGATCATAGCTTTATAAATTTATGCTGCTATCTTACAATGAAGGCAGTCTCTCCCATAATCTCACAAATTATTTGATGGCCTTCTCAGAATTTTTTCATGGGAGCCTTTTTCTGTATTACTAGTTTTAGAAATGGGCCTTCTTCAAGCACCAGACAACAATATCCACATGTCTCAGGTCTTCTGGAATTTCATTCTATAATCATGGCAGTCACTCAGAAATAATATCTTCTAATTAACTGTTCAATACCACAAGATCAAATGTTGTAGGGCCCACAGATATGAACTTACTTAAATGACCAGAATATTATTTTGCTATCTTCTTAATAATGCCCCTTCCATTTGGAAGATTAATAATCCTTTTTTTTTTGTCGGTGGTGGGGCCTGAACTCTGGGCCTGGGCGCTGTCCCTCAGCTCTTCAGCTCAAGGCTAGTGCTCTACCACTTGAGCCACAGTGCCACTTCCAGCTTTTTCTGCTTATGTGGTGCTGAGGAATCGAACCCAGGGCCTCATGCATGCGAGGCAAGCACAATACCACTGAACCATCTTCCCAGCCCCTAATACTCCTTCTTAATAATTCCTTTTCCATTTTGAAGATCATCTCATGGATGGAGGACTGAAAATAATTAACCTAGGTCTGTACAGATTATCTGTTAACAGCCTTACTCTTTGCCTACATTAGCAGTAATCTACTCCTGTCTCCATACTTCTAGCTACTGCTAAACCAACAAGTAAAACAAACAAAAATACTCTCTCAAAATGCAAGAGATCACCAAACACATATACCTTAATGCAAAAACTCAACCTAGCCAACAAGGAAATTAAAGTTACATAATAAAGAAATATCACTTTCTGCCATATTGTGGAAACACACACCTTTAAAGTAACAAAAACTCAGATGGGTAAGGATATAGGGAAAAGGACACACTAACATGTCTATTGATAGTATAGCTATATCTTTGGAGAGTATAACTTTTTTTCCAGGAACCCTATAGCTGAGTACTTACCTTAAGGAATGTGTCTAAAGAAGAAAATCAAGATATACAAATATAGGAGATATAATATCATCCCAGCCCCAAACAAGATGCAATGCAATGTACGTATGTACCATTTGGAACAGTTAAACAAACTAAAATACTATGGTAAACCAAGAAATGTTTTCCAATAGATATCCACATCCTATTCCCCAAAATACATCTTTAAACGTTCCCTTTGATGGTAAGAGGAACTCCGATGAGAGGAAGGAAAGCTCTTGAGAAGGGAGAGTATCCTGTATTCTCATGTGAGCCTGTGATCTAGAATCTGCCTTAAATGAAAGCAAGGAGAGTCTAAGGCTGAGGAGGGATGAGATGGGGGGGAGAGGGGCGCAGAAAGTGTAGACATGAAAATGTTCTTAGGCTTTAAAGACGGGGAGGGGCCATGAGTCAAGGAATGAGGGAGACTTCTAGATGGTGGGTAAAGCAAGGAAACAGATTCTCCACCTCCGGAAGGAACACAGCTTGGCGAACCTCACTGTGTTAGAACTTCTGACTTCCAGAACTGTAAGATAATAAATCTGCGTCCTTTGAAGGTACCAAATTTGTTTAAAAAAATTTTTTTTTACAGAGGCAAGAGGAAATGAACACACAAGCATTTTTCAGTGATTGAACATTATAAAGAACTGTAAAAGGAAATTACTAAAATATGCTGACAGCAAGTGGTATGCACACAATCATTAAAATGTGAAATATATAATAAGCAAACAGATTAAAACCAAAGTATACTCATATATTCAAAGACCTCTTTACTGGGCTTCTTGCTTCTACTTTTATTTTACCATACAAAAAGTCCATAGCAGTTCTCAGATGTACAATCAAGTTCCTTCATTCTTCTGTTCAGCAGTCTTTAATAGCTCCTATGTATTCATCAAATAAGACCAAGGCTCAGTCCACCCGCAGCAGTACAAAGCTCTGGAGATACTCCTCATTTGTTCTTTCATTGAGTAGCTCCCTGCCTCGGCATCTGGTTGCCTCATCTGTCCTATCTCTTTGCCCTGATGACTCTACTCCAGCCTCACTGGCTAACTTGCTTTCTGGCATACACCAAATTCACCTCCCGTTTAGGCCTTTGCCTTCTTTGTTTCCCCAAACACTTTTCATCAAGGTCTCTCCCTAGTTGCCATCTACTCTCTTCTCAAATATCACTTTATCACTGGGGCTTCTCTCACTACCTTCTAGAAATAACTATCTATTGCCTAACCCCAGAACTCTCCATGCCCCTGCCTTACTTTTCTCTATAGCATGAATTACCACCAGATATACTGGGGGCAGGGGGCAGGACAGGGGTGGGGGTGGAGAAGATATCTAGTTGGCACTCATTTTCCTAAATTTGGATGTAGATGTAAATTCCATGAGAACACAAATGTCAGCAGCTTTGTTAACTCCCAGAGCTTAAACAAGTTTACACAGGGAGAGTTAAATCGAAATCTACTTAGTTGTCAGGCCTAGAGACACAAAGATTGCATGTTTTGTCTCATATGTGGAAGTTAGAATTAGTATGTAATTATATAACTAAATACCTTGGGTGGTATTAGTTGAAATACAGTAGACTTAGGGGAGAACTCAAACATTATAATTGCTTAGACAGGCAAAATCACAGTTCAACAAAATAACTACTAGGAAAGGGGTACTTGAAAGGGGCGGGGTGAAGGCGAATTGGGTAAATGAATGAAGAGAAGAAGCAGGGAAAATGCAGTTAAGAATTCAATGTTCATCCTAGAAACTAAAAAAATGAGAGAAGGGATGGGCTGGAAGGGATGGGTGAGAATGTTGAAAGGGTGACACTGATCAAGATGCACTGTGTCCATCAACTGCTTTGTTAAATGGCAACTCCTTTGTACAACTACTTAAAGAGGATAAAAATTGAAGAAATCAAAGCCCAAATGATTTCAAACAATTGTGTTCAGAGAAAGGAAAAGAGCTTCCATTCTAATATAACTGCTATATGGACACACCATATGACTTCCTTTAGAAGAATTATGAAACTGCTTTAAGAAATCAGCAGCTAAAGATATGGAACCAACCCAGATGCCCCTCAGTAGATGAATGGATCAAGAAAATGTGGTATATATACACAATGGAATTCTGTGCCTCCATCAGAAAGAATGACATTGCCCCATTTGTTAGGAAATGTAAAGACTTGGAAAAAATTACATCAAGTCAAGTAAGCCAGGCCCAAAGAAACATAGGTCCCATGGTTTCCCTTATTTGCAATAACTAGTATATATCTGAGACAAGCAGAAAAGGTCAAAAGCTATGTACATATAACCAGAAAAGATAATGTTAAGTGAAATGAATCCCCAAATAGGGACAGAAATGTTTTTTTCTTGCTTGCTATTGTTTTTAATGTACTTATAATGTACTATGTGATTTTTTGTTTCTTTGTATGTTCCTCCCCCACGGTATAACCCCTATTTTCACTGTATTTGATTCTGGTGCCCTGCATCTTGTATATACACTTTTCTAATTTGGGGAGGGGAAGGGAAAAAACAAAATGCTTAAATAGGGATACAGGTTGACCCATTGTCACAATGAGATATACAAGACACTATGATGAAAATGAACTTTACAACTTGGGGGGAGGGAGGGAGTAGTTAGGATAGGTGGAGGCGAGGAAAGGGATGATAAGGGAAAACAAAGGAGGAGGTAACAATGCTCCATAGGAAATGTATTCATTACCTTACTCATGTAACAGCAACCCCTCTGTACACTATTTTTACAATAAAACAGTATTTTTTTAAAAACAAGGAAGCTAGTAACTTCTGATGATGATATTTTTAGAAATTCTCAGTCCGCTCTTAAGTCTTTTTATTTTTATTTTCTGTGCATGACTTTTAAAAACCCGAATTAACCATCTTTTGCCCTCTGAAGCCACACGAGCTCTTTCAGGTTTGATCTCCCTATCTCTCTTATGAAATTTCATCATACTTGTATTATCAGAATTTCCTGTTTCAGAAACTCTTCTGGGCCACATATTCCTTTAAAGCTGTAAGATCTGTTGGATTTTCATCACTGTTTTTAAACCTTCTCTCTTAAAGCTTTGGATTTTCTTGATAATCACAAATCCCAAGGGATCTGAGAGAGAGAGAGGAAATACACTACATGAGCCAAAATCCTCTTGTAGTGTTAGAAAGTAATAAGGTGCTCAACAAACTCCCTTAATCACAAGGGTTTGTCAAGGAACATGGGAACCAACCCAGAAAGCAAACAGAATAATTTCCCAGTGAAGGAATACTTTTAGTAAGACAAATAAAAGAACATTAGATTATAATCTAGTATAAAGTAAGTTGGTAGTGACATAAGAGACAGTGTAAGTAAATGGGGAAGGTAGAAAAACTTCACATGCAGAACCTCACATAATTTTATAGATACTCCACCCTGAGTGACAAAGGATGTAACTTCCCACTTCTTTCATGTGTGTGCACATGCGTGCTGCACAGTGACTTCTCTCCATAACTGGCAGTGTGAAAGGGAAGGAAAGAAGAAATGTAACTTCACCGTGGAAAAGGCTGATAAACATTACTTCAGCCAGATAATCCAGCTCAGCACGGAGAGGGGTCAGTCCTATTGATGGTTTTGCACATGATAGGATGTGATCCGGATATTTGATCTCTCCAAAGCGTATTATTCTACTCTAATGATTACGGGGGGGTGGGAGGGGGACAAAACCAGACAAATTCTAATTGAAGGGCTTTCTACAAAACACCCAAGACTATTTCTCAAAAACTGCCTAAGTCATCAAAATCAAGGGAAATCTGTCACACAAGGGAATGTAAGAAAATGTGGGACAGGCTCTTGGGAGCAACAGTAAAAGCCTGAATCAAATCAGCTCAAGAACGGAAACAGCTGTGCTACTGGATGTGAAATATCAAGTATTCTCCTTAGCATTCAACTTGTGGGTAGGGACAGGTGTATGTGTTGGGGGTGCGGGGGGGGGGGGGGGAGGGGGAGGGAACTGGAGAAAAGTGGAAATGATGGAAAGGGTAACATTGTCCAAGAAAGAAATGTACTCATTACCTGATTTATGAAGTGGTAACCCCTTTGTACATCTTAATAATAATAATAATAATGATAAAATTATGTTAAAAAATAGAATTCTCTGTTCTGTGCTGTCCTCTGTAGTTTGGACTGGGAGTGTCCTCCAATGCCCTTGTGTTAAAATCTGTAGTGGTACAACCCTTAGGAGGTGGGGCCTCCCAGAAGGAAGATAGCTCACTAGGAAAGTATCCCTAAAGGGACTCCAGCATCTTCTTCTTTACATGATTAGCTTCCTGGCTACCATGACAAATGCAGCCTCCTCCACCATGCACTACCATCACACAAAGACAGCCATCCAACTGAGCCCTTATAAGTCTTCCTTGTTTAAGCTAGATTTTTCTCCAGCATTTTGACAAAGCAACAGAAAGCTGGCTACCACATCTTCCAAATGTGAACAATGTTCTAACGTGAAAAGGTTGCTAAAAAAAAATTCAAGAGATCATGATCACTGTCTTCAAAGGCTTCTCCACTTTCCACACTATAAAGTAATGCTTTCCTAATGGCCAGTGTTAACTCTACTATAACAACTTCTTTTGTTGTGTTTCAATGGACAAAAATAGACCAAGTGGCATAAGTGGGACTGTTCTTTCTCTAGCCAGCAGGAACTAAGATGGTCACCTCCTATTGCCTTTTCCAGTTTTGAAGTTCGTATCAACAAGGTATCAGCCTTCAACCTCCATCTGTCTAGTTGGCAGAAGATTCCCACAACAATTGAACAGATGGGCTACTTTTCTTCCCTCTTTTAACCCCATCAAATCCTCTGCAGAATGCCCCTTCCAACCAACAGCAGATTTGTTTGTTTGTTTTGCTGTGCTGATCCTAGGGCTTGAACTTAGGATCTGGGCCCTGTCCCTGACCTTCTTTTGCTCAAGGTTAGTGCTATATCACTGGAACCACAGCACCGCTTCTGGCTTTTTCTCAGTAGTATCTTGGAGATAAGAGTTTCATGGACTTACCTGGCTGGGTTGGCTTTGAGCCATGATCTTCAGATCTCAGCATCCTGAGTAGTTAGGATTTATAGGCATGAGCCAACAGTGTCTGACTCCAACAGTGGATTTATAGACAGGTAAGTTCTTTCTCTTTTTATTGATCCTACTATCTTTCTTTTCTCTCACAGCTATCTTCATCCCTGAGAGTACCAGCGTCATGTGAAGCCAAAGGAGCAAGAGTTGGTTATTACATTAAGGAACAGAAAAGGTGTAAGGAAAAAGCAGGAGGATTTTTGTACATTCTAGAGTCATCCACCTGCTACCACCTGCCCTACTTAAGCAGCAGAGATATGCTGGATGTAGTTTTGAGCCTTTGTTCTTGACCTTCCCTTTCAGCTAAGACTTCTTCCCTTTCCTGTTGTTTCCCCTAGCTTCATTAACTCTGTGCATCTCCCACCCAGGAGAAGAAGAGGCCTTTCCCTTCTTTAACCTAAAAAACAAACAACAACGAAGAGCCGTCTTACTTTTCTGCATTCGCAGCACTGTGGGTGGAGCGCCTGAGCATTTCTTCACAACTACACTGGAAGGTCTTTAATGAGGTGGACCTCTGTGTATCTTGTGCTTTGATCAGCCAAGTTTGCTAGTAAACATTAGCAAATATTTGTACCTGCCATTCAATGTTTAATTGGATGAAGAGGGAACATATAATCCCGTGTTGTAGCTGAAAACATTAAGGGATAAACTAGGACGGTTGAGTGACTTTCCTGTCGTCAACTGGAAGTTGCAGAGCCAGGATCTAAGCACCAGATTCAAGTTCCTAATCACCTCTGTCCTTCCCACTACTCCCAATACATACTTGCTAGTTAAATACTACCCCTTACGCTTAGGTGGACATGCTAAATTGTAAGCCCCTGTTATACCTTTTGATGTTCAGAAAAATATGAAATTAAACACAGTTATCCCTTACAGAGTCTAGGTTTTTTAAGTGATGAGTTGAGAAGAAAATTAAAAGAAAAAACTCTTGGTCTGTGTACAAACTGGTAATATTTTTATTCAATGGTCCCACCCAAAGTCTAAAAGACACCATTTGGATACTCAGGATAGCACTTTACAATTTTATTTAGGTTGCTAGCACCAAGGGTTTACACCTATAATCCTAGCAACTCAGGAGGCTGAGATCTGAGGATCATGGTTTGAAGCCAGCCCAAGCAGGAAAGCCCATGAGGCTCTTGTCTCCAATAAACTATTAAAAAAAAAGCCCAAAGTGGAACTGTGGTTCAAGTAGTAGGGCAGTAGTCTTGAGCACAAAGCTTGGGGACAATGCCCAGGCCCTGAGTTCAAGCCCAATGCCTGGCACGCCCCCTCCTCCCCTCCCCCAAACACACACATTCTGTACTTCGCCATCATTCTTCACACTGCTTCTCATAGCAATGGACATGTAAATGCACAGAGCAAAATGTAAGGGACATAGGGACACAAGAGATTTTATCTTTCTTGCTGTTGCTTTTAATGTACCTATAATGTACTGTGTTGATTTTTTTGTGTGTTTCTTTTGTATGTTCTTCCCCCATGGTATAACCCCTGTTGTCACTGTATTTGATTCTGGTGTCCTGCATCTTGTATATACATTTATCTAATTTGGGGAGGGGAAGGGAAATAACAAAATGCTGAAATAAGGATACAGGATGACCCACTGTAACAACAGTACAAGACAACATACAAGACACTATGTTGAAAATGAACTTTACAACTTTAGGGGAGGGAGGAGTTGGGGAGGTGGGGAGGGAAGGGATGGCAGGGGAAAAACAAAGGAGGGGGTAACAATGCTTGATAGGAAATGTACTCATTACCTTACTCATGTAACTGGAACCCCTCTGTACAGTATCTTTACAATAAAAATATATATTAATTTTTTAAAAAGAACCTAGTAATATGCCTCTCCAACAACAACAAACCATGAGAAACATTTCAAATAAACAAACCTAACAATGTATCTCAAGGAACAAGAAAAACACTAACAAGCCAGGTGTGGTAATATACACTTGGACCTCAGCACACAGGAGGCTAAGATGGGAGAACCATGACTTCCTGGGAACCTCCTGACTGTGGTTGCAAGACTATGTCTCAAAATTAAAAGAAAAAGCAAGTATAAACCAAACCCCCAATTCATACAAGGAAAGAAATAGCAAAGATCAGAGCGAGCAGGGATAAATGAATCAGAGACTAAAGAAAGTCACACACACACACACACACACACACACACACACACACACACACACGATCAATGAAACAAAAAGTTTTTTGAAAAGATAAATTTTAGCTAAATTAACCAGGGAAAAAACCCACAACATACCCAAACAGACACAAAATGAATAAATGGAGCAAAACAAAACATGTGAATCTGTACAGTTCGGACCACAGACCTGGTCTAGCTGCCCTGTTCTAGGATGACCGCAGGAACACGCCAACATGCCGAGGGAGTCCCGGCGCCCAGAGCTACATGCAGCAAGGGCCTCGCAGAAATCTGCTGCTCATTTCCCACCAGCAATCTTGTGGTTCCATGGTCTGCTCCCTAGAGGATTTCTAAAAATAGGTTACCACCACCAACCCAGTTATACAACTACACGAACACTTGCAATACTTGCGGCCCATGCCTAAGTTAGAGAACCTTCTCTTCTATTTGGGGGCAAGAGGTGTCAGGTTTCTCTCAGGTGCAAAGAGTGAAAACAGGCACAAGGCCCTTTAATCTTCTTCACCATCATGATCATCATCATCATCATCGTCATCATCATTATCATCACTATTACCACACCATTAAGATGAAAGAGCTTTTTAAAAAGCCTATCTCCTCAAAAAAAAAAAAAAAAAGAAGCCAGTAATCAAGTTATAGTGTCCACTTGACTCAAGCAAAAGTTACTCAGCTTTGCCTAGGGGGCAGGCAGACCTTTCTAGTTTACTGTGTTCCTGCCAGCTCTCTCATGCTAGCTGCTACTTAGCTCTGAGCTCTCCTCGCGAGCCTTGCCCAGAAAAAACATTGGCCTCCCCTACATCTGTTAGACGTGTTAATTTATTGTCTTGCAGAACCTACCAGCTTCTGTAGGCTGCACTCAAGTCGTCTGGCTCAGCTACCAGAATGGAGACCTGTGGCTTCTTCCTTTGATCTCCTTCCTTAACCGGTGAATGAGGTCACCGTTTTGAGTCTTCAAAGAAATATGAATGAGGGCTTTAAAAGGGACTATGTCCAATCCCAGATCCCAGCAGAGCATAAATTAAAAACAGTAAGATTGAGTGGCGGTGGTTCATGCCTACAATCCTAGCTGCTCAGGAAGCTGAGATCTGAGGATCAGAGTTCAAAGATAGACTAGGCAGGAAAGTCTGTGAGATTCTTCTCTAATGAACGACCAAAAAGCCAGAAGTGGAGCTCTGACTTAAGTGGGTAGAGTTCAGTGTTGAGTTAAAAAGTTAAGGATAGCACCCAGGCCCTGAGTTCAAGACCCAGTAATGACATGTGTGCAAGCACACACACACACACACACACACACACACACACACACACACACAGAGAAATAGTAAGAGAATGGATTTACTTAAAATTTCAAATATGCCAAACCTAAATATGTAGAGATGTTACTCAGCTTACACTGGGGTTATAGCCTGAGACATTTAATACACATTTAATACACCTAACCTACCAAACTTCTTGCTTAGCCTGGTTCAGAACATTTACATCCTCCTATAAATGGTCTAACATAAAGCTTATTAATAACAAAGGACTAAGTAGCTCCAACAGTATACTGGATAAGGTACTGAAAGTGAAGTACAGAAAGGCTACATTGACATGCTTTAAAACCACAGTCAATTAGTAGAAAAATGTAAGGCAAACTACTTGTAAATCAGAGATCACCTACATAATAGCTTCAGATAATTTGAACAGTACCGTTACAGTGACAGTCAACAAGATTTTGGAGAATTCCTTTTAGGGGGAATTCTTTCTGAAGTTTGATTATTGATTCAAAAAGAACATCTTCTTCCTTCAAGGAATTTCTTTTTTTCCTTCTTTCTCTTTTCCTCTCTCCTTCCCTCCCTCCTTTCCTTTTTTATGTTTTTTATTGTAAAAAATCCTGTTCGGGGGTTACAATTACATGAGCAAGGTAATGAGTACATTTCCTATTGAGCAGTGTTGCCTCCTACTTTGTTTTTCCCTACCATCCCTTCCTTTGCCATTGCCCAACTACTCCCCCCTCTTCCCCCACGGAAGTTGTAAGGTTCATTTTCAACATAGTGTCTTGTACATCTATCTCAGTTACAATTCTCCCTCCTTTTCTCTTTCTCCTTTCTTTTTCCCTCTTTCCCTCTCTTCCTCCCCTCTCTTTCTTTCTTTCCTTCCTTCCCTCCTTCCCTTCCTCCCTTCCCTCCCTTCCTCCCTCCCTCATTCCCTCCCTCCCTCCTTCCCTTCCTTCCTTCCTTCCTTCCTTCCTTCCTTGTTTTCTTTTGCCAGTTGTAGGCTTGAACCACCAGCACCTGGCTTCTTCAAGGAATTTCAAACCCAACAGGGAGTGTATGATATGCCTACAAATGTCTGCAAATGCTAACCCCATTAAGAGAGGCATAGGTAAAACACTATCTCTAGCTCCTATTTATTTCAGCGGCATGGGAAGGATTTCAGGCAAAACTACCTGGCGAGTGAAGCACAGGAGCCCTGAGGAGAGGGTGAAGGTGGCAATGCAGGATTCCCAGGAAGTGGAAAGTAGCTGAAAGCTGAAAATCCTTCCCGTGATCCTCTGCCTTCCAGATTATAAAAAGAATTGTAGCAGCCGGGGGCTGGTGGCTCATTCCTTTAATCCTAGCTACTCAGGAGGCTGAGATCTGAGGATTGCAGTTCAAAGCCAGCCTGGGCAGAAAAGTCCCCATGAGACCCTAAGCAAAATAGCTTAGGGACAGCACCCAGGACCTGAGTTCAAGTCCCATGACCAAAAAAAGGGGGGGGGGAGGAAGAGGGTGTTACAGCTTGCTCACTATAATATACTTCTCAAAATACAGTTGGAAAAAAGAAAACTACAAAGTATTTTTAAGGTGTAGCCCTCACATTTTATTGCTTTCTAAATCATGACTGTCAGGCGCACGTAGGTTACTTCATGTCATGTGATTGCCCTGTACACTAGTCTGTCAAAAGTAGATAGAAAAACAATCAGACATTATAGCCTAAACGCTGGCTTTTGACCCTAACTCTGGCAACAGAGAATACTTAGGCCACCCTTGTTTTAATTGTGTTAACTTTCCTAATCACTTGTGCTTGCAAGACCATCCTTGTAAACATTTTGAGGGCCAAGGACCTCAAGTTTGTTTTTGCAATTGCTTTCTCCCCCAGCCCCTCCCTTTGCTGCAGACACCAAACAAGAAACTCTGCAAAGAAAAAGGGCAAGGAAATAGCATTTACTTACTTCTTAGTACTTTTTTGTTTGCTTGGATTTTCCCCCCCACACCCACTCGCCCCTCACCCCTGCAATGCTAAGGATCAGATCTTGGGCCTCCAGTGCACTGTATAGGGTATCACTTGAGCTATGCCCCCCGCATTTCTGTTTGTTATTTTGTTTTGAGGTAGGGTCTCCGCATCTTTCTGGTCAAGTTGGCCTTCTGCTTCTACCTCACCAGCAGCTGGGATGAGAGGCATCTATCCCCACATCCAGTCCTCTTCATCATAGTTAATCCTCTCAGTAATTCACTCAAGTGGGCAATATTAACCTTATTTTAAAGGCCATTCTTTGCTAGGAAGACAACGAAATTGATCATCTTTGACCTACCCAGTTGTAACAATATCAACTTTGCTTCTTTCCAGTTTCCCCACAAAACATCTATATCTTATCTAGACATCAGCAATATCATAAATTGTATTGGTACCATACAGATTCATCAACCGATCCACATTCAATTGAAATCTTTTAGACACCACGTGTTCCAGAATAGCTTGTAAGATCTTTAAAGCAGTATTCAACCAAGGCATATGACCCTTGAAACCAAATTATCACATATGTTGAAAGGGATCCACAGTCTTATGCTAAAGGTGACTTTCTTCGATAGGGTGGCTAAGGAAGTGATATTTGTTTGCTTGTTAATGATTGAAGGATCAGTAAGGCTGGGCAGGTTTAACTGAGACTTTCAGGAAGTCAGTATCTTGACAGGCTCCATCTTGGGGGAATCTTTTCTTGTGAAAAGAGGAGAGATATAGGACCATCATGTTGAAATTTCTAAATTCAAAACAGCCTTGAAATCCAGGAATCCTTTTCTTATTTCCTTCTTAGTGAATGTGTATCTATACTTGGCATACACGGTAAAGGCTACCCACCCATTTCTTTGGAATTTATTGTCCTATTCTAATACCACCTGCTGTGACAAGCTCAAAGGTTGGATTTCCCAACCTAGTCCATGATCAAATTCCATTACTGTGGCTTATTGAAAGAATCTCTGCTTTGGTGGAATGTAGTTGTGTATAATATCAAAGTATTTTCCCTGTTAAAATCTGAGATATGTATAGAGATTGTGTGTGTGTGTGTGAAAATGTCATTGGATATGGGGCTGTGATAATAGAGCTGAAGTTTTCTTTAAGTAGTTTATGAATCTAAAAATAAATTTCATCTGCTGATGCAACTCACTTTTGAGGAATCAATGTTACTTCCAATAAGTCTTGAAGGGCATTTTCTAACTGGAACTATTCTTTCCTCTAGGGCGTCCCAATTTCTAGCTGTTGGCATTAAGCAATCCCCAAATGTTGTTGACTTGTGTATTATTTTCTGCAACCTATAATATTCTTTCTTTATATTAATTATAGCCTCTTACCTTCTTATTTCAGTCACATGTAACTTAATGCACAATAGAGAGGTAAACCCAATCAATTCATTCTTATTTCTATAATTGTACTTGATTATAATTTTTTTACACAATTTTTATATATTCTTCACTTACCGTCATTTTTAAAGCATTTGTCTGCAAATGATATACTGTCACTATGAGCTATTATACAGTGTAATCATTTCTCCAAATGTTAAATATTGGTTATTTGTAGCTTTGTATTATGATGCTCAGGACTATACTAATTGAAAGTTAACTGTTATATTCAAGTAGGCATCTCTCCACAGCCATGCCATCCTCCCAACTTATTATTTCAATTAATTTTTTTAACCTCTGTTACTTCAGTTGCATTTCTTAGTCATGTGCTTACTTTGGTCATTTTTATTTGTAAAACTGACCATTCTTTATTTTTTAAATTGTTTTATTTGGGAAAAGTGCTTCTTACAAAAGGGTGGCTGCAAAATACAGAGACCTCTGCAACAATGATTTCATTTTTCTTTTTTCTTAAGGTGAAAGAATAGGTGGGAGCTCAGGATAGAAGCAGAGGATGGACACATCAGGACCATCTCCCAAGTTATTTTTAGGAAACAGCAACAAAAATGCAAAGGTAAAATTTCCCACCAAGGAATTCTAACAACTTAACTTTATCCTGTCCCGTGGATCTCCATGCCCTCCCCCTTTCGTGGCGAAGAGTGACTTATGACTGCAAGTCAATTACTCCACTACAGTAAACACCTTAGAAAACAGTCTACCTGTGAAACTTGGGGGTAGGAGGCAAACACCCACAAGAAACAAACACCAAAACCTGACAACAGAACTCCTCAAATGAGGATAAGAGTTCTTCCAAAAGTGCTTGGACCAGAAAAGGTAGACCACAAACATTTAAATTAAGATGGTGCATCCAAGACCCATTCTTAACCTTGGATCATGTATAAAGATTAGTTATTACATAGTTATGTGAACTTATGTAATCTGAAATATTAACCTTCACATGTGTATATAGATGACATTTTCCCTACTACATTTTTTTAGAAACCTTACATGTTATTGAGTCTGATATGTTTTAATATAGCTGAACATGGTAGGAAATTATGTTCCTTTTATATTTGGATAAGTAGGTTAGATTAGAGATTTTTAATATATAGTATATCCTGGAAATCAACTAGGTATATTTTGTCTTAGTTAAAAGAAATTAAGGATTTACTCTTCTTCAATAATTTATTATTTCTATATTTAGTATTTCTATTACCCCCAATATTTATTCATTTTTATTTTATTTTATTTTTTATTTTTTTTTGCTGGGCGTGGGGCCTGATCTCTGGGCCTGGGCACTGTCCCTCAGCTCTTCAGCTCAAGGCTAGCGCCCTACCACTTGAGCCACAGCACTACTTCCAGCTTTTTTTGCTTATGTGGTGCTGAGGAATGGAACCTAGGGCCTCATGCATGCAAGGCAAGCACTCTACCACTGAGCTACCTTTCTAGCCCCTAACCCCAATATTTTAAATTCAAGTTAAACCTCTCTTCAAAATTCCTTAACTCTTCTATGCAACTATTACTGTGTAAGTAAGAAATACAATTTTTCATGGAGATTGAATAGATTAATGCCATTAGATGCAGGAAATGGTAACTGTGCCATGAACTGCCATCTCTATTAGCTACAACTTAACTACAGTTTCATCTAATGAGCCACCCACAGGCAAGGTGCCTATTAGAACAACGAATACAGACATTTCCACTTGTTCACAAAGGACCAGACTTTCCTAGAGATTCATTCTTCCCATCTTCACTGATTAGCAAGATGCTCCACTCTTCTCCACATACTTCCTCTTCATGAGATCCGGGACTAACTAGATATCTCTTCTCTTTACTAGGCCCTTTAATTGCTTCTCACCATATTAAAAATACAACCTGAAGTCTGGTTTATCAGGCTCTTCTTGCCTTGGTCCCATTTCTCCTCCTTCAACTTTGGACCTAATAGTTTCTTTGTAATGTCTCAAATAGGCAAACAGTCCTCTGTCCTCTTTAATAGATTTTAAAAAGTTCTCTGTGCCATAAAACATTACATTTACTCTTTTTCTGCCTGCAATGCTTTTCTCTGTATCTGCACTTTGTTTAAGTCTATGTTATACACTGAAATTCATGTTGGAATTCTTACCCCTAGGTGTAACAATAATTAGGAGGAAGAAACTTTGGAGGGTAATTAGGCCATAAAGATGGAGTTCGGATGGACAAGATTATTGCCCTTGTATAAAAGAAACATGAGAGGGCTTGCTTCTTCTCTCTCTACTCTCTGCCACGCAAGGACACAATCAGAATTGGCCATCTGCAAAACAGGAAGTGGACCTTCACCAGACACTGGATCTATCAGCATGTTAATCTTGGATTTCCTAGCCTGTTTAGACTATGAGAATAAATGACTGTTGTTAAACACACTCCATTTTCTAACAGCAATCCTAAGGACTAAAACAATTGTCCTGTGTCATCTTTTAGAGAGTAGTACTTCCCTGGCTCCCTGTCTACCACCATGGCCTTTCATTTGTTCCCATCACTGTACCATGCTAGCTAGCATCTTACATTAAATGACACCCTTATCATTTGGTCTGTCTTCTCAAACCAGAAAGAAATAATCCTAGTATTCAGAACTGTGTTATATAGCCATTCAAACAATGAACCAATCAAATCTAAATACTTCTTTAGGAGATGGCCTCCGAGAACAAATCAAGAAATCCTAGGATCAAGGAATATCCACTTAGAAATGTCACAGCCACCTTCTTGCTGTGAGTCATATAAAGTGGCCTAGTTTAGGGAGAGGGCTCCACAGCAGGAACATCTGCATTTGAACTGTTACTTGGAAACCTTGAATATCCTACTTATATCCCTGCCTCCTGGTTTCCTCATCTATATACTAGTGATAATAGTATTTACTCCAGGAGCTGCTGTGAATATGGTAAAGCAGAAAGCACAGGGGCTATAGAAAACCAATACGCGTCGAGTACTCATCAGCACTGTCATTTTAGGACCTACCTACCTTCCTTCCTTCCTTCCTTCCTTCCTTCCTTCCTCCCTTCCTTCCTCCCTCCCTTGCTTCCTTCCTTCCTTCCTTCCTTCCTTCCTTCCTTCCTTCCTCCCTCCCTCCCTTCCTTCCTTCCTCCCTCCCTTGCTTCCTTCCTTCCTTCCTTCCTTCCTTCCTTCCTTCCTTCCTTCCTTCCTTCCTCCCTCCCTCCCTCCCTTTCCTTCCTTCCTTCCTTCCTTCCCTCTCTCCCTCCCTTCCTTCCCTTCTTTCTTCCTTCCCATAGTTCTTTAATTATATACTAACTCTTTAGTATTTATTTCACAAACTTCTGTTTCTGCCCTTTGCCCATTTTTGTGATTTCATCGTTACGTTCCAGTAGCTAATCACTATGATATATTTTCACCAAGGAAATCTATGCAGAATCCAATCCAGTGCCATAGAAGTCTTCAACACTCAGCTCATCCTTTTCTTATTCTTGCCAATTTCATTCTCCCAAGCTAACCATTCTTTAGTTTTTCTGCTTTTGGTCTCTTGGTGATTACCTTCACATCTCTTGAAAATATGCTTAAATCTCTAGGGCTTGCAGTAGGGACCTTCTTCATAATGCCCCAACTTCCTCCCAAAGTGGAGCATATTATTGTTTTAATTCTTCTGTTCGAATCACTTTTGTCATTTTAAGTACTCGGGACTTCATTTGTATTTCTTTCCACTTTGTGTTTATTTATAGATGATTGTTCATATAATAAAGTTCAACGCATTCTACAAAAAACTCAACTTACTACAGAATTAATACAGGAGTTATAATTCACCAAAGAAAATACAAGGATGAGGGGGAAAAATATGAAGATGTTGAACATGGCTGACCACTCAAGACATGCAATTTAAAACCACAAAAAGCTCCTGTGATCGACCTATTAGAATGTGTAACATGAAAAAGATTGACCATATCAAATGTAGAGGAAGAAGTGGAGAGCTGGAATTCCTCAGTGCTGCCGGCAGGAAAGCAAGACCGCACAACTCTGGAATTCCATTGGCTTTTAGCAGTTACATCTTCCTGCTTACTTTAAGGGACTTGTAATTAGCACCTTCACCCTCTAATCTCTGCTTCCACGTGCCACCTTCTATCAGCTACACTTTCACTTGATCGAGTGAGTTTCTAATACAGCTTGCAAGTATACCATGCTTATTCCATACTGACTCCAAGGGCAGAAAACCAAGACACAGCCGAATACGATGGTGGTTAGGCTGGGATTTCATTGACAGGCCAAGAACATAACAGAGGTTTTGGTCTTCTTATACACTCAATGTCATGCCTGCAGATCCAGTAACCCCAATCCAATTCTATTACACCCTACTCGTTTCCCTTATTTTTGATTGTATATGACCTATCCATGTCAGTCAGTTGGCATATTCCTTTGCCATTTACCATCTCTTAAAGGACAACACACCTATCTATTATGAACTGAAATTAATTCATTGGCATTCGAGGAATGTCCAATTAAATCCAAACAACCTTAATGATTCCACAGGTGTTAAAAAGGCTTTCTGGATGACTTCTAAGAGATTTTCATATTCTAGCACTAACTGAAATGGGGATGATTTTTGTACACAGGCCTAGCATAAGTATTCTGCAAGATTTGATAAACTGATAGACATAGACCAGAAAACCCAAATGGAATAAGCAATTAACGTATTTCACTTACTTGGAGCATCACTTCTTTGGACCTTATTATACTATATTATATTTCCTATTATACTAATTATTTGCTCTCTTCCAGCATTCCTTAACAAGCAAACAGGAGTTTTGTTTTCTTCAGTAAAACATCTATATCTACAATTCATCTCTTTTTACTAATTTTGTCACCCATGTGGAAGGTGTAATTTAAATCCTGAAACTCTCATCAGACTAAAGTGTCTCATTGTTACCTTTAGCTTCTGGTGATAGAAAGAGGAACATTTTCTTTTTTTACAGGGTCCTTTCGGCTCAGATCTGCTGACCCATGGGCTTTATAATGAGGATTGCCCTGAGCATGACCTCTTTTTGTAATTCCTATAAAATCCATTCTCTAATGTGTGTGATACTTTTGTTCTAAGGAGCTCAAAGGCCATCATTCCATTTGACCTCACAATATGTCTTTGATCTAGGCCAGGAGCCAATGTAGAGTTCATCATTGTACAGACGAGGAAAAGTAAAAGACACAAAAGGGTCAAGCCACTTGAGCAGAGGTGGCCAGAGTGTGAGCAGAGGGGCAGTACAAGCCTTCACCCCTGCTCCTGCAGCCAGAGCACTGACAGCATTCAAACCCAACTTGTACAAGCCAATGTATGCAAAAAGGTCACTTAAAAACACCACAAGTTTCACTCAATGAACCCAAGAGAAAAAAACTATTTGTAAGAAGACATTCTCCTCTAGAGTTTCAAATAACGAGAATGACAAATGACACAAATTCTACATTCACTTTGGATCTTTTCTGTTCTTCAGTTTTTCTCCCCCCCTTCCTTCCTTCCTTCCTTCCTTCCTTCCTTCCTTCCTTCCTTCCTTCCTTCCTTCCTTCCTTCCTTCCTTCCTCTTTCTTTCTTCATCCTCCCTCTCCTTTTCTTCTTTTTAAGTGAAAAAATAGAACATTTAGCTGCAACATATTTTATGTGGGTGCTTTCAATTTACTTCAAAGTCCATCAACCAATGTAAACCGGATAGAACTATGAATTGTTCTCTTTGTATCAAAATAATAAATAAAATACAACAGCAGCCACAGCAGCAAAGCAGCTGTTGTATGAGGTGGGACCACAGAGCGGGAAAGAAGCAGGCTCTGCTGTCAGGACTGGAGTCTGCTTGCAGAGATAAGCAGGGGGAACACATCATAAGGGAGCCTCAAGAGAAAGCTCTACCCACCACACGAATGCAGAGAGAATGTGCACTTGAGAAATGGTTTGTGGGAAAGCAGGTGTGGGGGTTGGCGGTCAGAGAAGCCCTGTGGGACAATGGGTGTCAGGCAGCATTTCTTTACCTGGGGAAGATCATGGAAGAAGATTTGATAAGAGATGGAACCAATGTATGGGAAGATGAATTGCAATAGAGACGAGGGAAAAGATCCTCTCTTGTTTAATGCCATGGCTTTCACTGGCCAAGACTTTCCTTGAAGAGTCCATCTAGAGGTCCTGCAGGTCCATTTCCAGAACTAGATCACTGCCTGGAGTATGTGAGCATAACATCCTCATGGACTTCTCTCTCTCTATTCTCTCTCTCTATTCTCTCTCTCTCTCTCTCTCTCTCTCTCTCTCTCTGTTGGTCCTTTGGTTAGAACTCGGGGCCTGGTGCTGTCCATGAGCTTTTCTGTGCTTAAGGCTAGCGCTCTACCACAGCTCTACTTCTGGCTTTTCTAATGGTTTGCTGGAGATAAGGGTCTCACAGACTTTCCTGTCCAAGTTAACTTCCAACTGTGATCCTCAGATCTCAGCCTCCTGAGTAGCTAGGATTACAGGCATGAGCCACCAGCACCCCATATGAATCCCTCTCTTTATAGCCGCATCCTACTACCTAGATATCCCGCAGACATCGCAAATCCATATCCGAAATAGGATGCATCATCAGAGACCTCCTGCCTCAGACACCACTGTATATTCTCTATCACGTGAGCATCACTCTCCAACCTCAAGCCAGAAGCCAGATAATCACCTTCTTCTATTGCTGTGTTTTCCTCAACGTTTATATCTAAGTAGATTGTGAAAATCCACCCTCCCACCTTCCCCCTCCCCAACTCTCAAATCTGCTCATCTCCCTGTTCTCATTACTTCCCTTCAGATCACGCTTCTAATTCACCTCCCAAACCTTAGCTCATGAGGCTGAGCTAAAATAAAGTCGGAAGCCATCACTTGCCTATGACTCTTCCAGTTTCTGCCTCATTGGCTACAGAACGAAAGTCTGAACATTTCACCCAGCTGACAGGATATTTATTGTAGGCCTCCCTACATCTCTCCAGCCCTATCTCCTTCCATCTGCAAGATCACAAACACTAAGACGATTTATAATTTCATGGAGTATGTGTTGCTCATGATAGAGAGTAAGAGTCCAAAAATGGCAGCGATAGTATAACACCTACAGCAATGATAATCACAATAATGAACAATGACCCACACTCACCCCGGTCAGACTGTGGCTGGTCTGCTGGACCAGAACAATGCATAGTCTATCATCTAAGGATTTGGGGGATGGCAGTGAATAAATTAAATCTCTGGGTACTGGAAAGTTACCAAAGGGATTTTAGTTACCAAAGGGATAGATACAGATAGAGAATATATGGAAACCACCTGGGAAGCTGCTATAATAATCTGAGTAATAGAAATTACTATAGAAAGGAGAGGTGAAAACAGAAGATAAAAGATCCTTTTGAAATTGGTAGCTGCTCGCTTGTGAGGATGAGCAAAGCGAAGATACTGCTAAAATTTCCAAAGTTTCAATGTGTGTAACTTTGATTAAAGGTTTGAATTTGAGAAGGGCAACAGGCTGTTTTTCTGTATGTTCTTTTTAATTGTAAAAATGCCATTAGAGTTGTATGAGCAAGGTAATAAGTACATTTCCTACTGATCATTGTTGCCTCCTCCTTTGTTTTCCCCCTACCATCCCTTCCCTCCCACCTCCACACCTACCCTCCCCTCATGCGAAGTTGTAAAGTTCATTTTCAACATAGTGTTTTGTACATCTCATTGTTACAATGGATCAACCTGTATCCTTATTGAAGCATTTTGTTTTTTCCCTTCCCCTCCCCAAATTAGAGAAGTATATATACAAGATGCAGGGCACCCAAATCAGATACAGTGAAAACAGGGGTTATACCATGGGGGAGGAACATACGAAGAAACAAAAAAGTTTTTTTTTTAAAGGTAACTAAGCAGCAATGAGGGTAGATTTTGTAACAGGGGTAAGAGATGGGATCCAAGAGGAGATGAGCTCCTAAGAGAGAATGAGACAGGATGCTATTAAACTGTGGAAAATGCTGCAGGCCAAAAAAAAAAAAAAAAAAAAAAGCATGAGCTGGAATAAAGGGTCTTTATTGGGGCCAGGACTTTCAGCAGGCTAGGTGGTAGACTAGACTGTTGACAGATTTATTTATTTTTGGTGCCCGTACTGGGGCTTGAACTCAGGACATAGATACTGTTCCTGAGTTTTTCTGCCCAAGGCTAGGGCTGTCCCTCTTATTTATAGCACAGCTCCACTTCTGGCTTTTTGGTGATTAATTGGAGATGTCTCATGAACTTTCCTGTAGGGGTTAACTTTGAACCATGATCCTCAGATTTGAGCCTTCCGAAAAGCTAGCATTATAGGCACGAGCCACTGCTTATTGACAGTTTTAAAGGTAAAAAAAAATTTAAGGGCTAGAAAATTACAGCAAAGTTATAGATTAAGGATGAAATGATCTCACCCACTCATTCTACATGTTCACTGCAGGCCACTTTCATGAAGGTCACCGACGCACAGGGAATATGCTGTTGCATAAGGCCCAGGAGAAGTTTATGTTTCGGTGAAGGAGGCAGACAAATGAAGAAACAAATACAGACGTGATGTGCGGGAGTGTTGATACAACGCACATGTGCAAGCTACTTAACAACTCAGTTCTAAAATGCTTCCAGAAGTCCCTTGACATATGTGGAAATGACTAGTCTTAGTCTAGTCGAGCCTGCACAAAAGGAAATGATGCATCATGTTTACGTTACAAACTGCCACATAGGAAAGGGAATTTCTGAGGAACTGCTAAACTAAATAATGAAGCCTGACTCTACACAAATCTTTCAACTTGCCTTTCCATTTTGCTTCCTGTAAATAAACACAAACAAAAGTCATCGTTTCTCTCTCAACGGACCTCCCATTTGCTCTTCTTTCCATCCATCTTTGCTACTCTGTCGTAAGTATGCATTTTGGGCAAAACAATCAAAGTGTAGCATTTAAAAATAGCTTGCTAATGACTTGATTGTTTTTTTTCTCCTTCAATAAAATGAATCAGAAGCCTAAGAATAATGCAGTTCACATCATTTCCTTAAAACAGGTAATTTTTCCTTATTCACCTTATTTGTTTTATTGCAAGTTGGCCAAAGGAAGATGGAAATTAGGGAAATCTGGGGAACTTTTCTAAGCAATTTCTCCAAGAGCAAGAGTTTAAAAAGCAGTTGGTAATCTATAACTCTAAATATTTAAAACACTGCAACTGTAAACTGTCACCAAAATACCTATCATTTTTAAACCACAGCAATTAAGTGAAATGAAACTATCTATGACATCCTGCTTTAGAAGATAGGATTAATAAACATGTTACGTTCTATAAAAGGTAACAATATTTTATGAATCTCAGCAGCCTAAAAAGAGAATGTAAGAAAGACATTGTTTTTGTCAACTAAGTAAAGGAGAAAAAAAAAAATTCCAGCTTTACAAATAGAACTCCAGGTATCTTCTCTTAATGCCCAACCTCCTTTAGAAAACATCAGTTTCAAATAATAATTTAAGTCTTTGGGGGAACTATAAGTCAGACAATAGGGTTGTAATCTGCTTTCAAGATCACAACAGATTCTCAGTAGCAAACCACTTAGAGCAGACTTCTTTCAGAAGAAGTCATAGAAGTAGAATCCCCACACACTCAAATAAATGAAGAAAAGGCAGGAGACATTTTTGTACATAAAAATTATAGAGCCAATTTGTATGGAGTTGAGAACTTTATAACTCTGAATGGATTCTAAATCAAATGACATAATCTGTTCTGCATAATCTTATAAAGAATTGAGGGAAAATGTGGCAACTTTGGAGCTGGATGTATGTATGACTCAAGGGGTAGAATGTCTGCCTACCAAGTGTGGGGCCTTCAATCTAAATCCTAGCATTACCACTCCCCCCAAAAAGCAGAAAAGAAAAAGGAAGAAATTAAAAAGACTGTGACAACGTTGAGAAAACATTTTCTATTGAAAAATTGGTCCTACTAAGTGTTGGCTCTTAAAGGGACACACAAACGCTCTAGAAATAGGAAATTTATTTCAGGAATAAAAGAGCCTGTCTGAGTAGCCAAGAGTTCCCTTTCCATTTCTCATTATCTGTTCACTGAAGTTCAAGCAGGAAAATACACACACACACACACACACACACACACAATTTCCAGGTTGTTCTTGACATATTCTTAAGGAAGGCTTTTATTTCTTTTATTTCTTCTTTGTAGTATATTTAGGTTCTTACTTCAAGTAATTAATATGAATATTCCCAGTATATAGGCCATGGTTCTTCATGGATGCTTGTCAGTCCTGTGTGACACACGAAGTGGGCTCCCAAGCCACTCTCTTCCAAGTCCAAGTTCAATTACAGTTCAATTGGGTGCCTGCTTTCCAGGTCTCTCTCTGTCTTCTTGACCAAACTTAAGCCTCACAGGAAGATCCTTTGGGAGTAGGCCATTCACCACTGTGAATCCACAGGAATTCCAAGACACCGGACATGGCAATCAGGCTCGGGATTGGGAGCACAGGTCCCAGGCAGCAGCAATGGGAACCATGAATTAGACTCATGCTCTCAAAACTGCAAGTCTGAGCCCTCTAACGGGGAGTAAATTCAATCAGGTGGATGGTGGCCAGAGTTTGGTAGAGGTTGAAGCATAACAGTAAATAGCAGAGTACATTTGATGTAGCTTAGTTAAGTACGGTGTCATGAAAACATTGATGATATACATATATGTGCATATCTATAGACACACATGTATCCCTACATCTATGTATGTTCTAAGTTTCAACACAGAGCGCATTTCTTTGAATATTTGTGTCCCCTTAAACACCCGTTGCAATCCTAACCCTCACTGTGATGGTGTTAGATAATTCGGCCTTTGATAGGTGATTAAGTGCTGAGCCTCGGGCTTCCCTGAGTGGGAATGGGGCCCCAAGGAAACAGAAGTGGAAGATTCTCTTTCCCTCCTTCTATCGTAGGAGGATATAAGAAGAAGCTGGCAGTCTGTCACTCAGAAGAGGACCCTCACCAGAACCTAACTATGCTGGCACCCTCTTGTGAGCATTCTGGCCCGCAGACTGAGGGATAAATTTCTATAGTTAATAAACTTCCCAGTCTATAGTACTTTGCTACCGCAGCCTAGGCTAAGTCAGGCTGTTATTTTTTTATTTACTGTTCAAGTATGACAGACTGACAAAGTCATGTGAAAAGAGAAAAAAAGGAAAGCTTAGATCAGGCCAATTTATTTTCTCCAGTTCTTTAGGATGCTATAATCTTATCTCAATCTTGTTTCAGTCTTAAAGATACCTAGATCATTGAAGAGAATGGAGCTTTAAGCTCCAGCTAAATCTTTCTACAACTGATTTCTCTCAAGGATGTAAATCTTATTAACCTTTATATTTAGAATGTATATATTTAGAATAAATACAAAGTCTAATATATATATGTATATATATATGAATGTTATTTTTGAGACCACATAAATGCTTGTAAATGTGTAAGTCAGAAGAAACTAGCTGTACTTTGTTGCTGTTGTTTATATTTTTGCTGATCCTGGGCTTGAACTCAGGGACAGAGCCTGGGCACTGTCCCTGAGCTTCTTGGCTCAAGGCTAGCACTCTACCACTTGAGCCATAGCTCCACTTCTAACTTTTTTTTGGGGGGTGGGGGGGAGAGGACTAGTAAAGGAGACAAGAAGAGGCTGATGTCTGAAGACTGCAGTTCAAAGCCAGCCCAGGCAGAAAAGTCCCCATGAGAATCTTATCTCCAATTAACCACTCAAAAACTGGAAGTGGTGCTATGACTCAAGTGGTAGAGCACTAGCCCTGATCACAAAGAGGCTCAGAGACAGCACCCAGGCCCTGAGTTCAAGCCCCACAACTGACAAAAAAAAAAAAAAAGAGTTATGGCATGGGCAACAGAAGGGCCACATCGACCAATGGGACTCTGGTTACTAAAGCTGGGCTAGGAATCTACAGATAGAAGAAACCACTATATGGGTGAAATACTCAGGGAGCAACACCAGTAGAAATTGGCGATGGATTAAATATGGCGGGCAAAAAGGAGGAAGCTGAGGAAGACATCCAAGCTCTACTAGTTGGTGGCTAGTCCACTACAAAGCTAGAATCCTAAACAGCATCAAGCATGGAGAAAGGAGGTCAGGATTCTCCAGTGAGACATGTGGGAATCTGAAGTGTCTTTGGGGGTATATGTAAGTGCAATGCCAATGCATTCTGAATTCAAGGAGAGATTTAGGTTGGAGATAGAATTTTTAGATTCATTTGTGATTCTCCTTTTGAAAACGCATATTCCAAAGCTCCATTTTGAGGGGCTATCACATGAAACATAGGAAAATAGTGAAGACTTTAAAGTCAGAAAAGCAAGAGTGGCTGTCTGTTCATGAGCAAGAGGTTAATTGACTCAGTTTCCATTTCCTTCTCTAGCAGCAAGGATGTTGTGGCCCATTATGCAGCCATGTGGGGAAGAGCATGGAAAGAGAGCAGGTTCTCAGTAAAGTCAGACTCTTAGACTGCCAGGACCACCTTATGCTAATTTTTTTAAAGATTATCCCACAGCACCTGGCATTGCTGAGCCAAACATTCAGCAACATCTGGAGAACTGAACTGACTTGCAATATTCTGAGAACTGTCATCAAAGCATTGTCTTCTTCCCTAGACACGACCACTAGTTCTGAGTCTCTCCTCCACTGGTATCTATTGATTCAAGTCATGCATTGGGCTAGTGTCTTATCCCTCAACACCCACATACCATGAACCATGTCCCGGCTCCAGGAGTGTTAATCACTCGGCCAGGTCAGTGACCACCAAAAAGTTGTTTTTTGTTTTTATCCACTATCTGAAGTACTAGACACCTGGTCTATTTGCAGGAATTTGTCCTCTTGTGACTCACAAGGTTCTAAGAAAAACGAAGACTGACAGAGGGAGGGTTTTGTTTGTTTGGTTTTTTTGTTTTTCATTTTTCCCTTAGAGGTTGTGATGGAACAGACAGATGATTTTCTAACATTCCCAGAGACTGACATTTCAAGCCACCGGTTCACTGATGGCTAATACTGAGTGTCATCGGAACACCTGGAGGCCTGTCACTACTCAAAGTGCTGGTCTTCATCTCACTGTCTCTGATTCTGCTGCTCTGAGATGTGAACAAGTGCCCAGGCTTCTTTGATAATACCACAGTATTGACCTATCTAAAGCTTAAGAAAAGCCAGCTGAGATTGAGATCCTTTACATGAAGTATCACAGGATTTGCCTTATATTTCATCACAAAAATGTCTTTTATTTGTGCCAGTACTAGGGCTTGAACTCAAGATCTCCCTTAGCTGAACACTCAAGCTCATCGTACTACCACTTGAGCCACACGTCCATTTCTGGGTTTTTACTAATTAATTGGAGATAACAACTCATGGACCTTTCTGCTGGGGCCAACTTCAGTGATCCTCAGAACTCAGCCTACTGAGTCACTAGGATTATAGGTGCAAGCCACCAGTACCAGGAACAAAATGTCTTAACTCAAAATTATAGTTGTTTATAATAAGATAGGTACTCTCCAGTCCTCCTGCTTTTTCCTTTTTTAGTGAATGGAAGAAACTGTTCTTTAAACAGAGAGTACTTCATTCATAATCATATCAGAATCTGTTTGCCTAAACAAGTGTTTACTCTTTCATTCTAAGGCAGTTTCCATTGCTAACATTTAATGGTCCTCACAGCTGTATGGAACAAGTCATCTTAATAGTAGCCCATTTCATCTTGATAGGATTTACTCATTTATTTAAACACTTACTAAGCACCAACGATGGACCAGCCTGTAGAAAATCAGCATTAGAAAGACGTGACCATGACCTTTTACCAGGTGCTGGTGGCTCATGCCTATAATCCTAGCTACTAGGAGTCTGAAATATGACAATCAAGATTTGGAACCAGCCAGTGCAAACAAATTCACAAGACTCTGATCTCCAAGTCACCAGCAAAAAGTTACAAGTGGAGGTGTGGCTTAAGTAGTAGACTACCAGCCATGAGCGAAAAAGCCCAGCAAGCCAAGAAAAAACCTGCAGCCCTGAGCTCAACCCCAGTACCATTAAAAAAATAGGACAAATGTTGTATTTAGATTATTCTTTCTGCTAAACAAAAGAAAGAGATGTAATTAAATATTCTAAGCATGTTCGTTTTAGAAAAGTTAGAACTGGGTCCGTTGATGCACACCTACAATCTCTATACATCAGAGCCTAAGGTAGGAGGATTGAGAGTTTGCGCTCAGCCTAGGCTACACAGAGTGCCGGCCCACCTAGGGTTATATATCAAGATTCTATATCAATCAACCAATTGATCAATAGATCAATCACTAAGATTAGAGTCTATTAAGTAAATTTGCTTATAGTAATTAAAAAAGAACCACTGTAAAGTGAAACTAGAGTTCTAACATGCTATATGACATTTCTAAACTGGTTCAGAGAGTTCTATAGAATCATTAGGATACATAGGAAACATCCCACAATTTTGAAGAGTAGCATCCACTTGAATGCATAAACTGCACTGTACACATTTCAAATGTCCTCACCATGTACCGGGTAGAGTACAAAGTGCTAAGGATGAAAGTATAAATAAAATACGACACCTAACCTTTTCACTTCACAAACATTTGCTAAACACCCATGATAGGTTTCTACCTCAAAGATGTCATGGTGTTCCTGTTCAGTTGTTGATACTAGTTTTGTTTCCCTCCTTTATTACCAAATATTAGGACCAAGTAGGTGGCCATGATAATAATGGTTCTAATTTTCAAAAGAAAGAAAGGTATGAGTTAATGTTTAGAAATCATGGTGTGACATGTTTGACCCACTGCTTTTCTTCTACCAGACTAAGAAGCTAATGAACATTTTTTTCCCCCTGTCGGTCATGGGACTTGGAACTCAGGGCTTCAGTGCTGCCCCTGAACTTTTTCACTCAAGTCTAGTGCTCTACCACTTTGAGCCACAGCACCACTTCCGGTTTTCTGGTGGTTAATTGGAGATATGAGTGTTATGGACTTTCATGCTTGGACTGGCTTTGAACTGCGATCTTCAGATCTCAGCCTCTTAGGTAGCTAGGAGCCACCAGTGCCAAGCCAAGGAACAATTTTTATGTCTAGTTATAATTTTATCCGCCTCCTCAAACACCTTGCTCAGCATTACTAAATTCAAGAGGCTTTCCCCTTACAAAACAGATGAACTTTCTACAGTCTTGTCTCTCAACTTTGGTTCCAAGTCAAGGTAATTATACTATATGAGCTCCCAGCACCTGCAGTCTGAATTTCTCCCTGACCCCCTACAGAAAAATAGACACATCCATTTTGAGAGTGGAAGCAATAATACTAAACACTCAGTGTTTTATATTTCATTGTAATCGCCATTGATTTTCTAAAAATATTAAAGAAAATGAGCTTTGAGAACACACTGTTCACCCATTATGTAAGCTGCCCCAAACATACTGCATATGCATTGTTTATCGGTCCCATAAACAATACTTGCTTCCGAGACAATGCTCAGTTCACGAGGCATTCCAGGATGAGTTTTGTCCTAGTGCTAATATCAAGTTACTGCTAGCCTAATGAAGTCTTAATTGATAACCTAATTTAGACAGCATTTGTGTGCTTTTTCTGAGAGATCACCACCTCTTTTTTTAAAAACACAATTTTCATGAAGTTATGCCCAAGAAGATAAAATAGAGAATAAATTGTACCCAAAAAAAATCAAGGCTATTTGCCCTGGCCTATTTTTTTTTTAACTTTTGAAAGGACTTGGGTCTTCATCAATGTCAGCCAACAGCTTATTAGTGTTCCCCAATTTCATCAATAAAGTAAGCTTAAAGTTGATTTGTTAAACAGAAAACAAAACTAAATAAAACAAAATGCTACGTATTTTTTCAACTCCAATTCCCCTGACATTTGGAAGAACTATGTCCTGCTCCATAGATAAGATCACAAACAAACATCTGAGCTACATAATGTATAGTGCTAACTGGGCAGCTTCTAAAGAAATAAAGGACTCTTTCCAACTCCATTCAATGTACAAAGAGAAAATGTTTTGGGGACAAATACATTTAGAACTTGATGTTTTACAGAGCAACTCTAATTAAATCTGTAGCCGTATTTAAACACACACACACACACACACACACACACACACCAGCATTTTTCCAGGATATTAAATGTGGTTCTGAATCACTACTTCACAGAACTACAAGCCAAATGAAAATTTAAATGTATACATATGTATGACTTTACTGGGTGGATGACAAGACCACCTTTAGCTTCTGGCTTTATTTCCCAAGAAGAGAAGCTTAGAAACCAGTATGCATTTGTGTTTCTATCCATCAAGTCCCTCTCTTCAAGTCCTAGTTGGAGAAAAGTATTAATTATGAATCCGGTGATGTATATAAGCCAATAGAATCAAATTGAATAGATAAGAATGGCCAAAAATTTTCTCCATAATGGTATTTACTTGAAAAGGAGAATTTAAACACATAAATTCTAAAGTGTCTTTAAAAGAAGGCACTTATACTCTACGAATTACTAGGAAACGACGTTTTCTGCAACCACTATGATTTTTTAAAGTGAAAATCTCATCTGTGTCATACATCCTGGTACAATCTCAAATATTAATCTCTTTAATTAGTCACATTAGTTCTGGCTTATCATATCATCCTTGTGGCTATAAGCAGGTAGTTCATCTCTCTACATTTCCATTTTCTGTCCTATAAAGAAATGCATCTCTAAATAAGTTAATATTCACATTTGAATTCTTTATCAGAAGGAAACATATGTCTACCCCTAATATAAATGGCAGGACCAGTTAGCAATATTTAAGATCTATTATATCCCTGTCATCACTCTTCCAAACATTATAAAAAATACTACTTTTCTGTACCTAGGAAGCAGAGGTAGAAAGAAAAGAGGGTTCTTAAAGTAGAATCGAGGTTGGTTTATATATCGAGTCCCCTGCCTGCAAAGAGAGAGCCAGAATTAACATCTACTGAAATTTTTACTCCATATCTATTTAAAAAGAAATGAGCTGTTTTCTCTTTCAAAGATATACAATTCCATAAAGTAGATCAGTCAATTTCTAGGATCATGTTCTAGCTAGGATATGATCCATTTGGGGGAACATATACATCCCTAAGGAGTAAGAGAAGACAGGCAAATAGGAGTACAGGACACAGTTGACATGAGTCTATTGTCTCAGAGAGAAAGAAAAACTCTTCTTTATCTGGTGGACTCCTGAAAGGGAACAACAGGCTCCTGTACCTGCTAGCTTCACAGGACACACCTCTCACAGGCAAATTCTCATGGGCTAGGAATTTGCATGGTGAAATGCTGTCTACGTTTTGCAGTATATGTCCTGATTATGAGTGGTTTCATTCATCTCCATTAATTCAACAGCTCTTTGGAGGATGTTTACTATATGCAAACTACAAAACTAAATTAAAAAAACCAAGGTGTGAGTTTGCTGTTTGTCAATGAACAGGAGTCTGAGAATACTTCAGTCTTGCAGAATATTTTCAAGTAAAATGGAAACACTAAATAATACAAGTGTTAAGCTAAAATACAGTTGCAATTTTCTTCCCCTGTTAGGAGGTGAAATGGTAAATAAAGTAAATAAAGGTAGACTGGATAATCAGCTAAATACCTTAGTTGACACCCAGTAAAAAGCTTTCCTTTCCCTAAAGGAAATGCACCATTAGATTACCAACACATTGGTAATTGGATTTATGGAATGCGCAAGCTGGATCTAAAACATAATTTCACATGAACCGTTTGTTTGATATGAGAGCAACTCTGGACCTGGAGGTGTTGAGATCTGTCACACGTGTGCCAGAACTAGAACCCAGGTCACCAGACAGCATGCTGAACCGTCTCTGGTGCACAACAAGATTCATGTGTCCTCATTGCTGGAAGTGGGACATGGGCAGCAAATACCAAGCAATGAACTAGCCGCCAGTTTCCACTCTTGGAAAATCCAGCAAATTAGAGGTGCCAGCATGAAAATCACCCATCACTTGTCTAAGTCTCAGTTTCCTCATCTGTAAAATCTGACCACTAATTCATCATGGAACTCTACAGACCCTAATGAATGTGGGAACACTCCAGCCAGAGGGACTGGGGGTCGGGGGCTCAGGAAAACACAGAGCTAACACTGTCTATGACAACAAACCTGCTGTAGCTCTTAATACTCACCACTTGCAACTTTAATAAGCAAACGCATGAATCTGTGAGCCCGCCATCCCTCCTTTCAATATGCGATCACTATCTCAGTCCTGCCTCTCTCAAAAATGGCTGGAATTCAAAAAGAATACTGCGAAGCATTGAAAAACTGCAAGGCACGGGAGCAAATGGAAGGTGTTATTACCAAATCCTCTAGTCTTCTTAATTTGGGGGCAAAAATGGAATGTGGTTTTTTATCATTCTGCTGTCTTCAATTTTCCATCTCAAGTAAGACATCATCACCACCAAGCCCAGACTCATCACCTTTCTGAGCACAGAATCTACAGTGCAGAAACCCACCGTTGCCCTTAGCTCCCAGATCATTGCCTGACACTTGGGACTCAACCTCCCGCCTGGGAAGACTTGGCTGGGAAAGGCGTTTGTTTGTTTTCGCAGGGGCTCCTTTCAGCTGGGAAGGCTCTAGCAAAAGCTTCCTCGAACACGATTTACTCCATCCCACTGGAGTCCTAATGAAACCAGAGCTTTGACTTTTTCTTCACCCCCCCACCACAGCAATACACTCCCAGCCTCTCCACTGAGCCAGCGCGAAGTCGGGTTCAGAGGGACCAGACGCGTTCTCCCAACCGAGGCTCAGGAGTCCTGATGGGGGGGACCACTTCCTCTCAGGAAGGGAACACACGCCTAATCACCCGGCCCCTTGTTTTAGATCTGAGGGCTGACAAAGCCATCAAGACCCAGTGGTGAGTGGGGAGTTTATTTGGGGTTCACCACATGCTCCCTAAAAAAAAATGTCCCTTGTTCGCAGCCCCGTTTTCCATAGGTTTGATGAAAAATAAAAACGCATCAGCCCACCCAAACAACTTCTCAGGATCAGGTTTCTAGCCCACCGCACCGGACACCAGCGGGTGGAGGTGGAGGGCGGGGGGGGGGGGGCGCGGCGTGGAGAGGCTCAGACCGACATCAAGCGCAGAGGAGGGTCCACAGACATGTGTTGCCTTCCCCTCTGGCATCTGCGGGCACCAGCATGGCAAATCAAACCCAGGCGTCCTCCCTTCCCGCTGCCCCCCCTCTCCCACCCCCACTCCGCCCCCGGACGTTCAAGCGTCCCGCCGATGGGGAGGGGGGGAGAGCGGGGACCCGCACCAGTCCACCGCTGCAGCGAGGCTGGAACCGCGCCGCACCTGTTCTACCCGGCGCCGGAGAGGCACCAGAACCCCGGTGTGCAAGCCGCACCTCCCCGCACCCCCGTGGAGATCCCCAGAGGCGCCCCCGTCGTGCCCAGGAGCGACTGGGGGAAGGGGTCGGGGGGATCTCTCCGCTGCAAACTCTGTGCGTTTCCCCCCTGAAAGGCGGGATCGGAGTGTTGGAGCTGGGGGGTGGGGGGGCTTCTGCTTCCTCCGACCCTGAGTGATCGCGGGGCGTCCCTGCGGCCCGAGGGAGCGCGCGGGGCGCGCAGGGCCCGTGGCGGGGTGAGCGGGCGCGGGGTGCGCGCGCGGCTGGGGCCCCGGGGGACGGCGATCCCGCTGCGGCGGTGGCAAAGTGAGAGAGAGAGAGAGAGAGAGAGAGAGAGAGAGAGCCCGAGCGCGCGCGTCAGGTCTCTCGGGGCGACCCGAGCCCCCGCCGGGCGCGGCGTCCCCGGGGTCTAGGGCTGGCGGGGAGGAGGGGCCGGGGGCGCGCGGGAAACTTACCCCGCCCGGGCAGCCTCCTGGAGCCTCGGCGGTCGAGACCAGTTGCGCCACAGCCTGCGAGTTGCCGGGATGTTGTGGCTTCTCCGGGACGCAGAGCGAGCGGGCGAGCGGGCGGCCGCGAGGGGCGGGGCCGGGGGCAGCGCCGGGTGTGTGTGTGGGGGGGGGGGGACGGCGGGCAGGTGCAGGGGGAGGGGAGGGGAGGAAAAGCGGGGCCGGGGGAAGGGGGGGTGGGAGAGGGGAGGGGAGAGCCGAGCCAAACTCACCCCGGACGCGCCTCCGGCGGGGGCGCGCGGCGGCGAGGGTGCACTGCGCGCGCGCCGCGGCCGCTGTCTGTGTGTCTGCGTGTCTGTCTGTGTGTCTGCGTGTCTGTCTGTGTCTCCGCTTCCCCCCCCCCCCTGCCTCCCCCACCCCACCCCCGGCCAGGCCACCGAAAGCCCAGTAGCTCCCAGACGCTTCCACCTCCAGATGCAGCCTTGACGAGCCGAGTTCGAGTACACCGAGGCCGAGGAGCGGCGGCGCGGGGCGGGGCCCCCACGCCTTCCCCGAGGGCGGGCGCGGGTCTTCTCCCCTCTCCCCGGCACCGTGCGCGCCCGGAGTCGGAGAGAGGCGCCGGGCGAGAGAGCGCGCGAGCCGGGGCGAGCGAGCGAGGCGGTGCGCGGCGGCCGCCGCGGCTCGGGAGGCTGCAGGCCCCGCCCGCCGGCCGCCCAGCCCCCCCGCCCGGCCCCCGCTTCCCTCCACCCCCGCGCTCCGTCCCCGCTCGCCCTGCAGGGAAGCCAGACCGGTTTGCAGCAGCGGCGGCGGCGGCGCGAGTGTCCGCCGCAGTCGGGGCCGGCGGGGTCCGAGGCGGTGCGCGGGGGACCAGGCGCCCATCGCGCTCCCGGGCGCCCAGGCTGGAGAGACCCCCCCCCCCCTCCGCCCCTCACCCCAGAAGCCCAGCTGCTAAACGGGGGTGTGTGTTTGGGACCCGGCGTCCGTCCCTCCTCCTGAGGCCACTGCTCCCGGCTGCTCCCGATGGTCTGCCCGCCCGACGCTTCTAGGCCGCAGAAGTCCGCACTTACAACCCCTGCGTGGGTCCCCCCCCCCCGGACTAGGAAGGGATGGACAAGGATTGTTGGGCGAGGGAGCAGCTCCCCTTTCCCAGACACCAAAGCCCCATCTGCCAGGTAGGGAGAGGCTGAGGAGGGGTCCCGGCGCCACAAGTGTTCCAAACGGGGGTGGGGAACACTGTTCAAAAAGAAATCTGCGCTTTTCCTGACGTGTGTTAACTGTAACCCCTTTCTAATGACATTTCTAATAACGTTTTCTTTAAAACATTAGAAGGAAAAAGTGTTCTAATGGGGGGAAATGCCTATCCTATGGACAGCGCTGAGTCGGCTGGGGACTCCTGTAATCCCAGCTCCAAAGAGGGTAGGTGCAAATCTAAGGGGTCCTGGTGTGTGTGTGCGGGGAGAGGGGGGGGGGATCTGGGGGGAATTCAGCCCCGGATCTTCAAGCTAAGTTCACTTACTAGGAACTGAGAGGTAGCAGACGCCTCCCAGCCCCATCGAAACCAGACGTATTTTCCAGCCCCATTATTTCCTTCCACTTTTGCCTTCTTTAACACAACAAAATATCAACGCGGAGGCCCGGGGAGATAACGTTTCTTGGATCCCAGTCACACAACCCTGACTGCACTTCCTTTAGTTCCCTCTTTCCAGATTTGAAATCTCTTGGTAACTCCCAGGTCCTCCCCCACCCTCTCCGCCCCGCCCCGCCTGCAGTGAGTTTCTATTGGCTTAATAATCCACCTAGAATGGATCACCGTAATTTCCTAATAATAAAAAAATACCCATTTATTGAAGTAGAAGTAACAAGTAAAACAAGGAGCTATTATTATTCTTTGGCTAGTTTTCCAGCCTATTCTTCCCGGTGAAGCTGGGATTGAGGGGATCATTTGCCTGGAACCCTCTGCAATGTGTTTTTATCTTTGAATCCTAGACTTTTCAAGGACTCAGAGTAGGAGCATACATCAACTCCAGCTTGCTGGCTTTACAGAGGAGGAAACTAAGGCTTAAAAACATCTCATGGACCGAAGACCAGAACACAGTTCCCTTGACTGTCAATTCCTGAACAACAAGAAAAACGACAGAAACACTGGGTTATCAAAGTTCAAGATGGGGCCGATAGAGGGGGTGGTAGAGGGCAGGAACCGATGAGAGAGCCATCCTGCTGACTGGCTTGAATCACTGTATAGGGGGCAGCATTTCACCGCTCTAACAGCCTCCCTGGGATGGGGTTGGGGGGGGGGGGCAGTCCCAGTCTCCCCTTCCTTGCTCCTCAGACTTCTACTCTGAAATTCAAGGAACTGAAAATGAATCTGCTTCCCAGAGAGACAATATAAGTTAAAGTGCAAAGTCAGTTCCAGAAAAACAGGTAAAGTCCAACCTAAGGGAAATCACAGTGGGCCAGCAGTGTTTACGCACATTACCCATGCATGCCACATATGTGTGAACCTCCACACAGCCCTTCTTTCTCTTCAGAAGTTGGCCTTGACACAGATGCACGCGACAGCTTTTCAGAGGGAAGTCACAAAGCACACTACACACTGGCTATTGAGAGCGCTAACTATGAAACAGGATTCGAAGAAACTCTACAAAGCTTTGAGATTGCCTCATCAGTGTACTTTGTAGAATGGGGAATCTCGTAGTTTGACATCCCGATTTCTTCCCAATTCTTCCTCTGACTTTGTAAATAGGAATTTGGAGAAGTCATCCTCTACTGGAAATAAAACAACAACATCAATGGCCTTTGTAATAGTGAGTTGGCCAGAAAAATCAAGAAGCTCATTTAAAAATCAGAAAACATTCACCAAGTTATTTTCACTTCAACTGTAATTTTTGCCGTTGTGTGTCTTAGTCCAGTATCTTAATGTTGGTATTTAATTCTGTTCTATTCTTCAAGCCTGCATGGGTTGCTTGTAGCAGATTTGATCATTTGATGGTCCATAATTATTAACCCCCTTTTACCTACCACTTTTCCCTCTAGCTTTGTAGTCCTCGCTCACTGTAGGCTCAATCATGTAATTTACTCTGGCCAATGGAATAATAACAGACTTGACATAATTAAAGTCTTGAAGGGAAAAAAACCCATTATGCATTTAGAATTGCATATCATCAGGACATCAAGCTTGCTGCAGGGTGAGGGGCCCAGTGGAACAAAGGTGAGTCATCATATCACCAAGGCCATCCTTGGCTCTCAGTTGCATGTAGAAGTTCCAGTGAAATAATCTGGGCTTGGTCCAGATCCATAGACAATGCACCTGACCCATAGTCAGTAATAGTAAATGCTCGCTGTTAGCCAAGCACTGGGGGCTCATGCCCGTAATCCTAGCTACGCAGGAGGCTGAGATCTGAGGATGGAGGTTCAAATGCAGCAGGGGCAGGAAAGTCTGTGAGACTCTTATCTTCAACTAACCACCAGAAAACCAGAAATGGGGCTGTGGCTCAAAGTGGTAGCACGTTAGCCCAAGTAAAACAGCTCAGGGATAGTGCCCAGGCCCTGAGTTCAAGCCCCATGACAGACAAACAAAAAGAAAAGAAAAAAAGAAAAATGCTTGCTGTTATAAGCCACTGCTTCAGTTACACTGGCCATTTACTATTTCTTCTGACTCTATGAGGTAACTAAGCTTAGATATAGATAAGCAACAAGTGAGTTGTATACAGCTGGCAGCTGAGCAGAGCTGGAAGATGCTAGAAGGCATCATTCACTCATCAGCCATCTCAATCCTCTCACATAATAGCCTTTCCATGTGCCTAGACTGTGCTTCTTAATAGCAAGGTATTAGACATTTGAGATCGCTGGCTTGTAAGAGAAAGGGACAGCTAACAGCCCTTTCTTTTAAGGGCTGAGCTTCAGAGCTGGAGAAAGTTATTTCTTCTATGGGCCATGGCAAGTGACAAGGCCCACTCAATTCAAGAGTAGGGGGAAAAGAAGGTGGGGAGGTAGGCAAACAGTTATTATATTTAATGAGCATATGTGAAAATGGAACTATGTTCAAGGTATGGATGGGATTGGGCAAGATTGGGGGGAAGGATGGAAAGAATAGAGGAAATAGACCTTTTCTTTTCTTTTTTCTTTTTTTTGTCAGTAGTGGGGCCTGAACTCTGGGCCTGGGCACTGTCCCTCAGCTCTTCAGCTCAAGGCTAGCACTCTACCACTTGAGTCACAGCGCCACTTCCGGCTTTTTCTGCTTATGTGGTGCTGAGGAATGGAACCCAGGGCCTCATGCATACAAGGCAAGCACTCTACCACTGAGCCACCTTCCCAGCCCTGTCTTTTCTTTTGAGTGGCAGTATGTATGCAACAAGAATAGAAGGCTTGAAGGGAAACAGGCCTTTTTGGAGCCTGTCATTCATTAGGTTTTGAGGTGCTTTGTTGAACTATATTAGTTAACCAGTACTGTAGGAATATATCTTTACCTATCTGCCGTCTTGCCATTTTGCCGCTATTTTTTCGTGAAACTGCCATGGTTGTCCCTGAGTAATCCTGATCATTTTCCTCCCATATAGCTTCCATCAGTATTGCAATCAAAACCATTACTTTAGCTACTCAGGAGGCTGAGATCTGAGGATTGTAGTTCAAAGCCAGTCCTGACAGCCCCAACATCCTCTATAGGAAAGTCTGTGAAATTCTAATAAAGTACATAAAATTCTGGAAGTGGAGCTATGGCTCAAGTGGTAGAGTGCTACCCTTGAGCAAAAGAAACTCAGCACCTATGCCCTGAGTTCAGGCCTCAGGACTGGAAAAAAATTTACCTGATATGGGAAGCTTTCAACTAGACCTGGTGCTATTGATCCCAGAAATATGCCTGATATCTTTGAGATTAACTTGAGATAAACCAGGTACATCACCCTAGCTGAAATGACTTTCATCCAATAATTAGCATCGTGCAATCCTGAGTCTGCCCACCTCTTTCTCTGGTCTCATTTCATGTTATGGCAGATTGTCAAATGTGAGGACTTGGTTACTTCAAAACAGATATATTCTTCTTCACTGTGGGACATTGGTTTGGTTACAAATCTCTAGACCTCATTTCTCTGAAATGAGGGAGGTTGAATTTCTCTAAGTTACTGATGCACTTTTTGCATTTTCCCTAGAGATGGTTCAAGGGACTAAGGAATGTAATAAATATTCAGAAAAAGGAAACCAGAGGGAATTTGAGGAATGATAGTAAGCTTTGAGTCTTTCATTCCACCTGTTCATCTGTCATGTATCCTCCAACTAAACTAAGAATCCAGATCAAAGGCTCACATTGTATCCATTTACATCAAACAGTAGAAAGGAGAGCCTGCATTCTTCTCTGGCACATCGCCTTCTAGAAATGTTCATTTTAAGCAGATTAAAAAGCTTAAATGTAGCCAGGTGCTGGTGGGTCATGCCTATAATTCTTGCTACTCAGGAAGGTGCGATCTGAGGATTGAGGCCTGAAGCCAGCCCAAGGAGGAAAGTCTGTGAGACTCTTACCTCCAATTAACCACCCAAAAAGTCAGAAGTGGAGCTGTGGCTCAAGTGGTAGAACATTAATCTTGAGCCAAAAAAAAAAAAAAAAAACCCTCAGGGAACATGCCCAGGCCCTAACTTCCAGCCCCAGGACTAGCAAGCAAAACACACACACACACACACACACACACACACACACACACACACACACACACACGGAGCTTAAATGTTTACCCCTTATATAGCTTAATTCTTCAATTTCAGAGGGCTAGCTTACCCTAGGGACCTGGTGTTATTTAATCTCAAATTTGCTCTTAAAGTTAGTAAAATCTTGAAATCTCAGGCCCACTTTTCTTCCTTCTCTTTGCTCCCTTTACTATTGTCTGTCCCTCCCCACCTCCCTCCTTCTTTCTTCCCTCCCTTCCCTTCCTTTCTTCCTTCCTTCCTTGCTTCCTCTCTCCCCCTCCCCATCCCTCCTTGTCTCCTCTCCCTGCTTCCTTCCTTCCTTTCTTCCTATCTTTGTTTCCTTTCCTCTTTTTTCATGTTTTCTCCCCACCCCCTTCTTTTTTTTTTTTTGTCGGTCGTGGGGGCTTGAACTCTGGGCCTGGGCGCTGTCCCTCAGCTCTTCAGCTCAAGGCGAGCGCTCTACCACTTGAGCTACAGCGCCACTTCCAGTTTTCTGGTGGTTTATTGGAGATAGGAGTCTCACGGTCTCTCCTGCCCGGGCTGGCTTTGAACCGCGATCTTCAGATCTCAGCCTCCTGAGTAGCTAGGATTACAGGCGTGAGCCACCAGCGCCCGGCTTCCACCCCCTTCTTTTACTCGCTGCCCCTTCCCTTTCTTAATCCTATTCATCCCCTTGTTTCTCCTTTCTCTCAGAACTGGAAAGAGCTTTGAATGAGGAATCACAAGAATTGTCCACTCACATTTTAGCGCTGTCCCTGAACAGTGAAAGCTGGGTTTTTTCTTGGCCCCTGTTTGCATCATGAGAGTGGGAGACACACTCTGAAGGGTGCCTCAGGAGCTTCATGTTCTAAGATCCTTAACTCTCCAGCTAATACATTCAATGGCAAAGCTTGAAGGGGTTGAACATTAAGGATTCAAACTCCTTTAAAAGAGGTATGCCTATATAATTCACAAGACTTCAGTAACTTTTTCTTGTCTGCCCTCCCCTCCCAGATGCAAGCTCTGTTTAACACATGCTTCTTTGCCCAGAGGTCTGTGTTATCCTTGCTCTCTTCAAACCTCGTGGATGTGAGCTGGGTGCTTGTGGCTCACGCCTATAATCCTAGCTACTCAGGAAGCTGAGATCTGAGGGTCATGGTTCAAAGCCAGCCCGGGCAGAAAAGTCTGTGAGACTCTTATCTCCAATAAATCACTAGAAAAGCGGAACTGGCGCTGTAGCTCAAGTGGTAGAGCACTCACCTTGAGCTGAAGAGCTGAGGGACAGCACCCAGGCCCAGAGTTCAAGCCCCATAATGGACAAAAAAAAAATGGGGCTGGGAAGTTGGCGCAGAGGTAGAGCGCTTGCCTTGCATGCCCGAGGCCCTGGGTTCGATTCCTCATGCACCACATAAGCAAAAAGAAAAAAGCCGGAAGTGGTGCTGTGGCTCAAGTGGTGGAGCGCTAGCCTTGAGCTGAAGAGCTGAGGGACAGCGCCCAGGCCCCACAACCGGACCCCCCCCCAAAAAAAATGGATGTGTATATTCTTCAGCAAGAAACAACAGCAAGTGTACAAGTCTAACCCTAAAATAGTTCTCCCAAACACCTAACTGATAGCTTATTAAAGAAATTTGGGGAAGAATTAGGAAATGTTTTCCTAGCAAACTGATACCAAAATACAAAATTTACATGCACTTACATGTGTTATAATTGTGGAAAATATATGAATGAATAATTGCTGAAAGAAAATCATTTAAAATTGAAGTTACTCATGTTAGGGTAGGGGAACTAAAATTTTAGTCTTAAATTTGTTAGCATTATAGTTTAAGAAAGAGTATGTTCTGAAAATTACTATTGTAATTTTCACTTGCTTCTATTGAGTTCAGTGACTTCTTCCTTTCAACATTTTTTTCTTGCTACAAATAAGCTCACATGCATATATCTTTCCTGGATTAAATTTCTCTTTATCAAAAGTTACCAAAAACAACATAAGTCAAATTATGGTTAATCTGAGAGGGAACAAGAAAGGAAAGAATATTCAAATGGAGGAGAGAAGGGGAAAATTGAGACTTTCTAGGCTAGCACAGAGAACCAAGTTACATTTCAAAAAGCACCCTAAAGACCTGTGGCACTATTATAACTTTCTATACTCAGACTGAACTTGAGTTTTAAGGCCTTGATAAGGGAGAACGGAACCACCTTTTGTTAGAAATACTGATCTGAAAGCTTGAAATGGAAGGAGTCAGAATGGTGTCTGCTGTGTTCCTCTAGACGCATTGAAAAGTCTATTACAGCTCTTACACTGTGAGGAGCAGCGTGGTCAAACAATTTCTCTCAAGTCACAAAAGTCAGCTGTAGAGCCCGGATACAGATCTAAGGCTGTCATTTTATTCCTGGAGCAAGAGAGGATCAACAGAATGTGCACCAAAGCAGATACAACTAAGCTTAGGTTTCTCATGCCAGAATCTTCTTCCTTCTGAAATGTGAAATTATTCATTTTCTGCCTCACTGAAATAATTTTTTTAAAAAAATTCTCAACAATGATGAACACATTTGCCATCAAATTGGTCAAAATAAAAAGATAACAGGTTGGGAATAAATACACTAGGAAATAATTTGTTCCTTTGTATCTGTGAAAATGGATCCCGGGGCCTCCTATTAACACCAAAAATCTGCAGATACTTTATAGAAATGGTATGATATTTGCATATAACTCATGCAATTCTCCATATACTTTTTTGTTCTGTTTTGGCAGTGAGAATCAAATCCCTTCCATATATTTTAAATAGTCTCTAGATCACTGATAATAATGAATACAGGGTAAGTGCTATGTAAAATTGTTAGATCATACTGGTTAGGAAATGATGATGAGAAAAAGTGTCTGTACATGTTCAAGCATAGGTGCAGTTTTCACAAATATTTTTGATCTGCCACTGGTTGCATTCACAGATGCATGGTCCAGGATATAGGAGTGTTAAGGGGAGACGGGGGAAAAAAAAACTGGAGCTTTCTAAGTGAAGCAATTGTTGTCCACTCAAGACACAGGACTGCCATCTTGTCATTTCAGGGATTATCCAGCTGGGTCCAGTGAGCCACTCCCCATCCTATACCATGTAGAGGGGCAGCGTCCAGTAACCAAGGCCCAAACTTCACTTCTCCTCCCTGATTTGCAGAGAGGGGAAGGTACCTGGGTGCTGATAACCCAACAAGTATTTGTGGAACTGAAGTGAGTATTAGCTTTAGCCTGCTAGGATTTCCAAAGCTATTGGGAATGCGCTGAAAGAGGATATGACCATTAGTTTTTATTTCTAAAAAATAAAAATAAAAAGGTTGTTCTGCCTTAGAATTGTGGAGACAGAACCACTCTAGCAAGCCTGTCCTCTTGGCAGTGTTTGAATTTTAATGCTTTCCTAGCAAAACGGAGCATCTCGTTCTGACACCCTTGAAAGATACTGTCATCAAGCTGCTGCAGCAATCTGAAATATTTGGCTGAGGTGAAAGATAGAAAAAAAAACCCTTTGCTAATAAAGCAGGGGATCTCAGTGCTCTGGGATAATAAAGGCTTGCTTCTTGGCTATGTCACCTTGTAATGATACAGGAGTGGGATTGAGTTCATGCATCATTCAGGAATCCTGTTCCTTTTATCTGTGGCACCATTATCTACACTAAGCAGACTCCCAAATCTCTGCTGAACTGGGAGAGTGAAAGAATTAAGATGTCAGGTGTGGAAACGGCAGGTGTTACACCTACCTACCTATACTCCACTGGCCAGAACTTAGTCTTAAGATCTCATCTACCTGCAAGAAATCTAGAAAGCCAGGTCTCAGCACTGTGCTTGAGGAGGAGAGGAGGGACTGGGCATTATGAGGGCTCTGTCTGCCCCAGCATTGAATTAAAGATGGAACCCCTCATTTTAGGTTCCCTCTTGAATATCTATAGTTGAAGGAGTGTGAAGGAGTCTTTGGTATCCGGGCTAGTCCATGCTTGTAGGTTAGATTTCTTTTTTTTTTGCCAGTCCTGGGGCTTGAACTCAGGACCTGGGCACTGTCCCTGAGATTCTTTGGCTCAAGGCTAGCACTCTACTACTTGAACCACAGCACCACTTCCAGCTTTTTCCATTTATGTGGTACTGAGGAATTGAACCTAGGGCTTCAGGCATGCTAGGAAAGCACTCTACCACTAAGCCACATTCCAGCCCTAAAGGTTAGATTTTTATATGGGATTCAACACAGTATATATGTGGTTTGGGCTTCCAGTCCAACCTGGGCATAAATGCAACACCTCATTTCAATCAATAGATAGGTGTGGTGACATGCTCCTCTCATCCTAGCTATGTGGGAAACCTAAGTAGGTAGATCATGGTCTGGGCTAGCCTGGACATATGCTGGAGCAGTTATTTAAAAAAATCAGAGGGCTGGGCACCATTGGGCCACAACTGTAAGTTTAGCTACTCAGGAGCCTGAGATCAGAGGATTGACTTTAACCCTAGCTACTCAGGAGGCTGAAGTCTGAGGGTTCTGGTTCAAAGCCAGCCCAGGCAGGAAGGTCTATAAGATCCTAATCACCAATTAACTACCAAAAAAGCCAGAAATGGAGCTGTGGCTCAAGTGGCAGAACACTAGCTTTGAATAAAAAAGTTCAGAAATAGCACCCAAGCCCTGAGTTCAAGCACCCAAGACTAGCAAATACACACACACACACACACACACACACACACACACACACACACACACACACACACACACATACACACAGACATCCCAATAAAAGGTAAAGAAATGGGAGAGGGAAATTTTACATCTGAAAATGACACTGTTAGGTATCTTTTTAAAATATTAGAAAAATTCAGAAAAGCAAACAAGAAATCTGTTTTAATTTTTTTTTCCACCCAGCTATGACCCTATCTAACCCTCGGCCTTGCATTCTGCACTTCAAAACACTTAATTCTGGTTTTAAGACCAAAATAATGTACACAGGGCAAAGAATCTAAATAGACATTTTTTTCCCCAAGAAGACACACATATGGTCCAATAAGCTCATGAAAAGATAGTGAATATTACTAGCCATTATGGAAATGCAAATCAAACCCATGCTGACACCCAACTTTATGCCTTCTAGAATGGCACAATCGGAAAGATAGGTCCTCTTAGAAATTGTTAGTGAGGAGGGAGAGGAATCGGGATCATCATGTACTGTTAGTGGGAATAAAGAAGGTTAAATGCAGAGTCAGCATATGACCCAGAAATCCCACTCAACTCTCTCTCTATATATATATGTATGTATCTGTGTATCTCCATATCATCTATACTTATCTGTCTGTCTGTCTGTCTGTCTGTCTATCTGTCTATCTACTCTTTCCAAAGGAAATGCAAACATATCTCCACAGGAAAAGCCCATGTTCATAGCACATTGTAACTGCTAAAAAGTGAAAACAAGCCAAGTGTCCATCAGCTGACAAATGGATAAACAGAATATAGAATCTCCACTCAATGGGATTTTATTGGCAATAAAAAGAAATGAAATATTGATCAGTGCCTCAATACAAAAGAATCTTACAATGATAACTGGTAATTCAGACACAGAGGCCACATATGGTTTTAGTCTACGTTTTGTAAAAGGACTAGAGTAAGCAAATCTACAGTGACAGAATGTAGCTGTGGAGGCAGGTCTGGGGGCAGGAAGTTTCGCGGGACATTGGAAGTGACTGCTGATGCCTAGGGGATTTAAAGAAGGGTTTCTATCAGCTTTTGATAGCAGTGATGGATTGTGAAACTTCGAGAATGTTCTACAGACCATTGAACTGTCTACTTTAAATGGATGAATCAGATGGCATGTAAATTATATTTCAAGAAAACACTTTTTTTTGTGGCAGTCCTCGGGCTTAAACTCAGTGCCTGGGCACTGTCCCTGAGCTTTTATGATCAAGGGTAGTGTTCTACCACTTGAGTCACAGCTCCACGTTTGGCTTTTTGGTAGGTAATTGGAGATCAGAATCTCATGGACTTTCTTGTCCAGGCTGATTTTGAATCAGGATCCTCAGATCTTAGTGTCCTAAGTAGCTAAGATTACAGCTGTGAGCCACTAGTGCCCAGCTAAGAAAGTAATTTTGGAGAAAAAATACTATTCAAAATTATTCTAAAATGGAAAGTAAGACTTTGCTTTCTATCCACAATCTAGCCTCTAGCTCTTATCACCAGAGAGGACAATTTTGAGGAGTTTTGGGTTTTTTTTCTTCTTCTGGTGGTCCCTGACTCACCACTGAACAATCTACTTACTTAACTGTACCATCATTTTATAAAGTATCTTTCTAAAAGAGAAAGACTTGGCTATGTTATTGTTTTTCCTACCTTTGCCCTCTTTTTCTTCCCAACTTTTGGTTTTCATTTTTTTTACTTTCATAACTTCAATATTTTGAAACCTCTGCTTCTTAATGTATCAGTTTTAGATATGATCAATTCTTTAGAAAAATGTGGATGTTAGCTGTTTCATGACCATAAACTGCATTGAGGAAGCCTAACTAAATAAAATACTAAGTCCTAGCCCCAGAAAACTGCTGCCTTCTCTGTTTAATTATGAGGTTTAGAGCTTAATGAAATGTTTCATAAACTACTTTACATTTTTGCTTAGAAATGATTGTAGTGCAGGAGTGCTGACCAGGCTTCCTGGGTGCCAAGAATATTAAACCAAATTCTCACCTCATCTTAAATTCTTTATGGTATTTACTCACTAGGTGTTAATTTAATACGTTTTAAGAAGAGACGACTTCTGCTGATCAAGAACTATTAAATGCCCACTAAAAAGTTGGGCAGGACAGTCCAGGGTTTCCTTTCCACTTGGAGAGTTGGTGATTATGGATATCTGTGAATGGGGCTGCTCTGCTGTATCCTGTTAGCATGGTACCTGAAGTCTGGCTGTCATGGCAACTGTCTTGGATCAGGTGATGAGGAGAAGATGTAGAGTCTAGTTTGGGACTGGGTCATTCTGTGGTCAGAGGGATGAAGAGGGTACACAGGGTGGAGGCTTTAAAACATACTGAGCTATTCTTACAATCACCTGAAACGAGCAGCAATAGAAAAAACTCACAAAACTAAAGAACTTCAACATAGTTTTAGAGAGTAAAGGAGTAAGACTTCAACTTCCTGTGTACTATATTTCATGACCTGTGCTGTGTGGTTTGCCTTCATGATCTCATTTGGTCCTCAATCTTGATAAGGAAGACTTCATGATGAACTGAGACAGTGGGTCTCAGTAAGGTCCCAAAGCTAACAGAGCTGAGATTCTTTTTTTAATTTTTTTTGGGTCCGGTCGTGGGGCCTGACCTCTGGGCCTGGGCGCTGTCCCTCAGCTCTTCAGCTCAAGGCTAGCGCTCTACCACTTGAGCCACAGAGCCACTTCCGGCTTTTTTCTGTTTGCTTATGTGGTGCTGAGGAATCGAACCCAGGGCCTCATGCATGCAAGGCAAGCGCTCTACCACTGAGCCACCTTTCCAGCCCCAGAGCTGAGATTCTTTTTGGCTTCAAATGTCTTCAATTATCAAAAGCAAAGTAATAATTTAAAACCTTGTTGGTGGAGCTTTGGGAAACATATCCACTAGATGAATATTGTTGAACTTTTTGTTTCTATAGAATGACCAATAAGAAGTATACAAGTATCAAAACATGCTCCAGTTATCCCATTTAGGAGAATATGTTCTTAAAATGTAGCAAAATGACATGCAACTATTTAATGCCTTGATATATTTTTATTTTTTTATTTTATGCCAGCTATGGGGCCTGGGCACTGTCCCTCAGCTCTTCAGCTCAAGGCTAGCGCTCTACCACTTGAGCCACAGCGCCACTTCCGGCTTTTTCTGCTTATGTGGTGCTGAGGAATCGAACCCAGGGCCTCATGCATGCAAGGCAATGCCTTGATATTTTTTTAGTACTTGAGGAAATAAGTCCACTAACCACAGTTGGAAATTGATAACCACAGTTGGAAATTGATTATGCTATAAACTATCACTTAAGAGAGGAACCTTTTTTGGACTCTATTCCTATGTAAAAATGTCTGTAACCTAAAGTTTAAGACAAGAGTAGGTATAATAGTATGCAAACAGTGAACTGACCTATGTAAATGCATATGTAGTATTGGTGTGTCATGTTAATACATCCATCTAGACCTTTATGTTAGTTCAATTATTTCCCCAATGCAGTAACATATTGTAACCCAGTGACATAATTGATTTAAAGTTCTAGAAGCTAATTGTGTTGTTTGGCACTGGAATTGACTTGAGGGTTTGAAGAGAAGTGTGAAAGGTGAAAAACCGGCACATGCTCTGAAAGTAAGGCCTAACTCTGGAAATCTCTTATGTGTTCCTGAAGAATGTTTTCTGCTGGAAAGAGAGAAACTTTCCTGTGACATCTGATATTCCCCGAGAGGAAGGGAATCAGCAGTCTTTGTCCTGCCACAGACTTCTTATAGATACATCCATTTATGGATACATTCACACATACTGTTCAACATTTACATTCAAAGTCCATGCCTACAGAGACTGAATATTTTTTTTGTCCAGTCCTGGGACTTGAACTCAGGGCCTGGGTGTTGTCCCTGAGCTTTTTTGTTCAAAGCTAATGCTCTATCACTTGAGCCACAGCCCCACTCCTGGCTTCTGGTGTTAACTGAAGATGAGAATCTTATGGACTTTCCTGCTCAGGCTGGCTTCAAACTGCAGTCCTCACATCTCAGCCTCCTGAGTCGCTAGGATTATAGGTATAGCCACCAGCACTGGGCTAGAGTCATCTTACCTTAATACACCCCCTAACTTAGGAATTCCTGGTCATTTCAGCATTGACACTGAATCTCCCAACTTAAACTCTTCATACAAACCTTTCCTACTGCCTGCTATCCAAACAACTTGAAAATCTTCCAAGATGGCTCTCTCCTCCACAAACATAAACCTTGAACTCTTCGCCATCCAAGGAGTCATCATGGAATTTCTTACTGCCACCTCTTGGGACTGGTATAACTTAGAATCCATTCAAATAAACCCTCAAAGAACCACAATCCAATTACTATTTATTAATTGGGCTAATGCCTTGAAGACAGACTTCTCAAAACAAGAAGTAAAAATGGCCAATGAAATACTCAACATCTGGGGCCATAAAGGATATGCGAATCAAAACAACACTGCAATTTTATCTTACCATCATCAAGAAAACAAACAGCAAATGTTGGCGAGATGCAGCCAAAAGGGAATTCTAATACACCACTCTGGAAAGCAGTGTGGAGGTTCCTAAACATACAACTAGCCTATGGCCCAGCAATCCCACTACTGGACATTTATCCAATACATCACAAACAAGGTTATATAAAGCCACCAGCACAACTATGTTCATTGCAGCACTACTTATCATAGCCAAGAAATGGAATCAATCCAGATGCCCCTCAATGGATGAATGGATCAATAAAATGTGGTATATATACACAATGGAATGGAATTCTACTCATCCATTAGAAAGAATGATATTGTACCATTTGTAAGGAAATGGAAAGACTTGGAAAAAGTTATATTAAGTGAAGCAAGCCAGACCCAGAGAAATAAAACTTGCCTGCTTTCTCTCATTTGTGGTACATAGAAGGTGCCTATTAACCTATAAGTAAACTTATTGGGTTGCATGCCAAGTGGCTTCAAGTAAATTAACTGAAGTATAAGAGACTCTATGGAGAGATCAAATAGTATCATCTCTTAGAAAGTTTAAGTCAAAGCCTAGCAAAATCAATACCAGGAAATGGGCACATCCAAGAGTAGGGGACAGGGCCAAGGGCAGAAGGGAAGATAAATGTAGGGGGGGATGAGGGAGGATGAAGTCAATTATTCATTGTATGTACCACAAAACACTGATCAAGATGCACTGTATTCATAAACTGCTTTATTATACAGAACCTCCTTTGTACAACTACTAAAAGATAATTTTTAAAAGTAACTAATATAAAATCAATAACGACAAAAAGGAGTCCATTCATTTGTGCTCTCCTTTCTCAGGCACCTGCCTTTGTTTCCATGTGCTAAGAACCCACCCGCCCCCACCCCTGCTTTGGGGGGGTAAACTGTCTATATTATACAGTGATTAACTGTGCTTGGAAATACAACACAGAGTGTCCAATCCCTATTTTGAGAGTTGCACCTATTCCTTCTCTTTGAGTCTACCTTATTTACAGTGTGTTTCCAGCCTAGCTCTGCAGACAGGCAGATGGATTTAGGATCAAATAGGCTCCTCTCCCATCTTTCTTGGGACTTCAGGCAGCTTGACGCCTATGAGTGCATTTCTTCATTCATTAAATAGAGGTATGTTAACACCTTGCAGGAGAGGAGCAAGACCTAAGCTACTGATTTTGTTTATAGCTCCCAGCTTAAATATTACTTTGAGTAGGGTAACTTTCTCAACACCCCCCATACCTTTATGACTAGATGAGTGAGTGTCTTTTCTCTGTACACCTGACCATTGTCCAAGAAAACTTGTGAAGACACCATTCTGTCATTCATGCCATCTGGCTGTTAGCACCTAAATTGTGGCCAATGCTACTGAGAGGTTGACTTATTAATTTCATTCAATTTGATTAATTTTAATTTAAATGGTGGTTAGTGACTACCTACTTGTTTCGCACAGCTCTGAAAGATCACCACTAAAGCTCTTAGCATGTGGTTGCGTACCTTTTACCAGATGGAGCTCCTGGATGAAATTCACCTGGATGGGGATAAACAGCGTTGGAATCCTCAACATCTGGCAGAGATAAGCATGCACAGACAGGACTCAGTATGGGGAGTCCCTTCATCTTCAGTATCATCACATACACCTTTGTATCCCACAGTTTAGCCCCAAACATACTGAGTGCACTAACAGTGTGCTAATTGTGCCAATTGATTTCTAGTCTTAAAGCCAACCAATTAACAGCTTCTAGAGAATGTTCAACCACAAGGAGTTGCATAAATATCTTTCCAATGTATTTTTTTTGGGGGGGAGGGTCTGGTCATGTAGCCTGAACTCTGGGCCTGGGCACTGTCCCTCAGCTCTTCAGCTCAAGGCTAGCTAGTGCTCTACCACTCCAGCCACAGTGCCACTTCCGGCTTTTCCTGCTTATCTGGTACTGAGGAATCGAACCCAGGGCCTCATGCATGCGAGCAAGCGCTCTTCCACTGAGCCACTTTCCCAGCCCCCCAATGTATTTGTGTGTGTGCATGTGTGTGTGTGTGTGTGTGTGTGTGTGTGTGTGTGTGTGTGTGCCAGTACTGGGGCTTGAACTCAGGGCGTGGATGTTGTTCCTTAGCTGATATTTTACTACTACTTGAGCCACAGCTCTACTGCTAGGTTTTTGGGAGTCCCTACGTAAGCTGGATTTTCAGATCTCAAGCTCCTGACACGAGCCAACAGTACCCATCTCTAATACATTTCTTTACCTATAACTTAGTGGTTAGAAGCATCTGTCTTGGAATCAAACCTTGCTTCTACTCTTTAGTTTTATGACTTCCAGTACATATAATATTTGTGTGCCTCAGTTTATTATTCTGTGAAGTGGGGGTATCAATGGCCCTGCTTTATTGAACTGTTTTAAGTTCATATGTGTTGAGGCTTACAACTACCATTTTATGTGATATACGGTATATGATACAACCGGGTGTAAATGTTAAATTACACTGTGAGGATTCCACCAGCAAAATCTAAAGAGTAGGAAACTCCAGTTAGGAAACCAGGGCAGCTTTCTTGTGGTCACTAAGAGGTAAATGCAGATGCCAACCAAAGCTGGATGGTCTGGCCTTCCTGGAAAGGAGGAAACCTGGATTTGATCTCATCACCCTTTGGAGTTCAGAGAGCCGGTTTTTTGGAGAGGAAGAATGCTGGCCAGTAGCTGCTGGGCAGTGAAGAATGAAGCTGCTGGTGGTGGAAGCTCATATGCAGCTCCTTTCAGTGTTGTATGGTGGGCAGAATTTTAGCAAGGAGGACCCCCAAAGTACAGATTCTATGTGCAAGACATTGGCATGTTAAGCACAGGGATATTCGCTAATGCCAGCTTCAATTGTTCTAGGGTTGGCAGCTGCGGCAAAACCTAGCCCCTTGCTCATACAGCAATACAACTGTGAAGGGAGGGGTGGGAAGGAGAGAGACCGAAACAGCTGGAAAATCTTCCAGGTTCTGCTGCTCTCTGATGTTTCCTAAAGGCCTCAAAGATGGCTGTGCTGGGTCAGTCTTCTATCTTTTCAGGATGTTCTCTACTTCAGTTCCAAGGTAGTATTCTGAATTGTGGATGATGTGTGTGTGTGTGTGTGTGTGTGTGTGTGTGTGTGTGTTGCTGTGCTGGTAGTAGGGCTTGAATGCAGGGCTTGGGCTCTGTCCCTCAACTATTTTGCTCAAGGATGGCACTCTACTACTTGAGCCACAGCTACCCTTTCGGCTTTATGGTGGTTAACTGGAGAAAAGAGTCTCATAGACTTTCCAGCCTGGGCTGGGTTCAAACCATGGTCCACAGATCTCAGCTTCCTGAGTAGCAAGGATTACTGGCATGAGCCACCAGTGCTCAGAAATGGATGATGTATGCATAATGTCTTTTGAACTCCTTTTCAGTTTATAAAATTAAGCAAAATAACCATGGCACATATAGAACTATGAAAGGTTCTTTTCAATAAAATCAGAGCTCTCTGTTCTCTTCATCTGCTTTGCCATTATTCTCGCCCCAAAGTCCATTACTTCTTCTATAGATGGCTTATTCTCCTGGCTTGAGATCTTCCCTTCTTAAAATCCTTCTGCTACACATTGTCTATCAGAATATTAAAAATTACAGATATCAGTTCTTGTTGTGCTGCCACATAAAATCTCCCAAAGGCAGATCGCAGGGCGTGAGGTATGTCTGCAATCCCAGTACTCAGGAGGTAAAGGCTAAGAAGAAAACAAGTCAAGGCCAGCCTAGGCCACCTAGTTAGACCTACCTAAAAATGTTTTCTAAAGGCTTTCTCCACTGTCTTAGAAGAAAATTTAAACTCTGTGTTGTGTCCTTAAAGGCTCTCCATGAACAGACCATGAAACATATCTCTTCATTTGCATTGTGAACCACTCCAGCCTTTGCTCCATGAACTTCCAACCATACTTGGCTTTTCCTTTCGACTCATGAACATGTTGAACTGTTTTATGCCCAGGATATTTAAACTTGCACCTTCCTGTGCTGGGAAGACTTTTTTTTTTTTTTTGTCGGTCATGGGGCCTGAACTCTGGGCCTGAGCATTGTCCCTCAGCTCTTCAGCTCAAGGCCAGTGCTCTACCAATTGAGCCACAGTACCACTTCTGGATTTTTTTGCTTATGTGGTGATGAGGAATTGAACCCAGGGCCTCATGCATGCAAGGCAAACACTGTACCACTGAGCTACCGTCCCAGCCCTGGGAAGACTCTTAACTAGGTTTTCCATGCTTCCAGGTCTTCACTGATTTATAGAAACATTGACTCCTACATTGATGCATACCAGAAGACTTTCTTGACCATGGCTATAAGAAAGGCATACAGAAATAAGCTTCCCCTCACACACACATGTCTTCAAACATGTGAGATAAAGGGTTTAGCCAGCACATTATGTCTTTATTAGTGTCAAGTGTTATAGTTTCCATTACACCATTTATTATCTAATTCACCATGTACATTTATGTGTTTCCTTTCCAATGATTGATTTATCTCCACTTTTAAAATTTCTTATTAGCACCAATTAATTGTACAAGGGGGAGGGGTTCATTTTAACCTGCCCATTTACGTATATAATACCTCTTGATCAAAGTTTTATTCCTTCTGCCACTCCCCAGTCTTTCCTCTCCGTTTCCTTGTCAGCTCTCTTAGGGTAGAGACCTTAACAGTTTCATACATTTTTATATCTCTAGCAGCTGTAAAGTCCAGCACTTGTCCAACCATTGTTGAAAGGATGAACTAACTAGAGAAAATAACATGACATAGGAAAGAAAACCTTAGAAAATAACCACCAGTTACTCTGAGCAACAGGCTTGTTGGGTAATTTTTGTTTTCTTAATCTACCTTTTTATTTGGAAAAGATTTTATCTTTTTCTGAAGATATGGTGAAGTTTTAATAGCAAAAGGGTTTAAGGTTGGCACAAAACCATATGTGGACATGCCACACAAAATGTCGATTGCTCTATTCCTGCAGGCAGATCGCCATCTCTGGATCTGTATGCGCCCACTTTTTGAATCAGAAGTTATTTAGCATTCTTCAGGAGAACTCCTGGCATGGAATCCCTTGGCACAGCAAACATAAATGCGGGACCTAGCTAGTGAAAGCCCCCGAGGGTCTGACAATGTTCATTCTATCACTGGCCACAGGACATGTGACCAGCCACCTGCTTCTTTATCTCTAACTCCTTGAGTCAGCAGCTCAGTTCAGCTCCATACCCTGTGGAGGTCAGCCAAGGTCAGAGCTACAGTAAGAATGACTCACACACCACTTCTTACTCTCTCCTGGGCACAGGCTGGAGCCTGATGAATGCAGTGATTTTCCAGGCTCAGTATCCATGACCTGCAGTTCATTTTCCAAAACATTGATCCATGAGAGAAACACCAAACCAACCACCAAAGGGGTGTTTAGCATTTAGAGCGAAAAAAAGAGAGAGAGAATTCTACTGTTTGGTCCTATCCAGTGTGGTTCTGATGCAAACTTGACTGTCCAACTGAGACATTCCTTTTTAGGCTTTAGGCAATGTGGCAATTATTATGATAAAAATACACGAAAGTGTTCACAGTGATGCAATAGATACTTACAAAACCAAACCAAGTCTGAATTTATTGTTTGCCATGCTGGAATGCTAAGATTTTTTAAAAATTAATACTTCACTTGCTTCAGAGTCTCTTACCTTTTTAAAAAGAAAAAAATACACTAACAAATATAGTTACATGATACTACTCCCAATTTTGTTCCCTTCCTTAATTCCTTTGTCATCATTCCTCTAGATGGATTGATATATATAAAACATATAATATATACATATATATGTTATATATATAAATATATAAAACATATAATATATATACATATATATGTTTTATATAATATATACATATATATGTTTTATATATTATATATTCATATGTTATATATATTTTACATATTATATATATATATATATATATATATACCTCTGTATCCTTAAATATGATGTTAATTTGCTTTGCTTGTTTGAATACACACATACACAGGCATACATATCCTAACTATATCTTGTGTATCATTTTGCAATTTTGAATCATTCAGTACTATATTTATGATATTTATCTTTATGGATACTATGACTCTATGATGGCTAGTTTGTGTGTCAAGTTGTCTAGGCTATGGCTAAAGCTAGGCTGTGGCTAGGTTATTTAGTTAAGCATTAATCTCATGGTTGTTGTGAAGATCTTTTGTAGGTGTGATAACAATCCATAATCAGTTGTTTTTAAGTAAAAGAGATTATCCTATAAGCTAAAAAGAGATTATCTATAAACTACGGAAACTGATCCAGTCATGTGAAAGGCATTAAGAAAACTGTTGGAAGATAGTCAAGGCTTCTCTGGAAAAGAATTGTACAAACAGTACATTGAGCTACTGCCTGGCCCTTCTTCCCTATAATCTGACCTGTGGGTTTTAGACATGCCTTGCCAGCTTGTCCCAAAATCACGTAAGCCAATTCTTTGTATTAAACCACTTAATACATATCTTCCACTAGCTTTCTCTGGCGTAAACCTGACTGATACAACATACATGCCCATACAAACCACATTTGTATAGTAGGGGTCAGCAAGCTTTTCTTACAAGGAGTTGATGATAACTATTTTAGGCTTTTGGGATCATAGACTCTCTGCCATAACTATTCAATCGTATCATTATAACATGAAAGTGGCTAAAATGATTCCTGTCTAGAATTCTAAATAATAGGACAATGAATAAGGCAGCTGGGTTTTAATAAAATTTTATTTATACAATAAGCATTGGGCTGGATTTAACCTTGGATGGTAGTTTGCTCACATCTGCTAGACAGTATGCCAATGTATGAATAAACTACAACTTATCCCTTCTCTTGTTGGTGATTCCCACCCCCCCCTCCCCCCCGCCACTTTTCCTTCTTCACTGCGTAATACTTAACTCTACCTGGTGGCTAAGGTACCTCCCTAACATTTGTTTATGCATATGTGTAAAAACTTTTTTCTTCAGTCTAGGTAGGAGTGAATTTGCTGGTCACAAGGCATGTGATGCTTCAAGTAGCCTACCCAGTACCTAATCACCTGCTGAAGCAATTGTTCCAATTTACCCTCCGCTTAGTAGTGCTTGAGAGTTCTAGCTTCTCTACGTCTCCCATAACACCTAGAGTTGTCATAGCATCTGCTGGATGCAGGTTTGTATCTCATACATCTTCCCTAATGATAATGACAGAGAGCATCGTTTCATGTGTATGCTTTGTCTGTTGGGATAAGGTAGATAAACCTGCTGACGCCAGAGCTAGGGTTTAGTAGGGAGAGGGGAGGGGTGATCACAGAACTGGTAAGAGTTAAATCTCACAATGACAGCTCTCCTGATATGACTCTTTGTTCTACCACTCTGAGCTATCCTTTTGTTGTACCCCTGGGACATGCTTTCCTCTATTTGCTGTCATAGGCCTCTTGTAGCTGATGTTTTCTATGTTCTTGGTGTGAATCCTCTTCTGGTGGGGTGCACATGGGAAATATATTTCTTGAGAATATACACTGCAGAAAACACTTTTATTCTACTCTCACTCACAAATGGTAGCTTAACTAAGTATAGCGTTCTCGACTGGAATCACTTTTTTCTTCTTCAAAATTTGGGATATATAAAGCTGGGCGCTGGTGGCTCACACCTGTAATCCTAGCTACTCAGGAGGCTAAGATCTGAGGATCGCGGTTCAAAGCCAGCCCGGGCAGGAAAGACTGTGAGACTCCTATCTCCAATAAACCACCAGAAAACCGGAAGTGGCGCTGTAGCTCAAGTGGTAGAGCGCACGCCTTGAGCTGAAGAGTGCAGAGACAGCGCCCAGGCCCAGAGTTCAAGCCCCAGGACCGACAAAAAAAAAAAAAATTTGGGATATATAGGTTTAGAGCATTTAATCCATGTGTGACTGTTGAGAAATCTCAATCTATTCTCTGACTATCCTATTTTTCCTCTCTCCTCTTGATTCCTTTAAAAATCTCTCTTCCTTTCAATCTCTCTCTATTGGTTAATGCATCATGTGCCTACACAAACATGTTTCTTTATGCATGATGCTTTCTCTTTCTATATGTAAATGCACATATCCACAATGTACATTAATGTACATTAATGTGAGTCTATCTTGTTCTTTTTATACTGTTTGAATCTGGAAGCCCGTATCATTCAGTTGTGGACATTTTTATTGAACTAGTTCAGCAATGACTTTATTCCCTCCCCATTTTTTCTTACTTCTCATTTGCAAATTCTTATTATTTGAGTATTAAATTTCCTGGATGGCTCCTGTACTTATCTTTTTCTCTCTGTCCAGTCATTCCACCTCTCTGGAAGAATTGTTTTCTCAGCTTTATCTTTTTCCTTATCTCTTTGAATGCCTTTTGTTTTTGCTTCTATATAGAGCTTTTTTTGTTGTTATTCTCTCCATTTCCTTCCATTATAGGATCATAGCCTGACCTATTTTGAATAACAGCAGGTTAGTTACGTCTCTCTGGAAATTCTTCAGGGTTCATCCTGAAGATACTGATGTTTTCTTTTCCTTCTATGACCTGTTTCATTCCTGGTTCTGTTTTTATTTTTTTTGTGTGTGTTGTTTGCTGGAGACTCTCCTATGTTGTCTGAAAATCTTGGTTGTATGCCTGTGGTGGAGAATAAGGTAGCTGGAATATTAAGTAGAGTCTCTGAGGAAAGGGGTAGCACTTGTCAATTAAGCCTCTGTCTAGGTCACCTAAGCCCAGAGGGGCTCTGATGCTAGCCTCTTAGGGCCATACATCCTGAACTGCTAGAGTCGTTGGACACTTCCCTAGAAGGGTCTTGTCTATAGGGGAAATGTCTTATCACCAATCTTCTTGAGGTTCAATGGGGAAAGAGCTTGAGATCTCTGTTAAATAATCAGAACACTTAAAGGCACATACTTTCCCTGTGCTGGAACAGTTCCTACTTTAAAAAAAATTGTTTACTGGATGAATTACAAATCCTTCTCCACAAGGATAACAAAAATAGAGCCACTTTTGTAGAGCTCCAGGGAGGCTTAGAGAAGGAAGCTGGCTCTCCGCTTACATTGCAAACTCATAGACCCTTTCCTGGATTGCTTGCCTTTGGTGCCATTCATAAGGTTAATAGTCCCATGGAAGGGGTTTCTTATATTTCTTTTTTTAAAAAAAAGAAACTACACATGCATTTCTTGAGTTCTTAAAGCCTCATTGTTTACAATGAACCAGTAAGGTGGCCAAAACCAATTTACAATTGACTTATCCCAGATTAACAAAGTGTATGCTTACAGAATTTTGTACTCCCTTTCCTTGCCTTAAGAACCAGGAAACAATGGTCCTTTCCCAGAACTCCCAGTCATTCTGAGTTCTGACACCTGGCTTTACCAGGAAGGCTCTGAAAAAGGACCAAGACACCCTCCTCTCTAGTCAGAGTCACTAACCACTAAAATCTCAGGTCGACAAAGGTCACCAGCAGCATCCTGAGCAAACGGGTGAGCAAGAGCCTGCAGTGGGCTCTCTTCCTTGTTTTTCAATCAAGATTCAAATGCTCAGCCCTGACTTCCTACCCACACTGGAGATCTGGGAAGGCAGAGAAAGAAGGCACTAGGAAGGCCGGGTTCCAGAAGGAAAGACTAGTCCTGCTCATTTGGCAGAATGGCTGGGAAGTGAAGGTTCTGAGGGATGAGGGTAGGTTTTAAGGATAGACTGAGAGGGGGCAGAGGTGAGTAAAATCACCCAGCCCAGAAGAAGAATGATCAGCTAACAAGAGAGGTTAGGCTGAAGCCCCAAGTGGGTGATTTAGGGGGTGGATAACAGCCAAAGGAACCAAGTGAGGAGCCTGAAATGGTGATGATAAAAATAGCCAGCAAGTTATCAATGCTAATTAGTATGCCAGATGCTTCAATGCATTATCTCTAATCTCCATTCCAACCTCCCAGAGAGGCTTCAAGTTCCCAGAGAAGCATAGTTGGTCCTGTATTACAGATGCAAAAGCAGAGGGTCCCAGAATGCCAGCCTGGCCAGACCTGTCTTCCAACTCCAGCTGCCTTCTGCTACACCATCTTGCCTCGCAATTTATGCCAAGTCTGTTCATTCAGCCAGCCAGCTACCACCTACTATTAGGCTGGATGCTGCAAACCACAGTATTTGCCACTAAGTGGCAGAAAGCCCCAATTACATTTGTTAAAAATCCAGGGATTTTGCTCAATATCTTGTTTCTAAGTCTATTAGGCCCGCTCTGGTCCATCAGCAACACTTTTAAATGTGAGCTTCTCTTCCTTGGGTTGCTAGAGGCTCAGCCTTCCTGACCCAACCATCAGTTCCCTAGGGAGAACTGGCAAGTTCACCTGGGGACCCTTCCCATATGCCAGTAAAACCAATGACAGCAGTAAACATCTCCCCTGGTATAAAGTATAATATGTTCTCAGGGTCCAGAGGAGTGCTTTGTGCTCTCAGCTGCTGTTTAGGCTGGATAAGCACCCGTGACCAACAGCAGGATGTGCCAAGAAAAATTCCTGCCCCTTCGAATGCCAAAGACCCTTTTGTGGTCCAATGGTGCAGTATAGGGTGTGGGTGGTGGCAAAGGGCATTTATTTACCAGCTATAGGATGGTTTTCTGTGTGTTTCTTTGGAGTTCAGTTTCCAAAAATCATTTTTCCCTTTCCTTTCCTTTCCTTTCCTCTCCTCTCCTCTCCTCGCCTCTCCTCTCCTTCCTTCCTTCTTTCCTTCCTTTCTTTCTTTCTTTTTCTTTCTTTCTTTCTTTCTTTCTTTCTTTCTTTCTTTCTTTCTTTCTTTCTTTCTTTCTTTCTTTCTTTCTTTCTTTCTTTCTTTCTTTCTTTCTTTCTTTCTCTCTTTCTTTCTTTTCTTTTTTTGTGATCAAGGCTAGCATTCTGCCACTTGAGCCACAACTCTACTTTTGGCTTTCTTGGTGCTTAATTGGACTTTCCTGTTCAGACTGGCTTTGAACTGTGCTCCTCAGATCACAGCTTTCTTAGTATCTAGAGTTATAGGTGTGAGCTACCAGTGCCCAGTTCTTTTGTCTGTTTGAGGGCTGGATATGAGGGAAAGAACTCAAATAGGGCAAGGTGAGGTTTTCTTCCTTCCTCTGAATTCCTTCTTTCCTAGCCAACCCACCCCCTACCTCTATCAGAGAGGAAATTCTGTGAGACTCACCTGCAATCAGCCACCAAAAAGCTGGAATGAAGCTGTAGCTCAAGTGGCAGAGCACTAGCCTTGAGCAAAGAAACAAACAAACACAAGAAAAAGCTCAAGGACAGCATTCATGGCCTGAGTTCAAGCTCCAGATCTGGCACAATATATCTATAATTTTAATGGTATCTATTTCTATATCTACATCTATCTGTCATCTCTTTATGCATAGTGATATATACCATATATAATTACATTTAACTTTCTATATAACTCTCTCTACATCTATCTATCTATCTATCTATCTATCTATCTATCTATCTATCTATCTATCTATCTAATACACATATATATATTCATATCAAAAGGGCTGGGGCATGGCTTGCTTGACTAGCAAGTGCCAGACCCTGAGTTCAAACCCCAGAACTGTAAAAATAGGGAAGGAGAGAAGGAAGGAAGGAAAGAAGGAAGGAAGGAGGGGAGGAAGGAAGGAAGAGATGGAGGAAAGGGAGGGAGGGAAGAAGGAAGAAGGGAAAGGAGGGAGGTGTCCTTTTCCTTTTCCTCACTCTAGGTACACACTGGGAAAATTGATAGGGGGATGTGTTGGAAAGAATAAATGTCTTGTCCCTTTGTGTAGATCCCATATAGGTTTCATTTTCTTTCTGACAGTGGGCTGATTTCTCTTATTCTTATCATTATTGTAAGAGGTTACCTGTGGCTGTAAAACTTTGAGGGGAAATGTTCATTTTTAAAGGCAAACTGCTTTCATAAATGGCACACATAAGAAAATATATGAAAATAAGTTCTTTAGGGAAACATTTTTTTTCCCTAAAAAGCACGGGTCATACATTGATTTCTAGATTTACTTTCCCTCAGAACTCCAGGCTCACTCCAGCTACCATTTCAACTTCTCCCTTTGGAGGTCTCACACACGTTGCAAACAGCATGAGCAACATGCTTTCCCCCCATTCCCCACCCCAAACCAGCCTGGCACTTTGCATTCCTGTAAGTGGCATCACCAGCCAGCTAATCAATCAAGAGAGAATCTTGGAGCCACTCTCCACTTTTTGATTCTCCCTTTCCCATTGGCTCTCACACCAATTCTATCAACAAGTCCTATGGATTCTATCTCCAAGTATGGATTTGGATGACTTCTTTCCCTTTATTCCCATTGTCACCTCCTCAGCCTTGGCCACTGTGATCTTCTGTCGTACAAAAGTCCCCTAGTAGATCTCTATTCCCATCTCAACTCCAATCTGATCTATTTGAAAAGCAGTTGAAACATAAAGTCATAGGCTGGGAATGTGGCTTAGTGGTAGAGTGCTTGTCTAGCATGCATGAAGACCTGGGTTCGATTCCTCAGTGCTGCAAACACAGAAAAGGCTGGAAGCTGCGCTCAAGTGTGACTCAGAGCGGTAGAGCACTAGCCTTAAGCACACAGACAGGCTCAGGGACAGAGCCCAGGACTGGCAAACAAGCAAATAAAAAAACATCAAGTCACACTACCTTTACCTCCACTGAAAACACTCTGCTGTAAAACACTGAAGTCTTCTGGAACCTTTTCCTCCACTGTTTCTTGGTTAAGTCCTTCTTCCTTTTATATCTCAGATCAATTACCATCTCCTAAGAAAGACTCTGCCTTAACCTCCTTCATAGCCCTAGTTCCTAGTTTGACAGCATTTATTATGAACTGAGACATTTGTGTTCTATTTTTTATTGTAAAGGTAATGTACAGAGGAGTGACACTTATATATGTCAGGTATTGAGTCCATTTCTTGAGTACATTTCTCCCAGTTTTTTTCTCTCCCAATGCCATCCCCCCCAGCTGTCAAGTTCATTTCTAACATAGTGTCTAGTGAGTATCACTGCTGAATTAGTTCACCCTTTCCCCCACCATTTGTGTGTTTCCCCTTTCCCTCCCCACATCAGATAACGTTACATACAAGACAGAAGGTACAGAAACTAAACACAGCAAAAGGGGAAAAACAGAAAGAAAAAAAAGAACCACAAAAAGTAAAAAAAACCCACAAAAAAACAAAAACCTTCTTGTTTCTGTTTCTTTGAGTTCATTTTGATAAGCGTCATCTTATATGATCGTGTGCACATAGCTATTATGCCCTTGGGTTCATTTTTCCCCTTTTGTTTTCAGTGTTAGCCCTGCATTCTTGTGAGTTTCAAGAAGGTTGAGGATATTTTTCTTCAATGCTCTCACTCATCTAGAAATCAGCACAGTGTCTGGCAAAGGTAATAGTTCAATACATACAGAGTAAGTATATGATATTAAAACACACACACACAAGTTCACTCTGTGTGTTCAATGTTGAACTGGGATTTCTTTTTATAAAAAAAAAATCTAGCTTCTGAGAAATAGGGACTGTGTGTGTGTGTGTGTGTGTGTGTGTGTGTGTGTATGTGTGTGTGTGTGTGTGTGTGTGTGTGTGTGTGCAAGCAATGGTCACCTGCTAACAATTTTTTCATGTATGGTACTCTGTCTTGGATCATACTAATTATACTGGATACTTGGTTCTAAATTCCCAACAGCAACCTGAAAAACTCCACAGCTCTTCCTCCAGCACTTGTATAAGTGCTCTGCTGGAGACTTCATCTTTGTAAAGGTGACTTAATCAACAATAGTTTAACAAGTAATAAATGTTTGTTAAAGAACTGACTCACCCACAGCCTGATTGCTGAGATGGAAAATTAAAGTATTATACTAACAATAGCATAGATTTGCTTTGGCTCCGGGAGAGAAACTATCCATGCAAATTAGTACACATTCGTAGCCCGAATAATTTGGGACTGGACTGAACAAAACAGGTTAGAGACAGGTCAGCATTTTCATAACATTTGAAATTTGGGACCACGGCTCTGGTACAGTGCATTATCAGGTACCTATTGTTTGTGCCATTGCTAAGCAACGGGTGACCTTATCCATCCCAGAATTTATTGTGCTGTGACTTTCTTCTTATTCCTCTATTTTGTCTCGCTCCCTCTCCAGGGCCTTTCCCTCTTGTTGTTACCTTATTGCCACGGTTCCGCGGAGTTCTGCCCTCAGCTACCTTCTCAGGCGGTGCTGTCTCCTTAAGCCGTCTGGCCACACACTGTCTCAGCTTCCATCCCCACCTGGGTGCAGATGGGACCCAATTCTCCATCGTTAGCCTGAAAACCTCTTCCCAGCATCATTGATCTGAATCCCCAGGCAGCTGAATCTGTCCCCTCCCAGGGCCTGCAAACAATTCAGACTGAGCCTTTAGGAAGCAACTCAACAGCCTCTAATCTTCCACAAAATGGCTTCTGCCCTATGAAAAGTACTTCACTCACTCTGTGGCTTTAGCTAGAAAGCTGGAGGCCATGCTTGACTTCCCATCATCTTTACCCCCACGTGCTACCATGCTCCTCCGGAAATTCTTTCCATGCCACTTGGTAAGTATCTCTTGAATCTGCCTTCTCCATCGAGCATTCTCATAGCGAGCTCAACCTCTCACAGAATCAAGAACAAACATTTGCACTTTTATCCATGATACTTTGTGTAAATTTTCATTTCGTAGCCAGTTTATTATAAATCCCATTTTCAGATGAGGACACTTGTCTAGACTAGAAGCCACCATGGCTAGAACTTGAATGCAGTCTACATCATAGCCACTCAAATACACTGCCTCTGTCGCCTCTATCGGGAATGTCCGATAGTTTCCTCACAGTTCTTCCTGCATCCTTTTTCTTAAGTCTTTTCCCTCCTAAAACCTTTCATATAGTTACCCAAAGTTTCCTTAATAGTGCTGGTTGGATTACACTTGTTCAAAACCATTCAGGATTCCTGATTTCTTATCTACTACAAGGTAAAGTTCAGATTTATTGGTATGATTCATCTGATCCTTCAGGATTTTGCCCCAACTGAGCTTTCTTTCTCCCTCTTTCTGAAGCTGGGGACTGCTCATTTCATCTGTAATTGGCTCTTCATTTGTCCTGTAAAACGGCAATCCAGCCTTCAACATCAATATGCTATTTTCTTATTTCCTTCTCTTGAAAGTAATATGTTCTTTCCTCTGACTTTCCATATTCCCCATTTTATATTCACAGCAACTGTCTCGGTGTATTTACTTGGTATCCATGTCTCTAAACTGGACTTTAATTCTAGAGGGTAGTAGTGCTATAAGCAATTTCATATCTTAGACTTGCTGCACTGTGAAACTTCTAACACTTAGTGCTCACTGGATACTTATTGTTTCAAGGATAAGAAACTTGGACTTGAGGGAATGGAAAGTAATAGTCTAAATTATACAAAAGAGAAATCTGCCCAGAAATTTTTATAGCATAATTTCCAGAAAAGTATAGTCACTGAGTCTAATCATCCAGCTACTACATGATTCTTTTCTACAAAATTTGCCCATCCAATAGGCAATGGATGGCAAGATACAGGGAAAGCAAACAAGTATGAGGCACAGGGTCTACTTCTAATGAGAGAAAAATCCATTGAAGGGTTTAGTCTGAACTGTGGGGAACATAGATTGAAGGAGGGATGCTGAATCTAACCCGCACCATCTTGGCCATGTGGATGATAAGGTATTGGGCTTAACTGGCATCATCTTCTCTTCATGGTGAAGGCAGGGAAGACCCACCTCCCAGATTATGGGCATGCCTGAATTCCTAGAAGGGGGGAGGGATGATGGACTTGGATGATAGGTTACTGGACCTGCCAATCTTGGGTCATCAACTTTAAGCTCCCTGTGACCCTGCCTCCTGACCTGACCCTATTCAGGCCCAGACCAGTTCAGGCAGGTGGCGTGTGCCATGCCACATGTCTCTTGTCAACTCCTGTCCTGTCTCCTAATGCTCTCATTGGTCCCACTTCAGCTCTCCATTGGAGCTGATCTGCTTTGTTGGTATTGGGTTTCTGCTCTTTCCTTTCCTGCTTTCATGGCTCAGTTTTCTGACAGTTAAGTGTATTTGCAGGGCTGCAGGTCTTTGTGAGAAGAGTCTGCCTGCAGTCACTGGACTCCCTCTTTGACCTCTCAAAGTTGTCTCCCCATATAACAAGGAGGTACCCACCTATTGTGATAGGAATCAGAGGGCACAGTGGATTAGGACAGAGCACAGAACAGGCACCAAAGCCAGTATGGTGGGATGAGAGAAAACATCTCAGGAATGATGACGTCTCCAGGCAGGGCACCCATAATTCCAGAGGATAAAGTTTGTTTTCGAAGTTCTGATAGGACTTGATTTTGCCAAATAGGTAAACAAGAGACAGGAGATAAAAGCTTTTGTGGGCCAAGGCCTTTGGCTCTACCCTTCAAGTTATGAGGAACCGTTCTGGACGAGGCAGTGACGTAATTGATTTTGCTTTTAAAAACTGGCCCTCAGGGACTGGGAAGGTGGCTCAGTGGTAGAGCACTTGCCTTGCATGCCTGAGGCCCTGGGTTCGATTCCTCAGCACCACATAAGCAAAAAAGAAAAAAGCCAGAAGTGGCGCTGTGGCTCAAGTGGTAGAGCACTAGCCTTGAGTTAAAGAGCTGAGGGACAGCGCCCAGGCCCAGAGTTCAGGCCCCATGACCAGACCCAAAAAAAAAAAAAAAAAAAAAAAAAACTGGCCCTCAGTGAGAAGCAAGAAGACAATCTGTTCAGTAAACTAGGTAAGTAGTAATGAGATTCCAGCTGCGACTTGGCAAGTGAATAGCAGTTAGTGTGAGATGAGCTAGTAAGCAGCACCAACAGGACCTCCTAACTACTCTGCCATGACAGGAAATGGGATTAATGAGGGGGGAGGAGTCAAGTGTGGCTCCTTGACTGGCAGGTGATGGAGCCATTCACAGAGATGTGGGACGCGGGGCGAAGGGGGGGGAGGGAACCAAGTCAGAGAGGTTGGGAAACTGCTTGGTGTTTGGATACAATTGAGGTGGCAGTGCTAGTGTGCTAGTGAAGATAGTCCATGGAATCGGTTCAAATCCCAAGAGGGATAAAAGGATTCGGAGTTGGAAACTGAGTGTGAAATATCACTGACAAAAAAGAGTGAGCGGGACTAAGGATGGATCTTGAGGCATGTCTGTGTAAGACATAGAGGATGGGCTGGTGGAGTGGCTGGGTAACTTTCTTCAAAGACAAAAGAGTCATAAAGTCATAGCACTGAGACACAGACACCGGCTCTTTCAGTTTTACAAAAACCACTGACGAGCAGGAATGCCTATACGTGAGCCACATACATAGCGAATGGCTTGTCATAGCCAGACATAGCGTATAGCTTTAATGAATGAAGAAGAACATTTTATTTGTAAATCTCTGATGTATACTCATAGAGGCTCAGCATAGTCGAGAGATTGCCCAAACACAGGATGTGAATAACAATCATTTTCTCCCTCACAGCGAATGCTTCTTGAGTATTTTCTCAAATGTGCTATGCTTATATATTTGGTTTTACCTAACCTCAGGCATGTGTGTGTTTTCAGATTTTCTTTCTTTCTTTCTTTTTTCAAGAATGCCACTATACTCTGTGAAACTCATTAATAATACACATGTCCACGTATTTCAATTGTTCTGAAGTTTCATTGTGTTTCCTAAAAGAGAAACAGTGTAAGCCAGAGAGCTGAAGCCTTTTCTAAAGACTTTTTTTTTTGCAGCGATTCTTTGGTTCTCGTGGACAGGAATGTTTATCTCTGTATTGATGCAGTCCCTCCACATCCAAGCACCTGGAAAATCTAATTAGCCTGACTGCATGCAGGATAATGCCACAGTCCTCGTCTGCTCTTCTCCTACAGCGTGTGCACTGATACGAAATGAAGACGCAGCACGAGTTTCTAGAGCAGCTGCCAAACAGGCTCCTGGTGGTATCTGTGCAGAACAATTGCCCATAAATAAGGAGTTCTCTCCACCAGTAAAGGGCTGGGCAGTAGGCTGTTCCCAGGAAGAAATCACAGCAGCAGGTTTGAGTGATACAATACTTTCCCATCCTTGTTGGGAACAGCCTACCAGCAAACTGCATTGCCTAGCAAGAAATGACAGTAAAAACATCAGCACGAGGAAACTTGAGGACACATTATATATTATGTTTTGTTACCATTTAGCCAAAAGCAAATTGCCACCACATTTGTCACTAGCCTTGACAAGCTACAAAATCCATCCCGTAGAGACAATCCAAACTCTGCCCTTTGCGGGAGGAGAGAGAACTTGAGATTGGGACATTGAGTAGTGAATCCAAACAGTGGTGACTTGACCACAAAGACAATGCGATCTAAGCATTCCAGCCTCTAGTCAGGGTTCCCTTCTGTGGTCTAACAGCCATGATTTGGGGGTTATTAATTTGTACCCCTCATCTTGAAGAGAAGCCCAAGAATTGTGTCAATCTTAGGAGCCATCAAATCTGGAACAGCCCTGGGCTTTAGCTAGATGTTTTCCTGTGACAGAGTCTTCTGGGTCATAGGATCCATTCCCTTTGCTAATGGCTACTGGTCTGCCCACCCACCTGGTACAGGCATGTCGACCCAACTTGAGGTTTTATCTGAAACAAAGTGGTGTGATGGTGAATTTCTAGTCAGCAGGATGTGGACAAAAGTCATGTGAGCAATCACCAGGTTTCCCCCTTTTAACAAAAGATATCACTTGGGGACATCTCCCTAGGACTCAGAGAAGCCATGTGCTAATGGTATCAATTCTTTATAGTCTGCTTAGCTTTGGGCTGTTGAGGTGGGAGAAGGAACAGGAGGAGAAGGAGGAGGAGGAAAAGAAACAGCTCATATCTGTTGCTACTTTTATAACTCTGTATAAGTAGAGAGTTCCTTTTTTATTAAAGAAGTTCAGCGTGTATACTTTCCTCACATTGGACCTACTGAATTGGACTTACTTCACAGGCAGTGGGCCATGGAAATAGATAGCTAAGTACATTTGAATCAAAGACTTCCCAGAACAGCCCCACCAGATAGCCCAGGTTGGCCTCAATTCACTATGTAACTTAGACTGGTCTTGATCCTTTGATACTCCTCTCTCAACCTTCTGCAGACACTGTAGGCATTCACCCGCAGCCAGGAATAGATATATAGTGTAAAGGTGTAGAGTCAGGAAAGTGGTCAACACAGAAGAGTAGGGGCTGCCTTTTAACATCATGGCTTAACACTGGACTTGGGCCTATTGAGCTGTGTTATGGACTAGAATCTGTGATGAGTCTATGGGCTGTGTAAGTTATCAGACCTTGCTCTTCCAACACCTGTCTGTCCAAACACACCTCAGCTGATGGCAACAAGGACAAGAAACTCAACTAAGCTGTTACTCCATCTATTGTCCTGATTATTCTTCCTATGAGTGTGTTCTACTGCTGGTGAGACTTACTGTCCTGATCATGTGCTTTCTCATTCTAAGCCTGAGTGGGAACTCTTCAAAGGAAGAATCAGAAGTTGACAGAGGAGTTAGAAGCCAAAAGGCACCAAGGAACATTAAGACAAAGCCACCTGGCAAAAGAAGCAGAGAGAAGAATGATATGGAGGAAGTCAACTAGAATCCAGACCTACTTTCTTTTAGAGCCTCAGAATTTTGGGTAGAAGCTGAGAGCTGCTGTTTTTGCTCTACACTTGGTTAGTCTTTTATGAACCTCTCTGGCTTTACAGCTTGTGAGGAAGAAATCTTTCATTTGACTTCTGTGTATAATCTTCCAATAAATCTCTTTAACTGAGATAAACTGAACTACTTTAAAGACATAGAGGTAAGATTGCTAGGAAAACCTGCATTGTATTGTTTTTTTTTTTCTTCTATGTTGTTCTCTGTCTGGATTCACAATCTTCTTCACAATAGAATTACCAAATAGAGAAGAATAAAAGTGAATGCAGAGAGCTTTGTGGGGAGGGATCAGAAAGTCACGATGTTGAAGTTAGGAAAGTCAAGAAGGGATGGTATGTCATGCTCTCTAATTGGCTCAGATGCACCTCGTGGCAGTATGCCACTATGTCGTGCATGGTTCATTTCACAGCAGATATAAATTTAGACCCATTTGTGTGTATTGAGTCTCACTACTGGGAAGAGCTGTTAGAATGTTTCTTGCTATTCTCGTTCTCTCCTGTGATGCCAGCTATGTTGCAGGGCGACATTTACACCGTGTTCTGAAGACAGCTACTTTAAGGAGCTATTTTTTTTTTTTTTCTGAAATGAAAAGATGATTGTCTTAAAATACCTGGCAGGTGTCTAATGGAGCTCAGAGTCATTGTTTTGACTTACTTCAACTGTCCTCCTGTGTCTTTGGAGGACAAAATGAAGGGAAGAACTGTTCTTTCGCTGTTAGGAAGGGAGACACTCTTGAATTCCTGATGCATCACGCACTCTGCTTGTGAACCCATCCTCCTCTCCAGCTCAGTTCACCTTGCCATCCTTTTTTGTACTTTAGGGCTATCTGGCTTTGCACCTCCATCTCTCAGTTTCAATATCCATTCCTCTGTTGGTTGAGATTGAGCCTGAATCAGGAGCTCTTTGTGTTGGGGGGGCCTGGAGGCTTTCTGAATAGCTGTTGGACAGGACTTGCAGGTGCCAAACATGGCCTGGGAAGCCATTGGGGGAGAGAACATGTACAAGCATGTGAGGAGTGCTGAAGAACAGTTCCGGGCACTGAGCCAGGTGTGAGGGTCTTTGCAGAGTAGTGGTGGGAGAGAGCTGCTACAAAGTAGGGCCAGAGGTGTATTCCTAAAGAGTCTTGCGGCACTATTACTTATGATTATACAAAAGAAATCAAAGAATACCTTGAATATATACCCATATAGAAATGGCTAAGTGTACTATGTATTTTAATCTTATAGGCTACCAGCCCATTTGAGAAGGGAGATGGTTATAGTGAAGTTCATGGAAAGGTCTGTAGGCAGCTGCCATTGCCTCTAGAGGTCACCACCAAGGTCACCTCATGACTTGAGGCCTGTGTGAGCAGAAAAAAACTGGGGGAAACCCTTTCATATAGCTGGGCCCAGTGGTGCATGCCTTACCTCCCAGGCTGCGTGTGAGGTTGAGATTGGGAGGATCGAAGTTCAAGGCCCGCTTAGGCACAAATGTTTGTGGAATTCCGACTCCACAAAGGGAGGCCAGATATGATGGTGTGTGCCTGTGATCCAGGTAATAACGGGAACTGAAAGTAAGCATATCACAGCTCAAGCCCATGCCCGAGAAGGAAGGAAGACCCTACCCTAAAAGTAACTACTAAAATTAGGGCTAGAGACATAGCTCACGGGTATCACACCAGCCTAGCAAGCACACATCCTGAGTCAAATCCCACTTCTGCCCCTCCCCACCAAAAAACCTTCCAAGCACAGGGAATTGGATCTTTCCCCATCTTCCAGATGAGAGCAAGGTAACCATTCTGTGCACCTGCACCTGCTTCTTGCTTCTAGGTAGTTCTAAGTCCCACGAATGGAGGGTGGGTAGTGGATAATTACTATAACTATTTGACTCTTGCTTTTAGTCATACGTTCCAAGAGAATTCATCATTCATGAAGGTGATATCTGGATTTTTCATACCTGTGACTCTGTCGAACTTTCAACAGATTCAGAGTTTGAGGGAGAACAGGGAAGTCATTTATTTGTCTCTTTCAAATTTCACCAAAGTTAAATCTTAATATCATTTATTTGCAACCTTCTGGTTATTATATATATATATATATATATATATATACACATATATATATATATTTAAATACTTTCAATCAGGAATGAACTGTAAAAATAAAGAAACAGAGGTTAGAGGAATTTAATAGCTGGTTTCTGTGTTGTCACTCACTATCCTGGTAATTACAGGAGTGAAAACTTTATCTGGTCAACCATTGCATGCAATAATGTACATTTCAAAACTGCTGAAAATAGATCTTAATTTTTCTTACCATAAACTAATGGTAAGGATGTGGAATGAGAGATGTTATTAACTTGATTATCCACCTGCTGTGAGTTTCTTTCCTGCCCTATGGGAAAAGATGCTGAGAGACAAATCAATTCAGACACAAGCAGTCTGAAAAGGGAGGCAGGTGTCCTATCATGTAAGATCAAAAATCTCTGTTTTGTGGCTTGGAGGTTAGAACACAGTCTCCTAGTTAGAGGTTTTCTCTTCTTGAATTATCACTGAAGCAAATATAAATAATCCTGAACTGGAAAGGGAAGAAAAACAAGAGAAATGAAACAAGAACCATTACTCAGAAAAGGGACGAGTTTATTTAAGGTTCATCTACATAAACAGAAGGACAGGTGTCTTTCCACAATGCTCAAGCAGATGTAGCAAGTTGCCTGAAATATTTTCCAAGTTGCCTGAAAGCAACTCTCTAATGGGACAGAAAGTCAATATCTGGAGCCAGATGCTGGTGGCTCATGCCTGTAATCCTAGCTACTCAGGAGGCTGAGATCTGAGAACCATGATTTGAAGCCAGCCCAGGCAGGAAAACCTTAAGAGACTCTTAAGTTAACCACCAGAAAACCAGAAATAGAGCTGCACTCAAAGTGGTAGAGTGCTAGTCTTAAGCAAAAAAGCTCAGGGGACAGTGCCCAGTGCCCAAGCTCCATAACTGGTTAAAAAAACAAGAAAGCAAGGCAATCATTCCTCTTTTCAATTTCACCCACAAGGTCTTTCTCTGAGAAGTTCGCTTATTTTGTAGAACTCCCACACACAACTCAGAGGTAAGCAGAACTGTTTTCCTTTGGGCTGGGATAGCTTCCTGGAGACAAACTGTCAGCCCAATGCATTTTGAAAGTAGTGAGCACTGATCATTTTAAATGGCCCTTAGGGAAATTTGGCTCGTGAGTAGAGGTTGTCAGGAAGTGTGCATAGGTGAGCATGCTTCCCTTTTTGTAGGCTCCAGCGACTCTACCAGCAGAGGGGACTGAAAAATTGACATCTGTCTGTCTGCTGGGGGCTGCCAGGAACTTCAGGAGGGCTGCTTTTTTTAGGGTGAATACCAGCCTCTCGGGTGTGGAGTTTTCCATCATTGCTGTTGGAAACATAATGCTTCTCTTTTTTCCATTCACTCTACCCCAAAAGAAAAACTTTCCCCGAACCTACAAACCCTTCAACTCTTTCACAGATAATACAAATGGCGTTTTTTTTTGTTGAAAAATCCTCCTTTCGCTTCTGCCTCTTTGTTGGAAGGAACTCATGGCTTTGCCAGTTGAGTCAGGAAGGTTCAGAAGATTTGTAATTATTCCTTGTACTGTTTGTTCAGGAAATACTTCAGAATTGGATACTTCGAGATCCCACAAAGCTGAAACTTTAAAGTAATAAAGAAAAAAATTATAATTGGGCACCATGCCCATAATTCTAACTACTCAGGAGACTGAGATCTGAGGATAACGGTTGACAGCCAGCTTGAGCAGGAAATTCCATGACACCCTTATCTCCAATGAACCAGCAATAAGCCAGAAGTAGAGGTATTGCTCAAGTGGTAGAGAAGCAGCCTTGAGCGAAAAAGTCAACTGATACATGAGGCTCTGAGTTCAAGCCCCAGGACTAGGACACTGCCCCCCTGAAAAGCCATTGACAGAAGAGTTTGCTGTCATTACTGCTGTAAATGGAGGGGGCTATTGAATATGAAATTCCATGGACATTATTAATTCATAATTTTATAAAGCAGAATATCTCAACCCTAATTTTTTCTGTAATTGAAATTATTAGTGGAAAACCTGGGTCCAGAGAGAATAATTCTCCTTGCTTCTTAGCATATCAATATATAAATACATATATAAGTGTATAGATACACACACATATATAGGTATGTATACCCATATACATAGATATGTATATACATAGATATGTTTATGTGTATATAGGTATGTATATGGGTATACATACCTATATATACATAGATATGTATATGTGTATACATACCTATACATACATGTATATACCTATACATACATGTATATGTGTTTACATACCTATACATACCTTTCCCAAAGTCTTCAGATCTCTTTCTATGAAACAAAACACAAGTACCTTTGGGGGATGAGAGTGGCAGAAGAAAACTATCACTATTAATAATCGTGATTATACGTGTTAATAACGGCAACAATGTCCTATATTTATTTTCCAGATGTTGGCGTACGTTCCTTATAGGAAACCCTTATTTTAAATATTACAATAACCCTGTAGTATTGTTTGATTATGAAAGGTCCTCTGTAGGTTTATGTGCTGATGCCTAGGTCTCTAGCTGGTAGTGCCATTTCGGGTAGAGCTGCAAACTGCAGGAGGTGGAGCTTACCTGGAAAATGTAGGTCACTGGTAGCATATCCTGAGGCCACATTCTACATCTTGTCCCCCCCCTCTTCTGTCTCCAGTTCTATCTCTGCCTGCCTTGAGCTGAGCCACTTTACTCTGCCACATGCTCTCCACCATGATGTAATTCTTCACCATGCATTGTCCCTAAACATGGACTGAATCCTCTTTTTTTTTTTTTTTTGTCAGTTGTGGGGCTTGAACTCTGGGTCTGGGCACTGTCCCTGAGCTCTTCAGCTCAAGGCGAGCACTCTACCACTTGAGCTACAGCACCACTTCTGGTTTTCTGGTGGTTCATTGGAAATAAATGTCTCACAGACTTTCCTGCCTGGGCTGGCTTCAAATCATGAGCCTCAGATCTCAGCCTCCTGAGTAGCTAGGATTACAGGCGTGAGCCATGGGCACCCAGCTTTGAAACCTCTTAAACCACAAGCCAAACTACATCCTTCCGCCCTTGAAAACTGTTTCTCAGGTATTTATCAGTGACAAAAGTTTGGCATACCTTATAAGATCAGTTGGTTCTGATCTTACCATTATCACGACTCTGTTTTCTGCTGAGGATAAATCTAAAAATTATAGGACTCTCTAACACAGATGCTAGATCTTGAATAGCATGTCATGGCCCTTCCCCCAAGAAATGGCACTACTTAGGTAAAAATGCCAAGCAGGGAAGGAAGATGCAGCTCCCTGTGAGGATGTGTGGCAAGGCTACTTTTCATTGAATAAGGAGACCTTTGGACTCAGAGCTGAGGAGAATACTTCTCTCACCTTTGAACCCCACCACCTACCCCCGGGGGTTCTGATTATGATCTACTATGAAGCAAAAATTGGCCAATTGCAGCCTCCAAGAAGCAGATGACTCCATAGCTTCCTTATTACTGCCAAGATCTCATCCTTCAAGGATGCCTCTACCCCCAATTTCCTCTATCCCTTTAAAGGGATAAAGCTCCTCTGAGCCAGGCACTGGTGGCTCACGCCTGTAATCCTACCTACTCAGGAGGCTGAGATCTGAGGATCATGGTTCAAAGCCAGACTGGGCAGGAATGTCCATGAGATTCTTATCTCCAATAAACCACCAGAAAACCGGAAGTGGCGCTGTGGCCCAAGTGGTAGAGCACTAGCCTTGAGCTGGGGGATAGTGCCCAGGCCCAGAGTTCAAGCCCCACGACTGACCAAAAAAAAAAAAAAAAAGAAGAAAAGCTCCTCTGAAGAAATTCTCTACATTGTTTTTACAGCATATTTATGAAATTGCTTTATTTGCTCTAGACAAGGAAATCTATTACAAGTAGTTCTTAAAAAATTACCCTTTTCTGCAGATGAGGAAACTGATTGATTCCAGTCACCAAAGAGACGAATTAAATTGCCTGCCAAAGGCATTGAGCAAGATTGAGGCGGGATTTGAAACATTCCTTGGGACTTTCAGCTTTCAGATCCTATTTGTTTCATGACAACAAATTCCTCCTTTCATCCTCAAGACAAATTTGCCTAGAGCCGCTCAGTGTAGCCTCTGAATAGAGCACTCTGACTAGGAAAACGAATGTGGTGGCTACCCCCGTAGGATTATTATTTTCTTTGGGGGATGACCCTTATTCTAACCCAATTAGTAACCACATAAATAGTTCATTGCTTTTTTGGGGGAACTATACTGCAAACACTGCTGCCTCTGGGCATCTGTAGGTTCCTCAGGTGATGTATACATTGCCCTGACCACCGTAGGTACTCTATGTATTGGAGTCCATGCCAGCCTGTGTCATAGTGGTGGCCTAGTAGAAAGAACGGAGAAGCTGGAATCAGGCCCACCTGCATTCAGATCCTAAGCAGTACTTGCTGGTCATGTGACTCCAGGCAGCCACCAAACCTCTCAGTGCCTCAGGCACTTTAATTGTGAAAGAAAGGTCACAGTACCTACCTCTGGGAATGAGGCCAGGACACAGATTCTACCACCAGAAGTCTTCACTACAGTCCCCGGTACAGGATACACATACAGGAAATGTTCACAGACTCCCGACCGTTATTAGGACATCTGCTTCATCCTTTTCCTCAGAGGGGTTCAGTTCACCCCCTCGAGCCTGCATAGCTTCCTCTATGTATTACAACACAAGGCTGTGCTGCACAGGTGATTCTTATTTATCCTCACTCAGGCAAGGAGAATGATCGCATTCAAAGGCATCCCTCACCCAGCCAAGTGCAGCTTCCTACTGTAACTTCTCAGCTGCAGTGTACATAGTTATAGGATCAACCGACTCCACCCTCTAGCCCCCTTAGACACAAACTAATTTCTTGTTCTTTGAAGCTTTTAAAGCTTTTGAAGGTTTGTGTGTATCCATTGGTATGGGGCTTGAACTCAGGGACTGGGTGAAGTCTCTTAGCTTTTTCACCCAGCATTGATGTTCTACCACACTTCCACTTCCAGCTTTTTTCTGGTTAATTGGAGATAAGAATCTCACAGATTTTTCTGCCCAGGCTGGCTTCAAACCACGATCCTTGGATCTCAACCTTCTGAATAGTTAGGATTACAGGCAGGAGCCACAGGAGCTGAAGTTTTTTTTAAGGCTGCCATTTATAGTACTCTTCTTTTAAATGCAAGGGCTTTGGGAGTTGAATCCTCGTGTTCTATCTCTGATAGGAGCGGCAACTGCTGGAAAACAAGTTAACACCTGTCCAAAGGCCTCCTGGGGCTCTTTGAATGAACCCCACTAATGTAGACCAAAGTCTCTTCCTCAACACTGCCTCTGCCTGTGCTCATGCCACGGTAGAACTCAACTGCTTCCCGAGCCTGTCTACTGTCTTATAAGGTGCTTCCGGGTGAACAGTTCTGGCTCACTGACACCAATTTGCCTGCTTGTTTTCTTCAAACGTAGCAAACCATGTCTGGGCCTGTGTTAGGACGATGAAAACACAGTCCCACCACAACTCAGTTTCCTGACTCTCGGCTCTCATAACGGAATCTACAGCAGCAAAACACCTTCAGGCAGAGCTCTGTCACTTTATGTGTCTCTAATTTACTCTGCTCTGTGATTCAGGTTGAATAAGGCAAGGTGTGAGCCTGGACTTCCAGTTACCTTGGTTAACTTCAGGCCCAGAACCGGGCTCCTTTTAATTTCATCAGTCCTTCTTCTCTCCCCTTGCTGACTGCATAGAAACAGACCGGACAGAAAAACCTAGTTCTATGGAGAACCATATAGTTACTCTACACACAGTATCTTAACATGATTTCACAGCAGCTCAGCGATAGCTGCAACATGATCATCCAGATGAGCCTCTTATGTCTGACATGTTTGTGGCTCGCCTTTGCATCCGAACACTGCTTTTCTCCCTTCTTAACTTGCCTGTGAATAACTGAGTGCTTAGTGTATGCCAGGCTCTGTGGTGGGGCTTACTCACATACGTCATTTAAAGCTTCAAGAACCTCATGAAGCACCCTCCACTATGACATTCATTTTACTGTAATGCTGAGCAAGGGAGGTAAAGCAAATGTAGACCCAGTTGTTAACTTCAGCCAGCATGCCTCTTGGCTCTAAACATGGTAAGATTTGTTCTCATTCAAGATAGAAGACCAAGTCTTATTTTGTGCCAAGTTCTCAGTTTGATACTCATAACCAGGGAGATATTTTACCTTTTTTTTTTTTTTTGCCAGTCCTGGGGCTTAAACTCAGGGCTTGGGCACTGTCCCTGAGTTTCTTTTGCTTAAGGCTAGAACTCTACCACTTGAGCCATAACATCACTTCTGGCTTTTTCTGTGTACGTGGTACTGAGGAATTGAACCTGGGGCTTCATGCATGCTAGGCAAGCACTCTACCACTAAGCCACATTCCCAGCCCTCCCACCCCTCAATAGGTAGTTCTTTAACAAAATCAAAATCTCAGCCAGAACTCCTACAAATCCCTTATCTATTTAGAGCCCACTGGGTTTATAACATTATCAAACCTACGGATGACTAGACAAAGGAAATAGATCTGTTTGGAGATTAGTCCATATGAACTAGAAAGATCAATTAAATCTTGAAACTAAGAACTATTTTAGTATCCAGAGAAGAGGTAGGCCAGAATTCACAGGCAGGAGATAGGATTTGAATTGATCCTGAAGAACAAGGCCAATGTCTGGAAGTAGAAAGGGGGAAGATGAGGGACAGGAAGTGAGCAGGGACAGGAAGTGAGCAGGGACAGGAAGTGAGCAGGGACAGGAAGTGAGGAAAGGTGTCTTTGGGGGAAAGGCATGGGTCTATAACAAGGTCGTATGTACACTGTGCTTTCTCCTCACCATTACAGCTAGGAATTCTGGAAGCCTTACAGTCTCTTCTCTGGATTCAAAAAGTACTTCCCAGCTCAACAAACAGATTTTCCTTGTAGCCTTGGGGAGGGAGGCAGAAGCCTTATGGGAGTTAAGTTCCAGGGACAGGGGTCTTGGTCGGGCTCCCTTCAGCTCTTATGTTCTACTTGTCTATCCTTTTCCAAATCCAACTCTTTTCATGCAGATAGTTCTTTGAAAATGGAGTGAAATGAAACCACCTTTGTAGCCTTTGAGGGTGAAGATGGCAAAACTTGCTTCAGAATGTCTTGCATGCTAGGAGATGTGCCAGGATTTTTATTGAGTCTCCACAAGGAGGGTAGTTTATTAACTATCTCCACCTTCCTTTTAGAGATGGCAAAATGGTGGCCTAGAAGTAGGCCGAGCCTACTTCACTTAAATCATGCCATTGGTCCCAGCTGGGATAGATCTCCATCCAAGTGTGATCTGTGCTTGCACTAGCTTCCTTTGTCATTGTGCTTCTTGAAGTGCCAGCTTCCACACTCGTAAATCCCTAATAAACATTCAATACATAAAATGTCCCCAAATGTTCACACCCTTCACCCAAGTGAAGAGTGGCAAGGAGTAATGTGGTATTGTCAATCAAACATCCAGTCCCTCCATGCATGTACTGAGTGCTCAGAGTGAGGACAGAGGCTGGATCCCACCATTCAAAACCAGTGAGTGTTTCTTTTGGCTTTGCCCTGTGCTGTGACATTGCACATCTTCAAGCGTTTTGCAAGCATTCAGGAAGTGCTCTTACATAGTTTATCTTTCTCAACTTTGGCGATACCCCAAACCCACAAAACATTGTCTTACACTCGAATTTCTACTTTCTTTATTCTCTTTTTCATAACTTTACAGATCCAGTGGAAACTGAAAAAAATAAAGTGTTTCCTCCAAGGGGAGTCCTTAGGCAATGCTGGAGCAAGGCTCAGCTGTCCTCAGGCAGAGGTAGGTAAACCTGGTCACCCTAAGGTAAAGCATAATACTATAATTCCAATGCCTACTGGGCAGGTGCATTAGCAGGTTGTGGTAGCCTTGAGGAAGATGCAGAATGTGGCACACATGAAGTTTCTCAGTGTAATTACACCTTCATAAATGAATGCCAGACTCCCTCCCTTGCTGCGTCTTAGCTATGGGGGGTTAAAATAAACATTTTAATTAGTCTCAGCTTCCAAAAGAACCTTAGCAGGCCAGACTTCCAAATCTGCCTCCTGGGGGAAAACACTTGGAAATCCCACCAGCTGGCAGCAAATCCCTCCAGAACAAAAACCCAAACCCAAACCGGTGTTTCTCGGTAAACAAATGACTGTTTCTAATACACATAGCTTCATTTGGCATCTGGCAGGTTGGAGTGACAGGATCTCAGGCACAAACAGAACCTCCAGATTCCTTATCCCAAAGCATGACCTGAGTACAATGGATCCAATCATCTCCCTCACCTTCGTTTGATCTGTTTAAATGGTATGGGTGATCCAGAGAGCTGAAGGAACTAAATCTATAACCAGAATCTATTTGAATTCAGGGTAAATCTTCCTTCGTCGTCGTCATCATCTTCTTCTTCTTCTTCTTCTTCTTCTTCTTCTTCTCCTTCTTTTTCTTCTCCTTCTCCTTCTCCTTCTTCTTCTTCTTCTTCTTCTTCTTCTTCTTCTTCTTCTTCTTCTTCTTCTTCTTCTTCTTCTTCTTCTTCTTCTTCTTCTTCTCCTTCTCCTTCTCCTTCTCCTTCTCCTTCTCCTTCTCCTTCTCCTTCTCCTTCTCCTTCTCCTTCTTCTTCTTCTTCTTCTTCTTCTTCTTCTTCTCTCTTCTTCTCCTCCTCCTCCTCCTCCTCCTCCTCCTCCTCCTCCTCCTCCTCCTCCTCCTCCTCCTCCTCCTCCTCCTCCTCCTCCTCCTCCTCCTCCTCCTCCTCCTCCTCCTCCTCCTCCTTCTTCTTCTTCTTCTCCTTCTTCTTCTTCTTCTTTTTTAAGTGCACATATTGGGCAATCTCTCTCTGAGCATAGCTCTTTTATCAAGGAGGTACATCTGTTCTTTACAGAGGAGGATCGAAGTTGAGACCTCCTTGATATATTAGCATCACAACTGGACAGTTCTGGACCTGAAATCACTGACTTGGCTAGCTCATTCTCACTCTCTGTATTATACCCCCCCCCAGGACCATTCTAGAACACTTGGAAATAAAATGCAGCATAGGCATGAAAAGCAAAATGATTAACAGGAAACTGCACAATCCTTTATGTCCACTCTTTCTTTATGTCCACAAAGGCCTTGTCTTTTTAGTTGTGGTTTAGAAAGGAAAAAAAAAGTAAGCACCTTCATTTTGACCCATATACCGTTACAGATCTACCTTCATTCAAGATATTTTTTAAATTTAAATTTTATTGATAAAGATGATGTACAGAGGGATTACAGTTTCCTACGTCAGGTTAATGAGTACATTTCTTTTTGGACAATTGTCCCCCCCCCTTGCTCTCTCTCCATTTTTCCCTCCCATTCCCACCGACAAGTCGTATAGTTCATTTTCAACATAGTGTCTAGTGAGTATTTGTTCATCCTTTGTCTTTACATTTCTGTGCCTCCCCTTACTTTCCCAAAGACAAATACATAAACAGACAAGACAAAAGGAAAAGAAAATAAACAACAACAATAAAGAAAAGAAACTCTTGTTCCCACTTCCTGGGCAAGAGATATTTATTGAACTTTTCTTTGTTCCCGGTATGAATTAGCTGCTGCTTTTTAAAAAAAAATTAGTTTTTTAATCTTCAAATGGTTGTACAAGGGAGTTAACATATCATTTATGTTTAACATATGATTTCTGATTAGAGTCAGGCCATTCATCATTCTCCTCTCTCTCTCTCTCTCTCTCTCTCTCTCTCTCTCTCTCTCTCTAACCCACTTCTGCCCCTATCAGTTACATCGAGTTCCCCACTCCTTGTTCATATAGATACATGAAATATTGTGACTCAGTTTGTTCACAGTTCCCCTTTCCATTCATCCACCCCCTCTCACTAACCCCTCCTCCATTCAAAACACGTTTCAGCTTCCAGATACTTTTCTAAAACAGTCTGTTAATTGTTCAGCGTTTACTCCATGGTGTTTTACTCCTACACATACTCTACTTCAGTCAGCTTGATTGCATATATATGCAATCGATTGCATATATATGCATATATAAGCCTGTGTGTGTGTTTACCTGGGAGGTTTATTTTGGGTTTGAGATCCAAATTTGAAAGAAAACACACACCCTTTGTCTTTCTGGGCTTTTCCCTCCTTCAAATCCATTTCCCTGCAAATGACATAATTTCATTTTTTTCTGATGGCTGAATAAAATTCTAATGTATCCATGTGTGTATACACACACACACATATGTATAGACACAGAGATAGATCTAGCTGAAGAGCTATCTATCATATTATTTAATCCATTCATTTGCTGTTGAGCATCTAGGCTATTTCCATAACTTGGCTTTTAAGAACAGTGCTGAATGAACAAAGGTGTTTATTGTGTCCCATCTTTTGCAGTCTTTCAGATAAATGTCAGGGAGTGATATCACTGGACCATAGAATAATTCTACTTTTTGTTTTTGTTGTTTTAGGGATCTCCATAAGGATTGCTGTAATTTGCATTCCTGCAAATGGCAGAGTCCTCTTTTCTTGCATTCTTCCCCCTATTTGATATTATTGTTGTTATTTATAGTTTATCTTTGTAATGATAGAAGTATTTTTGATGAGGACCGTTTCAACAGGAGTTAGATGGAATCTTAATGTTGCTTAGATTTTAATTTCTATTGGCCAAGGATGTTCAACATTTCTTCATGAATTTATTAACCATTTGAACTTCCTCAAAGAAGTGTCTATTTGGATCCTTTGCTCATTTATTGATTGGGTTATTGATACCTTGGAAGTTAGGTTTAATATGTTTCCATTATTACAAAGATTAGGATTATTAAGCAAGCATTGCACCCTCCTCTTGCCCAATTCTGTCAAGAAAATAATGTCTCTGTTAAAGTTGCTTGGTGTAGAAATAAAATAACCAGGAAGAAGATTTAGAGCTTGAATTGCTCTATTTTAGATTAGAAAGTAACATTATTATGGGAAACATCTATGCTTTTGTTTTGTCTTTTCTACCCACATGTCTTAACCACTTGGCAAAAGAACATTCTGATGTAAGTACTGTCTTCTTTCTTCAGTAAGGTAAACAGTGTCTGGCAAGGTTATTGTGCCCAAACACCTCTGAGGCGTAGCTCTGTCTTTCTCATGATCATCAAACTGAAAAATCACTGTGTTATCCAGCCATCCACCAGACAAGGGCTCAGGTACTTCTGGTGAACAGATCTGACAAGGGCATTTGGCATTTGGCCAAGAGCCATAAAGTCATGATGGAACCTGTTTAGGGGCAAAGGCTCAGAAGGAGCATTTAGGAAATCTTTCTTCCTTATTGTGCCAAATTAACTAGTTGGGAAAGTCTCAGTCACAAAACAAAACAGTGAATTACAAAAGATGTGTGGTGTGATCGCATCCATTAAAAAACTAAGAAAGTAGTTAGAAAGTGTTGATTAGAGTTTTTTGGTTTTAGTCATAAGAACTGACAAGAAAGGGATCCAACGGAAGGATGTGGAAGTTTACAGACATATCAGTTTGTTATTGCTACGTAACAACTCCAAAATTAGTGGCCTACAAAATCCAGTTCATTTAGTTCAGTAATGGAGGCTTTTCTTACCCAGGTCTCTGAGCACAACTATGTATCCTCTGGTAGTGGCTATGGCCCCTAAATTTTCATCCTCCAAGCAATCTCGGCCATTCTGGTTCTCACAGTGGACTTGAGGTTCCAGGGAGATCGAGAGCATGCTGGACCTTCTGAAGTTGAGGCTCTTCTGAGCTGGCATGGTGGCACACCAACACACACACAAACACACACACACACACACACACACACTCACACACACACACACACATACACCATGGAATATCACTCAGCCATAAATAAGGATGAGACTATGTCATTTGCTTAATGGATGAATCTGAAGATTATCATGCTGAGTGAGATAAGCCAAGCAGTCAACTATTGCATGGTCTCACTCTTCTGTGGCATTTAGACCTAAAATGAAGATGATGATAGCAATGATAATGGACTGCGATTATAAAAGGATACTCTCTGGAGGATCTCAGCATGGGATACTGAGGGGGGAGGTAGAGCAAAAACTGTTATACATATATATGAGTATGATATAATGAAGCTCATCAAATGCTGTCCAAAGAAGAGGGAGTAGAGAGGGGAGGAGCAGAAATAGGGTTGAATTTATTCAAAATCCTCCCTCCATATTACAAATGTATGTTAACTCAAAAATTAAAAAGGGAAATAATCTGGGGATTGGATGGGTGCGGTGGAAAGGTATTCATATTTTATGTATTTTTGCCTCACACACATGTACACACAAGCCCATCCATGTACAAACACAACATACAGGCACGCAGACATGTACACATGCACATCTCACACACAAGCACATGCTGTATAAACACACTCTTTCCATCTCATTTAAATAAAGGAAACTGTTTTTAGTCTCTGTCTTCTCATGTGTAAAAGGACAGGAAATGGTCTCCCACGTAACTTCCCTTTGTAAATAATGTTTACAAGCAAAATTCTGATATCCTAGATAAATGATTCCTATCTCTTGTTTGACACTTGCTCTTCGATGACCCCAGTGCACTATGTTTCACTCGAGTGGCCGCCGTGGTGCTCTGGAAGCACATGGAAGGAAAAGCTATTCTTCTGCCTCGTCCTTGGCAGTGGCCCTCAGCAGATGTTGTGTGGACCATGGAGATCTGACAGCTGTTCTTACATCCTGGGGAGTGCTGGAGGCCTAGCACTGACAGATCAGCAATCAGACTCCATGAAAGCATCCCCGCTCAACTCCACAGATACATGACAGTGTCTCTGCATGGTCTCTCGAAGGCCCATTAACAAGTGGATAGCTTTTACCTTGTGAGTTGGAATTGGTGTTGCCCAATAAACAAGCTACTCAGACAACAGCTCATTTGTCAGTAGAAGTATGTCCCATAAATTACAGACACTGTCCCTTTCAATGGGATATACGTATACTGAAAGACAGACTCATTTTTATTTACAATCCGGATTTCATTTGCTGAATCTGGTAACCCAAGTTGATACAGATTCCTGCTGTTCAGTTATTTGCTTCCTTTATGACACCTCAGCCTCAGGCACAAACATATAAATATACAACCCGAACCAGACTGGGCCCGAAGCAAGATGTAAAACTGCCTGATATTTTTTTAACCACATGAAAGAAGCCATAAAGGGAAATATTTGATGAGAGGATGGTCCTCATTTCTTTGTGTTCATGACAGACTCAAGCAGGAATTAAAGCCTAGTTCCAAACTCAGAAAAAAAAAAATTAGGTATTTTTTTTCTTGATGTTGTTTCCTTCACCAAAGTATCAGAGTTTTGCTTTCATTTTATGGGTGGCTATTCTGGTATTGGGAGTGGGCTGCCTTGCTTTAGGATGGACATGGAGGCATCTGGAAGTGGCTGCCATCTTGAAGGAAGAGATAGACATCCTGCTTCATGTACCAGTTGCGTGTGAACTCCATGAGAGCTCTTTACTCTGGATCTCCTTTTCTCCAGACATTGTAATGGCCACCCACTGCTGGACTGGGTGGGTATGGGGTTGGGTCAGATCTCAAGGGTAACTTGCCATAGACACAAAGCTGATGTGGTGGAGAGTCTTGGCACACTTCCCTGACCATCGTGTCTATACATATCCTAACACTCCTTTCTCATTTTGGCACACATTTACATACCTCAACACCTTAGTAAAGAATAAACTGGGAGAAAAGATGCTGTTGGGGGCCCTAGGGAAATGTAAGCAGTCTATTTATGTAGAGGAATTACCACTGTTTAATTAATATGATTGATGATAGAGTCTCATTGCCCCTACCTGGAGATAATTATTATAATCTTTTTGTTATTGTTAGTCATGGGGCTTGAACCTGGGGCCTGGGCACTGTCCCTGAGCTCATTTTTTGCTCAAGGCTTGCACTCTACCACTTTGACCCATAATACCACTTCTGGTTTTCTGGTGGTTATTTGGAGGTAAGAGTCTCGTGTACTTTCCTTGCCTAGGTTGGCTTTGAACCATGATTCTCAGATCTCAGCTTCCTGAGTAGCTAGGATTACAGGCATGAGCCACCAGTGCTGGGCATATTATAATCCTTATTATAGATGGAAAAATAAAAGTCTTAAAGAGATTCAGTACCTTCCTTGAGGTCACTTAAACACAGGCCAATTTGACTCCAAAATCTATTTTCTTCTGTTCTGCTATGTCATACAGCTTTTATTTCTAGGATGTTTAGGAATCTATTTGGTGGGTCACTCTAGCCCACAGACATGTGTGCCGTGCGGCAGTATTATCCCACCACCTCCATCACATTTTGCGAATTGAATGTCTTTAGTCTGGACACACACTTCCCATATTACAGTCATCACTACTACTCTCTATTGTTCACACCTGCCTCGAATCACACAGGCATGTCTCCTGCATGGCCCCGGCAGGCATCTCAGTTTGTAACTCTTGGTTTCCTTTTGGAAAAGACCTTTAACCAGTATCATTAGATACTCCTAATGACTGTGCATGTCACAAATGGTAGATTTCAATCAGGGCTGAGAAGATTGATAAAGAAATACAATCAGAATGGTGGAGCCTCCCTCACCTTTCATTTGCAGAGCCAGAGTCTTTTTTGCTTTATCAAGATCAGTGTCCTACCCTGACCATGCCGAGTGACCCACCACGGTTCTAGGTGAAGGTCAGTACATTCCTAGGGATCTGAATGAGGCCAAAGGGAATGCTAAATAAAGCGAGGGAAGAACTCGGAATCAGAAAAGACTGTGCTCATGGATAATGTGTATTTGTTGCTATGCCAGCATAGAAACTCTGGCCTCTGGAACATTCAGTCTGCCTCATGCAAGAGTGTGTTGATATGCATATCAAAAGAGAATCATAGAAAAATGTACTCAGATTTTGTGCCCCAAATAAATGCCTCTGGACTCTGTGAAATAAAGGATAGCAGTAGCTAGGATGAGATTTGTTTCTTCTCAGGCATTGGACTGGATTGAGAGAAGAGTTGAGTTTTCTCCTGAGCTGCAGGAGCTGATGAAGTCGGTCTGTTTTAGCCTTGACTGACAAGGGGGCAATGTAAAGCAGGGCAGGGGCCAGAGTTCTAACCTAGGAAAGAACCATTTCTTGTCACTGTAGAATGCCTTAGCTGATGGAACTCTATTAATTGGTTGTGTTTCCTACTCAGAGCCCCACTGAATCCACACATTCTCCAGGCAGATCTGCTTTCCTCTGCCCATGAGGTCATGGATTCAAGGTCAAATTCCCTCATTTATTGTTTGTTTATCCCATAGCACTGTACTAAAATTAGACCTGATTTCAACCTCCTGTTAGCTGTATATATACGGACAACGATCATGATCTTGTGATCAGGAGGGCTTTTGCATTTGCCAAAGCTAGGGATTTAAAAAAGAAAAGCTTTTGTTTTCTATGTTAAAGACTGCTGTGAAGGAAACGCTATTATTGGGTACAATAGGGCCACTATAGCTCCTATCCTCTCCATGAGACATTTTAAGAGTAAAGAGGGAGATTATTAATAACTATGTAAGGGCAAATGGTGCCAAACCAAGGCACAACAATCAAGGCTGGTGAAAAATGAGAACTAGATGCTTCCAGCTCTGATGCGGAGACATCTGATTAGGATATCACGTGACCCTTGCTGTCTTGGAGAAGTCATCTGTGGCTGCCAGGTGCTGGGAGGGGCTCACAGTGGGCTTCCAATGGGAAAAGAATGGCTCTCCTGCAGGCCGGCTTTTGCCTGGCCCAGCTGCGGCCCTACAATAGAGCACCCGAGAGTGCAAGTAGGTAGGTCTCATCACTGTGTGAACACCATGATCCATGGAAAAGCTAATGCTCATCACCTGAGCTTCACAACGAGTTCTTCTCAGAACTCAGATAAGCACAAGTTCAGTGGAGAGTGGCAGGATGTCAAGAAGGCCTGGAGCCTTACCAACTACGTAGTGGCTGGAGGAAATGGGAATATCCAGCGTGGAGAAAAGAAACATAGGCTGGCATTACATAGCTGACTGCTGTTGCGGGCAGTTAGGAGTGGTGATCCTGAGCTGTCCAGTATTCAGAAAATCGGGTTTAATGCCAATGTCTGTGATTTTTTTTCTCTTTCTCTTAAACACAATTCAGGCTGAGTGCTGGTGGCTCACACCTGTAATCCTAGCTACTCAGGAGGCTGAGATCTGAGGATTGGGGTTCAAAGCCAGCCTGGGCAGGAAAGTGTGTGAGACTCTTATCTCCAATAAAACACCAGAAAACCAGAAATGTCACTGTGGCTCAAGTGGTAGAGTGCTCGCCTTGAGCTGAAGACCTGAGGGACAGTACCCAGGCCCAGAGTTCAAGCCCCATGACCAACCAAGAAACACAAATCTCAGAGAAATGTTTTAAATATTAACAACAGAATATGCCCTTTAAGGACATTGAGAGAGAGAGAGAGAGAGAGAGAGAGAGAGAGAGAGAGAGAGAGAGAGAGAGAGAAGGAAGGAAGGAAGGAAGGAAGGAAGGAAGGAAGGAAGGAAGGAAGGAAGGAAGGAAGGAAGGAAGGAGAAAGAACAAAAGAGAGGGAAGGAGGAAGGAAGGAAGGAAGGAGGAAGGAAGGAAGGAAGGAAGGAGAAAGAACAAAAGAAAGAGAGGGAAGGAGGAAGGAAGGAAGGAAGGAAGGAAGGAAGGAAGGAAGGAAGGAAGGAAGGAAGGAAGGAAGGAAGTAGAATACTGGGTATAAGAAGGGACTGAGTGGTAGAGCACCTCCTAGTGAGCACAAAGTCCAAAGTCAAACCCCAGTATTAACAAAATCCATAAGGTGGGAAGTATATGTCTCGTTCCCTTATTCAGTCCTACTCCAGGATATCCTTGATATTCTTCTGCCAGAATCACTTATGCACACACAAGCACACCATCTGAATAGCACACATGCCTGCTCAGTGCCCCCCATAGATATGCTCATTTTCAAACATACAGCCTCAAATTGGCAAACTCTGATGCTCAAGTGATCTTCCCCTCATCAGCTTCCCTGAATATCTGGGACTTCAGGCATGTACCATTGCACCTGGCTTGGTTTAACATTAAAAAAGTGAACTAGATGCCTCTAGAAATAGAATGTATATCTTGTTCTAATATTTGTTCTCATGAGAAAAAAGATGTTCAAATTGTTTAAGCTTTCCAAAAAAGGACTCACTTACTGGACTACCTCCAGCCACTAGTGTTGAAGCAGAGGTTGGTTGACCAGTTGTTTGGGAAGTTGTAAAGAAGAAGGCCATTGGGAGTGGCTCTGAATCCCTGATGTTTGGAGCATGCTTACCTGGTCAGTGAGAGCATGCACGTGGTGCTGGTGGAAAGGAGCATCTATATAGCTCCTGGTCCTCTAGCAGGAACAGCTGTTGTTCTTGTGGCCTGGTGGGTTCCAAGACTGCCCACTGCCACATAGTCAGGGGACAAGATCATCTGCGGGCAGCAATTCTTGGCCCAGCTGCTCTTTGGGCAATGGGAGCTTTCAATTTTGGTACCTGGATTTAGAAGAAAGGGAATTTCTCCCTAAGCATTCCAAGTTTTCAATTGACAGCAAATACTGTACATTCCTAAGAGCCTGACAGGGCAGGAAATGATGCCATCCCCTGCTTCTTAATTTGACATTTCATCAGGATGGGATTTGGTGGCTGAGAAAGATAATAGTAAAATATTTGACCTTAAAAAAGAAACACTGGGTAAATCTTCAGTGTTCAGAATTTCCTCTGCTTGTGCATGGGCTGCAGAGATATGCTGTTTTTCCTTTTCCTTTTGAATATATAACATGTATTTTATATATATAAATTCCCCTAAAATGTATTGAATATGTTCCCAGAAAATTGCATATACTTTTACCTACACTTATCAATCATTAAATTTTTTCACATTTGCTTTGTCTCTTTATATATTATATAATACATGTTTGTTAGTATTATACATACACATATGCTATTATATAATACATGTTTGTTAATATTATACATACACGTATAGATGTAAACACATATATAATATACACTTGTACATTATATATAAAATGCATACCTATATGCATGTTGAAATTATATAGAATACATGTTAGTAGGTAATATGTATTATATAATATCTAGTAGAAGGTAGTTGCTTGAACAGTTTACTTCTCAGGCCCAGAGACATCATTAAAAAATGAGCCACCAGGGGGAGCACCATCATACCATGAAAGGCTTGAAGAATGGGGTTCACATCTATTTTTTTTTTTTTTTTTGGCTTCATAGTTTAGCATATTTTAAATAGATAAATTACAATACAAAAATTACAAGCAATTCAAATACACATTCAGTTTATTGCTTCTCCATATGATCTAGTGATACCTTAAAGCAAAGTGAACATAAGTATCTTAGTATTACTTCTATTGAGACTCGTCACAAAACTCTGACTATTCTATAGTATGTCTATTTTTGGTCAATAGATAACTCTGAGGAATTTTATGGTGAGTATTATTTTTTTCATTTTATTTTATTATCTTTTTTGTGAACATACTGTACAGAGGGGTTACAATTACATGGGCAGGATAATGCGTACATTTCTTATCAAGTATTGCAGCCTCCTCCTTTGTTTACCCTTCACATCCCTTCCCAGCCTCCCCCACCCCCAACACCCAATCCTCCCCCCCACCTTCATTGTTGGTGGGAATGTAAACTTGTTCAACCACTTTGGAAAGCAGTATGGAAGTTCCTCAAAAGACTTCACATAGAGCTCCCCTATGACCCAGCAATCCCACTTTTGGGCATTTACCCAAATGTTTACAAACAAGACCACACTAAAGCTACCAGCACAACTATGTTTATTGCAGCATTATTTACCATAGCTAAGATATGGAACCAACCCAGATGCCTCTTCAGTAGATGAATGGATCAAGAAAATGTGGTATATATACACAATGGAATTCTATGCCTCGGCCAGAAAGAATGACATTTCCCCATTTGTTAGGAAATGGAAAAACTTGGAAAAAATTATATTAAGTGAAGTAAGCCAGGCCCAAAGAAACATAGGTCCCATGGTTTCCCTTATTTGCAATATCTAGTATATGTATGAGTCAAGCGGAAAATGTCAGATAATGTGATGTTAGGAAAATGAACCCTTAGATATGTATTTTAATGTTTTTTCTTTCATGCATTTGTTTCTAACGCATTTATAAGATTATTTCTTTGTTGCTTTGTATGTCCCTCCCCCACAATATAACCCCTGCTTTCACTATATTTGATGTCAGTATAACTTGTGGAGGAGATGGGGAAAAACAAGTCATTTAAGGGGTTCACATCTATTATTGCTCAAAACACACACACGCACACACACACACACACGCACACACACACAAGCATGTGTATATATGTATGTATGTGAATATACATGTATTTATGTTTGTATATGCATATTCTCTATGTATTGATGTTTGTATATGTATATTCTCTATGTATTGACAATATGCATATATGTACCCATATATTTGCTTACTCTTTCTGACTACCATGTAATCCCAAATCCTTGAGCAGTCACGCCTTTATTTTTATACCATAACAGTAATTTCAAGACAAACATGCTAAGAAAACTTTCCCAACATTGAATGAAGAAACAAATATGGAAGTTCAGCTGTTTTTATCTTCCAAAAAAGTCAGACAGCATTTAAAATAATCTCTCAGTAAAACAGAACTCTTAATTCACTGACAGAATTTCTAAAATGGCATACTGGTCATAAATATTAGAAAGTCCTTGAGAGCTAGCCAAAAATGGTAAGTTGTGATTAACAGCTTCCTCTTACATGGTACTAACTGTTATACACGTATTATAAATAGAGTTTTATTTGCATTATAAGTAGATTAAATCCATTTAACTCACATAATAATCTTGAAAATTAAAATTTAGTGTTCTCTCCAAGCCCCAGACTACTTTGCAACTCAACTAAAATCACAAATTGAAATTTGAATGAAGACTACCCAATATTACTTTCTGGGCTCCTGTTTGTCACTCTGTGTCTTGGTAATTGCTTATCTTTCCAGATGAGGTCCTGGTCCTCCCTTTCAGAGCTCTCTTTCCCTTCCTTCCATGATTGGAGCTACATGTGATGCAAAACCATCCATCATACTCTAGATCCAAATTGTCCTCCTGCTATCTAGATGTCACTTCCTGTTTCCAGTCAACAGTGGCCTGTTCCATGTCACTTCCTGTGTTCCTTTCTCCGGCTGCACTGAGCACAGAAGCCCACATTGAGTTTGGATCTCCAGAATTAGGGTCCTTGGGTGCTGATGACAAGATGAACCCATAACTCATGGACAAAGGGAATGTGTATGAGAACTTTCAAGAAGTTTTAGGGTTGTCACTACAATGTAATTCAAAAGGACAGGTCCTCACACATCAGATAAATTAGCCTCCCTGAGTTTCAAATTCTCTCTCTCTCTATCTCTCTTTCTCTCTCACTGGTTATGGGGCTTGAACACAGGGTCCTGGCACTGTCCCTGAGCTTTTTTGGCTCAAGGTTAGTGCTCTACCCCTTTGAGCCACAGCTCCACTTCTGGTTTTCAGGTCGTTAATTGGAGATAAGAGTCCCACAGACTTTCCTGCCCTGGCTGAGTTCAAACACCAATCTTAGATCTCAGCCTCCTGAGTAGTTAGGATTACAGGCTACCAGCACCTGGCTCAATTCTCTTATTTGGAAAGAGAAAAAGTAATTTTTACTTCAGTATTTTTTTTCTGTAAGGACAAGATAAGTGCATATAAATCTTTGTATGTCATGTACAGTAGATGTACATTCTTCCCCTCTGAAGAGATAAGAAGAACATCTTAGAAACAGATGGTATTTTAAAAACATCAGGAGTTCGAGCAGTATCAGGCTGATATCTAAGCACCAATGTTTTGAAAATAATGGGGAGAAATTATTAACAACATGGACAAGCATACCCAACCAAACTGTTTACTATGAGAGTAAAATGCAGCCATTTTTCAAGAAAGTTTCCGTCTTATGTTCCCATTCTCAGGCAATGTTCCACTGAAACAAGTAATTCTAAGAAAAATACTTAGGGTTTAGGTTGATTCTCAACCTAAGAGAAGAAGTTTGATTAAAGGTTCTCCCAGAGTGATGTCTAGGCAGAGCCTGGTGAGCAGCTGGACAGGCCGGGGAGGGGGAGGAGGGTGCTCCTGGGAGAAACAATCAATAAGACTGTTAAGCATACAGGAAACCTAATGTGTGTAGAGTAGACTGTGCTGAAAGGCAGCCTGTTTCATTGGGGGAATTGAAGTAATGGCAGTATAGGAACATGAATGAGTGTGTGTGTGTGTGTGTGTGTGTGTGTGCACATATAGATGGCAGTTACTAACTCCCAATGTGTTACTTGACTCAGCAGAAAAAAAATAGTATAATCATTTATTTGCTGATTATTTAACCAACCTCCCAAATTTTTAACTGTCATAGGAAAAGGATAAGAAAGACAAAAGTCTGGGAAGTGATAAATCTTCATTTTGAAAAGTAGAAAAACTGATGTACTATGCCCCAAGTTGAGAAAACCAGAGATTTGGTATGAACAGACTATTTTAAATGGTAGAGACTGTCAGAAGACACATGTAAGCATATGAAATGAAGGAAATATGTGCTCCTAGGACAGTATTCAGGACTTGAAACCACTTTAGAGGGGTCATAGTTATATAAGTAATGAGTACATTTCTTTTGAACAGTGTTACCACCTCCTCACGTTCTCCTGCTTTCCCTCCCCTCAACTCCCCTCCAAACAAGTTGTATAGTTCATTTCCAACGTAACTTCTAGTGAGTGTCACTGTTGCATTGGTTCCACCTTTCTGTGATCCCCTTCCCTTTCCCAAGCCAGATAAACTTATATACAAGACAAAGGATACAGAAATCAAAAACAGTGACAACAGGGAATTAAACTAAAGGTGGAAATGAAAGAAAGAAAAAAAGAAATAATAATCTCTTGCTTCCATTTCTTGAAGTTCATTTTGATAAGCATCATTATATAGGTCATATCCACATCACTATTGAGCCACTGTGATCCTCTACTAAGAATATACTAGACACATTCTAGTTATGACCAATGAGGGAAACCATGCAGCTTATGTTTCTTTGGGTCTGGCTTACTTTGCTTAATATAATTTTATCCCAAGTCTTTCCATTTCCTTGTGAATGGTGCAATGTATTCTTTCTGAGGGAAGCACAGAATTCTATTGCGTATATCTACCGTGTTTTCTTGATCCACTCGAGGGACTTTTGGGATGATTCCATATTTTATCTATGGAAAAATAATGCTGCAATGAACATGGTTGTGCTTGTGGCTTTAGTGTGGCCAGATCTGTGGTCATTGGGGTTAATGCCCAGGAGTGGGATTGCTGGATCATAGGGAAGCTCTATGTTTAGTTTTTCTAGGAACTTCCATACGGCTTTCCAGAGTAGTTGAGCAAGTCTACATTCCTGCCAAGAGTGTAGTAGTGTTCCCTTTTGGCCACATCCCAGCCAGCATCTGTTACTATTAGTTTTCTTGATAATGGTCATTCTATTTGGGATAAGGTAGAATCTCAATATTGTTTTGACTTGCATTTCTTTTATGGTGAGAGATGTTGAACATTTCTTCATGCGTCTATTGGCCATTTCTATTTCTTCTTCAGAGAAGTCTCTCTTTCTTTAGCTTAGTTGTTAATTAATGGGGTTGCTTCTGTGAGGCTTTGTTTTTGATCAAGAATAACAACAAAAAAAGAAAGTTAATAAACAAAGACCTAAGTCCATAAACTTATACAAAGCCATGTGTTCTCACTCTATATTAGTCAGCAGCAGGTTTTGTAGCCCTAGACAGGCCTTTCACCTCTCTGGGTGTTGTATTTTTTCTGTCACTGGTCAGGTGTACTCTTTGTATCATACACACAATTGCACTGATGCACAATTATCAAAGTGCAAACCCATGAAATACCTTGCAAAAGACCAGTCCTTAGTTTTCCAAACATATCCTTTTCCCTAGATAACATGTTCAAATAAAAAATATTATTTTTAAAAGAGGACCGCAAGGGCTTGGATGAAATGGGGTTATCTTGTCAATGAATTTTCAATGATTTTGCACACTTTGAATAAGGTCCACTTTTCCTTCTAGGTCATGTGGCTAGATAAAGATGAGCTTGACTGTTCTCATGTGCACCTGCTCCATTTTCTCTCTCTGGACATTTTAGTAGTTATTAAACCAGAATTCAACATCAGAATAAGCAGCCAGGAAGTGTTTGTGTCTCTTGTCTGTGTGGACAAATGGATCAATGGATGCGTCAGAAATTGTCATCAGAGAGAATTCATTCCTTCCCCACCTCGAGCCTCACAGAGGCTCCACAGCTGTGTGCCAACCCCAGTGAAGAGCAGCAGAGTCTTTACAAGACAGAAGAGCATCAGCCCCAGTGCTGCCTGCCATGGCATTTTCTTTCTTCCTTCTACTTTGTCTCAGTGCCCACACTGTCTGTTGCAGATCGCTGTGGGGTTCTGGTCATTGATCTGACTTTACTTTCTCCCTCATGATTTGCTCTTCTCCCCAGTCAGAGCTACTCCCGTTAGTCCAGCTGTGAGCAGGTGCAGTTGGCTGGGTCTCATTTTTCAAAGACCTATTTCTTTTCTTTCTTTTCACTTCTTCTTTTGTTTTCTGGACACAGCAAGCCCCTGTGGTCTACTTTTATTAAAACTTCAGTACAGCAAGAAGAATCAGACAGCCTCAGACTCCCCGTTGATTAATTTCTGTACTCAGAGTTCAAGGTGAGGAGGAGGGAGCTGTTTCCTGGGTAGTGGTCGCAGGTACATTTGCAGGCCAGGACTGCTCTTCTAAGCTTCTTCATTCAAGTTGATTACATTTTTCATCAAACAACTCATTTGGGAGCTAAGTGCCTGTGGCTCATGCCTAGCAACTCAGGAGGTCTGAGGATCATGGCAGGAAGGTCCATATGATTCTTACCTCCAGTCAACTAGCAAAAATCTAGTGTGGGTGTGTTTGCCCAGGGCTCTTCCAGTGAATGGATACCACAGTTTGTTTCTCTAGTCCTGAGTTGAAAGGTATGTGTTCCAAGCCTCCAGGTGGTTGACACCTGTAATCCTAGCTATTCGGGAAGCTGAGATCTTGAGGATCAAGGTTTAAAGCTAGCTTAGGTTTTTTCTTTTTAAAAAAGTGTATCTAGCCCTCCCAAAAAATCAGCAAGAAGCCAGACTACAAGCATGGCTTTGGTAGAGCACCAGGCAAACAAGTTAAAAAGGTAGAATGCCCTGTGCTTAAATTTTGGAATTACAAAAAAAAGAAAAAGAAAAAGAAAAAAAAGAAAGAGGAAGAAAAGAAAGAGAGAAGAAATGAAAGAGACAGAGAGAAAGAGAAAGAAAGAAACAGAGAGAAAGAGGAAGAAAGAAAGAGAAAGAGGAAGAAAGAAAGAAAGAGAAAGAAAGAAAGAAAGGAAGAAAGAAAGAAAGAAAGAAAGAAAGAAAGAAAGAAAGAAAGAAAGAAAGAAAGAAAGGAAGAAAGATGGAGAAGGAAAGTGGGAAAGAGGGAAAACAAGAAAAATCATTAAGCTTCTCCCTTTGTGGCCTCTCTCCCCATTCAAATTCTGTTCTTGCATGGCAGAAACGTACCACATCCTATAACTCATGGTTCCTTAGTGAACACCTGCTCTCCTTTTAATAGCCTGCTTTTCTGGAATCCTCCTATGTCTATTTCATATATAAATCTCCTACTGCTCATTTGTATGCATCTACCAAAATTTGTACCTTCCATACCCACTTTCTCAAAAAATTCCTCTTGGATTTCTAAGATGACGGGATCCAACAGGTAATTCATTTTCCCCGTTTGCAGGGATGATTCTGATTCATTCTTCAAAGGTCAGGATTCTTCAGGGAAAGAAACTATCAATAGAAAATAAGTGTATAATTTCTCTCACTCTGTATGGATATATACAACTTTTCTACACATTGATGGTAAGAATTAATTCATGAACTCACAGAGGTCGAGAATTCCCATGATCCGCCATCCACATGCTAGGATGTGAATTGGGTTTGAAGATGAAGACCTAAGAATGGGATTGGAAGTGGCTCTTGGTATAAGTTGCGGTGTGGGTCTGAAGGCTGGAGATCCAGGAGCCATGATACTCTAGGCAGTTTCAGCCCAAGCACAGAGCCTTTCCCTAGCATTTCCCACCTAATCAGGCCCACTATGGATTGGATGCCTACCCACATGAGTACATAAACTAGGGAATACTTACATGTACTTAATATGAATAAACCGGGGCATATTTATCAAATGAGAAAGTCTCAAAAGCATCATGTTGAACGCACAAGTATAGTTTTCAAAAATATGGGTACAATTTGGCCCATTTTTCCTGGAGTTTATTAGATAACTATTTCTTGTGTATATGTGTATGTGGTGTGGTGTGGGGTGTGTGTGTATGTATGTGTGTGTGTGTGTGTGTGTGTGTGTGTGTTTTGGTCCTGGGGCGTGAGCTCAGGGCCAGTGTGCTGTTCCTGAGCAACTTTTGCTCAAGGTTGGCCTTCTACCCCTTGAGCCACAGCGCCCCTCCTGGCTTTTTCTGTAATTGGAGATAAGAATCTCAAGGACTTTCCTGCCAGAGCTGGCTTTGAACCTTGATCCTCAGGATCAGCCTGCTGAGCAGTTAGGATTGTAGGTGTGAGCCATCGGTTCACTAGACTTCTACATTTTAAAGGGGGTAATGCTTGCCTCAGAGGATGAGGAAAATTGCGAACACTTTTGGATTGTTGGAATGGTCAGACCCCCACATGCTCATGAACACTGTTGTTAAACTGTACACCATGACACAGAAAGGTCATCAGAGCATCGTCTCACAGACTAGTTCTGTGGGTGTGTGGCAGGTGGCTGTAATAACTGCTGGTGTGTCTAGGTTCTTTGTGTCCACATTCCATTAGCCACAGGGCTCTGCCACCTTTGCTACCTAGAAGTGGCGTCTATTTCTCCATCTTTGAATCTGGACTTGTGACGTGCTGTGATCAATAGAATATTGATTACAGGACACTGTGATTGAAGTGTACTCTACAATTCACGGGTAGAGAGGGGAGGGACTGGGAGAGAGTGAGGGAAGGGAAGACCTTGAACAAAAGGAAATGCACTCAGTATCTGACTCATATCACCAACATCCCTCTGTACATCACAGTTATAATAACAGTAAAGTAAGTTAAAGATAGAATATTGCCAAGTGACAATGTACAAGTTCCAGAGCCTAGACCTTTCCTTGAAAGCCCTGTCTTTAGTCAAGGATGCGTGTGTCCTGAGATCCAGAAATTCTCTTCACAAGGAGCTATGTACAGGACATATGGGACTGGATTCATTGCTAGAAGCCATGGGAAGTGATCTTAGTGGCTGTCAGTGGAGGATGAGAAAATGGATATATAAACCATCTGAGACTATACACCATGCTGGGAAGAAGCTCAGTCACTCAAAGGGTGTGTATCTATGATCCCTTCCATGATAGAAAGCCCCCAAAATAGGGGAATCACAGTTCAGATGCATGCCTGAATGACAAACAAGAGTTTACTCTAAAAATAACATGGAAAATAGGGCCAGAAGTATGGCTTAGAGTACAGCACCAGCCTAAAAAGTACAGTAGTTCAAATCCCAGGACAGGATAAAAAAACCTCTACAGATGACTTCAATTATACAAGAGGATATGTGTAGGTTATCACACATATCATGCCATTTTATATAAGGAACTTGGACATTCACAGATTTTGTTATGGGGGCGACTGACTCAGAACAGAACCCCCGCAGATCCCAAGAACGACTGTATATATTATGCAGAGGAAAGCCAACATTTATGAAGTTCTTACTATGCAGCCATTCTCCTTCTTCTCTTCCCTCTCCTCCTTCTCCTCCACCTAAACATACCATGAAATTCAAGGCTGTAAGGTATATCTTAAGAAAGTGATATGGAATCTATGTTTAGGTAGAACAATGTGAGATACAGATGAATTAAAAAGGGAAGAAATTTAAAGAATGACCACCTTTGGAGATAATCTCTTTGAGATGTATCCTTCAGGATGTGTGTGTGTGTGTGTGTGTGTGTGTGTGTGTGTATAATGTATATGTTATATGTTACATGTATATAAATATACATTTCAGAAATGGGCTCATTCTGTTTTCAAACTACCTCCCCAAACCATGATTATTCATTTATCCACATAAAAAAATACAGTTCTCAGCATTATTCTAAGTGGCTGCTAATTAATCCCTGTTGAAAACCGTCTTGAAGCGTCTCTAATCTCCTACTAGTGTTTGTATAAAGCCTACCAAGTAACCATGCAAGGGATGGGTTCTTAGGCATACTGAAGAAGGAACGTGGAAACACAAATCCCCTTGTAAACACTGTCAGTTCATTGCCATGCACTTAGATGCAACACACTGCAGTCTTCCAAGGAATCGTTAGGTGGCGCTACTAGATGATGCCATATTTGCAGACCAGAGATGACATCCTGAGAATGTGTGGGCTACTTGCAGCCTAACTTGACCCTTCTTGCTACCTTTGTATATTCTGCCTACACTGCAGCTCCTTCAAAAGAAAAAAAAAAAAAAGATGAGAATTCAACACCTTGCATTGTTTGTGAGCAACCTACATTTTTGGAACATGGCAAACTTTCATAGATGTAATGCATGCTGCAAAAATGTGTGACCGGTCTCAGGAATGCTTTTCCTATGAGGTGAGTGGATGTCAGGGTGGGAGGGCTTGCTGATGTGGACATGCTGAGGGTTGAGTTTGAAGAGGCGCCATCCACAGCATTTAAAGCCTGGCTCTTATGGGCAAGCATCTTTAGAAGGATGACATTCTAAACAAATACGAATTTGAGTTTCACAGTCCAAAGCATAAGTGCCTCACTGACCCCCTCTCGTGGCCATGACATGTTCCATCCATTCTCCCACAGCCGGCTGGATGTTGACCTGTGAATTGGCCCTCTTGTGGAGGACAGGAGGCCTTCACCATTCTGAGATTGCAAACTAGCTGTGATGAAGCCAGCCCACCACAAAGTTAATTCTGTGTTAAACACAGAATCCCTTCCACCAGGGTGTGTGGATAGATATCTATCCCCTTCAAGGATTCTTGTTTGGGTTTTGTTTTCTTTCTGGTATTGGGGTTTGAACTCAGGGCCCAGGGTGCTATCCCTGAGCTGTTTTGCTCAAGGCTAGAGCTCTACCACTTTGAGCTACAGCGCCACATCTGGTGTTCTGGTGGTTCATTGGAGATAAGATTCTCCCTGACTTTCCTGTCTGGGCTGGCTTTGAATTGCCATCCTCAGATCTCAGCCTCTCAGCTAGGATGACAGGCGAGAGTCATCAGCACCTGGCTGAAGGATTCTTTAAAGCAGAATTGAATCCTTCCTCTGTTCTATGACTGAATTGTACAGTTTGTGATCCAATACTCCTTCTTATTGCTCTACTAATTCTGTGGCATTGAAATAGCTTCCCAGTCTGCAGTAACGGGTTAATAACATTGTCTCATTTATCAGGAATGCTTATAGATAGGAAGGTAACTGGTGATATAAACATGGGACCATTTGTATGGATTTAGCTTCACATGATCACAGCCGTCTTGAGCTGTTGCAGCCCCAGGGTAACAGTAGCTGTTTTTGCCTGCGTGGTTCCTCAGTAAATTATAAATAGACAAAACCATTAGAGTGGTATGTGGATCTTCATAGCTGGTCTCTGGTGCCAGGAATGTGCCTAACTCTCTGGTATTAAGTTCAGATAAACCAGGTACATTTTAGCCAGGATCAATTGTCTAAACAATGTGCATCCCTCCTTCCAAGCCAAATGACAGGGCCCACTTGGTCTTGCTGCTGCCCAGGGCCATTTTCTGTCTGTACATCTTTCATGGCACACTAGGGATCCCCAGTTCTGACTCTGTGCCTCTGGCCTGGTAGTGATTTAGGGCTGGGTCGTACACACTGGGATGGGGCTTTTCTAAAACACATTGAGATGTTTCTTAGGTTTTTCCAGCTAGAAGACAGATGTCACAGTCTGGCCTGTCCTGGTTCCAATTCACAGTCTCACAGTGAGGCTGACATCTCCATCAACTTCTCCAATCTTGTTCTTCTTTGTGTGAGAGGAGGGTGAACACAGTTCTGACCTTGTTAGCACAAGTTAGCTCCTGGTGCTCAGCAAATGTTAACTATCACTACTTAAGTAGAAATACAACTTTGTTTTTCGGGAAAGTGTAACCCGGGACTCAAACTTTGATCCTTCTGCCTCAGCCTCTTGAATAAGATTATAGGCATGCATCACCATATCTGGCAAGATAAACTTGAAAAAAAATGCATTGTGTTCTTTCTTGCCTTCTTTGTTTTTTTTTTTTTTTTAAAGCAGTATTGGGATTTGAACTTGTAGCTGCTAGGCTAATGTTCTATCACTGGAACCACTCCCCATCTCTGCTTTTTGCTTGTTACCTTTTAAGGTTGGGTCTCACTTTCCACCCAGGTGCACATCTGAACTGCAACCCACCTACTTTAATTTTCCTGTGGTTTCTGGGATTACAACCGCATGCCACCTCATTCACCTTCCCTCCATTGAGATGGAGTCTCATAGACTTTTTTGTGGTTTTGAACCACATTTCCCTCATTCCAATCCTTCTACATACCTGGTATGACAGGAGTACCCTTGGCTTCCCTGCCTTCTAAAATAGAGTATAATGACTGACAGTAACCACTTTCACAAAACCCCAGAACTTTCCTTTTAAACAATGGGCTCTGGTCCCATCTTTAAGTAAGAGCCATAAAGTGCTGAGAAGCTGTTGAGATCTCAGTATGGTTCTGCCTTTTTCCTACAGAGCTGAAGGTCTGCATGCAAAGTGTTTGCAGCTTGCAAGGCTTTCCAAGTCCCCATTTCTATTTACTTTCACCCTCTTCCTTAGTAGCTTGCTGCCTGCCTCTCATACCACTCCGGAGCCCAGCCTGCCTTCCAACCTGCCAAGGAATCAGTAATGAAGGCTCATTAACATTCTGCCTTATGCAACAATTAAATAGACTCCAGCTGAACATCACAGCTCTTCTCTTTGCAGAATACAAAATCTCCTTCCCAACCCATGTGTGCCCTTCGGTGCCTGTGTATTCCATGTGCCGTGTATAGGAAAGAGCACTGCTAAAATCATTAACTGGAAAGTCACTAGACTGAAATGACTCTGGTGCCTAGGATTCCAATATAAGCAGATGGAAATCAAACTTAATGTCATCTGCAAGGGGAATGGGATGGGCAAATGAATAGAAGAAAAGGGGGAGAAGGTAGTCAAGAATCCAATATATATCCTACAAAATTAAGAAGAACGAGGGAAGGAGTGGGAAGGGAAGGGTTTGGTGAGGTTGTTGAAAGGGGAGGAATTAATCAAGATATATTGTATTTATAAAAGACTTTGTTAAATAGTAACTCCTTTGTATAGCTAAATAGTAACTCCTTTGTTACTAAATAAAAGGCAATAAATAAAAAATTAAAACTCAATGATTAAACAAGCAGAATTGTCAACTCATTTTTTTTTGCTACATCATTATTATTTTGTCCATAGTGGGCCCTGAACTCAGGGCTTGGACACTGTCCCTGGGGCTCTTTTGCTCAAAACTAGCATTCTACTATTTTGATCCACAGTGCCACTTCCAGATTTTTGATGGTTAATTGGAGATAAGAGTCTCATGAAATTTCCTGCCTGGGCTGGCTTTGAACCTCGATCCTCAGATCTTAGTTTCCCCAAGGTCCTAGGATTACAGATATGAGCCACCAGTGCCCAACTCAAGTAACTTTTAACTAGAAATGTTCCACCTTCACACACACACACACACACACACACACACACACACACAGATACTTTCTTTGTCTTGCTTATTAAAAAAGTTTTCTCTCTTGTCTCTCCAGTGGAGCTCAGAACAACTGTGATCTGGAGATGCTGGATTCATAAAACCTTGAGTGCTCATATAAAGTTACTACACTTCCAATGGGCCTCATTATGTAACATACGGTTACTAGCTTTGGGATATTACACAGTTCCTCTTGATTGGTCCGTATCCTGCCCACCTTTACAATCATTTTATCAAACTGGATGGGAACGCAGCTCATGGTAGAGCACTACCTGGCAGGTAGGAAGCTCTAGGTTTCATCCTCAGCACTGAAAAAAATGTAAAACCCCAACAAATAAAATCCTATTGTTAAATGACTCATATTAAGTAGGCCACTCCTGATAAATATACTGCATATTTAACTAGGGAATTGTAGAGTTTATCAATATTTTAGGACCTATTTGTTTTATTGGTTGACTTGTACGTGTGATCTCCTACACGGACGTATAACTCAGCCTTTGATGGGTTTTCTCAGAAGCAGACTTTGAAGTAACACTGAATGCACATGAGCTATTCAGGAAGTCTTCCAGGAGGCACTGCCAAGTGGGTGGGAGGTAGATGGAGAAGGGGAAAAGGCCAGGCGGGGGGATTCATGTCAGGAGACAGCTCTAGTCTCAGCCTGACCCTGGGGAATCACTGTTGTCAGGCAATGCTTTCATTTCTTCAGTCCCTGCTAAAGTATCTCCAATGTAAATGGCACCATAGTAGAAATATATGAAGCTGAGGGATGAGAGGAAATTCTAAGGGATGGTGGGTGTTGTCTGGTCTAGAAGATTGGATAGATATTGTAGAGAAATCAGTAAGATCCTGATAGGCAGACTTTGGTACTAAATCCTGGGTGTTTTAGAACCATGGAAACAAAGAGGGAAACAAAGACTAGTATTTCCTGATTCTCAGCTGTTTCCAGTTATTGAAGGCACAGATTAAATGGGCTATGGTAGGGTAAGATGCTACAATACTCGATGTTCCAGAACATCCTCTCCACCCTATCCGAGTATGGAAGGCCTGTATGTTTCCTATGTCTTTTCCACTGTGGACAGGTGCACATTGATTTAGAGGACTAAGAGCAAAACTGATCTGACCCTTGTCACAGCCTGTAAAGGAAGCAGAAATAGAAGTCTTGACCACAAACTTGGACTGGTTTGGATGGTTTGGAAGTCTACAGCTAATCCACACTATTATTACTTCTGAACTTTAACCACTAGTGGTAATGTACTATCACTAAGAACATTTCAGATTTGGTAGTGTAAACGTAAAGAAAAAAAGGAAACTGCGCTCCGCCCGCTGCCATTAATGAGCTCTATGGTGAGTTTTGCTCTTTCTTTGGACCAGAGGTGTAGACATTCAGTAAGAATAACATCAATGTATGAGGCAATGTCTTGTTCCTAAGAAATAGGAGAATAAACATCTGTGGTAGAAAAACAACAGGTGTCTTAGTCCCTTTGGGCTATTTAACAAAAATATCAGGTGGTTTATAAACAAGAAAAATCTACTTATCCTAGCTATGGAAGCTGGGAAGTCCAAGTTCAAGATAGTGTCGGGGGGAGGGCCAGCTTTTTGGTTCACTGACAGGACCTTGCTGTGTTCTCTCAGGATGGGAGAAGGCATTGCTCTGTCGATCTTTATTAAGACACTAATCCCATTCATGATCTAATCTCCTCCAAATGCCTCCACCTCCTAATTCTGCCCCACTTGCAAATGGAGTTTCCACATATGAATTTGGGGGACATAGCATTTAATCCTGGGCAATGGTCTCACAGGGAATCGGTCATTCTTTGTGCGGAAAGTTTGCTATGAGGATATTGGTAGCTTTCTAGAAAGAAAATGTCGACCTGTTCAGAAGTACCAAGCATTTGAGTTCTTCCTCACCTTCTCTTCCTGCAGGTGGGTGAAGTCACCAGGATGAAGGCCCCTGACCTTGGGGAACATTTTCTCCTTGTGGGCAACTTGCTAGGTGAAGGCTCCAGCAACTGCAATGCTTCTAGAGGCTTTGCCGGTCCCTATTCAAGGCACTAACCCAACTATCAGAAGAGATAGGAGTGAGCTCCAAGCTTTGCTCCTTGCTATCCATTCCCTAGCACTATAGTCGCTATTGTCCTGTGAATTCCTCCTCCTGAGCAGCTGCTGGGGATGGAGCTCCAATCCAAAGTCTCCTACTTTGTGACTAGGGTTCGGGAACTCAGAGAAGAAGGTGTCATAATTGCAGGTAGCTTATCTGCATATTTCTAATTATCCCCTTAACCACCCTTTTCTGCTAAGGTAGCTTGCTTCCTTTGATTGTTTTTTTTTTTTTTTTCTTTTCTTTTCTTTTCTGAAAACTTCCTGCTTTAGCCAGGTGGCTTGGAGGTCCTAGTTCATTACCTTTTGGGTACATCCTTTTTTTCTGCTGTACTTTAAGCGAGGCATTCTATTAGAAATTCCTTGAAGTTTGTTAGGTCCACATCCTTTTGCATACTGTGAACTTGAGCTCAGCCAATGGAAGCAGAGGGGCAGGGCCCGCTGCATTAAGGATTTAATAAAAAAGGAGCAGCCTGCCTGCCTGCTCTGTGTGATTGCTTGCCAGAGTTTTGGATGATGGACACCCTTCTGCGGGAGTAAACTTTGCCTTGCTGAGTTCCTTTCAAGTTGACATCTTTATTTCTACGTGACAGTCTGACATCCTGATCAATTGCTAACAAACAGCAACTACAAAAGTCTTCTGAGTAGCACGTCTACTGAAAAGTTATTCAACATCACAGTTGGCCTGGACAGTTGAAAGGCTGGATGGTTGGTTGGTTGGTTGGTGTTTTACAATTTTTTTTGTTTGCTTATTTCTTTCATAGTTTATTTGAACATTGTGCTGGTCAAAGAAAATAGATTCTACAGTCTAAATTCCAACAAATCACCTTTATATTATTTTTGATATGACAATCCCTTCCTTGTAAAGAACAGCTTGCAAAGTAAATTAACTGTTAATGGATTAGAAGAAGGATTCCCAAGCTCAGCTGCGTGTATGAGTCATATGAGGAGTACATTAGAAATACACCCATCTTCTCCATACTAGATAGTAAAGAATATCTGGTTACAGGGCCGGGTATCACTACCTTTCAGAGGTTCCTGGATGAATCTACCATCTAGCCAGGATTTATGACCATGGTCTCCGAACTGCCTGTCTGCTACTCTCCAAATGCATCAAAGTAAAGACAGTTCTGAGAGATAAAGCAAGAAGAAGAGTTCCAGCTGTCTTTGGAAGAGGCCACATTTCAGTGTAGAACTTCCAGAGTGGTTGCTAGTGGTGTGTGCAGTTTCTTGAGACCGTTACAATGCTACCTTACTTCGCTAGACCTAGCTGTTTCCAATTTTCAAGACTCAGCCTTTGAAAACACTTACCTAAACATATTTTCCAGTTTTGTCTCTTCTAATCACAACTCTTTTACTCTGCAATTGATGAGAATTAGGCCCTGGCCTCCAGTGAGACAGGAATCCAGCTCTCTCACAACTCCAGAGGTTGTGGTTTATGAGTGCAGTTGAGAAGAAGGATAAACAGACACTAGAGCTAGAAGAAAAGGACGTATAAGGAAAGAACAGAAGGGCAAGAAACTTGGCTACATAGCAGCTAATACTCTAACCTAACCGTAGTTTTAACTCAGACTATAAAAGTCTCAGCTTGGTTATATCCAAACATAGCTACAGAGCGCTGCATATCGGTACCAAACGATTAACGTCACTTAACTGAAATAAAATATCTGCTCAGTTTAAGATTTAAGGTGAGTAACTTCTTCTTAAACTGTAGTGCATCCAGAACTCTTTGTGGATGGACTTCCCAGAAGCAACTTAGTAAGGAATCTGTAGTAGATAAAAGTCTTCTCAGTGACTGACTAGGACTTCTCCTTTTTCGATGTGAGGAAGCTGGGTTTTCCAGAGGCGAAATGTTTGTAGCAGAGCTGAAAGTGATGCCAACATCTGGAGTTAATACTCTCTCTCCCAAGTGCCATTGGTCAAGCACTGAAGACGGGCATTCTGTCTTGGAACATCACTGAAAATCAAGATACACCAAAGCTGTAGCTCAGTGCTAGAGTATGAGCACGGAAGTCCTAGGTTCGATCCCCAGCCCAAAAAAAACCCAAAGTAAATAAAATAAGATTTTGTAATTTCTTCTTCATATCTCTGGAAGCACATTTCTAACCTCTTGATTATTAGCTGCTAGGGATTTTGGCCTCTCTTCCTCCCAATCTCCCAGCTTACCTGTCCCATTGGCCCTCAGGATTGAACAGTGGTTTGCACTGGCTTCTCTTGCCGTGGGTTTCTGGTCCACGGGGAACAGAAAGATCTTGAGAGCTAGCAAGCATCTTCACCTCTGCTCCCCTCTCTTCTCAGTCTCTGCATGGCCCATCCCAATACCATTTCCTCCTTGGTTCCCCCCTCCTCTCCCTGTGTCTCTCTGGGAACCACTTCCTTCATTTTCTCAGCATTATTCCCCCCCCCAAATTATCTTCTCTCTCACAAAAACTCAGTACTATTAGTAATTATTTACGTATCTCTCTCTATTGTTTCCCCAGCCAGCTTTGTACTTCCTGCGAACTCAGCCTGCCCTGGTCACTTTGTACTCTCCCACATCCAAGTAGCCGCCACATCAGGGAAATAAGCGAACGGACGAATGACAGAAACAGGGCAAAAGTACAAGAAAGCTGTTTCACCATTTTTGTTCCTGAGAGAACCAGACAGGTGGATTGTGTTGGTTGAGGCACAATTGGGAAGAGAACATTTTTCAAAGCCTGTGTTTTCTTCCTGCTGCTTGTGTCAAAGGCAAGGATTCAAAGAATCAAAAGTTAAGATTCATCAGTGTGTGTACTTGGTACTTTTTGGCAGCTTAATTCAGACAGCCTCGAGAAAGCTGATGGGAGATTGGATATAGAATCCATCCCGACGAGAATGGTGGAAAACAACCCCACATCCCCTTCCTCTGTTTGCTACAGAGCTTGAATGCCATCAGGATAAATGGCTATCATCCTTCAAATTTCCTCAAAGAGCAATAATTTCATAACCAGATATGCCTATGAGCCATTAGACATGGGTATTTTACCTATGAAATTTCTGTGCAGTGGGCATTGACCACTGACTGGTTGACTCAGTAGCATAGGACACTTCCCTTGATTAACCAAATGCACTTTTCCACCACCACTTTCTGGCAGAGGGTGGGTACAAGGAAAGGATGATTGGCTGGCTTTCCTCTCTTAGGCCTTCTTCTTGGCCTTCCTCCATCCGGGCATTAGCTCCTGTGCTTCCTTGATGGAGCTTTCTGCTGGTAAGTGTAGGATCTTGATAAATTCTGCAGATCTCAGGAGAAGAAGAAAGAAGAAGAGCAAGAAGCTGCTAAGGCTTCCAGGCCAGAAATGACTCTGCATATGACTCAACAGGAATCAAACAACATCAAGTATTTGGAAGCACATTAAATAGCAACTTGCAGCACTAAAAAAAAAAGCAGCATTTAAACACGTTGTCTTTTCCTCAGAGGACTTCTTATGGCTACATAGCTCCTTTACTACCCACTGTGAATTCTTGAATTTCTTGTGACATCTTAGAATAGCTTTACTTAAAAAAAAAATCCTTTCCTTTCTAGTTTTGACTACCAGAAAATGAATCCTGAAACATATTACTTGTCTCTTCTATGTTAACTTTGTTGCTGAAACTGCTTGGTCTGGCTTCCTATGTGTGGCTAGGTATAAATTCACAATTTAACCCCAGAAGGTTGCTTTATCCCGTCTGCATAGCTATAACATGGTGCTGAGTACCTTATAAAGAAGACAGACACTCCCCCAAGGCCACGGACCCACTAGGTCCCACCTCTTAAAGGCCCACTGCTTCTCAAAATCATGGAGCCCAAGCTTCCAATATATAAACTTTGCAAGGATGAGCCACATCCAAACCATAGCTCATGGTGACTTGTAGAAATCCTAATCGGTTAGCACATAAATACCCAGAATCAGACTCTTTGACCCAAACCCCAAGAAGTTCAAATGACAGATTTAGCACTTATCAACTGTAATCCTGGGAAATTCTATAGCTCCTTGGAAACTAGATGGCTTGGAGAAAAAGTGAGAAATCTTTTGCCATTATAAAGATCATATAAGACTGTACACAGAGATATGCCCAGCAACATTTCTAGTACACAGTGTTTCAAAAGTACTGGTCTCCCTTTCCAACTCCTAGTCATTAAATTTTCTTCAATTTGATTTACAGCTTTGGATATAGTATGAAAAAGTTAATTAGGTGGTCAGGGGTACTTTTTAGCTTATCTTGCAGTAAAAGACAACAAACCCAAAGCCAAATAAGTAGGCAAACCCAACCTAAATTGAGGTTTGGGGACTCCCAAGTTCAGATCCCAGACCATTATTTCTTTGTGGTTTTGGTTTTTAAATGAAAGTTATGCATACTAACTTGGAGAAAGTGAAGGAAGGGGTGACATTGTCCAAAAATGAAATGTACTCATTACATGCTGTGAAATGGTAACCCCTCCATACAACTCCTTAATAATGACAAGAAGATTATATATTTTTAAAAGAGATAAAAAAAGTTATACTGGTAAATTCTCCTTGATCAGCTATCAGCAGTTTGATGTGAGGTCTTGCTTTATATGCTAGATCTCAGATGGAGAACACAGTTGACAGACATGAACATAAAACCCAGAAGAGTCAAATAGAGTAGCAGTATGAGAAAGAACTTAGAGGATTTGTAAGCGCAAGATCAGGACTATTGGAAGGAGTAAATGGTGTAAAATCAAAAAAACAACAAGGCTATTACTGAGTATCGCTAGTTTTCACAAACCCAATCTTCATGTAGAGGGAGTAAAAATTTCAGAACAGATAAAGTGAGACCCTGTCCTTTATTTGCTGTCTGAAAGGCTGTGGGAAGGAGCTCTTTGATGGTTTAGAATACACATAAATACTATCCAATTTTTTTTAAAGCTTTAAGTATCAGGAATGAGTTAACATTTTCCCTTCATCTTCATGACAAATCCTAGATACAGGGGAGTTTAATTCCCAAAATCTCCAAGTGACTCCCTCTTTTCTGCTCTTCCTTCTTTTTGAAATTGACTTGAATCTGAAATAAATGCATTATCATCTAGGTTTTGGAAACCTGTTCATTATCATTTAACTTGATCATCATGTTGCTGGAGATTAAAAAAAAACAAAACCAACCTCCATACAAGGGTTATTCCAAGGAGGTTAATCCATGCTTAAAGTATTTTCCAGGTCCTTTCTTCAGAAAACTACTCCTGCTTTATATACACAACCAACCCTCAGACTGTTTAATGATGGCTCAAACTGAGGTGGGTGCAATAATAAATAATTATTGGTAACCATGGCAACCTGTTATGAGACTCAGGCTACATATCTCTCTCTCTCTCTCCCTCACACACACACACACACACACACACACACACAACCTCATACCCTGGGATTATTCATTTCACCGGTTATAAAACCCTGTCATTTATTTAAAGGCAGAAAATGTGATTTTTTTTGTAATTCTGAAGGCAGATGATAATAGTTGATGATTTATCAGTTACCTCAGTGTTTGACAACCTTGTTAAACTGCTTTCTAGAAAAGGCGATTTAGCTCAAGTCCTCTCAGCCACTGCCATGAACGCGCTCTCTTACACAACCACCCAGCTTTGTCATCCTGGTGGATTTGCATTTCTGTAACTTTTCTGGCAGGACCATGGGCAGTAAACTTCAGCAGTTTCAGAAATGAATTTGGCAGTCGTTTGGAGGCCACATTTGAGTCTTTAATTGGAACACTAAGTCCTACAATTTCCTTAGCTTGTAGCACTCATTGTGAATCACGGCTGCTGCAAAAGCCAATAATGCTTCTTTCTTATCATGAGCTACCCTTGAAAAGCAAGTCTCCCTTCCCACCTTTTCTCAGCTTCTCTCCATTCTAAGAAGAATAGCTAGTGCTTAAAGCAGTTTCCCTCTAGTGGACTTCCATGGAACAGGACTTTTCAAACTTGAATGAGCATCAGAATTGTCCGGTGGCCTTGATTTAGCCTTTCTGAATCTCCATTTTTGCCTCTGTGTAACGGGGATAATAGTCATAACTAGAACTGTTATGGAGATTGAACGACATTGCTGAAAGAATTTAACTCCAGTGGTCAATACTTGGCCAATGCTCTTGCTGTGAGCTGTTGACTCTTGCATTCAGCACACGGGTTTTTCTTCTTCATTGTCATGTTTCTACCACAACTATCCCTACCCCATTGTTTCCCAGAAGGCCTTGATGAAAAATTCTTACTAATACTTGAATCATGTTAGTTATTTGACTCCTGTCAAAGAGATACATGCTGATGGTATTTTTTTAAATTTTTTTTGGGGGGTCCGGTCGTGGGGCTTGAACTCTGGGCCTGGGCGCTGTCCCTCAGCTCAAGGCTAGCCACAGTGCCACTTCCGGGTTTTTTCTTTTTGCTTATGTGGTGCTGAGGAATCGAACCCAGGGCCTCAGGCATGCAAGGCAAGCGCTCTACCACTGAGCCACCTTCCCAGCCCAAATGCTGATGGTATTTTCATGTTTCCTTTGAAGCGGGTCACATGCTCCACAATTATTTGGCCATAGCAAGAACTAGAACCTCACTGGTACCCCTCTGCTTGCTTTATTCTTCCCGAGACAACACATCAGGGGTTTTAGGAAATAAACATTGATCTGGTTACTATGCTGGAGCCAACGAAATGGATACTTGTTGGAAAGCCCTGCTAGGCAGCAAATCTCATTGGCTAGATGACAATAACACCAGTGGACTGGGGGAGGGGCATGGCTCAAATGGTAGAGCGATGGCCTAGAAAGTGCAAGGCCCTGAGTTCAACCTTCAGTATTGCTAAATAGATAGATGCTACATGATAGAGAGATGGATAAGATAGATGAGAGAGAGAAAGAAAAAGGGAAGGGAAGAAAGCAAGCAAATAAAAACTTCTTGAAAATAAAGCAAGAGAAGGAAGAAGTTAATGGGGGAATGAAGTTTGTTTTGGTGAGGGAAGAAGTTGTTCAGAATCCCATCTCCAAGTGGCTTATATGTGTGCACACTTGCTTTCTGCTAGTGTACAAAAGCCTGCTGAGAGCGTGACAATCTGGGAAGCTGGAAAGTTTCTAGTCCAGGCTACACCCATGTGTCTCAGAACACAGTAAACCAGTTAGCTTCTGCTGTTATGTGGTTATATTTATAAAGTCAGGGAGCTGAATTAACTCTCAAACTAGTTTTAAATCCTGGGGTCCTTTGTTGCAATCAATATTCAGCTGAAAATAAAATTAGTTCAGGGTGCTCTGTGGAGGCTGGGTTGGTGAATGCAGGAGTTCAGTCTTCCTCACACTTTACCACCGGGAAATCAGAGACAAGCCGGGGATCCACAGAGTACAGACAGAAAACCACAGCGCCAGATAGAGTGCCTTCCAGCTCAATGCTTTCCCTTTGGCTTTGATCTATTTCCTCAAAGGAATGACCATGGAGTTTTACTCTAAATTCTTCCTGGACTCTTTTTACTTTTGACAGCTCTACATGGAAGCCATTATTAAGCTAACTGGGTGCATGGGCAAATTGTAACTCTATTTGCCCAAAGCTTTTTGAGAGAGACAAAGTCAGGATCCAATTTGAAAATAGCAAGGCTAGCTGGGCGCCAGTGGATCATGCCTGTAATCCTAGCTACTCAGGAGGCTGAGATCTGAGGATCACAGTTCAAAGCCAGCCCAGGCAGGAAAGTCCGTGAGCCTCTTATCGCCAATGAGCCACCAGAAAACCATAAGTGGCGCTGTGGCTCAAGTGGTAGAGTGCTAGTCTTGAGCTGAAATGCTGAGGGACAGCGCCCAGGTCCAGAGTTCAAGCCCCATGACTGATAAAAAAAAAAAAGAGGGCTGGGAAGTTGGCTCAGTGGTAGAGTGCTTGCCTTGCATGCCTGAGGCCCTGGGTTTGATTCCTCAGCACCACATAAGCAAAAAGAAAAAAGCCGGAAGTGGTGCTGTGGCTCAAGTGGTAGAGCGCTAGCCTTGAGCTGAAGAGCTGAGGGACAGCCCCCAGGCCCAGAGTTCAGGCCCCACGACTGGACCCCTCCCTGCCCCCCCAAAAAAAGGAAGTGGCAAGGCTTTTTCCTCTGGCATATAAGTGGAAATTAGAGACTATTAACTTTTCTTCCAACTGCTAGAACTGTAAGTTGTGCTGATTTCATTTGATTCATAATTTTGATTGGTGTTCTTTAATCTGAACTTTCTATTTATAGAAGTGTGTTTCTAGAGCCAGAGACCATGTATGGTAAAAGAGCTATGAAAATCTGTGGAAAGCTCAGAGGGGAAAGGAGATGGTTAAAAATCATGTTCTGTTTTGGCGAAGTTGAGCTCCTTTTCTATAAGAAATTACAGATCGCTATTTTCCGTGCTGTACCTTTAGGCAAGACAGATGGTACAAGACAGGGAACCAGAATTCCAGGGGGTTTCCATGACAATTGCTGGAGAGCCTTGGCCTATTTGTAATGATAGATAGTGCATTCTCTAGGTTGAAGGTGAAACTGTAGAGACTTATAACTCAGCAACACCTGCTGCTTGTAAGCAAGTCAAATGGCTGCTTTTGACCCTCATTGTCTAAAAAGCAACGTTCTGGTTGTTGACACTAGGGAAAGAGTTGTCAAAGATAAGAAAACATCACATTTTCTTCCTAAAAATTCTAAGAGAACATATATGACCAATATGAGAAAAATAAAGTGACCAGTGGATATGTCTTTAATGTAGGGTTTTTTTTTTTGTAAACAATAGCTGTCCAATTAGAAACAGCTGTAAAATGCAGCCCTTATAAGCTGGGTTAATTGTCAGTTTGTGTGTGTGTGTGTGTGTGTGTGTGTGTGTGTGTGTGTGTGTGTGTGTGTGTTCCACAGCTCCACCCCTGGCTTTTTAGTGGCTACTTGGAGGTAAGAATCTCATGGCGCTTTCTGCCCAGGCTGGCTTCCAACTGTGATTCTCAGATCTCAGCCTCCTGGGTAGCTAGGATTATAGGCATGAGCCACCAGCACAAGGTTCAGCTTCTTTATTTGTATACTATATAAGAGGCCTCACAGTCCTGTGCCTCTGTTCAGATGCTAGAATTTTCATTTGTCAGGAGGACAACCCTGAATAAGTCATTTGACTTTGCTTTTTGTTTTCTTCTCTGTTGGCACATCTATATAAATGGAATAAATCAAGGCATCTAACTGGTAGGGTTGGTAAGAGGTTAAGAAGTTACTGTACAGAAAGGGCCTAGACTAGGGTAGGAGTGCAATGCATAGTACCTATTAGCAAAAGGCATGCAGCTCAATGTAGCTGCCTCCACTAATTTCCAAATGACAATACTCATTTGCTCTGAGTTAGAGGACTACTGTGTGGTTAAGGTGCTAGCCGACTCTGGCTCTGTGATCTCTGGCAGGCAACTTGTTTTACTGAGCCTTGGTTTCTTCATCTGTAAAATAGGGACTCTTTTCCCCATTGACCCATGGAGAGGAAATAGACTCACACCAAAATTTGGCGTGGATGTGGTGCTGCATGACATCACTCTGACATCACACGGATGCCATATGGCCTCCCAAGTAGGTCCAAGAATGATTTAAGGCTGTGAAGAAAAGAGACAAGCAGGGGCTGGGAAGGTGGCTCAGTGGTAGAGCACTTGCCTTGCATGCCTGAGGCCCTGGGTTCGATTCCTCAGCACCACATAAGCAAAAAGAAAAAAGCCAGAAGTGGCGCTGTGGCTCAAGTGGTAGAGCACTAGCCTTGAGCTGAAGAGCTGAGGGACAGCGCCCAGGCCCAGAGTTCAGGCCCCAAGACTGGACCCCTCCCCAAAAAAAGAGACAAGCAGTTAGGGTTTGAGTGTGAAATGTCACCCGCCCCCCCCCCCTCCCCGGCAAGCAATATGCTAAGAGCATGGTAGCACTCTTGGGAGAGGTTGGAGCCTTGAGGAGGTTGAATCTGGTGAAAGACTTGAGATCACTAGGTATGGGGGGGCTGTGGAGAGGGGCTATGCCTTTGAAGGGGCTATTGGGACCCCTACCTTCCTCTATGTCTTCTAGTCCTTCTCCCTCTCACTTCCTCTCCCTGCTTCTTTTCATTTACTGCTGCCATGAAGCAAGCAGCTTTGCTCTACCACAAGCTCCCACCCCGATGTTCATCCTTGCCACAGGCCCAAAAGGGCCAGGAGTCCAGGGACTGAAACTTCTAAAACCATGAACCAAAATGAATCTTTTCTCCTTTTAGGTTGTCTTACTTAGGTCTTATGTCACAGAGACTAATAGTGACTAATCCACTGGCTCAGGGGCTTCATGGTGGCGAGTGGGTGGGGCTGGGAAGAAGGTTTCCCTTTGCACTGGTTTGCACTTCTGGTCAGTATGAAAAGAAAAGGCGTCTGGGCTCATCAGCTTGCCGGATGTGGACAGAATGGGAGGGTCCAGTGGGGCTTGTAACTTTCAGAAGCCAAATACTGAAAATGAGGTTAGATTTTTTTCCCTTACATCAACTCAAGAGGCTATGGGGCCTAACTGACATGTCAAACCTAAACAGCAATTGCTCAGTAAAAAAAAGAAAATAATTAAAAGACTCATTGAATTAAACTTTGTTTCTGGCAGAAAAAAACTCCTCCTAAAAATGCCAGAAGGGACACCTGCCTTTTCCTTGTTCTCTGCTGTTTATACTAGATTTATTTTTCTTAAACCTCAGTATAATCCCTACATGTGAAGAAACAATTACCAGGACTCCTGCAATCCATCTTGAATTGATTGTCACTTAGAACACTTTCCCAGAGAAACTGTTATAAATAGAGACAATTCCCGCAGGGACCATCACATTCTTCCTGAACTGTCAGATAGTGTAACTAGTTCTCAGTGAAGCAGGAGATGCTGAATCCTATACCACCCCTTGGCCCTTTTAGCATCCCCAGTTCCCCTGGCTGAAGGTGACTCTAAATGAGATTGGACCCTCATTTTTTTTGGACACCTGGACCAGGAAGAGCTGGTGGGCTAAACCCATGTTTGTGGGCTGGTGACTCCCAGTGCAAGTGCTGACCGTACTTCCTGACAGTCCCTAAGTCAGACCCTAAAGGGATCATCCTGAGTCCCTGAGGGTAATGTGGAAGTAGGGGCCTAGAGAATGATACCGCCAAATGTGTCATGCTTTTAGCATGCTGAGCACTCTGATCTGCAGAAACTAAAAGAACCATTGTTCCTCTCACCACCAGCCAGTAGAAAGGCTCTCTGTAGAATTACCCTTATCTGCATCAAGCCCAGCCTGCAAAGGACTACAGTTCCTTTCCATCCACAGCAAGATAATCATACGTGGATGAACTTTTCTTTTTTTACAAAAAACTCAATCAATTTCCAAAGAGACTGTGTTCTGTTCACATTTTACACTCTCCGTGTGTGTGTGTGTGTGTGTGTGTGTGTGTGTGTGTTACACTCTTGTGATTCCCACATGCCCACTTCAGGCAGGCTGTGGCCTTCCCCTTTTGCGCCTTAATAAATTCATAGGCCTTTCCTCCTGTCTAATTATTGTCAGCTCATTCCAGCAAATCTGGAGGGGATGTCCTGGAAAATGTCCCTCTTCATGATGAATTCCCTATTCTCAGCCATCTTAGGAGGCAGGCAATTCAGGGGGTAGGGAGTGAGCCCTCTAGTGGGCCTGAATGAGAAGAAGATATATGAGAGGCTTAGAGACTTATCTTCAATTAACCAACAAAAAGCAGGAAGTGGAAGGGTGGCTCAAGTGGTAGAGCATTACCATGAGCAGAAAAGCCAAGTCAGAGCAAAAAGACTTGAGTTCAAGCCTCAGTACTAGTATGTGCCTGAGTGTGCTTGAGCACACACTTGTTAAATACAGGTGAACATTAACTGAAAGGGAACCTCACATACTCATGCACTTGGTAGTTGGTGGCCACCAGAATTATCCCAATCTCATTTCCTTTCCTGATGCAGGTAAGTTCAGTTTTCCCCAAGTCCTGATCCTGTCTCTAATTTCCACCCCTGTTCTTTTGTTTTGGACTTCACATGCTGAGGATTGAACCAGGGCTTTGTGAATACTAAGTACACTCTCATCCACTGAGCTACACCTTAGTCCTGGACTTTCAAATTTCCCTGGATTGACCAAGGTACTCTATAAGCAGTATTAGCTTCTGATTCCTTTTTATCTGGGTTCCTAAGGGTAGAATGCTGTCCGACGTGACACCATGAGAAAACTCTGTCACCATCCTCACCAATTTATTTTCAAATATTGATCAACCTTGTCACAATTGAATGCTGGGCCTGGAGACACAACGTGGAGAAGGCAGGATCCTTTGTTTATGTAGAACTCTGAATTTATTGAGGTCCAGAGGTGGCACGAGACAAAGCCAGGTTCATCCAATGAGAAGGCAGAAGGGCACCAAGGGGGTAAGAACCATTGCTGTGTCCAAGGGGCACCCAACATTAGAACCTTTCTGATAGCCTCGCCAATGCCAGGGCCAGCGGAGCTCCCAGCCGTGCCTTCCCCTTCCTGTCCTGGGATCCTCTAGGATATCTTCCATGGATCACTATGGAGTTACCTAACTCTCCAGGGGAATTTTCTTTATCATCACAGCCTACATCTTGATTGCCAGAGTCAGTGTTCTACTATTTCCAGTTGTTGTCTAATATAGAAAAATATTGTCTTTCTTGGTACATTGAACTTAGTACTGTTTCTGGAGTTCTTTTGCTGTTGTAACTCTTGGTCATGAGGCTTGAACTCAGGGCCTAACCTCTTTTTGCTCAAGGCTAGCCACTCTACCATGTGAGCTATAGCACCACTTCTGGCTTTTTCTGTGACTAATTGGGGATAAGAGTCTCACAGACTTTCCTACCTGGGCTGGATTTGAACCTTGCTTCTCAAATCTCAGCCTTCTGAGTGGCTAGAATTATGAGCATGAGACACTGGCACCCAGTTGGAGTTCCTATACTTCATGAAACATCAGAGATTATACTTTTATTTTTTTTGTCAAGTTTTACACACACATGTTCACACACACACACATAGTGATAGTTGTTGGACCCAGAGCCTCTTGCATGCTAAACAAATGCTCTACCACTGCACTACACTCCCAACTATTAACGGATGTTCTGATCACCCAATAGCTCCTACTTGGGAGAACAGGTGAGTTTTATTTCAGTCTCTGAGGCCTAAGCTCCCTCGGTGTCAGATATTTCCCTCTGGGTTTAAAAGGTGGGTTGTTTAAAGACACTTCCTGTTGAAACTCCATGCAACACCATAATGGGCCTCGCAGGCACTTTTATGGGCCACCTCCATACATTGGTTTTACTTTGCATTTTAGACATTTTGGGTAATTTGAAAGATGCCATAAAAGTTATACCCCACTGTAATTATACCCTGGTGAGTAAAATGCATGATTTAATAGTTCCTGGGCTTTAAAGTAAAGTCAGTGTTATATTTAGTTATGTAATGACTAATGAGGCAATCTCCACAATTCAACTACAGTCCTGTATTTCCTGGACACACCAGCCAGAGAGGATGGCTGGGGAAGTACATTAAAAATAAGGGGCTTCAAAATGTTTACAAACAAGACCACACTAAAGCTACCAGCACAACAATGTTTATTGCAGCATTATTTACCATAGCTAAGATATGGAACCAACCCAGATGCCCCTCAGTAGATGAATGGATCAAGAAAATGTGGTATATATACACAATGGAATTCTATGTCTCCATCAGAAAGAATAACATTGCCCCATTTGTTAGGAAATGGAAAAACTTGGAAAAAATTATATTAAGTGAAGTAAGCCAGGCCCAAAGAAACATAGGTCCCATGGTTTCCCTTATTTGTAATATCTAGTATATGTATGAGTCAAGCGGAAAAGGTCAGATAATGTGATGTCAGGAAAATGAACCCTTAGATATGTATTTTAATGTTTTTTCTTTCATGCATGTGTTTCTAACACATTTATAAGATTATTTTTTGTTGCTTTGTATGTCCCTCCCCCACAGTATAACCCCTGCTTTCACTATATTTGATGTCAGTATAACTTGTGGAGGAGATAGGGAAAAACCAGTTGTTTAAGGATACAGGTGGACCTGTTGCAACAATGAGAAGTACAAGTTGTCATGTCCAAAATGAGCTTTACAACGTCGGTGGGCGGGGGGAAGGAGGGGGAAGGACAAAAAAAAAAGAAAAACGTGGATATTTTCCAGTTTCAAACTGGTACAAATAAATGGTTAAAAATAAAATTATTCTAAACAGTCATCTATAGATTTTTGAATGAACATATTTTTATTTATCTTGGGTAAATATAAAACGTTTTTCCCAGTTTTTCAAAGTGGTTATACCATGATGCATTCTCAATAATAAAGTATGAGAGCTCAGTTTGTCTGTTCTCAGAACTTAGTGCTTTCTATTCATTTGCTCCATGTTTTTCTGCTTTTAATTATTTATTTATTTCATTTCTATTAAGTATCAATTTCTGATTTTCCATTTCCAAAACAAAAGTATAAGTTAATTATATATTCTGCTACATTTTAAGCCCATTAATTCTTACTAGATATTATTGTAGATTTAATAAAAATTTCTGTTCATATGGAAAAAAAATAAGGGGCTTCAAAGTCTTCATGTTCCTTGTAAGGGAAATAGCACAGTCTCAACATTAAAAATAAGAAGTGCACGTTAATAACTACAGATCACAGCAGAACACTTCCCCAACCTCTAGAATTTTATAGCCCTGCATGAGCTTTCACCATTAAATTTCTGCTCAAAAGTTAGATGCCCTGGTTATCTTTGCTTTCCCAGCCTGCCCTTCCACAGGAAGCGCCCAAGAACCAAGTGGAAATCTTTCGAAATGTCCTGTATTTGCATAACATCACTATCTAGTAGTCAAAGATGTGTTGAATACTGCTTTAAATGGCACAGACACCTTGGAGGTAGATTCTGTCCTATCCCAGAGAACTGAGGCCCTGATTGGACATGTTATACAAGTTCATCTATTTGCCCTAGCCCCATACTTAATTTATTGGATACTTAATTTATTTCTTTTGAACTTGTTTCAGTGTTCTTGTTTTTAAAACTTACATTTATTTTCAAAGGCAACTTCATGTCCCTACTATAAATGGAAAATCATTATCACTTTTCATAAGTAGGAAATAACTATGAAAATAGATACAAGTGCAAAAACAACATTAAGAAATTCTAGTTTGGTTCTCTGGACCTCCAAAGTCTGAGACTGGCTTTCTTCACTGAAAGAAGGGCAGAAAAACAAATACATGTTGTAGAGGTATAGAAAATACATTAAAGCCAAAATTTAGCCCAGAGCTAATGTAATCCTAGCTACTCAGTGGGCTGAGATCTAAGGATTAAAGTCTGAAGCCATCCTAGGCAAGAAAGTTTATGTGACTCTTAAATTAACCAGCAAAACGCTTAAAGTAGAGGTCTGACTCAAGTGGTAGAGTGCCAGGTTTGAATTAAAAAGCTAAGGAAGAACATAAGCCCTGAATTCAAGGCCCAGTATGGGCACACACATATGTGCTCATGTGCACACACAGGCTATACAGACATTATCAAAAAACATAATGGAAACTAAGCAAAGAAGTGAAATAAAATAAGACTATGTACTGAGACTTTCTCCCACACATAATCAGAATGAATGAAATATTTTCAAGCATAAAATTTTCTTATTATGTGATCAGCTTTCCAAATCCAAATTTCTTTCCCATGCTTTGTCAGCTAACTCTTGAGTCTCAATTCTTAGCTGAAAGTGAAATCAATCTCCTAGGTTTAAATAGAACACCCTTAGAACCTGGTACTATGTGGCATTCAGAAAAACCTTATGACCAATGTTCACTTCAGGAGGGGCCATGGATAAGCTACCTTATCCAGATACCTTAGGCAGGGCTTCCTGAGATCTTGAATGCTCTTGTTTAGTTCTATATCATCACCCATGGCAGTGGTATATGGGAGTGAGTGACAATTCACACTCAGAATAATGCTGTAAGGATGTCTGGGTGGCTGTTGATGAGAGGAATATCTGCTCATCTATCAGAGGCTTAAGAGGGTTCATCGGGAAGCATAGGAGGCTCTGATTTTTTGGGGGGGTTGAGAGGGCTAGTACCAAGTCTTGAACGCATGGCCTGGGCCTGGTCTCTTAGATTTATCACTCAAGGCTGGCCCTCTAGCACTTGAACCATACCCCTTCTTCCTGCTTTTTGGTGGTTAATTGGGGATATGAGTCTGATAGATTTTACTGCCTGGACTGGCTGATACAAAGGGACAGAGGACCCGTACTTCACTTCAATTAGGGACACTACTAAAGCCTCCATCTTGTGGAAAGCCCCACTTCAGCTCCATTATAGGCTAGCTTCTCCCATGCCTAGAATGAAAGACTTTTTCTTTTTGCTTTTCTTCTGCCTTCTTTAGAATATCTGTAAAACTCTCAATCCTCAGCAAGCCTGCTGTGTGCCCCCCCTCCTCTCTCTCTGTGAAAGTGTGGACAGGAGTTCAAACGAAACTGTGATGGGATGAGTAGAATATTGCTTTTATGCATGATGCATGTGTCAAGAACTAGGAATGCTAAAAAAAAAAATCCAACTGAAAAGAGGGAGGCAAGGAATGCAGGCCAAAATGGAAGGGCAAAGTAAGGAGAGGAAATGAATGAGAGAGTCTCCACATGAAATCTTACCTGGAGATGAACCAAAAATAGGCAAAGCCAAGTGACCACTAAGAACATTAATAATGATATCCCTCGAGGTTTTCCAGAAAGCTCAACAGATGTCATTCCAAGAGCCAGGAAGGCACAGCAGTCCCTCTGCCTTCTCTGTCTCCCAAAGGCCTGACCTGCTTGAGAACAGCTTGAACTTGTTCTACTAGCAGAAGCCACTGGTGGTCTGTTGGAGGAGTAAGTGCTTGCCTTACCTCTGCATCTGGTCAGTGGCATGGGTGGCAGCACACTGGCTATGTGCCCTGGTCCCTTCCTAGCAACGTGGGCTGACAAGAGACAGAAGTGCTACCAAAACCCCGGCTCCTGGAAAGGAGGCTGTGACCAGCTTAGCTAGTAAAGAAGAATGGTCACAGCAAGCAGGAGTCTGTCTTCCTTGCCTACTGTATTGGTTGGTGAAGAAGAGAAGATACAGATATGATTTGGTCTTCGAGGATTTTATAGAAACATAGTATATGAATCATCATAGTTTGTCCCAAGCTAACTCTCTGGGAGAATGTGTGATTGCTTTTTATTAAAGTGTAACACATCGCTTTCTCTGCTCTCTACCTCTCCAGCTTGCCTTGATCAGCAGGCTTCTCAGCACAAGACAGAAGTACGTCATCAAAGTAGAGCTAGGGAGGCAGGGGTCAACCACACTGTAATATTTAACCATATTAATTAAAGCAGTAACTGGAGAAACCTCATTTAAATGTTCAACTTCAAAGGAGACCAAGGACAAGGGGCTTATTGATAGCCCCTGTGGGCATGCACCTGTTGAAGGCATGAAAAATTAAAGTAAGCAAGACCTCTATTACTCAATGATGGTGGTTCTGCTGACTCTGACTGTCTATAGCCCTGGCATTATAGGCCCTGGGTGTGGAAAAGATAAATAAATACTGAATAGAAATCAAAGAGTATGGGAAGATCATCTGTAAATGTGTGTTCTGACTAACAGAGAGAAAATAAGTCAGCATAAGGAATGGTCATTATAGGGATCTGATTCTCTATGGGATCTGATTTGCTAGGATCATTCTGAGAAATGAATGGCAAAGTCAGACCCCCTAGTAAAGATACAAGCTTCCACTACACACATGAACCTCGGCTGAAATTCACAGTACTTATTCTGCAAAACAACAGGTCCAAACATGCTGGAACATTTCAAATGGCAACAGTCAGCCTTCAGGTTATCAAGTATAATTTTAAAGAAATAAAATTACAGCTAGCCAAATGAACTTTTTAAAAAAAAAGTCACACCTGTAATCCTAGCTACTCAGGAGGCTGAGATCTGAGGATCACAGTCTGCAGCCAGCCCGGGAAGAAAAGTCCCCTGAGACTCATCTCCAGTTGACCACACAAAAACCAAAAAGTGATGCTGGGGCTCAAAGTGGTAGAGCACTAGCTTTGAGAAAAGAGCTCAGAGACAGCACCCAGGCCCAGATTTAAGCCTCATGACCAACACACAGCAACAACAACAACAAAAATAAAACCAAGTAATTGCAGTTACGTTGTGCATTACTGGTTTTATTCGAGTCAAGGAAGTCTCCTATGACTTCAGCGTCTAAGAGAAAATTGGTACTGAAAAAGATGAGGAAAGTCAGAGTTGCCAGAAAGTAAACATCTTCAAGTGAGTTGAGATGCCACAAACAACACAGATGGGAGGCCAGGAGGGTCAGGCAAGAGAGATGGCTAGGGTCATTCCACAAGACCTTCCATGACAATCTCTTAGATTTGAGGAAGGAACTGACATGGCTAATAAGCACCATTCTGTCTGCATGTCACCCAGCGTGGGCTTAACCTTACCACGCTGTACCTTTTCTGAGGATTGGTTTGTCCTTTATCGACCTCAAAAAAAATCCCTTTATTTTAGTCTTCTTGGTGGAAGAAGGGGAAGAGAAGGTAAAAGGAAAGATTCAAAAAAAAAACAGAGAAGGAGGAGGAGGAGGAGGAGGAGAGGAGGAGGAAGTGAACCAGTGCTCAATGAACCCTCAAGTGTGAAAGGCTAATCCAGAAATCATTCAGTAATCACCACCATGAGATCAGACTGCGTGGCATCTTCTCTTAAGAACATGTTCACCTCTCTCACCTTCCACAAAGCCTCAGCTCAGTTCCTGAAACCTGCAGTTCTGCCAGTGCTTGGCCCCATTTCCCCCTTCCCCCGCCCTACACCACTAGCTGCCTTCTGAAGTCCTTCATGGAACTCTCTTCAGGGAAATAGACTTTTCTTGTTTCCAAGAGAAAGGCATAGGCCCACCCACATAGTAAACAGAAACTGGAGTGTGGAGGGCTGTGGGAAGTTCCAAGACCCTACAACTGGAAAGTTGGTTTTTTTTTTATTTTAAAGGGTGAGTTTCAGGGGGCTCTAACATGAACAGGAAGACCAAACAGTGCCTGGAACTTGGCTGCACATAATGTTCAGAACAGTGCTCGTGGATCTGTCCTGCTCCTAGAAGTGTTGAAAGAGTCATTATGTGTTCAGACATTTGGCTGACAGTCAAATAACTTGTTACTTCCTGTTACCAAGTCAAACCTTGTTGTTTTTTTTTTAAATTTGTGAATTTCTAAGAAGTAGTACTAGGTTGAATTAAAAGTAAGGGATTAGCCTAGTGCTGGTGGCTCACACCTGTAATCCTAGCTACTCAGGACACTGAGATCTGAGAAAAAAATGGAAGTGGTTCTATGGTTCAAAGTGGTAGAGCGAGCTAGCCTTGAGCATCAGGGACAGTGCCCAGGCCCTGAGTTCAAGCCTGACAACTGACTCTTGCCCCTGAAAATGTAAAGTATTGTTTCTTCAGTGGAGGACATAGGAATAGGGTGGAGTAGGGGGTAGGATTGCTTCCACGGGCTCTCAGCACAGCTCTCTCTGGAAGGGGGCAGTGTGGATGCCTCCCAGGGCACCTCCCATCAGTGCTATGCTGCACATGTGAACTGAAAGAGTCATCTGTTTCTCCCTGTGGTTTCCCATCTTTACATGATCAATGATCAGTGCTGAATAGAAGCAAGCAAGGGAAAAGCAGGAGAGCTGGCCTGGGAGAGAAGTCAGATCCAGAAGATAGTGTGAAGACAGAAAACTAGGATGAAGGGCCAGAAGTTCCTGAAACTTAAGGCATCTTCTTGATGTTGTTCTATTAGATTTTTCAAATTTCTTCCTTAGCTACAGAGATCTGGTTGTTCTCTTCTGTCATTACTATTACTCTTCTTCTTGGGTCTCTTCTACTTCTTCCAAATGTCTGAAGTACAGGGGCTTTCTCTCAGTGTGTGATATTTCATACCTCATTTTAATTTATTTTCCAAAAACTGGTTGGTTGGTTGTTTCTTACTGCTAATAACTGTTAAGAAAAGAGAGCACACACCACAAATAGTAAGGAAGCTCCAAGTAACAAAAAGTTTTAAAAACTAGAAGTCATTGTTTTAGTGATCCTTGATTTCTTTTTTTTTTTTTTTTTTTGGTCAGTATTTAAGTTAAAACTTAAGATCTCATGGGCTGGGAAGGTGGCTCAGTGGTAGAGCACTTGCCTTGCATGCTCGAGGCCCTGGGTTCGATTCCTCAGCACCACATAAGAAAAACCCCGGAAGTGGCGCTGTGGCTCAAGTGGTAGAGCGCTAGCCTTGAGCTGAAGAGCCTAGGGACAGTGCCCAGGCCTAGAGTTCAGGCCCCACGACCGGACCCAAAAAAAAAAAAACTTAAGATTTCATACTTGCTTAGCTTGTTTGCTCAGATGGTGCTCTACTACTTGAACCCTGCCTCAGGTTCAGCTTTTTGCAGATTATTTAGGAAATAAAGTCTTGAAGACTTTTTTTTGCTGCAGCTGGCTTTGAGCCACAATCTTCCTGCATAGCTAGGAATACAGGAATATACACAACATTCACTGGCTAAATATTGCATATTTTTGAAGCATCAAAGGGGACTAAAGTGTATAGAACAGTGATGCACAAACATCTAAGTGTGAGCAGATGTGTCTGTGGGTCTGCAAGATTCAAAACCAAAATCAGAGCAGCAGCCACCTCTTTTATACCCATCTCTAGGAACCCCCCCCCCTCCATTCCCACCCCAGGACTCTTCCCAGCTCCCTCTTCCTGTGAAACTCATCTTTTCAACAGAAGGAATCAAAGAATGTTCACCATGGACTTTTCTCTTGGACTTTTTTCTGCTATCAGAGCATGAGCAATTCATCAGAAGGCAAGACAAAGGTTCTCAGAGCCTTAAAGAAATGGTGGCTCACGCCTGTAATCCTAGCTACTCAGGAGGCTGAGATCTGAGGATCACATTTTGAAGCTAGCCTAAGGCAGGAAAGTCCATGAAACTCTTATTTCCAATTAATTGCTAAAAATCCAGAAGTGGTAGAGCCTCACCTTGAGTGAAAAAAGCTAAGGCACAGTGCCCAAGTCCTGAATTGAAGCCCCCAACCTGGCTGGCACACACACACACACACAACTTTAATAAAGAAGGAGAGAAGGCAATCAAGAAAGCATTCCTTGCTACCACAAAGGAGGTGGTGGTTCATGGAGGCATGCTAATTTCCCCAGCTTTCAGTGGGGAATCGCCCAAGGTGAGGACTATGAGACCAGGACCTCTAGAAACCCCTCTCCTGGGAGCAGCTGAGGGTCCCACCCACTGGCAAGGAACAAAGCAGCTACATGCAGTACCCTCTTCTTGCAGGATGCAATGTTATGATTTCTAGGCTCACCCTGAAAGGCTGTTACAGTAACTTTCAATGGTTAATGAATAGCTTCCCTGTGCCTGCTTCATTTAACTGTCCAAAGGCCATTTGGTCCCTGGGCGGGCGTATAAGGCTGTGCACACTGGCTAATGAGCACACTCTGCTTCAACAAGCCTGGAAGCAGAGGAGTGGCAGGGTCAGGGCGCAAGGTTTTGAGGAGCAGGGATGCAGAACAGAGCTGGCCTAATTCTCAGTGCCCTGGCCTTGTTGACAGGGTTCCTGATGATCTGCCTGGGAGCCTTCTTCATCTCTGCAGACTCCCTGATCCACTGCCAGAGGACCCTGATCATGGCCTACTTGCTTCTGCCTCTGGGGTTTGTGATCCTCCTGAGTGGGGTTTTCTGGAGCACCTACTGCCAAGCGAGTAACAACAAAGGGATGTTCAGCCACATGCTCAGACAATATCTTGGCCGGGGGGACCTGCCCCTGGATACAGTCGACAGGTATGTGTTACAAGGCAGAGGCAATGCGAGAGGCTGAGATGGGAAGGTATGGAAAGGTCCATCACTCTGGGGTTGGTTATTCGGAAGAATGGGGCTATCTTTGGGGAAAATTATATGAGATAAGGGACATTTTCTTCTAGCAATATTGCCACTACCACTATGCTAGTAAAAACCTGCATAAGCTAACTCAAGGAGGCCAGTGTCTAGGTTCTTTTTTTTAATGTCGTGGAAAGGTGGAGCTGTTATAGACAGGTGATGATTAACACTTGAGAGAAAGTGAAGTTCCAGGCTAAAGTCTGCCCACAACAAAGGAGCAAGCAGATATCAAACCAGTCCTACAACCAGTGTGACTAAGAAGCCTTCCTTTAAAGTGTTCTGATGTCATCCTGCATGAAAGATTCATTCAAGGCAAGATGATAAAAGGTCCATTGATGATGGATAAACCAAATGCAATATATACTAGAATATTACCCAGTGGTAGAAAGGAATGAAATCCTGACATGGAGTAGAACATGAATGTACTTTGAAAACACCATGCGAAGTGAGCCTAGCCAGTCAAAAATGACAATTGTATGAATCTAATCTGGCTAAAGTAGTCAAATCCATAGAGAGGAGGAAGACAGGGGCCTGGAAGGGGAGAATGAAAAGTTGTTATTTAGTGAGTAGAGTATTGTTTGGGAGATGAATAACTTCTGGTGATGGTTGAACTTGGTAACACTGATACTTACAATAATTAATTTTAAGTCATATATATATATATATATATATATATCACAAGAACAAAGGAAGCTTAGTTAACATAATTATAATTTAGCTAAAAACAAACCTCCTAATTCTTGGCCAAATTCAGGACAATTTATGGATTAAAACCCTAGTTAGCATTGTCAAAGTATAAGTTGTAAATCCATAAATTCTTTGCCCTCTTCATGCAAAAATAGAGAGTATCTAACATGTTTTAGCTATTATGTACCTTGAATACAAGTAATCTTACCCATAGTGGTAAATAGCTAACATTTATTATGTTAATTACTAAGATACTAATTTACAACAAGCAGTCTAACAAAACTCACAAGGTCTTTAGGTTTCGTTAGAAATTAAAATATCTGGAGTGATTGTAGAAGATGCTTCCAGAGAGACGATGACAATGATGATGATGATGGGTGTGTGTGTTTATATGAGTGCATGAGTTGGAATTCCTGATTAGAGTAACGTGCATAAGATCACACACTTGTGGCTGGAAGAATGGGAGGGAAATTGTAGATGTCACACCAGCGCCATTTTACTGCCTCTTCCTCCCATATTCTGAGATGTTCAGTCCACATACAACGGCTACACATTCAAACTAGGAAGTGACATTTCTCAAAGCCTGTGCATTGAAAATGGGGACCTAGGTAGAGAGTTCAGAGCACACGTTTGTCCTGTGATGGAATTCAGAATAGCATTCCTCTGGGAATACAAACCAGACTGTGGAGGATTGGGAGCAATAGATGGCTGGCATTTGGGCTAACGGCATGAGTCATTCTCCAGTCTCTCAAGTGACTCCAACAGCTCACCTTTCCATCCTCAGTGACTTGACACATATTTCCCATGACTCAGCCTTGGCTATTCCAGGTGAAGGCTGAGATTTATGCTGTACAGTAGACAGCGCCTTCAGCTATTTGGCTGTCAGCCTAGGTAACATTTGGAATGGAGCCGTGGCTCCAAGTGGCAATCTCTTGTTTTGTTGTGGTTACACACCATAAACACTCCCTGTAGGCACTGGATGGACTCACTCTATAAATACATATCTCAACTAAGCTCTCCCCATCTGTCTTCCTCACCTCTTCCTCACCCCTGAACCCCATTCATGATGAAGAAGCCAGAGGATTTAACAATTAGCGACAGTGGGTAAGATGATCAACAAATCCACCAGCCCTCGTCATGAATGATTCCTTTCCTCACAGGCCTTCAGCCCAGAGAGGCTGCAGCGGAAATGTGCATAGAGTCACCCCCACTTTTGAGGCAGGAAAGGCATTTGGGTGTTCTCTCGAAAACTGGTGGGACAAAAAAAATGTGGTAGAAAAGTCAGGGAAAAAGTGGTGTCATCCTGATGTGGTTCAGGAACCTGCAATTAGCTGGCTTCCATTCATGATCATATTCGTTGTGAAGATCTGAGATGCCGAGTGAGTTGGGGTAGGAGATGGCATCTGCGAAGGGGAAACAAGGATGGGAAGGGACTGAGTACCAGGCAGAGGTTCCATAGTCAAACATAATCAAAGCCTCCAAGTTCCTTAATGACTTCGTGGCAGATACAGATTTCCTAAGGAATGGCCATTTCCAGGAGTGGAGGAAGGGAAGACACAGCCTGGAACACCAGCTAGGAAAAAACAAACAAACAAACAAACAAACAAGACACTAGGATGGAAGGAATACATGCTGTGGCAGACAGAGGGTTCTTTAGGAAGAGGATGCTTCCCATGCCAGGGAAGAAGTACATCTGTTTCAAAGATCTATGTTTCTTAGCAGTTTAACTTCACGCAGTGTGAGCTGAAAGGCAAACATATGCCTCTCTGGCATAAATACCTAAATAACACATGTATGCATTTGGTGCTTTTGTCCCACAGGCCACACTTTTACCCTCCAGCTTATGAAGAGAGCCTGGATGCCGAGAAACAGATTCATCTTGCAGAGGGACAGGCCTTGGATGTTCCTCCACCTCTGTACACAGAGACAGGCCTTGAACTTGAGGATGGAAGTGATGCTGGTCCAGAAGCCCCACCACCCTACCACGAATCCGTAGTGGATGTCAGAGGATGCTGAGAGGCCAGGCTGAAGTGCTGAAGGGAGGGGGGCTCACTGCTAAACCAGCATGCAGGACATACCCTGCTAAAGAAAAACTGGCCAGGGACTGGGGAGGAAAGCTGTGTTAGGGTGTGGCTAGCCCCAGACAGACTCTTCAGAGGGGTCCCACTAGGAGAGCCAGGGAACCACATTGGTGTAAGGATAAACCCACTCACCAAGAGGCTAGATGTCTTGTTTCTCATTACCTCAGCTCCAACCGGGAAGAACACTTGCTGCTTGCTGGACCAAGTCACAGCCCTCTATGCACGCTCCCTAGAATTCCTGAAGGGATGTGTGTAAGAGGCTGGCTTCGCAATGTTCCAAGTGGATGACATCACCAGAATGACCCAGTGATTCCCATTGTGACTTGGAACCCATGAATGTTATTTTGTCTTCTTTTCTTTTAATGATGTGTGCTTTTTGTTTTATGGAAGTGACTGAAGTTTTTGTCTTCAAAATGATTCAAATGCACAATGTTGCATGAGTCATTTCAAAAGGAGGGCTTCGGGGCTGGGAAGGTGGCTCAGTGGTAGAGCGCTTGCCTTGCATGCCTGAGGCCCTGGGTTCGATTCCTCAGCACCACATAAGCGAAAAGAAAAAAGCCGGAAGTGGCGCTGTGGCTCTAGTGGTAGAGCGCTAGCCTTGAGCTGAAGAGCTGAGGGACAGCGCCCAGGCCCAGAGTTCAGGCCCCACGACCGGACCAAAAAAAAAAAAAACAAAAACAAATCAAAAGGAGGGCTTCATGCAAGCAGATATGATAAAAAAAAATTCCTTACAAATCCAAACTGAACGCATACTTAATTATTAAGGCACAGAACTAGGAGGTGGGGGAGAATTTTATAAGCCATCAATGGTATCCATGATGCAATCTGGTAATATATATATATATGTATATATATATATATATATATATATGTTCTGAAGATGCTTATATATAATATATATTTCTGATAATTCTCCTGTAAACCTTGAGGATTTTGGAAAATAAAAACTTTAATGACATGGGGCTGGGAAGCTGGCTCAGTGGTAGAGTGCTTGCCTTGCATGCATGAGGCCCTGGGTTCGATTCCTCAGCACCACATAAGCAGAAAAAGCCAGAAGTGGTGCTGTGGCTCAAGTGGTAGAGCGCTAGCCTTGAGCTGAAGAGCTGAGGGACAGCGCCCAGGCCCAGAGTTCAGGCCCCACGACTGACAAAAAAAAAAAAAAACTTTAATGACAGACTTTTATTCTTAGGCATATTCTTTAGATCTCAAGATACTTCTAGACTTGGGATAGTTGTTTTTAAAACCCGATCCCCCCTCTTCAGCTGTATTGCATTTTATGGCATTTTTAGACTAACAAGACAAGCCAGGTGGAGTGTGCTGGAAAGTCTGATGCTTCTGAACTTGGATGAGGATAGTCTTCTCTCTGGGCCTCAGTTTCCTCCCCTAGCAGTGAGGTGTTCATGTTGGATTAGTGACTTACCAGCCATCCCTCTTACACGGCAGACTCCGTGGTGTCGCCTTCCATGCCCATTCCTGGGCCCTCGTTTTAGCCTTTAAAAAATAAGAGCTCCGACCCTTCCATTGGATAGATTCAGGAAAATTATTCTTTGAGAAGTTACAAAGCCTTCCCAATAATCCACAGTGACATCCAGGAAAATGAAGAAATCTCCAGCGACGAACATGAGAGGACCTACATACTGCAAATGTTGGTGCTAGGCTGGCTTTTAACATTCTAATTCTATTATTTTTCAGTCTTGTCTGTCTTCCATCCTTCCTTCTACAGAGCAGTCTGGATTTCTCTCCTCTTTCAGGAAATAGGCCCTACCCCAACATGACACCTTAGATTGCTGCAATAACTTCAAGCCCTGGGAGAGGCAGCTGAGGAAGCTTTAAGGTTACTGAGCCTTGTGTTTAAGCTGCAGATGAACCTGCTTTACCTCCCAGTGTAGCTTTCCTGCATCTGGTCATTACTGGATGGTGAAGGGTGTGCCCTTACGGATGACAGCCATGGTGAGGCTTCAGACAGGGAGGGAAGGTTGCAACCTTGCAACCGAAAGGGTTGTCAAGATGGAGATCAGGTCTCTGCAGCCTTTTCTTCCCCATCATTGCTGCATGCACTGATTAAATACATCCTGACAAATACATAGGTCCCCAAAGCACAGAGTTGGGAATCTGTGGTTTGAATCTTCAACCATGAGCATACAATAGATATACAGGTCACTCACAGTTGCCCAAGAGGAAGGTGATAATTTATTAACAATGCAATTTGTAATTCCTCTCTTGTCATCTCGTTCTCTCCTCTGAGGTCTTTTCCCAGGGGTCTAAGCATCTAATAGCGATATCACTGGGCTTTTACCCAGTGCACACGTGTAATAGAGTTTTCAACTACTGGGAGTCATGTGACACAAATGTTAATTTGGGCTTGAATGAGAAATTATTTTTTTTATGAAACCAGATTTATTAAAATTTCTCTAAAGTCAGCAACAGCCATCTCACTGGTCACACTCATACAGAAAGGATCTAGTGTTTCTAGCTGTTCTGGCAGAAGGCCCTGCCAGCCCAGAGTCCTCAGTTGGATAATGTATCCACAGATACACAAGTCAAGCAACCACAGGGCCTCCATGCGACAGAGGCCCAGCCTCCCTCCTCCAAGTCCCATGATTCCGTCCAGATAACACTGCCGACGATCGTTCACATTTCACGTGGTTCTGGACATGCAGGCTTTGAATGAGAAATTGTTAAATCTCTTTATGGCAATACATTGTGTATTTGAACTTTCCTTTTTGCCATTATATTTTTGCATCTGGAAAAACATTAATACAAGACTATAAGTTGAAGTCTCATCATATGAAACTAACAGTGTTGAGTTCCTCTTTCAAACACCGGTGAACAATTCAAGGGGAAAATAAACAACTTTAGGAACTTCTTGTTAGGACAAATACTAAAAGGCACTTGATAATTTTGTTTAACATATGCAATAGTGGAGTCATACAAGCTACATTTGCTAGGTCCATTTATTAAGACCCACTGGACAAAGCAGACAATGTGGTCCTATCTGGATAATAATACATTGGTCATTCCTTGGAAAAGTCATTTGGAGGAGGCCGGTATGGTACCTTGCCAGCCTTCTCAACCTATGGTGATGAATTGAAAAGCCTAATTCCATGAATGCTGAGAAAATGGAAAGAGAGAAGTCTCTATGAATGAGATTCTTCCTCTCAATCTTCCTCTCACTTAAGAATGGCGGGCTCCAATCCACTGGGATTGGAGGAAGTTTTCAGAGTCGATGGCTCTCCAGTATTATAACCCCACACTGTTCCCTTTAGCAGCTACTTTAAATAGTCACCACAGCACCAGAGGACAAGAATGTCAAGGTCAGAAATAGAACAAACTATGCAGCCTCTTTTTCAAGTATACTGGGTTCTTTTTTTGACCCTTTCCATGCAAGAACTCTTAAGTGATCTCTCTGACACCTCAATTTATGCTTCCAAGATTTTACTTAAATATATTTCCTTTGATGAAGCATTGTTCCAGCTCCCCTACATTGCAGGGCACATGCTAAAGGATAGAGAAAGATGATAAAGTCATAACTTTGTGATCCATATCTTCATTGTGTTCTAGAAAGTTCTATGACCATCCAGGCTGACTCGCATACCAGTGAACTGTTAACTGTATGAGTTCTATGGGTAAGGACTCCAGCTGGTTGGACTGGAACAGTCATTCTGCTAAGCTTTGTTGCCTTGGATAATCTCTTTGCTGTTTGTAGCTGTTGAAGGCCCAAACGCTGATCTACCAGTAAGTTACATCATTGTTTTAAGGCACATAGTTTGTCAGGCGTGGAAGCTACTCCATGTAAGTGCTTGATATCTCACTAGCCACTTGTCCTGAGAGTACCCAGGACAAGATTCAGCAGTGGGATAGATGGGGTCATCCTGCTATGTCCTTACCAGCTCCCACAAGAGCATTTCAAATCCCTCCCCCAATATGCCATAGCTAATGGCTCTAGCTGTCAAAAATCTCACACTTTCCATGAATGGCCAATTAGACGTGAGCATACCATTGTCCCTGTGATGGCACAGAGCATCTACTCTTAGCCCAAGGTGCCGCCATCGGACTGTGCCTTGATCTGAAATTTCCTGTTCAGAAAGCATTGATGTCATATCCAAGCTTTTGATCCTGCAATGCCATGCAACACTCTTTGTCCCACAAATACCATGGATATATGCTGCACCTTGGGTCAGAGAGACTTGGACAATGACCTCACTTTAATAACAGCTGCCCATTGGTGTGGAGGAGAGGCGGGGGGCGGGTCAATAAATTCAAGAATGCTGGGTAAGGCAAAATAATGTTTTGTTTGAGGGAACTGACTGACATCTGGAAGAGTCCTTGATCCCTTGCACTAAGGCCTCCATGGGAACATATACAGCCACGTCCAAATAACCCTGCCTGGGTGCTGGGGTCTAGCTTATGGAGAGCCACTTGATTATGCATATGGTAGCTTGCCATTTTCTGGAGGCCTCTCAATGTTTGAAGATCACCAGTTCCACCTGACATCACCACACTCTTCCCACAATATCCTTGAACCTCTGAAGCCATTTAATTCCCCCTACCTGACCAGTGCTGAGGTTTGAATTCAAGGCCTCACATTTTGATCTACTGGTGCTCTCCCACTTGATCCACATCTCCAGCTCAGCTGTTTTACTGATGATTTTAGAGACTTAAGTCTCACACATATTTCTGCCTGGTCTTTAAACCACCATCCTCTAGATCTCAGCCTCCTGAGTAGATAGGATCACAGGCATGAGCCTAGGTCCAAATCATTTACTCCTAACAGCTGGTGATTAGGGCTCCCCTTTTAAGAACATAAGGAATTTTCTGTGGGGAAAGGTGACTTCCTAGCTTTTACCTCTTTTGAGAATAAGGACATTGGTTTAGAGTTCAGCAAGAGAAGCTTGGATTTTACTGAACGCAGGCAGCAATGGTACCTCAGCAATAGGAAGCTGGGCAAGTTCCAGAGACAGGCTGAATCCCAGAAGCTCTGGAGGACCTTCTCTTTGACAACAGAGCTGAGAAAAACCTCTGTAAGCAAGTGACTGTGCATCTTGTCTCCACTTGAGTTCATAACCCTGTCTGTTTTAACTCCAACCACCTAAGCCAACCTCCCACCAGACCCAATGCCAACCTCCTCTCCACAGGTTCTAGCTGTCAATGACTGATCTTGCTGGGTTTTGCTTCATTCACCTCTGCTAGAATTTAAAAAATTGTGTGAAAAAAGTCTCAAAACCTTACTCTTTAGAAAAACTTTTATTCCTAGTGTTCCACCACCTCTGAGTTAATTTCCATTCTCTGTATTTTCACAGCAGCTCCATGCTTGTACATTGTGTCTCCATGATTATTTTGAATGCTTGTTCCATGATTATAAGTTCAAGAAAAGCATGAAACAAGATTTTTCCATCTTCCTTCTGTTCTTAAAATAGACGTCTTCCTGAAGTAGTTACTTACTTTGCTAAGTGAATGAATGGATGGGTAGCTGAATATATATTTGAGCTACTGAATGCACACGACTCCAGCTTTTTAAAAAGAAATCAGGTTTAAACTAATTTACATTTGGACTTAAAAGTTACAAGTGGTTAAAAGTTTAGCAACTTGAGGAAAAAAATAAGTATTTTCTTACCTATGTAGAGCTGATAAGCCTAAAAATGTGTCAGAGTGTTCTAGCTAGCACACCCCACCATTAATAAATGGATGGTTATCAGGGTCTTTTACTTGAGAGATCACCAGAATCAGATCTATAAAGCAAGTTTTATTCCATTGGCAATACATCCCCTATGTGGTTCCTTATAATCTCAGCTCAAAGCCGGCTTCTTATTGTTTTGAAATAAAGACTGTTACAATGAAAGTCTAGATGCCATTTTAATTTTTGCTGACTCCCAAAGACAATTCTGAGCAATTCACCTTTCTTGTTTCCATCTATTCAATAAATTCCCTAGGTCATCATAATGAATAACAGTCCTTGTAAGTATTCTGAAAGGCAGATTTTTCAGCACAACTGGCTACTAATGAAGTCAATCAAGTGGTAAAACAAAATGAAATGAGTCGCAACCCATAATCCTCAAATAAGGTTAAAACAAAGGAGTTTCTTTCTTTCTTTTTTTTATTGCTGCTAAAATGTCCTAGCAAGTTCTTGACAGAGCACAGACAGAAAATAGAAACGAATACCTTGCTGGGAATGTTGCCTTGCTTGGATTCACCTTGACTACAGCAATAAGGCATTGCTTAACAGTCAAAGTGCAGTAGGTCATCTCCATAGATGACGTGGTGAGCATGCTTGTTCCCAAGGAAGCAAAACATATGCAAACACGTCGCATGATCTAGTCTTTTGCCCCAGGACAGAAGGGCCTACTGGAGCTCTAAGAGCCTTTGTTCCTTCCTAGGCAAAGAAAGCCAATGTGGCCCTCTGCCTCTGCTCACTGGGCCATACTCTTCCATAATATTTCTTTCCCTCTTATCCAGCCATTCTCTCCCACATTTCCTTCCAGTACCACTTTACTTCCTACTTTCCCAGCATTCCACTCTTCCTTTCTAGGCATTGCAAGTAAGATGAGAACTACATCCAAACTAGTGCATGCAAATAGGCCTCAGTGGGTAAGTCAGAGCTAGTGCACACATGTGTTTTTGTCTTCTCAAAAGGAATTGTACCAACTCACGTATCAACCTATGTGTTGTAATCAAGGGACTCCCTCCCTGCTCACTACCAATGTAAGCATTCATTTCGTCTCCTCCACAGTCTCCTCGCTAGCTTCCCAGTAAATGGTTACATTTGCAAGGACAAAGGTGGCTTTGAGAGGTAAAGTAATATCACTTCTACAGTAAGAGAGAGAAACACCCTTTGATATGTCTCATTGGAAGTGTGCCATTGTGATTGGCAGAAGTTGAAGGTGAAGGTAGGCTGGGGGATGTTGGTCATGGGGCAGCTGCTGGCAGTGAGGCAGGCCATGAGATCTAAAACCTTGTCCCATTGTGGACCTGACCTCTGTGTGTGTGTGTGTGTGTGTGTGTGTGTGTGTGTGTGTGTGTGTGTGTGTGTGTGTGTGTGTGTGTGTGTAGCCTACCTGGGGCCCACAGTTCTGTCACTTCTATCTTTCATAATTATGGAACCTGTGCTCATGACAGCCACCTAGCTCACTTTTTTTTTTTCTTGAAAAGGAAGACCCCCTCAGCGTGATAAAATACAGAGAGTGAGATTCAAAGGCAACTATGGTAGGAGGCATTTAGAGGAACTGAACAAATCAAAACAAAAGTTATTTTTTCTTTTCCCACCCACCCTTTCACCCCCCAAGAGTAAAAGAACTTTTGTTCTTCCCAAGTCCTAAGAGGCACAACAGGTAGCAAGAAGGCATTGGAGGCGTCTCCTGCTGAGCACTCTCTGGCCCTGGTGGGAGATCTTCCCTTCTCCGCTCAGGTGATGACAGTAGGTCCTCTGCGACCTGTTCTCTCGTGAATCTGGGATATTTTCAGTGCGATGGCGATGAGAGGGCTCAGCACCGCCTGGGGAAGGAAGAAGAGCATGAATGAACAACTCAAATCAGAGGCAGGACAGGGCTAGAGTCAAATTCCCATTTGTGGAGTTTACAGGCAGCCAGGGAGGAAAGGGCAGTTGACACTTTTTTCTCTCCTTCAAAGGAGAGCAGAGCGGGCAGGGCAGAGAAGCAGGGCAGATGATGCGCAGCTAAGTCTTATGGATTGATTTTCAAAATTAATTTACTCAAGAGTAAATTTCTGGGTGTAGTGGGGTATGCTTGAAATCCCAGTCACTCAGGAGGCTGAGGACTATAAATTTGAGGATAAAGTTACAGAGTTTCTTTCTCAAAAACAAAATTTAAAAAAAATATGAAAGGACTAAAGGCATGGCCCATGTGGTAGAGTGCTTGATTTTTATGCAGAAAGCTCCAAATTCAATCCTCAGTACTGCAAACACACACACACACACACACACACACACACACACACACACACACACACACACACACACACACGGAAAGTGCCTAGGCTCTACTAGAACATGAGAGCATTTTACAAACCGAGAATGTGAATTTAAAAAAGTTCAGAAAAACTCCTCCAGTCATCCTCCATGCAATGTGAGGGGAGAAAAAAAGCTCCTTCTTTATCCTAAGACTGTGGATTTGAAGAACCCATTATCCGATGTTTGGAGAAAGCAGAACCATTGCTAGTGCTGCAGAAATCAGAGATTTCTTCCTGTCTTACAATACTCTGGTTGTGGAGGGCTCTCAGTGTTCTCAGGTGGGGTGGTGTAGAGGCCCGAGGATCCTTGCATGGGCCACAGATGTGAAGAGAATGAGATTGATTTCTTGCCTTTTAGCTGTGAATCTAGGTCAAGGGCAAGGCATTTTCCCTCAAGTGGAGCACATACTAAGGATGATTTAATTGGTGCATAGATTCAGCATCACTTTATAAAAGAGCAAGAAAATCAGTTTATTCTCTCCCTTCTCCCCCATCCTATTGATATCAACAGACAATTTGCTGCCAATCTTTAACACTTTAACCAAGATATTGCATGTCGCAGGCAAGAATTACCCAACTAGAAGATGTTGCTATATATTTTTTATTGACTTTGTTTTTATGGTGTATTTATAGTTGCCAAATAGTATCGTTTTTTCCATATTAGTTCACTAATGTAAACTTTCCATAGCAAATAAATAAACTGACATGAAAATGAAGTCAGTCCATTTTCAACAGATGCTAATAAAGAGATCCTGATAGGAAAGTTAGAGCAAATAAGGATTCTGGATTTAGAAAAATAATGCTTGTAGTTAGGGAAGATTAGGTTTAACCTATTCTGAATAGAAGCAAGCATGACAAGAGTACATGTGTTCTAAGTCAGCAAAAGCACAAGTCAATGTACAGGATACAAGTCAGTAGTGGGTCCAGGCTGCCCCGAATTAAGTGTAGGGACAGAAATCCTCAAAGATATACGAGACAAGCTGATTTTGAAGGTTCTAAATGGTAGAATAAGGTACCCAACTTTAATTCATTAGGAAAGGTCAGATATGGAAGTTCACAGAGCTGAAAGGTAACAACACCATCAGAGCTCTACTTTGAAAAGACTGATCTGGAAGCAAGACTAATAACTTGATATATTTGTGGCTATTTCACATACTTCAATGTATACGCTCAATAACCAATAGCTATGAAGTAACTTCACCTGATTGAAACAACTTGAATCATACCCCAGTCCTTTTCATTTTAATTTGTTTTTCAGGGTCTCATGCTTTTGCTCAGGCCAGCCTCCATACCTTGATCCTCTTACTTCTTTCTCCCAGGTAGCTGAGTTTACAGGTATCTGCCACCATGCCCAGCCTCTTTTAATCCCCCTTTTCACATCATCAGTCTGTCTTGATCCAAAATGGACCAATACTGATGATGGGAAATGCCTACAGATAAATGAGAATTAGAGTACAGAACTTAGAAAAATCCATCTATCTTGTCAATATGGAAGCTAGACCTTCATACAAACTCTCTTGTGCGGGGGAAAATGCCGTGGTGCCTTTCGGCCAAAGAGGTTGATGGAAGGAAAATAAGGCAGCATTTTTGGATTTCAGTGTTTCACCTGATAGAAGCCACCTTGACCCTTTTACACCACCCTCTCTGCTTTGGGGTTTTAGGAGGCATTGGGATTGCAAATCCCACGTTAAAATACAGAGGCCATTTTCCTGTCTGTTCAAATGGGAACTTCATTTGGCTTCACCCATGGAAGCATCATGAAAGTACTGAGCATGGAAGGCTCACGGAAGAAGTCTAAGGGCACACGCATGCTCACTGGCCAACCTCTGTGGGCCCAGTTGGAAGGCATTAGACAAAACCTCAGTGCTCTTTCAGCATTCTAGGAAGTACAAATTCATTTGCAAGAGTTTCCCCCTTCAGTCTCTCAGAAATGTTCCCCAGATGGCTATTTCCCTTTTCCTTTCTTCTCTCTTTTTGTGTCTGCAGCCAAGACATTGCACAAGGAAGAGGAACCCTAACTGGTTCAGATCTACACGTCTCCTAAATGTCTTTATCATGTCTTCACATTTTTCTTCAAGTATATCACAGAAGACTTCAAAGGATTGCTTCATGCAGAATATACTCCCTAGTTGAATGAAAAATGGACCTATTTCCCCACCCTTATAAAAGGTTAGCAGAAACGACTGCAGAATTGAAACCAGAAGGGGAAAAAAGCCAACAGGATGACTGTCTCTCCAGTCTGTATTATTCTGAGGACTCTGCCTCCTCTTTCTCTCTTTGCCCCCCTAAAGGACTTCTACAGCTAAAATCTACATTAGTGGACCTAACTGTTGCTTTTGAAAATCTGGTGGCTATGGTTGGAACAATAATGTGATTCGGCTTGGCTTTGTGCTTATGGATCCAGGAAGTAAAAGCATCCACGGGGTCTCCCCTAAATTGGTCATCTATTTCTGCTACCTGAGGACCAGCTTAGAATTATCTGATGATCCTGATGTGGTCTGTAGCCACAGAGATGAAGAATCCATAGTCTTGCTAACCTAGCAAGGAACATATACCCTGACAAATGCCTTTCATGCTCATGATCCTGCTGTATACCCAGGTCTGGGAGCCAGACTTGTAAACCTTGTGTTCCTTACCTGAAGACAGGTAGAAGAGGCTAGACGGTGTGGACTTGGATACTCAGCTCCCTGGATGAAAGCCTGGCTCTGTCCCTTTTGAGCCCTGCAATCTGGGTAAAGTCACATAAACCTCTCTACACATTCATTTTCCTCACATGGAATAAAGGGCATTTACTTTGTACAACAGGTGAGGACAAAATGAGCCGAATGAGTAGGTAACAGAACTGACATACATGCATAAGCATTCGCTATTATTGTACAATTCGAGAATCTTCTAATAGGATGTATTTTTTTTTCCGGTCTCGAGGCTTGAACTCTGAGCATGGGCGCTGTCCCTCAGCTTTTCAGCTCAAGGTACTCACTCTACCATTTGAGCCACAGTGCCACTTCTGGTTTTCTGGTAGTTAATTGGTGATAAGAAGGTCACGGATTTTCTTTGCCTGGGCTGGCTACGAACCACGATCCTCAAATCTCAGCCTCCTGAGTAGCTAGAATTACAGGTATGAGCCACCGATGCCCAGCTCTAATAGGATGTCTTAATTAAAGTACAGCAGGAAAAGGATGTACCTAAAAAGTAATTAACAAGGGCCAACCCACCTGGCCAAAGCAGAAACTTTTCAGAAAAATGATTCTCTGGAGATTAACAGAGAGGAAGCAAATTACATGGATAGAAAAGAGGCTTTTCTCACGACAGATTACCCACCCAGTGATGGTAGGAATAATAACTTCTCTGGAAACCTTCCCAATGGGAAGGACTACATTAATGATTCACCAAGCCCAACCAGTGGGTGGGACCCTATATGTATGTTTTTTGCCCCCTGTATCCAGTGTTCTATCTATGTAAGCATGTAGCCCAATGTCCATACCTGGAAGATGTGTTTCAGTGTTGGCTTCTTATGGCTGCCACATAATAAATCTTCCTCTTGCCCTTCACCAGGGTTGAAGAGCCAGATCTAATATGTACAACTCCTGGAGTTTGGTTTTGGGGTCTAAAAACTCCGGTTTCAGTTTGACAGCCAAAAAACCCTTAGTGGTCACCCTGGCCCATATATATATATATATAGGCAAGCAATGATATATACTGATAAGCACTCTTGTACAGGGGACATAGTTTGCTATCACAGTAGTAGAAAGAGGAGGATTGGCATTCTACTTCTACAGGTTGATCTTTGGTAGATAGACAACAACCGTCTGGCTACACCACCTTTGCCCATAAAAGGAAGTTCATATTATGTTTTCTAATAGAAGATAAGATGAAAGGGAAGTTAAGAATGTCAGTGTAACCTTGTTTTTTTTATTTTTTCAAGTGAAAACTACCTCAAATCACTTAAGTCAAAGGCAACATCTCTTTGTATCAATAAAACACTCCCAGTCTTATAAAATCAGCCTTGCTTTCTATTTGTGTACCTGGGCCCCTAAACCCAGCCAGAGGAAATACCATCAGTTGGAAATAAAAAACAATGCTGGTACCAAGTGAACCAATGGCATAGCAGTTGGCACTTATTTCTGAAGGGCAGAGCTGGTTCTCGAGCAATAACGAGGGAACGTCACATTGAGCAGAGTTGAACCATAGAAGTACCACGTAAAGAAGAAGAACTGGTACCAAGGACCACCTGAGCCTCAGGAAGGAGGCAGTTCTAATGGGACAGGCATTCATAGCAGGAACTATCAGACGTGGACACGAGCCTCTACAGAACAGAGTTTACTCCTTGCCATATAAAGACATCAGCAGGCTTCACTGTTGATTACATTTTATGAATGCTGTTTTGTCTCACAGGAACTTGTTCTTTGCCTTTAAGACAACTGCCATATCACCCTTAAATGGGGATGAACAACTGATGTATCCCCGTATAATTAAAACTGTGCCAGACTTGTTTATCCAACAGATTTAGCAAGGTTTCATGTCTTGAAAGAAATCAAGTTAGTAACTTTCTTGATGTCATCCAGGGCTTATTTTGAAGTTCTCAGGGCAATGAAGTAACTGCGAAGAAAACAATCTAGGGCTGAAGAATTGAATACTGAGATGTTTCCATGGAGATACCCCACTCCCCGAAATGAAACCGATTTTCTTGTTTCCCTTTTTGCTAACTGACCTGAGAAGCTGAGATAGATCTTCAAGGCTCTTGGAAACATTTTTGTGATTTTCTCTATATATTTTTTCGATATTTTTTTCCTTTATATATTTTTCTCTCTATAGATTTTTTTCTTTCTATATGTTTTCCACATATATATGTACTTTTCTTAATAATTTTTTAAGCCTAAAAGGGAATAACTGGGGTTATATACCCCTATACCTGTTGCCAAGTTGGTTTTAGCTTAGAGGATTTATCTGGTCTCAAAGGAGAGTCAATCCTGCTAAACAGAGGTGGAAGTAAGGACCCTAGAGGTCATTTGTGAGAGACATTTGAAACCTTAACATGCACACAAAGCACCTGAAGAGTGTGTCAAATCTGATTCAGTTGATACAAGATGTGGCCTAAGATTCTGCATTTCTAAGAAGCCACTGACTGACACCTGTGTTGCTGGTCTAAGGACTACATTGTGCATAGCCAGAGCTCAAAGTAGGGCCAGACACAGTTTAAAACATTCCTGCTTCCTAACTTTATGCTAATTCCACCCATTAAGAGGAAAGTGAGAGCTAGGTGCCTATTGCTCACAACTGTAATCCTAGCTACTCAGAAAGCTAAGATCTGGGGATTGTGGTTCAAAGCCACCTAAGGCAGGAAAGTCTGTGAGACTCTCTTTTCCAATTTTCCAGCAAAAAGCCAGAAGTGGAGGTGTGGCTCAAATGGTAGAACACTAGCCTTGAGCAGAAAAAGCTCAGGGATAGCACCTAGGCCTTGAGTTCAAACCCCAGGACCAGCAAAAAATAAAAACAAAACATAAAACAAGAGGAAAGAGAACTCATCATAACTGTAAATTCTGAGTAATGTTAGTAAGAGATATATCATGCTAACAATAGCTGGAATCAGCAAAGTGACCCACAAGTAAGGAATTCAATGACAGTATGATATATCATCAGAGCAGTATTTTGAGAATACTATTCTGTCACCTGTCATTCCTTATGATGTAATTAAAAGCAAATAAAGGACAAATAGCCAAAACAGAGTTGTTTGTCCTAAGGGATATGGAGCTTCCTCAGTATGTAAATCAGATCACCCTTAAAGCATCTGAAATGTAACAGTGCCCTCTTACCCACTTCTGGAAGCCTGGTTCACAAATGCACACACTGGCTTGGGCACCTGCTGACATGGTTCATGGCTGCTTCCCATATGCAGGCATGCTCACCAGGGCCCACCTGCTTCTCTCCTTTTACTCCATTTATCCCTTTTCTTCTGGTATACTTCTCTCTCTGTCTCTGTCTCTGTCTCTCTCTCTTCTGGTCCTGGGGCTTAAACTCAGGGTCTGGGCACTGTCCCTGAGCTCCTTTTGCTCAATGCTAGCACTCTACCACTTGAACCACAATGCCACTTCTGTCTTTGAACCATGACCCTCAGATGTCAGCCTCCTACGTAGCTAGGATCATAGGCATGAGTACCCAGTCCCATTTTTCTTATATTGTCTACAGGAAACTGCTTTGAAAAGAAGAAACCCCCAAAAAAGAAATTGAACACCTTGGAAAAAATTGTACTAAGTGAAGTAAGCCAGGCCCAAAGAAACATGGGTTCCATGGTTTCCCTTATTTGCAATAACTAGTATATGTCTGAGTCAAGCAGAAAAGGTCAGGTAAGTTGATGTTAGGGAAATGAACCCCAAGATAAGTATTCAAATGTTTTTTTCTTTCATGCGATTGTTTATAACATATTTATAAGATGATTTCTTTGTTGCTTTGTATGTCCCTCCCCCATGGTATAACCCCTGCTTTCACTGTATTTGAAGTTTGTATAATTTGTGGAGGGGAAGGGAGAAAACAAATCGTTTAAATGGAGATACAGGTGGACCCATTGCAACAATGAGATGTACAAGACGTTATGTCGAAAAACGAATTTTACAACTTTGGTCGGGGGAGAGGGGGAGGATTGGGAAGGGGGTTGGGGGGGTATGGGAAGGGATGGGAAGGAGAAACAAAGGAGGAGGCAACAATACTTGATAAGAAATGTACTCATTATCTTGCCCATGTAATTGTAACCCCTCTGTAGGGTATTTTCACAATAAAAAAAAAGAAACCAAACACCTGAAAAAGAATATAATTTCCTAAGTGTAAATGGCAGACATATTCCTTTCATGCTCCGTTGTAACCAGCAGCTGGTAAATTCAATCTCAGAAGGCCAATTTGGAGGTTTCCAGAGACATCTGGAAATTCATATATACTGTACATGAACGCACACAAATATAAATGTCATTTTACAAAGCCTACTGGGTAGCTAAACTCACTTTTATTTATATCTCTGAAGATAATAAAAATTGTACACAATGGGTCATATTCAAAAATCTGTAACAGATTCCTCATGGCTCTTCAGAAGGAAACAAGCCTTTTGATAACTTGATCTTGGACTTTTATCTAAAACCCTGAAATATGTTTTAGTTGTTCAACCTAAATGTTTTGTTACATCAACTCCAGCTAACTAGTAAAGCTAGCAAAGCCCAAATTACCGACTATGTGGAGCTTCAGAAAAAGTTGGCTGACTCCTGCGTCAGGGAAACAAGTTTTCATTTTCAATACTTTAAAGCTAGTAAACATGTACCTTGCGGCCACCAATGGAGACCTCAGAAACTTGTTCAACCCACCTATCCTTTGTCCCATACCAACTCTAGTGCTTCAATGATTCTTCTTTGGCAAATGAGCTTAGAACAGTCTACAAATAGCACTTGAACCTAGATACAATGGGATCATTGAAGGAGCTCAGCCTAATACATCCTGCTCTATGTCAAGAAGACAGGTGAACCAAGGGTGAGCAGATGCAGCAACGGTACTGGATACTTTGTTGAAAATGAACTCTACAACTTGTGGGTGGGGATGGGAAGGAAAAACTAGGAGGAAAGAGTGACATTGTCCAAAAAGAAATGTTGTCTTTACCTGACGTATGTAACTGTAACCCATCTAAATATCACCGTTATAATGACAATACAGTTTAATGTTGTCTTTACCTGATGCATGTAACTGTAACCCATCTAAATATCACCTTTATAATGACAATACAGTTTTTTAAAAAGAAGACAATGAATTTGTTTCATGTACTGGATGGATGGATGGAAAGGTCCAGAAGAATGGGAGAAAGGAGAAGAAAAGCTCAGAAGCAGAGATAAGTAGAGGATCTCAGGTTCATTTTGAACCTTTGGACCCAGTATGGTGTATCAGGAGCGTGCTATGTTGTTGTGCCCTGGAAGCTCTCTTGGAAGACAGTTCTCAGTTGTCAACTCTGTGGAAAGGCCTCTCCAGAGTTCCACTGTGATGTTAATAGGAAGGGAAAAGGTAAGCCTGGTTAATTCCATTCCAAAGCAAGTTGCTGAACAGTATGAGACTCGTTTATCCTCATTGGAATGGAAACTGGTCAATATTATTATTAATAAAAAAAAAAAAAAGGCAACCTGGAGCCGATGGCTCCCATTTATAATCCTAGCTACTCAGAAGGCTAAGATCTGAGGATCAAAACCAGCACAGGCAGGAACAGTTCATGAGACTGTTATCTCCAAGTAAGCACCAAAAATGGTGAAAGTGGGGCTGACTTAAGGGGTAAAATACTGGCTTTAAGCACAAAAGCTCAGGGACAGTGCCAGGTCCTGAGTTCAAACCCAGGACTGGCATGTACATGCGCACGCGCGCGCGCGCACACACACACACACACACACAAACAAGGAAGTAACAATAATGTTCATTACAACTAACATTTATTAAGTCTTATCAGGAGCTAGAAAGGGGCAAAACTACATGAATAATCAATAATCTGACTTAATCATGATCATCACTGAATAAAATGCATTTCTTATTATTGATAGAATAATGGAAGTTTAGACCATCTAAATGTTCCAGTTTCACAGAACTGGAAAATAGCAGAAATAGGGCACAAAACCAAAGGCATTTGACTTCAGAGTCCAACTTTAGCCCCAAAGCCAAAAATAAACAGCATTGACAGTATGTGAGGAAAAAAAAAAAGACTCATCTCTCCCCCAAATAGTTGCCACCTGAAATTTAACAATGGCTAGTTTTATTTTTTCTTCTCTGCATTAAGTGTATTTGTTTATTCTGATGCATTTCTATGTTGAGGCCTTGCTGATACTTGGGGCCTATAAGGTTAGCTGACTGTCAGCAGCCAGCTCCCAGCAGCGTGCCCTCCATGTGCAAACCAACCTCCACTTCTGTCAAACTCTCAGTCTTCATACTTAGAACCACGATCTTCTGTTCCCTTTCCCCCCAGGCCTGGTACCAATCATGACAATCCCCAGGCTCAAGAGCCTTCTGAAATGATTCAAACTACCCAATCCTAAACATATCTGTCCTGCCTTGAAACCACACTGAAAGCCCAAGTTTCCCCCTTTCCCCCGTATCTTCTGGGTGCCACCAACACCTCCCCATATGGCCTGGTGGGGTTTGTTGTGCCCCCTCCTCTTTTGTCTTCTAATTAGTCAGACAACCAAACAGTATCACACAGGATGACTGACACTAACAGACATGCTCAGAAATGAGCATGTTTTATGTTCCTTCCTAAAGGAACATAAAACTAGAATTTCATAAGCCTTGAATTGCTTTACCTCCTGCTCAAGGCCTAAGCATCCTTTACCACCTCCCCCTCCTCCTCTTCCTTCTCCTCTTTCTTCTCCTCCTATTCCTTCTCCTTCTCCTTCTTTCTCTCCCATACCTTTTGCTTTTTGCTCAAAGTGGGCACTCTACCACTTGAGCCACAGCCTTACCTCTAGCCAATCCTTAAGTATTCTGATATTGAAATGCTGTCCTCTCAGAGTTGTTTTCCCTTCTAAACATTTCCAGGAGGCAAAAATCAAGAGATGGAGAATGCCTTGGCCTGCATCCCACACATGTTCTCAATCTGGAACTAGGATATCAAACTTAAAAAAATCAGCCTAAGGTTGACAGGAGAGCTCAGCTGGTCAAGTGTCTCCCCTTGACAGCCAGATGCTGTTTCCCATGGGGGAGAAGCATGGCTGTGGGAGGAATCTAGGCCTGGCCTCATCCAGATGCACTTTAATGGCCTAGACTAGTCCAGGGTTTCCTTCTAAAGGTCAAAGCCAGTGGCCAGGTTCACTGTCAGTATTCATTGGCGAAGACACCCTCTTGTTGATGAGCACAGTCAATGAGTTACTATCCACCAAAGAAGGGCACCGCTTTAAAGAAAGCCTGAATCACCATCAGTCCATGACACTGGAGCAGCTTTCTGCTGAAAGGCATGGAAACTTGATTGTGCTGTGTATCTGGGCTGGAACAAAGAGGATGTTGGAAGAGCTGGCATGTGCTGGGCACAGCTTGTCAAACCCACTCATCTGGCAAGAGGAGTTATGACCAGTCCTTGTGTGACCAATGCAAATTCATTCATGCTCTCTTTTCAGGCTGAGTAAACAAGACCCAGCAAGACTCAGGAATTTGCAGACATGAACAGCCCTGGGTTAACCAATAGCTAGATAAGCCTATGTTTCACACAGCAAAGCCAAACCTCCAGAAAAAAAAATTATTATTTTTGGTAAGAACTTGTGACTTGATATTTTAGACAACTGGAATTGCATCCTAAGGAAAACAACCCAGATTTTGTTGGAGTTCCTGTTATTATTTATTTAATTTTAAGGGGTTGTCCACATGGGTTTTGATTCGTTGGTCTTTGATCAATGTCACCCCTTCCATCATTTGCCTTCCCTAATATTTATTTATATGTATTTGTTTGTTTGTTTGTTTTTATTGGTTGTGGGGCCTGAACTTTGGGCCTGGGCACTGTCCCTCAGCTCTTCAGCTCAAGGCTAGCTCTCTATCACCTGAGCCACAGCACCACTTCTGGCTTTTTCTGCTTATGTGCTGAGGAATCGAACCTAGGGCCTCATGCCTGCAAGGCAAGCACTCTACCACTGAGCCACCTTCCCAGCCCCCACATTTGGATTCTTGAAGTGGGTCTGATCCCAGTGTCTGACAGGGGGAAAGGCTAATTATCTTCAAAACCCTACATAGCCCTGGTCTGCAACGGACACTGGTCCTAGGAAACTTCTGCCAAAGTGCCAGTAGAGGGAACTTGTTTCCCATCATCAGAGAACCACCATCTCAGCAAGGGCTCTCCTCTGCAGGAAAAGCAATGCATGGTACCTGCAGAGTGAGTAGTGGAGAGAGGGGGTCCATATCCCAGTATCTAAGTGGGAGAAACTGGGGGTCTGGGTATTTTTCCTTTCCAGTGATATTTCACCTAAGGAAGTGGAAATATAGAAAACATGTATATGTTTGCTTCTTCCCCAAGTTTAATTCAGCTCCCAGTGACTGCATTGGAAAAACATAGCTGTACTAAATTCCTTCATATACCACTAGAGGGAAATCTAACCCACCTGACTGGAACTTGTTTGTTTCTTCTTTCCTTTCTTCTTCTTTTTTAACATTATAATCAAGAACCGATATTTTAAGGCTAAAAAGTATTTTGAGATATTACTCTGCCCAGTCCTTTCCACCTTTGCCCATATTAAAAAAATATTTGAATCTATATAGGATGATAGAAAACTTCTAGAAAAACAGGAGCCAATGCTCCATACAGGGCAGGAACGATCACCAATTGAGAGATTGTCCTCGCAGTCAGTCTGGATCCTTTCCAGTTCAGCTTGAGTGTATTTCCTCAAATTACATATTCATTAGCTATAGAGAACAGCTGGTCATCCTTCTCTGACTCTTATTATTGTTGAATTCCTGAAGACCACCAGGTCATGCCTCTCTTCCAAACAGAATGAGCCAACTCCTTAGCTTGGCCATTGAGTTTATAGCTCAAGTCTTTCACCAAGTGTTTCTTTTCTAAACTCTCCCTGTGTCACTCCCTCCTGCCCCCAAAGTTTCATATTGTAGCAATTCACGCTAATTTCTAGGGAGAAAAAAAGAGAAGTATTTCTTCATGGTTTTCCTGCACATATGACTGATTGAAAACCCTGTGCAAGGTTTTATATACATATGTATGTATATATATATAGCAAAATAACCTCTGTGTGTGTATCAACCTAATTTAACTCCGAAATCAAGTTCTATTTCTCATACAAAGACATACTTACATGTCTAACATGTATAAATTATCATCTTGTCATGAAAATGGAAGGGGCTAAATGAACGCTCATCTGTGTTTCACTTCTGAACTCTACTATACTCACAACTCTTTTATATCACACACATTAGTTCAAGTTCTAATTCTACTCACCAGATTTTTTTTTTGATCTCTCAGTCCAGATCCCTGTTAACTCTGCAAAAATAACTAATATGGATTTAAAACACTATTCTTTTAATGTTTTAAAAAGCTACTTATTGACAGAGCTGGGGTAGTGGCTCAAGCAGTAGAGACCTGCCTAGCAAGCACAAGACTCTGAGTTCAAGCCCCTGTACCACCACCCTCTAAAAAGAAAAGTTTCATAAAATCTATTTATTGCTAATTCAAAGTGAGGGACAGACAACTCATCATTTGGTCACTTTTTCATAGGTAGAGAATTATTTTTAAATGTTCAAATGTTTTTTTCTTTCATGTGATTGTTTCTAACACATTTATAAGATGATTTCTTTGTTGCTTTGTATGTCTCTCCCCCACGGTATAACCCCTGCTTTCACTGTATTTGATGTTGTTATAATTTGTGGAGGGGAAGGGGAAAAACAAATAGTTTAAATAGGGATACAGGTGGACCCATTGCAACAATGAGATGTACAAGTCGTTATGTCGAAAATGAACTTTACAACTTTGGTGGGGGGGGAGGAGTTTTAGGTGGGGGCGCTTGGGGGGAGAGGATGGGGGAGGATGGGAAGGGATGGGAAGGGGAAACAAAGGAGGAGGCTACAATGCTTGATAAGAAATGTACTCATTATCTTGCCCATGTAATTGTAACCCCTCTGTACAGTATTTTCACAATTAAAAAAAATTACATTTGGGCTTTGTCCCCAGTTCCTGGTACAGAGTGGTTCTTTTTTGTCATTCACACTCCAACCATATCTGATGTTATACTAATGAAGCAACTCTTGGGAGACTTCAGGTTAGAGGCTGATTGCTAAAGCTACTACCCAGGCAGAGAGTTGGAACTTTGAGCTGCAGATCCTGGCTTCAGGGAAGGAAAGAAGGGCCTGAAGAAGGGTGAGTTCAACAACCAAGAATCCATGATTTCATCCATCATCCCTGGCTACCGAAACCTCCAGAACTTGCTAAATAATAGGATTTGGAGAACTTGCTGCTATGTTCCACTGATGTGGAACACATTATAGTACTGAAAGACTGTTCAGTCTGGAGGGGCACAGAGTATCCCAATCTGCCATACCCTTTCTTATATCTTGCTCTGTGCTTCTTTTCCATGTGGCTGTTTCCAAGTTGTGTCCTTTATAACCAGTAAAACCCCTTGCTGAATGCTGGTGGATCATTTGAGTGAACTGTTGAGCCTGAAGGAGGATCATAAAATAAGCCTTAAATTTGTAGTTGGCATAGGAGAGATGGGACTAGCATCTAATGTAGGGATGGTCTTGAAAGACTGGGGCCTAACCAGCTCAGACTGGGGTCTGAGCTAATTTCAGACTGTGTCAGAAGTGAACTGAACTGGACTGAATGGAATTGAACTGAATTGTTGACACCCAGAAAATCAAAAGAATTGGTTCGTATGACAAGACAAATCTAATAATAAAACTAAGTCTGCCGATATACTGTGCACTCAGGAACAAGTAAGAAGAAATATCCTCTCTCGTGGACCTTAACCATTTAATGGATAACAGCATATCTTATAACAAAAACCTAGTTTGACTCTCCAGTCTAGAAAGGATCTTTTCCATGGGTCTCAATAGTTCCACTGAGTCAGGGCTGTAGGATACTAACCCTGCCTGGGAGGAAATGGAATGATGAATATAACAGATCTATGTAAGGTCGCTAGAGTAGTCTTATCATGACAGATACTTTAAAAATGGTAACCTATTTTACTCAACACCTCCCTGACAGGAGGAATCCTGATGGTTATGCCAAGGTTCATTGATTCTCTGAGTGCTTAGTTGTAGGTGATTAAAGTGTGAGAAGCTTTTATATAATGAGACTCGTGCCATCTCAGAACAATATAACTAGAATCTCTGAGAGTGGCCCCAAGCTTTGATATTTCTACCCAACCTTCTAAGTAGTTCGGATATGCCGTCTGGGTGGAGACCCTTTCATCTAAACAGTGTTGTTCACCTGGGTGGGCCCGTTTCTCAGAATCCTGTCTCTAAACAGACCTGTCACTCTGCAGAAGCCAAGTCTCCTGACTTATTGGGGACAGTCTCAACATAAATATTCATGGTGTCCTTCCTCACTTTCCGAAGTATCTGGGTTTATATGTTATCTCTACATAAACCAAAAATAGCTCAGCCCTCTCTATTTCTGCATTACAAATTCCTAAGAATTTATAAGACAGGGACAAAATGGCAAGATGGCTTTTGGTTTGACAGACGAATCAAATCCAGAGGGACTTAGGTAAGTCCTCAACATTTTCTAGGAGCAGTTCATCAGAAATATATAAATTCATCCATTGTCAGGAATGTTGAAGGAAATGAGTCTCTCTCAAGGACTCTGGACGATTGGGTGGGGTTATATCCTATGACAAAAGTATCAAAGCCAACAGTTGATTAGTCCCTTGCTGATTATCAGTCTGTAATTATCCTAGTCCTGAACCAACTTTTCCTTTTGGATCTTCCATTGTTCATTAGTTACTCCACCCATGGGTTCAGAAGGACAAGGGGAGAAGGCAAATTCAAAGTGAATTTAGCAGTCCTGCTAATAAGATGGGAAAGAATAGAAGATGGAAACCATTGGCCTGTTTCTGGTTACCTGTGAATTAAAATCATTTTGGCTCAACCTTTTTTTATTTCCAAATTATTACCAGCCGGTTTGAGAGCTCATCGAAGGCCTACTGACTGCCAGTAAAATCAATCTCCCAGTTGAAAAACTGTGTAACTTTCCAGCCATCAACCTTTAGTTGCTTTCCTTCCTGATAGGTCAAGAACAGAGGGCAACACAAACCCCTTATCTCCTCTAGGCCCGCCCATGTCTTTCCTCTACTTATCACCAACTCATAAGCAAATAGGAGTTTTAACATATTTTTATATAAGCCGGACATTGATGGATCATAACTACAATCCTAGCTATTCAGGAAGCTTGATCCTCCTTGAGGATCTCTCTCCAAGTAAGTAGCAAAAAGCTGGGCTGGAAGCCTGGTTCAAGTGATAGAACAGCAGCTGTGAGCAAGCAACCCAAATGTGAACAAAAGGTTTTGAGTTCAAGGTCCCGTACCAGCACAATTTTTTTTTTAATTTATGTAGGTAAGAAATTAACGACATCATCTTAAAACAAGTGGCTTCATCACAGAAAATCTACATGTAGGAGTACAAAAGAAATTAATTTGACATCACCTTAAAATAAATGGCTGAATCTTTGAAAAGCTACATGTAGGGGGTGGAGATTCACATACATATTGCCTCTATCCCCAGTTGAAGCATTGAGATAGTAATTAAGATTTGCAGGAGACTGCCGATGTACGTGTTTAAAACATAAGTATGTTCACATATAGTTTTAAATGTCTCAAAAGGAAATGATTCTCTGTGCTAAGGGAAATAGCTCGATATCAATAAGCCTGTTGGAAACTTTCTGTTCTCTTGGATGTTTATGACTACTGGGTTAGGGCAGGTAAAACATTAAGAACAACCTGCTGAAGTGGGTGAAAATTACGGATGGAATCTCTACAGGTGACTTACTTTAATGGATAATGAGTGTACGTGGCTTTCAGGATGCAAGCAAGAACAAGCTGAAAAGGTAGACAGGGTTCTCTCTGCAGCTGGGAGAGCAATACAAACTAGTCTTGGCCTGTTGAGCCCTGAATCGACACTAGTAAGTACCACACTACTCTCTGAGTGTATCTTATCCTTGATCTTTGTTAACAATTAACCAACACCTTTTCCTCCCTCAGCCCTAGGAAGATAGGCAGGTGGCACTGGAAACAAACACTTTCCTCAAAATAAGAAGCCTCAAAAAGGAGCCAGGCACTGGTGGCTGATGCCTATAATCCTGATTATTCAGGAGGCTAAGATCTGAGGATTGCAAGTTGAAGATAAGTGTCCGGGAGACACTTATCTCCAATTAACCACTATAAAACTGGAAGTGGTGCTGTGACTCAAGTAGCCTTGAGTGAAAGCTCTCAGGCCCTGAGTTCAAGCCCCATGACTGACAAAAACAAAAAGCCTCAAAATACTTGGATGTCAAGGCTAGCTGGGGCTAGGTAATGAGGAGCACAGGTAGGCCTGCTGAGCCGTTTTCTCTTCCTCTCAGGGGTTTATTTCTCTTACAACTGTCTATTCTGTATCCTGACCTCAATATATTGTGCAATAGGGCATAAGTTAGTGAGTCAATAATATATGCTATTTTAATACAAATTTTTTAGCTAGATCATGCGCTGAGAATACAGGCCTATCTAATTAGGTCCTCATGGTTAGAGTAGGAGAATATTAGTGGTCAGAAGAACAACTTCAAGAAGCGTTCCCCAAGCCATTCTGACAAACTGACAAACTCTACACTAGCAGGGTGAAAAATATGTAGTAGTAGGGACTAGAAGAGCAGTGCACTGAAAGCAGGCCTAGGGAGCTGTGGGGCTTCAACGTAAGCTTTATAAAAACCACTACTTTGCTTTATGGACCACCTCAGAGACAGACTCATTTGGGTATAGAATTGGTTTCACCCAGGGCTAATGGTTCTAGGCTGAGTTCAGGGAGAATGATAAGTGAATAAATAGAAATATAGGCAAGTATCATAAGCACTTACCCTGGGCAAATAGGGAAAAGAATGCTGAGGGAAAAAATAGATCCAAGTCAGAGTGAGTCAGAGCTAGAAAGGCCAGGAATATTCCTACCCGGTATGCACTCCTGGACTTGCAGGCCTTTCCCTTTAAACTCCTTTCCCAACATGAGACACCGAACAGAGTTTTATTCGGAAAGAAAGGGTAAGCCCCTATCTACTTATGGCATGATTTGGTACTATCTTGGGCAAAATGTACTCACTAGCAAATGATTCTGGCAGCCTAACCCTTATCTTCAGCATGGAAAGCCTGTGATGGTTAGAGGAAAGCCCCAGGGAGGAAGGCTGCCACCTGCTCTGCCTGCTCCTGCTTTAACCCAGAATTTTAATTCATCTTTACACAATGCCTTTTCTTACTGTCATGCCAGTGACACTGTAGAAGAGCACGAGTTGTTTGGGAAATGTTGTGATTTTACTATAGATGCTAAGGGAGTGATAGGTTTCTGGTGTTTTGGTTGTTTGTTTTTTGTAGGTCATGGGGGTTGAACTCTGGGCCTGGGCGCTGTCCCTCTGCTCTTCAGCTCAAGGGGAACGCTCTACCACTAGAGCCACAGCACCACTTCTGGTCTTCTGGTGGTTAATTGGACATAGAGTCTCATGGACTTTCTTGCCCAGGCTGGCTTTGGACCACGATCCTCAGTTCTCAGCCTCCTGTGTAGCTAGGATTACAGAAGTGAGCCACTGGTGCCCAGCAGGATTCTGTTTTAAACACTGCAAAGTGGACTTAAATGTATTCAAAGTCACACTCAACTTGCCTTCAGTCAGCACTCTCAATGCTATCTTTCCAGATATAAGAACGTGGAGAGCACTCTCCATTTTCTAGGGATGATGAGATACCCATTACTGTAATACCTGAGGCTCCTGGTCATGGCCACTGGGGTCCCTTTCGTAGCTCTCCGCATAGAGTCTGATGGTGGCCCGCACACCACTGGAGGAACTGAGCCGGAAGATGAGTCTTGATGCATTGGAGAAAATGATCCTCAAACCCTGAGATGGAGAACATCCAAATGAACGAATGAATAAGAATGAACAACACAGAAATGATACCTTCAGTGGACATCAGAGTCACTCTATGACCTAAAACTCATCAAGGTGATGACAACTGCCAATCAGACCTCAAGTTGGGCTATGTGGTAAACTTAAAAGCTCCTTAAGGTATCTTTTGTGTCTTTATTCTGTTTCTGCTGTCTCTGCCTGATGTTGGTGGGAGGTTAGGAGCAAAACAAGAAACAGATGCTCAGGTTTTCTTGGTCTTGGTACCATGAGCATCAGAACGTAGAGGTAACAAGAATAGGAAGACATTTCGCAAATGTTCCCAGAGCCAAAGTTCATTAGGTCTAAGTTCTCTGGATGCAATGGGAGTAAGCAATTTATTGAGTAGTCAATAAGAAAAATGGCCCTGTTTTGTTTCGCTTTGATTCTTGAGATAGGGTCTCATTATGTACCCCAGGCTGACCCTGAACTCACACGCTTCAGCTTCTGCCTCTGCCTTCAAATGCTGAGATTGGCATGTCTGGGTGGTGTGCACCACCATGCCAAAAACTTACCCATTTTAAGGTTAAGGCTGCTTCAACATAATGTTGAAGTTCATTTCCAGCCCCCTTTCCCCCTCTCCATCCCATTCCTATATTCTTCTGGTAACAATAGAGCCCTACCTATAACAAAATGCCGAGCTCTGCGGGTCCCATCTAGCTCTCCTTCCCCTTCCTTCTCCTTCCTTCTCCTTCCTTCTCCTTCCTTCTTAGTCCTAGCTACCAGGGTGAGATGAGGGCACAGTGATGGCCACACCTACTATTGCTGCCCAAGATTCATTTGTTGTTGGCGCCCAATGTCCCTAATGTCTATATTTCTACCCTTCAGTGACGAGGGACATTTAAAAATCACGACCATAAGATCAGATCCTATCATCTGCTGAAGGAAAACCTGTCTCCTGAGTCATAAAGTAATTCCTGTCTATAAGAATATTGCCAGGGGCCAGGGGAAGGAAAAATAAAGAATAAAATGTCAGGTAGATGTCTGAGAACATGTCTCAGGTGGTTTGGTTATCAGACCTTTTTCCTAAGCAATCTGTCTCTGAGCCCTCTCTGGCTTCAAATCTTGCTTATGAATAATAATCTGTTATTACAATTGTATCATATCTGCTGCATAAGTCTGACTACCAGTTTCTTACCCCTACCCCACCTGGTGAGCCTTGGGGGAGGGAGGGATCAGGCTCGGTGATTCTCTCTGAATAGCCTTCAGCTTGTATAGGCAAATTCTGTCCCCATTCCCACACCAAATGCTATGGTCTTTTAGAGTGGTTCAACCAAAACAAATAAGCGCCATTTCCTTAACTGGCAACCAGTTACACTATAGCTTTGTGAACAGGAAGACAGAATTTGGGATTCATTCGTTGACCACTAAACATTGGTCCTTATAGGTTAGGAACTGGGCTAAGTCTTGAGCATATGAAGACACAGAATTTGCCATCCATAAGCCTGGAACTGTCTACTATAATAATCAGAAGCCATCTTCTTAACTACTTTTTGCTGCTGGAGAGAGGAATAGTCAACAAAATGGAGAGAATGAATGAATGATCTAGGATTCAAAGAGCAACATGTACCAAATTATGTCCAAACTAACAATAACAAAGCCCCCGAAGTGCTCAGCAATGGTTTTACTTTTTGTGGGGGAGGGGTGGTACTAGCCCTGTGGCTTGAACTCAGGGCCTCACACTCTAGCTTGGCTTTTTTGCTAAAGCCTGGTGTTTTTGAGCCATACCTCCACTTCTGGCTTTTGTGTTGGTTAAATCTAGAGGTGAATCTCAGGACTTTCCTGACTGTAATCCTCAGATCTCAGCATCTGAAGTAGCTAGGATTATAGGTGTGAGCCACTGGAGCCCAGCTACAGCAATGTTTTTGTTGTCAGTGGTTGTTTTATTTTTCACAAACTCTTTGGAAGCTGCATTTATTTAAGCCTACATTTTTACTGTCACACCAATCTATAACTGATACAAACCATGTATGGCTTATCCAATCACTGGTTAGAGCAATTCTAAGACTGACCTATTACACACCTGTTGTTGCAGATGACAAATAACTTGAGGTCACCTCTTCTGATGACCTTCCACACTCCGCCTCTATTACACAATTGACCTCTTAGACTTGTTTATGGCCGATGGGAAGGACTTCAGAATTCAAATTGTAACAAACCATCGCCATGTGTCATCTGCTCATAACTAAGCCTTTTTACAATGAGATCCCATGAGGGTAGCCATCCTCTTATTGGTTATATTATTTGCTACAGTCATAAATGATTGATGGTTGCAATCAACATCTGGTAGGCAGGATAATTTTGCACTTGAAATGATGACACACCAGACCATTGGAGATAGCTCCACCTCTTCTCTCTTTCCCAGGACACCAACCATGAGATCTCAATGGAGTTCTGCTATTTGGGAGATGGTCCAAGTGTGGACAATCATGAGAGTGCCCTTCACCACCTGGAATCCAAGGCTCTTTAGACCCGCCCCATTTCAGTGCTTCAATAACCCCCAGCAAGTGCCACTTTCATGGGCAAATATCTGGATTGGATTGCTTTGAGACCTGCATACATCTTCACAGCGCCTGATGAATTTCCAACCCAAGAACAAGCCTTGCTCTTTCCAGCAAGAAGCATCAGCTACTATCCATTAAACAGCAAGGACAAAGTCACCACCGAACAAGGCTTGCCAAATCCTAGCCATTCCTTAACTGCAATGAAAACCAAACTAGAAAGTCACTTTCCTTTCTCTTCTTAGGTTAGTCCAAGGGTTGGCAATATACTGCCTGCAGGGGAAATCTAACCTGCCACCTACTTTTGTAAATCAAGTCTTACTGGCACACTGGGGCTGGGAAGGTGGCTCAGTGGTAGTCTGCTTGCCTTGCATGCATGAGGCCCTGGGTTCGATTCCTCAGCACCACATAAGCAGAAAAAGCCAGAAGTGGTGCTGTGGCTCAAGTGGTAGAGCACTAGCCTTGAGCTGAAGAGCTCAGGGACAGTGCCCAGGCCCAGAGTTCAGGCACCATGACTAACCAAAAAAAAATTTTTTTCCTGGGACATAATCACGCTTCTGGCATGCATTGGCATGACTGCCTGTGCATTACAACAGTTAGTTATGATAGATCATCTGGTCCACAAGCCCTAAAATATCCAATACCCAGATGACTTCTGATGAAAATCACTACATTATGTACACAATGACCAGTTTACTCTTCACCCCTATGCCAGAAAAACTCAGTACAGAGAAATACAGTTCATGAAGCATGTTCTCAGGGTGTTCCAGCCCTCCATTTTCCAGGTGTTCTAACTTTAGCCATAGATTCAACTGGCCTATACTGGGCCCCAATCGAATGGCCCACCGGCTCCTGACAGACAGGGACTTAGCCAATTGCCTTTTATTGTATGCCTTTGCTTTCATTGAGCACTTTTTTTTTGGGGGGGGGGTGGGGAGGGTTGAACATGGGGCTTGAACTCTGGGCCTGGGCGCTGTCTCTCAGCTCTTCAGCTCAAAGCTAATGCTCTACCACTTGAGCCACAGCGCCACTTCTGGCTTTTTCTGCTTATATGATGCTGGGGAATTGAACCCAGGGCCTCATGCATGCTAGGCATGCCCTCTACCACTGAGCCACCTTCCCAGTCCTCACTGAGCACTTTTTACAGCCCTGTCTTATATAATCTACTTTTGTAGTCACTATAGGAATACTCTTAGAGACCATCGGAAGGAAGCTGTGCGTGAGACATGTTGTCAAGAGCCAAGTGTTAGGAAAGGCTTTCTTTCCCTGAGGAACTGGTCTTTTCCTTTCTGACTGTAAGTGCTTTGTAACTAACCATATTTCCCTTTTCAATATGGCTGCCAGGATACTCAATGCCAAACCTGAGGTTCAGTTCAAGTGGATCCTTATGACTTGCATAACTATGGATTTTTCTTCCTCAGTTCTGTGCCTTTCTAATTCATGTACTTCCCTCGGCTTGATTTCTGTGTCTTATTTATATTCTAACAACTTCATTATGTTTGGTTTCTTTTCTGCCTCAAATCCCTTGAAAAGACAAGGCCAGAGCAAATCTAAAACAAGTTTGCATCACAGCCTTAACCCTAAACGGCTGCGTGTGCTGCTCTGCCTTCTTTCACAGATAAGTTCTGGGAGGGCAGAGCCTTTCCCAAATTTGTCATTTCCATTGTAGCCCAGGTCAAGATGGGACCCAGCAGACCCACCATAGACATCTGTTGAATGAATGCCCAGCTGCTTCCAGAACAGAAGGAGCAACACTGGAGGCCCCACCCAGGAGTTCCCGAAGGCCTCCCTGCGCCTTCAGTCAGTACCCCCAGGCCAAATGAGAACACACTCACATTCTTCATGGTGAACTGGGGTTCATGTTCAAACCTTGAAGAGTACTTATGGAAGATCCAAGGAATACATAGAACAGGATCTACTAGATCATGTCTATAATCTTCACAACGTCAGAGGCATAAGTCAGGAGGATCACAGTCCTGGCCAAAAATATTTGCAAGACCTCATCTCAACCAATAAAAAGCTGGGGCACAGTGATGCATGCCGGTCATCTCAGCTATGCTAAAAGCCTAACTAGGATGATTATGGCCAAACCAGCCCAGACATAAACATAAGACCCTATTTAAAAAAGGAAAGGGCTAGCTGGGCACTATTGATCACATCTGTAATCTTAGCTACTCAGAAGACTGAGATCTGGGGGCTGGGAAGGTGGCTCAGTGGTAGAGCGCTTGCCTTGCATGCATGAGGCCCTGGGTTCGATTCCTCAACACCACATAAGCAAACAGAAAAAAGCCGGAAGTGGCGCTGTGGCTCAAGTGGTAGAGTGCTAGCCTTGAGCTGAAGAGCTGAGGGACAGCGCCCAGGCCCAGAGTTCAGGCCCCACGACCGGACCCAAAAAAAAAAAAAGAAGACTGAGATCTGAGGATCATAGTTCAAAGCCAGCCTGGGCAGGAAAGTCTGTGAGACTCTTATCTCCAATCAACTACTCCAAAAAATCCAGATGTTGCTCTGTGGCTCAAGTGGTAAAGTGCTAGCCTTGAACGCAAAAAGGCTCAAAGACAGTGCCCAGGCCCTGAGTTCAAGCCCTAGAACTGGTTAAAAAAAACAAAGGCAGAGGGACAGGGGTCCCAAAAGGTAAAGAAACCTTAAGTTCAACCCCAGTATTGCCAAAAACAAAAATAAAAATTATATGGCATTATGGTAAGTTTGTCACTGGATGCACTCATCCTTATTTCCTCAAAATGTCCTAAAGCAAATCAGTTTGCACTAAAAGAAATGAAGTTAACCAGTGTGACTTTTTACTGCCAGCTGCATGATCTTAGACAAATGGCAAAATTTGCTGCACTTTGAAAATTAGCTAGAAGAAAGCTGGACCTTGGTGGCTCGTGCCTGTAATTCTAGCTACCCAGGATCTGAGGATTGTGATTTGAAGCTAGTTTGGACAGAAAAGTCTATGAGATTCCAATAAACCAGCAAAAAACTAGAAGTAGAGCTGTAGTTCAAGTGGTAAACTAGCAGCCTGGAGTGACAGAGCTATGAGGGAGCCAGCACCAGGCCCTGAGTTCAAACAGGAAGGAAGGAAGGAAGGAAGGAAGGAAGGAAGGAAGGAAGGAAGGAAGGAAGGAAGGAAGGGAGGGAGGGAGGAAGGAAGGAAGGAAGGACGAAGGAAGGAAGGAAGGTCTTCTTTACCATTCCTGGCTCCTACTGGAGCCTCGCCCCCAACAAAGCCTGTTTTACGCTCCTGTCATTCATCTTTTTATTTTTATTTTGTCAGTAGTGGGGCCTGGACTCAGGGCCTGGGTGCTGTCTAGAGCTCTTTTGCCCAAGGTAGCACTCTACTACTTTGAGCCACAGCTCTACTTCCGGTTTTCTCATGGACTTTCCTGCTCAGCTGGCTTTGAATTGAGATCCTCACATCTCAGCCTCTTGAGTAGCTAGGATTACAGGCACAAGCCACTAGAGCCCAGCTCTCTCTCTCTCTCTCTCTCTCTTAATTATACCAAGGAGTTTTTCCATGGTATGTCAGATGTGCAAATATTTTTGCTCAGAATAACTATCTCTCTTGCTTTCTCTTTCCCTGACTCCACTCGTATTGATTAACATCTTCCTTGAGATTCCTTAGGGCATTGGGGAATCCTCCAGGCTCAACAGCTGATTCTACACTGATGTCAGCCTAGGAACCACTGTGGTAGGCTGTCTTTTCTGGATCATCTGCTTCTTCTTTCAAGAACCTGATCCATGCAACATGTCCATCTTAAGAACAGTAAGATCTAGATTTCCATGTATACCTTACCATCTGACCAGGATGTTAGAACAGCCAAAAGTGCCAGCCACTGAGTCCTGAGAGTTTCTGCCTAAGGGTCTAGTCAGCAGCAGAACCAACCATAACATCTAACACTGACGGTGCTAATTACACAGAATTCTCAGCACAGCCATGAAGGAGTTCATGATACCTCTGTAACTGTGGTAGTTATAGTAGCGAGAATGTCCACCAGAAGTTCAATGTTTTCCATGAGAAGATAAAGTTAACTTTGAGGTCAGACAGAGTATATGGCAAGGATTCTTCAGCTGAGGGCAGACGGGATTTGCCCAGTCACTTAAGCTTTCTGAGCCTTCGCGTTCTAAACTCCAGGTAAAAGAATAATGTAGCCTGGCTTACATACATGTACCCAGTGTTGGAAAGAGTGTCCATTTCTAGGAAAACACCATAGTTCTTCTGGTGTTAGACATTTCATGAGAAACCTCTGAGAAAACCTCTCAGATTTTGCACACAATTGCTAACTAAAATCTTCATACTAATAATTTGTGATGCAACAGTACATAACATTTTTTTAAGTTAGGCAGAATTAAGATTAACTTCAAGAATGTGGTCATGCCCCCTGAAAAAAATCACTGATGACCTCAGAACTCTCTCACCATTTCTCTGTTCTGTATCTGCCAATAACTGGTTTGTGTGGGCAAGAAAAATCTTCAAAATTAGCTATTACATCCTTGGCATTCTAAAAGAAGACCCTTTGAAGACCATTATTTCCCTCCCGTAGTGGGGTATGAAGGCAGGGCTAGGCAGGCACTTTACCACTTGAGCTATGCTCTAGTACTTTCTGCCTTTGAGCTATGTTTCAAATAAGAGTCTTGAATTTATTTCCAGACTGTACTGGGCCATAACCTTCTTAGTTATGTTTCCCATGTTGCTAGGATGACAGGCATGTCATACCATGCCCAGGTATTGTGTTGAGTTGAAAGGTCTTACTAACTTTTTGCCTAGGTTAGCCTGAAACTACAACCCTCCGGAGCTCAACATCCTAGGCATGAGCCACAGCACCACAGCTACCATCTTCTCTTTCCATGGAAAAGAAAGCAAGTTTTAAAAGCTCAGTGTAAAAACTTGCTCAATGAACACAGGCCTTTGAAGACTCCAATCTAGGTCTCCAGGTTAGGGATTTACCATTAATACATGTGGTTCTTCCCGCAACGTGTGCAATGTTAGAACAATATGTCACATGTTTTGCCTAGTCCCTAAGCTGGCTCCGTGCCTCATGGCGAGTAAGTATCTGATAAATGTTTGATAAATGAATGTCGGGATTTTTTGTTGTTTAGGTTTTTTTTTTTTATTTTGTAAAGCCCTTGTATAAATCAATGCAGAGAAATGTGCAAGTTGCTAAATACATGCAGAGCTGCCAGATGTTGCTCTGGAGACACAAGGACATGTGGCAGACAGGCAGGGAAATGGAACTGTACATTACCAACAGCTATTTGGCAACATCTGTCTGAGCCAAATACCAATGCATGATGAATTCCAGAGGTGGGGAAAATAGCATATGGCCCTGGAGTTTGGTACAACATGCTAGATATCCACTCAGTTGGACCACTCGAAGCATGTGAGCCTGGAGACAGGATAGCTTTGGAAAAGAGAGAAGCCATGAACCTAACTCAGATATTATCTCCCGCAGGAAATCCGGATGATTTTATCTGGAAAGTGTCAAGGTAAAAATATTGCTCAGCCACATCTGAAGCCTATTTTCTAGACGAAGGCATACAGCCCATAAAGCAGGGGATTTGGATGGAACAGACCTGTCTCTCTACACACCAAAAATTACGTCGAATTGCCCATTTTTCTTGGCTTAAGTCATAGAATTAACTGTGAGGGTGCATTCAAAAGCAGTGGAACAAGGCGGCGGCTAGTCCATATGGTATCTTTGCATGAATGATGAGACAGTACCACTCAGGAAGACCAGAAGACATGCTGTCTTGGAAGTGGACTACATATATCCCAATACAGTCTACTGATGGCTCCACCATAAGGAGCCGCCCTGCTCTTGGGAAGAATTCTCATCTAGGTGGAGCATTAAAAACAGAGGAACAAACACACCCAATCAGCTCTCTTAGGACCTAAAACTCTCTGGAGGAATTGAGATGAAATGGTTCCTTAAAAAGCTCTTGAAAACACCTGCCTAGCCAATCCCACTTTACACGATGGGAGGAGGGTTGCTTGGAGAGGAAAGGGCTTAGAAGTGAGTTCTCATCCAGATTTCCACTTTCCAAGGTGGACCCATGGAAATGTGTTTTTATTCCCCCATTGTTTTGGCCACACTGATGGCGGATCCCTGTTCCCATTGCATACTGTGAGTGCAAGCACACTTGAACCAGAGGCAGCAAGTTTCCTCCTTTGCCTCTGGTGACAGCAGTTGTCTCTTCTGTATAGTGTTGAAGGGTGTTGGTCAGCCTCCTGACCATGCCAAGACATTAGCACATCCATAGCACATCCTAACTATGTCACTGACCATACTGGGACAAGAGACGGCTCAAAATCTTACTGTACATTTTAGGATTCTCCCACTGACATTTTAGGAGACAATCCCAAAGGCGTTTTGGAAGATAATCAATGTTTTCCAGGAGCAAGAAATATATAATAATGGAATACCAATAACCTAGAAGCAAGAGAATGAGGACTTCCCGATTAACCAGAAGAGTTCCACTGAGGAACTCTTGTCTTGCAAATGACTCCAGCAAGGCTAGGGTTACATGACTTTTGAGTGTGCTATAGAAATACAGAAGTTGACTACATTACTTTAAAAAAAAAAAAGACTTGGTTGCTTAAATGTTCACTGCTGCAGGATCAAAGCTTCTCATTTTCAAAGCAACTCTGTACAATATAGGTTATGCCTCTCGATTGAAGATGCCCTTCACCAGTATGTCATCTCCCAGTGTGAGCTCACAGTAGCAGGATTGGGAAACTCCCTCTGTTAGAGCTGGGGGAATCTCATAGGTATAGATACAGCGTGGAAACTCCAGGAGTTTAGGCTCTAGGTAGGAGAATGGGAAGAGATGAGACCATCTTGGTAGAGATAGCGTTCCTTGGGAAATTCGGGGGGGGGGGGGGGAGAGTGCCTGGCACAGAGGAAACATAAGACAACAAATTCATCTTTGAAGAAAGAGTAGGTCGCCCTCAGACCTCAGGGAAGGGCTTCATTTGCTCTTACCTTTTCTATCCGGTTACACGGAAAACTCTGGAATGTCTTCACCCAGTCAGCAGTTGTAGCAGTAAGCAAGTCATTGCTCTCTTACTTTGAACCAGCCATTGGTTTGTTTTTCTCACTCATATCTAAAGAAACCAGCATTTCTCACCCATGCGGTTAGATCTTACCTATGAATAACAGTGCTATGTCCTCAAAAGGACACAGAAGAACTTGTAGTGGAACCAAACATCATTAAAGTGCTATTTCTAAATCTGACGGTCTGTCTGGACCCAGTTTAGCAGAAGAATGTCTTGACGTTCCTCTTAACACTTAGGATCACTAAAGTACCAGACCCTTAGAGAGGGTCACAGTAAATCCTGACCAGCCACAGAGTGGCAGAAGAGGTCCCTGGACATTTGTGTCCACGGTGGAGTTCGCGAAGGTTTCCTGCTTGTAACTTGAACAGCCCTCACAGGATTTCTCAGATAGGACAGACCTCGCTGATCTGTCCACAACAAAGGGCTGCACAAGGACTTAGGACAGAACTGGATTTTCATTTCATTTCAGTTGGAGAAGCATTTCTACTGTATGTCCAGAGATGCATGGAGAAACATCTTGGTTTCCACGATCTATTTCCTCATTCTGACCTCAAATTAAGGATACAAGGAGACCAAACTGCCTTAAAAGACCTTTCTCCTTTGCATCAGAGTCTATGTGTCGGTGCATGTGGGAGAGGGTAACTTGGTGGAGGCAGAGAAACAGGAGTTTGACTTGAGCTAGAGATGAGTCAGAAGCCAGAGGCTTTCTCCTATCTTTGCATGATATTCTGCAAAACTGTATGAATTTTTCCCCTTGCTTTTCTTATTACCGAAAGGCCAAAACCTTTCTTTCCCAAAGATGCTCCTTTGTTGTTGTTGTTGTTTTGCTTGCAGGACTGAGGGACCAAACTCAAAGCCTGGCAAATTGCTAGGCAAGTGGCCTGCCCCTCTGCTTTATTCCTTCCCAGCCCTTCCAAGGATGTTCTTTCAACATAACTAAACTGTTCATGAGTATTTGTTACATGCCAGGAATTTGCATGTATATTTATTTAATTCCCCCAAATGGCTATAGGAGGTAGCCTTTTTATTTTTTTTTGGTCTGTCATGGAGCTTGAATTCAGGGTCTGGGCGCTGTCTCTGAGCTCTTTTTGTTCAAGGTTGGCAACCAATTGGAGCCATAGGGCCACTTCCAGTTTTCTGGTGGTTAATTGGAGATGGGTCTCACAGACTTTCTGCTTGGGCTGACTCTGAACCGAAATCCTCAGATCTCAACTTTCTGGCTAGCTAGGATTATAGGCATGAGCCACCAGTGCCTGGCTGAGATAACCATTTATTATGTTTATTGTCTTAAATAAGGATATTACAGAAAGATACAATACCTTGCCTTAAGATAACTTAGAAAGGAGGAGGAATAGCAGATGGGATTTGAACTGAGGGACTTATCACTTGCTATGCTGGTGCTCTACCACTTGAGCCATGCTTCAAGCCTTATTTTTTGCTGGTTATTTGGGGGGATAAAAGTCTTTTGAATTTTTCCATCAGGTTAGCTTAGAGGTCTTCTCCCTCAGGTCTCAGCCTCCTGAGCAGCTAGGATTATAGGCAGAATAACTGACACTTGGGACACATCCAGGACTTCTGACTTCAAAACTGTACTTAGAGACTCTCATGTACTTTCCAGCTGTGTCCTGAGGCGTGAGGTATTCTGGAACCAAACGCTATGCTTAAAGATAATTCTATATAAATTAGCAATAGCAAGCAATTGTTTACAAACTTGAAAAGCAGGCCTATTATCTACTTTTTCCCTCAGTAAGTTTAAACCAAACAAGAAATCATTCAGAGTCTCACATAGCCTTAGGATCATCCATCAGAACCTCAAATCTCACTACAAAATATTTTAAGAATGGAATAAGAAGATTTGAGAATTTTTTTTAAATGCTAGGTCATACCAAAGATTATTTTCAAGAACATTTACCTGATAACATGTTGTGGACAAGAGAGAAGAGAGAGAAAAAAGGAGAGAAGAAAGAGGGAAAAGAAGAAAGGCTAGAGGGAAGAAGGGAGCAGGGAGAAGAGATGGGAGAGAGGAGAGGAAAAGAGAGGAGAGGCTTGGAGAGGAAAGACCTGTCCTTCCCTCATCCTACTAGGTCAAGGATGCAGACAGAGGAAGAAGCTAACATTTTTTCAATATGGATTAGTAACAGCCACTATACCTGGGTTTTACAGATCTTTCTTCTCAATGCTTCTCCATTATCCTGCATGGTAATTACCACTAACGCCAACACCCCTCAAGCTGAGGCTCAGAGACATTAAGTGATGTGCACAAAGTCACAAATCCAGCCTTCATATCTCCATGTGTCTCATTTTGAGGCAGTAGAATAGCAGGGAAAGCTATAACAATCTATGTCCCACAGCAAATGCACATTTTGCATCATGCTTTCTTTGGGTTTTGCTAGCAAAGGTGCAAACTTTTATTGTTCCCTATGGAGGTCAAGTCTCATTGTATCTGAATTGAAAATAAAATAAAGTATTTATAAAATAAATTTAAAATAAAACAAATATTTTTGTTAGTCTTGGGGCTTGAACTTGGGGCCTGGGCACTGTCCCTGAGCTTTTGTGCTCAAGGTTAGCATTCTACCATTTTGAACCACAGCTCTACTTCTGGTTGGGTGCTTAATTGGAGATAAGAGTTTTACCAACTTTCCTACCCAGGGTAGCTTTGAATCACCATCCTCAGATCTCAGTCTCCTGAATAGCTAGGATTACAGGCATGAGCTACCAGCACCCAGCAAGTAATTTTAAAGTAATAGTACTCTAAAGTTATATGTAGCTGGGTTTGGCTGAGCAATTTCACTCCCAAGAAAAGTGAAAACCTATGTCACAAATTCCACAGGCAGCTCTGCTCATCACAGTCAATGTGGGAGCAATGCAAATTCCCATCAACTGATAAAAGGATAAACAATTGGGATCTGTACATGCGTGGAATATTACTACTAATAAAAGGACTGCATTGCTGACATTCAGTATAACATGGACCTACCTGCAAGTATTATACCAAGAGAAGCCAGACATCGAGAGCAATCCATAATTGATGTAAAATGTCCCGAACAGGCAAATCCACAGAGAGAGAAAAGAAAACTGCTGCAGGGGTCGAGAAATAGAAGGGTGGACGGGAGATATAAGACCCCATTTGGAGGTGATAAATATGTCTAAGCATTGGTTGTGAAATGACTGAGCTACTTTAATTTTTTATTTTTTGGTCTTTTTAAAAGTTGTCACTGTCAAGGTGATGTGCAAAGGGGTTAGAGTTACGTAAGTCAGGTAATGAGGACATTTCTTTTTGAACAATATCAATCTTCCCTCATTTTCTCCCAGTTTTTCCCTCCCTCCCCATTATATAGTTCATTTTCAACATAGTGTCTAGTAAGTATCACTGTTGCATTTGTTCACCCACTACGTTGGCGGGGTTTTCTTTTTGTTTTGTTTTTGTTTTTTTAATTACCTTTGGCTGGGCTCTGGTGGCTTACACCTGTAATCCTAGCTACTCAGGAGGTTCAAATCTGAGGATTGTGGTCCGAAGCTAACCTGAGCAGGAAAATCTGTAAGACTCTTATCTCCAATTAACCACCCCCAAAACTGGAAGTGAAACTGTGGCTCAAAGTGATAGAGTGCTAACCTTGAGTACAAAAGCTCAGGAACAGCTTGCCTAGACCCTGAGTTCAAGCCCCAAGACTGACAAAAAATAGCCTTCAAATAGTTGTACAAGGGAGTTTCAATTTAACATGTCCATTGATAAGTTCAATTCATGACACTCACCCTTTCAGTCACTCTGATTGTACTACTTTGTAAACATAGAAATCAAATGGATGAACTGTATGGTATGTACATCCGAACTCAATAAAGCTGTTTGTTATATGTTTATACTGAAAATCTGTATGATGAAAAAACCACAATTGCACATTTGGTAGGCTCTTGATAAGTATCTAGTGAATGCACCAAGTTTCTTTTGCTGTGTGCATGCCAGTTCTGGGGCTTGAACTCAAGACCTGGGCACTATCTCTTTCGGCTTTTAAGCTTAAGCCTAGCCCTCTACCACTGGAGCCACGGTTCTACTTCCAGCTTTCTTTGCCCTTACCTGGAAGTGAGTATCTCATCTACTTTCCTAGCATGGCTGGTTTTGAACTGTGATGGTCAGATTTCAGCCTTTTGAGTGGCTAGGATTATTGGCATACATCCTTGGTGCCTGACTGCACCGAGGTTATTTTTTAATGATCACTTTGGAAATAAGTTGGTTGAAATTCAAGTATGTCTTTTCAGCATCTATTGCTCGAAAGGTATGCTTCTTTTGCACAACACTGCCCAAAGTATGTCCTAAGCTCAACTATTCTGGGGATCAAATGTGGTCATGTGTCGACATGCCACGAGTGCTAGCAGCCCAGTTATGCAGCCCGCACGGGACTGCACAGGGCTGCATGGTCGGACCCTGCACAGGACCCCAACAGGACTCATGGCAGTAAAAGAATCATCTGTGATTGGCAGACAATCAAGATGCCATGAGTGTTGATTACTCCCTTATCTCCCTCAATACCCTAAATCCAGCCCAGCAGAGATGTTCCAGCATGATTCAGGGCTATCAGCCAACGAAGATGTCATCAGAGTCCTAAAATCTGGGGAAATGAGCAATAATCTTCTTTGTTTCTTTCCTAGAAAATTTCCTAAAAGCAAATCCTGGTAACGCTTATCTATTTATAGCCACATTTGGGATCAAATGGAACATTATAGAAAGGGGGGAAATCAATAAATTCTGGAGTTAGAGAGGAAACCAGTATCTGTACTTGTAGAGTGGGGGGCGGGGGGGACATGGAAGAAACTGATGTCATGATTGGAGATTCAGCTGAGGAATTGGGCCGATAGGAACGGTTGGAGAACATCCAAGAAAAAAGTATCGAGATGCAGAGTGCACTGAGAAAGAAATAAGGTGGAGAAATACTGCCTTACACAGCAAAGCAAATTGGCTCCACAGACAAGCTTCTGATAACCAGATAAAGTCCAGAACTTAGCCCTGACTAGACCAATCTCTCCAAGGATGGTTTCCAAACCTTCCTCCTCTTGTGAGCAAAACCCTCCCAAGAATTCTTTACAAAGTACCTATTTCACGTCTCTTGAATCCTAAGGCATCAAAAAACAAAGTGAGCCTTGGATCTGGGGAAAGTGTGCCCTGTATAAAATGAAAACGAGAATGTGGTACAAAACTGGAAAATACTTTTCCAAGGTTCAGTGAGACCAGCTGAGCTCCTGACTTCTCTTCTCCAAAGTCTGATTCACTGCTGGTACTGCTGAGAACATTCAGTCCTGTCTATAAGCAGCTATCCTGGTGGGAAAAATAAGAAACCACAACTATAAAAATGAGTTATGTTCAGCCCATTAAAAAAAATAAAAAGGAGAGCTGAGAGCTTTGTATAGATTATTCCAATCCATTTCCAAGAGAGTTCTGTGGGATGGGAATTCCACAGGTGAGGAAGAAACTAAGGTTTCAAAGAAATGAGGCCAGGGTTAGATGCACGGCTCAGGTGGTAGAGAGCCAGCCACTGAGCACAAACATTAGATCCAAATCTCAGACAAACAAGGAGGAGGAGGAGGAGGAGGCGGCGGTGGCAGCGGCGAAGAAATCAGGCAGATTCCCCAAAGTTTTTCCAAAGTCACAGCTGTCAAATGGCATGTTTTGATTCTGAGTCTTCTAGACAGTGTTTCCTCTGTTCCCCTCTTCTTTCCACATTGGATCTATAATCCATTCATTGGGCCATACAAGAGCTTCTAGAATGAAATGCTGATAATGTGATGGAGGTGCCTGATCCCTAAGTAGACCAGAGAGGGTATCAGGAGGCATTGGAAGTTGGGGTATCTACAAGATAGGGGTTCCTATAACACAGGGGGTACAGGCAAAATGAGTCTGATAAAAAAAAATACAGCAGTGGCCAGCTGAGCACCAGTAGCTCATGCCTCTAATCCTGGCTACTCAGGAGGCTGAGATCTGAGGATCAAGGTTCAAAGCCAGCCCAGGCAGAAAAGTCCGTGATGCTCTTATCTCCAATAAACCACTCAGAAAAAGCTGGAAGTGGTGCTGTGGCTCAAGTGGTAGAGTGCTAGTCTTGAGCACAAAGAGCTTAGGAACAGCACCCAGGCCCTGAGTTCAAGCTCCAGGACTGGAAAACAAACAAACAAACAAAAAAACCCAGCAGTAGTCACATGACTTCTATTTCCCAGACCTAAAGCTTCTAGACTATTTTATTGTCTTCACTTCTAAAAAACATATTAAAAACATAAGAATTTAGAGATTGAACATCAAATATTACTGGTGGCATGATTTAGACTGTAAATAATTTAACATCTACGTTGTGCTCCTGGATTGGTCAAGTATTGCCATAATCAATAATAAACAAAGCTGTGAAGACAAGGAATCATAGAGCTATTAACATTTCTTCCACCATTCACAAAAAACAAGAACATAATAAAAATCATGGATATTTTGTTTCTTAACCAGTGAAAATTACTCTCAATCATGCATCTTCCCTTTGGGTTTTCTGCACAAATTAACCAAATGTTTCTTCTGTCCAGTAGCAAAGTCACCTGTCCAAGTTCCCATGACTCTCAGTGACAGGGACACACCACTTGTACCTTCGGGCCCCAAGGACAGGAATCTTTTGCTCTTGAGAAATCTCTCTGAACCAATCACCCAATATGGCCACCACCTTTGCTCTTGTAGGCTGCAAATATCGGAGAAGGAAATGTTGCCTTTGAGACGTCAGTCTATGAGTTACTTAGGGGAAACAATACTAGACAAGGAGTCCTAGTTCTAACTAGCTGGACACTAACTATGGAGCTGACATCATTGAGGACTTTCTCTTTCCTGGCTGCAAAGTTCTCCTGTGCGAGATGAAGGACTGAACAGGTTGTCCCCAACTGGTATCTCCCATTGGGGGGCGGGGATAATTTTCCCATCAGCTCTTCCTGGTAACCTGTTCGGGTGATCCCCTGAGCACGTACCTGTTTCTTGGTCACGGTGCCATCCACAGGGTCCACGTATTCAAAGCTGTCTGTCTTTGCCACACTGTAGATATGGCTCCCCACAGCAAACTGCTGGCCGATGAAGGACTTGTCTGTGACCAGGACCTCCAGGTCCCTCATAATGTAATAAGTTGCCTTGGGCTCCAGCCCCTCATAGTCAAACCTAGGCAAAGGAAGGTAGGATACAGGAAGAATAAGTAACCCAGTCAGAGAGAACCAGCAACTAAATGGGCCCCTTGAGGGCACCTAGACATTGGTTGTGATTTCAGGAAATGAGGGCACAGAAATGGAGCCGTACCTCATTTCCGCTCTTCCAAAATGTCCTTGCAAGGATGAGAAGAAGAGCAATGCTAAGTCAAGTGTGCGGGGGAGGGCTGTGGTTGGTATGTTAAATGCTTTCAGAACAGGAGTGGCATGATTTGGTTGCTCATCCTTGTTCACTTGCTGTAGCCATCAGGCCTCCTCCTCAACCCTTAGTGACCGTCACCCTTTCCTGTCCCCAGCTTTTGTCCCTGCTCTTTGTTTCCTTTACCTCAGCTGTCTCTCTACTCCTCTAGGTCTGGAACATTCCCAGAGCTGGATCATCTTCTTTCAATCTTCAAACCTACATCACCTCTAAAAAATATCTTCCTGAGCAGGCATCATCCTAGTATTTATTCCTATCCATGGCTCATCCCTATATATATATATATATATATATATATATATATATGTATATATATTTACAGTTAATCTATACTATATAAATATATAAATATATTATATATAAATATAATATAATATATAAAATAAACATGCTATTTATATAATATAATATAATATATAAGTATTAACTGTGATATGTATTTCAGTTATATAATATGTACTATTATATAATATAGAATATACTATATATAGTATATAATATATTATTATATATTATATAATATTAATTACATAATATTATATAATATATAATAATATATTATATATTAATTATATATATTATATATATTATATATAATCTATATTATATAATATATAATATAGATTATATATATTATATTATTATATTTATTATATTATATATTATATATTATACATTATATATATTATATTATATGTATTATATTATATTTATTATATATTATATAGATTATATATAATATATATTATGTTATTATATTTATTATATTATATATATTATATGTAATATATACTATATATAGTATATTATATATATGCTATATATAGTATACATATATTATATATAGTAAATATAATATAGTATATATTATATAATATAAATAGTATGTTTATATATATAACTATATATACTTATATATAGTATATATATACTTATATATAGTATATTATAGCATAATATACTATATATAAGTATATTATATATTATATAATAGTACATATTATATAACTGAGATATATATCCCAGTTAATACATATCCCAGTTAACATATATCCCAGTTAATATTTATCTTGTTTCTATATTTGTTTACTTATTATCTGTTTCTACCCACAGAACATGAGTCAGGAGGATACAGATCTCAGCTCTCATTCTTGCTACTTCTGAAACATGGTAAGGGCTATCTAGATTACTAGCCTGGAATAGAGGATGAATTAGAGGCAAGGAGACAGGGAGGCAAAGAGAGAAGGAGAGATGAACTGAAGATACTGTCAAATTCTCTTGAAAAGTTGGAAGAAGCATCACCATTGGCATCAAACAGAACAGCGGGGCCAGGCAATGATTAGAAGGGGAAAAGGACTATTACTCCTTGCTCATTTGTTGTTGTAGGATTTAAAATATGATAATGCAAACCAATCTGTTGGCTCAGTGCAAGGTATCAGAGCTTAAAATCTATTAATTACTTCTAATCCGGAAACTGTCTAGTCTCTCCTAACATCAGTTAGTCTTGTCTGAGAGCTACTGACATGCAGGAGGTCTGATCTACAAAAGAAACTCAAGCTGGGGCAGCTAGGGCCAGTGGCTCTGGAGGAATCTCACATAACTTCACAGAGCAAAGCAAAAGAAGGAAAGTCCCAATAGTTGTTATTACATTATTCTTTCTAAGGGAATATCCAGTAAATATCAGGGCAGAGAATGCCCTCATGGCCAGTGGTGTCTATAGCCCTTTTTATTCTCTTCCTTTTATGCAAAGTGTTTCTTCCCCAGCTTCAGAAACAAAACAACAGAGAACGCCTTAGAATACTATCAACACAAGTGCTATGACTCTAGAGTCTCCTTAAAGACTGTCATTTGAGGAAGTTAAAACCCAAGCAAGAGCTGGGCCCAATGATATGCACTTATAATGCTGGCCCTTGGGAAGCTAGGTCAGGAGGATCATAAGTTCAAATCCAACCTAGGCTATGTAGCAAGAACCCGTCTCAAAAAAAAAAAAAAATACAAAAACAAAAACAAGAGTTAACTCAAGGGGCCAGGAAGATGGGATAGGACAATCAGGAGATAGCTAAGTGCTGAAGGAGATTCAAAATTGAGACAATCCACTAATGGATAATAGATCACATTCAGTCTATGGCTGAGCTCATGCTCGGACCAGCCATTTCAATGCTCATATTCATATACAAGCAGGTCCTAGAGCCACCCTCTCTTTATTACCTAACATTTCCCCCTCCAGCCATCACTACCACATGCAGCAACACAATTTCAAATGGAAAATTGTTTCTAGGGCTACTTAGACAAGGAAAACTATGTGGGAGATTTTCTCAGATACAACCATAGGGATTGTATTAGTTAAATCAAAATTGTTTTATGATTTCCTCCCTGCAAAGAAATTTGTCAGGCTGGTCATCATTTATTTCAAAAACCTCCCACTTGCCATCTGCTGGGGTTGAAGGGAATGTTTATCTTTTGTTCTACCTATTCCTTCCTCCCCTTTTCTTTATCTCAGTGATCTTTTTGGACATAATTTAATGTCCTACAAGAAATTAAATCTGCTCTGCATACTATGCTCTAATATGGCATCTGTTATGAGAAAGGTGATTAACATTGTAAGGTCTTGGCCACAAAAATAAACTATATTATAAATATGCCTTTCATAACACCATTTCTTCAAAACACTGGCAAGGAATCTAGATAATTATTCCACAAATTATGAGGAAGGCATCCGTGACTCAAAATCATCACATTAAGCCAGAGGTTGGCAATCACAATATGTTTTATCAGTTCGAATTATTTTGGAAAAACTTAATAAAGAATTCCATGTACTGATTAACCCTTGCTATGCAAAATAAATAAAACTCCACACGAATCAGGGGGTCATACTTGGTAGAAGTACTGATGTGTAAAACAAGTTTATACCTGTTTTGAGAATCCCTATTTCATGATGCAATGAATCATTTGGGGTGGTCTGAAAGCCACTTTCCCAGCCTTCTCAACTAAACAGGGACCAAGAATATTATGGTGTTGCTGTTTCCCAGAACACTGCAATCTCCTTAAGATTAATAAGCACTATCATAGTCTTCCTTATTCTCTGATAGCTATCTAAGTAAATGGCTTCCCCAAAGAAGAAACAATCACCTTATAAGGGAAAAATCTAAAGCTCTCTTTCTGCCTCTCAAGCTCCAGAAACACAACTGAACACCCAAAGCATTTGATGATTCATAGGCAAAACAAAACAACCTCCTTGTTTTAAATGCCTATAGTCTCTGAGACTAGCCTCAAACCCCTTCCTCCACAGTTCACATCCTATCCTTAACCATGGCTTAATAGTACGTACGCATACCTGAGAAATGTAGGTTCCCAAACCTAGCAAGCAACCATGCCTCTAGAACATTCCTCCTTCCTCTTATTTAACCACAGGAAAGACGCTGAGACCACCTACCTATCTTAAACCCCCACCCACTGTGTTTTCACATGCCTTCTTCCTAGCTAGTATTTCCCTTTCTTGTTTCTATTTCCATAAAAATATCTGGGGCTCTTGAGACATGTGGTCCCTCCCAGGGGGTGCCAGCTTTGGCATCTTAAGATGGACTTCTTTCTGACCATCAGTGTGAAGAGAAGTCAAGGGTAAGGAGAGCAATACAAACAACACCTCAACCCAGTGCAGCTTCTGCGTCAGGTCCTTCCTTGATACACACTATGCTTTGACTGCGTGACTCTCAGAGCCAACATGGCTACCACATGACTCTCAACGCTCTGTGGTTCAGATAGTCTCCTGATAGGGCTGCCCACCTCATCTGCACTGAGGAAGGGATTACATCGGGGGAGGCACAACGTTTGTCTGTTGGTAGCCATTGACCCACCTATTAGAGTGACTCAGTTCCTGGCTTTTGCTCCCTCTGATGTTTCTGAAAGATGTCTCTTTCTTAAAGTGGTAGCCCAACAGTTATAGAAAACATCAGCTATAGGAAACACAGCTGCCCTGGGGACATACAGAGGCCCTTCCCCTTCTTACCTGCAGTAATAGTGGCGGCCATATTTGGCCCAGTGGTCTCGAACAATTTCCTCCACGCTCTGCTTCCGGGCAGCAATAATGGACAGCCAGACCAAAACAGCCCAGAGGCCATCTTTCTCTCGGAGGTGATCAGACCCTAAGGGGAGAAAGAAAGATTCTGCTGTAGAATCTTTTCTGGGAAGTACTTTGAAGAGACATGGAAGAGGAAGGAGTTCTGGAGGAGGTGGGAATGTTGAGAGTATAAAGCAAAAGCAAAAGAAACTAGTAAGACCAATTAATAACTGAAGGCTATGTTGAAATGATCGGTTACATCTGTCACTGTGTAAAGTACATGCCCCACAATATATTTGTTTTTCCAAAAATAGGCAAGTGAAAAACAAACAACATAGAATGTTGACAAAAACACAGTAAAATCCTAGAGACTGTTGAAGAAATTGAAGAGCGTAGCTGACTGCATCAGCACAATGGTATCGTTAATTCATCCTTTTATTTAGTGAAGACTTGGTGATCCCAACAATGTACTGAGCCTTGCTCTACGGCCTAGAGATATAGTAGTAAAATGCCCTTTACTCAAAAATTTGAACTTAACTAGAGAGAAACAAGCAAAAGAAAAATAAGACAGATAAAAGACCAAAATGCGACAAATAAAGGCCAGTACTTAAAAAAATTGAAATGCCTATGTCACAGAAAATAACAGCGACAAATACTCCTTTATCTAAAGTTGAATGGTGATCCCATCAGATGCATTCTTTTGGGAGGAATGGTCTTTGTAGGTATTACTAGGTTAGATATCCAAGAAATAAAATTATTCTGGATTATCTTGGTGAACCCTAAACCCAGTAACAATAGTTTATTTATCTATCTTTATTTTCAATTTAAAAATTTTTTTTTGCCAGTCCTGGGGCTTGAGTTCTGGGCCTGGTCACACTGTCCCTGGGCTTTTATGCTCAAGCCAAGCACTCTACCACTTAAATCACAGCTCTACTTCCAGCTTCTTGTGGCTAATTAGAAATAAGAGTCTCACAGACTTTCCTGCCAGGGCTGGCTTCAAATCTCGATCCTCAGTTCACAGCCTCTTGAGTTGCTCAGATTACAGTCATGTGCAACTGGTGCCTGGCGAACAAGGGATCTTATCAGGAGAAAAGACACTGAGAAATGGAGAGAGATGATCCAGAGGGAGAGAATCTGAGATGGGAGTTCTACTACCATTAGCCAAGGAAAGCATCGAGCCGCCACAAACTGAAGAGGTAAGCAAAGACCCTCCCTGGAGCCTGTGAAGAAATAGTCCTACCAACGCCTTGGCTTTGGATTCCTGGCCTTTAGAACTAAGAGAGAATAAGTTTCTATTGTTTTAAGGCACTCAGCTCGTGTAGAGATAGCCCTAGAAGACTAACACAGGTCACTTGGGTCAGGCCCACTGAGATAAAGAATCTGAGCTGACACTTGAGGAGGAGTTGTCCATGCCAAGGTCTAGGGAGAGAGTGTTCCAAGCCACGGGTCAGCAAATGCAAAGTCTTTGAGGCAGGAAGGAGCCTGAAAGCCAAATCCTGAAGCTACTTGTATATTATAGGACAGAGAGGTCAGTCTTATTATATGTACACACAATAGAAGAGTAAAGTCTAAACAAGAAGCGTCCAGTAAGAAGTTCATCTAGAAACATGATGCAGGACCACTGAAGCATCTCTTGGGTGGTCAGTTGCATGCTTCCTCTAAAGTGGGTAAAAGCCCTGAAGTCAAAGGATCAGTTGTTGTATGAGAAAAGCTTCAGGAAGGCTTAGGAATGAGGATTTCAATCATCTTCGGCTACTCCAAGAGGCACAGAACTGTGCCTCTGCTTCTTTGTAAAATGGTCACATCATCATCAATATTATAGCCTTTAAAAGAGCAGGCTCTGGGACCTGTGGACATGTACCTGTAATCCCAACTACTCAGGAAGCTGAAGTAGGAAGATCTTTAGTTTAAGACCAGTGATACCTTGTCCCTAAAAAAATGGCAGGCTCTTGAGTCAATGTTCATGTTGATCCCTCAATACATACTTGGAGACAAATTATTCTGTTACACACACACACACACACACACACACACACACACACACACACACACACACACACACATGACTCTAGTAGCAGTAATGTCTTAAGAAATAGGACTGGAACAACAGAGAACAGTGCTCTTGGCTTCCAGGACTGTGAAAAACATAAATAGAAAATCAGCAAGTGAGAACCATGTCACAAAGTTGCTAAACTCATTTTTAAATAGGATGAAACAAATCTTTAGCTAACTTAAATGTCTTTCATGGTGTCTCCCTGTAGCTACAGCCCATGCACCATTCTTATACTTACCATTTTAAATGCTTAAATGTTTTTTGTTCTTAAAAGGGAAAATATACAACCCTGGGAGAGCAGTGACGTTACTTAAGTCAAAAAGACAAAGAGTCATGTTGTTAGTTCTTAACGCACTGATCCGTGATCTGCTGATGGCATTGTTGGATGTCACATTAGGCTTATATCTAGGTTAAGAAGACACTGGACACTAATCATCACACCCCAAAGTGACTTTGGACTCAGCCAGTGAATTCTTCACACTGATACAAAAAAGGAAGAAATTTGGACGACTCAGTCTCAGAAAGATGGCCAACTGCCAAAACAACAAGTCTAGGAAACCCTGCCCAGTGCGATCGTTTCAAAACCTTTTGTCCTTTTATAGCTGAGAAAAATCACTTTTACTTACTGGCTAGAGAAAAATACCCTTTTGTTCAAAAACATCCCCAGCTGGATCACATTACCTAGAGAGAGAACCATTAGATGCTATTAAGTGTGTAAGATAAGATTGTCAGAATTTACTGGTAGAGAAACACAGAGTTCTTTTAGGTGGATTAAAAGAAAATTAAAAAAAAAAACACCTCAATCCATTGTAGCCAACTGCAGAGTAACTTGTGAGCTGGCCTGGATATCTTTGCCTACAAGCTAAACATTTGCCAAGATTCTTAAGGGGCCTACGATCAAGTAAAAATTAACTGTGTACTTTATAATTGTCAGAGGCAGAGATAAAGACATGAGTTAATGAGGCTACAATTACACAGATGTTTCCAAGTGAAGACCACAGTGTGTGCTACAGGGGTCTTGGGAGGTCCTTTTAATATCTTTAAGGGACATAAACGACATATCTGTGACAGGTAAATTAAATAAGGAGGGAAGAAAACACAAAGATACCACATGATGTCCTCTATAAAGAGTCAAAATGGGTGGGGGATGTTTACATAAATAAGGATATGTACACACATATATGTATCTGTCATATATAGTCAATAGTCTACGTTAAAAAATGTTTTTGTAAGTCAATAAGAAAAAAAGAGGAACCTCAAAAGACAATTGGGTACAAATGAGCCTCTCTCTCTCCCTCTCTCTCCCTCCCCCCACCTTCTCTCTCTCATACTCGTTCAGTCGATGAGTAACAAATCCAGCATCTTACACATGCTAGGCAAGTGCTGTATCACTGAATTACTTCTCCATCTCAAGAAAGTACTTTTCAGGAGAAAATAGCAATGGTCAACAAACAGCCTCACTGTGGTCAAAGCCCATAAAGGGGGTGGGGGGCACCATTTAGGGATAGTCAGATGAGCAAAGGTTAGCTTGGAGAAAGGACAATGTGTAGTACTGATAAAGTACCAGTGTAAAAGAGTATATTGGGTTAATGTAATACGACAATTATGATCAATAGGGTCATATTCATGTTTGGACCCAGTGATTCTATTTCTTTATCTGAACACAAAAAGACATTCATAGATGTATCTAAGAAGGAAACACTGAAGAAAAATATCAGTTCTCACATAGACAAAGTACTGAATAAAGAATCTTCAGTAATAAATGATGATGTTTAGACCCATTTTAATAACTGGGAAAAATCAGTATATCCAAAGAGAATAACAAGGAGTGACATGGTCCAAAAAGAAATGTACTCATTACCTGACTTAGATAACTGGAACCCCTCTGAACATCACCTCAACAATAACTTGTAGGAAGTGTGTGCGTATGTGTGGGTGGAGAGACAAAAACAGAAAAGCATACAGCAATCCATCAGCAGTAAGGAGACAGCTCAGAAGTGGTAGCATTGCAGGCGATTTTCTTCTCTTTACGGTATTTCTACAATAAACATGCTATTATTTGTATGTGAGGAAAAAAGGTTTTTAAATTTACCAGTGGGGTGTATTCAAATTCACATTTAAGACCAGGCCTTTCAGAATGTTGTATAGTTGGATCCCAGTGACATCCAGCCTTGTCAGATTTAGTAACATGCATGTAATCTGAATTAACACCTCCATGTCTTTGGAAGCTTGCTTCTTCTGACTGAGTCTCCTTCAGGCCATGGCAAGGAAAATGGATCCCTAATTCCTAAAGCCTGTAAGTACCACACGCCCTTGAGCGTCCAGGCCAGCACAATCCAAAGCCCACCCCATGGAGTAGTGGTGGAGAGCAGCCATCTTTACCTGGGCACCAATGGGAAGGTGCTTGGCTATTCTCCGCCAACACTCCAACAAGAATTGGCCTAGAAAGTGGGACTTGTCTACTTTTTTCCATCACAAATATCAAAAGGTTCCCTTTCTACTCCAATTAAACTTGGAGTTTTCTCAGGCTGGAAAACCATGGTCCTGGGGCTAGGGCACAACACCAGTAAGGATACTACCTCTCCCAAGAGGGCAATCGAAGGGAAAATAAAGAGAACGCCCAATCATCTCAAAGGAATTTGTTTCTTCAAATAGAAATTCCAGTGTGGATGAGTCCATCAGACATCACACAGGCTGCTGCCCAGTCAAATCATCACAGCTGAAACTAATGTCAGGGAACTCTCAAGGCGTCAGTTAGGAAAAGCCAAAGTCACGTTGCACCTGTTGGTGACTCTGAGCTTTGACATGGTTAGCAATTCCCTAACCTGGATGGCACCATAGGACCACCCACAGAACTTTAATACCTCCCCATACACACACATACCCACACCCTGGCCAATCAAATCAGGAATTGGGCAGTATTTTCCCAAAAGCTCCTTGGGTGGTTTTTTTCAGGTTACAGCCAGGGCTGAGGGCTGCTGTTTGAGGAGAAGGTACTTCATCTAGTCTCATGGTATGGGGAGTGAATTAACTTTCTTCCTTATTTTGCTCTAATTTGAGGCTATCAGATAGTGACCCCCTAGTCTCCAGTCAAACAGATGCAACTGACAGCTTCAGTGCAAGGCTCTCTCTCTGTCTTTCTCTGTCTGTCTGTCTGTCTGTCTGTCCCCGCTCCCCCTGTATGTATGTCCTTTTGCAGTGATCAACTCATCCTGGTTAGACCACAGCTTTCCCGATTTTAACACAAAAAGTTCCACAGCCCAAGAATCCTCTAAGTTCCAGACAAAGAAGGACATTCACCATCCAACAGGAAAGACCACCTGCTCCACGAGGTCCCTGCTCATTTTTAAGAGGCATGCACATTTGGCACATGCATTTCTTGGACCCAGAAATGACAGGTGGCATATGCATCTATACGCTTATTCCTAGAGAGGAATTACAGGCAAGAGCCGTTGCTTCTAAGATCAGCAGCAAAGCCCCTGTCATGGGGCTCAGTTACTTCAGACACCTGTCATCCAATGTTCACAATTCTAAAGTCCCTTTTTACAGATAAGAGAGTAAAACCAGCCATTTGTAAGAAGTCACATGGCGGCTAAGCAATCAAAAGCGGGTTTGAACCTGGGCAGACTGGCTCCAAAACCTGTGATCTCCACTGCTCCTGGAGTAGCCCAGTAATGGCAGAGATGTCAGGAGGGAGGTAAACCCAATGTCCCACCAGTGAATGCTGGGCCTGTCCTTCTGAGGGTGGGGGTGATGAATTTACATGTCTTCCTTTTCACCCTTGCCATTGCTGGGGCGCTGCAAGACTCCCCCTTATTTTTCCTCTCCTGTCAGCTTTATAAATGATTTTCATTAAACTACCGTGGAATTCTCCCCGTCCACTTTTCATTGGCTCAAGAGAGGGATTTATTTTTCCAAAATAGCACTATTTTATTAACACACACCCTCAGCGGTCAATCATCCGTGTTAAGAGGAGGGAGCCCTGGAGCAAGTTCATGGCCAGCTAGAGATCACTTCCCTCAGTGCCCATAACTCTGAGCTCTGAGCTCATGTATCCTACACCACTGCTTTATCACTAAAGGTTGTGTGTGTGTGTGTGTGTGTGTGTGTGTGTGTGTGTGTGTGTGTTATACATATACATATAGAATATATATACATATAAACACATATATACATGCATATGCATATGTGCGTGTGTTTCTCATCAGAAAGGAGTGCAGAATTCACTAAGAAGTGTGCTCTGTATGCCAAACTAGAAATCTCTTTAGTGGATGTTGGGCTGAACTGTCATTCTACAGTCATTACACCTTTTGATGAGGGCAAGACATCTTTGAAAGATAATTTTATCGGCATCTAAATCCCAAAAGACAAGCCTTCTTTTTCCAAGTTCCTTAGAAGAATGTGTTCTGCCTGTCTGGAAGTCTTCAATCTGTGGCTAGTGGCCACAAAGCTCCAGGACTTCCAGAAAGCACTGGATAGTGGTGGACCCAGTGCAAGAAGCCCCGTTCCTTTGCTTTTGTTCAGACAACTCTGCCTAACTCTGCCTCTTGCCACTTCTGTGTTGGTCATGGTGCTTAAATTCAGGGTCTGGGTGCTGTTCCTGAGCATTTTTGATCAAGGCTAGAGCACTAACATTTTAAGCCACGGCTCTACTTCTAGTTTTCTGGTGGTTAATTGGAGATAAGAATCTCATGGACTTTCCTACCCAGGCTGGCTTTGAACTGTGATCCTCAGATTTCAGCCTCCTGAATAGTTAGGATTATAGGCGTGAGCCACCAGCATCCAACCTTCTTGTCATTTTTGATGGACTTGGAGGATTAACTGAGAGGCCAACGGAACTGGGCCATGAAAACCCCAAGGAGATGATTGTGTGTGATGGAGATACTCTTGCTATTCCAAGTGGCAGCTCCGCTTCTCAGCGTGGGCATCACGGGATGGTTCGCAGGAGCTCCAGAGGGGAGTTTCAGCTTTCTAACATTACCAGGAATCTCTTGGGGGTGTCAGTCATAGAACCTCTGTGCTTTTCCCAGCCTAGATTGAATTGCACACGTGCACACAGTCCCACAGAGCAGCTGAACGGTCTGATAATGCTGTCACCACAACCGCCTCATCCCACAACCCAGCCAGATGCACATGCAAAGACCACAAAGAAGAAAAGCACTGGTCCAAGGACATCCATCATCAGACACTGACCGATGGCATACTCTTGCCCCCTTCTGCAGGCTGGGCAGAAGTGAAAACACCCAAGGAGCAAGTTAAGACAAAGAATAGACTTGAGTTTTCCTTTATTCGGCTTTGAGAAACATAGAATCTGTGTCTAAACTCTCTGTACCATGAACATATGCTCATAAAAATTTTCAAAAAGCAAAAACAAAAGAGACAATCTAACTATTCAGTCTTCGTACCGTACCACTGCTTGAGTGAAGGTGTATGTCACTCGCATGTAAACTGTAAATGAAGAACTATGGCTCCTTCAGGAATTTCAAGATTCCTTTGCAAAGTAAGCGGAGAAGTCAACATCATCAACCATAAGACACTAGAGCCCTTTGGGGCTGGGAAGGTGGCTCAGTGGTAGAGCCCTTGCCTTGCATGCATGAGGCCCTGGGTTCGATTCCTCAGCACCACATAAGCAAAAAGAAAAAAGCTGGAAGTGGCGCTGTGGCTCAAGTGGTAGAGCGCTAGCCTTGAGCTGAAGAGCTGAGGGACAGTGCCCAGGCCCAGAATTCAGGCCCCACGACCGGACCCCCCCCCAAAAAAAGACCCTAGAGCCCAGAATAGTGATGCTAAAGACATAAGAATTCAGTACATACCCACCCCCCAAAATCACTAATGCTGGACTCTACCCACTGCCAGACACTGCTATTTCCAAGTGAATGTCAACAACTCCAGACATGGGAAATGACCAAATTAATGTTACATATTATGAATGCTTTACAATCTCTTGGTAACACTGGATTCAGGAGGGAAGAGCTTTCTAGAAACACTTCATTGGCTGTTCATCTGTGCTCATAATTATGGGATGATTGAAAATACCACTGCTTTGTTTTAAGAGTTTTTTTATACTTTTGATGTTATCAGCATTCATAAGGTCCCTTCATACGCTTTTGCAAGGTCTACATGTGTGTAATTTAGCTTCTGTTAAGGTTCTTCAACAACCAGATCTTCTGAAACAACTCCACTAAAGGAAGATAAAAATTTAACTTACAAAAATTGAAGGGAAAAACACAAAAGTGGAGTCAATCCTCTCTTCCTCTCTCTCCTCTCCTCCTTTATTTTCTTCTTCCTTCCTACCTTCCTTACCCTTCCTTCCTTCTTTCTTCTTTTCTTCCTATCTTTCCACCTTTCTATCCACACCATCGTCCCTCCTTTTTTCCATCTATGCACAAACATTTCCTCAGGGCCTACTATATTTCAAATAAATAGATCTGAACAAGGTTGGAATGGCTGACCTCGGGGCATTTATAATACCTGAACAACAAGCAAAGGAATCCAACAGACCTAAGAAACATGCAAAGAACTCAGGACTTCCTGAGTAGTGAGTTAATGACTGGTTAGACAGGGGACAGACTCAAGTCTTCTTTATTTGGCTGAATCCAAACTCTGTACAATTAACATATGGAACACATAGAATCTGGTCTTCTTCCTATTGTGCTAAAAAAAAAACAAATTTAAAAACAACAACCACCACAACAACAAAAGCCAGGTGCCAGTGGCTCATGCCTGTAATCCTAGCTACTCAAGAGAATGAGATCTGAGGATCGCAGTTCAAAACCAGCCTGGGCAGGAAAGTCCGTAAGACTCTTATCTCCAACAAACCACTAGAAAGCCGGAAGTGGCGCTGTGGCTCAAGTGGTAAAGCACTAGCCCTGAGCTAAAGAGCTGAGGGACAGCGCCCAGGCGGAGTTCAAGCCCTACAACCACAAAAAGAAGAAGAGAAAGAAAGAGAGGTAGGAAGGAAGGAAGGAAGGAAAGAAGACAGGAAGGAAGGAAAGAAGACAGGAAGGAAGGAAAGAAGACAGGAAGGAAGGAAGGAAGGAAGGAAGGAAGGAAGGAAGGAAGGGAGAGAGAAAGAGAGAAAGAAAGAAAGAAAGAGAGAGAAAGAAAGAAAGAAAGAAAGAAAGAAAGAAAGAAAGAAAGAAAGAAAGAAAGAAAGAAAGAAAGAAAGAAAGAAAGGAAAAGAAAGAAAAGGAAAGAAAAAAACAACTAAGATGCAAAAACAGCCACTGGGTTATACCAAAGATTTCACAGTGGAAAAATTTGGTGTGACAATTACAAATAAGTTGTGCTAAGAACTGGGGCTAATTCTGAGTTTTCAGAAAGAGATAGATGTATATAAGGCTTGGAAATGCCCTGGCATATACTAGATGCTCATTTAAATGTGAAAATTCAACGTGGAGTACTTCCTTGGGAACAATAAAAACAGTGTTTCTTTGACATAATTCAAAGGATCTTGATAATAGCTTAGCAAATACATCAATGCAACGGTACATAATGAAGATGGTGGTCAAGCTTGGAGATCTTCCAGGCATTCAGAAAAAGAACAATTCTTCCACGTTATCTGTAAAGGGACTAGCTCTGGGCTAGGACAATTCATACTCTGCAAAACTGGCATGACTTCTTAGAAAGCCTATGTCAGGGATGGAAAATAATGGAACATTTTCAACAAACGCAAAAGAAATCAAAGATTGTGTTTTGGTTTTAATCTTAATTTGAATATTTTAGTAGATCCTCTGTGTCTGGGAAGCAGCCAAGATTCCTTTAAAATTAAAACTCTCAACAAGCCAGCATGCCATTTGAATGAACAGCCTTCCCTTTAACTCTTGAGTATTTACAAAATGTTCTGCTTTCTCCCTATAAAGCTGTTTTCCAAGGAATAGCATAAATACCTGCTCCTAGCACAAAAGATGCTTTTGGGTACTTAAATGATCTTAATTCCTTGATCAAGAAATGAATACAAGTTTTCTGTTGTTCAGGGCCTAGAGCTTTCTAGAATGTGGATGCTACCAACAGCATATTATCTTGGCTTACCCTGAAAGCTCAAGACATTAGCAGGGAAAATCTCTACTCGGAGTATGTCTCGGTCACTCTGGGCCTAGCCCTGGGTGACATCTTGACATCCCTAAGCCTGAGGCAGATCCACGATTTCCAAATGTTCTTGGCACTTCTATGCATTCCTAGTTAGTACATACACGATGCCATACCTCAAGGACACTAGAAACAGTCCCATTGGAGACACGTGCATACATTCTAGAAGTTTCTCGCTAGTTTCTGAGCGAGGATCTTTCTATCTCTCTATTCCTTCTTCTGTAACGAGATCATTTGACTCTGAAAAAAATGCATCTTTAAGATAGATAGCTCCTATGACCAGCTGACTTTTCCAAGTTAGAACTGTCAGAGAGGCTAGGTGGGTGGCTGGTGATGAGCAGGCATGAGCATTGATGTGGATCATCACTCCTTCCGGTTCTCCAACATTCCTATACCTCTGCACTGCTTGGGGAAAGACAGATGGGCGACATAGGCACACACCTGTTACCAATCCTGGAGAAAAGCCAAATACTGGTATTCACTTGAGCAATGGTGTTTGTGGTTGAGGTGGCACACTTAAAATGCAGACTCAAGCTCCACACAGACAGAGATTCAAAGTTAGACTGGAACACAAAATATGTGTTTACTTTTACTTTTTGGGGTTTTTGGGGTTTTTTTGTGGTATTAGGGACTGAACTCAGGGCCTCATGTCTGCTAGGCAGGAGTTTTACCACTTGAGCCACAACTCCAGCCCCTTTTGGCACTGGTGATTTTCAAGTAGAGTCTTAACTTTATTCCCTAGGAAGCATGAGCTGCATTCCTCCTATTATGTTGGGGATGAGGTGTGCACCACAGTCACCAGCCATTGAGTTAAGATGAAGTCTCATGAACTCTTTTTATGCCTGAGTTCAAACCCCATCTCACGATCTCTGCCTCCTAAGTAGCAAGTATTACCACGCCTGGCAGAGAAAATCTGTACTGTCAACAAGTTCCTCTGTAATTCTGACAGCCAGCTTGGAGCCTCTCCACAATCAGGCACAAGAATAGAAAGAAGCCATCTCTGTTTTGGAGACTGAGTGAGCCAATTCCTACAGACTCTGGGTCATTTACGGTGGAGAACTTGAGACGGAAAGAGTCAGAAAGACTGACCAGCAAAATGAAAAGCAGCATCCACAGCCGCGTGGACCTGCCTTTCAGTTCTGCTGTGATTTACTGCACATGGAGTCCGGTTCCAGGCTGAGGTGCCCTGGGAGACTTCTTCAAGGATTCCTTGGGCTGTGAGCATTCATCCATCAAACTAGGCTTAAGGCATCTGAACATGCCAATTGGCAGAGGAGGCATTACTTTTTAAGGCCTCTACGTTGAAGAATCTCTAGTGCTCCTTGAAAGGAAAATGATAAGCAACTACAAATGAGAAACAATTTAAAAAAATACATCCTCGACAGTCCAGCCTTCATACAGTCAGCATCACTGTCTGAAAACAGAGTTGTTGAAAAGGGCTTGCAAGGTGGCCTCGCCCCCAGCATGACTTTCTTGAGACTTTCTCCTTCATCCCACCCTGTCCATCAAATTACAGCCCCTTGGGCCCAATCTGAACTCGTGCCGAAGAACATTTCATTGGAACACAGCCAGGCTCTGTTGTTTATGTATCAGCCCTGGCTGCTTTTGCTCTACAGGGGCAGGGCTGAATAATTTTTAAAACATTGTTATTTTTAAGACATTGTTATTGTTATACTAATTGTACAGAGGGCTTTCGTTATGATCTACCCATCCATATGTACATAATATGCTTTGATCATATTCGTCTTTTCATTGTTCTTTCTTACCTCTTTTTTCCTCCCTCTTTTTTTGTTTTACCATTTCAATGAGTTGCATTATTCTGTTTATACACACGACTATAATGAACTGCAATCTGCAATCACATCCACATACTCCGTTTTAACAGAGACTCTATGTGACCCTGTGGCTAATCAAGACTAAAATATTCACCATCTTGTCATTTATTTCTATGTTTATTTATTTAATTTCAATGTCTGTCTGGGGCTTGAACTCAGAGCCTGGGAGTTGTCTTTTAGCTTTTTTTTTTTTTTTGCTCAACTCTGGTATTGTATCACTTGAGCTACAACTCCATTTCCAGCTTTTTTGGTTAGTTAATTGGAGATCAGAGTCTCAGCAACTTTCTTGTCCAGGCTGCCCTGGAATCGCAATCCTCAGATCTTAACCTGAATAGCTAGGATTACATCTGGCCATCTTTCTTTTTAGGGGAACAACTTGGCAAATTTTGCTACAGACCCATGCTTTTCAGACTTTCTGACCATGATCTGCAATAAATACATTTTGCCAATACACACACACACACACACACACACACACACACACACACACACACACACACACAATTTCCAAACAATATCTTTGCTAAGCTCAATATGCTCTGATCTCTCAAATGAGTCACAATCCATGTTTGGAAAACTATGCTTCAAGAAGTCCTGAATAACTGGTTGCTTACATCAAATGCCCTGCTCATGCGCTCCCATTGGCAGGACCTACCTCTCTCCTGTCTCCATGCTGTCCCAGACAGAGCTGCCCTCCACACATCCTGAATTCAGGCAGTAGTACTTAAGAGAGCTTGCTCTGGTCTCTTTCTGTCCAAGGAAACACAGGTGCATGCTTTCCCTCCTGACCTCCTCACAGTAATACTGCTAAGATGCAATTCATTTGGGTGAGAGAAGGAAATATCTCAGGAAGAAATTCCTTCATGAACTTCAATATGGAGGAACACTGTCATTCTATCTAAATCATTTAAAATGGATTCAGTTTAGGTCTGACCAGACAGAATTTATTCTTAGGGGAAAAAATGGATTTATTCTTAGGAATTCTGGAATGATTCAACATTGAATGTCAGAAACATTTCATTAAACTTATATAAGGAAAGAGAAAAATACATGCATGTATTTATATAATCAAAGAGCAAAATATGTCACCAAATTCCACAGGATGTCTAATAAACCCTAAAGTCATTTCTAATAAGACTTGGTTAAATATGAATAGAAAAAAATTATCTACATAAATATGATATTTTACTAATATTAAAAAGCAAACAGTACAATACTAAATTCATTTCCATTAAAAATGTGAACACTCACAGTTATTAATATCATTTGAAGATGGTAGTTATACAATAAGATAATATAAAATAAAAGGTATTCAATAGGGGAAAAATGCAACTTTTTCAGTCATAGATTCCACATATTTTCTATGTCTAAATGTACATCCACGTCTATTCTCTATGTATACAGAAATGAAGTCAAAGATTTTATCTTCTAGTCATGTGTCATGACTGTATACTTTTGCAAACTGTTTTGGAAAATAAAACTCTATGATTCGTAACAGAATGAACTAAGGGGGATGCAAGCTAATTTTAAAACCTACTAATAGTTTTTATGCAAATGCCAATCAAATTAGAAAGGAGAACAGAAATGTCAAAACTCTAAACTAGGAGATTGGCATTGTGGCTTAGTGGTAGCGTGCTTACTTAGCATACGTGAGGCCCTGGGTTCAATTCCCTGGTATCCCATAAAAACAAAAAAAGTCATTAAATAATCCTAAAAATGAATGACAAGACAGTAAAACAGACTCAGAAGTGGGGTGGGGGTGCCAGTAGGATGGAAGAGAGCTAAGGAAGAGGTTTAATGAGGACCAATACACTCAGACTCGTTTATCTGCATGAAGGAAAACAAAACAAGGAAACCTGATGAAATTGTTTTAAGGAGGTAGAGTGGGTGGAGGACAGGGAGTGAGGTTCAAGAAGGTTCATCATTGTATGCCTGTGTGGAAATGTGACAATGAAACCCTCTTGGACAACTAATAGATGTTTTTTAAAAAGAGGAATTATATCAGACTTCTTGGAAACTGTTAGCCTGAAGACAATGAAATGGTATTTTTCAAGTACTAAAAAAATGTATTTTTTAACATTTAAATATGATAATGGTTTCATGATTATATTTTTTTCAGAAGAACCCATTTATTTTAAAAATCACATTGAAATGTTCAAGGTGAATATCCTAAGCTGCAGGGTAATGCTTCACATCAATCAGAGAGGAGGGTTCTCTTAGAAAAAGAGGATAGAAATAAGGCAGGATTGACTGTGAATTCCAAAAAGCAAAAAAGAAATGACAGCAGGCACATGCCTTTAATTCCAGCTGCTCTGGGGCTGAGGTATGAAGACTATCAATCTGAGACCAGCCTAGGTAATTCAAAAGTGCTGGGGATAAAAGTGCTCAGTGTTCAGTAACAGTAACCTAGCACGAGTGACATCCTGAGTGTAATGTTGTAGTGCTACAAAATAACAATAATCATAACGACAACAACAACAACAAAGACTGACCATGAGTTAATGAAAGTTGAAATTGGGTCACAGGCAGCAAGGATTGATATACTCTCTCTACCTGTACGTGTTGTTGTTGTTTGTTTTGGGCTTTGTGCTAATCCAGGGGCTTGAACTCCAGGCCCATGTGCTGTCCCTCAACTTTTTTGCTCAAGGCTAGACTTCTATCACTTGAGTCATAGTTCCACTTCTGGCATTTTGGTGGTTAATCAGAGATAAAAGTCTGACAAACTTTCCTGCCTGGGCTGGCATCAAACAAGTCTCAGCCTCCTAGTAGCTAGGATTATAGGCATGAGCCACCAACACCTGACTATGTATGTACTTTAAAAAAATCCATAACAGAAAAAAATTTAAGAAAGAAAAAACTTAAAAGATTGCCCAAAAGAACGGGGTTTGTTTGTTTGCCTTCAATCATTCATAAAAGTTTTGTACATCTCCAGAGGAGATGTGGAGGCTCACATTACTACACTCACTTTCCCTGATACCAACAATCCAACAAAACCTACCAGTGCCAAAACTCTCCTCTCCACACAGAGAGCACCGTCCCGAGTCCATTAGGTTTGAGAAGAATCTCCATCCGGCTGGCGTCTCGTACACAGGGACCTTCATGGATTTGGCCACTCTGAAAACATGAAATTTGAAGCGATAGTCAATTCCTATACCATATTTTCTTTCTTTTCTCAGCATACTAGGATCTGCTAATCCCATGACTAGATCTCAGAACAACTCAAACAGTGTTTTCAGGAAGCCAAACTATGTTAGAGAATGATAAATAGCCAACTTTGCTTTCCTCCAGGATACAAAAACTTATATATAATTAATGTATAATTACATATTTATATGTAATATATTCATATGTACATATATAAGCATGAATATATAATTTTATATATGATTTATATGATTTAATTTACATATATACTTACATATATATAATATTGATATATAAAATATTCTCACAGGTGTTCCTGTTCTATTAAGTCTCCTTTATCTTTATAGTAAGAGCTCAGTTTGGGGGCATCAGCATCTACATTGAAGTGGTATTCAGGTACCAACATATTAGAATAGAGCTTAATAATGTCTACCAAAAATGAACATGCCTATTACCTATGAAGCAGTAATTCAATTCTTAGAAATTACATGCAGTAGACACTTGGGTGCACCATTCAGATTCATCCTCCTGCCTCATACATACACACTTTAGACATTTTGAGGCTGTAATATCTATTCTACCAGCAACAAAAAATGAGAATGTCTGGCAGTTCCTACATGTAGCTTCTACTCTCTGTCTATATGAGATGTCTCCCTTAAAGTCATGTTCCCATCTCTAAGTTAATGCACATCCAATGACTGGTCAGTGCAGCTGTTCAAAGATCTGACCTCCTTCCTCATTCTGATACAGCTTCATAGGGCTAGTTCAGCCCTAGAGCTCCCCATTGGTTGGCTGGGGCATTGTTATGAACTCATTGCAGTCCAATTCCTCTACTCTCTGATCTTTTCTTTGGTTCTCTGCTATAGTTTGGATCTGAAATGTCCCACAAAGGCCCATGTATAAAAGGTTGCTTTGCCCTCAGCTTACAGCTATTAAAAGGTGGTGGCGATCTTCAAGAAGTGGAGCTTAGTGGGAGGTTTTATGTCATCTGGGGGCATGCCCTCAAAGGGATTGTGGCTCCTCTTTCTCTCTGTGTCTCTGTGTCTGTCTGTCTGTCTGTCTGTCTTTCTGTCTGTCTGTCTGTCTGTCTCTCTCTCTCTCTCTCTCTCTTTCTGGCTGCCATGACATAGGGCAGCTTCCTTCATCAGGGATATCTACCAGTTGGCCATATTACCCGAGGCCCAGAGGCAATACGGCCAACGAACGTGTAATGAAACCAGAGAGCCAATGAAACCTTTCCTCTCAAAGTTGCTTTATCTCAGGTATTTTGTTACTGTAATAGGAAGCTGGCTAACACGGGGTTGATCTTCAACACAACTTAGACCTTGAAGGTGGAAAGAAATCAAGCAAATACCTCAAATACCTCTCCAAGTTTCCTGAGGACCCAGCATGTAATGTTACTCAACAATCTGAATGTGAGGTTCTATAAGAATGATCATTAACTCTTGATTTCTTTTTTTTTTTTTTGTCCGGTTGTAGGGCCCGAACTCTGAGCCTGGATGCTGTCCCTCAGCTCTTCAGCTCAAGGCTAGCGCTCTACCACTTGAGCCACAACGCCACTTCCGGCTTTTTTCTTTTTGCTTATGTGGTGCTGAGGAATCGAACCCAGGGCCTCATGCATGCAAGGCAAGCGCTCTACCACTGAGCCACCTTCCCAGCCCAACTCTTGATTTCTTATCATGGAAAAAGCACAAATAAATGTCCAAACCCAGGAACTGATGAACCTGACTGAATAAACTATTTCAAGTATGAACCAGAAAAAAATCTCCACAAACATATTGAGTTAAAGAAGTCAATATTGAGTTAAAGAAGTTAAAGAGGTGGGAGGCATGGCTCAGTTGGTAGAGCGCTAGCTAATGAGAGAAAGCATCAGGCACTGAGTTCAAGGCCCGGTCTGGGACCAAAAACAAAAAAAAAAACAAAACCAAAAAACTTTAGTCAAAAACCAAAGAATGTAAGTTGTATTACTCCATTTAGATGAATTCCACCAACAACCCAAACCAAACAATGCTGTCAGAATTCAGGCTCATAGAATGAGAGCCCTTACACATGCTATTCAAGGGCACACAGAGGTAAGAGGCAAAGATAGAATTGGGACCCAGTCTGCTCAATTTCTTGCTCATGTCCATTTACCTTCCTTCCCCAGGTATGAGCAACTAAATAAAATTATGAGGACAGAGGGTTGTCAGAGAAATAATCTATGAGGAGCTTGGTGTAGAAGAGGAAGAAAGACAAATTCAGAGTAAAAGACATGATGCCATAAATGGTTCATTTAAGTTTGGCTTGTGGCTCTCTAGAAGGGAAAGAAAAATCTGGAAAAAACTTTGTCTAGGAAACTGAATATTTCTCTTTCTACATGCCCCAAATGATCATGAATGCACCCAGGACTGAAAAAAAAATCCCCTACAAAGACTTCCTTTCAAATTTGCTTTGAAAAGAAGCACTTTTTAAATGGTTGGAGTTACCTCAAAAGTTCCATTCTCTCTCCTTTTCAATGGTTTAAGAAAGATAAACAATCATTTACATCCTGGTAGGAATAAGGAAAGAAACCCTCCTCAAGATTTTAGAGCAATGGTGAATTTTCAGAGCCGTTTGTTTTATGGTCAGAAGCTCAAGGAAGGATGAGATAAATTAGCCAGATGCCTTCCAAGGGCAGCACACATAAAAAAAAAGGTCAGGTCAAAATTAATTTCACAAAGTGAATGTATGGGATTATCAAAGAGCTCACAGAATGTGGGGAGGGGCAGAGGTGGGGGCAGAGGGAGGGTGAGGTCCTGGGGAACACACATTCTCTGGCCAAAATACTCAAGAGGTTCAAAGCCAAGTTGGCAGAACTGAAGGGAGGGGAAAGGATTTCCCTAGTTCCCACCCTTCCCAATTAATTAGCAGGAGGTCACCAGGCTGTGACTGTGTATCAAAGGACCAGATACTTTGACAAGTCTAAGCCAGTTGCAGCAAGGCAAGTTAACAATGTGGGTAATTAAACTGCAAGATCCTGAGCAAGAGTGGATTTTGTATCCTAGGGTCAGAGAGGAATTCCCCTCCTGCCTCCTTCTTAGCTATTTGGGATTCCTCCCAAACATAGCATTTAGCAGATACCTCAGGATTTGGACAAGACCTCTGGCAGGAACCACTAAACTCTCTAAAATCCTCTAACAGCAGAGTTCTACATGAAGCTGCCCTTGCTGAGAGTTAGAACCACCCTCCCTAATGACTGACGCTCTGTGCCAGAGACAAACAGGAAGACTCACTTTCTAGCAGAGGGCACAGGATGAAGGCAAAGGAAGAAAATATGCAACAATTTCTCCCTCATTCCTCCCAGGGCTCAGAGATCGTAAATAACTCAACCAGTCTCTGTTTTCCAATATATTCATGCCTTTTGTTCGTGGCCTGTATGGCTTAGCCATTCTTCATGATATTCCCTAACCCTGACTAACGCACCCTTTCCAATCTCGATCAAACCTATCCTCCATTACTTGCCATCCCAAAGTCTGTCTTCATCCATCTCCTCAGGCTGAGAATGGGTAATGTTTGAAGAACAGAAACTTGTTTCTTCAGTTCTGGAGTCTAGAAGAGAACTACAGGATGGAAAAGCAAGCCAACCAGGGGCTCCAGGAAGCACCATTTTTCGTTTTAAACTGTTATTGTTTATGATGTTTGGGCTACACTCTCAGCAGCATCTTAAAAAGACCATGTGGCTATGTACAATAAAAAAACAAAATGGCTTGTAACACCAGATACAAAAGCCAGAGTTTGACTGTATAATGTTAAAACCACCTTTGGTAGGTACAGCCTCCATTTTCTACAACAGGGACAACTTACACAGGTAAGTATTACCATTATGAATGTGACAATAAAGAAAAAGTCTTTACAGGAGTACAATAACAGCATCCTGAAAAATATTGGTTTCTACCATACAAAGCAGTTAGAAAATGTTCACATCTTAACTAATCTGTACAAACCTCAAGAAACTTGTTTATGGGACCATCATCCTACCATGATGATAAGAACCTTCTAGAAATGTAGAATACACCTGCAGAAAACTGAAGTTAGATCCTTATATATCACCCTGCACCAGAATCAATTCCAAATCGATCAAAGACCTCAATGTAAGACCAGATACCTTGAAAATATTATAGGATAGGCTAGGGAAAACACTAAGGCTCCTTGGCACATATCAAAACTTCCTACGTAAAGATCCAGAAACACAACAAATCAAAGAAAGGCTGGATAAATGGGACTGCATTAAACTTCAGAGTTTCTGTATGGCAAAGGACATAGCTAGCAAGATAAATAGAAAGCTCACAGAAGGGGAAAAGATCTTTACTAGCTATGCATCAGAGAAGAGCTTCATATCTAAAATATACTTAGGGCTCAAAAAATTAAATACCCCCAAAATGAGTTCTCAAAGAAACAACAACCCCATTAATAAGGAGACTAAAGACTTACAGAGAGACTTCTCCAAAGAAGAAATAAGAATGGCCAATAGACACATGAAGAAATGTTCAACATCTTTGGCCATAAAAGAAATGCAAATCTAAGCAATATTGAGATTCCACCTCACTCCAGTTAGAATGTCCATTATCAAGAAAAGTAATAATAATAGATTCTAGTGGGAATGTGGCCAAAATGGAATGCTACCATGCTGTTGGTGAGAATGTAAACTTGTTCAATCACTCTGAAGAGCAGAATGGAGGTTCCTCAAAATATTAAACGTAGAGCTTCCCTATGACCCAGTAATCCCACTCTTGGGTATTTACACAAATGACCATAAACCAGGCTACACTAAAGCCACCAGCACAACCATGGTTCTTTGGAGTATTATTGACTAAAGCAAAGATATAGAATCAGCCCAGATACCCCTCAGTGAATGAATGGATCAAGAAAATGTGGTATTTATACACAATGGAATTCTATGCTTCCTTCAGAAAGAATGCATTGCCCCATTTGTAAAGAAATGGAAAGACTTGGAAAAAAAATCATTAAGCAAAGTAAGCCAGATCCAAAGAAACATAGGCTGCATGGTTTCCCTCCTTTGTAATAACTAGAATATGTCTAGAAATCTACAAGTTAATCCAATGGATGAGAAAGGACAAATAGTTACATTTGGACTTGACTAATTAAACAGCACTGTAAGCATTCCCACAGTGAGAACAAAGGAGGATTTTCTTAGCTATGTGCTTGTGGGGCTTGAACTCAGGCCTGGGCCCTGTCCCTGATCTCTTCAGCTCAAGACTAGTGTTCTACTACTTTGAGACACAGTACCACTGCTGGTTTTCTAGTGGTTAATTGAAAATAAGAGTCTCATCAACTTTCCTGCCCAGTCTGGCTTTGAGCCATGATCATCATAGTTCAGCCTCCTGAGTAGCTAGGATTACAGGCATGAGTCACAACCGGCACCTGACTACAAGAGGTTTTTGGTTTTTTGTTTTTGTTTGTTTCTTATTGTACTGTTTGCAATTATTTCTTTTTTTTCTTTTTTTGGGGGGGAGGGTTTATTCCCTGTTGTCACCGATTACTTTTACATGCCTTGTTTGTTAATGAATGCTTGTTTTAATATCTCTCTCCATAAAGCATTTTTAACAACTCCTCTAACCAAGAAAGTACTCTCATGGCCAGTCATATTTAAAGGTACCACCTTATTACTGTATCACATTTTGGAGGATTTCAACTTTCTGCTGTGGTTTTCGGAAAGGAGCCCCCTTCACTCCTCCAAAAAACAGCATTCAAATCACAGAAATACTTGTGGTAAAGACTTGTGGATGGTCAGCAATCATATCTTAACCTGTTCAGGCACAACTAGAGTCCTCAGCTGCGGCCATGTGACTGAGTCCTATTCAGAGGAGCTCTTCATTCACATCTGACTGTTACAACTTCCTTTCCTCCATGTTCCTTCCCTTTCTGCCTGGTGATCTTAGATGCCAGTGTTCAAAATGGCGGACCAACCATTATTGGGAGCAGAGTTAACTGCAAATCAGAAGATCCTGCTTGGAAGTTTTGGCGACTCAGAAAGAACCCCTGATGCATTTGAAGGCTGCTGCTGAAGTAGCAGCTATACTTTCTTTTTCTTTTCTTTTCTTTCTTTCTTTCTTTTTTTTTTTTTGCTGGTTATGGGGCTTGAATTCAGGGTGCCGTTCCAGGGTGGTTGTTTTTTTGTTTTTTCACTCAAGGCTAGTGTTCTACCACTTTGAGCCACAACTCTGATTTCTATGTTATTATGGTTAACGGGAAACAAGACTCCATGGACCTTCCCGCCTAGGCTGGTTTTGAACCATGATCCTCACATCTCAGCCTCCTGAATAGCTAGGATTATAAACATGAGCCACCAGGATCTGGCAGCTATACTACCTTAATGAATACAACACTGTTCAGTTGCTGCACTCAGTCCTTCCTGCCACTGTGAGTATTTGCCATTTGTCTGTTATAGACCTGGTTAGACCTGCTCTTAAGAAATGCTATGATTTTAATGGATTATCTTTTAGTGAGTGTTGTTGGATAGTTGGGGACTAAGTGTGTCTATTTCCTGGTTGTTTTTCTATGTAGCTTCCATACGGAGTTATTTCTCCATGGCTAGCTACATTAGTCATTTTTTAAAAAGAGAATTTGTCCAGGTATTAATTGGTGGGGTTACTAGGATGAGATACAAGCATGTCTTAGAAATGAAGATCTTAGAGAATTAGGGCAAGCCAGGTCCTGGTGGCTTATACCTGTGATCCTAACTACTCTGGAGGCTGAAGGATTATGGTTCAAAGCCAGTCCAGGCAAGAAAGTCCATGAAACTTATCTCCAATTGACCACCAGAAAGTCAGAAATGGAGCTGTGGATCAAATGGTAGAGTGTTAGCCTTGAGCTAAGGAAGAATATGCCCAGGCCCTGAGCTCAAGATCTAGTACTGACAAAAAAAAAAAAAAGAATAAGGGCAGTGACTAAATGAGGGTCAAATATTGGAGCAAAAGAAAGGCTACTTCATCTTCATTGTCAGTCTCATGATCTCCCTAACTCTTTGCCATCAAACAGGATGGCAGATACAAAAGCACCCTAATAGTATACTGGAATCTCATACTTACTAACCCAGAGCACTGTATCATCATGTGTGATAAGAACATATCATTCATATAAAGTCATATTCATATTAATAACTCATTTAACTTGCAAGAGAATAAACAAATACACACTAACTGATCACATCAGGTTCATAAAGCATACAGTTCTAGATCAGAAAGTTGTGGAAGATTTGACTAGGACAAGATCCAGGTTCTTCTTCCTTCACTCTATCTTCAAATGCCCGGTTCTTAAAAGCCAAGAAGGGCCATAACACAATTTTCTCTTTTTTTCTCTTTATGGGCTGTATTATATTTATTTATTTCCATATGTTGGACCATCCTTGCATCCATGAGATGAAATCAACTTTATCATAGTTTATGATCTTTTTTGATTTTATTGTAAGGGTGTTGTACAGAAAGGTTACAGTTATGTAAGTCAGGTAATGAGTACATTTCTTGTCAAACATTGTTACTCCCTCCCTCATTTTCTCCTATTTTCCCTCCCCCCCATTCCCTTCCCTCCCAAGTTGTAAAGTTCATTTCCAGCATTGTGTCTTGTGAGTATCATTGCTGCATTAGTTCAGCCTTTGTCCTTTGTCTCAACGTTTTGTTATTCCCCTTCCCTTCCCTAAATCAGATAAACATACATACAAGACACAGGGTACCAAAATCCAAAATAGTGACAACAGGGGAGAATCATAGGGCCATTTTCTATGTACTGAATTCTCATTGCCTTTATAAAAAGTCCTCATCTTCATAGTCTGGGAGAGTATATTTCCATCTCATATATCCCACAAAGGTCTTAGCATTTTATGTTTATTGAATTTCTAGAAATCAATTGTTTTGAGGATTGTGGTTTGAAGCCAGCCTGGGCAGGAAAGTCCGTGAGACTCTTATCTCCAACTAACCAGCAAAAAGCCAGAAATGAAGCTGTGGCTCACATGGTAGTGCACCAGCCTTGAGTGAAAAATTAAGGTAGAGTGCCCAGGCCAGCCCCAATACTGGTGCATGTGCATACACACACACACACACACACACACACACACACACACACACACACACACACACACACACACACGTTTATTTAAAAGAGAAAAGAAAAGGCCCTATGCAGTATTTATGATTGAATACATATTTGAATTAGCTATGTTTACATAGTCCTAGGACACAAACTACTAAGATGGAATTTAAAAGCATTCTGATATGCTGGATAATGTCTCACAGACATTTATTTAACCAAACAACCTTCAAATTAGTTCTTCAATATTTTTCATACTGATAAGTTCACTCCCAGATCCCTTCTTTGATGTCTGGCACTGTTGGCTGGGGCTGTGTTCTGGTAGAAGGCTTACATGCACTTGAACTTGAAAAGCCATTTTAAGAACATCTGCCCAGCTCATAAATATGAATGAAGCAGAGTTCGGCTAAGCCTGCTTTTGTAATAGCATCTCCATCTTTTTGTTGTTTTTCTCTTTGGTTTTTTTCTTTTTCAGAGGTGGGATATGAAGGCAGAGCCTCACTTATGCTAGACAAGAGATCTACCACCAAGCTACACTCCTATCTCCTTCAATAGCAAAATGTATGTTTAAAGCAAATTTGTTGATGGAACACTTCAGGGTAAAATAAGCATAAATCATAAGGCTATCATAATAAGATGGCCAGAGAAGTTATTCAATCACATATAAACTTGAGCAGAATGTTGCCTGGTCCTGGGGCTTGTAGCAATCATCTCAGCTTGGGCTAACCTTCTATCATCACATTTTAAACAACAACTCCTTTGCCTGAAAGGTTGTAAGGTTCAAATGGAATAGTGTATAATGAAAAGAGGAAAAAAAAACTATTCTTTTGGATCTTTCACTTTGCCGAAAGGGAACGAAATCTCCCACTTAAAGAATAAGACTAAGCAAAAGAAAATCAAGCCTGTCAAGCTCCCTCCTTCTAGATGTGGACCAATTGTTAAAGGTGGACCCCATACCCAGAGAGCATTGCTTTTACCTAGTCTTCAACACTTTCATATAAGCAGGTGCCATGGGAGACAATAGAGGCACCTTTCCAATTAGATTTAAAATGTTCCCAGGCAACATAAGGCAGGCAGATTTCTGAAGATCCTGACTTCACTTGAAAGGAAAAAAAAAAACTTGGCTTTAGGAAAGTGACCAAAGATCCAAGAGAAAGAGAAAAATATGCATAATGAAGCAACAACATGCTGTATCTCTCTGTGTTTGTCTACTTCTGTCTCTGTCATTCCTCCCTCTCTCTCTCTCTCTCTCTCTCTCTCTCTCTCTCTCTCTCTCTGTTTTGTTCCGTCTTCCTCTCCCTCTAGTACTTACAGCTTTTTTACTTAATTATTTTTTAATTTAGTTATTGTAAAGGGGATGGACAGACGGGCTATGGTTACATAAGCCAGATAAAGAGTACATTTCTTTTTTTAACACTGTCACCCCATCCCTAGCTGTCTCCCCATTTTTCCCTTCCGTCCATTCATGAGTTGTGTAGTTCATTTTCAACATAGTTGCTAGTGTGTACCACTGCTGCATTTGTTCACCCTTTACCATTTCTATGACTCCTCTTATCTTCCAGAAGGCAGAATTGTTTACCATAACCAAGATATGGAATTATCCCAATGCCCCTCAGGGCACAAATGGATCGAGAAAATGTGGCGCATAGACACAATGGAATTCTACTCACCTATCAGAAAGAACCATATTGTACCACAATGAAATGGAAAGACTTGGGAAAAAATATATTAAGTGAAGTAAGCCAGGCTCGGAGAAACATGGGTTTCATTTGTGGTAACTAGACTGTGCTTATAAATCCACAAGTAAAAACTGGATGGCAAAAGACAAAAAATACACTGGGACATGATAAATTGTACAGATCTCTAGGCATTCACACAGTGAGACCAAAGGCGGATACTCTTAGGACAGAAAAATATAGACACAATGACTATATGCATCTGGTCATATAAAATAGTATTTATCGAAATGATCTCCAGGGAATGAAAACAAGAGGGTTTTTTCTTCTTCTTTGTTGCTGTTTTTATTTTCATTTACTTAATTATTTTTAAATAGAGTCTTGTGTTTACAACCAAGTAAGCCAGGACCACTAATCTACCTGTTTACATTTCCCTCAAAGCTGAAATGATGCGTGTGTCACCATGCCTAGTATTTTTTTTTAATGGATTGAGATGAGGTTCTTGCTAAAACCTTTTGCCTGGGCTGGACCTGAACACTGATTTTCCCAATCTCTTCCTCCTGAGTAGCTTGGATTATTGGCATGAGCCATCATACTAAGACATGTTTGCTCTCTTAAACTAGTAAACAATCCTGAATCCTCTACAATGGGAACTAAAGTATTTCTGTTTACAGTCTTAATAATTCAACATCTTGGTGACTATGATTCCTAGTTCTGATAATTTTCAAAGAAAAATAATTGCTAAAGGGTTAGGACTTGGAATTTTCAGTTGCAAGTCGTCCAGCTTAGATGAGGAATAGTCAAATGGGTGCTGACGGCTCACACCTCTAAATCCTAACTACTCAGAAGGATGAGATCTGACGATCACAGTTCAAAGCCAGCCCAAGCAGGAAAGCCCATGAAACTCTGATCTCCAATGAACCACCAGAAAACCAAAAGTGACTCTGTAACTCAAGTGGTAGAGTGCTAGCCTTGAACAAAAAAGTTCAGGGACAGCACCCAGGCCCTGAGTTCAAACCCCAAACCTCACAAAAAAAAATTGTCAGGGCCCAACATGTAGCTCACACCTGTAATCCTAGCTACAGGAGATGGAGATGGGAAGATTGTGGTTTGAGGCCATCCTAGGCAAAACACATTAGTGAGACTTATCTCAAAAACAAGCTACTTGTGGTAAGTCACCCCTGAAACCCCAGCTACTCTGGAGGAAGAGAAGGAGGAAAAAGCAGGAGGATTGTAATCTGGGCAAAACCTTACCTGAAAAATGAACTAAGGCAAAAAAGGGTTGTGCTCATGTGTGGTCTGTGAAATCAAGTCCACATGGCATGGCATGGATGAGGGGAGGTACCCCAAGGTCCTATCCAACTCCAGTTCCTCTTGGCTATGCACCCTTGGCTATGTTCATTACCTGGAGCAAAGCCAGCTCTTCTACCTGCACAACTGAGCAATAATAAACCTCCTTCCTCAGTGAGGAGCCAAAGGGATGAAGCCAGGGAAGTCCTGATCTCTCAGAGCATTTCACGGATATAAACAACAGCTCTGAATAACATGACCCCAGCCGTTGCTTCCTGCCCCATACCCTCACTTCTGCCATCCTAAGGCTCCTCCAATGGAACCTTCAAACTCCGAGTGCTTCAGTATCAGTAATGTAGGTGACGATACTCTTCTGTCTCCGTGAGAACCTCAGCAGGAAGAGAAGACACTCTCCATCTGAGTAAATAAAGAGCATTTCATACAAGAACTATTCACACATGTGTGCACAGGGAAGAGGAGGGTACACTGGAGAAAACGTGCAGTACCCCTGGGTAAGCAGCAGCAGGGCGATGGGGCTCCCTCCCCGAGACTCATTCTTGGAATCAGAAACAAGGCAAAGGCAACGTCTGGCAGGGGCAATGACCTTTGTAAGTGGCGTGTGGTCAGCTCATGGAAACCCTATAGAAAGAGAAACGAACACCTGACCACATTCTCCTCTCTTGAAGATCTGAAGTGCGCCAAATTACACATATCCAAGTAAATTCTAGAGAGAAGGGGAGGCTGTTGGTAGTCCGTAGGCTGCAGACTATGGGCCGCAGTGCTGAGAAGGATAGAGGGAGGATCCTTGGGAAGACACTGGAAGGTAGCAGCCTACTTCCCATTTCTCTCCCACTGGATTCTACACACTTAATCTTCCAATGCTCTACCCCTACAAACCCAGGCATTAGGAACTCAGCACGAGGTGAGACACATCAGGAGAATCATCAACCTTCCTAAGGGTATTGGACTTAAGAATTTAAGACATTGGTGGCTCATGCCTGAAATCCTAATTACTCAGGAGGTTGGGATCCGAGGATTACAGTTCAAAGCCAGCCTGGGTGACAAAGCCTGTGGCACTCTTATCTCTAAATAGCTAGCCAAAAAGCCAGAAGTGGAGCTGTGGCTCAAGTGGTAGAGCACTAGCCTTGAGCACAAAAGCTCAGGGACAGTGCCCAGATCAAGTTCAAACCCCAGAACCAGTATCCCCCACAAACACACACACACAGAACTTAAGATCAATTTTTAGGGAGAAGGAATCTTAATTTTATGTTAGATTATTGGTGCAATATTCTTTCGCTTTTATTTTTCCTTTTAAATGACTGCAGCTCTCCGGAGCCAGGAGTTGGGCTACATGATGGAAGCGATTAGACCTTCCCCCGCCCAGACTTCAGGAGTAACTGCTTTTAGGATCAAAACCTGGCCCACCATCAGGTCAGCCTGGGACAGAAGCCAGATCAACAACCTTTACTCTGGCCTCTTAGGTGTCTGAGTCCAGCCAGACTGTAAGAAACATAGCCTCTTCTCTCGGAGTGGTCATCATTTCAGTCTAGCCACTTTCACACCATGGAGCCATCATTGACTAGCCACTTTTTCTGGGATTCAGGGAAGTCTTATCAGCTAAGCCACAGCTGCTTTAAATGCTTCACAGCTGTCAGGGAGATTTCTCCAGCCACTAACACCCCAAAAAGAGAGACGTTGTTCCAGGGCAGAAACAGTCACAGCTGTCATTGCCGCCATAGAAGCTGCTGCTTCTGTTCCAGGGGATATCAGTTCAACAGGGGATATCAGTACAGAGGCTCTGTTTCAGTTATGACCACTCCAGAAACCCTGTGAGATTCTGGGAGGATGTTACTTCAGCCACAATAGCACCACCCTGGCTACCCTCTACCCATCCTGCCCATGTCCTTGATCATGTCTCAGAAAGAGCTCCTTCCTCATCTGTAACTAGCAGAACAAGCAAGCCAGTACACCTGTGAAAACTGTAGGACTAAGCAGAAATCTGAGGTGGGCAGAAAAGGGGTGCATGTGTGATTGGCACTAGAAGAAGCCCTCCTGTTAATCATCTCAGATAGTCTGGGAGATCTTCTGTATATTGTCCCCTGGCCTGAGGCCTGGGTCTCAACAAAGCTTCATCTGAGTGGTTTAATTACCTTACTTGGAGTCTTTCATCATAGGAAGAGCAGGAAGAGCTCATAACACACACAGATAAAACGACAGCCTCTGGGGATGCTAGTCCCAGGCATACCCAGTAGCTCGAAGGTAGCAGAAGAATCCCAGAGTGCAATGTGGAGCAGAGATTGTAAAGAACGAAGGAGTCTGAGAAAGCAGAGGCTGCAAAGAGCTGAGTGATTACGGAAAGGCAAAGAGCAGTAAAGACAGATGGACCTCGGAAGATTTGTAGAGTGACGATTTTGTTGTTGGAAGAGCTCCAAGACAGTCACTGAGAATTGAGCAGCCATCAAGGGCAGCGCTCTAGCTGCTAGGTGGTGGGTCACTGGCATGCAAAGTTCAGTTAATGATGCTATTCATTTACATATTCAAATATAGCAAAATACTGGGAAATCTGATTCCCTCTCTAATCTAGGAAGTCCTTCAGGGAAGTGTTCTGCCTGACATAGAGTATGTGTATATATGTAATATATTTGCATATATTACATATATTTGCATATATTACATATATAATATGTATCTATTATATACATATATTACAAGCATTATATACATATCATATTATATGCATGTGTAATGCATATTATGCATGTATATTATATACATGTGTTATTTATTATATATGTGTACATATGTATATATTGTACATATATAGTATATTACACATATGTAACATGTAATTATATATACATATATAATAACAGATGTCATTACATCTGTCACTTTGTGCAAAGATCATGGGGTACATGCCCTACTCCTATATAGGTGTCAAAAGTACTTAAAACTCCCAAACTAGGTTGGTGAGTATAGTATATATCTATTAGTTTGCCAGATAAAATAGAAAGACGGGAGTGCATGGTGATGCTCGTGCCCGTACAGGACATTCACTATAGTGTAAAACTTCTCTGAAAGAATAACTCACTTTTCTCACATTACAATGAAACATCTTGAAGAGCTGACAATTTCATTCAGCGCATACTGGAAAATCCCGGTTAAGACTAACCAAGCAATGTAATTTTCATGTGACTTTGGCCGGGGTATAGTTCAAAGAAACTTACTTCAATTGAACGTGTTTGAGGTTCCAGAGAAAAGAAGTCTGTTAAATGCTTTGTACTCACATCAGAAATCCTATAAGCAAGACGCCTTTCCAAAGAGGCTTAAGAACAAATTTGGAAGAGAATTTCAGGAAACAGAGATGCCCCTCTTCAGAACGCTGACTGATGACACACTCTGACCTTAGCAGAGTTTGGCAGCCTTAGGAACCACCCTGAACTTATCCTGGCGGAGGTATCCAGAGCATGACCGGTGCACATGGCTGATAGCAAGGTCTTTGCTGTACTCTCTTCCCCTGAGCAGCCTGACCCCGGGGCTAAACCCTTGGGAGGCAAGGGGAGAGAGGAAGAAGATGGGGAAAAACAGCTGTCTGTCGTCAGGGTGACCAAGCTGGCTGCAGCTGAGACAGATCTTTTCTTCTTCTCTCAGAGGGCCTAGTCATCTCTAGGGAACCGAGACTAAAACAGGTTGGTGAGAACATGCAGTTCCTGAGTCTAATTGGAAAATCAGATGCTCTCAGTGAAACAAGAAGGCTACTCCATTACCTAGACTCCTCTGAGCAGGATAGCTTTCATCCGTGTGGGTTCATTCCATGTAGAAGAAGTTGATGGCTTATGAGAAACTTCAGAACCAGGCCTTCCCTTGAAGAACTGGCTGTTCACTGATGGGAGTTGGGCAAAAGGTAGTAATAAACAAAAAGATACTGTGGTGTCTGTCTTTGTGAACAGTTGCAGGGCACAGCTATGTAGGTGAGTGGACAGATGCCTTTACCTTCACAGAAGCCCACCCCCTACAGAGAGTGGAGTGGAATGGAATGGGGTGGGGTGGGGGCGGGGAGGAGAGGACAGCTCTCTGGTGGATATAGCCCAATCAGAGCTTTTCTGCTGAAGGCTTCCTTTACTATGGCTTAGATCCCCAGCTCATGGCTCCGCTGAGACATGGTCAAGCTTTTAGGAGGTGGGATCTAGTAGAAGGATGGCAGGTCGTGAGAATATGTTATTGAAGAGAATATTGCAACTCTGGTTCTTCTGGTCTCTTTGGCTGCCAGACCACAAAGAGGTAAACAGGACTCCTCTACCAGGCACTCCCATCATGATGTACTGTCCTGCCACAGGCCCAAAGGAACAGAGCCAAGAGACCATGGGCCGAAATCACCAACACTGTGAGTCAAAATAAACCTTTCCCTCCTTTCAAGCCCTCTCTGGTATTTGTTATAGCAATAGAACACTTATTGATGGTCTTCATGTAAGACCTAGTAATTTCCACCTATCTTAAAGTATTGGATTGTGCTGAGTTCCTCTAAACAGAGCATGTTAGTGCTGTCCTCCAAGACAGGATCACAGTAAATAGTTAACTGTAGGGAGTGCTCAATCTGACTATGGGCTTCTTGGTATGTAGTTCCCTTACACAGTGCCCATCAGGGCAACTGAATGTAGCAGCTTTCCATTGACCTCACCTTTATTCAGGGAGAGAAGAAATGAATTGTTGTCAAGTCCCTTCAGGATGTAGTTGGAGCAGCAGAAAGTGGACCGTACCCTCCCGAGATGGACACACGAACAGAGGTTCCATCTAAAAGCTCTTTGAAATTGTTGAAGACACAACTTGAAATGGCACAGTTCATCTGTCTCCAAGTCCTACTCTATTAATAGCACTGGATACTGGTGAACCATGTGTGTGTGTGTGTGTGTGTGTGTGTGTGTGTGTGTGTGTGTGTGTGTGTGTGTGTGGTATATGTGTGTACAGATGAAAATGTGGGTGTGAGATTCTTCCACCCTGTGTCATGCCAAACAGATTAAAATGCACTCACATCTCACATTAAAAAATTCTCCACATTTCATTCCAAAAGCATCTTGAAAGGATTTTTTTATATAATTTTGCTTTTGAAATGAGAAGACTCCAAATCACTCATTGAATTAATGACGGAGAAGATACAGCCTGCAAATTACTCTCAAGTGTTAGAATAGTTGTTTGAATGCTACACTGAATAATAAAATGAAATGCTGCCTTCTTTTACTTGTTCAATGGTATTGGAGTTGCAGTTCTCTTCACCTTGGAGCTCTGCTTGGTTTTGGTCACTTTGTATTTGTAGGTTCATGAATTTCAAAGGCTCAAGGCAAAGGACTGAAAATGGCATGGAGGGGGAGAGAATGGTGGTAGGTTGGTGGGCTTGGGTCTAGGGGCTAGGTGGATGTGTTAGAGCAAGGGGGGGTGGGCGCAGGGTTTAAAGGCTAGGCCGCAGGGTTTAAAGGCTTGTCGGCTTGTCAGATCCTCTTGGTCAATGCTGCTTCCTGTTCTCTACTGTCCCCACACCATTCTGCATGGACTGTACTTCTAAGCACTACATCCCAGAATCCCAGCTCTCATTTCCTCTGCCAATAGCCAATGTCACCCATAATGCCCATCCACAATACCACATCCAGATGTGCGCATTCCCAACGCACCAACCTAGCATTGCTGTGTATCGATGGAGCTTCTCCAAAAAGCTCAAAATAAAGCTCCAAGGGTTAGAAGAAGAAAGAAGCAATCCTTTCTAACAGACTTTCCAGTGGGCTGACATGTGACAGCTGGGTTTCTTTTCCCTGTGAAACCAAATGCGCACATCCAATCCAAATAAAAGTGGCAAATTGACTTCATGTGATGCAAATGTTTGTTGACTGTACGGTAAGATCGCATGCAAGGTGTCCCAGATGGCTGCCTGGAAAGCCTAACTCAGATGCGAGCTTGATCATGGTTTTGCTTGTCCTTCATCAAGTTGGAAAATGTTCTTAAGTGTGTGTGGGGGGAGGGGGAGGGTTTAATCATCAGATGTCTCAGAAGGACTTGATTCTTCCCAACCTTACTAGGCAATAATTATCACCCAAGGAGCCAATTAAAAATTAAATTTCTGGGTGAGCAAATGCAGCGGTGATACTCACTAGACACTATATTGAAAATCTACTATACAACTTGTGGATGGAGATGGGACAGGAAAACTGGAAGAGAGAGAGAGAAAGGGGGGGGAGGAGTAACACTGTCAAAAAAAGAAATGTACTCTTTTTCTGCTTTTGTTACTGTAACCCCTCTATATGCCACCTTTATAATACCAATTATAAAGGGCATGTAGGAAAGGGGAAAATGCAATTGATGATTTTGATCTAAAAAAAAATAAAATAAGGGCTGGGAATGTGGCTTAGCAGTAGAGTGCTTGCCTTGCACGGATGGAGCTCTGGGTTCGATTCCTCAGTACCAAATAAACAGAAAAAGCCAGAAGTAGCACTGTGGCTCAAGTGGTAGAGTGCTAACCTTGAGCAAAAGAAGACCAAGGACAATGCTCAGGCCCTGAGTGCAATGTCAGGACTGGCAAAAAAAAGAAAGAAAAAAAGAAATTAGAAAAATAAATAAAAATAAAATTTCTAGGCCTCTCTGTTGGAAGATCCTGAGATGGAAGAGCTGAGTTAAAGCCCAGATGGCTATACTTAAAAGAGTAGCATTTTTTAAAATTTACTTCTGCATAGTCACTTCTAGGAATTATAAAAACCCTTTATTAGGGAAATCTATACCAGCCCTTCTTACCCAGAAAATATGTTCCAAGACCCCCAAAGGATGCCTGAACACACAGATAGTAACAAACCTGAATAAACAATGTACTATTTTCCCCTATAAACACATATTTGTGATAAAGCTTAATTTATAATACTATACTTGGGTAAAGGATCAGGAAAAATCACAGTTCTGGGCCAGCTTGGGAAAAATGTTAGCTGCATCTCAATAAGCAAATTGGGCAGTGTTTCATGCACTTATAATTCCCAGCTTCAGAGAGGCATAGGTAGGAGGATCATAATCTGAGGCCATCCCCAGGCAAGAACAGGTAAGACCTTATCTGGAAAGCAACTAAAACAAAAAGAGCTAGGAGCGTGGCTCAAGAGGCAGCCTGCTTACCCCCAGCAGTGCCAAAAATAAGCAAAAAGCTTATTTTGTAGGTTAGGCACAATAAGAGCTTTTACTTATGATCATTAGGGGGAGGGAGAAAGGTGGAGATACTGAAGGGCAAAGGAAATCAAAGGATGGTGCGTGTGTGTGTGTGTGTGTGTGTGTGTGGACCATGCAGTGAAACCCCCCAAACTGAAAAATTGGGGTGGGGAGAAAGCTGAAGAGAAGGGAATAGGGTGGACAGGGTGGAACTTGTCCAAAGTTCACTGGGTATGTGTAGAGAAATACCACAGCACGATGTACAAATGGATGCAAATTCAAAACTAAAACGACTTTTGAAAATAATGATAACTTACATGAAAATTGAATGAGGAAAACGTGCTACTGGACAACCAATTATAACCCTCGGAGAGTTGATTATAGAAAGTAGAGCAAGTAGAGCTGTCCCTTGTCATCGACTATCACTCCTCTTGTTCATTCAAGCCATTAAGTAAAATCAAGGTTAATGGAACACAAGCACTGGAATACCACTGCTGTCCATCTGATGACCAAGATGGCGGCCAGGTCGGTTCCACAATGTGGAGACACCAGCTTAAAGGGATGGAAGGTTCACAACCCGGCAGGCCATGGAGGGATGGCACGAGATTTCATCCTGCTACTTGTAATAATACAAAATATAAGGGTATGAATTGTTTTATTTTTGGATTTTTTTCATTTCCTATTTTCCTACTATGGTTGACCACAGGTAACAAAAGCTTCTGCTAAAGGAGGTTTCCTATGCATGCAAATGACCATGATCAGGGAACTTCTGCAATGGAATATACATCCATTTATATTTTCAGTAGCTGAACTTTGATACACACATAGTGCTATGTTCAAGAAATCTTCAGATACCTTCTAAACCTGTACAAAATATCATAATGAAAAGACAGAAGGAGGGGGGAGAATGTGGTCATAAATCCAATGCATATCCTACAGAATCAAGAAAATTGAGGGGAGGGGTGGGGTGGAGAGGGATGGGTGAGGATGATCAAGATGCACTGTATCCATAAACTGCTTTGTCGAATGGCAACTCCTTTGTACAACCACTTAAAGATAATGATCATTTAAGAAAAGAAAACCACTAGCTATTATCAATAACACTGACCTTGGTGCTACTTTGAGAGTCTATCACAATGAGAATATGAGCTATGCTCTTCAAACCCTAGCAAGCTGGATGCCTTACCTTGGCCCCTTCCATAAATGTAAGCGGAGCAAATGTCCTCTACCCCAATACTTTAAACACCTGGCTGGCTTTGAAATCTGAATCCAAGTTCACTCCTGACTCCAAATCCTGTGACCCTCCCAGGCCAGCCATTCATCCTCTGCTGGCCGGAGTTTCTGTATCTGAGGAATGGGATCCAAGAACACAATGCTGTGAGAAGAACTCATTTTACCTCTTGGGTGACTTCTCTCTAACTACTTTACAGAGATTGTGCAGCACAAGAGGAAAGAGTTAGCAAGAGGAAAGAGTTCGTGGCTGGCGAACACATGACTCCACCTTGCACTAGCTTTGTGGACTTGGGAGACACTGCATTTCTGTGTCCTAAGGCTAGAAGTAGAGGGCATGCCGTGAGTCAACACTGTAATGCAGCGATGATTTAGCCGGGGCAGGGCAGGGAGAACTTCTCCCCCCTCTGGTTGGAGAAAGGGATCTTGAGGACTTAAAGAAAATGCCCCACAGCTGAGTGACAGTCTTCAAGGAAATGAGGCTGACAGGATGGCTAGATTTCAGAGGTGGCTATGGAGCTCAAACCCTAACTCCCTCCCCAGCTCCTCCCCAGTCAAGCTGACTGGACATCTTGGCTTCCTGGGAAGGTGTTGCTGGAAAGCAGAAAAGATCCTCACCCTGGGGACCCCAGAAGAAAACACAACCTGAGAAGGAAAGAGTCTGAGTTTCTTGGCAAAACACTCTCCAGTTCTCCCTTCCAGTGCCTCCAAAGGCTCTCCACTGCAAGGCGGGACATGTTCCTGACTTGCATACATGGTGGCTGTCACTCCAAGGCAATCATGCTTCCTTCTACACGTGGGGATCCCCCCCCCACCCTTCACTGTCTCATAAACATCCAGCTGCTAGGAAGCTCCCACCGCACCCAGGGCTGTAGACTGAAGGCGTGTGTCTTCCTGATCTCCAGTGTGACGGAGGATGAGGGGATGATGAGGTCATGAGCTAACGGAGCAGAGTCCCTATAACAGAGGTTGAACGCTGCCCCAGCTTCTCTGTCCCGTGAGGACACAGCAAAGGAGGCGCTTGTGGGCCAGCAAGCAGGGCTTCCCCACACAACTCAGTCTGCCAGCAGCTTTACCGTGGACTCCAAGTTTCAAGCGTAAGGGAGACATCTGTATTGTCTATAGCCCTATACCGAGTTCTAGTAGTTTCACTGAACCAAGACACCCAAAACAGGCAAAGGTCTCTCATAATGTTCCGCCTGGGTGACCTGGTCCTTAGAGATGGCCCCTTTGGCTTTCCCACAGCACAGCACCATGGAGCTGATCCTGGGTCTATCCAGCAGCTTCTGAAAGAAGGCCATGTCCTCCTTTTGATGTCCACTCCTAGCACAGGACCTAACCCTAAAGACATTCATTCTGTGTGTGTGTGTGTGCGCACGTGCACACATGTGTGCATATGTGTGTGTGTATGCACGTGCATGTGCTGCTAGTGGGGCTTGAACTCACAGAGCCATGTTCTATTGCTTGGCTTTTTTTCCCCCTCTCAAAGCTGGCACTCTATCTCATGAGCCACGTCTCCACATCCAGCTTTTTGGTGGTTAATTGGAGCTAAGAGTCTCACTAACTCCTCTGTCTGGGCAGGCTTTAAACTAGATCCTCAGATGTCTGCCTCTTGAGTAGCTAAGATTACAGGCATGGGACACTGGTACCCAGATCATTCTTGAGAGATACCTACTTTACAATATTCAGTGTCTGTTGATGGTATTCCAGTAGGCCAAGAGGAAGAGAATGAGAAAACTGTTGATGGGCAGACTCCTAGCTACAGAGCCCTAGCTGCTTTGAGAACCATTGCAGGTAGCAAGAGATGCTGAGGATGGAAATGGGCCTCGACCTAGCTAGGAAGAAAAGGCAGGAAAGTCTCCTCTGACCTGTGCATGTTGTTAATGGTGTTAACAGGGGCTCTTGGGTGCTGTATGAAGCTTATGTGTGGGAATCGTCCTTGGTGTGGAAAGCAGAGAGGTCTTAAAGGGAGCCACAAACAGCCGTCCCTAAGTGCCTTTGAAAACAATCCCTGGGCCTAGATGATTTTGCTACCTGCTTTCTCTGGGATAGCATCATGGCCACAGTACCTCTTCCAAGCTAGACTAGAAGATGACACACGGGCAGATTTCTGCCACTTGGGCCTATCCCACAGCACTTTTGTTTATGCTGGAATATGTTTAGGATTAGAAGCAGCCAGGGTAAACAAGCTATCTGCCTCTGAGTAGAAGCACCCCTTCCTGGAGCTATTCTTTCTCTTCCATCTTTCCTATCCCATGAAATCAGCCATAGTTTATTGCAGGGAAATCTCTATAGGTTTGCAATAAAATATTTCTTTGTCCTTGCTGTAATTTGCTTTGTCTCTACCCCTGACCACCCAAATGCCTGAATTTAAATGTGTATTACCATCAGAGGACAGATTACATATGAACGGTACCAGGAGATTAAGTCGTTCGTTCAATTTCATAAACTGCTAAGTGGTCCTGCCTGGTTCCATTCTCTGAACACTGAATCATGCCAAGACATTCTTCAGGGACTCTAAGGCTATTTCTGGATTGTTCTGCCTTAAAAGAAAATCTGTTTCTAAAAAGTGTGCATGAGAACTACACAGTTAGCTGCAAACATTCCCTCCAAACACTAAAACTGCAACTTTTTCTCATTGTAACAACAATAATCACACTAACAGCTAACATTTATCACAGGCTTGCTATGTGCCCAGTACATTTTGAAGGTTACATTGTCTCCCTAGTTTGGAGGTGGATTTGTTGTTATTTTTCAGTCATGGAGCTTGAACTCCTGGCCTGGATGCTGTCCCTGAGCTCTTCACTTAAGGCGAGCTCTCTACCATTTAGAGCCACAGTCCACGTCCAGTTTCTGGTGATTAATTAGAGATAAGAGTCTTACAACCTTTCCTGACCTAGCTGGCTTTGAATCGTGATCCTCAGATCTCAGCCTCCCGAGTAGCTAGGATTACAGCATGAACCAACCAGTGCCCACTGTCTCCCTACTTTTAGCCAAGTACATTAAATCTCACAATGTTCACAAGAGATTAACAAGAGCCATACAAGATCTGGAAACTGGAGAAAGGAAGGGAAGGGAAGGGAAGGAAAGGGAAGGGTAGATAGAGACAAAGAAAGAAACAGGAAGGAAGGAAGGAAGGAAGGAAGGAAGGAAGGAAGGAAGGAAGGAAGGAAGGAAAGAAGGAAGGGAAGGAGGGAAGAAGGGAAGAAGGGAAGGAAGGAAGGAGGGGGAGGGAAAGAGGGAGAAAGAAAGGAGAGAGAAAGAGAGAGAGAGAAAGCAAGACTTCTCTCTGACTGGGAGAGCTCATGTGCAGGGACAAATGAATGACATGACTGGTGTGAAGTATGGAGGATGCCATTAAGGGGGGGGGGGCTCAATGAAGCCACTCTAGTATGTCAACACAGAGGGCAGTGTGAAGGCCGGTAGGATGTGACACTTGTGAAATCCTCACTGAAAATCTGAAATCTGAGTTGCAAGGTGGGCGCTGAGAGGGAATTAAGATGCTGACTGCATCCAGCCACAGGCCTGGGTCCCGGGAGCATCTTCCCTGCGGCTGGCGCCGGCAGGCCCCGTGATTTATGCTGCAGAGTCACACGGAGCTTGCAGCCACCAAGTCTGCAGTAGCAAAGGAAATGGATGCACTGGCCGGGATGATTCCCCCCCCCCACCACCACCCCCCGCACACACCACGTTTCCTTAAAAGGCCTCCAGCATATATACAGTCCTGACCAGAGGGCAGAGCTCACTCACAGCTGGACTGATCTCCCCCCTTATTTGGGCAAGGATTACAATGGCATCCTCCCTTCTAATTTATGAGCAACGGAGGGGAAGAATTTGGACCAGGAGATGCAGAGATGGCTCTGCAGAGAAGACAGGAAAAACTCAGTGCGCTGGCAGAGTGAGCTGCAGGCCCAAGTGGAACAGAGCGCATACTGGCGGCCGGGCCCTCCTAAAGCTGGGCAGGAAACACTGGCGCCTCCCTCCAGCATCAACATTTCAGGAAGCCAGAGATTATACATGGCTCCCCATGGGTTGGAATTGGGAAAATAAAGCAAGAATAAACATGTTTATTTTATTTGTCATAAAATTGCCCCTCCCATCCTTGCCTGTGTCTCCACTGAACACACACAGACACACAGACACACACAAAGACACACATACACCCAAAGAGATACAGACACACATTCGTGTGCACGCATACAAAGGCACAAAAACATACATACAAATACACACAGACACACATAGAGACACATACATATATACAGAGCCACAAAGATACATATACACATAAAGGCATAAAGATAGATACACATATATACCACACATGTACTCACACAGAGACACACACAGAGACAAAGACATACACACACACATAGATACATGTATAGACACAAAACAAAGACATACATATACATATACACACATAGACACATATACAAAGAGATATGCGCAGACACATACATACACCCAGTTATACCCACACACACACAAAGGCACAAAGACACACACATGTAAATGCACAGAGACACACACAGAGACACAGATACATATACACATAGAGGCATATACATATACAGACACACATATATACCACACAGAGACACACAAATACACACACATACACATATGTAGACACACAAAGACACAAATAATGCAATACACATGCAAACACAAAGACACATACATAGTCATATACATGTATACATTAACAGAAAAAGATACACAGACTCACAAACACACAGAGATACCGGAAGCACACTCACAGCATCTGAAAGGCAAGGACACTCTCATGAAAAGGAGGACAAGCCCATTACGAAGTGCTGTGACCTCTAAAGGCCTTAACCATGTTAAGGTCACAACCCAATTTTCCCATCCAATCCGTGTCCTCTGACTAGAATCCTTAAGGAGAAGAAGGAATCTATTAATGAAAATGAATAGGAGGATGCTTTGTACATGCTATTATACATCATATAATCACCATAGTTATTTCCAACATTGTGATAATGTCTTCCTAGAATTGTTGTTTTGAATTATTCTTTATTATTTTTATTTAATACTCAAATGGGATTCTTGCATGTAAACAAGTATAAGTTATATTGTTATTTAAACTCTCTTTACCCTGGTGATAACTCAGTTTCATTTGGCCAGTGCCTTGAATTTATTTAAAGTGCATACTGGGCCAAGGAATGAAGTTTTTCTATCCTGCCTCCAGAAGCCAAGCAACCCTTGAATACCCATTCTGCATCTTAATGAGGCATTCACAAGCTAGCGGACAGAGAATGACCAGGCTTTTTGTATAGTACACGTGTTCCTTCACCAAGTTGAAGGAACTTCAGCAAGTTGATATGCAGCTGCATCGTTTGGAAGAGTACTTCTGAATTGGACATAAGTGGCTCATGTTTCTAAGCCTACCCAGGAGCTGAGATTTGACGATCATGGTTTGAAGCTAGCTGGGGCAAAAAAAAAAGTCAGTGAGACTCTTATCTCCAATTAACCAGCAAAAAAACCTGAAGTGAAGCTGTGGCTCAAGTGGTAGAATGCTATAGCCTTGGGGTGGGGGTGAAGGGCTCTAGGATTGAGAATGTTAAAGGGATGACATGATATTTTCATTAAAAAAAATCGTGCCTCCTTTGTACAACTATTTGACTTATGTAATTGTAACCCCTCCCTTTTATGATAACAATAAAAATGTTAAAGAAAAATTTAAAGCTCAAGAACAACAGCCAGCCCTGAGTTCAAGCTCCAGGGCAAGCACAAAAACAAACAAACAAACAAAAACACTTCTGATCACCAGGCAGACCATCTATGAAGAATAACAGTGCTCAAAATAAAATGTACAACATTTCCTTCCACGGAATTCTCCAAATGGCACGTGTTCAATGTGTAAGTTTAACATGGAGGTTCACTTGGTTTTGTTTGCTCACAGTACTCAGGTTTGAACTCAGGATCATACGCTTGCCAAGCAGGTGCTCTACTACTTAGTCATTCCCCCTAGCTCTGTTTTTGCACTGATCATCTTTAAGATAGGGGCTCAGTTCCTGCCCAGGCCCATGTCTGAAGGCAATACTCATTTTAGGCTTCCATTGTAGCTAGAACGATTGGTGCGAGCCACCATGCCCAACTTCTTCCATTGAGATAGAGTCTCCTGGATTTTTCTGACAGGTCTGGTCTGTTACCAGAGTCCTCCTGAAACCACGATCTATGACAGGTGCATGCCACCATACTCAGCTAGTGCTTGATATGGACCTTTGCCTCCCAAGTGTCTATGATTATAGGCATGACCACGGGTAATAAGCTGAGATTTGGCAGACGGCTGCTAAATCAGGCACCTGAGTCAAACACAGGTCTTCACCCTCAAACATTCCATTTCAGATCCTCAGGCAATTGAAACAATAAGCAAAGTTCTCTTGGACTCATAAGACTCTACCCTTACCTCTACTCCATGGCTCTATTGGGAGCAGAAAGAGTGAGCAGGTGTTAGGAGAGAATGCAGGATCATTGGCTTGTTGTGTCCCACAGGAGGGCAGTGGAGCCCCTCCATTGAGGTGCCGCCAGGGAGGAAGGGGAAAGCTGGGAAGGGTGTATCCAGTTGTTTGACCGTTAAACATTTGTTCTACCTTAAAGGCTTCCCTCCAGAGACTGGGAACCAAAAAGATAGTGTATAAGTTTTCCGTCTTTAGCCCTAATATAAGAAGTACATGATGATATTGCTTAAAATGCCAATGCTTGGGTTCTACTCAAAATGATAGGAGCAGTATCCCTGGGAAAGGGCTCTATAATCATCATTTTTACAAAGCCTTCACCTACTGAACCCATTTTTATTGAAATTTTTTTAAAGAATTTAATGAATATCTACACCAACTAAGAAAGGAAGGGGTAACAATGCTCGACAGAAAATGTACTCATTACCTTACTCATGTATCTGTAACCCCTCTGTACAGCATCTTTACAATAAAATAAAATTTAAAAAAGAAGAAATGCAGTTGTGGCTTTGGCTTCAAAATCTATTTCTCTTAAAATTGGTAACAAAAAGTAGATTGTCTTTGTCTGTTTTCTCTTGCTATAACAAAATGCCCGAGGCAGAGTACATTATAAATAAAATAGGGCCTTGTGTGGTTGGTTCATTCTTGTCATCCTAGCTACTCAGGAGGCTGAGATCTGAGAATGGTGGTTTGAAGCCAGCCCAGGCAGAAAAGACTTTTATCTCCAATAAACTACTCAAAAAAGCCAGAAGTGGTACTGTGGCTCAAGTGGTAGAGTGCTAGCCATGAGCACAAAGAGGCCCTGAGTTCAAGCTCCAGAACTGGCAATTAAAAAAAGGAGCTCAGAGACAGGGCCCAGACCCTGAGTTAAGCCTTACAACCAAGAAAAAAAAAGAAGGAAAGAAGGCAAGAAGGAAGGAAGGAAGGAAGGAAGGAAGATAGGTTTGTTTAACTGAGAGTCTGGAAGGTTCAAGGCACAGCACTAGCTCTGCTCTGGTGAGAGCTGATGGTGAGGGCACTCATGGTGGTGGGGACAGGTGGAAGATACAGAAGAAAGATTTGCAGCAAGTATCAGCCTCCCTATAATGATGCCCTCTCTTGGGGATAATTCTTCCATTCCCATGAGACCTGTCTCAAGCCATTCTGAAGATAATGACCTGATGACCTAATCAGGTGGTTCCCTGAGGGAACCACCCCCCCACACACACACACCCACATCCCAGCACTTACATACTGTGGACCTAGTTTCTAGCACATGCACCTTTGAAGGAGCAACTCCCACCATATCTAAACCCCAGAGATACAGTCTTGAGGGACAGCTGATCTGGCCTGCTTAATCTCAGCAGACCAGGCAACGTAATTGACTTCCCTCAAGGTCTTCATGCCATCTATATACAGAGCCCTGTGTGAGTTCAGGTCCAGGTCTAGCTTTGAAAGCATTGCTGTTTCTGGCTGAACACCCAATGCCCTCCCCAGACCTTCCAGAACCCCGCACTTCCCCCCCCCCCCTCCACATACCGAGCCAGATACCCCACAGGACTGTTTAGTGTAAAATGTCAATCATCCTAGTGATCTGGAAGTTGTAGATTCTATAGCTTCTGCCTAAGGAAATAGACGTCTGGTTGACTTTTGCAGAACTTCTCCCTTGCTCACTGCATAGCATACAAGTGGCCTCTTCTGTGGTCAGAGTACCCATGTGACCCATCCCATCCAGTGAAGTTAAAATGGGGCAATGTATGAAGCTTCCTCCTTGGGCTGGAAGGTAGCTTTTCTAATAATATTGCCAAGACATGATTCGCACCATTTTGATGTCTAATAGTTTTTTTAGACTAGCTTTCCCATTGATGGCGAAAGTTACTCCTTTTCTTGCCATTGCGTTCCCTTTAAGTAACCTAAAGTCAGTCTTGTTACTTACACCTCAAGAACCCAACTTGATCCCTGCTTCCTTACCCCCAGAACCTTACATGTGCAAGCCTTTGATCCAATCTGATGGTGAGGGATGGTGAGGTTAAAATACCTCTCTTTTCAGAAGTAGAGAAGATCGATGACTTTGGATCTGGGTCAGTAGAGTTGAGGCAAGATTGGAACCTCTAGTCCCCTCAGTGCCATTATGCTAATCATCCCAAATGACCCAGTATTTCTGCCTTTGATTTCCAAATACATCATCCTCAACCTAAAAGGCTTAAGATACTATCTGTGTAGCTGGAAATAAGAATAGTCACAAGTCCACAACTGCAAAGTGATCCATATGACTTCTAAGTAGAGCACGCCATCCCCTCAAGATCTAATGCCAAGAAGACATTGGGCTCTGCCACAAGTAGACAGATCATTCTCTTGTCAGCCTGAGTTTTATCTTTAGTTTTGTCTCCCTGAGACAGCGCAAGGCCTCTGACACACAATACATCTGCATGCAATTTCCACATAATGGGAGCAAGCCTGGGTTATTTTAAAGCCACAAGTACCATTAAGAGGTCTTTCTGCCAAAACCCATCTTGCTCTTTTGTTACAAAGCTATACAAATATTTGTGTTTTCTGTTGGACTTGGCAGCACAGCAAACTTTCAGAACTCTCTACTGCTCTTGCTGTAAGATGGCTGCTTGTCTCTTGCTGTAGGTTACTTGCTGTTTCTTATTTTGATTCTTCAAACTGTTAGAAGGTTTTAAAGAAGAATTCTGATGTCAAAGTGCTCCACTGCCAATTCATTGTGCACAACCCAGACAGAGTGATTGTTACAAAGAAAGCCTTTCAATGTATTTGAAGTTTCTGAGTGAACCTACAGCAATAGACTTTTAGGTATGTTCTGCCTAATAAACATTTGGCTCATGTGTAGATTCATACATCATTGAAATCAGCCTCTTTTCACTGAGCAAAATCCCCTGAGATACATCCAACTTAGATATATCAACAGGTCAGGCTTTGGGGGTTTTTTGGTGGCAGGATACTCCATTATATGGATTTATAACAGCTCACTGACTCAGTCACCTGTTGAATGGTTTGGAGCTGTTTCTGGTTTGGGGGACCTTTATGAATAGGTCCATTATAAATATTTGTGCAAGGCTTTGTGTAAATATAAGATTTTAAGTCACTAGAGTATACACATAGGAGTGGGATTATGGGCTCATATGGTAAGCATCTGCTCAACTTTATGAGCAATTGACAAACTGTTTTCCATTAGTAACCTTACATCCCATCTGCCTCCCACCAACACTGGGTGAGGGTCCTGGATGATGTGTGTACTTCTCAGGACTTGGTACTAACACTAACTTTTTAAAAATCCTTATTGTAAAGGTGATGAACAGGGGGGTTACAGCTACATAAGTAAGGAAATGAGTACATTTCTTTGTAAACACTGTTACCCCCTCCCTCATTTTCTCCCCATTCTTAATTGTTACATAGTAATTTTATTTTGTATCTCTCAGCTAATAATGTTGTACATATTTCCCTGTTCTTATTTGGCATCCAGAGGGCCTCTTGGTGAAGTAGCTGTTTGGATAGTCCATGCAGTGTTAATTTGATTAACTGTTCCATTTTTCCACTCTGTTTACTTTTTCCTATCGATTGCTTCAGCACCATTGTTAAAATTCAATTGACCCTAATTAAGGCTATTTCTGGATCCTTTGTTCAGTTTCATTCATTTATATGTCTATCCCTTTGCTAATACCACATTGCTCTCTGCCAATCAGAAAACATTATTCCTCTAGCTCTGCTAAGATTTTTATTTATTTATTTTGCCAGTCGTGGGGCCTGAATTCTGGGCCTGGGTACTGCCCCTCAGCTCTTCAGCTCAAGGCCAGCACTCTACCACTTGAGCCACAGCGCCACTTCCGGCTTTTTTCTTTTCTTTTTTTTTTTTTTTTTTGCTTATGTGGTGCTGAGGAATCGAACCCAGGGCCTCATGCATGCAAGACAAGTGCTCTGCCACTGAGCCACCTCCCCAGCCCTCTGTTAAGATTTTTTAAAAAGATCTTTTATGCTAGATAAGCACACGACAACTACCTACAACCCAGCCCTCTTCTTTTCCAAACTTTTTGTCTATTCTAATTCCTGTGCTATTCAATATAATTTTTTATAATTACTTTGCTACATTTACTCAAATCTTCTGGGAATTGGAAATTAGGATTAGGTTAATTTGAAGATAAAGAACATCATTTTGTTGAGTCTTCTAATCCATGAACATTGTATGTCTTTACATCTAAGTATTCTTTCATTTTATTTCACCAATATTTTTGTAGTTTTCAGCACACATTGTGTATTTTATTAATGTTACAGCTACACATTTCATTTTTTAAGCAAATATGTAAAATTGTTCTTTTAATTTCAGGTTCCAACTGACCATTGATCATACATAAGAACCTTTTGATTTTGCAAACTGACTTTGTCCTTCCTTTATTAATTCCTGGAAGATTTGTTAGATAACTTGAAGTTTTCCAGGTAGACAAGCATGTCACCTGTGCTTAGGAGAAATACTTCATTTATTTTTTTGTCGGTCGTGGGGCCTGAACTCTGGGCCTGGGCACCGTCCCTCAGCTCTTCAACTCAAGGCTAGCGCTCTACTGTTTGAGCCATAGTGCCACTTCCAGCTTTTCCTGCTTATGTGGTGCTGAGGAATCGAACACAGGGCCTCATGCATGCAAGGCAAGCACTCTACCACTGAGCCACCTTCCCAGCCCTGAAACACTTTATTTTTACCTTTCTACTTTGTATGTCTTTCATTATTTTGTCTTGCCTTATTACACTTGAAATCACTTCCAACACAATGGATAAGAGTACTGGTGACATGGACAGCTATGTCTAATGACCAATCCTAAAGGAAAATGAGTCTTATATCATTAAATATGATTTTACCTGAAAGGTCTTTTGGTAAGTGTCCGTTTTTTGTTGTTGTTGTTGTTTTGGTTTTTTTGTCGGTCATGGGGCCTGAACTCTGGCCTGGGCGCTGTCTCTCAGCTCTTCAGCTCAAAGCTAGCACTCTACCACTTGAGCCACAGCACCACTTCCGGCTTTTTCAGCTCATGTGGTGCTGAGGAATTGAACCCAAGGCCTCATCTACCACTGAGCCACCTTCCCAGCCCTAAGTGTCCCGTTTTCATAGGTTAAGAAAGTTATCTTCTATTCCTAGTTTAACTAGATGTCGAGTTCTTATGAAGTGACTTTGTGTCTCAATTGATACAAATATGTGACTTTTCTTCTCAAGCTACCCATAAAGTTGACCACATAGAGTGAATTTTTTTAATATTAAAAACAACCTCACATTCTCAGGACAAACATAGATATTTTTATATATTGCTGAATGTATTATGTTAATATTCTGCAGAGCACTTCTAATTTTTTTTATTTTATCTTTAAGTAATTGTACAAAAAAGTTCCCATTCTACAAAACAGTATATGAATACAAGGCGTCTGACAACATTGTTGCCTATCCCTCTTAACCCATCCCTACTCTGTAGAGCACTTTTAAATCTCTGTTTATAAAGGATAGTGGACTATATTTTCCCTTTTTGTACTACCTGTGTCTGGCTTAGTGTTAAGTAATGCTGACCTCATAAAAATGTCTTGAGAAGTGCTCTGTTTCGTTTTCTGGAAGAGAATGTGTATAGTTAAGCATAATTTATCAGCGCATGTATCTGTACTTGTAATTTTCTGTTTGGGGAAAACTTAAATCTGTGAGTTCAATTTTCACTAATCACAGAAATATTCAAATTACCAGTCTCATCTTGGATGTGTTGAATTTGTATTTTCTCAGGGATTTGGCACATTTCATCTAAGTCATTGAATTTACTTGTGAAGAGTTATTTGTACTGATCCCTTTTTACACTTTTAGTATGTTTCAAGGGTTCAGGCAATTGTTGCTGAATTGTGACACAATAGGACCAGTAATGTCAGAATTGCAAGTTTTCAATATCACGCCAAGTTTTAGATACAATTTTCTAATTTTTAAATGCTAACCAAACAATTCAAAAGTAAAATTTCAGGGCATCAGCTTACTATTTTTACTCTAGAGTGAAACTGTTAATACTTTTATACAATAATTTCAATGTGCATATTGTGTGTATGTGTGTATATATATACCCCTTTGAAAAATTTGACCCTTATCCTTGAGATACCTGGAGCTCCCTTATATGTAGCAAATCCACTGATTTTCAAAAACTCAGTGGTGCAGACAAACATTTAAATTAGGGCAACGCCATCCAGAAAGAGATCTTCTCAACTTGCAGACCATTACTCATCACTGGGATTGTTAAAAAGTATCTCTCTCTCTCTCTCTCTCTCTCTCTCTCTCTCTCTCTCTCTCTCTCTCTCTCCCTCCCTCCCTCCTCCCTCCTCTCTCCCTCTTTCATACTGGGGGTTGTGCTCATGCTCTGAGCTTGTTAGGCAAGTACTGTACAACTTAAGTCTCATGCCCCAATTTGAATTTTTTCTCTTTAACTTCCATTTCATGAACGTTACCAACATTCTTTCTCTCTACTATGAAGTCCTTCAATAGAACCTCTTCCTTTAATAAGAATCCAAAAAATAAAAAATAAAACAAGAAGAGAAAAACCGATACGCGTGGCAAATTCCACTTCATGTGCATTGCCAAGAGTTTTCAGTTCCCAAGTCACTGAAGAGTGTGTGTCATGTCTCATTTGATTTTAATTTCAAGGCAAGGCATATGCTACAAACACCTGCCTACACAAACCAGTGCTTCATCACTATCCACCATGGGAAATTAGAAGTTAGCTTTGCTAAAATCGGGAGGCTTTTTGCTGTCAGTGAAGACATTCAGTAGTAGAGACCCGTTTAGACTTAGTTCTCAAACTTAGTCCATGAGAGCTATTGCCCCCACTAGTAAGATTTCCCATCTGAACTGGTCGGGAAATAGAGCCAAGTGCATGGTACATGGCAAAAAGCTCTGCCTTGGTGTAAGATAAACCTGGACCTGAATTCTAGCACTGTCACTGAATACAACTGACCATCGGCCTTGATAACATGTCGTGTAAAATGTTTAAACCACAGAACAAACAAGGCTCTCTCTTTGGTAGGGTAGTTGAGGAAGAGCTGACTAAGAAGGCAGCCTGAAAGCCAACAAGGGCCAGCGATGATGAGAACAGCAGCGTAAGGAGACAATGTGCAATGGTCCAGTGGCAGGGAGAATTCAGCAGCAGAACAGCTACCACTTTCTCCACCCGCCACCTTTCCCCTCCCGAGGATGCAATGATTCAGAGTGATGTTAGGCTACTCTTTTTTTCTTGAGATGAGGTCTAGCTAATAGCTTCGATTGGCCTTGAACTTGCAATCCTTTCTGCCTTTACCTTCCAAGTGCTGATAGGCAGGAGGTGCCCCACTTAGCAAAGATCATTCCCAATTAATTCCAATTTCTTTAAATAATTATATTAATATCACTCTTTGGTACCTTAGTGATATGTAATGATCATAATAATTTACTTGTGAGGTACAATCATCCTGGTTAGGATCTCCCATGCCAAAGAGATCAACATTTCTAACACCAGATGTCCCAAAAGATACCTTTTGTACACAAAAAATATTTACAAGTAATATGTAATCGGTTCTAAAACAGTGCCCCACCTGCACAAAAGTCTACATCATACCGATATGGGTTTGAAAAGATTTCAGACCTGTGCTGTGATGTTTGTTACGCTCTACCTGTGTTCTTTCCTTGAGGATCTCTTCAGAGCTCCAGAATAGTGTCCCCTTACCACCGTTTCATAATGCACAGCTTCACAGTCCAGAAATACCGGACAGAAAGCTCAGGACATAGTTCACACAACTTAAACCACTTGACACTCCGAGTAGTGGCACGGGGCCTGGTGATGTTCCTCCGGGTGCCGCCCAGGACAGATGTCCACGCTGTGCTCACACCTGTTCGTCTCTGGCCCGCCACAGCAGTCATCTAATCATCTGACTGACTTCTGCAGGATCTCGGTGCAGTTACCCTTGTCTGTTTAGTTATATCCCCACAGAGTGTTCATGTTCAGAGGTTATAATCATAATACTCTATTTTCTTGTTGTTAATCTTTTACTGTCCCTACTTTACAGATTAAACTTCATCGTATATACATACATACCTAGAACTATATCTATGTATCTATTTACCCATATAGATATATAGGTCTCTATATAAACATACAGTGACAGATCTATAAATAGAGAGAGATATATCTATGTATATAGGTAGATGGGTGTATATAGGTATATAAGTATCTATCTATTCTATATGTCTCTCTATATAAATATAGAAATTTATAAATATATATATAGCTCATGCTATATATAAATTTATCTATATAGATCTATATATAGAAATAGATCTGTCCACTTACATAGATCTATACATTTATCTATATCTAGCTATATCTATCCATAAATAGATAAATAAATCCATAAATCTACTTATGGATAGATACAGCTAGATGTAGATATATGTATCTATCTACCCATATAGAGCTATAGTGCTCTCTCTATATATACATCCTTATCTATACATGTATAGATTTATGTATGTATCTGTGTGTATATATATATATATATATCACATTATATACCACAGTATATGGGGTTCAGTGCTACCCATGGTATCCAGCTGCACTCAGGGTCTTGAATGGTATGGGCCACGGATAAGGAAGTGAGTATAGCTTGTCCTGTCAGAAACAGTCAGCATAAACTCCCATTGTCTTACTTCCTCCATAAGCAGAAAAACAAAAAGGAGGTTGAAGTGAACCAAACCAACGTCTTTCCCAAGCTCTTTGTTTTGTTTATGTACTTGATTTTCTTACAAGGTTCAGTGAGCAAAGCATGGCCCATAAATGAGAAGATCGCTATCGCACGAGGTCTATATCTGACTTGGAACTTGATTAAAAAACCAAATCTGTTCCCTGGCCAGCTGGTCAAATGTGCCCTGTCCAAGTACTGGGGAACATTTAAGCACAGCATAAACACACAGCATCAAACTGATTTGAATTGGACAAAATAAACACAATGTGCCCTAAACATGGAATTTTACTTCCCAGTGGCTCTCAGCTTTCAAAAAGCAAAACAAGACCAAAAAAACACCTCTGAAAGAAGAAAAATTCACAGCTTGAATGTCTCAAAAGAGTCTTCTGGGAGGATTAATGGATTTGTTTACTAATCAAAGCTAAATCAGAAGGAGCTTAAATTAGCTCTGCTCCCAGCAATCTTTTAGAGATTTTTCATGTTCGTTTGGCACAGACCTAAATAATTCTCTGAAATGGGGCAACATTTGTACACATAAAAATTATAAGGGCCCTAGGGCTCAGAATTCACATCCAGCTCCAATTTCTTTATTTCCCAGGGAGGCAAGAAAGAAATTTGCCCCTAAGCACCACGTGGCAACAGTGGAACTATATTAGAACCCTTGCCAGTGTGGCTAAGGTAGTCTCTCTCCCCACCCGAGAAATGCACCAGCAGCAATTCAAATGGCAAAAACATACTCTCTGATCTACAAATTTTAGAAACCAATAATACAGAAACCTTAACAGCAGGATGTAAAAACTGCAACCTATCACAATATTCACTGCAATGTTGTCTGCTGCCTGTGCACTGTCCCTTAACTTTCTTTGTTTCTCAAGGCTGGTGTGCTACCACTTAAGCCCACAGCTCTATTTCTAGATTTAAAAAAAAAAAACTGGTTAATTGGAAATGAGAGTCTCACAGCCATCCTTGGATCTCAGCCTTCTGAGTAACTCAGATTACAGATAGGAGCCACCAGTACCCAGCACTGCAATATTGTTTGCAGAATGAAAAAAAAAAAAAAACCTGCTTGTGTGACCATGAAGGAGTAATTTATTGGTACAAGCCGCCCCGCTGTGTAAAGGAGACCATGCACTTAAGTGTTCTGACATGGATCTTCCCAACGAACTGTTAAGTGGGGAAAAAAAGCAAATTGCAGATCAAAGAGGGAGAATGACTTCACTTTTTGTTTGTTTTGAGACCAAATGAAAACTCCCTGTGTGCCTGGGTGCACGCACACATGTGCATGCAGTTGCAGTGTCTGGAAACCGCATTGCAGGGTTCATAGTGATTACGTATAGAAAGAGGGACTTTGGTACAAGAAGTAATACCATTGGAAGAACTGCACAAGACAAGATGGCAACCCAAGTTCGCCGAGGTGAACTGTGCTCTTCGGCAGCTCCTACATAGAAATTCTGACCAATCAGAACATAAGGTGCAGGCAAAGCCACCATCTTTATTGGATGGAAAAGACTCAATTTTGGGAGCGGGCAGTATGGGAGTTAGAAGTAAGACTCATACTTAATCTACCACTTGAACCACACACTCCAGCCCTTTAGTTTTCATATAGAATCTCAGTGTGTGTGTGTGTGTGTGTGTGTGTGTGTGTGTGTGTGTGTGTGTGTGTGTGTGTGTGCTATAACCAAGACTTGAACTCAGGGCCTAGGTGCTTTCCCTTAGCTTTTTTCACTCAAGGCTGTTGCTCTACCACTTGATCCACAGGTTTTGTTTTTTCAAGTGGGGTTTTTTGGGGGTGTAGTTAATCAGAGATGAGAGTGTTACAGACTTTCCTTCCCCAGGCTAGCTTTAAATCCTCTGATCGCAACCTCCTTAGTAGCTAATATTTGATTACAGGTGTAAGCTACCAGTGCCTAGCAAAGTCTCATACTTTTTGCCCTAGCCAGCCTCAGACCCACAATCCTCCTACCTCTATTTGCCATGTAGCTGGGGTTACAGGTATGAGTCACCACCCTTGATTCTCATATTCAGATTCCAAGTATTTTGCTTCTCTAGTTGTTATCATTCTTGGCTCTAAATTTATTATGTGAAGGTTTCTCCGAACACACACACACACACACACACACACTCACACACTGCATTGCCAGTAGATTTGAGAACTGTGGGCAGGTGGCCTCTTGGAAAGTTTAACCTAAGCCAAGCAAGAACTTTAATAGCTATATTAAATCCTTGTGTTCTTTGTAAAAAAAAAAAAAATTCTTGGGTGACAGAAACAAAATGTATTATTATTTGAGTATTCCCAGCTTCCCTCTACAGCCCTTGAATGCCAGTGCTCTCCAGGACAGATGGTGTTTTATTTACTCAGCTTCTCCTCTTCTCTTACCCTCTAAGGAATCAAGGTAAAGTCCTGAGTTCTAGGTTTCTGGTATACAGAATCGGGAGAATGGGAACATAGAAATAGGACTTGAGGAACTATATCTGAGAAACCAAAATAAAAAAGGGAGAAGTGGAGAACCGGGGCTGTGTGGGGTCTAACAGCAAGGAAACTGATGAGGAGAGTAGCAGGGAGTTTAACCAATGCCACAGGACTCTGTCAATTGAGTCCTCTTAGTGTGTTTAGAGAACTGGGTATAAAATTTAGCAGCTCTTTTCATCTGCTTTAGGCTGTGTTTTTGAAATGTCACACTGCCCCACGGCTTGATCGTTAGACCTAGAATTTATTCATGTTATGCTGCATTCTAGGGGATAAGGCTGATCTGGTGCTTATAAAACTGTCTGTGAGTTGGATGTACATGGGGTATGCCTATAATCTTAGCTACTGGGGAAACTGATCTGAGGATCATGGTTCCAGGCCAACCCAGGCAGAAAAGTCCAGGAGACATGATCTCAACTGAAAGATGTTATGTGTGGCCATACTCACCTGTCATCTATGGGAAGAAAGACTGGATCTCAAACATAACCATCGCAAAAATAGGGAAGGCTTACAGGCCTGGTTCAGTAGTCAAGTGCCTGACTAGCAAACACAAGACCCTGAATTCAAACCCTAGTACCACTATGGGAAAAAACATACTGACTTTGAAAGAAAGCAATGCACTAAACTGGTTGATGAGAACTTTTTTGGTGTTGGTGACACTGGGGTTTGACTTGAGGACCCTGTAGTTGCTAGACAGGTCTTCTCCCACTTGAGTCACACATTCAGCTCTTGCTTTCTTTATTTTTAGAATAGGGTCTCACATTCACACTGTGGCTGACCTGGACTGTGAGCTCCCTACTACCCTTCCCTCATAGCTGGTGAGATGATGGGTAAGCACACAACCTCACCCAGCTTTTTTTACTGGTTAATATTGAATCTTGTTAGCCAGGTGCCGGTGGCTCACACCTGTAATCCTAGCTACTCAAGAGGCTGAGATCTGAGGATCATGTGAGACTCTTATCTCCAATTAGCCACCAGAAAACTGGAAGTGGTGCTGTGGCTCAAGTGGTAGAGCACTTGCCTTGAGCTGAAGAGCTCAGGGACAACACCCAGGCCCAGAGTTCAAGTTAAAAAAAAAAAAGAAAGAAAGATGGAGTCTTGTTAACTTTTTGCCTAGGCTGCCTAGAACCATGATCCTTTCTGCCTCCCTAAAACCTAAGATTACAGGTGTGAGCAGAGAGGATGTTGAGGATTCATTACTAAGAAAATTCAAATAATTGATACATCCTATGATGATTGTTCTCATTTCAAAGAACAACATAGGTTCAAAGAAAGAATTAAGTAGAAAGAAAAGAATCTTTAATTAGAAAAAAAAATTGTCTAAAGGTTTTCAGATTTACTATTGGCCCTTTGCTTCTAATTATAAAAGACAAGCCAAAGAGAATATACACAAAGAGACAGGTACAGACAAAGAAATCTGACATTTCCCTTCTAATGGGAACATTCAAGTCATTTTTAGATCTAGAGGAAAAAAATGACTGCAAGATTCCACATTAGAAACAATATCCAGGGAAATTTGGTTCCAGAAAATTTGATGGGCAAATTTAACAGCCTTGAGCATAGAGGTAGGGGGAAAGGGGATTAAATGAAGAAAAAAAAGAAAATTCAAAGGTCAGAGAAGCAAAGTACAAATATTTGCATAAATGCTCTTCCAATTTTGCTGAGTTATTTATGCTCATTATATGTTATTTACTAATGGATGAGTTATGATAAATCTGTAAATTTAAGTCTATTTTAATAGAATAAATATTCTGGAAAGGGAAAGTATGAAATAGTGTTCCTCCAGTAACTCAGAAGACACAGTGCTGCTTAGGCCCCAAGGCCATAGCTCCTGTTAATCCATTCTAAGTGTAAAAACTGAGAAACAGCCAGGTTCTGGTGGCTCACACCTATAATCTTAGCTACTCAGGAGGTTGAGATCTGCTGAGGATCATGGTTTAAAGCCAACCCCGGGGCCAACCTGGGCAAAACTTTCTCAGCCCAGGAAAGTCCCCATGAGACTCTTGTCTCTAATAAACCACTCAAACACCAGAAGTGGCACTGTGGCTCAAGTGGTAGAGCACTAGCCTTGAGCACAAAGGGGCTCAGGGACAGCTCCCAGGCACTGAGTTCAAACCCCACACCAACCAAAAAAAGAAGACTGAAAAGTGTCTTCCCTTATCACAATGGCATTATCATTAAGAAAGATGTCCATACAATCCCCTCCAGGATTAAGATCTAAGAGAAATTACCTTGTTTTATTATCCAGATGTTGAGAAAAATAGAATACACACTCCAGTTCAAAACAGTAATTAATGTTGACAGTAATTAATGAAAACTTGCGCAGGAGGATATTTTCCAGCACAGATAGCATGTCTCATTCCAAAATATACTTGCTTCATTTGTCTTCCAAAAGCACTGTATCAAAATCATTGTCAAGTGATGAGGTTTTTTTTTTTTTAGAAGAACATGAGTAATAAAGTTTCTCAGGATGTGTGTTAAGTTTGGATGGTCTCTTTGATATAAGTATTTTATGGATTTTGGTTAATAATAAATTAAATTATTACTCTCCTATTTTTTAAAATCTTGTTGGTGGTTGATTGGTTGCGTGGTTGCTAGAAACATTTGATTATATTTAGTGCACTGGAAAGACAGGTGAAAATGTAAAGGTTTCACAGTAGATACTTCTTTGGTATAATTTGAGTTCTGCCCTCAAGTCAAAGATATAGGATCAATCTTTTCTTGAAATCTCTGTGGTACTATTGGCCATAAAGCCTACTAAAAGCTTATTGTGGGTTGCAGTGCAGGTATATATAACTCTGCAGTGAGATTGAATACCTAAAAAGCATGAATACTTCCAGTAATAAACAAATATCCATACATAAGTAAATATGTAGGGACAGTTCTAAATGCTTTGTGGTATTATTCATACAATATTTACAACAAGATTAGTAGATAATCCTTCATCATTTGGTACTGTTACTAGAGCAAATACGAATAGCATTCCACCTACCTAATTTGGACCACCGAGAGAATGGAAAGCAAGCCTGTTTACATCTTCACTTTACAAGTGAAGAAAACCATGACGGAAAGGTTAAGAGATTTGTCCAAGCTCAGCCAACTAGTGAGGCCCAGAGCTGACATCCAGGACTGCGCTGTCCACATCATCTCCTCCCTCCAAGTCTATGTAAGGCTATTGTACAAAGGATGCGTGTGGGCGACAGGATTAAAAGAAACACCCCAGATCTGCATGAAACAATATTTCTCTGTATGTACATAGGAAATTGCAAAATGTGAAGACAGAGATTGTAGCTTCCTGGACAACTCGGACTCCTGCAGCTGCTCTGAATTAGCACTAAGAACTAACACGAAGACATGAGATGCACAGGACAACATTTCCTCCAACAGGCACTCCAAGAAATCCTGATTCCGTGCAGAATCACCAACTCCAGATTTATATTTTCATAGTCCTCACAGACTATTAGCTCACAGCTGAAATATGATATGTGTTCTTGGCTTGGGGAAAATCGACATTATTTGTCTGCTTGAAAGCCAGTCAACAGAGGCAAAGAAACAAACACACACAGGTACTTTTGAAAGAGAAGCTGAGATGAAAATGTTGGAAACATTTTGCTCATCAATATAAATGTAGAGATAATGAAACCACCTCCCAAGCTACTACCTACATGTGCACATCTAAAATTGTTATCAACACTGCATGCTATACTACTGACATAGATCTGTTTTCCACTTGACATTTAAGACTTCACGATCATTAATATTCATCTAAAACATAGAAAAAGTCACAAGGGTGATTAAGTGACAGTTTTGGGACGATTATGTCTTCTTGATCAAATTTAAACAAATACTGTAATAAATATTTCCACACTGACTTTCATCTGTTTGTAAATTCAAGCACATTTTTCTTAATCCAGATAGATGACTGTAGCTCAACACCTATCATTTTTTCAGCCAAATCTGGAGAGCTCTAAAAGAGGAAAAAAGAAATTTCAAAGCTGCCCAGGCACTGGTGGCTCACACCTATAATCCTAGCTACTCAGGAGGCTGAGACCTAATGATCAGGGTTTGAAACTAGCCCAGACAAGAAAAGTCCATGAGAGCCAAGCACCAGTGACTTCCTCCTGTAATCCTAGCTACATAGGAGGCTGAGATCAAACCAGCCCAGGCAGGAAAGTCCCTGAGACTCTTATCTCTAATCAACCACCAGAAAACCAGAAGTGGCACTGTGGCTCAAGTGGTAGAGTGCTCGCCTTGAGCTGAAAACATTAGGGACAGCGCTCAGGCTCAGAGTTCAAGCCCCATGACCAACAAAAAGAAGAAGAAGACGAGGAGGAGGAGGAGGAGGAGGAGGAGGAGGAGGAGGAGGAGGAGAAGGAGGAGGAGGAGGAGGAGGAGGAGGAAAGGAAGGAAGGAAGGAAGGAAGGAAGGAAGGAAGGAAGAAAGAAAGAAAGAAAGAAAGAAAGAAAGAAAGAAAGAAAGAAAGAAAGAAAGAAAGAAAGAAAGAAAGAAAAAGAAAGAAAGAAAGAAAAGAAAAGAGCCCATGAGACTCTTATCTCCAATTACACACCAAAAAGCCAAAAGTGGAGCTGAGGCTCAAGCAGTAGAGTACCAGTCTTGAGTGATAAAGCTAGTCTCAGCAATTAATTAATTAAAAAGAAAGCCACAATGTCTTAACTCATAAAGAGAACTCTGAGTCACTGCTTGGTGTTCATCGTGAAAGAAAGTGGAGCCTGAGAAACTTGGGAAAGTGCTCTGAGAGTTTCCACAGGAAAGATTTATTGAAAGTCTAGAGGAGACTTGCCCTTCTTGACAATTGCTGTCCTCAGAGTTCAGACTAAAGCCAGCACTACAGGCAGGCGGCTTCGTGGTAGACCTGAGATTGGTTCTCAGCCAGCCGTTAATAAATGACACCATAGATTATGAAGGAACTGGTTGCAAAAACAACCCTAAATCTGAGGCCCAGAAAAACTTTTCTACATCCTTTTCTCAGAATGATTTGTCCAAGTTCTCCTTCCCTTCATCGGCTTTTCCAACAATCAGCAAGTAAGGAAACGTAATGTTTAGAAATCTTTGTTCAGACACAAGTCAAAAAGTTCAGAACTCAGAGCATTCTTGAGTTGGCTGGCCTCTCCTCCCCCCCACCCCTACCCCTCCTCCTCCTCAGGCTCCATGCCCACAACAGGTGGCCTAAGGGTGCCCAATGGGATCAAACAGGGATTTTCTGCTCCAGAGAAGATTTGGAAATCGCCTCTCACCCTGCCAATCAAGGAACTCTGTTCTCACACCCCAGCTCTCAGACAGAACTCGGGGTTCTCTGGCACAGGCTATGGTTATCAAACAACACAGAAGAGGCTCATTCTGTCCTCCCCATCTCTGTAACAAGATATGCATGACAGAGTAACAGTTATTAGTGGGTGGGTGATTAAAATGTCTGAGCAGAGCAGGGTCTTCCTGCAATCACATTACAACTGAGGTTTCCCTTGAGGCCACCGGTGCCACATTTGCCTCTGTCTCCAGTTTCTAGCACCAGTGCATGACATCTTTAATAACTTCGTTAAGTGAATGACTCCACAAGTCAGGTGATTGTAGGGAGCCTATCACATGCAAGCTGTTTACTCAATAGATTGCCACTGAGCCATATAGCTCTTGTGACCAGACAGGCCATCCGAGGGTGCAAGGAGAATTAAGGGGCATTCTTGCCTTGGGAAACTTGTTGTCCAGAGTGAAGCTTCACAGTTGTGTGATTCTGATAGAGCACAAAGGAGGAAATATGGCCACCGAGTGTCAATTCCAAATCTTGCTGGCTGCCTTTACATGGACACTGATATTCTAGAATATTCTATGGTAATTCAAACACAGTACCAAAGAGAGGGTCATTTGGATGACAAACTTAAAAGACATATTAGATCCCAAAAAAATGTTCATTCACTTTATCTCACTTCTGAAACTAGTCTCAAGTAAGAGAGAGAAAATGAGCCTTGTAGTATTAAAATAGGAAACAACTGCAAGCCATTTAAATGTCCATCATTAAAAAAGAGCTAATAAATTACAGCATAACAATAAAGTTAGATGTGTAAAATAGGAAACAAATGCATCTAGTTACTATGACTGGATCCTTACATATGAAGGAATCATAAATGAGCTAAACACAATTGCATATGTATATAAGGAAGTTGAAGGTTCTGATGATTTTTCTTACTAGATCTTTACAACCATCCAGAGAAATAGGTACAATGATCATGACTTTTTTTAAATACATAAGGAATTAAGGTTCAGGAGGATCTGACTTGTCCAAAATCAGAAAACCTTAAAGCCAAGAAAGACACTGAACCTCAAATTCTTTCTTTCCCTTATGCTCTAGAGAATAAAAATAGTTGCTGGACAAATATTTGAATTGAATTAAACATTTGTATTTGTTTAAAAAGTAAAATTAATTTTAAAATACAGAACTAGAGTAGCATTAGAGAGGCTTAATATACTTAATAGTAATATACTTAATAATAACCACCACCAAAATCACAATAAACATATCCAAAAGCTAGGAAGTATTTCTATTTAAAACTGAAAGTCAAGAAGCCCTGAAACCTAGTCTGTTTTCAATACAAGTTCACTATGATCCGAGTTATAAAAAGCCATTTGTTCATTTCTTGTCATTTTTTTGTCCTGAGTTTATTTACTGTGAAAGCAAAAAACTTTTTGTTAAGTTATTAATTAATAAAAATTAATGTGGCATTATCATACTTGTTTAGCCAATAAATATGATGGCTTCAAGATGTGAGACTCATGTGAGACAAAAAAAAAAAAGAAAGAAAGAAGGAGGAGAAGGAAGGGGAGCAGGAAGAAGAGGAGGAAGAGGAGGGGAAGAGAATCATTTAATCAAAATATGCAGCTCCTAGCTAATTCTCGTTTAAAGATAGTTCTGCCATTTAACATCTGAACTCCAAAATAGCACATGGTTTAGGACATGGTTTAATCCAAACCAGCAAGGATCCTCTAGAATATTCACTATGGACCCTAAGGAAAGCTCAAGTCTACCCATCTCTTATTACCAGAATAGCTCCTTGGAATCCCTGTGGCATTGACCCTCACCAGGGCCTCACTGTCCCCTACTGGGTCACACCATTCCCAGAGCACCACCCCCATGCAACACTCTCACTAAGAGCTTGGCTTTCCTTCTTTTGAAAACAGTCCAGCTGCTTAGATGCTTCTACCTTGTCACCAAGAGTTTTCTCTCCTGCATTACTCATCCTTTTTTTTTTTTTCCTCACCCCTGTAGGAATTTTGATAGCTCTGGCTTGTTCTTTAACTTGTCTTATTGTTTTATAGAAGAAGATACCACAGGAGGGCTTCCAGACAAATTCTCAAAGAGATCTCCAATTAGAATCCACTAGTTAATTACTTACTTGGAATAAGAACTTTCTCGTTTTTAATGAGTAGTAAATTCATAGCTAGAGGGTTATATCAAATTTAGTAGGAATTGATTTAATCTTATGATTATATTAATCTCAGAGAAAGGAAAGAGATCAATTCTGGACTTTAAAATACAGGTTTGGGGAAAGAAAAAAAAAAGATCTGTTTGAGCCAGGCACTGGTAGTAGCTTACAACTGTAATCCTAGCTACTCCAGAGGCTGAGAACTAAGGATCATGATTTGAAGCCAGTCCTGGCAGGAAAGTCTGTGAGATTCTTATCTCTACTTAACTACCAAAAAAGCCAGAAGTGGAGCTGTGTTTCAAAGTGGTAGAGTGCTAGCCCTGAGTTCAGGGAGGGAAAAAAAAAGGTAGGTGTGAGCAGAAAGGGCCATCTGAAATCATAATTTCAGATTTTGCCAGAATTCAAATAGTTCAATCCTTCCTGTAAAACCCACGACCATGAAGTCACTAACTTCTACAAGGTCTTGGAGCTTCCTTTGGAAGAAGGTCATTTATTTCCCTCACACACAGAATTGATAGTTTCTTTCTTTCTTTCTTTTCTTCCGGTCGTGGAGCTTGAACTCTGGGCCTGGGCTCTGTCCCTCAGCTCTTCAGCTCAAGGCGAACACTCTACCATTTGAGCCACAGCACCACTTCCTGTTTTCTGGTGGTTTACTGGAGATAAGAGTCTCATGGACTTTCCTGCCTGGGCTGGCTTTGAACCCCGATCCTCAGATCTCAGCCTCCTGAGTAGCTAGGATTACAGGCGTGAGCCACTGGCACTTGGCTATCTTCTTTATGCAATTGAATGGATATGTCAGTGCCATATCTCACTCCTAAGTTAACCAGTAATAGGAAGCTACAATTACATGTTATATTTAACCAAATGAATGTGTCAAAATCCTAAGGCATTACTTCATTTCGATATATAAACAGAAACGGGGAGGGGACAAGGGCAAAGTATTGAGGATCAATTGCAATCATAAAGCAGGCCATCTAACCCTTACACATTCTCTCCTTTCAAGCCGCTACAAGCTCACATACACGAGGTTCCTTTCATGGTATCATTTTTTCCTTTCAGCTTCTCCCAATGCCTCCTTCTTCTCTGTGACTCTGACTCTCAAAGCAAGAAGCTTGTGCTGGGGTAGGGATTGGGGGTGGGAGGGGTTGTTATAGAACAGGGAACTGGCCAGACAACGTCAGAAGGTACCAGCAGGCAGGCTGGGAGGAACCTGGGGGGAAATGAATGAGGAGAGAGTTCCCCAAAAGGGTTGCTGATTCTCTCACAACCCCACCGCAGACACTGATAACACCGGCTCCTCTGGGCTCAGACGGGATTAAGTGAAGTGGCACTAATGGCCACCGTGGCTGGCAACGTGTTTCTCCACAGCACTGCCTCACGGTGCAGCACCGGCCAAAAGCAGGAAAACCTCTAGTTAAGCAGCTTGCAGAGCCAGGTGAGAATGAGGTTTCCCTGGACGCGACAGAGCCTGAGTGTCTTCTCTTTGGGACACAAAGCTCCCTTTCTTCCATCACCTTTTCAGTTTAGGACAAGCGATCGGTGACAGGGTCTGATTTCCAAAGCGCTTCTCTCTCACACCCTCGACTCTGCAGGATGTGAGCCGAAAGGTCTGCGAGCTATAAATAATACCACTTGTCTGTAAAGCTGAGCACAGGGCAGTCAGGCTCTGGGTCCAAAGGTATCTTTGTCTAAGTTGAAGGAGGGTGGGAGGCCCAGGGACCCCAGGGGACCACATGCTTGGGAAAGTCCTTCCTCCGCATCCACAGAGACAAATCAGAGTGCATTGCTGTTCATCTTCCCAGGGACATGGGACATGTTGGCTTGGCGGACAGACGAGACTCTGGAAATTCAAAGAAGATTGAGAGCCTGTGGTCCAACTGACCTCACAATGGATCCCACACTCGGGTGGGAGCAAGAAAATTGAGGGAAGCCCCAGGTGACTACTTGAAAAACACGTCTGGCCAGGCTCTGGTGGATCACACCTATAATCCTAGCTACTCGGGATGCTGAGATCTGAGGATCAAAGTTCAAAGCCAGCCTAGGTAGGAAAGGCCATGGGACTCTTATCTCCAAGTAACCAACAGAAAACCGGAGGTGAAGTTGTGGCTCAAAGTGGTAGAACATTAGACTTGAGCAAGAGTTCAGAGACAACACCTGGGCCTTGAGTTCAAGCCCTATGACCAACGATGGGGGGGGGTTGGTAAATCAGAGTCATTGAGAAACCAGTGGCAGGAGAGAGACATGGTTCAACTGAGGCAGAAATTAGGAGGATTTCCTTGGCTGTCTTACAGGTCTGGCATATACCACATGTATATGTATGTACATGTATATGCATATACATGTATATACCATATACATCTCAGGAGATTTGGCTGGCCACATTAAATAATGATCTTTTACGACAGTCAGGGAAAAGAGTAAGGTCTGAGGAACATTAAATAGGTTTGGAAGGCAGGGGAGGTTTGACCGTAAATTGAGGATCATGCTTTCTAGACTCTTCCTGCTTGGTTAGCTTGCCGTGTTCCACTTTCCAACATTCATTTCACTTCTCTATATAATTAACATTTTCCCCTACTGGAAACACAGTACATGCATTTCACAAATCCACTGGGCCCGGAGAGCAAACTCCCGTCCCTGATTCTTTGCTTCTTTCCCTAAGTCTCAGAGTTTGCCAGAGATCTGGAGAGAAGTGAAGAGCTTCCCTGGATCTCATCAAATGTGCCTTTCAGCAGGATTAATGCAAAAGCTGAAAGAATAATCCATTCTTGAGGATGGAGTCTCCAACAGAGGCTTGGCATGTCTCACTAGATTCTGATGAGTAAACCTGCCTTGTGAGTTGTTCTGCTGAACATAACTGAAAAGCTATGTCTGTGGCATGTAGCTATGCTGATCTGACGCTTGGGCTAGAGATGAGCAGGCCTCCTGCATCTGACGCAGGTGGGAGGCAGGTTGCTCGTAAGGAGTATGGCTTAGCAGCAGGATGGCCACTCATAGGAACTGGGCTTGCCCATTGTGACACTTCTAGAGTTAATCCTGACCTTCCAGCCAACCTCTGAATACCATTAGGGAAGTAAAAGAACCCCCTGTCAACATCCAGTGCTGAAGAAGATACAGCATTTTAACCTTATTTGTCCTATTGTTGTTTTTTAATTGGTGCTGGCACTGACACTTGAACTCAGGGCCTGGGTGCTATCCCTTAGCTTTTTCACTCAAGATTGGCACTCTACTACTTGAGCCAAGCTCTACTTCCAGCTTTTTTTGGAAGGTGATTGAAGAGAAGATTCTCACTGACTTTTCTGCCTAGGATAGCTTTAAACCACAGTCCTCAGATCTTAGCCTCCTGAGTACCTAGGATTACAGGCATGAGCCACCAGCTTCTGGCTACAGATATACATCTTATGAGATTTATCAAGTGTCATTTTTCAAGAGAGTTTCATAGCAATTGCTTTCATAAAATAACAAAATCACACATAATTACCAAGGCTAGGAACACCCCTTTGGGATTGCACGCTCAAAGAGGCCCAAGATAAAGCCCCAGAGCCAGGTACATCCTAAATTCGATTATTGTAATCAAGCAGGCCTTGATTTTTTCTGCAGGCCTTCATTTTTTCATTACCTAGTTTGGATAAATCAGGCACAGTTAATTGGATCCACACATATAGAGAAAATTGTTGAGGCTTTAAAATATGTCAAAACCAAATGAGAAGAAAGAAAATAAACACACCTGCAGGGATTCAACTACACATAGGTGGTTTCCGTGTTTTTTTTTTTTTCTTTCAGAAAAGAAAGCAGTGAAGAGAACACAGAAGAGAGCCCAAGAAGGGAAGAAAACTGACAAATGTTGGTTGGATTCTCAAGTGAGTTACCACCATAAGTGATTGAAACTTAGTCCCACATAGGCCCTCTGGAAGCCATGTAAAGGTGCGTGCCTCAGGATTCCTCCAAGGGGTAAAGGAATCTGGGTAATTAAACTCCAGCTCTTGTCAGGTACTGGGGAAAGAATCCCAACAGACCCATAGTATTAAGATGGACTCTTTTGTCCTCAAAGTACTTCACTAATATTGTTTTCTTCTATAACATCACTTTGTGTGAATGGCAGGAAGTCATTTACTAACCAATAATCAGACAGACAGAAAACTTGGGGAAGGAATGACTTCAATCTTACAAACTCCCCTACATAGCTAGTTTGTTTCAGATCTGATAGTAATTATACTCATTTAGGATTATTCAATATTCACAAGTCCATGTTGGAACTGAGCAGATATTTTAGTCTTAGCAATAACACTGACTTCTTGTGTGATGGTTTCCAGGCTCTAGAAAACACAACTTTTATTCTGAAACAGAATGGGTTCCATCAATTTAGTTTAACTCAAGAAGAAAATGTATCTATGAATTTATGTATGTTCTGTCTAGATACATTTTAAGGCGATATATCATGTGAAGGGATAATGTATTGACTTCCCTGCTTTAACAAACTTATCATCAAGAGGTCAGGAAGTCAGGCATCAGTGGTTCATACCTATAATCCTAGCTACTCAGGAGGCTGAGATCTGAGGATCGTGGTTTGAAGCCAGGCTGAGCAAGAAAGTTCGTGAGACTCCTATCTTTATCTCTGATTAACCATCAAAAAGCCAGAGGTGGAACTGTGACTCAAGTAGTAGAACACTAATCTTGAGCAAAAAAAAAAGCTTTGGGACAGAGCCCTGAGTTCAAGCACAAAATTTAAAAAAAAAAAAAAGGTAAACCAAATATATAAAAATACTATACATATCTATTAGTATACTATACAAGTGCACAAAAATACTATAAAGGCATGTTACAGTTACTACAAGTATAAATGATGTTTTATAGCACCTAGCAGGAAGCAACAAATCCCAAACAGGCAGAAATGAAGGAAATTGTCTGGGATGGTCACTATTTGCATTCACTTCCTACCCTGAACCATAAATTCCCCATCCATGGTCAAGACTACAATTTCAGTTGTCCCCACTCTATGGCTCCGAGCGCTCCTTTAGCCTCCAGGCTGGGCTTTAAACCCCCTTGGTGTGGTCAGGTACCTCTACATCAGGGGTATTTTCTGCCAAAGGCCATATGAATATTTATAACATCCTCCTCAGCCAGCCTCAGCCAGCAAATGAAAAGCATGTCCAGTCATGTACCAAATAGCTTTCTATGGCCCACGGGCCCAAAACTCCCTGTCTCTGTTCATATGACTTTCTTTGAAAGCCATTTCCTTTCCTTGTTTGTTTTTATTTTTGGCCCAAGATTGGGACTCACACTTGATACCTGCTGCTTTTGCTCATTGTCTAGTGCTCTACCAACTGAGGCACACCTTTATAACCATGTCCCGTGGGCCATGTTGGATAGCTACCTGCCAGCCGTTGGCTCCCATCTCTCCCAGCACACTTTCCCTTCTTCCTCAGCCCTTGGAGCTGCGGTTTCAAACTTGGATTTGGGTGCTCAGGTTTTCCATCTTCATGTGAAGTCTACTCTTGTCTCTTGACAAGAGTAGACTTTGAATGATGGTCAGATAAGCAGACAATAAGCCAGACAGACATTGTAGGGAATGCAGGAAAATCCAGAGAGGCCCTAAAACAGAATATAGTGGCTCTCCTTCATCCAGCACCTGGCTACTCGTTAAGCATTATTACCCACCATTCATTCATCCATGACTCCTCCACCATTGTTCTTATCAGTTTCTTGATGAACCCCAGCCACTTACGCATCAAGACAGACCCTGCTGCTGTCTGAGGTCCACTCCTGGAATACCCCTTCAGATCTCTTTCCTGTTCAGCAAAGTACTATTCTATTTTACCAACATCCTCTCCAAACATCTTCTCTCTGAGGCCTTCTTCCAAAATCCTCTGATCTCAGAAAAGATGACTCCTCAACACTTTGTGTCACCAGTGATAGCTTAGTCCTTACTTCTGAAGTGACTCGCTCCAGGCAGAGTATGCTTTCGATTCTGTATAGATCTTCCCTTCATACTATGCACAGTGTCTGACCCAAAACAGTGGGGACTGATGACCGCATGACCAGGAAAGAGGATGTTGGCAAAGAGAAAGGAAATGAGCTTGTCCACACAATGAAGCCAACATCTGGCGCACATGTGCATTCCAGTCACTAGGTGGGAAGCAGGAAGAGAGGAGAAAGTAACTAGTAGCAGATCCCTGCATTGTCATTCTCTTGGATTCAGAGGCCAGGGTCAAGGACAGAGAACTGAATTTATCCTGAATTTTTCCCACCTCGTGGGGCCAGTGACATAATAGATAGTTTTTCCAAATTCTTTTGGTTAATCAAAAGTCTGGCCCAGAGCAGGATGATGAAAAAGGACCTTGTGTTTATCTATGGCTGTGATGTTCGTTTAGGACACTAATTCCCATACCTCTTTATTAGTTGTTTATAATGGGTTTATGAGAGGAAAGGTCAGAAGGTGATTTGAATGCTAACTAGCAATCTACATTTCTCCTTTGATTAGCAAAACATGATTGGTATCACTAATGCACTGATACAAGACTATTTAGAATTCTTTGAACTCCTCTGGAATAAAATTTAACTTGTAAATATCAACTTTACTTTTTAACATAATGAAACAGGAGGTAGATTTCCCTAAGGGAACATCTTTAACTACTTGCAGATCCATGATTCTTTTTTTTTTTGGTCGGTCATGGGGCTGAACTCTGGGCCTGAGCACTGTCCCTCAGTTCTTCAGCTCAAGGCTAACGCTCTACCACTTGAGCCACAGTGCCACTTCCAGATTTTTTTCTGCTTATATGGTGCTGAGGAATCAAACCCAGGGACTCATGCATGCCAGGCAAGCGCTCTACCACTGAACCAACTTCCCAGCCCAGATCCATGATTCTTAACATGATAAGATCAGGCAGACAATACCTGCCAATCTCTAAAGTTGTATGCCTGTGTTTGAGAGTATGTCTCCGTGTGCTTGCATACTTGTTGTACAGATATTTTAAGAGTCTTGGGGAGAATCTTCCTCCATTGAGAGTTACCACCAGAGGACACCTTTCTTACTCTTGACAGAGGATGATAAAATTAAAGTTAAGACGTGTATGCTCATAATGGAAAGCCAGGTTGGAAATGTGCTGAGAATAAGTAAATAAGTAATACATAAATACGTAAATAAATACATAAGGAAAGGCAAGGGAATGAAGACCGGCAGACAGATTCAGAAAGCAAACAGTTCGCTCTAAGTAGAAAAATCGCCACAGGATATTCTTAAATAATGAAGCTTGCTCTGTCCACATTTTGACAAATGGGACCACATTGTGCTGCTTTTCCAAACAGCCCCAGTCTTAGGCCAAGCCCTGGCTTGAGAAATGGAACCCACACAGTCACAACAGATTTCCTACCACATCGATCTTGTTGATGTTGGAGCAGATTAAAGCAGATGTTTCCTGTCAAGCTTTGAATCGCTCCCCAAAGAATACATCGGCTGCTTCAATCTCTTCAAGCCACACAGGAGACCAGGGCCACTGTACAACTGGATAGGTTAAGGGAAACCTCCCTCTTGTATTTGAAAGGCAAGCTGTCCCCAAACACATCAATGTGCCCTGGAATACTGAGTTCTTTTTAAAATGGAATATGGCACATACTTCAGTTAAAGGAAGAAGTAAAAAAAAAAAAAAAATTAATGGTCCCTGTAGCCAATGAGATGAAATACAGTCCTGGACATGAGGCTGTTAGAACCAGCTGTGCACGGATGGCTTAAAGATACTTAGCACTTTCATTAGGGGAAGGCAAGAAGTCCACGGGATAAACCCTCAGAAGAGCTAGAAAATCCAGTCAATGTGGTGATTTCATCCATTACAGAAACCAGGAACATTTCTCATCTCTTCTGCCTGTCCTCTTTTAGGAAGTGGGTAACACACAGTAAGGAGAAGTTAGGAAGTATTAGCAGATAATATAGATGTATGACAACTGGACCAGAAGTGAAACTCCATGTCATTTGATGTCATGTGATGCAGACATCATGAGGTGTATTATGGGTAAGGTTCACTTCCATTTGTCAGCAATGTTAGAATTTAGAGAGGGGATTTTCTTCCATCAACAACCCGGTACGACTATATTCTTAGAGGAAACTGAAAATATACAAGGTAGACTATGTTGATAGACTATGTTGATAGTGTTTATTCTTTGTGGATCATTTCCCATTTCTTTTGTATATTTGGTTTTGTTGTGGTATTTGGGGTCAAACCAAGGTCCTTGTCCCTGATAGGTAAGCTCTCTGTCTCTGACCTATACTCCCAGCTCTCATTTTACATTTACAAACTCATCCACCTTGTCTGAGAACCTGATGAGCTTAAGCCCTTAGTTTCCATTGGGCAAATGAGAATAAGACAAAGAAAGGCAAGATGATGGTAGATCTAGATCATGGCTGGTGATGGTAGCTCTCTCCTACCTAACAGCTGGAAAGGGTGAGTCTTGAACTCGAACATGGGTCGGTAAGCCTAAAGCCCAGGTTCTCTGCCACCATACTGTATATGGACTGTTTACTCCAGAAGGTCCCTGTTTATCCCATTATACTCAGATACACACACACACACACACACACACACACACACACACACACACACACACACAAAGAAGATGTGGTCCCTGTTTTCAAGGGTAAATTGTGTGTGTGTGTGTGTGTGTGTGTGTGTGTGTGTGTGTGTGTGTGTGTGTGTGAAAGAGAGAGAGAGAGAGAGAATTAGTTAGTTAGTACTGAGGCTTGATATCAGGGCCTTATGATTTTATGTGGCTTTTTCACTCAAGGCTGGCATTCTACCACGTGCGCCGCCACACCTCTGCTTGCGGCTTTATGTTGGTTCACTGGAGACAAAAGTCTCTCAAATTTCTGCCCAGGCTGGCTTCAAATCACTATCCTCAGATCTCCTGAGTAACTAGAATTACAGGTGTGAGCCAATGGCACCCGGCCTTGTCTTTTGTATAAAGAAAAATAATTTTACCCGTCACAGTTCAGACATTTTCTATGGACATGTTTACACTCCTGCACACAGAATGCTAAGGACATCTATAGCTATGATAGACAATGCATCTTCTTTCTCAATTGCTGCTCTCCCCAACTTCTTCCATGAGAAATTTTCTGAGCCTCAGCCATGCCTGAGTCTATGCAGAACAAAGACTTCTACTCCTCAGCCTCCCTTGCAGCTTGCTGGACACTAGAACATAAACAAAAATGCCCATTGTCCATGCCTATGAACCTCCTTATAAAACAGTATATTCCTGTGCCCTTTTTTTCAGCCCCTCCTGTGGCTTACTGGAAAACAGATGCTGTGGATGTAGCTCCTGCTAAACTCTAAGGACCAAGGCCACTGGCCAGGGAAGAAGAAATCTGAGCTATGAGTTATGAACCTGGTTAACAAGGAACAAGGAAAGCCATTTTCACAAATCTCCCCAGAACTAGTTTATCACAATGCAACTCAATTCATTATGAAGTTCCTCTTATTTGACTTCCGTAGCTTTTGGCTGGACTAATACACAAATGGACACATGCTTACGCTATTCACATGAATCACCTAATATGTTTTCATGGGAACGTGCATGCGGTGCAAACTCAAAACCCTATCATTGCACTTAGTAGCAGGGAGGGCATGTTCCTCAGTGAAGGTTTAATGGCTTTTGGACAGGAAACATTTAGACATGCACATGTTTTCAAAGAAAAAGAAACCAAAAAGATGAGTTTCCTAAAGAAATAGAGTTCACGGGGTCCAATACATTTTCTCCAGAAACATCCAACAAAGTGAACCAGAATTTTCTCCTTGGTAGCAACTTTATAAGCTGTTACCTAAAAGGCACAGATCAAAAGGCAGTAGATCTATTCCTGAACCAAAGTTCATACAAACAAGAGCTAAAGAAAACTAGCGATCATTACTACTTACAAGGGAATCGGAAATACTGTGAAATTCTCTATGATGTTTCACCAGCCGCCTTCAAATGCCTTGTATGCAGAGAGGTGAGTGAGCACAAGCAGTCAGTACCACCACCCCACCGCTGTTTTCTCCAGGGAAGACTCCAGATCTGAGACCAGCCACTGCCTAGGTCTAGTCCTTAAGTTCTCCCCAGAACTGGCGAGTCACCTGCCCATGTGTCCGTCTGTCTTCTGTACAAACTTATCATCAGACACTGAGCGTGTACTGTCAACATTAAGCACTGACTATACATAGCTCCATCTAATCCTTCTAGTTAATAGGAGGGATACCTTACCCTCATTTAGGAGAGGAGACCCTCAGAAATTAGCCCACGGAGCATGTAGTGCTGGGAGTAGTCTGAACACAAAGGCCAAGGGAAGGAAGGCCAGCAAGGATCAAATTGCATTTGGTGCACAAGATGACAACTATCAATGCTTGCCTCTCTCAAACTGTGTTCTTCCCCCACCCTTCCTTTCTTCTTTTCCCCCATGTTCTCACTGTCTCTCTTTCTCCCACCCCAAAGAATAAGTCAATGGCAAAAGTGTGTTTCTGATCTATGGAATGCAAGCATCTCCACGTCTGCCCTTGGGGTTCAAACTGAGAGACCCCTCTGAACGGTTCACGAAGAATACCGGCAGGTTTTGCTGGTGGCGACATTTACTAGAAGAAGAAGGGCCAAGGAAGGGAAGATGAGCTCCTGTAGGAATATATAGAGTCAAGCAGTATGCCTGGCACACAGAAAGGGCTGAAAAATGAAAACGTGGAAAGTTGGGCTGGGAAGGTGGCTCAGTGGTAGAGTGCTTGCCTTGCATGCCTGAGGCCCTGGGTTCGATTCCTCAGCACCACATAAGGAAAAAGCCCGAAGTAGCGCTGTGGCTCAAGTGGTAGTGCGCTAGCCTTGAGCTGAAGAGCTGAGGGACAGCGCCCAGGCCCAGAGTTCAGGCCCCACAACCGGACCCAAAAAAACAAAACAAAACAGAAAACGTGGAAAGTAGTTAAAGAGGCGGAGATCAGAGGAAAGGGGAGATAAAGGGATCGAAGAAGGAGGATGAAAGAAGGAATTAAAAAAAGAGAGAAGCTGGCGCTGGTGGCTCACGCCTGTAATCCTATCTACTCAGGAGACTGAGATCTGAGGATCTCGGTTCAAAGCCAGCCCGGGCAGGAAAGGCCGTGAAACTCTTTTCTCCTATAAGCCACTAGAAAATGGAAAGTGGCGCTGTGGCTCAACTGATAGAGACTGCTTGCCTTGAGCTGAAGAGCTGAGGGACAGTGTTCAGGCCCAGAGTTCAAGCCCCATGACCGACAAAAAAGAGAGGGGGGGAGGCGCGCTTGCTGAGGGGATGAAGGAAGAAAGGAATAAAAGAAGAGGGAGCCAGAGACCTGTGGTTCACGCCTGTAATGCTAGCTACTCAGGAGGCTGAGATCTGAGGATCAAAGCCAGCCCAGGCAGGAAAATGCAGAGATTCATCTCTAATTAACCACCAGAAAACTGGAAGTAGAGCTATGGTTCAAAGTAGAAGAGTGAAAGAGCTTAGGGATGGCAAAAAGGCCCTGAGTTCAAGCCCCATGATGGACAAAAAAGAAAAAGAAAAGAATGAAGAGGAGGCTAGAAGAAGAGAACTTCTTGGTCTTGGTCTTGGCCTCTGTACATGTAAAGTCATAGACAAGCAGTACCACTGGCACTCTGGGTATCAGAAGGAAGATGTAAGAAGTATGTCCTTAGTTTCCCAATACCCTCAGGTACTCACACCTCTTTTTTATCACATCTCACTATGCTGTTGTCATGGTTTCCAGCAGGAAAAAGAGAAAGATGTTGCTGAGAGGGAGGAAGGGACCATCCCCTATGATCCTAGCAAGAGGTCATATGTGCTTTGACCACAGAAGTCAGACAAACATCAAGAGTCGATGTGATGTTTCTAATTATCTGGGGGACGTGGGGGATTGTCTCTCATGCTTACAGAGTACTGCAGGCTATAAGGATTAGAAATCCTGCAGATGCTCAAGTCTGGCCTAGAGGGCCACAGCAAGGACCCTGAAGAGAAAAGAGACTCCTTCTAAGGCTGAGCAAGGAAAACTCTTAAGTCAAATGTTAGTATAATTCGAGCTGCTGGATCAACACTCTCCTGAGGCTAGCTCTACTTTACTATTTGGGCCACCATGTTGCTTCATACTTGAGGCCCCATTTCAGCGAGTTTCTTCCTGTGCTGTACAGAGCAATAACTGATACCATCAGCTGACTGATAACCATCCGAGTGTTGGTAGAGATCATTGCATTCTCAACCACAGGCCTGAACTCAGCAGCTCTGGGTTGGAACATAAGCCTGTACTACATTCTCAGAGTCTAAACGTGTCTGAATTCCAACTGACAAACTTCATCCTCAGGCAGAAACCTGATCAGAAATGAGATGAAGAATTTCCAGGCCTGGAAGCCATCCTCACCTGTATACTGCAATATAGATGGGCTAACAAGATTTGATCTTTATTTTTCTAGGCACAGACATCTTATACCCAACCACTGACATGTTAGCTCCTAAGGGAATCCATTGTGCTTCAGCCTTATCTTTTATGTTTCAGGTCATCGGTGTTGTCTGTCTCCGATTGAAAACTCTTGGAGAGAAGAGATGAGAATCTGCTTAACCTACTTTTTAAGAATGTAGCTAAGCAAAGCTATTGAAACCTGATCAGTGCTTTTTGGGGCAACCAAAAGCTCATAACTTCCAGCAGATACAGAAGCAAGGGGTAGGATTCAATGTTCACGCTGAACTCCAGTCAGCAGTTTTCCTGGAAGTCTTAGGTTAAAGCCAGGAGCTGTTTCTCCCAGAGCTTTACAAAGACCCGGAGTGATACATTCAGGGTCAAAAATGACAAGACAACTTGGGTTGAAATTCTATTTACCCGATGGTAATGTTTGTAGTCTGAATATTTATAGTCTGCTTATATAGCACGAAGACAGAAACTGCATGGTGATTCCAGACGCTGCTCCTTTCTTCTGACCTTGACCAATGTTTATTGCTGGTCACATTGGCCCAGTGTGTACAAACCTCCACGCTGGGGGCAAGAGTCCTTCAGAGTGAGTGGCAATTCCTGATCCACTCACAAAGGGAAACTCGAGAGATGGGCTTTGCTTTATTTTTAAGTAGAGCTCAATTACTCTTATCACCTTTATCAAATCATAATGTACAAAAATAAAATTCATCATTAATTCATGTCAGTAATCTTAGATGGAAAATTCCATGACTCATAATTGATATCTTTTTGTTTTCTCCTTTCTTCCTTCCTTTCTTCCTTCCTTCCTTCCTTCCCTCCTTCCTTCCCTCCCTCCCTTCTTCCTTCCTTCCTTCCTTTTTCTTCCTCTTTCTTTCTTTCTTCCTTCCTTTCTTTTTCTATCTCTTTCTTTCTTTCTTTCTTCTTTTTCTTTTTCTTCTTTCTTGTACTAGGGGTTGAAGTCAGGGACTCAAGTTCATACTCTACCACTTGAGCCATACCTTGTTCCAAGAATCTTGTTCCAAGAATCCTAACAAGTACATATAGTTGTATAACTGCCACCATAATCCAGATATAAACCATTCTCGTCAGCCTGGATACTTTATTGTCTCTTTGCAGTAAACAATAAGATTGGCTTTTAAAAACCAGACAAATATTTTTTAGTAATAAGGAATCAAAAAGGGCACTTGTTTCACTGAGGAGAGCTTTCAGAAACTAAAGCTTAGATTAGAAACAATGGCAGGCCAGGAAGGTAACATTCCCACTGGAAAGTAAAACAAGCCATGCAGTTACTGGATGCCCTTGACTTCTCTGCTTCAAATGGCCAAGCCATTACACAGTGCATTGTTAAGTATGACTGAATCCAAAGTCATCTGTCAAAGAACCAAAGGACCAAGCCAGTGAGCTAGGTGTGAGCAAGATGTAGACACCTTTAACAATGGCCATGCCCTCCTGCGAATGAATCAAGGGATGCCAGAGTCTTGGCTAACAGAGCAGATAAGAAGGAGCTGCCTTCAAACCTGCTCATATTCCAGTTCACATGGGAGGGCAAAGACAGCTATACAGGCTGAAACTCAAGTAATTTACGGTCTTTATCAAACAGTGTGGTTTTTTTTCTTACCAACTCTGGTATCATAAACCCAGAATTGAACGAAATATGATTTACTGCTCCTTACTTACGCACTTACGGCTTCTGGTCTAAAATACCCGTGTATTCTTCTCTATCCATCTAATTATACAAATGCGAACCACGTAAGCCTGAGATCATTTTCTTACCACAAATCAACTCTTCGACACACCAATTACATATGTGAATCCTTCTGAGCATCCTTTCTAGTCACTGATTATAAAAACCATGAGGGAAAGCAATATTAGATAGCTTCTAAATATCCCGAGTTTCTTATCACAGTAAGAAATAAACTGTCCTGAGTTTAAATTCAGGATGCAGTATTTCATTTCCTCTCATCTCATCTCATTTTATAAGACTGGGAAGTGAACCCAAAGCCTCACTCACATAAGGAAGGGTTCTACCACTTCAGCTATTCTCTTGCCTCTTTTGTTTTTGAGGTAGGTTTTGCTAACTTTCGCCAGGCTAGCTTTGAGCTCATTATTCTCCTGGCCTCCACTTCACGAACATGGAGGATTACAGGTGTGTACCACCATATCTGACAAGTGTTTAATCATTGACTAGAAATTATTGCTATGTGATTGCTTTCTTTTGTATCATGTGTGCTAAAGACTTCAATACACCTATCATTACTAAAACCCCAACTCCGTCCAGACTCATCCAGTTATAAAATGAAGAATTCAAATCATGTACAAGATCAGGAAATTAGGCATCATACATTTTTTTCTCTAATCATTGAGATATATTTTTCTTGGTGGTCAAAGGGTAGCATCACCAAATTTATCTTTGTACAGAAAAGTCAAAAAAGTTTGTTGGCCATTCATAATAGTTCACTTTCAGAATCACGTGATTAAATTTGTGGGGTTTACATATTATATTTCCAAAATTAAAAAGAAATCCAAAAGGGAAGAAATTTCATTCTTTCATTTAGTAAGTGTTTATTAAGACCATGCCCTGAGTCAAACACTGAATAAAACCAAGATATGGAATGGACAGGGAGTATTTTAATGTTTTAACACCAAGGGAATTCATAAAAAGTGAGCTCTATGTGCTGCTTTGCGGTGGAGCAAAGACCAAGACAAAAGACTCACCAAGAAGACAAAGCTTAACTCAAGCCTAAAAAGAGAAGGAAAAGGCTAGGCACTAGTGGCTCACGCCTGTAATCCTAGCTACTCAGGAAGCTGAGATCTGAGGATCGCGGTTCAAAGTCAGCCTGGGCAGGAAAGTCTGTGAGATCCTTACCTCCAATTAACCAACAGAAATGGAAGTGGTGCTGTGGATCAAGTGGTCAAGTGGTAGGGCACTTGCCTTGAGCTTAAGAGCTCAGGGACAGCACCCATGCCCAGAGTTCAAGTCCCATGACACTCAAGAGAGAGAGAGAGAGAGAGAGAGAGAGAGAGAGAGAGAGAGAGAGAGGGGGAATAGAGTGGGTTGGGGTGGAGCAATGGGAGCACATTCAATGAGGGAATCATGTGTGAGGCCCAGAAGTGTGAGAGTGATGGAAATTGAGGAACTATAAGCAGCGCATGCCTGGAGAGCAAGGTGACAAATGTAATCAGGAGAAGATGCTCCGACAACCATGAGATGGCGTCTCCTTTCACAGGCTTTCAAGGCCACTGACCAATTTTACGCAAACAATAAGACAATAATGTGTCTTTCTGCTTTTGAACAACTTTCTTGGAGGAATCCAGGCTATCCTACAAAGAAGAGGAAAATACCAGTTCACTGACTATGGCAATCATCCAAGCACAAGATCATGAAACCCAGAAACAGCAAAGTCAACACAGGAATGGAAAGAATAATTCAGAAATAATAAAAAGGGTTTTCTAATAAAATTCAGTGACTCATAGGACATTAAAGAGGAGGAGAAGTGGGCCTAGGATTATTCAAAGGATTATTGTAACAGTGATAAATGACTCACTGTGATAGTAAACTCAAGAAGAACACGTTTTAGAGAAAATTAGAAACATTGATATTCATACATTTGAATTTGGATTGTCTAAAACATATCTATATGATGATATCAATTTGGACAAGGAACACAGAGGCAAATTTCTGTCTAAAGAAAAAGGATGAAAATTTAAAATGTCTAAATGTGACAGGGTCTATTATCTAGAATATATATATATATATGTGTGTGTGTATATATATATATATATATATATATATATATATATCCTGAAAATCAGATTCAGAAAGAAAAAAAGAATGAAAGAAAGAAAGAGAGAAAGAAAGGAAGGAAGGGAGGAAGGGAAAACCCTAAAAGGAATAGGCAAATAACTTAAGGAGACAATGAATAGAATGGGAAAAACCCCAATTATGTCAAACACGTGAAGAGAGTCTTAAACCCAGCAACATGAGAAATAAAAAATTAAAACAGCCATGGCATGTTACTCTATTTTACACTGCAGATATTGGAGAACTGGACATTTTAAAGCATTGGCCTAGATTTGAAGGTGTAGAAACTCAGCAGCAGTTGGAAAGGACCTTAGGGAAAGCATATATTTCTACCTATATTTGGTGGAGACTGATTAAAGTCAGAATAGCCCCACCAGCACCTGAAGCCATTCTGCTCCTGGATACACAGCTTAAAGAAATGCTCACACCTGACTCATACCTATACTAGATATTGCAAATAAGGAAAACCATGGGACCTATGTTTCTTTGGGCCTGGCTTACTTCACTTAATATAATTTTTTCCAAGCCTTTCCATTTCCTAACAAATGGGGCAATGTCATTCTTTCTGATGGAGGCATAGAATTCCATTGTGTATATATACCACATCTTCTTGATCCATTCATCTACTGAGGGGCATCTGGGTTGGTTCCATATCTTAGCTATGGTAAATAATGCTGCAATAAACATAGTTGTGCTGGTAGCTTTAGTGTGGCCTTGTTTGTGGTCATTTGGGTAAATGCCCAAAAGTGGGATTGCTGGGTCATTGGGGAGCTCTATATGGAGTCTTTTGAGGAACCTCCATACTGCTTTCCAAAGTGGTTGAACAAGTTTACATTCCCACCAACAATGAAGTAAGGTTCCTTTCTGTCCACATCCCCTCCAGCATCTGTTGTTGTTAGAGTTCTTGATTTTTGCTGTTCTAACTGGAGTGAGGTGATATCTCAATGTTGTTTTGATTTGCATTTCTTTTATGGCTAGAATGTGATGTTAGGAAAACGAACCCTCAAATATGTATTTTAATGTTTTTGTTTCATTCATGCATGTGTTTCTAACGCATCTATAATATTATTTCTTTGTTGCTTTGTATGTCCCTCCCCCGCAGTGTAACCCCTGCTTTCACTATATTTGATGTCAGTATAACATGTGGAGGAGACGGGGACAAACAAGTCGTTTAAGGATTCAGGTGGACCTGTTGCAACAATGAGAAGTACAAAATGTCATGTCAAAACCAGCTTTACAATGTCGGTGGGGGGGAGGGAGGGGGGGCATGATTGGGTGGGGGGGAGGGGGGAGGCTGGGAAGGGAGGTGAAGGGTAAACAAAGGAGGAGGCTGCAATGCTTGGTAAGAAATGTATGCATTTTCCTGCCCATGTAATTGTAACCCCTCTGTACAGTATGTTTTCAAATAAAATAAAATAAAATAAAATAAAATAAAAAAAAAAAAGAAATGCTCACACCAACGCACAGAGAACCTATGCAACTAGAATTGAAGGGCAAAGTCATCTGGTTGTTCATGGATGAGGAAAACATAAGGGCATCCTAAAACATAGTCTTCAGTGAGAAAAAAAAAAGTTAAGAAACCAAACACAAATTATACAGCATTCATCACAATAGTTAAAAGTATATGCAAATCAGTCAGAATCTGGTGGCTCATGTTTATAATTCTAGATACTCAACAGGCTAAGATGTGAGGAAAGAAGTTTGTAGCAGGCCTGGATTGAAAATTCCATGAGACTCTTAACTCCAATTAACCTCCACCAGAAGTAATGGTGGGATTCAAGTGGTAGAAAGCCAGCTTTGAGCAAAGAAGCAAAGTGGGTGTGGAGACCCTGAGTTCAAGTCTCAGTACCAGTACCAAAGAAAGCATACACAAGACAACAATATACACAAAGAAAAGATACTCAAGAAACTTATCTTTGTAGTGGTCTATAGTAGATAAGTCAATCAAAGGAAAGACAAGCACACTGATCTTTCTATGGGTCTTGAGATTGCCAATGGTTTTGTTTTAAAGTAACAGTAATTGGTAATTGGGCCTTCTATTGGACCAAGTATGGTAAGATGAGTGAATGGTATCAATTCAACTGTCTGTGCCTGATGTACCAAAAAGGGGAGAGGATGAAACTAGAAGATGAACAACTGGAAAGTTCCTAAAGGACTAGCTGTTGTGCTGGTTGCTCTGGCTATTCTGGGACTCCTCATTTCACTCAATGTTCAGGGTTCCTCTTCAGAACAAAGTTCCACAGGCTGCTTCTGACTATCAGTGGGTTTGGCTAACAGGAGACATCAGCAAACATTTCTGGGTGAGAAACACAAGATGCTGAAGTTTTCCTCCCTCCCTGACAAGTTCAAGTCCCCTCTGAAAACCTGTCTTCCGCAACTCCAGACTTCACTGGGCTGAGGTTCCCTAATCCTTCATTCTATACTTCCAAGAGGCTAGTACATTTCACTATGGCTGGTCCCAGGATGCTTCCTCATTCTCCACTGACCTTTTCAATGTCCTTATCCTCATATATATAATTTATGTTTTTGTGCTGGTCCTAGAGCTTGAACTCAAGGCCCAGGTACTTTCCCATAGCATTTTTGCTCAAGACTAGTGCTCCACCCCTTCAGCCACAGCTACTTGTAGCTTTTAGCTGGGTAATTGGAGATAAGAGTCTCATAGATTTTCTTACTGGAGCTGGCTTCAAGCCACAATCCTCAGATCTTAGCCTCCTGAGTAGCTAGGATTACAGGCAGGAGCCACTGGGCCCTGGCTCATTCATGTTTTTATAGGCCAAGTTACTAAGTTTCTGTTATTAGATTCTCTTTGATAAGTCCCTTTGGAGCATGCTTTCTTTCCTACTTTGATCCCAACCAAATCAAGTGTGAAGTTTCAGAACGCTAATTCCTATGCATGCTAAATGTATTATTTTTCCCCTGTTATTTTAGTACAGAAGAAATAGCCCTAATTATCTGCTGGGGGCAAAATAATTCCATCATTTTGTGCAGAAACAATGTATGCAAACTGAGGGAGTAGGGACTAACTCCCATTATTATGTCTTTCCATTGCCACATGTACCATGCTGATAGGAGATGCAACAGCATGTACGTAGAGGATAGATACTTGCATGCTTGCTGGCTTAACATTGTCTAAATACCAACAACCAGCAGAGTGTGTGCAAGATAAAGCTACAGAACGTATTTTCAATTGGGGATTAGCAACCAAGAGCTATAAGCGACAGTCTCGGGAATAAGTATTTTCACATGTGTTCTATGGGTCATTTCCATTCCCAGCATCAGAGCCAGTCCTGCTGCATGATTCCGATGACCCCTGACCTCCTGAGAGAGAGTCCTTCTCTGGCTGTCTTATTTAAGCAACATGCTCCAGCCCGGCCACGTATGGCTGCTCTAATTTCTCTTCCTCCTTACTAGTATTACAATGCGCCTTGCTACATTTTTTTCCTTTGTTAAGCTTTTTTTTCACTTTTTTATTTTATTTCATTATTATTATTCTTATTCTTAAGTAGTTGTACAAAGGATTTGCCATGTAACAAAGCAGTTTGTGAATACAATGCATCTTGATTAATGTCACCCCTTCCAACATTGTCACCCATCCCTCCCCTCCACCCACCTCCCTCACTCTTCTTTTTTTTTTATTGTGAAAATACTGTACAGAGGGATTACAATTACATGGGCAAGATAATGAGTACATTTCTTATCAAGCATTGTTGCCTCCTTCTTTGTTTCCCTTTCCCATCCCATCCTCCTCCCGCCCACCCCCCGCTCCTCCCCCCACACAAACACCAAAGTTGTAAAGTTCATTTTCGACATAACGACTTGTACATCTCATTGTTGCAATGGGTCCACCTGTATCCCTATTTAAACGATTTGTTTTTCCCCTTCCTCTCCACAAATTATAACAACATCAAATACAGTGAAAGCAGGGGTTATACTGGGGGAGGGACATACAAAGCAACAGAGAAATCATCTTATACATATCTTAGAAACAATCGCATGAAAGAAAAAAACATTTGAATACATATCTTAGGGTTCATTTCCCTAACATCAACTTATCTGACCTTTTCTGCTTGACTCAGACATATACTAGTTATTGCAAATAAGAGAAACCATGGGACCTATGTTTCTTTGGGCCCAGCTTACTTCACTTAATATAATTTTTTCCAAGCCTTTCCATTTCCTAACAAATGGGGCAATGTCATTCTTTCTGATGGAGGCATAGAATTCCATTGTGTATATATACCACATTTTCTTGATCCATTCATCTACTGAGGGGCATCTGGGTTGGTTCCAGATCTTAGCTATGATAAATAAGGCTGCAATAAACATAGTCGTGCTGGTAGCTTTAGTGTGGTCTTATTTGTGAACATTTGGGTAAATGCCCAAAAGTGGGATTGCTGGGTCATAGGGAAGCTCTATATGGAGTCTTTTGAGGAATCTCCATACTACTTTCCAAAGTGGTTGAACAAATTTACACTCCCACTAACAATGCAGTAAGGTTCCCTTCTGTCCACATCCCCTCCAGCATCTGTTGTTATTAGAGTTCTTGATTATAGCCATTCTAACTGGGGTGAGGTGGTATCTCAATGTTGTTTTGATTTGCATTTCTGTTATGGTTAGGGAGGTTAAGCATTTCTTCATGTGTCTACTGGCCATCCTTCTTTCCTCTTCAGAGAAGTTTCTCTTTAAGTCTTTAGCCCACTTATTTATTGGGCAGTTGTTTCTTTGAAGATTTGTTGTTAATGTTTTGAGTAGACGTCGGAGTCAAAGCAGACACTCTGAAAACATTACAGGATGGAGAAACCCTAGGTCTCCTTGGCACAGGCCGAAATTTTCTTAATAGAGACCCAGAAACACAACACATCAAAGAAAGGTTGGACAAATGGGATTGCGTGAAATTGCAGAGCTTCTGCATGGCAAAGGACATAGCTAGCAAGATCAATAGAAAGCCCACGGATTGGGAGAAGATCTTCACTAGCCATACAATGGACAAGGGTCTCATCTCCCTCACTCTTCTTAATCCTGTAGGCTATGCACTGAATTCTTGACTACATTCTCCTCTTCATTCATCTACCTTTTTCTCCTTAACCCACCCCAGTCCTTTCAAGTGCCCACTTCCTGGTGTTTCTTTTCTTGAACTTTGATTTTTGCCTTTCTAAGGAATTACACTCATTGAGATCTCCCTTGAATCTACCATATTTCGGTTATTACATGTATAGATACTGCATACCACTCAATGTATGGTTTCTCTTCTGTGTGGAAGCTGGATTTAGATTATATACTTTTTATTTCTTTCTATTTTTGTCCAAGACCATGACTCAAACTCCCTATCTGATGCTTGCTTTCGCTCATTGGCTGGTATTCTACCACCTAAGACATGCCTCCAGCCCTGCATATTTGTTATTCTTTGTCTTGGTCTTTTCCTACTGAAGTGTAAGTTCTACCATGGTAGGAGACTGTGTCTAGGACATAGAACGTGTTCAATAAATGCTTTCTGGGTGGATAAATGGTGAAATCTGGGATAGCACCAAGAGAAAAGAGGGTGGAGCGGCATTCATTCCTTCACCAGTACATTTATGGGTGACAGCCTTCTAGGGTGAATTTTTTAATTGCCATTCACAGAGCTTGAACTCAGGGCTGGGCACTGTCCCTGAGCTTCTTTTGCTCAAGGCTAGCACTCTACCACTTGAGCCACAGTGCCACATAAACAGAATGTGGTACTGAGGAACCCAACCCAGGGCTTTATGCATGCTAGGCAAGCACTGTACCACTGAGCCACATTCCCAGCCCTCCCAGGCTCTTCTTTATAGTCAAAATATACTCCTCAGAGCTGGCTCCTAGAATGACTTCAGGATGCTGGCCTTGCTTGAGAGTTTGAACATGTCAAGTGAGCCAGGCTCTCCTCTACTTGTGGGTGATGGCCTTTTTTCACAGCCCTTGGCACAGACCCAAGTACAAATGGGAACTTCATAAATATTATTGAAAGATGATGACGCAGAAGGTCGTGTAATACCGCCAAGTGAGTTGGGGGTGGGTCTTGGGCCCCAAATATATTGGGAATATGTATTACTTCTCTCAAATCATCTGGATCAAAATGTTCTTAGCAGCACAACTCATCTGCACCCATAAACCAGACACATTCAGAATGACAGAGCCCCCCAAAAAGAATGGTGACAGGGCTAGAACATCATTATTCTGCGGTAAATAGAATTCTTGTAGCATAGAAGAGCAGAGAAATTAAAAACACTGGAAGTCTTCCCTCAAGACACAACAATGATCTGTGAACAATGACCGTTTGTCTGAGTACTTCACCAGTCTCAAAGAAGCACACTGCCCCCCTTCATTCCAGAATCCCAGGAGTGTAGGCAGGTAGGTTAGTCCAGGGACTTCAACTACTCAGTTGTTACTCTTCCAGACCTGTGCCTGATGGGCACACAGTCCTATGATATCATTCAATTACTTGGGAAATCCTAAGGTATTTGGGAAAAGACCGAGCAGATCCTCGTTTTGAAGCTGGAATTCTTTTCCCACCTAGGATGAAAGATGCTTACACAGTGCCCATCATGGGAAACCACTTGGGAGCCGCCATGCAGATCAAATACCCCAAACCAATCCCCACGTCACAGCCCCACAGAATGCTGAATCCCAACTGGCAAGCATGAAGAATCCTTTTAAATGGTCACTTGCATATCAGAACAGGCCCTTTGTGAACTTTCCAAGCAAGGCTTCTGGTTTCTGACCGAAACGGAGATTTAATGGCAAAGGAAAAGGGTGGGAGGTGGAGGGGAATGAAGTGAAATCCAGAATGACTGGAAGATTTCCACAAGAAGAGAGGACAAATGGGTTTTGTTGTCCGAATGAAACCAGCCTCTCCTGGTGATTGTTTAGAAAGTTGCTGGCTGCCCCAAAGGAGAGTTGGGAAATAATCTCATCTGTTTTCCCAGGCACCCTCTGCATCCAATTGTGCTTCTGGAATGCATTATCTAGACATAATTCTATAATATTAAATACCTGCAAAGTACCCATCATCCTGACTCAGTTCCTGGGGACTTAAAACATATAACCACTGAAAGATGCTAATAAGAAGATAAAAGGCAAGCAAACAGGCAGGGAATTTATTTGTGCTACTACATCTATAACAAAATACTGAATCTGTGGGCTGGGAAGGTGGCTCAGTGGTAGAGTGCTTGCCTTGCACGCATGAGGTCTTGGGTTCAATTCCTCAGCACCACATAAGCAAAAAGAAAAAAGCTGGAAGTGGCGCTGTGGCTCATGTGGTAGAGTGCTAGCTTTGAGCTGAAGAGCTGAGGGACAGCGCCCAGGCCCAGAGTTCAGTCCCCATGACCGGACCCAAAAAAAAAAAAAATTGAATCCAAAAAACATAAAAGATCTTCACAAATACAAAACAAAAAGACAAAGAGACAAATTTAGAAATGGGCAAATAGGGGCTGGGAAGGTGGCTCAGTGGTAGAGTGCTTGCCTTGCACACATGAGGCCCTGGGTTTGATAACTCAGCACTACATAAGCAGAAAAGGGCTGAAGTGGTGCTATGGCTCAGGTGGTAGAGCGCTAGCCTTGAGCTGAAGAGCTGAGAGACAGAGCCCAGACCCAGAGTTCAAGACCCATGACAGACAAAAAAAGGGGGGGGCAAATACATTTCACATAGATACATAATAAGAAGTTATACAAAGACCAGTTTGAAAAGAGCTCAAAGCCATCGTTATGGAGATGTTGTAAACTTAAATCATAACAGTCATTCTTTTCACTCTCTAGGATGGCTCAAATAAAGACCTTAGTTATGGGCCTCTATGTGAGAAAAGTTCTTCATGATGAGCTGGGAACCCCAGACAATTCGTGTCTGTGTCCCACCAGAACTCACACACATTGCAAACTGAGGTGTAAAATGGAAAAGTCGTTATGCCGTTTATTGCAAAACAACATAAAGCTACCATAGGGCAAGCATTTTACTCCGTTACTACTTACCATGGAGTGATCAAAAGTGTCCAACAAATAATTTACATAACAATACTAATACAACATAGCTAATGTTGAATTGAATGCTTACGTTTATGCATTTCACTGTCTATAAATTTTACTTCATGAATGATCAAATGAATAACACCAGAAGAAAATAACCACCCAAACCTGAAAGTGAGATTGTGCAGGGCAGGTCTCTTCAAAAATCATTGTCATGAGATAAAACGGAAAGATGTACTAGACAAAGAGAGACTAAAGTGACAAAACCAGATGTCATGTAGATAGGAAAGCTAACCATGAAAGGCATCTTCAAGTTACTCCAAAAACTTGCATAGGACCTTTGTTTGACATGTCATAAAGGTTTATTAATTTAGCAGGTTATAAGTAATATGTACATTCTGATCTCTTTGGGGATTACATAACATATTATGTATATAGTGCATTTTAACATATGTGTACATTCTATGGAAAGATCTGATGGTAAATTTGAATTTGCCTATTAACATAGGTAACTTGGAGAAGAGCAAGAAGTTCTCATGTGCCTGTGTTTGCTAGCTTCCTGAATGTACATACCTATACTCCTTTAATGATTTCTATTAATAATACCTATTGCTTTAGAATATATGTATATATATATATAAGAGTTTTCACTATTTCATAAATTGAGGTGAATAATGAAAGGGATGGTTAGGACAAGAAGAAAGAAAGCTAACCCTGAACCTCTACAGCATGATGTAAACTCCTGTTGGGAGCTTTCCATGCAATCTCATTGATGGCTCACAACAAATCTATCAAGCAATCCATTAATAATAATACAAGCTTTTGTACATAAGGTAATCTGACCCAACTCCATGCTATCTACACTCACTTATACTGTACATACTTTTGGGTTTGGTAAATTCCATAGCTAAGCATTTATGAAGTATTAACGATGGACCAGGAATTCTGTTAAAAGTTTTCCGTGAGTAACTATATCCACACTTCATAATGATCCATGTAAGGTTGACAGTGTCAGTACTCTCATTTTGTAGGTAAGAAAAACAAAGCACTGAAATCAAAGCACTGAAATCCATCGGTTTCTGCCTGACTCCCGCACGAATACCCGCGTGAATACACCACAGCACGCATCTAAGTCCCCAGACTTTCACCACATCCCCAGAAAAGGGTTCCTGGCCGACAGAGGTCTACCATAAAGTATTCCACAGTCACATCCTTGCTTACCTGTCCAGGGCTGTACTGGTGGGCATACTTCTCCCAAACCCTCGAACACCCATCTGACGGAAATATGGAATGCAAGAGAGATTGGCAGCAATGATGGCCAGGGAGTCAGAAGGACTCACAAAGAAGCCATTCTGGCCTAGGATCATGTAGCGGTCCTGTGGGAAGGAATGTGTGAAAATGATCAGCCCAAGGCATCTGCTGTGAGCAGCCCATTCCCATCTCCATCACAAGCCATTTTACTGCCGTGTAAGTAACGTGAAGCAATGAATGGGACCAAAGAGAGCAAGGGAAACTTTATAAACCCCTGACTAACAAGGGCTCAGACTCTCAACACTTCTAGGAATGGATTCCACCAGTTGAAATGTGGATGGCTATTTCAGAGCCTCCAGACATAATACTTTCTCCCTAGAGTTCCTGCTGAAATAGCTGGTTTCTTACCACGGCACTTTCAACAAACCCAGCTACAAATAAGGATTTATTGCATGGACATTGTTTTCTAAAGAAGAAATCACTTCTTTTTTTAATTTTAATTGTCAAGGGGATGTACAAAGGGGTTACAGTTACATAAGGCAGTGAGTAATTGGATACCCCCTCCCTCATTTTTCTCCCTCTTTCCCTCCTCCACCAACCCTCCCCCAAGAAATCACTTCTTGATAACATATGTTAATCTGAAACAAAGAAAGATGTGGCTATTTAACTGCACTATCTACTCATTCAATAAGAAGATGCAGAGCCAATTGGAGCCTACATGTCCCCATTTTATATCAGCTCCAGATGAGCTCATTAATACTCTGATTTCCAGTGATCAGATCCTTCTGTGGTAAGAGGATCAGCAGGCGGAAAACTTTCCTACTTTCCTACTTACCCCATCAGCATCAAATGCAGCTCCAAACCCATATTCTCCTCCTTTCATAGCTTCTAGAAGGGTGGTTGCATATGTCAGATTTGGGTCAGGATGCTGTCCTCCAAAGTCTTCTAGTGGGACACAGTTTATTGCCGAATTGGCAGGGGCTCCCAGCTCATCACAAAGAACTTTTCTCACATAGGGGCCCATAACTAAAAATAAAAAAGAATACACAATGATAGGTAATATTTATAGAATCCTTTTATTGAGTATTTCATTCTGGTTAAAACAATAAGAGTTAAAACAATAAAAGTGATTTAATAGCCTAGAACTAAAAAAGAAAGAAAGAAAGAAAATTCTGTAGGGTTTTTTCTTTAACAGACAGCAAAGAACATCAACATTAGCTATGATTTCCTGAGCATCTACTTTGTGCTCCTGACTATGTTAGGCACATATAAGATGTATTGATCAATCTCATTAGGTGAAAATTTCCCCCCACCCCCCGCAAAGTTTTCTAAAATATGGCCTTGAAGAGATCAATTCTAGGACAATTACTTATAATCTGCTACTTTTCACACATTAAGTGCTTTTGCGGAATATACCCAGCTCTGAAGGGCTCCTTCCGCGATATTCTTTATATGATCATTTGAAGATTGCAAACTGCTGAATAAAAACTGAATACTGGCTGGAAATGTGCCTTAGTGGTAGAGTACTTGCTTAGCATGCATAAAGCCTTGCGTTCTATTCCTCAGTACCAAATGAAATGCTGGAAGTAGTGCTGTGGTTCAAGTGGTAGAGTGCTAGTTTTGAACAAAAGAAGCTCAGGGACAGTGCCCAGGCCCTGAGTTCAAGCCCCAGGACTGGCAAAGAAAAAAAAAAGTGAATACTGTGAAAACTGAATAAAAAACACTCTTTAAAAACAGAAACTAAGCACAGCTTAGCTACTCAAGAGGCTGAGATCTGAGGATTTCAGTTCAAAGCCAGCCAAGACAGGAAAACCAGTGAGAGTCTTATATATAGTTAACCACCAAAAAGCCAGAAGTGGCACTGTAGCTCCAGTGGTAGAGTGCTAGCCTGGAACTATTTGAATTGTGTCAGGTACTGTGATTAAAAACAAATACAGTCTTAGCCAAATGCCAGTGGCTCACATCTGCAGCCCTAGCAACTCAGGTGGCTGAGACCTGAGGATGGAGGTTCAAAGCCAGCTTGAGCAGGAAAGACGCTCATCTCCAACTAAACACCAAGAGGCAGGAGCAGAGCTGTGGTTCAAGTGATAGAGTGCTAGCTAGAGGAAAAAGCTCAGAGACAGCGCCTAGGCTCTGAGTTCAAGCTCCAGGACTGGCAATAAATAAATAAACAAATAAGTAAATAAAGTCTTAATCCACTCTATACTCTCACAGGCAGAGCCTCAAATTCATTTGATCAACTTTTGTTTTTATTAACACCCAAAGCAAAGACATTAAGAGCCCTGAAGTTTCCCAGAGCCTTCCAAATAGCTGAGCATAGGTAAGTTGTGTGCACCTCTATGAATCCAACCTTCCTCACAGTTCACAAACTCCACATAGAAGTCTCCTTCCCTTTTCTCACCCACCCATCTGTGGAAAACTATGGCTTACCTCCATGCATTGCATCAATTCTGATCTTCAGCTGGCTGGGCCCAGTCAGCAAACTCTTAATGGCATTAAAGTCGAAAATGGTCCGAAGCAGGTTGAGATAGATATCCACAGGGTCCACAATCTCCACTGACAACAGGAAAACAAGCCAGACATCAATGACTCTACCCAGGAAAGAGACTTGAACATGCAAGAATAGCCTGATAGCATTTAATTCAACCACAACACCATCATAACCCCACACCACAACTGGGAAGTTAAATGTCTATTTGTAGATACAAATCAAAGCATGACCAACACATGATGAACTTGTCACATGATAAGTGGCTATCACTAATATCATTATAACTTATTTGCAAAGGAAAAAAAATTAACCTTAAGAATAATTTAAGAGAGGGCTGGGAAGGTGGCTCAGTGGTAGAGCGCTTGCCTTGCATGTATGAGGCCCTGGGTTCAATTCCTCAGCACCACATAAGCAGAAAAAGCCAGAAGTGGCGCTGTGGCTCCAGTGGTAGAGCGCTAGCCTCGAGCTGAAGAGCTGAGGGACAGCGCCCAGGCCCAGAGTTCAAGCCCCCACGACCAACAAAAAAAAAAAAAGAATAATTTAAGAGCAAAATATCCAATGTCACCCCTTTCTGTCACCTCTTTCTCCTAATACACAAATATCAGCCAATCATCATCTTGGTATCCTTTCCTGTGGGAGTTGGCCCAAGAATGACTCAATTGGTAGGAAGCCAAAGTATGACCTCAGGCCAGGCACCAGTAGCTCATGCCTGTAATCCTAGCTACTCAAGAGGCTGAGATCTGAAATCCCAGTTTAAAGCCAGCACAGGCAGGAAAGTCTGTGAGACTCTTATCTCCAATTAACCATGAGAAAACCAGAAATAGAGCTCTGGCTCAAAGTGGTAGAGCACTAGCCTTGAGTAAAAAGCTTAGGGACAGTGCCCAAGCCCTGAGTTCAAGCCCCCATGACCAACACCAAAAATAAAAAAATAATGTGACCACAATAGTGAACCCTTTTTCCAAATGTCATGTGCCCACCAGATCCAAGAGCAAAATTAGAGATGAAGACTATTTCCTGAGTTGTATCTGAAATCTCTTTGGTACCCAATGTAATAACCAATTTCCAGGTATTCTCCAAATACCTGAAAATCCTCATTAAATGCAAATGTTTACCAGTGTTTGGCAACACCCAATGACCAGAAATCAAAATTCTTCCATTGTTTAGTGTATGAAAGATCCAGAATAAAACACATTTTTTCAACTTGTCAATAAGTACATAACTAACGTTCAGAAAATACTTTTCCCAGGAGCATACATGAGGATAAACAGGGTCAAAGTAGCTTGTTTTATGTGTGAAAATAGAACAATAAAATCTGTTGAAATTGTTTTAGGACGTGGCAGGGTAAGGGAGACTGGAGATTGATTGGAATATATTGTATACATTAATGAAAGGTCACAACAAACCCTCCTTTACAATTAATGTATGCTATTTTTTAAAAAAGAGAAGAAAATACTCTTCCTCAAAGTAGTAAATATTTCACTCTTTAAGGAAGTAAAATTTTGTGCAAGAGCTTTGCTTCTGAAGTTCACACTGAAGTTTTAAAATGTATATGTGTGTGTATTGCTTTTCAAATTGGTCAAATGAATGTTACTTTGGAGTTCTCAAATATGTAAACGTATACTGAAGGTATTTCTAATCACTCCCTGAATAATTTTCAATCACACAGGACTAAGGACACAGTTCAGCTGGTAGAACACTTGCTCCATGTGCAAGACCCTGGTTTGATCACAGCTCTGCAACGGTAGACACATGACATAATCATGATATTCTCAGGAAATCCATGTATCATATATAATTAATTATATTTTAATTGTGATGTGAAATTTCCCCTTCATTTGGTGAAATACACACCTTAAAACCTTTGTCCTTACTCATAAATCAATGCATATTTGTCCACTCAAAGATAATGTAATAATTCCTTTTTTTTTTGTCAGTCATGGGGCTTGAACTCTGGGCCTGGGCACTGTCCCTCAGTTCTTCAGCTCAAGGCTAGTACGCTACCACCTGAGCCACAGCACCACTTCTGGCTTTTTCTGCTTATGTGGTGCTGAGGAATTGAACTCAGGGCCTCATGCATGCAAGACAAGCACTCTACCACTGAACTACCTTCCCAGCCCAATATAATAACTCCTTTTTAAGAAGCAAGTCTGTTTTTAATTACCTTTAATCATCTTGAAATGAAGAGGCTATTAATCAAGAAAATAAGCGAAATGTATCCACACACACTATAGGCCTACAATGGGTCAATTTGGGGCTACCTAAAGTTTATCTTGTACATAGAAGTTAATCTATAAAATAAAATTTTATAACCCCATTTTTTGAAGTTTTACTTTCTACCATATGATGGAGATTACAATTCAGTTTCTTTCATTCTTGACCCGCTTGCGTAAAAACATATGGCATTTACAACAGATAGCGCATGATGCCAAACAGAAATGTCAAAAACAAAGAAGCAAGAAGTCCAAGGAAATTAAAATTTTACATCCAGTGGTTGAAGCTGTTGACACTTTAAGGTAAAGCGCCAAGGACTGCTTTGTTTCCAATTAACTCAAGCCTTGCTCCACACTCAAACCGGGGCGAACAGGGCACATAAATTATCTCAAGCGATTATCTCCAAATTCTTCTTGAGAAGCAGAGAATCCCTCCACCCACCTGCTGGTTATCAACAGCTTTTTAGGAGAAGCCATCCAACTTCACAATGTAACTCAAGCAAACAGCTGGACCCTGAGCTCACCAAAGATTTAGGACTCTTGGACAAGTATAAAAATTCCAATGATATCAAGAAGGAATAAAGATCACATCTTGGTAATGTTCTGTTTCCCCAGCCATCTTCTAGCCCAGGCCTTCCAGACATATGTAGTCAAGCAGACTGAAATTATTTTGTCTAATATAACATATCCCTTGCCTTGCCTTCTGTTGGCTAACATTCCGTGGGCCATGTGAACGTACATATGTGTATGTGCATGTTGCCAACTAGATTAATAAAACTGGGTGCTGTTACTTTCCTTAGTATCACATGGCTTTCAATAAATGTCTGCTCACTAGCTGAGCAAACATTTGACTAAGATTTGGTATGTGTTGCCTAGCATTAGGACCCACACATGGTCCATTTTAAGATATTTCTCACTCTCTGAAATATATTATGGTCTAGATGTGTGTGTGTGCGTGTGTGCGTGCGTGTGTGCGTGCGTGTGTGTGTGTGTGTGTGTGTGTATGTGTGTGTGTGTGTGTGTGTGTGGTGCTAACAGTGGGCTTGAACTCAGAGTCTCGGTGCTTTTCTGCTCAAGGGCATTAAGGGCATTGCTCTACTACTTAAGCCATCCCTACACTGCTGGCTTTTTTGCTGGTGAATTGGAAATAAGCAACTCATGCACTTTCCCACCAGGCCTGGCTTCCAACTACGATCCTCAGATCTCAGCCTCTGGAGTAGCCAGAATTGCAAGTGTGAGCCACCAGCATCTAGCATGAACCAGACATTTTATCTTTTTTTTTTTTAGAAAAGTTAATGTACTTATAAATAAGGTCACCCTCTTAACACAAAGAGAACTCAATCTTTTAGACACAGTAACAAAATTGACATCCAAGTTCTATGACTTCCTATATGTCCTTTAGGAAATAGCAACAGGTAAAACTAGAGGGGAAGGAAATGATGTGCATACAATGGTATTCATCTTGCCTGGTTCAGAATTAATACTTTTTTAATGTCATTGTTTTAATTTTATTATTTTATTTTATTTGAGTAGTTGCACAAAAGAGCAGCCACCAACAGAACAGTTTATGAATACAATGTGTCTTGATCAACATCACCCTTATGATTCTCACCCATCAGTCCCAATCCACCCCTTCCCTCACTTTTCTTAATTTTGTAGGATATACATTGAATTCTTGACTGCATACTTAATGTTTCAGAAGTTTTAGTCACTCTACTAGAAGAGCAGATAACATTTGTCCAATTCACTTTTGCTTGTTTGTTTGGATGCTTGCTTACCTATTTGCTTTGCTGGAGACAGGTTCTATGGAGCCCAGGCTGACCTAGAACTCAGGATTCTCTTGCCTCTGCCTCTTGACTGCTGAGATTATATGTGAGTACCACCACACTAGGTTGTTTCTTTAGTTCTTGACACAACTTGCCTAAACCCATTTGTTAGTTTCTAAATTCCTTTATAAAAGCTCCTAACACGGTGCTTGCACAAGATGAAACTTAAATGCATGATTCTAACCTTGGAAAAGAAACGTCTACTTCTCAAGGGAAATTTAATAATCACCCTGGCTTGTCAGTTTTCCTCTTCACTAAATTATTCTAACTTGATTGCTTAGACATTCAAAAATGACTTTTGGGAATTCACAGTCTGGCCCAGGAATGCAATAACGGAGTCATCCACTGAACCTTTCCTATGTTGAAAATGATGCAATTTATTAAGTGGCTTTTGAAATGTTTGATTCCTTCCTTCCTTCCTTCTTTCCTTCCTTCCTTCCTTCCATCCTTCCTTCCTTCCTTCCTTCCTTCCTTCCTTCCTTCCTTCCTTCCTTCCTTCCTTCTTCCTTTCTTTCCTTACTTTCTATTTATTTATTTTGTCAGTCATGGGCTTGAACTCAGTGCCTGAGTGTTGTCTCTGAGCGCTTTTGCTCAAGGTTAGCACTCTACCACTTTGAGTCATAGTGCCACTTCTGGTTTTCTGGTAGTTAATTGTTGAGTGACTTTCATGAGTTCACTTCCCTTCTGGGACCGTTGATCTCCAACCAGGAAAATTTCCACCCAACCTGTGCACAACTAGACTCCACATATGCAGGCCCCCTTGGGAGAAAGCCCCATCCATGAAGCTTTTTCTGACTTCTAGAAAATACATGTCATTGATTACCTCTGAATGGCTTGAACTTGTTCTCCAGGTCAAATTCTTGTCTTCCTAGTCGAGAAAGGTCAATGCGAAGATCAGGACATATAGCATATTCTTCGATGGTTTTGCTGATCTGGTAGATTTTGTCAGAAACAACATCTGGGGCAGGACCTACAATGTGAACATCCAAATATATTTCTTTTAAATCTCAAGACTTTCAATGAGAGAAAGGTTACTTTCTTTCTCCACCAGGAAGGAAAAAGATTCATTTGTACTCCACACAATGAACAATGTCTGACAGCTCAATTAGCCTGAGTATTTCTACATTCATTTCAACCATGGAGGAAGTGTGGCCAGCCTCACCTGTTCTGGGTAGACTCATAACCCACGTTTGTTTGTTCGAAGCAATCATACATCTGCTCTAAAAATAGTTTCACACCTGCTAGGGAACCGGGTTACATAATTAGCTTTATTCAGGACACACAGTTGGCAGAAGTGAGGGATTCCAGATGTAAACCACAGCTTCCCAAAAGTACCTAGAGAAAGAAAATAGGATTTCTACTCCTGACTCTGCTGCCTAGTAAGTAGATAAATTGATGATTTTTCCCTCAATTTCTAGGCAATATTTAGTTACTCTCAAGATTTTTTGATGAAATTTAACTAAATACAATTGATCCATTATCACTTGGGGAGAGCGAGAAACTTGAAATACTGTGAATGTAAAATCCAATGTGGTTCTTGATTTTTTTTTCTCCTCTTATTTAATGTGTACATCTTCCTGCAAGCCACTTAGACTATTTTTTTTGCAAGAAGGGTAGAAATCAGAAAAACTGAGACAGAGAGAGACCGAGAGGTAGTCTGAGTTTAAATTTTTCCTTACCAATGATATTGGGACTTTCCACTAAACAGAAACTGTTTTTCTTTTTATTTATTATCTTTAGGTTGTTGTAGAAAAGGGTTTCAGTTCAACATGTCAATTTGAGTACAATGAACCTTGATCAATGTGACTCCTTCCGTCATTCCCCTCCCCCCATCTATCCCAAACCCCACCCACCCCCTCAAGTTACCTGGTCCATTTTCATATAGGTATAGTGGTTATTATGACTGTATTTGCCCACCATTGATTGGTTTTATATACCCATCCTTGGAACTATACCACTCCTATCTAACACAATATACCAGCCCCATTTAGCTGTTAAGCAACTTGATTTGAGCGAGTCAAGCTGAAATGTGCTGCAAGTGTACAATGAACAGTGAATTTTGAAGAGATTACATTAATAGTGTTTACCTTGATAACACTGAAATAATATGTTGACATGGTACGTTACATAAAATGTATTATGTTACTTTTCCCTTTTTTACATTTTTAATGTGGTTTAATTATACATGTGACTCACAATGTTTTTCTCTCAGACAATGGAGCCTTGCAGGACAGTACCGTCAACTGTCTCCGGATAAATGCTCATAAAAAGGAATGGCAATGCACCCATTCCAGTAGGTGGGAGAGAAGATAACCCATAATTCAACTGATTGATCTTTATATGTGGAAAGTGAAAACCTCAAAAGTGCTCTAACACAAATCATGCTTTTCTTCCCTTATGCCTCACCCAATATCACAAAAATGACTCTCTGTGTGTGTTTGTGTGTGCGCACGCACGTGCACACATACTGACTAATACTGGGGCTTGAAATCAAGACCAGTGCACTACCCCGAAGCATTTTCGCTCAAGGCTAGTGCTCTACCAGATGAACCACAGCTCCACTTCTAGCTTTTTGGTAGTTAATTGGAGATAAGAGTGTCATGGACTCTGCTGTCCAGGCTGGCTTCAGACCCTCACTTCATTGGGCTGTGAAGTACAGGAGGAGATCAAAGGCCAACAAAAGGGTTCTGGGAGCCCATTACATACATCACATGCTTATTAGATAGCTCACTAGATTCTGTCTAAGCCATCTCCTCTCCACCTTGTTGGTCTACCATCAGAGGTTCATTGCAAATTATGATAATATAGAATGGAAGACATCAGGATTAAGGAATATTCTTCTGAGCCACATACCTCCATTGGCAACATTGAACTTCACTCCAAACTCTCCCCCTGGTCCTCCAGGACAATGGCTGGCGGTCAGGATGATTCCTCCAGCCGCCTTGATCTTCCTAATAATGCAGGAAACCGCAGGTGTCGATAAGATGCCATTCTGTCCAATTATCAGGCGTCCGATCTGAACCATCCGGAAAGAACAATGGTCAGTCCAAGTTGCATGGAACTGACGGCAGGTCAACAGAAAGGCACCTCAGGCTCTGTTGACATATAATCCACCACTGGGGCAAAGGAGTGGGGTGACTTGTAGATTAGGAGAGGTGGGGTGAAGAGGGAGCTCTGGCATTTTCTGTTCTATCCAAATTCTCCAAGACTTTTGGGGCGCCCACTTAATAATAATATAGTGCCAGGCACTGGTAGCTCATGCTTGTAATCCTAACTATTCAAGAGGCTGAGATCTGAGAATCACCACTGAAGCTAGCTAGAGCAGGAAGGACCATGAGACTCTTAACTCCAATTCATTAGTAATAAGCAGGATGACAATGGCTCACACCTATAATTGTTGCTATGCTGGAGGCTAAAATCTGAGGATCACAGCTGAAGGTTAGCCCTGGCAGGAAAGTCCGTAAGATTGTTATCTTCAATTAACCACCAAAAAGCCAAAAGTGGTAGAGCACTAGCCTTGAGCAAAAAAGTTCAGGGACAGTATCCAGACACTGAGTTCAAGACCCATGACTGGCACAAAAATATTATTATTATTAATACTAATAATAATATAGTTATTATAAAGTCTAAGAATTCCTTATTCAGCTACAAATAGGATATGGCTCATTGCTCTTCAATAGTGTGGAAATCTGAGGATCTAAGTTCTTCCTTTGGAAATTACAAGGACAAAGAAAAGGAGCGCTTCCAGACTCCTCCACATCCTAAGAGAATGCTGGTGAAGTCAAGAATCTGAAAAGTATTAATCATTTTCCATCTCCATTTTTAGAAGTATTCCTAAAGAAACCATCTTTAAGAATTTATATGTGAGGGGAAAGGGGTTGGTAGAGCATTTCCCTGGGTTCAATCACCTAGCCCTGCAGAAGGGACTAAGGATGCTCAGTTGCCACTCAAGAATATTTCCTTCTGTTCCCTTGAGGAAAAGGAGGAAAAATGAACCCTAATCCATTGTCATTTAGCTACATAGAAGATGCCAGGATCTACAGATAAACCCATGAACACTATCATACAGGTGAGGTGAGGCCCAGCCTTTCCTAGACCACAGACAGGAAGGCAAACACAGCATGAACTTGTGCCTACTTGATGGCCACTGAAAAGCTTGGAGAGGGCTGGGAAGATGGCTCAGTGGTAGAGTGCTTGCCTTGCATGCATGAGGTCCTGGGTTCAATTCCTCAGCACCACATACACAGACAAAGTCAGAAGTGGCACTGTGGCTCAAGTGGTAGAGCGCTAGTCTTGAGCTGAAGAGCTGAGGGACAGTGCCCAGGCCCAGAGTTCAAGCCCCATCACTGACCAAAAAAAAAAAGAAAAGAAAAAAGCTTGGAGAAAGGGACAAAGAAGTAGGGAGCAGTGTGCAATTACTATCTCCCACAAGTAGTCATTTACAATCTCTACATCTTTGCATGATCCAATCTGAAGCCAAGCACATCACACACACACACACACACACACACACACACACACACACACACACACACACAGAGGTCCCCTGCTTTAACCTCCCCTGCTTACATGTTTGTTTCCTGTACCTACTCGGGGCCATGGCAGACACTGAGGGGACTAGCACTCCATTCCCACAGTGAAGGACTGGACCAGTGTCCTGGGAAGACCTAGACTTCCTCCCAGCACTCCTGTTCTTCCCAGCTAGTACCACAAATTGATTTTAATGGCTCCTTTTTTTTCTAAAATGTTGGCAACTATTCTTCTAAATTAGATGTGGGATGGGCTCATTTTCTAATTAGCCCAGATTCAAGTCCTAGAGGGCAGAGATGCAGCTTTAAACCCTCAGGGTAAGATCCCATCGTAGATGCGGAATCTCCAGGCTAAGGACGGAAATGCTAATGAAAGCGGGATTGGTTTCACGTGCAGACACTCTTCAGTAAGACTCCCCACTCAGGACTCCCATTTAGCTTCACATCAGTCACTTAAAAAACAAAAAGGAAAAGTAGACATGACAGTTCTCCCTGTCTCCTTTCCCTGGGTCCTATCTCCATAATGGAATTGCATCCCTGTAATGGGATCCCATCCAAAAGCGAATGGGGAATGTGGAGAGAGCAATACACAGAAACTTCCTTGATGGTTCACAGAGTTCTACGGGACCACACAGACACCACCACGTCTACCTATGGAGTACAGGGGAGTCAGACACACAAGCAGGCTTGTTTCCTCTATAACACACACACACACACACACACACACACACACACACACACACACACACACACAGAGGGACCACAAAGCCAAGCTGCTATGGATTTCAAGGCTTCTCTCCCTCAGTCCCAACTGTGAGAGGAGGAATGCAGGAGATGGCTCCATGGAATCTGGAGAAGTAACAGATCCAAGACAAGGCATGGATGTGGTTATCCAAACATCAAGGGACTTGCCCATTTGCACATGGATAATTGTGCAGCTATGTGTTCTCTTACATGGGGGCCAGATGGAAATAACAGCATCCATCCTCAGCTTCCTGGACCCCTGGAAGTCTTTACCCACTCTCAGGGCCTGGAAGGAGGGATGAGAATACATTTGAACCAAACCAACACGGATTTCACGCCCCAGTTCTAATATCCGCACAAGGGCAGAGTTCACACAGGTGCTTGCAAATCAGACCCAAGTTCTGGTTCTCCATCCATCCAACCCTTGATGATTTCACTAAGATCAGGAAATCTCATTTTCCTGAGCTGCAAAATGGGGTGATAATTGGAATTAGCTAATTCAGTGCTTAGAAAATGCTCTGGAATCTTTACCTCAAGGCGTATGGCCTGATTGAGAAAACAAGAAAGGACTCCACTTGTTGTTGTTTTAGGAGATTATTTCCCCCATTGGATACAAGAGGAGAATTGCAGATGTCCATTGCATGCACTTAAGTCAAGAAGGCCGAGCTGAGCTGGTGGCAAAGCTCAGGGGCACGATGCTTGCCTAGCAAGCTTGAGTCTCTGGCATCCATCCTTAGCACGACACACAAAACCCAAACTCAAAAGAAGGTCGAGCGCAGGTCCATAAGCCAAACTGGAGGTATCCAGTGGAGAATGATATAAAAACTAACTTTGCTACCTCCTGCCTATGTGACTCTGGGAGCCATCTCAAATCCCCCTGCATCTTGGCTTAACTATGTCAAAGGCCACACGGGGAAAGTAACAGGGTTTTCAGAGCCCAATCATCTCCCAATCTATTTCCCTTCCCTTCCTTGCTAGGGTCCTCTCAGTAGTAACTCAATGACTTTGTTGTCATTATTTGACTAACTTGGAATTTTTTTTAAATCAAACACTCACACACATATATACATAAACACATATATGTTTTCTTTTGGACCTACATATGTGTGTGTGTGTGTGTGTTCTCTTTGGAACATTTATGAAGGACACAGAAACAAGAACAAAATACAACCTACAATCCTACCACCAAGTGACCGCCATTAACGTTTCTATGTGAAACCCTTGTTCCTGTGTCTTGGTCTCTGTCTCTGTTTCGTTTATATACTTGTATATTTTTACTAAAGGGCCTGTTGTGTAGCCTACATTGTTCACTTAATATGTCTAGCCCCTCTATTAATTACGTTCTATGTCAATAAATAGTCTTCTACAACATGGTTTTAATGGTTGTGTAATCTTCCATTTCTTGAATGTACTATCACTGACCATCATAAAAATGCTACTTTATTTCCAGTTTTTGTTTTGTTTTGTTTTTGTTGGTTGTGGGGCCTGAACTCTGGGCCTGGGCACTGTCCCTCAGCTCTTCAGCTCAAGGCCAGTGCTCTACCACTTGAGCCACAGCGCCATTCCTGACTTTTTCTGCTTATGTGGTCTGAGGAATCAAACCCAGGGTCTCATGCATGCAAGGCAAGCACTCTACTACTGAGCCACTTTCCCAGCCCTAGTTCCAGTTTTTATATGCAACAGTGAAGAGTTTATGAGACTGAAATCTATATTGCAGTATATATTAAACTGGATATAATTTGAAAACAATGAAATAGCAAATCAGCTGTAGCATGTTTGTGCAAATTACAGTGTATGTCTTCTTCTTCTTTTGAATATTTTTATTTTCTTCAAGTAGTGGTACAAAGGAGTTGCTATTCAACAGAATAGTTTAGTGTCTTTCTTCTTTAGCCATCAATTCTGTCCATAAAAGAGGGAGATTGGCTCATGTCTATATCCTTATCATGTCTTGAATTTTCTTTTATTATTGTCTATGTCCCTGATGTAATCAGTTCATTTACATGTACCAGGCTGGGCTACTAATTTATCAGTCACTGAGCTAGAATATTTTGATTTATATATATTATATTCTTGTCTTGCTACATCCAACGGGACAAATTTTACTTTTCATCAAAGAAACATAGGTCACTAAGAGCATTTGGGCACTCTCTGTTATATGCAGATTTCTAACATTTCTGATATTTGGACTGTTCTATTCTCTTCTTAAGTAGGGCCAGGAAAGAAGATAGAATTTGGTGTGGCATAAGGAAGAAGAATGGAATTCTATGCCACTTTTATGGCATAAGGAAGGAGAATGGAATTCTATGCCACTTTATAAGTAGATGGAAACTATACACATATACACTATATGTGTACACACACATACACATATGAAATCAACATTTTAGAAACATCTATTTTATAAATATCATATACATTTAGGGGATGTGTATAAATATCCTTCAAAACATATATATGTGTAGATTATGGGTATATAAAATGCTTTCAATATTTTCAGAGCTCAATTTTTCCCTCTGAATACTTGTCATAGTGAATTAAAATGCATGGATTCCTAAATGGACCCACTGGGCAATAACAAGTCTCCATGTGTCCCTCCACCTCTTCTTCTAAGGTTCCAGTCAACTGAAGACTTCTGGCAATCCTAGATTTACAACTCAGCAAGATTAAACAGTTTACGGTTATTTATGACAGCCAAGCTGGGTCTTCCACATTGACATCTGTCACTTCACATTTGAGAGACTGCAGAGAGAGAGAGAGAGAGAGAGAGAGAGAGAAAGAATGCCTCCTAACCAAACATTCATCTGGGCAGGGCTGCAAGAACAGGCCCCTGACAGACATCACGAAGATGCTCAGGAGCAGGAAAGCTCCCGCAGCTGTGCATTTTCAGACTGCTTAGCAGATTAGCCTGGATTCCTGCAGCCTCCACAGGGTCTGATGCTCTCAGTAATCTCCCACATGGCCCAGTCCATTGGGTTTGAAAATCCTCGTGAAATGAGCAAATTAAGAACCATTTCGTTTCAGGAAAGGGGGCAGTGGGGAGCCCCAGAAAAGCTGATGACAGAAAAGCATGACATTGGCCTGGCTCCTCCATTACAGAAAGCCACACACAGACCATCCTTTGGGCTGAGTTAGTGAGTGCAGCTGCTGGCACCTCCAGGACCCTAGAAGGGTGGATGTGCGTGTGTGGAAGGGGCCACAACATGCCTTCCACAGATGCCACCCAGCCTCCCCAGCAGCATGGAGAAAAGCCAAGTGTCAAGAGGGAGCCATACCCAAGCAACTGGAGCCATTACATCAGCACGCACCTTCTGGGAGAAAAACTGCTAAGACTAAAAATAATAATACACATGTCTTTTTATTCTAATCAGAAGCGAATTATGCGGGCAACGATTGTGTCCTAGGAATAAAAGTAAGTCTTAATAACTCATCGCTATGTTTCATCCTCCCCCAAATAGCCTGGGAGGTGTGGAGGAAGGATTCTTATTTTCCCTACTTTTGTTTTCATTGTGTGTGTGTGTGTGTGTCATTAGTGGGACTTGAACTCAGGGCCCCCATGCACTTGCTTAGCTTTCTAGCTCAAGGCTAATCATCCCTTGAGCCACTTCCATATTTTCCCTATTTTTTAATAAAGAATTAAATATCATGCAAGAAGCAGTACCGGGGTTCAAGTGCACGGCCTGGTTTGCCTGTAATCCTAGTTACTTAGGAAATACAGATAAGATGCAGTTTAAGGCCACCCCAGGGCAATCAGTATTTCATGGGATTCCATCTCAAACATTTTTAAGGTGCAGTGGCACATGCCTAGCATCCTAGTGACATGATGAAGCACAGATAAAAGGATCTAAGCTCAAGTCTGCCTAGGCAGAGAGCAAGACACTGCTTCTAAAAAGAAGGGATGGAGGTATGGTTCAAGTGGTAGAGTACCTACCTTGCAAGCACAGACCCTGAGTTCAACTAGTGTAGTAAAACAAGAGAAAGAGAAGGAAGGGGGGGAAGGGAGAGAGAGAGAGAACATATAGGCTCAGGTGATCCTCCTGCTTCAGCGCCCTGAGTAGGTGGGAGAGAACACAGGTATATGTCACTATACCAGACTACTTTCATTATTTTTATTGATATATTTAATTATGAAAGTGATATATATGCATGTGACTGTGTTAATGAAGACAAGTGTATAAAGTAGACAGACAAGGATTCACTTCCCCACCACACACACACACAGACACACACACACACACACACACACACACACTGTGGACTAGTTTGTTCTTTCAGCCCTACATTCTGTTTCTTCCTTTTATAAACAAAAGTGAGATGAAGGTATATGTAATCTTCCCCTAAGTGCTTTTTCCAGCTAGCAGTGATCATTCACATCATTTTCATACCACATATAGATGCATCTCCTTTGTGTGTAATTTTAGTGGTGTCGATTGTGATTGTTCTAAGTTATATACCTGTTCTCCATAACCGAACATTATAAATTGCTTCTGAGTTTTTCCTTACAAAAATGCTTACGTGAATACAGTTATTAATATAGTTTTATATGTTTGTGCTAGACAACCAACAGGACAGTTTATAAGACTACAGAATTTCTGGGATATATGCTGTCAAGCTGTCTAACAAAAAAATCTGTGTCTATCTAACCAACAATGTAAAACAAACATGATTATTTTCCAAAAGCTATACTAACTGTTGGTATTTTCAAAAAGAAAAGGTATATATCAATTCACTTCTTATTAATATGTATTTGGTTATTGATGTGGCTGGTCACATTTTTATGTGTTTGTCACTAACATTTGTATAAATTGCTTTTCGTCTTGATTCAGAAGAATTTTGTATACATTGTAGATATGAGCCATTTGTAAAACTTACCTCCCTGTATTTTCTGAGATCTTTCATCCAATAGAATCAACTGGAGATCCCTAAATGCAAATACCCCAGATACTCCTAGCTAAAACTCAGGCTCTTATTAGAGGGAAAGAATAGAAAGGCAGTCATTTAATACTGTATTTGCTCAAAATGTCCAGGAAGGGAAAAAATACTTGAGAGTTGAATGTTTATGAAATTTTCTCTCTTCTTTCTTTATTTTTCTTTTCTATCTTTTCTTCCTTTCTTCGCCTTTTTCTTCTTTTCATGTGTGTGTGTGTGTGTGTGTGTGTGTGTGTAAGTGTGTGTGTATGTGCATGCACATGTGTGTGCATATGCACATCCCAGTACTAGGACTTAAACTCAGGACCTACGCACTGTCCTTTAGCTTTTTTGCTCAAGGCTGGCACTCTACCACCTGAGCCACAACTCCACTTCCAGCTTTTCTTTTTGATGATTAAATAGAGATAAAAGATAAAAGACTCATGGACTTTCCTGCCCAGGTTGGTTTAGAACAGTGATCCTCAGATTTCAGCCTGCTGAGTAGCTAGTTATGAGTACAGCAGTAAGCTACCAGCACTTGGCTATCCGAAGTTTCTCTTAATAAAGATATATACATTACTCTAAAAGCTGATATCACTAAAGATGTAAAAGGTGAAAAATATTGCTACCTCTTATTCGTAGCTAACAGTCAAATCAGGCAAAAGGATCTAAAACTCTCTTTTGTCTGTATAAGCATAAGCAGTAAGACTGTTTTCAAGTTAGCTCTCAAGAGCATGGGCTGAAGAGTAAAATTGAAGCTTTAGTTTTCTACCTTCAATTTTAAAATCCTAGAGCAAATTAGACCCATTTTCCCACCTTTAATTCCCAAGTAATCTTGTTAAAATCCTATTAAAGTGCATGATTTCACATTACTGTTGTCCATCCAAAGTATATACAGGACCCAAAAATGAGAGTTGAGGTTGATGGATCCAATACATATTCCAAAAAAGTGTGTTCTAACTTCCACAGCTCAAGGCTACACAGAAACTAGCAAACTCCCAGAGTTCACAAAGGGCCCCAAAGCAAACAGATGTTTTATAGGGAAAAAAAATCTTAGGGCAAGTTTCACACATAACGTTACTGATGTGTGTCTGCCTTTTCAACAAACATCATTATGTTTTATCACAAGATTTAATAAAGCAGCTTAGTTAAAAATGCCATCTGGGTCTCTGGACACATTAACCAAAGCCTAAAATAACCACCCTAGCAACTGGGAGGGCCCAGCTGTTCGTAAAACCTCTCCCACTTCTTCTACTTCCCCATAAAATGAGTGAATGAAGACTAGAGATTAAAAGTGTCAAGAATGTCCTGACACAAACAGGGAGATGGATGGAACCAAGGGCTCCCTAAAATTTGCTATTGCTTACATAACAGATTTCCTAGTTCCACACAAGTCAGGGTGGAGGATTCAGAAAAAGAAGCCAAGTAAAGTATGGAAGGCTCCTTAAGAGTTTTCTTCTGTATTTGAGAACCTACTCTCCCTTATGTCTGGTTGCAAGATCTCATTCTGTCAGCTACTTCTGTAGTAAATAATAGGAACAATACAGAGTAATCACCGCCCAGATCAAGAACTATTGTGTACATAAATTGCTTTGTTAAATGGTGAAAATTCAATAACTTAAAAATTAAGAAAAATGAGGGTAGGGGTGAGGTGGGAGGGATGGGTAAAACTATTAAAAGAGGTGCCATTGATCAAGAGGTACCGTATTCATAAACTGCTCTGTTGAGTGGAAATTCCTTTGTACCACTACTTAAAGAAAATAAAAATATTCGCAAAAAAACCATAATAATGTAATGAAAAACTACTCTTCTGGGATTAAAAAAAAAACATTGTCCCTAGAATGAGAAGTCTGCAAATTATAATTTTAGTTTTTAAGGTGGAGCAAGTTTGAGATTTCATCATAATTCTGCCTTCTTTGTGAAACTAAGCTATAAATTGCTAAACTATTTGTCAAGCTCAGTTCAATACGGCAATTTACTGCATTGCAATTTGCAGCAGAAGTCTAGAAATCCTATAACCAAAGTACAACATATTTTGAACAAACTATCACATATTGTCCATAGCAAAATAAGGGACAAAATCTTGAACCCCAGAAGCCCAGGTTTCCACACGCATCAATGGATGTTAAAACACCTGTGTTCCTCTCTGCTGCATACTTGCCCTACTCCCGGCCTGCCACCCGCCACCAGAGCTTACTTTGTTTCAACTTCCAATCTTGAGTTCTGTGTCTTTGGAGCTACATCAAGATTTTTTCCCCAGATAGTTCTAGCAAATGCCAAACTGAGTATATTCCTGGCCATTTGGAATCGTATATAACCTAGGCAAGCATCTATCTGTCTGGATGACAAACCAAGCTCCCAAAGCCCCAGCTAAGCCAGCCCTCCTCAGCTTGCACCTTTCAAAGGCTTTACTGACAAAGACAAGTTAGCAGAGTCATAAATTGTACAGTCTGATATGATTATCTTTGCTGATCACCATGTGGGCAGTTCAATGCATGGAACAGATGCTTGCCAAGGGACCCCACTACCACTTATGCCCAATACATACAATCAAATTATAATTAGCTGAGATATCTTTAGTTGATCATAACAATATTCATTTATATTTGGGGATACTTGTCAAGGTCTGAGTATAAGATATATTCCCCCAAAGGCTTGGGGTGCTGGGGCTTGGTTGTCAGCTGACAGACATTGGGGAAGTAATTGGATCCTGAGATCTCAGACTTGATCAACGGTTAATTCCTTGATGGATTCATAACGTGATGGCATTTGGGAGAATGTTCTGGAAAGATGTACCTTGTCCCTGGTCTGCCTGTCTGTCTGCCCCCCCCCCTCTCCTCTTTTCTGGTAACATGAGGTGAGGAACTTTGGCTTGCTACACACTCCCAATGCCATGATGCTCTGCCTCTTGCCAGGCCCACAGCAATGGACTCAATCAACCATGATCTGCAACCTCTGCAACTGTAAGGCAAATTAAATCCTTCCTCCAGCTTTAAGTTTATCTCAAGTACAGTGTCCTTTCTACTGCACACGTTTACAATGTATTTCACATACAGTACTTTATTTGATTCAAGAAAAAATTAGTGATGCTATCATATCCAACTTACTGATGGAGAAACACGTGTTTTCTAGGTATGTCAAGAGGCTAAAGCATCTGCCCTCAAACTGTGTCACAGACTAACCAAAACAGGCCACCAACCTGATGCAAAGCTCTGTCTACTGATCCTAATACCTCATTGTTACATTAAGAAATCTGGCTCAGTCAGGTGCCAGTGGCTCATACTTGTAATCCTAGCTAATCAGGAGGCTGAGATCAGAGGATTGTGGCTTAAAGCCAGCGCAGGCAGGAAAGTCCAAGAGACTCTTATGTCCAATTAACCACCAGAAAACCAGAAGCAAAGCTGTGGCTCAAAGTGGTAGAGGGCTAGCCTTGAGTGAAAAAGCTCAGGGACAGCACCCAGACCCTTGTTTCAAGCTCCATGACTGATAAAAGGAAGAAAAGAAAAGAAGAGAAGAGAAATAAACCTGGATTGGATTTGCCAAAAGTATATTTGAAGTACTCAATGATCTAACTTTATTTAACATATGATTGCTTTGGGATTTAATAGTCCACCTCCATTTATTAAAACACACAAACAGATTTGTGTGTGATTTGAAATGCTAAGTTATAGAGATGTGCAGTCCAATAGAGTAGCTAGTAACCAATTTTGATTTCTATTTTATGTAGTTAAAATTAAATGCACAAATCTAGTTCTTCAGTCATACTACCAAAATTTCGACTATTCGAAATCCACAATTGGCTAGAGCCTTAGACAGGGCAGATTCTACTGGATAGTAATGTAAAGTGTCATATCAAGAGAAACAAGACTTTAGAAAAAGCCAGAAAAACCAAGACAGACCAAAGTGCTGTCACCTGCTGATATTAAAGGTAGTTTATGGCTGATAAAGAAGATTGCAATAGAGGGGAAAACCAGGAGACTGCTCTTAGCTGCATACCTATCTGCCCAGATAAAAGGCAAAGCTAATTTTATAGCAGATAGGTTGCATTTGGTTCTTAAACTCTAAGAGATTAGAATGAATTGTTACATAAAGTAGCCACTGAAGAGGATCTGAAGCAGACTGAAATAGAACTAGGTTCAAAATGAAACTTCACTAGCTTCTAATTTATTTAAATACAATTTACATTTTATACCTAACAGCTATGTTTCATTCATTCTATATAATATGGTATCAATTTTGTACCTTTAAAGAGAAGTTAAAATAGTATAGGGGTTGTTTTTAGATAAATTCATGTATCATCAAAAGAACTATAAAAATCAGGATTAAGAGTAGCTCAGTGGTAGAGCACTTGATCAACATTCATAAAGTGTTAAATTTGATCCTAGGTGCCACTAACAAAAAAAGGTAAGTAATATATTCTCATTCGTTCATGGATCCACTGAAACTGAACACATAAAAACCTAATCATCTAGAGTGGTAGTCCAAAAAGTGAAACAAAAATTCTACCAAATCTTTTTACTTCAAAAATAGGTAATTTAAAAAGAGAAAGAAAGCCAGGTACTGGTGGCTCACATCTGTAATCTTAGCTGCTCAGAAGACAGCTCTAAGGACTGTGGTTCAGAGCCAGCCTAGGCAAGAAAGTCCAAGAGACTCTTATCTCCAATTAACCACCAGAAAACCAGAAGTGGAGCTGTGGCTCAAAGTGGTAGAGTGCTAGCCTTGAGCAAGAGAACCCAGGAAGAGTGCCCAAGCCCTGAGTTCAAGCCCCACAACCAACAAAAACAGAGAAAGAGATAAAACAATCTGCCTTTACATAAGGAACTATGGATTAGGATAACCAAATATTCCAGCTGTGAGGAAAATGGCTGGCTTATAAGAAAAGCCTAGATAATGGAATGATGGGAATTGGAAAATCATCATTCTGAAACCCCTACTGAAATAATCAACTCAATCAATGATCGTTAGGGAATGCTTAAAACAATGGGTTAAAGGTAGATCAAGAACTGAACATGCACACGGTATAAAGTTGAACACACAGGAGTTGGGAATTTAGTTCCGTGGAAGAGTACTTGCTAGTTCTCAGCTCTGAAAAAAAGAAGTTGAAAACCCATATACTACAGGCTGGACCCAAGGGAGAAAGTAGTGGAGGATATGGTAACCAACTCTAACTGCAATCATTCAGCATCACTAATCCTGGCATGTGAGTTGTAATTTGTCATTCTATCTTTCATGAGAATTACTAGGTTAAATTTGAGTATTTTAAGCATTATTAATTGATATATGCTAACTCCTAAAACAGACTAGACCTTTAAAATTAAGAAATGAGTTTAGCCAAGGCAGTGGTAAATCACGCCTTTGATTCTAGCTACCCTGAAAGCTGAGATCTGAGGGCTGAGGCTCTAAACCAGCCAGGGTTAAACAAATCTTTGAGACCCATCTCCAAATAGCCTGCAAAAACTCAGAACTGGAAATATGGTTCAAGTGTTAGGACACCAGACCTGAGCGAAAAAGCCATGTGACAATAAGAGGCCCTGAGACCAAGCCTCTATACTCGCATATACAAAAGGGAGAGGAAGGGAGGATTATCCGAGAACCATTGGAGTAAGAAGTGAAAAGAATCTTACAGGTAAAATAGACCAAAAAGTAAAAGAGCACAGTAATAATTTGGCTATGCAACTACATAACTATGCCTTAAAAAAATTTAAAAAAGTCCCCTGACCCCTAACAAATACTTCTCAGGCTCTGTTTCTCTAGCTTCCCTGGGGAGAGGGAGAGGTGTGGAACTAGCCCAAAAGTGTCACAGTTCTCCCAAGATTCGCTATTCTCCATCATTCCACAGAAATAGCTTGATCCGAAAGGAGTAAAAGACTATCAGCCTCTCTCCAACCCCCTGACTAAGGGAACATTCATCAACCGCAGGTAAAAGAGCCAGAGGTAAGACACAAGTCCGAATCGGTGGCATCATTCTTGGCTGGAGTCAAAAACCGTAATTCCAGCATCCACCCTAACACCACAGGTCAATGTATTATTATTATTATTACTATTATTATTATTTCAGACTCATTTATCCATCTCTAAGGGAGATTTCGTTCGAAGGACAATTTCCTGGGTATGAAGTTACTGTAGGATGGAAGTTCTTTTTTAATACAGTATTTCCCCCTAAATAAGTCACAGACCCCCTCTAGCTGGACAGTGGTCCTTGAGATGGGAGATTTGGGGAGGAAGGAAATGGTACTGGGAAGGGGATTTCGGCCAAGAGGCGGCAGGTGGGGAAGGAGATAAAAAAAAAAACAAGGTCAGGGCCTTCTGATGGCAAAGGTCGTGGGAGAAAGAAGAGAGGCGAGAAGGCGCAGGAACGCTGAAAAAGAGGCCGAGGCATGCCTTACTTGCCCATGCCAAATGGGAAGTTGGGAACTGCGTTAGAGCAAGCCAGGGCAGATTGCATTTCACACCAGATAGAGACCAGCCTCCCTCCCCGCGCCCGACCTACCCCACGGATCCGCTCCATCCCGCCCGGGTCAAAGCCAATGGGGGAAACAACCAGAAAAGTCCCCCAGGCTCTGTTCTTGCCAAATAGCTCACGAATGGGCACCCTGTGTGTGTGTGTGTGTGTGTGTGTGTGTGTGTGTGTGTGTGTGTGTGTGTGTGTGTGTGTGTGTGTGTGTGTGTTCAAATGGACAGAGCCACCATCGGATGGTCGCCAAAGGGACCAGGCGCCTGAGAAACTCTGCTGGGAAATTCCAAATCGAGGTGGGTGGCGAGGGTGGGTATCGAACCAGTGGCGCGGGCCAGGCTTAAAACCCAGCCCCACAGAATAAAATGCAACAAATAAAGGGGGATTAAAGAAGAGACCAGGGGAACGACAACCGAGCAGGTGCGGGGAGAGGGATCCGAGCTTGGGGGTGGACACCGGGTGGGCCACGAGTCGCCCCACCATCCAGAGCTGGAGAACATGAGTGAGAGGCGGGGAGGGGGCCGGGGGGACCCGAAGATGGTGAGACCGCCACCCCGCGCCCCGTCCCGGGGCGTCCGCGCCACTCACCCCGTTGGCGGCCGCCATCTGCACCACGATCTCGGTGGCCGTCTTGCTGAAGTACCTGCCGTCGCTGCCCACCACCATGGTGCAGCCCTGGCGGTCGCGCAGGTCGATGGACGACAGCACGCTCTGGATGAAGTTGGGCAGGTAGTTGCGCTGGCCCTCGAAGAGGCCGGTGGGCCGCCGCAGCCCCCCGCCGCCCGCCGGCCGCTGGTCTTCGTAGGGCGCCGTGGGCACGGTCAGCACGGGGATGGGGCTCCCCTCCATCGCGCTGCCCCGCCTCTGGTTCGGGTCCTGCCGCCGGCTCCCGGAGCCACAGGCGATCCGATCGGTCTGCGGCGCACCCCACCGGGCCCGGCCCGGCGCGCCGGACTCCGCCTCGCGCCCGCCCCCTCCCCAGCCGCCCTCCCACCCCACCCACCCTCCTCCTCTCGGAGCGCTGTCCCGAGGCCCGGGGCCACCCCAGCCGCTGGGTCCCTCCTTCCCCTCTTCAAGCCGATCGCCGGCCCGAGCTGGCTTTCGTTTCTTTCCCTCGGCTGCTCTCACTTTTGGACTGTTCTAGGGCCAGCCTGCCATCCCTCCCGGGACCAGGCCCCCTGGTGGCTTCCCCCCCCCTCCGCCCCCCAGACACTCCCTGGGCAAGAAAATAGCTTGGGGGGGGGTGAGCTTGAGCAGAGTCCGCGGGGACCTCCCACACCCTCCCCCCCAGCACCCCGAGAGCGCGCGGAGCAGTGGACACGCACAAGTTTCTCTCTTGACACCAGGGGGTTGAACACTTTTGCCACCAGCAAACAGCCCTAGCCAAAAATAACCCTGGAAAGGCGAGCTGAGAATTGTTATCTTCTGCCAGAGGTGAAACTGGAGGCTGTGTGTGTGTGTGTGTGTGTTGTGTGAGTGTATATGCACACGCACCGCTGCCATTTGTTGCAGGGAATCACACACTGTCAAAGTCCTTCCATCCTGGAACCTACTCAGATGTATTTGCTTGTTTATTTGTTGTGGTGGTTGCAACAGACCCAGATTTTCTTAGCCTAGCCTTGCTCACTCTCCTCCCCCACCTGCTGAAGAAGCAGTCTTCCTTCCACGTTGAACTCTTCTCCCAAGCCATCACAAGTGGCTGGAAGCCCTTTTAATGGCTTGCCGAGAGTGACAGAGTTATGGGAAAAACAAAAGCTAGGTACCAAGTACTAAATAGGCTGTCTGACAGTGTGCTAGATCCTTTCCTGAACATATGTCAGGAAATGGAGACTTACTTTCTCTCCATAATTCCTGCCTGAAGTCCAACACCAAGAAAATCTCCATAGAATTTCATCCAAAGGAACAAAAACTCATTTTCATGTGTGTGTGTGCGCGCGTGCTTGTCCTAGGTGCTGTCTCTGAGCTTTTTAGCTCAAGACTAGCACTCTACCACTTGAGCCATAGCTGCATTTCTGGCTTTCCTGCCTGGCCTGGCTTCCAAACTGATCCTCAGATCTCAGCTTCCTGAATAGCCAGGATTATAGGCATGAGCCAGCTGGTCCTGGTTAAGAAATCATTCTTCTCTTTGCCTCTATCTCCTGTTAGTTCTAAGACAGCGTTGTACCCATGGAAGCTATTGTTCAAAACTTTGCTGCTCTCCTTGCTTCTCTGCTCTCCAAATATCTATGTCCTGGGAACACAGAGGGCTTGCTCCAGGGTTGTAAAGCATTTGTTCATAGTATGGTAACTATGAGTAGTAACTCATAGCCATGGTATAGGTTTTGCATCTGGGTTTTCTTTAGAGGCTAAAACCCATGGAAAGAAGTAGGAATGATATGCATACTACCCTCATTTCAGTTTTTTATTGTGATGTACAGAGGGGTTACACTTATATAAGTCAGGTAAAGAGTGCATTTCTTTTTGGACAATGGCATTCCTTCCCTTGCTCTCTGCCAGTTTTCCCCTCCCATCCCCACCCACAATTGTATAGTATCTAGTGAGTACCACTGCTGCATTTGTTTACCTTTTTCCCCTCTATTTCTGTGCCTACTCCTTTATTCTCCCCAAAACAGATAAACTTATACACAGGATAAAAGGTACCAAAAACAAAAACAGTGACGAGAGAAAAATACACAAAAACAAACATAAAAAAACTCTTATTTCTATTTCTCGGGGTTCATTTCAATAAATATCACTTTATATGATCATATGCACATAACTATTGAGCCTTTGTGATGGTTTCCTAAGAGTGTCCTCCTTTGGTTGTAAGGCCAAGGACCTCTAGCCAGCAAGCACGACATTTGCAATCAGCCCAAATTCCTGGGTTCCCTCTCTTTTTTATTAATAGCACTGAAGCCTGGAAGGGAAACCCTGAAACTAATAACTGAGATCTACCAGGACATCTCAGCCGTGGTCTTAATCAGTAAAGAGTGTGGGTGTTTTCCTTGGGGGAGGGGTATGATGGAGTAGGAAAGAGACATGGGTCAAAGAGTACAATATTTGTGTTTCATTTTCTGAGCTATATTGCACAACATGTAACCATAGTTAAGAAGAACATTTCAGAATTGCTATGAAGATGAATCAAATGCCTCCCTACAGGGAGGGAGGAGCTATTTCAGATGACAGATAGGTTAGTTCGCTTGAGTTAATCATTCCACATTGCATGCATACATCATAACATTGTACTGTTATACTAAAAATATATGCTGTCATAATTCATTGATTCATAATGTTCATAAAGAATACTGGGGAGGGGAGGTATTAGTTTTCCTCTCCTCTCAAGTCAGCCTCCTAGCGTCTACCCCTCTAAAGTCCCTATCTTTATACGGCTGGGTTAGCATTTTGGTTCAGCACCGAATAGGTTCTTCAGGGGACATTAAACACATCTCTATAGTGCAGGATTTCGTAAATCACTTTCTAATGTCATTTCATTTATAAAGAAAGACAGTGTGAGTCTTGTGAGAAGAATGGATGTGATGAGTTCTCTACCCCAGGAAAGGGAGAGATGCAACCATCTCCCCTCACAAGAGTTTCCACGTAGGCCCATGTCTCTCGACTTGCTGCGCCTCCTTCTCCTACCATCACAGCCATTCTTCCTTCCACTGGAGACAGGGCAATAATGTTAGCTATCTACTCGTAGTCATCAACTTCATATATGTCGTTATTATCGCTATTTCCTACCATAAAGCAAGAGTTAACTTTATATCTTTATAGACCACTATAGTCCTGAAGGACCTTTAGGCAGATGAGATATTCTACAAAAATTGAGTTTCTTTATCAGAGTTTTGTTTTTGTTGTTTTTACTGTGGAAACTCAAAGGTACAAAAAAAGGAGTTGTCAGCTAAAAATATCTCTCTTCAAAGCTGCCTCTCCTTTCTTTCTTTCTTTCTTTCTTTCTTTCTTTCTTTCTTTCTTTCTTTCTTTCTTTCTTTCTTTCTTTCTTTCTTTCTTTCTTTCTTTCTTTCTTTCTCTTTCTTATTTATTTATTTTTGCCAGTCTTCAGACTTGAACTCCAGGCCTGAGCACTGTCCCTGCATTTTCATGCTCAAAGCTAATGGCTCTACCATTTGAGGCACAGCTCCATTTCTGGCTTTTTGTGGTTAATTGGAGAGAAGTGTCTCATGGATTGTCCTGCCCAAGCTGGCTTCAAACCAAGATCCACAGATCTCAACCTCCTAAGTAGCTAGGATCACAGGCATGAGCCATAGGCACCCAGCTCTGCCTCTGAATTTTAACGGGTTCATTTGAATGAATTTGTCACAGTGATAGAGAAAGAAAGCTGAGAAGGTCTCAGATAAGAAAGGCCTCCCTCAGAGATGCTAGCTGGTAAAATGAGAAGGCTGGATTTCACCAGGATTCCCAAAGGGCTTTCCCTAGAACAGTGGACTCTTCCAAAGTTGCTCAGGCCAGAGCATCAATGCTGAATAACATTTTACCTCCAGACACTCTGTCCACTCTTGGAGCCCATCAATGCACATTGTCATGGGACTCCTTCTGAGAGGCGGTGGAGAGACAACGCCAGCTTCATGTCGCTAAACCTAGTATTTCTCAACCTAAGCTTACCTGTCTGTTTTGCTTAAGAGAACTAGACAAGCCCCATAATTGCTGACCCAGCCTCTAGGCCCTCAGCAAGCTAGCTTGGGGATAAATCTGTGTTTCTAGTTCTCAGGGGCTACTCACTCCTGTGTGCCAAGCTCTGAGCGTCTCTGCAGCCACAGAGCTGATGAAGGAAGGTAACTTTAGGACGACACCAGTATCATGCATTCTGTCTGTACTCTCTCCCCTCTCCCCTGCCTGCAGGGAAACATCTGTTTGGGTTACAGTAGCTATGTGCCCCTGCTGAGTCACAGTCTACTTCTGGGCACACAGGGAATGTTAACAACATGCTGTTGACTCACTGACTCTAAGAGCAGAAGAAATGCCAAAAGTGCAGGGCAGGAGGCAGAAAGGCAAGTGGAAAAATATCTCAGGGCAGGCTTCCAAGGACGCTCTGGTTTGTTGTTTTTACAATCTGTCCAAACACCTTCTGATGACAGATATATACATTTATATATGTGAATTGACATAGATCACACATAGCATATGTATATAATATATAATGTATCACACACATAGTTTTATATAAAAATTTATATTATCTATGATAGGTTATAGATAATAATATATATTATATATGTATTATATAAGCCATATAATACATATATTAACCATATATATGTCATATATTATATACTATATAATATATGAAATCATTTAATATATGTACTACAATATAAAACATCTATAAGTATTATATTTTACATATGACACATATACATGATTATATATGCTACATATACATATTTGTATGATACATATTTGTATATGATATGTTATATACATTATACATTGCATACAATATATATACAATATAAATACAATATACAATATATACATTATATACAAAATTATATACAGGGTTGGGAAGGTGGCTCAGTGGTAGAGGGCTTGCCTTGCATGCTTGAGGCCCTGGGTTCTATTCTTCAGCACCACATAAGCAAAAAAGAAAAAAGCCGGAAGTGGCGCTGTGACTCAAGTGGTAGAGCACTAGCCTTGAGCTGAAGAGCTGAGGGACAGCGCCCAGGCCCAGAGTTCAGGCCCCACGACCGGACCCAAAAAAAATAAAAAAATTATATACAATTATGTATATGCATCATATTGTATACATGTATGTATATAACACACATATTAGAATACATATACTATATATATTAATTATATATGTTATACAAAGTATATATTATTCCATTATATATAACATCATATAATTATTCTATTATATATAATTATATGTATTATGTATTTATTAATATTATATATGTTATACATTACTATATATTAATATCATTCATAATATTTTATAAAATATTAATATATTATGAGATGATATACATGTTATATATTATATATAATTATTATACATAATACATAATTATAATATAATCGATATATATAATTTATAACATATCTTATATATTATATAATGTTATATATTATATTGTATATTATAATATTTATCATCATTATAATAATTATAATGAATATATAATAAATTGTAATTATAAGATAATTACATATAATATACATAATATATTATAATTTATTCTATTTCATATTATAAATATATTATTCTATTATATATGTGTAATACATATATAATATGTATTGTATAATATATTGTATATTTTAATATATGTAAAACATGTATAATGCATATCGTATGTAATATTTATGACATATATTTCAATGAAAGTGGCTGCCTTTCTCATTCCTTCACTGTAATGCCACTAAATATTAGTAGATAATAAAAGTGTATATCATTCTTATTTTGTAAATGGTGTACACTTGTCTCCATGTTCTTTCACCCAAGCCTTCATTCATCAATGGCCACCACTTGCCTGGCCTGAACAGCTTGGTTACCCACCTTAATGCTGCTTCTACTTTGGTAAACTCACATAATGCTGCCTACCTCATAAGCTCATGGTCACACGCAAAGAGCTGCTATGTGAGAGTTGCCTGCATAGCGCCTGTACCTCAGGTTTAATTGGTGAAGCAATTGCTGTTTTGTTGTATTACTAAAATACTGCTATTATAATTATCGTGTTACTATTACCAAAATAGTAATTATTAATTTTCCATGCCCTATATAGTACCCAGAAAGATCAATGGTACAGGATAATGAATTATTAAAAATTTTTAGAAAACAGTCTCATCCAAATTCTTTATTTTTTTAGCCAGGCCCCAGTGGCTCATGCCTGTAATCCTAGCTACTTAGGAGGCTGACGTCTGAGGATCACGGTTCAAAGCTAACCGGAGTAAGAAAGTCTGTGAGACGCTTATCTCCAATAAACTACTCAGAAAAAGCTGGAAGTAGCACTATGGCTCAAGTGTTAGAGCCCTAGCCTTGAGCACAAAGAGGCCTGAGGACAGAGCCCGGACCCTGAGTTCAAGCCCTAGGACTGACCAAAACAAAAACCAAAACAAGAAAAACAAAGTTTTTGTTTGTTTGTTTTTGTGCTATTCTGGGGCTTGAATTCCAGGCGTGGGCACAATCCCTGATGGTTTGGGTTTGCTCAAGGCTAAGGTTCCACCACTTGAGCCACAAAGTCCACTTGCTGCTTTTTGATGATTAATTGGAGGTAAGAGTCACTCAATTTCCTGCCTAGGCTGGCTTCTAACTGAAGTCCTCAGATCTCACCCTCCTGAGTAACTAGGATTGTAGGCATGAGCCCCTGTTTCTCTATATATTTTAAATAGATGAACTGTTTCCAAAGGCTTTCAAAAGAAATATAATTTAGATCACAATTAAAAAGGAGGTACGTATTCCACATTTAACTTAAATTACACTTTATTTAGTCACTTGTACTCTTTGCCTACATAGAATTTTCCTCAGATGATTTTTGTGTTTGAGCGTTTGAAGGGGCCCCAAATATATGGCTAATCTCAGTATAAATATTTTAACATTCCTATGTAAATAAGTTTTTTAAAAACTGTTTTCTATTCATCTTTGTCATGGAGTTGATTAGCAACTATATGCCTCACAAGCCAAGTATTCCTGCCTTATTGATAGCTTTTGTTCAGCAATGAGATGTGGGTACATTTGCATGAGTAAGCATGAAATACTGTATTCTTAGGAGCAGAATGGCCAGATGAGTTTGTACATAGATATCATCCTGCCTTTCTCCAGTTCAGCTGGGCCTGGCTCAGGTTTTACACCCCCACAATCCCCTGGGCCCTACCTGGCCAACTTTCTCCACTAGATCTTAATAGGCTTTCTTCATTCCATCAGCACAGCTAAGTGAGGACGCATTCATTTGAAAATCCATTCGAGAGATGGCAGAAGTGCAGCCCAACACATTGTAACCTAAGTTTTCTGAACACCCACTTTTCATTCAAGACCTGGGCAATGGTGGAAGTTCATTGGTGATCCTTTGGCCATCAGTTTCAAAGGCCAGATTATAGACAGCTGCATGGTTTGCTTTCCGATTTCCCCTGACAGAGCCACTGTCTCCCGCGAAAGCAGAAATTTCACAGGATGTCTTAGCAAGGTGCTCCTTTTCATTTATCACCAGCTTGATATTTTCCCACTTCCTGTGGGGGGCTGAAATCAAACAAGTTCTTATCCAACAGTATCCAAACTCTTTGCATGTCACAGATCTTCCCCAAGACATGACTCGTGTATTACTCAGTGCAAACAGCTCAGGACTCGGTAATAAAGTTTCTACATTAAATTTGCAGCATCAGATGTTAGTCTCTTTCATGATCTAACCTCTCCACTTCATGCATCCACTATTGTGTGCATTTATATATATTTTTTATTTATAAACAGGGTCTTGCTATATAGTCTATGCTAGCCTACAATTCTCAATTATTCTGCCTCTGTTTCCCAAGTGCTAGGATGCTGAGTACATTATCACCCTCAGCTTCCCTTTGACTTTATTTTTTTTTTCCGGTCATGGGGGTTGAACTCAGGATCTACACAATATCCTTGAGCTCTTTTGCCCATAGTTACTGTCTCTACCATTCTGAGCCACAATGCCACCTGAAGTTTTCTGGTGGTTAATTGGAGCGAAGAGTCCCATGGACTTTCCTGGCCAGGCTGGTTTTGAACGGCAATACGCTGATCTCATCCTCCTGAGTAGCCAGGGTTTCAGGTGTGAATAACCAGCACACAGCAGCCTTTGACTTCTGAGGATATTAACCTTGAAATTTGGAACTTTGAACATTGAATTTCTGAGAATTCTTGGAAAATCTTAAATCCATGTCATTCTGTGTGGGTTTTCTTCAAACGAGTAAGGTCTCTACTCCGTTTAGTAAGCTTTATTCTCAAAAAGTAGTAATCATAATAATAAAGAAGGAATCATTTCCCTGATGTCTCAACTGAGTTTTCTTAGAATTCTAGAACCCATAAAATGGAAATGTCGATAAGGAATTCCCAAATGGACACTGTTTTATTCCCATGATGCCTTTTGAGAGGAAATTGTAAACAAGGCGTTTTCCTTCTTGCCTTAAACTTTTCTGCCTTCTCATATAGTGGTCACATCTTTGGGTGCCCAGTTTACAATTGTCCCTCCTCTCCAACTGCCCTTAATTCACCAGGATAGGCTCTGAGGAGCTATGCCCTTACTACATAATCCTACATTCCTGACCATATACAGAGACAGTGGCCTCGTGAAGAATGCCTGGCTCAATTGGATTTTCTCACCATCTCTGGAATTTGAACATTAGAACTCAGACACATAGAGGCTGGGGGCCACTGGGGTCTAGTTGGATTGATGATACAGGGAGAAAGGGTTAAAGCTACAGCTACATGTGGCTCATATCCCTGGAGCTGCCCCTGTACTTCTTCTCCCCATTATATATATGATAACTAAAGATATTCCAGTATTCTTTATTAAATCCTTCCATGGTGTAAGCTAGCCAGAATGACTTTCTGTTTGTTTTCAATCAAAAGAACCTTAGTTAATACATCATCATTATTCTCTGGCCCTATTTCCTTTCATTGTCTTTTCCTGGAAAAGAAAGGAAGATGCCTTACTGATTTTAAAGTGACAACAGATGATACCATTTATGAATAATTTAGAAAAACACACACAAAGGAATACTCTGTGAGGTTTCTCATGCACACATATGTGGTGTACACATAAATCACGAGCAGTGTATCAAGATCATGGTTGTCATGGTTGCATGGATACAAAGAACATTCAGTATTCAGAGGGGGTGGAGGAAATACGGTCCAGGAAGAGGCACAAGGGGGCTGCTACAGTTATAGTAATGCTTACTATTGAGGTGGACAGGCACCCAGTTTTCCTAAGGATGTTCAGTTCAAATTTGTTATATATATATATATATATATATATATATATATATATATATATATATACACATATGTATACACATATGTATATACATATGTATATATATGTATATATGTCATGTATATTGTCATATTTACCAGTAGCACCCTTTTTGTCTGTCAGAGTATCCCAGTTTAAAGGCTAGACACCAGAGGCTCACACCTATTAATTCTAACTACTCAGGAGTCTGAGATCTGAGAATCAAAGTTCAAAGCCAGCCAAGGAAATTGAAATCTTAAGATTCTTATCTCTCTAATGAGCCATCAAAAAGATAGGACCCATGGGGCAGGGAAGGTGGCTCAGTGGTAGAGCGCTTGCCTTGCATGCATGAGGCCCTGGGTTCGATTCCTCAGCACCACATAAGCAGGGGAAAAAAAAGCCGGAAGTGGCGCTGTGGCTCAAGTGGTTGAGCGCTAGCCTTGAGCTGAAGAGCTGAGGGACAGTGCCCAGGCCCAGAGTTCAGGCCCCACCACTGGACCAAAACAAATAAAAAATAAAAAAGCTAGGACCTGATAGTTCCATGGCTAAACTCTACCAAATATTTAAAGAAGCCATACAGATCCTTCCCAAACTTCTAAAAACTGAACAGGAAAGGAAGGTGTCTTATGAAGTCAGCATATCCCCAGGAAAGATGAGCAAGAACACCAGATGAACAAGAACACCGCAAGAAATGAAAATTATGGCTCCTACCTATAATCCCAGCTACTCAGGAGGCTGAGATCTGAGGATCCCAGTTCAAAGCCAGCCCAGGCAGGAAAGTCCATGAAACTCTTATCTCCAATAAACTACCAGAAAACCGGAAGTGGTGTTGTGGCTCAAGTGGTAGAGCGCTAGTTTGAGCTGAAGAGGTGAGGGACAGTGCCCAGGTCCAGAGTTCAAACCCCACCACCAACAAAAATAAATAAATAAAGCTAAAAGTGGTGCTGTGGCTCAAGTGGTAGAGTGCTAGCCTTTGAACAATAGAAGCTCAGGGACAGTGCCCTGGCCCAGAGTTCAAGCTACAGGACTGGGAAAAAACAAACAAACAAAAACATAAAGGTAAAACTTCTCAACACTGAATTCAACAAGTACATTAAGAACCATTTACCATGATCATGTAGAATTTATCCCTGACATGCATGGATTGCATTTGTATAGGAATACAACATACAGAAATCAGCGCAACACATAGCAATCAATACATTTGATACGTCACATTAACAAAATGGAGACTAAAAACCATACAATCAAATCACCTTGACACATATATAAAAAGCATTTGGCAAAATTCAACATCCCTTTGTTATTTAAAAAAAACTCTCAATACGTTAGGTGTTAAGAGAATGTACCTCAACAAAATCAAAGTCAGGTATGAAAAACTCATAACACACATCACACTCAATGGTGAAAAGTTGAAAAGTTTTTCCCTAGTACTGGAATAAGACAAGGATGCTGGTACTTGAGATTGCTACCCAGCATGGTGCCAGACATCAGAGCAATTGGGCAAAAGAAAGACACAAAAGGCATGCGTAAGAGAAAGGAAAAAGCAAAATTAGTCCCTGCTGTGACAGGACCTTACTAAACACAAGAAAAAAAAAAGACTTTATCAAACATTTTATTAGCACTGATGGACTCATTCGGTGAAATGACCAGATCCAAAAATCAATATATGAAGCTCTGCTACGTGAAAGTCCCAAAAGGCACAAAGAAACCTTCATGTGAACTCAGAAACAATAAGCTAAATTATATTTCTGTTTAAAGGATGTTAAGAGCTGCCTGCACGTTTATCAGATCCCATCAGGAGATTCAATGAAAGTTTACACTCAGCCATCAACACTGGCAAAATAGAGGAAGAACAGAGGTCAGAGCTCACCGTGGTGGTGCCTAGTGATTGACTCAATATGCTGAGCAACATTTGTTCCTGAGTCAAATATTTGTCTAATAAGTTGCATCTAGGAATTACACAACCAGTAAAAAAAAAAAAGAATCAGCAGTAGAGCTTCCTAAAACTTCAGGCTCAGCTATTTACAGATCAAGGGAAGTCAATATTTCCATGAATCCAAAGTCAACAGACCCCTAAGTCAAGGGCTGACATCCTCAAGCTAACCACTTCATTCGCTGCCCACTCCTCCTGAAGGACCTTCCATTGTACAATGCTCTTTACAAGTAACTCCTTCTGCTGAAATTTCCTTCTTCAAGGAAGAGTATCCAGAAACAGAAGACACGGACGGAAGAGGCTTTTCCAATGTAGAACTGCTACTTTGGTTTAACTTGAAAAAGCCTACACCTGGTTCTTAATCGCAAACATCTGAACCAGGAGATCTTTCTACAAGTAGGAGTTGCCCTGCTCGATCAGTTTCTCTGTGCAATCTCTACCGATGGCTGGCTGAGGAATGGATCGGCTGGGAGAGTCGCATTCATCCCATCAAGCCCCGATTGTGCAAGCTATTTCCATATTATTCCCCTTACCAGCTGGATAGCCTCCATTTCTCTTGTGTAAAAATCTAATTCCTCTGGTGCTGGGAGGGTGGCTCAGTGGTAGAGTGCTTGCCTTGCATGCATGAGGCCCTGGGTTCGATTCCCCAGCACCACATAAGCAAAAAAAGAAAAAGAAAAAAAAAATCTAATTCCTCTTTCTGAATGTCCTGATTTAAAAGTCTAATTGAGCCTTTGTGATCCTCTCCTAAGAACAACTTCCTGTGGTCTTACTGAGTGAATGTCTAGGAACCAGTATAATTTATCGTGTCCAAGTTCATCTGTGCCTTTTATCATCCAGTGTGTTTACTTATAGATTTACAGGTACTTTCTAGTTATGACAAATGAGGGAAACCATGAGACCTAATGTTTCTTTGGGTATGGCTTACTGCACTTAATATAATTTTTTCCCAAGTCTTTCTATTTCCTTACGAATGGTACAATATCATTCTTTATGACAGAAGCATAGAATTCCATTGTGTATATATGCCACATTTTCTTGATGCATTTTCTTGTGTATATATGCCACATTTTCTTGATGCATTCGTCCATTGAGGGGCAGCTAGCTATGTGCATATGATTATTTAAAATGATATTTATTGAAATGAACTCCAAGAAATGGGGGCTTTTTTTTTACTTTATTGCTGTTTTTTGTCTTCTGTACCTGTTGTTTGTAAGTTTATCTGCTTGGGAGAGTGTAAGGAGGAGAACAGAAATGTACTCTTTTGTTGACTTATATAACTGCAACCCTTCTGAGCATCATCTTTACAGAAACAAAAGAATAAAACGTTTTCTTACTTAAGAAAATACACTATAAAGAGAATAAACTGAGCCAGGCGCTGGTGGCTCATGCCCGTAATCCTACTCAGGAGGCTGAGATCTGAGGGTCGAGGTTCAAAGCCAGCCCAGACAGGAAACTCTGTGAGACTCTTATCTCCAATAAACCACTCAGCAGACCAGAAGTGGCTCTGTGGCTCAAGTGATAGAGCACTAGCCTTGAGCTGAAGAGCTGAGGGACAGTGCCCAGGCCCAGAGTTCAAGCCCCACGAGTGACAAAAATAAAATAAACTGTTTAGGTTTAGTGGGTGAAAAACAAAATAAAGTCTAATTATTGCACCAAACATGTGAAAGAAGAAAATTAAGTCCACCAACTCTCTTCTTCTAGATTACTCCAGACCAAAGCTATTGCATTTTCATTTGCCAGGAAAAAAAATGGCCCAGATACACTATGCAGGGGATGTTGGATAGTGTCCTCCTCCTACGAGTGCTGCAGAATCTTGGTTTGATGGGCACTGGAGGAAAAGGAGGATCATTAATTATACCAGCTGCTGACTAACTCAGTACTCCTTGAGAGAGAAAAACAATCAGCCCTATTCCTCTGACTCTTATAAAAATAAGCCCTGCAAAACACCAGAGGTGGCAATTTTTGGTTTGTTTTGTTCTTGAGGCAGGGTTTTGGCTATGGAGCCCAGGCTGGCTTCCAGTTCCCAATCCTCTTACTTCAGCCTCCTGAGTGCTGGGATTACAGATGTGTGCAATAAACACCCAGCGCGGTGAGACTCATCACTGAATGGGACACACATTCTCTAAGCAGTGAGTTCCTTGGAGAAACGACGTTCATATTGCCTACCCCTCTTGGACCGCTGGAGCTCAGGTCTTGAACTCTGTCAGCTGTTGTTTATAGTGTTCTGGGATGAAAATGAAGGTTAAAAATAAAGAGGCCTCCAGGGGCCAGTGATTTAAGGAAGAAGGCTGTGAAAGAAAAGGAAATAAACCTATCTGATGATAATAAAAGAAATATATATATATATATATATATATATAAGCACATGCAAACACACAAATTAAAAACAACTTCCAGCTGGATCACAGCGGTGCACTCTTGTAATCCTGGCTAGTGGGGAGGCAGAGAGTGGGAGGATCGTGGTTTGAGGCCAGCCTGGGCAAAAAGTTCTTGAGAACCCTTCTCAACCAATACAAATCTGGATAGGGTGATGTAGGTGTGACATCCTAGCCCTGCAGGAAATGCAAACAGGAGGATGGTTGTTCAGGACAACACGGGACAGAAAAAAAGTGGACCCTGTGCAAAATGTAACCAAAGCAAAAATGGGCTGGAGGCCCACAGTGCATCAGCTTTCGGAAACAGGAATTCAGACACACACAGAAAATGCTGGTATGTACACATGCAATTGGCCAATAACAGTATCTCCTGATTAGCCCTAAGGCAAACCTTCCTCTCATTTTTCTCCTTTACCTGTACCATTCCAGGCTCCTCTATTGCCTGCCCCCTCACTTTTCTTTTAACTTCTTTAAAATACAAATGATGGTCTCACATTGTGAAATTTGGAGTCCTCATCCACATCTCCCTTCGTTCCTCATTTGCATCGTCAGCTGTCACGCTGCTGGCCATGTTCAGACCTTACCGTTTCCCGTTCAGCTGCAAGCAGACCAACCCCTATGCACCAGACATCCAAAAACACTTCCACTTTTGTTGCGTCTGAGCAGAATCTCAGGTTTGCAAACCCGCGTGAGGTGCCTGAATGTATTCTGTGGGAAGAGAGTCTCTGGTCAAGAAGAACGCTGATGCTACGCATCTCTATCAGATCATTACCCTCTATGAATGCACAGCCCTGATGTTCATGTAGAAAAATGGTCGAACAGCGCCACTTACAGCAAGGAGCTGGTAAGTGCACCAGAGCCATACAATGTCAGTAAAAAAGCAAGCTGGCGACTGGCTTTGCCACCCTTCCCCTTTTCTCTGCTTGGATCCTGACAGGAAGCCAGGGCAATTAACTTGTCCTCACTCAAAGGAAATATACAGATTCCAATATATACTGAGTGATGAGTGTTCATCTCAGACCCTCCTGAACAACAGGAAACGAATCTCAACTGAGCTAAGTGACTTTTCCAAGACTTCCAATAATAAACAATCTGCCTTACACCTGGTGGATGTAAATAAAGCATTTCTCCCCCTGAAAACTCAAAGGAAACCCAGGCTTTAGGAATGGCTTCTCCTAACATCTAATTAGCTTGCTTTCAGATTTCTCAAGTTGAAAAGACCTAAATCACTGACACTTGCTCCTCAGGGATCATCCACAAATGCAGACTTTCCTTCTCAAACAGCACTACATCCATCAGGCCTCCCAGCCTTTTTCTGGCTTGCACATGGTTAATGTAAGGGAAAACTTGGACCTCCATCCAAGCAGCACGCTTCACCATGGAAGCTTGCTTTGAGAATCCTGAGCCACGCTTCTGTGTGCAGGAAAACCAAGCACTCATGGCTGCCATTAAATTCCCTAGCCTTTACTCAAGAATGGAAATCTTAGCTAAGTAAATCCTAGCCACTTAGGAGGCTGAGATCAGGAGGATTTCAGTTCAACCCAGCCCACCCAAGCAAAAAGCTAGTGAGACATCTTCCCAACCAATAACTAGGCACAGTGGCACACAGCTGACATCCCAGCTACATAGAAAACATAAATAACAGGATTCCAATTCAGGCAGGCCCAGGTATAAATGCAAGACCCTATTCAAAATATAACACGAACCAAGGGAGTCAAGGAATGGCCCAAGTGGTAGAGTGCCTACCTTACAGGTGTAAGGCACTCAGTTCAAATTCTAGTACTTACCGAAAAAGGAAGGGGAAAATAATAGACATCTTTGTCCTTCTATATATGTGTGTTGGTAAAAGATGGGCAGTTTGTTTCCTTTTTATTTGGCTCCATTATTGAAATGCATCAAACCACGACTCCACAATCTTCATATTGTTTGGGAAAAATGCAAAGAGAAGAACTAGCATTGTTGCTAAGTTCAAATGAAATCTTTTATTTCTTAATGCAGCTATTCCTCAAGTGCTAACATTGGACAAGACCATAAATTCTGAATGGGTAAGAAAATTCAATTTTTTAATTATATTTTTATTATCTAAGTAGTTGAACAAAAAGGTTACAGTTCAAATGTCTTGATCCTCCAGTTTCACCCAAGGGCTATGTTTGCCTGACTTTTTTTTTTTTTTTAGCTCAGATAGAAAGAACATCTTAAATTAAAAGCACAGGTGTTTACTTCATGAGTTCTTGTCTTCCTGAGAGTCTATAGACATAAATGGTTATCTTTTCTCCCAAATGCTAGTAACCAAAACAATATAATGTGGTAAAATATTCACACCATAATAACATATGCCTCATTCCACAAGTGCTTTTATTTTCTATTTTGTATCTGTTTTCTCTGTATTTCCTAGACTTGAATTATTCCCATTCTACTTGGATGATATTGTTCTATTTACTTAATGTTTTCTTTAAATAGCCTTTCTTTCTAAATTTAAAACCATGTTTTAAAAAAAATAAAAATAAAAAAAATAAAAAAAAACCATGTTTTATTTTTATTCTTAATAAAATCATATATATGTATGTGTATATATACATATGAATATATATATATATATATAGTGTGTGTGTGTGTGTGTGTGCGTGTGTGTCAGTTCTGGGGGCATGAACTCATTGAACTCAGGGTCTGGGCGCTGTCCCTTAGCTATTTTGCTCAAGGATTGAGCTCTACCACATGAGCTACCACTCCAGTTTTAACTTTTGGTGGTTAACTGGAGATAAGAGTCTTACAGACTTTCCTGCCCAGGCTGACTTTGAACCACAATCCTCAGATCTCAGCCTCTTGAATAGATAGGATTACAGGTGTGCACCACTGGCACCCAGACTTAAAACCAGGTCCTTTAAAAGGATGTTGGGTTGGTTTTTTTTTTTTATCACTATAGTACTATATGTTGAAAGCCAGTGTCACTTGCTCTGAAGGATAAAACAACAAATCTATGATACTTAAAATTCTCAAATGCTGTCTATACAGTCTGATACTTGTGGGGCATAGGAACACACTTTAGGAAACAACCTTGTATGGTACACTGTCTTCTTGCTATCTCTACAAGTTAGGGAGGCAGAACAAAACCTAGGCCCAAAGATTGAAGAAGACAGCCTAGGTAGCGCTGCAGGAAGATGAATGTTGACTAGCAAAACTGAACTGCTGACCCTCAGCTCTCCAGATCCTGCATCTCCAGCTAGTTAGCAGGGCAGAGGTACTAGCATCCCTTAAATGATAGGGATTTAGAAGGCAGAACTTCCCAGTCACTCGGCAGTGTAGAAATGTCAAAACGATAAGGATTACCGCTTAGCTGCTAAGTTAATTGGAGTGGATTGCACAAGGATCCGAATTGCAGCAACGTCCCACAAGCTTGCGGGTAGCAGCAAGGCGGACTGGCTCATACACCAGCCCTGTTCTACGGGCCCATCCTCTGTGCTGCTCAGAAGGTAACAGAGAAAGAAGCCATGGGAGATTTTACAAGCTGCACACAATGCACACCACAGTCACATCACAGAACCCGCGGGAGACGAAAGATAGAGCCTTGAGCATGGTTGAACATCTCTTCCGGTCTCAGCTCCACAAAGGAAATTGCAAAGGCAAGGTGGAGAAGCCAAATGGAACCAGTAATCACAACAGACTCTAGCTCCCACTTCCGCTTCCGCTTCCGCTTCCGGAGTGGATGAATCCATGGATGAGATCCAGGGTCTTAAGCACAATGTCAAAATCTGTAATGACAGTCACACACACACACACACATACACACACACCTTAAAATACAGTGAGAAAGAAAATTCACAATCCTGCCACTATACATATAGTTATACCTAAACATTTGAAAATCAGCAACTGAAAAATCCTAGGACACTAACCTATCCAACCAAAAACAAACTGCAAGAGACTCTTTAAACACATGAAGCATGTTGTTCAACTACTGATCGGTCACTGAAGAAATAAGAGGAAATAAAAAACAAAATTCCCAGAACCTAATGAAAAGGAAAGGCTGGCTTACCTTCGTGCAAAGGTAATAAAAGTGATCAAAGAAAAAGGCATAGCTATAGGTGCCTACATAAAATTTAAGAAAAAAAATTTAAGCAGAACTATCACACAGGTATGCAACAGTGACTCATGCCTAGCTACTCAAGAGGCTGAGCTGGAGTTCAAATTCAATCTGGGCAGAAAAGTCCATGAGACTCTTAGCTCCTATTAAAATCAAAAAGCTGGAAGTATTGCTATGGCTCAAAGTGGTAAAGCACTAGCTTTAACCAAAAAAGCTCAGGGGTAATGCTCAGGCTCTGAGTTCAAACCCTAGGACTGGAAAAAATTTAAATTTAAATTAAAAAAAAAAAAAACAGAAGTGTCAAACAAATACCCTAGGAATGTACATCAAGTTCCCAGAAAAGCAAGAAAAAGCCAAACATAAAATCAGCAGATGGAAATAAATAATAAACATTGGAGCAGAAACTAATGGAATGGAGGAATGTAGCAGGTTATAAAATCAATATAGAAAAATGAATGGAACTACGTGAAACAAGCAAAGTTCAGAAAAGGAAATATCACACATTTTTCGCTCTTGTGTGAAATCTAGACCTAAAAGGTCTACATGATCATAGATAGATGCATAGGCATACACATACATATGCTATATGTATGCATATATGTGTGGTTTTATATATAATGTAATTATAAATATGGGACTGTTGGGGGGGATAAGGGAGAGAGAAGAGGGTGGAAGATGAATATTGAAACACCTCACCTCTGTGTATGAAAACATCATGAGGAATCTTACTGCAAATTATTGAGCAATAGGGGAATGGGGAAAGCGAGAACAATAAGTTATTCTGATTAAAAAATAATGCACGTCAGAAATCCCATGGTGAAAACTCTTGGTACAATTAATGTACACTTTTGAAAAATGCATGACAGGAAAGTAAAACAAGTTCCAGTGCAGGGGTAGGTGAGGGGAAATGGAGAAAAGGGAGGGTGAATATGACTGATGTACTTTATACACATATAAGCATACAGAACAATGAAACCTGTGGCAATTGTTCTGTGAAAGAGATGGGAAGATAAGGGAGTGTGATGGAAAGGGTTGGGTAAAACACGGTATTATTGTATGCTCGTTTAGAAGTGTCCACGTAGGAGATGGGGACAAACAAGTCGTTTAAGGATTCAGGTGGACCTGTTGTAACAATGAGAAGTACAAAATGTCATGTCAAAACCAGCTTTACAATGTCGGTGGGGGGGGGGGGAGGGGGAGTATGATTGGGTTGGGAGGGAGGGGGGAGGCCGGGAAGGGAGGTGAAGGGTAAACAAAGGAGGAGGCTGCAATGCTTGGTAAGAAATGTATGCATTATCCTGCCCATGTAATTGTAACCCCTCTGTACAGTATGTTCTCAAATAAAATAAAATAAAATTTAAAAAAAAAAAAAGAAAAAAAAAAAAAAAGAAGTGTCCACGTACAGCTAATATGTGCTAATGTTTTAAATCTATCTATCTATCTATCTATCTATCTATCTATCTATCTATCTATCTATCTATCTATCTATCTTGTGCTAGTCCTGAGGTTTGAACTCAGGGACCTGGCCTGTCCTGAGCTTTTTTTGTTTAAGCCTTGAGCTCTACCACTTAAGCCACAGCTCCACTTCTGGCTGGTTAATTGGAAATAAGAACCTCATGGACTGTAATCCTAGCTAGTCAGGAGGCTGAGATCAGAGGATCGTGGTTCAAAGCCAGTCTGGGCAGAGAAATCAGACTCTTATCTCCAATTAACCACCTAAAGGTCAAAAGTGGAGTGGTAGCTCATGTGGTAGAACTCCAGTCTTGAGCAAAAAAAGTAAAAGGATAGTGACTGGACCCTGAGCTCAAGCCCCAATTTCAGCAGGGGGGGGGGGGGAGGGAGGAAGGGAGGGAGGAAGAGGAGGAGGAGGAGGAGCAGGAGCAGGAAGATGAGGAGGAGAGAGAGGAGGAGGAGGAGGAGGAGGAAAAACACTTCAGACCTCTGAGCTATCATTATCCATCTATGCAAAAGTCTTCTTTGGTTTTGTTTTGATTTCTCCCTCTTTTATTTATTTTTTGATGCCAGCCCTGGGGCTTGAACTCAGGGCCTGGGCACTGTCCCTCAGCTCTTCAGCTCAAGACTAGCACTCTACCACTTGAGCCACAGTGCCACTTCTGGCTTTTTCTGTTTATGTGCTACTCAGGAATTGAACTCAGGATTTGGTGCATGCTAGGCAAGCACTCTACCACTAAGCCACATTCCCAGCCAGACCGACCTCATGATTTTTAAGACCTAGCCATGGCACCATGTGTCCATGGAACATGCACTCACTGCATTTTACTTATTCAGAAGATGTCTCTACACATCTGGCCTTCACAATGAAATCAGTGTGCGCATTTAGAACTGAGACTCTTCATTCGAATTAATCAGACATCCAATGCATAGATTCCTCCTTTAGGACTGTGACTAATTCCCTTCGGCTCCATTTGTGCATGTGCCCTGGCTGGCAGCACAGGTTTCTTTTTCTTTTTCTTCTTCTTCTTTTTGCCAGTCCTGTGGCTTGAACTCAGGGCCTGAGTCTTTTTGTGTCCAAGCCTAGCACTCTATCACCTGAGCCACAGCACCACTTCTGGGGGGTTCTGAGTAATTTATTGGAGATAAAAGTCTCTCAGACTTTATTATGTGGACTGGCTTTGAACCGCGATCCTCAGATCTCAGCCTTCTGAGTGATCCACCAGCACCCTGCATCACAGGTGTCTTTAAGAAGAGAACTTGTCATTTGATTCTCTCACAGTCTCTCTCTCTCTCTCTCTCTCTCTCTCTCTCTCTCTCTCTCTCTCCTCTCTTCCTCTCTCTGTCTCTCTGTCTCTCTCTGCCTCTCTGTATATCTCCCTTTCCCTCTTTCCCTCTTTCTTCCCTCTTCTCTCCTCCATCTTTCTTCTTTTCCCCTTTCCTCTTTTCCCCCTCCTCCACCTTCTTCCCTTTCTTTCTTTCTATCTTTCCATTTTTCCCCTGAAGTTCTTGCCAAAAGAAAGCATAGAGTTAGACTACTCCAGAAAAGTTATCTGTTTGATTTAATGTGTCCTTGCTTAAGATATTCCAGCCTATAGAAAAGTATTTTTAAAAAGCAAGAAAAGTCACCTCAATCTTGGATGAAAGTTTTTGAATTAAAATGAAAAAAAAAAAGTGAAACTGCTTCTCAGAGTTTCCTGTTCTTACTCCCTGCTTGTTTTGCAGATGTGAGCCATAAATCCAAAAGCAACCCCCTGTAAGGACAGGCTTTGGCTCATGGAGAAACCCTAAATTAACACGTATAATGTCCACATGTACGGGAGATAAAAGAAGGCTTCGTTGGGCATGTTACCAGAACAACCTTTCAAAATATGTGAACCAATATTTCTTATAAACCTATACCCCATAAAATGATATATTTATATATATGATCTATAAGATACCAAGATAAAAATTTAAATGTAAATACTGTGCTCCTTGGCTTCCAGCTTCTGAGATGACTACTTCATAAATCTTTAGTAGTAAAATATTGGAAAAAATGAACAGACATTAAGTATTTATGTCAAACCAGGCACTGTATTACGCATCACCTATCATCAAATGTGTTTTCCCATTTAACCCTCCGACATCTACAAAATAGATCTTTCACATCCTGCTTTAAGGACGAAAGTCCTGATTCTGAGAGATAAGAAAAGAAAACTAGAATCCTTTCGATGCAAGATTAAGTCATTCCCACAAGAAAACAAAAAAGATTCTTGTATCTCTCTTCCTCTAAAGAAATCCCTTTAACTTGCTTTTCTCTCAAGAAACAGTCCTTTCTCTTCTTTCCTTCCTTGTAGGCCTTCAGTGTACATCTGGAAGATTCTGTCTGTGGTCTTAGAGAGCTCACAATAGTCTCCAAACTCACCCAACCAAAGCCTGTTTTATAAGGAAGTGTAAAGTGGCTGAAAACTATATTCAAAGTAAACAAACCAGATGTTACATATACTTGAGCACTATCAAAAAATCCTAAGTGGAGCTGGGCATTGGTGGCTCAGGCCTGAAATCCTAGCTTAATCAGGAGACTGAAATCTGAGGATTATGGTTCAAAGTCAGCCTGGGCAGGAAAGTCCAGGAAACTCTTGTCTCCAATAAACCACTTAGAAAAAAGCCAGAAGTGGCTGCTCTGGCTCAAGCAGGGCCAGCCTTGAGCAAAAGCAGCTCAGGGACAACACTCACGCCCTGAATTGAATCCTCAGAACTGGAGGAAAAAAAATCCTGTCTATCTGTACATTTTCTATGACTAGTAACAGTGAAATCCTGAAATTGGCCTATGGTCTTCAGGATCCTGAGCTGCGTTCTTTCTCCGACTGTCTAGTGTTTCTTTTCTTTCCTTTTTTGATTGTCAAGGAGACCATCTAATGCTGCTGTCCTGCCCCAGACCCCTCTCTGTGTCTCCCACCTAAGCCTCCTTGTGCTGATCTCCAATCTGGTTTGGATGTTCCTTCTTCTTGCAAGGTCCACTCACCACTCAGAATATGTCATCTTAGTAATAAGGCCCCTCCTAATGTATCCCAAAGTCAGGTACTACCCAGGGGGCAGGTCTTATGGAGAGAGACACACATATCCAGAATGCCAAGCAGAATCACAATGACACCCCAAATCCTAGGAGAAATCTAGAACTCAGCTTCCATGCCTGGAACTCAGCTTTCTCCCAAAGCCATACTTTCTTACCCTACAGCTGGCCTCAAACACGTATTTCCCTGTGTCGGCCTTCTGAGTGCTGGAATTATAGGCATGTACCACCACAGCTGGCTTGCTGATCTTTTTTTCCCCCCAAACACCAAACCCCAGAAAGAGAAAGAAAACGGGTGAAGAATTATCAACAAAAGAAGTCCACAAAATATTAAAAGCTGAAAATGAATGAGCAGTAAAAGGTCCTAGTCAGCCAGAGAATTGAGCTTAGAAAGGGATTTTTATTACAGAGATCCCATAATAAGAAACTTCAGACACTATGATTTTCAACTATGGATGCTACATTATCAGAAGCCTTTTCAGATGAAAGCTGATTGCCAATTTTCTCTTTCACCTACTCAACCCAAACATCTTGATGATGTTTTGTCACTGACTCCACCATCTTCTAACTCTAAACAGATGTGTCTTTGGGTAACAGAACATCTTTAAGCCCTTAAATTCTAGTGACTTCAGTGTGTGTGTGTGTGTGTGTGTGTGTGTGTGTGTGTGTGTGTGTGTGTGTGTGTATGTGTGTGTGTGTGTGTGTGTGTGTGTGTGTAGTGCTTAGTAGGCTTGTTCTCAAATCCCCAACTTCTCACTAAAGACCTCTGCCCTAAGTCCCTCTGGGTCTTGTGTAAACTCTGAAGTGAGTTCTGGGGCTCAACCACACTTTCTTTGAATTTGCCTCACGTGAACAGCCTTGTTCCTTTATTTATTTAGTCTGTTGTGGGGCTTGAACTTAGGACCTGAGTGCTGTCCCTGAGCTTTTACTCAAGGCTAGTGCTCTGCCACTTGAGCCACAGCACCACTACCAGTTTTCTGGTAGTTTATTGGTGATAAGAATCTCACGGACTTTCCTGCCTGGGCTGGCTTTGAACTGCGATCCTCAGATCTCAGTCTCCTGAGTAGCTAAGATTACAGGCGTGAGCCACCCGTGCCCTGTTCGACTCTGTCATCTGAAAAACATCCTCCTATCCACTCTGATGAAACATTCCTTTGTTCTTGTTTGTTTGTTTTGCTCTGGACCTTGTTGAGTTGAAAACTCCTTCCTCAAGCTTGTTCTCTCAAATTGTCTCCTCTGGTTCTTCCTGGTTACCACAGGAAAAGGGTCTGGCAGTACCTTTCAGGTCAGGCTGCGGATCCAAGTGGAGGGCAGTGTTTGCTTTCTGAGATAACACGGCTGTGGAATGCCAACAAGGAGAGAATTTAGCCTAGACAGGGTCTAGGGAAGCTAGAGGTCTAGAAACCCAACATGTCTGACAGATAGTTTCCTCAGACACCCAAAGCCCCAAGCGAAGTTACTGCTGGTCGCCAGGTTGCCTGACAGAGGCCTAATCTGCTGCTGAGGACACAGCTAAGTGAGCAGGAGGCCAGGAGCATTGCTTCACACAGAAGGCAAAGGCACAAACTGACATTGAGGGAGGGCGATCTGAGCCCCAACTTTTACCCAGCCGCTCTTGGTGAGCGTTGCAGAAAGTAGTGAAAAAGACCAGGAGTTTCAAATGCATCCCCTTGGTATTGAAGCCCAAATATGAAGCCCAATATGCCTGATCTTATTTAATCCTGGATCTCAAATTCCTCAAGTGTGAAGCAGAGATGGTAATAGCAATCTGATATGGATGGGTCTAAAATTTTAAACAATACAGGTAAAAATCCTCAGTACCATGCTAACTACATTGAGCTACTTGAAAAATTATTACTATTTATTATTATTATTATTATTATTAATTACTTGAGTAAAGGTACATTTCACTTTCATGCAAAAGTTAGTCTTAAGACCAAGGTCAAGATTATTCTCAACAATATCTTAAAGTGATCTCATGTATTTAAATTATCTCGCTCTCACTTAGGCCCCATATTTCTGGTCTCATAATGAAGATAAGGCAAAAAAAAAAGTTATAGAGGCAGAATTTACCAATTAGTTTCCTTCTCTCTGATTTCTAAAGGAGATTAAGATCTTCGTGGGACCTACTAGGAAGAGCTGTGCAAAATGTGCTCTGATTGGAGGAATAAACTGGCAGTACATGGAAAACAAGTTAGAATTGCCTGAATTAGAGCTCAGCATCAGAATATTCTTCAGAGCTCTCTATGGCTCTCATGTGCAACCATGATGGAAAACCACCAGTCTTCTTAGGTGTTGTTATTGTTGTTATTTGGTGAACACTAGGGTCTGAACTGAGGACCCTTGTGCTTGCTCAGCTAGCACTCTACCACTTGGGCCACGCCTCCTGCCTTTTCTGTCCAGGCTGGCCTTTAACCATGATCCTCCAGATCTCAGCCACTCCAATAGCTAGAATGACAAAGTGTGAGCCACCGTTGTCCAGCAACCTGTTTTGTTTTTAAAACCACCTGCCTATCAGATAGAGGATATGAATTTGCTCATTTAAATATTTGAAATTTCTTCTAAATGCAACCATTTAAGTGTCAGCAGTGTGGCTGCTCATCACTTTCTGACAAGTGGCAAGGAACCTGATACAAAAGGCTTTGGTCAAAATCAGAAGTCTTGAGGATGGAAAGAAGAGGACAAAGCAAAGCCATGTTGCCTGGACACAGATGCCACTTTTGAATATGTTGGGGCAGAAGCAAACAGGCGTCTCCAGGCGACATTATCATCTACAACTACTGTCACTAACCAAATGTCATGCCTGGGATTTGATCCAGGGTCTCCAGCAGTCATGGCTGGGCTCTGCACGTCACGAATTCAAGTCCATGTTGGCATTGAAACCGCATCTACATCTATCTCTGTACCACACCTCTGCCTGAGTTATCACAGGGAAATTCCTGAATTCTCAGCCCTTCTTCATAAATCCTCCAGAAAGCCACCATCTAGAACCATCCCACAGAAGGGGAAATTACTGTGTGTGAAACTCCCCATCCCCAAGCCAGAAGCCAGCACACTGTACTGCATGGTTTCCTTCAGCTTTGAGGCAGTTTCCAGGTTAATGATGAACCTGCCCCCTCACAGCCCAGTCTATTGACATGAGCAGATTGTCGTCCTCTTCTTGGTTCTCATGAACAGAATCCTTGACTAATCCTCCACCCACAGCATAGGGCTGATTTCACAAGCTGTTATTCCAGCTGCGGACGCCAACATCTGCTCTCGATTTACTCACGGAACACCTCCAATATGCATGATGTCGTGTTGTCACGCTTCACCCTGCTCAGCAACTTGGGCCCCTCCGCCCCCAACTGTATCTGTACACATCTCTTCTGCCCGTGGTTGATCTGTCCACCTGCCCTCCAGATCCCAGACTCCTGGGAGCAGATGCCATCAATTACTTATTCTCAGTCTGGAATCTTTCATTTCTCCATCCCTAGGGCTCTTGTATTTATTCAACATAGTATCGTGTTTAAACCTCTCCCATGGGGGGCGGGAGGGAATCCTGCCTTTAACCCTAGCTCCTTCTCCAGCTCCATATATCAAAATGGTCTGTAATCTTCCTTGCAACTATTTCCTTTATGAACAAGATTGATCGGTCTCACACACACACACACACACATACATGCACACACTGCCCGTTTATGTCCTCCCTGGCGACTTGGGATATGACTATATTAGGAAATAGAGTTATTGGAGATGCAATTAAAAATGTCCCCCTAATCTGCTGTGACTGGTATTCTAATGAGAAGAGCCACAGACACGCACACAGGGAGCATTCCACGTGATGGAGCCAGAGTCGAGGGTGATGCATTCCCAAGGCAAGGCTTGCATAACACCAGAAGCTTAGGAAAGGCTAGATCCTTCCCCAAGGCTTCCAGATGGAGCATGGCACTGCCAACATCCGGTTTTGAGCTTCTGGCTTAGAGAATCATGAGACTTGGTGACTCCCATTTTCCTTGTCATTCTAAGATTCTTCTATGTAAGCTGCTAGAGCTATCTATGGCCAGTCCATTCTGTGTGACAGTACTGAGGGGTGATCTCAGGGTGCTGTCCCTCAAGGCTAGCACTCTACCGGTTAAGCCATACCTCCACTTCTGGCTTTTGGGTAGTTAATTGGAGATAAGAATTTGACAGTCCAGGCTGGCTTTGAGCTTTGATCCTCAGATCTCAGTCTCCTGAGTAGCTATGATTACAGGCGTGAGCCACCAGCGCTTGGCTTTCCAGTCTATTTTATGTGGCTTCTGATATATGCCACTTATTCTTTGTTGATGCTCCTTCGGTCACCTCATGCTCCAGACCAGCCTCCAGTGCCCACTCCACTCCATCTCTCTAGACCCTACAATTCCTTCCCAGACACTTTGCTTTTTTTCCTTCCTTCCTTCCTTCCTTCCCTCTCTCCCTCCCTCCCTCTCTCTCTCTCTCTCTTCTTTCTTTCTGGTACCTTCCAAGCAAATACTCTCTTATTCTCTTTTTAAATTTTAATTACTTTAGTCTTGTTTTGGAGGCGATAACCACCGGGGGTTACCTTTACATAGGTCAGGTAGTAAATACAGTTCCTTCCGTTTGCACAGTATCCTCTGTTCCCTCATTCTCTCCCATTCCCTTCCTCCCATCTCCATCCACCAGTTACGTGGTTCACTTTCATCAGTGTCCAGTGCAGCTAGAGGGCTCCACTTCAGCACTTTTCACGCATTTTCCACTGAATCTGTGCCCTCCCCCACCTTTCCTCAGATGTGCACGCGTGTATACCATATATGAGGCAAAGTATACAGAGTCGTCAGAAAACAAAAAGACAAATTAACAAAAGGTCCTTTGTTTCCTTACCTTGGGACCCAACCCCTTTCCTTGGGCCTTGGATAGCTTCTTCACCCCTTCAGATGGAATCTTTCTACAAGGCACTAAAGCATGTAAACCTAGAGCTCCCCCAATCGTGTTTTATTTTGTATGATTTCCTGTTAGGTCATAGTTGCTTTTCCCCCTAGGATGGCTTTGTATTTTCTCAAGGTAGAATCAGGTTCCCAGAATCTTTCTTCAGGGATGGATCTAGGTGAAGGTTGGCCACAGAGAGAGCTGTGCAATAACTGGAATGTAAAAGTGGCGCGGGAGCTGGGATGTCTGGGAAGCTCACAGTCTCACTGCCTGTCTGCCTCCCGGGCCTGCTCACAGCAGAACCCATTGCTCTCTGTGCTCCAGCTGATCTCAGCTCTTCAAGTCTGAGGCTGGCTGTGTCCAGGTGCAGGCTTATGGCGGGGGGGGGGGGGGGGGGGGGGGGGGGGGTATCTTCTTCTGGTGGCTTTGTCAACATAAATAATCTGGGAGAGTCTCTAGAGTATAGTGATATTAGCTGGGCATGATGGCACATATCTGCAATGCTAGCACTTGGAGGCAGAGATGGGAAGATCGTAAATTTGTAGCTAGGCTACCTAGTGAATTCCAGGCCAGCTTGAGATAAATTGTGGGCACATGTTTAGGAAAGACAGAAAGAGAGAGAGAGAGAGAGAGAGAGAGAGAGAGAGAAAGAAAGAAAGAAAGAAAGAAAGAAAGAAAGAAAGAAAGAAAGAAAGAAAGAAAGAAAGAAAGAAAGAAAGAAAGAAAGAAAGAAAGAGAGAAAGAAAGAGAAAGAAAGAAAGAAAGAAAGAAAGGATATTGATATCTATTTGGCTTCTATATGATGACTTGCACTCAAACTATGCAGTATTTGAGGTGTTAGTACAGGTTCAAGGGACAACTATCCAGGAGGCAGGAGGACATTCAAAATCAGGGCTCATGAAAGAGTGTTAGGCTGAAATGAGGAGCCGGCAATGGTACGAGGACCCTGTAGTTCATTAAGGAGCTGTGAGCTGTGCGATCAGCCAGGTGAATGGCTTGCCCAGAAGAGCAAGGCTAGACATAGAATTGCAAAGGTGTGCCAAGAGAAATGTGGTGCCACTAAATTTTCTGAGCAGCATGGAGAGAGAGAAGCTGTAGAAGATGAACACAGTAGCATAGCATGATGCTTCGAGGAGGACAGAAGCAAGAAGCCTGTTTCCTGATGAGAGAAGGTTAGCAACGAATGTAGGATTCCCTCCCCATCTGCCGCTTCCAGCTCTGCAGATTTAACTAACCATGCATGGAAAAATACTGGCATACGCTGAACTAAACACATACAGACATCTTTCTTGTTATCATTCCCTGAAAATATAGTATGGCAAATATTTACAACGTGTTTAAATTGCAGTAAGTCCTAAAAGTAACCTGGGTGTGATTTTAAAGTATGTGGGAAGACAGGTCTACATTATATGACAACACAATGCCATTTTATACAAGCTGCACATTGAGTTGTCTGTGGGAATCCAGGAATCTGGATCTGAATATATATGTGTGTATACACACACACACACACACACACACACACACACACACACACACACAGAGTTCTATTTAGTGCCTAATGCAGGTGGGCTGGGGGGTTTGTGTACTTTCTTTTTTAAAAACATCACTGAAAAAACAACAGGCAATGCATATTCCCCTCTGGTAATGAGCTCCAACAGGTTCAAGGCACTGCCTAGATGAACACAGACACAGACAGCAAAAGCAGAGGGTGCACAGGCTGTAGCTGAGAAGCCAGGGTGAATGCTGGGCACTGATGCCACCCAGCCAACATGACAAAGGGCCACGATGCAGAGAAAGTTGAGCCATTAGACACACAAGCCTGTCCATGTCCTTCAATTCATATTCTGGGCCCCTTATTCCCACTCTGGAGAAACTGGAGTAGGACACCCGCCCTCTCCACTCTATCTCCTTGGTCACAGTCAGGAAATAAAACAAGATCTTTGGGGGCAAAATGGTGGTGGTTCCGAGAATGGGGGTGGGATGGGGAGCCCAAGGGAGTTGCTACACTGAGGACGGTTCTCCAAAGCTGTTAAGCAATGCTGAGCATAATCAAAAGGTCCACTTAATAGCGTTTCCAGCCAGGCGATGGTGGCTCACGCCTGTAATCCTACCTAGCCACTCTGAAGGCTGAGATTTGAGGATCATGGTTCGAAACCAAGGAAAGTCCTTGAGATTTTTGATCTCCAACGAAGCCCCCGAATAACCGGAAGTGAATCTGTGGTTCAAGCGGGAGTGCGCTTAGCCTTGAGCAAAACGAAAGTGTTTATCATGGCCAAGCAGGTACGTGCTTTAAAAAAGAAAGTTTTCGACGGTTTCGTGTTACAGAGAATTCAATGGGACGTCGGGGCCGAGGGCCTTTTGCTGGGGAACATCTACTGTTGGGAAAGGACGGTGCCTGGCTAAATGGGGTGGCCCAGCTCCTAAAGTCTGTAGGGGGCGCAGGCCGGGAGGGTGGGGGCGGGGAGAGGACTGGGCCGAGGGGCGGGGGCGCAGGCGGGCGGGGCTGGGCGGCGGAGGGGCGAGCGGCAGCGCGGGGAGACGGGAAAGGGGTGCGCAGGACCGCGGACCCGGGTCTGAGGTTTGTTGTGTTCGTGGAGCCCATCAGGGGAAAGAACAAAATGACAGACCTGGAAGTCGCTTCTTTGAACCGCGATCCTCAGATCTCAGCCTCCCGAGGAGCCCGGCTGCCGCGCGCTCTCCTCCTTTCTCCGCCGCAGCGTCAGTGCAGCGCGCGCCCCGCAGCCCCGCGCCCCGCACCCCGCGCCCCGCAGCCCCGCACCCCGCGCCCCGCAGCCCCGCGCCCCGCAGCCCCGCGCCCCGCAGCCCCGCGCCCCGCAGCCCCGCAGCCCCGCAGCCCCGCGCCCTGCGCCCCGCGCCCCGCAGCCCCGCGCCCTGCGCCCCGCGCCCCGCAGCCTCGCGCCCCGCAGCCCCGCGCCCCGCAGCCCCGCACCCTGCGCCCTGTGCCCCGTGCCCCGCGCCCTGCGCCCCGTGCCCCGTGCCCGCAGCCCCGCGCCCCGCAGCCCCGCACCCCGCGCCCCGCAGCCCCGCACCCTGCGCCCCGCAGCCCCGCGCCCCGCAGCCCCGCGCCCTGCGCCCCGCAGCCTCGCGCCCCGCAGCCCCGCGCCCCGCAGCCCCGCGCCCCGTGCCCCGCGCCCCGCGCCCCGCAGCCCCGCGCCCCGCAGCCCCGCACCCTGCGCCCCGCAGCCCCGCGCCCCGTGCCCCGCAGCCCCGCACCCCGCGCCCCGCAGCCCCGCGCCCCGCAGCCCCGCACCCTGCGCCCCGCAGCCCCGCGCCCCGCAGCCCCGCACCCTGCGCCCCGCAGCCCCGCGCCCCGCAGCCCCGCGCCCCGCGCCCCGCAGCCCCGCGCCCTGCGCCCCGCAGCCTCGCGCCCCGCAGCCCCGCGCCCCGCAGCCCCGCGCCCCGCAGCCCCGCGCCCCGTGCCCCGCGCCCCGCAGCCCCGCACCCCGCGCCCTGTGCCCGGCGCCCCATGCCCCGCGCCCCGCGCTGACGGGAAGCCGGCCAGGCTCTCCCACGTGCGCGGGTGAAGGAGGCTGATTACGTTCGCGAGCAGCGGCATCCTCACGAGTGGGCGGGCGAATCCCCGAGACCGGTTCTCCTCCCGCCCCTTCCCCTCCTCGCCCCAAGTTCCTGCCCTTTGCCCAGGGCCCATGGGGTCGTCCTGCCCGGGTGGAAAATGACCCACACCCTTTCGAGAATCTTCGAGGACACGTGGGTGTTTTTCCCCCCACCCACTGCGGTGGGGAGCGCGAGCCCCGCCGAGCGCCCGGGCGCGGGATCCAGCACCGCGGCCCCGAACGCTGCGCCGCCCGGAACGGCGCCTGGCACCGGGGGGGGGGGGGGGGGGCCGCGGGCGCTCGGAAGCCGGGCGCGGGGCGCGATCCCCGGCGCGGGGCGCGATCCCTGGCGCGGCGGCGGCGCTGCGGGCGCGGGCGCGGAGGTGCCCCGCACCCGAACACGGTGTCCGGGCTGAGCTGGGCGGCCACTGCAGGCGGGTCCCACGGTCCGCGCCGTCGAAGGCACTCGGTCTGCACCTAACTGCGGACCGAAGTGTCCAGTCCCTGCCCAGTACCCGCCGCTGGGTCGGTGCTTGGGGCGGGGGCGGTGGGAAAGCGCTCGTTCGATGCGTTTTCCATTCGGGGAAAATGAAGAAGAGCTCGCGAGCCGTCCTGGGCACGTGCGCACACGGCAAGGAGGCGTTGGATCCCGATGGATGGATGGATGGATGGATGGAACGACGGACGGACGGATGGACAGACGGATGCACGGATGGACGGACGGAACGACAGACGGACGGACGGATGGATGGGGGAGAAGTGAAAAGTAAGCAGGACCCGTGTTTTCTGGGGCTGCGTTAGCCGCAGGGTTTGCTAAGCCCGACGCGGAGCCGGGGGCGCAAACCAGCGAGAGAGAAGCGGGAGCAGGATTGGAAGCGCACCTCTCGATCGGTCCCAAGGGTGGGGCCTGGAATCTTCTGGACTGGCCAGAAAGGCGCCCGAGCCAAGCCGGGGCGAGGGTCTCGGGTAGCAAGTGACGGCAGCAGGTAGCGGGGAAGAGGAAAGGGACCCAGTCTATTATTATTACTACTATTGTTATTATTAATCGCTTTCTTTTCCAGCGGTAGTTCAGGCTGCGGTGTGTGTTTCCCTCCCTGCCTGGCCTCCCTTCCCACATTCAGCGGAGGACAGTCCTTTCTGAAATTATTTTACAGCAAAAAGAAACAAAAAAAGCTTTGAGGTTTTAGTGTTTTCGATACATACCCTTTTATTTGCCCTGCGTTCCCCATCATTATCCTTCTAGCTTATTAAAAAAAAAAACAAAAACAAAAAACAAAACCGTAGCTTTAGAAACGCAGAAAATTAGCCAAGTGTGGTAGCGCACTCTTGTAACCCCAGTCCGGGGGGAGACGGGAGCAAAAGGCTCGGCCTTGGGAGACCAGACCCAGAGTGCCTGCGGAGATCACTTAACTAAAAGTGAAAAATAAATATTCTATTAATTTCCTCCAGTGCCTTTTCTTATTTGGATGTTTAGTAAATATAAGGTCTTGGGTTGAAAGGCAATTTTTCCACCTGACTCACAACCGTGTAGAAGTCATCCTGAAAACAAGTCGCTCCCAGTGTTTGGTAACGAACAGGGATCACATGAAGGAAAAGGTCGCAGGCCAGGAGAGAGTAAGTTTTAAAACCTGTTCCTCGGAGGCAGCGAATGAGCCCCTGGATTTAACGTTTTATTTGGCCTGCGCAGCCATGGCACAGGGCAGAAATCACCGTTTCCCATGTAAAACGCCGGCTTCAGGAGCCACCGGGTCAGCAACCTGGGAAGAAGAGGAGGGAACGTGGTTTTGCAAGAAAACACCACTTTGGGGTTGATTTCTGCTTTGGCTGTTGAACACGGGAGCAAAACAAACCCCAAATGCATATCCCACGCGCGCTCGTGAAATTCCCTGGCCAAGTGCACAGGGGTGTTGGGGGGGGATGCCCAGGTCGGACGTGGAGATCTGATGCCGCCCTCCCTCCCCCGCGTGGGGGCTGCGAGTTCGGGAGCCCGCGCGCCACGGTCCCCGACTCGGCTGCGGGCCATGGACGCGGGGCGGCCACCTGGGGGGGAGGAGAGGGCGGGCGTGGAGGCGTCGTCAGAAGGCCGGCGGGGTCCCGGGTGCGCCCGCGGAGGCCGCCCGGGGTCCGCCCCGAGGGCAGCCTTTGCTGGGCGCGCGGCCGTCACCGCGCGGCTGCGGCTGCAGAATCGGGTGCGCCGCGGTGACGGCGGACAGGGGCAGGAAAGGGGCGGCAGCCTGGGGGTGCAGCAGGCCGGCCGGGCGCGGAAGCAGGGGGCAGTAGCTCCCCCAGGGAGCCGGGGACAGAGTCTGCGCGGCCCCGATCCCCCCGCCGCCGTGGACTCCTCGCAGGATGCTCTCGATGCTGAAGGAGGGGCCTCCACCGGCCGGCCCGGACGCCCGGCCGGGGCTCTTCTCCCAGGGCAGGCATCCCAACGACGGCGGCCCGGCCGCCGCCGGGGGCGGGAGGGCGCCGCGGGTCCCCACGGGCGCCCCCTCCGCTTTCCGGGGCGCCCCGGACAGCAGCAGGCAGCGCAGGGGCGGCGCGGGCAGCAGCGCGCCCCACGCGCGGCCGCCGGGAAGGGCGGCGAGGCAGCTGCCCGAGCCGGGCGGCGCGGAGGCCGGGGGTCGCAGCACCAGGCCCGGGGGGAGGAGGCCGGGCAGGGCGGCGGCGGCGGCGGGCGGCGGGAAGGGAGGGGCCGGAGGGTGGCGCTTGAAGCGTTTCCGGCGCCGGAGGAAGCTGCCGTTGGCGAACATGTCCTGGGAGGCCGGGTCCAGGCTCCAGTAGTGGCCCTTGCCCGGGTGGCCGGGCTCGCGGGGGATCTTGACGAAGCAGTCGTTGAGGGAGAGGTTGTGGCGGATGCTGTTCTGCCAGGCGGGGAACCTGCGGCGGTAGTAGGGGAAGCGGCCGCTGATGAAGGCGCAGATGCCGCGCAGCGTCAGGCGCTGCTGCGGGCTCTGCAGGATGGCCATGGTGATGAGCGCGATGTAGGAGTACGGGGGCTTGGCGGCCGGCGCGGCGGCCCCGGGGCCCGCGGCGCGCCCGCTCGGCGAGCGCAACCCGCCGCCGGGCTCCGACGGGCCGTCCGACGGGCTCCTCGGCCCCGGGCACCGGGGGCTCCCCGCTCCTTCCTCCTCCTCCCCGTCGTCCTCCTCCTCCTCTTCTCCCAGGACGTCGATCTCCCCGTCCTCCCCGTCGGAACTTCGGAGCCTGGGCGGCAGCAGCAGCAGCGGGGAGCGACGGCGCTCGGCCGTCGTGGGTACGTTCATGGTGGCGGCGGGAAGCGCGGGGACTGGGGGGGTGGGAGGCGGCCGCCCACCGGGCTCACCTGGGCTGGGCCGCCCCGGAGAAGCCCCGTCGTTGGTTCCCGGTAGCCCTTCACACTCGGTGTGTTGTTTGTTCCCTTGCGATCGTTTCTTCTCCTTACCCACACCGCCCCGCCAAGGCCCGTGGCCTGGTCTGGGAGCCCCGATAGAATGGACGCCCCCCCCCACACCTTTATACGCTGCCCACCGCCCCCCACCCCACCTCCCAGCGGTGCCACTCCCCGCTGACGCGGCCCAATGGTGGAGGCGCGCGGTGCAGACGCCCGCGGGGAAGGGTGCTGGGGGGGCCTCTTCCTGACACCCACCTGCTCACCCCCCCTCCCATTTGTCAGATAAAAAGCAACCAATTTCAGGCCACCTCCTCCGGGGGGCAGATCGCTCCCGGAATGTGGCTAGGGAGGAAAGGGCGACGGGTTCTCTTGGAAGAATGGGGAACAAGAGAAGGATGGTTTCCTAGATGGCTCATCACCCCGTTTTCATGGGTACGTTGTCCTCTTCCAGCATGGCGCCCCGAAGTCGCCCACCGGGTGCTGGAGATGGAGGCCAGGGCTCTGGGCCAGCACGTGAGGCAAGTGTTCAGCCACTGGAGTCACACCTCAGCTTTGGTTTTAGGGATTTCTGAGACACCACCTCTTAACTTCGTCTGGGCTGGCCTAGAACTTGTGCTTCTCCTGCCTCAGCCTCCAAGTAGCTACGATTGTTCCCACAACATATCCCACTCCAAGAGGAGGGCCTCCTGTGGTCCCCACTCACAAATTCCTTCAAGTCCTGTCCCAGACTCAAAGGTTCAGGAAAGGTAGAAATGTCCTAAGATGTTCAGAGTGAAGTCACTCAAGGGAGCCCAAAGGATTCCCCCAGTCCCTTTCTGCAGCGATGAATAAAAACGACCTTTATTGTCATTACTCTGCACCTATGCCTACAATAGACACCACGAACCAAGGTATTCACACTGCAATGATGTCTCATAGTCTCTTTTTCTTAATGGTCTTAACTAAAAACTCCCACAAAACAAAGGGGTGCACTCTTATGGGTGTCTACCCTTTCCCTTCTCTCTTGTCCTTTTTTCTCTGTCATTCACTCTATATTTTCAGAACGAACCCTCCTTTAAAAAAATCTTTAAGGAAGTGGTGCTGTAGCTCAAGTGGTAGAGCGCTCGCCTTGAGCTGAAGAGCTGAGGGACATGTCGCACCCAGGCCCAGAGTTCAAGCCCCACGACCGACCAAAAAAAAAAATTTAAGGGGCTGGGAAGGTGGCTCAGTGGTAGAGCGCTTGCCTTGCATGCTCGAGGCCCTGGGTTCGATTCCTCAGCACCACATAAGCAAAAAGAAAAAAGCCGGAAGTGGCACTGTGGCTCAAGTGGTAGAGCGCTAGCCTTGAGCTGAAGAGCTGAGGGACAGCGCCCAGGCCCAGAGTTCAGGCCCCACGACCGGACCCAAAAAAAAAAAAAAAAATCTTTAAATACTTGCACAAAGGGGCTGCTATTCAGCATAGCAGTTTATGGATACAGTAGGTCTTGATCAATGTCACGCCCTTCAGAATTCTCACCTCTCCTTCCCAAACCCCCTTCTCTCAGTTTTCTTAATTTTGTGGACATGCATTTTTTTTTTTTTACTGCAATGCCTTTCTGTTTTTCCCTTGATAGAAAGAACACTTCTGATAGGATGCTTGTACTCATGGAGGAAAGGTAGGACCGCACTGTCACTGTCACTGGCTAATCGTATCATCATTCAGTATCCACGCTGCTCAGCTGCACACGACACCAGTCCTGTTAACACTGACTCACTTGAAATCCTTGAAGATTTTTTTTTTTAATTGGCTTCATCAGACTTAGGGACTAATGAAGCAGTTCTGTGGAACGCAATTCAATTCATATAAACGGGAATTGTATGGAGGCATAGCACACAGTCATAGTTTGAAACCCACCAACTTGGGGAAAATACAAGGCAACATCTGGCAAAATGTGGCGTAAACCACTCAGCTACATAGGAAGCCTTCCCGAATGTATTGGTAAAATGACGAATTTTCTGTGAGGCATCAGAAGCCAACCACCAGGGCACATGATCAAGACCTAGCTTCATACTTGTGGGATTAAATGCAACTGAAAGCAGCTAGCACCTTTGGGATCAAATGTGAAGAACAGCTTCCTGCAAGTCTTTTTGTTAAGACTTCTCTACTCCCGAGGTTTTACCCACTAAAGCTTTCCAGTTGTACACAGCTTGAAAGACCAGTAACAAAAAGGTTTGAGCCTAATGGATTTGTGCTTGAATCCCAAATTTACCAGCGATAATTTGTATGATCTTCTAAACCAAGCTCCAGGAGGGCTGGGACAGGTGTCTTATTCAAGCTGGTACTCCCCAGGGAACCTGCTCAACATCCCCCCTCCCCCATCCCATCATTCCTTCCACCCTCACCTCTGCTGGGAGAGGCATATTTTCTCGAGCAGACCAGGGAGCCCATTACCTGATACAGGCAGAATTGTTAAAGTTGTCCTAAAGTCAATTTCTATGGGAATTTGGGTATATTTACAAATGAAAGGATGTAAGGATGTACTCAAAAAGAAATAACAATAAAAAGCCTACACTGACTTAGTTAATAGTGCCATAGGAGGTCCCGCAGTCCAAAGCTGTGATAACCTGAACAAGGACATAAAGCAACATTAGATTTTAACTCAAAAGTACAAAATGAATATCTGTGAAATTTGTCTCTCCCTACTTAACTACTCAATGATTTCTTATCAATGTGAAAATCAAACTTGTGGCAGAAAAAAAAAATCTGAAATAAGGTAGGCACTCTATCTTGAAGGAGGTGCGGCATAACTCCCCACTACTGAAGTTTGGGCTGAACCGCTCAGGTTCTTCCAGAAGCTTTAGTGTTCACGGGGAAAAGAGGGATTCTTTCCTTTCCATGGAGAAACCTTCACGGAGTAATGAAGGCCAACTTCAAGAGTCACAAATCATGTTGGCAAGTCTATCTTTAATAAGATGTGATAAAAACGGCACTCTCGTTTTTCCCTACGTTCCTAATCATGACAACAGAAAAACTCCAATAGAGAAACATTTGTGTAGCTGGCCAGATTCCCAAATGGAGTCATTAAAGCAAAGGGTGAAGTCTAAGAAACGGAGTCAGCAAGCATGGGGAGATAATGCAAAGTCCCATCTGCTTAGGAAATGAACTATTGCAAGACTTGCTAATTCATGTATGGATGGCCACGGAGAGGGAAAACTTCAAGGCCTGCACAGTACGTTTTTACCAAGTTGAGTCTGTCAGTCACTCGGCCTTTCCTCTCATCATCTGAGTTTCACACAGCTGTCTTCAATGCCATGTCAGTTTTGCTCTTTTCATTTACAGCTGGAAAAGGCCTCAGAAAGAACCATTTACTTGCCAGGCACTAGTGGCTCACATCTGTAGTCTTAGGTGCTCAAGAAGCTGAGGATCATAGTTGGAAGCTAGCCTAGGCAGGAAAGTTCATAAGCCTCTCATCTCCAAACAAACCACCAAAAAGCCAGAAGTGGGACTTGTGCCTCAAATACAGCAAGGCCAAGTTCCCAAATATCCTGGAATTGCAGGTGAAACTATGGCTCTGATCACTTGAAAAAAGACTTCATTTGGATAATGACTAGATCACTGTGCCTTCAAGAAATAAAAGCAATATAAAATACAACAAAATCAAACAGAGATATGCCAGTTCACTCAGATTCACAAGTTAAAAATAGGTTAGAGAAAATGAAGCTAAAGGTAGTGACATTTATATCAGTTCATCAGTAGCTATTAAAATTTTTAATGTGCAAATACTAGAAGCTAGTGAGACACTAGAGAAACACCCATGGGAAATGTGCGCAGTAATATTCTCCCCACAGCAGCTAGCAGTTTCAAAAGAGAAATAACTGATTCATCCACCAGTGCTCTCACTTACATAAATTCTCAGCTTAAACCCTCAGCATTCCCCAGTGAATTAGAGTAATCCAGCACCAGTAGCTCACACCTATAATCCTAGCTAGGCAGGAGGCAGATCTCCTCTGAGGACTGTCCCAGCTGGGGCAGTAAAGTCTTATGTCTTATAATTAATCACTCCAACAAGACAGAAGTGAAGCTGTGGCTAAAGTTATAGAGTGCCAGCCTTTAGGGGAAAAGCTGAGGGACAGCACCCCGACCGAGTTCAAGCCCCAGGACTGGCACATTTTTTAAAAAATTAAAAAAACAAGTAATTCAGATGTTTACTCTCTGTCCTCCAAGCCACCAGCCTGGCTGTCACCCTTGCCCTGCTCCCAGTTCATTTTCCAGCACACTGGGCGGTTGCCATCTAAATGTTTCAGCGATCTTCCCCACTGATGCCAGTCACCTGTCCTACGCTGTACAAATGACTCCGTTTACTTCCCTTCTCAGTGTAAGATCTACATCTGATCTCTGTCACTCAGTCTAGAGGTGATCTTCACTGTGATTGGCCTATTCGGTGATTCTACCTATTTCTCATTGATGTATGTCCCTCCAACCAAATAGTTGACTTCAGTTGTTTTATTATTATTTTACAAGCAAACTGTCTTCTATAAGGAATGATGTTTACTTAACGAGATAAAAATAAGACCCTGCAGGTATCAATGACAAGTTTCTGTGTTTCTTAGACCATGCCTCTGATCCCTGGAAAATCATTCTCTTTGGGAAGATTAATGTGTGAAAGAATTGTCTGAAAGGACAGAACACAGGATGAGTGCTAGGAAGAAATAAAGATGGAGGGAAAGGCTCAGGGAAGGCTGACTTCATTTGTAATGTTACAAAAGCGTATGTACACAACATATGTAATGAAAAATATTTAAAGATAATTTACTACAGTTAAGAGGAAACAACAAATGTTCCTGAGTTTAGATTTTTATTCCAAATGTTCTTCCCAATGGGACAGCTAATTGTATGCTTTTCACAGCCAAATGATAAACAGATCTAGGCACTTATTATTTGCCAAAGCATATTATTATTGTGTCATTATAAAAACTATAAATTTTCAGGAAGAAGAACAGTGTTAGGTAGGCTCTGCTGTGTTCTAGGACCTAGGTACGTTAAACACCTACTGAAAGCCAGGCATGGGTGGCTTACACCTTTAATCCTAGCTACTCAGCAAGACAGCGCTGGAGCATCTGGGCTCAAAGCCAGCCCCAGCTGGAAAGTTGAAGAGAGTCCATTGCCAAAAGCTGGGCTGGAGGCAAAAATTCGGAGCAAGAAAGCTGAGATAGAATTAGAGGCCCTGAGTTCCAGCCCAGGTATGGGGGAGTAAGGGATAGGGAGCCTATTTAATGCTTCAATGGTTGATATTATTATCTACTTCAGAAATAAGAAAGCCAATCTCAGACAAAGTAAATACTCAAAGCAGCAAAGCTAGAATTAAGGCCTAGATTTGGCTTAAAAAATTAGCTTTCTATTGAGCAATTCATTGCCACATAATTAAGGGTCGTTTCTCAAACATAAGCGGAAAAGAATGGATTCAGGAAGCAACTAGTTGACTATAGAGGTTATTTTTAATTACAAAATAAAAGATCAGGACCAGCAAGCTTGCTGGTAGATGCCAAAGGATACAACGGTGAAGACCAACTCGAGATAATGTAATTGACGAATCCTCAATCATTCTAAACATGTAGATGTGGCTCCTTTACTTAAAATGGGGGTAGGGGAATCCCTAAAAGTCATGTGATAACCTTCTCTGACCCCAACTATTAGATTGAGAAAGCTCTTCATTAAAGTTTCCCTTTTTCTATAATTTCAGTGTAGCTGTACAAGGTGGCATGTAGCAGGAACAGAAGAAAATCGAGTTATTGACCATGTATGCACCAATGATTTATATAAAATAATTAACTATCAAAATGAATATGTATTTGACATAGGGTAACAACTTTCTGAACAGGACTCGAGTAGCTTAGGAAATGATAGTAAGAACTGACAAATAGGACTGCATCAACTTAAAAAGCTCCTACAACACAATCCTGAATGGTTTACAAAATGGAAATTTTTGTCAGCTATACATCTGACAGAGTATTAATGTCCAGACCACAAAAAGAACTTAAAAAGTTAAATGCCAAAAGAAGAAACAATCCAATCAGTAAGTAGGTATCCTTGAACAAATTGTTCTCAAAAGCAGAAATACAAATGACCCACATGTAAATGAAAAAATGATCACCATCTTTAGCCAATAGGGAAATATAAATCAAAACTACATTGAGATGTCATATCAACCAAGCTAAATGGTTATCCTTAATTTAAAAAAAAATGCTGCCATGGATTAGGGGGCACTATATAGTTCATACTGTTATGAGAATGTAAATTAGTGCAGCCACTATAGGAATCAGTGTGAAGGATCCTCTAGTTTTAGTTAATACTAGAACTGCCATGTGATTTTTTTGTTTTTGGGTCCAGTCGCAGGGCCTGAACTCTGGGCCTGGACACTGTCCCTCAGCCCTTCAGCTCAAGGCTGGCGCTCTACCACTTGAGCCACAGCGCCACTTCCGGCTTTTTTCTTTCTGCTTATGTGGTGCTGAGGAATCGAACCCAGGGCCTTAGGCATGCAAGGCAAGCGCTCTCCCACTGAGCCACCTTCCCAGCCCCCCTGCCATGTGATATATGGATATTACCTCTCAGTATACACTAAAGGAATCTAAGTCAGCATACAGCATGCACACCCATGTAGCATTATAGAATCAGCCTAGTTGCCAGCAAATAGATAAAGAAAATATCAAATAGTTCACAGTGGTGAACTCCATCATTTGCAGGCAAATGGATAGAACTGGAGATCATTATGTTAAGCGAAATAAAACAGACTAAAAAGAGGGGCTGGGAAGGTGGCTCAGTGGGAGAGCGCTTGCCTTGCATGCATGAGGCCCTGGGTTCGATTCCTCAGCACCACATAAGCAAAAAAGAAAAAAGCTGGAAGTGGCACTGTGGCTCAAGAGGTAGAGTGCTAGCCTTGAGGTGAAAAGCTGAGGGACAGCACCCAGGCCCAGAGTTAAGGCCCCACGACCCCCCCAAAAAAAGACTAAAAAGAAAGACAGACACCACACATTTTTGTCTCATAGGAGTACTCTCCATTTTTCAAAAGTAGGATGGTAGAGAGAAGGGTGGGGTACAGATCATATTATATCACTTCTGGCTACTGGGAAGGCAGAGATCAGGAGGATTCTGATTCAAGGCCAACCAAAGCAGTTACCAGGACCCTCCACAAAAGTATCAGGGAATGGAGGCTCACAACTGGATGCCAGCTCCTTGGAAGGTGACCTGGCCCCACACAAAAACAAAAGGCTTTTTCCTCAAAGTAATTAAAGTAAAATTGCCTGAGAGTTTGGCTCAAGAGGCAGAGTACCTTCCTAGCAAGTATGACATCACAAGTAAACCTCAGTACCTTAAGTACTAGTTCTGTTTACATGGGCATTTCTGTTTGGAAAAAAGATCAGACAAACCAACAAACAAAAAAGGTATGAAAGTTAGTGGGTAACTGTTTGTGAAGAGGAAGGGTCCACTGAGAGAGGAAAAGGGCTCAGAAGGCAAAAGAAGGAATGAGCAAGACTGAAGTGCACTATACACATATGGAAATGTCATGATGAAGCCACTTCTGTAGCTAGCCGGTGGCTTACACTGCATCATGTAAGAAAACCTGAGACCTGAGGAACTCCAAAATAATCATGATGAATTTAATACTAGCAGTAAAAGCTACTTAAAGCCCTATAATTGGACTCCTCTAAATATATTGTAAAACTACAGTTCATCACTAATTATGAGAGATTTTCCTCCACTTTTAAAATCTCTAGAGACAGCAAATAATTGTTTCACTTAATTAACAATGACAATACTTGCCTTAAGAACTTTTGTTAATAACAATAATGTATTATATCTCTGTAATCAGCTAAAGTCCCACGGGAAATAAAAATGAATTATGGAATTTTTTTGTGAAATACTGTCTCTAAAAACAATTTCAGAGGATATATTTTATTGCATGAATGCCAAATGTTTTTACAGTATTGATTGACATTTTATGTATTCTGTTAAATAAATACAGTTTCAAGTACAGTGGAATTCAGCACAGAAATAATGAGAAAAGCTGGTTGAAATACAGCAGCCAGAAACATCCCTGTTTTCTTTTCATGACATAGTCCTGATCACAAGAATGTCCGCTGCGCTAGGGACAAATGGGATCTGCCGAGGTCCACGGCTCTTCTGTTTCCATCACTGTGGTGATAAATAGTTGCCTAAGGATATCTTTATCTAAATTCCTGCCTGAAAAACAAAACAAAATATGGGGTGATTATCTTATCCTTACTAAAAGGACACGGTTCATCTATTAATTCCAGACTATATATAATCACTAAGTACTTAGTGACTATATTATGCTTATTAAAATGACATAATTTGTCTATCAATTCCAGAATACTAAATGCTTGGTGATCTTTAGGAATTTACAAAAACAACAGGAATTCAATTATTTCTTCTTTAACTTTCTAGTTAAGTCTTAAATGTAATGCTTGGAAGTGTTCACTTTTTAGCGAGTTCTTAAAGAAGAGTAAAAGGCCTAAAAAGCTCTTTGGAATGCCATCAGTGATTAAAATACATTAGCTCAAGCTTTGTTAATTATAAAAGAAGAGTTATTAGTTTCAGTTATTATTTATTAGTTATAAAATAAGACTGGTTAATATTGCTGAGCACATTATGTCATCTAATGTCATCTATTGGGTTTGTTTTTGTTGTTGTTGAGAGGGTCTTGCTGTGTAATCCAGGCAAGCCTTAAACTCAATTCTCCTGCCCCAGATGCCCAAGTGCTGGGACTACCATGCTCAGTTCTCCAATCTATTTTGCTTTAGAAATTTTACTTTATCACTTACCAATAAGGACCAGTCGATTTGTTCTCTCACTGTTCTCTTTCCAGCTCAGGGGCGTCTCCTCCAAGTCATACAGCTCATGGACCCCTTGGAGGATAACCTGTTGTGGTTTGTCTTTGAGAGATACCAGTCCCTGATCCAAGGAGAACAATCAGTCAGCCCCAGCTCAAATTCAAAAGCAGAAAGAACACATCAATGTGAATGGATTAACTTCTGCTATTCTTTTTCAAAATAGGAACATAGAAAGAAGTTGCACAACTATTTCATTCCAGTATTTTGTACCCTGGAAAAGTTTTCAAAACTTCTAATAAAAAGGTTTTTATATACATCCATTTTTCAAAAATCATGTTTTAATATTTTCCATGGATTTTTTCTTATCTTGAAATAGTTGTTCAAGGGGTTTCGATACAACATGTCAACTTATGCGTGGAATGCATTTTGATCATTCTCCCCTCACCCATCTCTCTCAATCCCGCCCAGCCCTCAAGTTTCCTGGCTCCATGTTCGCATATGCACATTGAATATTATGCCTGTGTACACCCACCATTTCTCTCTCCATTTGTTGGCCCAACAATTCCTTTTCCTTTTTCCATCATGGGGCTTGAACGCAGAGCCTGGGCACTGTGTCTGAACTCTTTTGCTCAAAGTGAGCGTTCTGCCACTTTGAGCCACAGCACCACTTCCAGTTTTTTCCAGGATGGCTTTGAACCAGGTTCCTCAGATCTCACCTCCTGTGTAGCTAGGATTACAGGTCACCAGAGCCCAGCTAATTCCTTTTTGTGTGCTGGTACTGGGGCTTGAACTCAGAGTCATACTCACTTGGCTTCTTTTACTCAAGACTGGTGCAATCTATTACTTGAGCCACATCTCCACTTCCAGCATTTTGCTGGTTCTCACAGACTTTCCTACCCAAGCTAGATTTGAAACGCAATCCTTGTAGCTCAGCTTCCTGAGTAGCTGGGTGTGAGCTGTAAGCGCCCAGCACCCTTTGAAGCACCCTAACAGTAAAATAAATATAGACTGGGATATTCTTTCACTATATGTCACGTATACCCACAAAAAGCCTGAACTGAAGCCGAAAAATAGAGTATGTCCTATGCCATATTCTACTAATTGTTCTGCTTTTAAAGATTTTATGCTTCTTTAGTTAGGATTTTTGAGAAATTAAAGGATTTTAGTGGTTTATAGTTTGTTTTGGAAATGAACTGTAATAAATGGATTTTGACAATTATAAAAGAAAAATTTATTATAATACCTGGATAGAAGTTATATTGTATTCATTTATAAAAATGAGAACATTTTATCTGATAAACTAACTCCTAAGAGGATGAAATTAATGAAGCAATGTTCATTACATACATATACTATATATGCATTTTAAAAATGGTTGAAGACAAACTACTCAGTCATTGATGCCACACAATTTTTGTGTATTATTGGTCCATTTGTGTATTTTTAATGTATTTCTTTCCTGATTTTGTTTTTCTATATCCAGTTTTGTGTTCTGCTTTTTTTCAATTTTTATAGTAAAAACAAACAAAAACCAAAAAACTCCTTGGAAAGTATTACATGAGCTCCACTTCTGTGTTACTTCTACAAAGACTATAAAACATTAGCTGCTACTGAAGTTAAGTAGGGAGGGATGCGGGGACAACTCAGGATTCCCTGCACACAGGACAAGTGTGCTACCACCTTCTCCCTCTACAGTGATGGTGCTAGGTCTAATACTTGATAACAGGAAAATGAAGACCAAGAATATATTGTTTTCTTCCAGAATCCTTCTGTGTTGTGACATAATAAAGGTCAAAGAACTGAAGAGGACAAGTGAAAAACGGTCACACAGTGAAGGACAGGATACAGCCTGGGAGAGCTCACGAGGAGCCACTGCACTCTGTGCAGGTCCGGGTGGTAGCTTGAGTTCTTCGGGATAGAAGCAGATAAAGAACTATGGTTTGCCACTTAGAATCCTACGATGTCAGTAATGCTGTAGCCACAGGCAGCTTCAGAGTCGGTTCTGGGCCTCTGAGAGGGAATATTGGGAAGGCAGCCTGAGATTCTTTGGCTGCTCTGCAGAACAATCTTCAAATAAGCCAGGATAGGCAGGGAGAAAGTCCACGTCAAAAGATTCCCCTCAAGCTCATCCTCTGTCATTCTAGCAACTATAGTTGGTTGCTAACTCCAGAGCGAATCTAGTTCCTAACAACAAAGGCAAGTGTACACACTCAGAGTACACATTCAAATGACTGCTGATGAGTTAAGCACACACCTGGAACCATTGTCTCCTGGGAAAAACACCTTTGGTGATATGCATACCCAAATGTCAAGTGGGGTGAATAAGTTTAACACAGAACAAGAATTCTCCTAGTCCTTTGTATAACTTTGTATAGCCAATGTTCAGTGTCTGCTAAATGCATCAAGACGCATAAGGTCCATCAGTGAGGGATTCTCAAAATCCTTTCTCTTTTAAATGAAGCTCTCTTAGAAAAATAAACCGAGTTTTCTCTACCTGACCAATGTGTGGGGCAAGAGGAAAAGTTTTGACTGAGTGGATTTCACAGGCCAGGACACTGGAAGTGCAGAGCAGGGACTTCCAGTAGTCAAAGAGTATGTTGTTTTTCCTACACCATGAATAAATCATGCTTTCTGCAGTAATTTCTAAAACTCCTTTCAGCAGTGGAGATGATAAAAATGAAAGCAGACCGAGGTTATTTGCACTAACCCCAAATATACGACTTTTATATAAGAGCCACAGAAGGACTCTGTTCCAGCATCCACAGGGAAGCAACCGCCTACCTTCAGCCGGATGACCTCCATGCAGCGCTCCTCCTTGTTTCGCACGTTCTTTTCCCACAGGAGATTCTGCACCAAGTGACACATTTTAATAAGACCAACGGTCACTAATGCTACTAGGCAACAAAACAGCTGATAAATCATTAATCAGTCAAAAATCGCATTCACCTGAATAAATACATTCAGACTTTCTTCTTTGGCATTTCCTGGTACTTCAAAAGTGACTGTGAGAATACTCTGTGAATCAAAAGATCAATAATTTTTATCAGAGTATTAATAAGGAACACACAGGGAATTTTAAGTTGCCTATGTATATTGAATTTTCCTCTGTATGTACTGATATGGAATTAGCAATTCCGTTTTCCATATACTGCAGAGTAGATTAACAGGCTAGGGCTTAGACAAAAACTTTTCATGAGAGGATTTGGGTTGTCCAGCCCTTTCTGGAACCACTAGCAGGAAGGATCATGTGCCCCGTGTACTCATTCTATTCAGCAGACATTCTTGCCTGTGCCGTCTCATTTCATCTTTTTATTTACTCTTCACCATAATCCTGAGTAAGGTAACTGCTTCCATTTCATGTGGGGAAAAAGGCTCAGAAAAATTAACTATGCAGAGGGCAGAAGTGCCATTTCATTCTCTTAGAAAACTAAATTGAAATGGAGCCAAGTAAATTGAGGGTATGGGTGGAATTGAGAATAATGGGGGAGAATGATGAAGGAATGACTTTGATCAAGGTGCATTTTACTTACAAACTGACTTGAACTGAAATTCCTTATACAACCACTTAAAGATGATTTTAAAAAATAAATAAGAGAAAACAAAAAACTAAATCCCAGGGCTAGGCAAACACTCATGCATGAGGTCCTGGGTTTAATCCTTAGCACCAAAAACACAATCAAAAACAACAAGAACAAAGAAAAGGTCCCACCCGCTCCAGTGGCTCACGCTTGTAATCCTAGCCACTGAAGAGCCTGAAATCTGAGGATTGCAGTTCAAAGCCAGCCTGGGCAGGAAAGTCTGTGAGACTCTTATCTTCAATAAACTATATCAAAAAAAAGCCCAAAGTGGTGCTGTGGCTCAAGTGGTAGAACTCTAGCCTTGAGCATAAAGAGGTTCAGTGACAGTGCCCAGGCCCTGATCAGATTCAAGCCCTAGGACGGGCAAAAAAAAAAAAGGAAAGAAAAGTTCTTTTTGTCTCTGAGCTAGCATAGGTTAAATGAGTCGGAGAGATGAGATTGATATAACATGATGTCTTCATCAGCTCAGAACTTTGAAAATATTTATAGAATATAGACTTGGAGATGTAATTATCCTCCTGATCTTTGTAAAACTCCAATTCTAAAGAACTAGACACATAGGGCATGGCTCAAGCAGCAGAGTCTACCTTGACAAAGACAAGCCCCTGGGTTCAAAACCCTAGGACCACTAAAGAAATAAAAAATAAAATGTTCTGGGAATGGTGGCTTATACATGTAGCTCTAGCTGCTTGAGAGGGGGAGATCAGAAGGGCTGCAGTTGGAGGCCAGTTCAGGCAAAAAGACCTCATCTCAATCACTGAAAAGCTGGGTTAACTGATCTAAAGGAGGAGAGTGCACCAGAGTCACTGTAGAGCTTTAAGAAAATACACATGCCCTATTTGCCGGCAAAATGACATAATGTCTGCGATTTGCTTCAATGCATTCTAGTGGGGTGAGGAGAACATGCAGGATCATTATACTATTCTACTTTCATGTATGTCTGAAGTTTAATGTTTAAGATATTTTAAATGCTAGCAAAGAAACGTTGAGAGGACAGATGAAAGAAAATTGGCAACATGTTCACACTGTTTGAGTGGATCATGCATAAAGGGGTCCATTTTATTCTCTCCATTTTCATGCAACTTTGAAAGCTTATATAATAAGATGTCAAAAATACACATTCATATGCACATATCCAAGCCCCATTCCTAGAGATTTGAGAGATAGGGACCTTTTTTTTCTTTTAAGTTCCACAAGTGATTCTGAACTATATCTGCATTTGATAGTCATAGCTTTTCAGTCTTTTGATAAATATTCACTGAGACCCATCAAGCCTAGGCTATGTAAGGAAGGATTTACATTCAAGGATGCTGCAGAATAATACTTGTGAAAGCATTTCAACTCATACAAGACATTGTAAATGCCATAATGGGTTACATTCAAGACACTGGTGGGTATAGACACACTGGCAATGAAAAGCTCTTATCAGTATTATATTTTCATCTTTAATCCTTGATTCCTAGTATCTTTTCTTCATCCAGTAACTAAGTAAGAATACCTGAAGCTCCTTTGTATGATGACGATCATAAATATTTCATTTTCCCCCAAAATTCTGCTAAAGACTTTCTCGCATGCACTTAAAGATAAGTTTTTCAGAGCTTTGCACCAACATGAAGGTATAGCTCCCTATAAACACAAGCCAAAGCTAATAACTGCCAGCTTAGCTGCTCATGGGGCTGAGATCGTGAAGATCTGGTTCAGGCCAGCCCAGGCAAAAAATTTGTAAGACTTCCTCTTAATGAAAAAAGCCTGACACAGTAGCTTACACCTGTTATCTAAGGTATGGTGGGAAGCATAAAATAGAAGGAGCACAGTCAAGCACAGGCCTGAGCAAAAAGCAAATGACCGTATCTCACAATATTCAGTGTTATAAAAAAGGGAGGGGGGCTCAGCTTAGAGTGTTGGCCTAGCAATCACAAGGCCCTGCATTCAAATCCAATACAAAAAAAAGAGAGCCAAATGAACATGTGGCTGATATTTTTTGGGTCCCATTATAACTGGTAATGACACAACAACTGAGAAATAGCTTCCAGAGAGAGAAAACAAAGTACAGTGCTCGCTCAAGTTCTTTTCTTGTCACTGTATCTGCCACCCCACTCCACCCTCTATCCTGGGCCTGCGCGCTGTCCTTGCTTTTTTGAGTAGTTTGTTGGAGGTAAGAGTCTCACAGGGACTTTTCTGCCCAGATTGGCTTCAAACCCCAATCCTCTGATCTCAGCCTCCTGAGTAGATAGGATTACAGGTGTGACACAGTGGTGTCCAGCTCCTCACTCTTTCTTAAATGGGACAAAGGAATTGTTGTAAAGCTAGCTAGCTATGACCTGTTGAACAGAAGCATGGGGACAGTGGACATATCTTTAATTTGTTCATAGAAAATTAAGCATCTTACCTGTGGGATTTGAATTTTAGAATATGAAAACATCCCTTTATAGAGTTCAAATTTACAGTGTTGTGTAAAGGTGAAACTCAAGTTAATTTTTATTTAAATATGCCATGCTTGTACCAGACTTTTCATTAATCAGTTTGTTCAATATGGACTAAATAGACTCTAGATAAGAGTTCTGAGGCTGATTTTAAGTAGAAATTCCCATCACAAGAACTGATTTTAAAAAAAATGCTGAGTGGTGGGATGAGAAGCTAGAAAACAAGATTTCCTAAGATTCTAAACAACTCTGGATTGATAAATTCCTATAATGTGTTAAAAAGCTGAATTGGATAATCTCTCAAGTACTCAAAATTATGAAAACCATCAACACAAGCCAGGCACAGGTGGTTAATACATGTAATCCTAGCTACTCAGGAGACTGAGACCCAGAGGACCATGGATCAAGGCCAGCCTAGACAAAAACATTTGAGAGGCTCCATTTCCAAAATACCCAGCAAATGCCATTCTGGAGGCTGAGCGCAAGGGGGAGAGCAGCAGCAAGCAAGCAAGCTGATTGAGTAGGAGGCACCAAAAGATAAAAAAGAAATTGAAAAAAGGAACTATCATAACTGATTGCAAAAATACAATTTTAGAAAGACTTAATAAAACAATCTGTGAGGTTTTTTTTACCTGATCAAGATGAGGTACTGCTGACACATGCTGAAGTTTTTTCTGCAAACTAAGAACTGACCGTAAGTTCAGAGATAAATACACTTCACTTAAACTTTCACATTACTTAGAGACATAGAACCAAATAAGGAGAGATTCCACAAATGAATCTATTCTATAGTACCAAATCTTCATGCAGATCACATATTCTAATAGAGAAAAGCTAACGTTTAAAAAAATTCTATAAAATACACACTCACATGCAAAAGTACACAATGAAAAGAGAAGCCAACCTTTTTATGATACTTTTATGTAGTCAAATCTATCAGTAATTGCTTTATAATTCCAATTCCATAAAGGCTTAGAAATATATATATATATATATATATATATATATACTTAATTACATCTTATTTATCGATTACATATATTTTTTTTTTCCAGTACTGGTCAAAGCTTCTTAATTCTCCCTAGCTTCCTAACAGGAAAATAATACTAGCAGAAGAACATCAGAAGGGTAAATTTTTCTTTTTAAAGTTTTTCCTTGAACCTGTTTATTTAATAAAGAACAAATAGAATCCATAAATACAAACTTTTATACAGCCAGTTACCAATTAGGCTAAGGGGGAAAAAAGTCAGAATTCCAAGAATGCATTGCTCTGATATGGAAAGGTCCCAGAGATGAATATGGCAGAACAAATTATAACCATAACAACTGTAGTCTATGTTTCCACACTGCTGGGGAAAATATGGGAGGGGAAAAGGGACTTAAAACCTTGCAGATGTCTTATGTTGAAGATCAGCAAGGGGTAAATTAGTTACAGCAAATTTAGGAAAGGGAAAAGACTTGTAGGAATTGTTGGAGGGAATTAGTCGCATTGGGGGGTCTTAGTAGACAAAGTGTCAATTTAAATCCTTCCCAGCTGGTTGCTCAGGAAGAGAATCTCTGGTTTAGCAGCTGAGTGCAAAGAAAAAGTCAAGCAAAGGTCTTCTCTACAGTGGAGGGGATTCCATCACATAGCTTGTCACTAAAGCATCATAACAGCTCTCAATGAGAATAGAAAGAATTCCTACACTTTTTCTGTATGTCCTGTGCAACATTCGTTACTAGGTAATGTGCACACAACTTCATATGCAAGCAGAAGGTAGAAAATTTAACAAAGAATATTTTAGTTCCTAGGAAGTCTCAGACTTCTGTGTCCCACAATATTCTCTATCACAGAAATAACATAAAGGGCACTGAAGTCTAATGGACAAGAACCAACAGCTACAATTTGTGAATCAGAATCCCCATTTCGGATACTTGAAGTATATAATTTTCTAGTAATTTCTGTGTTTACACTGAGGAGAATATCGGCAATAGCGTAGTGTTGACTACATAAATTACTGTGTCCTGTAAAAATAATAATTTAGCTCTTTTCTTCTTAAGATGGAACAACTTTTCTCTCCCAAGTAAAAAGTTAGAACAATGTAATGAGCTGGATGCTTTAGTAGAGAAAATTACAGCAAAAGGAAAAAACAAAATTGATACCCTGAATATCAAGATAGGAAGTAATGTCATACTACCATCTTTTTTAATGAATAAACTACTAAGAAGCAAAACACAAAGGGGAACACAGGAAGTTCAACTGAGAAATAGTTTAGTGTTTTGTAGTAAGTGACAATTCACCTTGCAAAAATAGACACAGTAGAAAAAAAGGTGGTTTAAGGAAGGCAACTTTAAGGCAATATTATTTCATCCTCTCTCCCTTGTAAATACACCTAAAGTATCACAAGGTCTGTAACCAAGAAAACAGTTCCTTGCTTCAAACAAAATGATCCAGCTCTGGGCCAGATGTGAAGGGTGAAAGAAAGGAATGTAGAGGAATTGTTCACGCAGCATTAAGTACTCATAAAAGAAAAAGGGATCAGAAAGACAAAAGGCGAGACTGGGTTAGACACATGGCCATTTCAGAAGCAGCTCGCATGTTCTTACTGTTTAGGACACACCTTTGGCCAATCATCTTCCTAGTAAATCAAGAACTAAAAAGGAAGACTATCTGAGTTTAGGGTCATTTCTACCTTAGAAACAGAAAAGTTTGTGTATGAGTTCTGTGTAATTCCGAAGGCTAAAGCAAAATTACACAGATATATAAATGAATATGAATTAGGCAGCACAGGTACAGAATTATTACCACTAGTAACCAAATTTACTAGTTACCATTAGTAACCAAATTTGCCTTACAATTCAAGAGTCAAGAGAGCTGTCTTTTCATGATCTTGTATGGGTAGACACACATGAAACTTAAAAAGATACTCATTGCATGCATCACTGGATGCATGTCCATCAATGAATGAATGGATAAGGCAGATATGGTACATAGATGAAAGTGTACTGTTATTCAGCTTAAAACAGAAGGAAATCCTCCAGTGAGTATAATGTGAATACACGTGAGGACATGACATCAAGTGAAATAAGCAGTCATGGAAGCACAACTACGACATGGTTCTACTTATATCAGGTCACGAACGTAACAAACCCCACAGCAGCAGAGACTAGAACAGTAGAGGCCAGAGCAGAGAGAGGAAGCTCTTATTGGGAGAGCCTAAATTTCAGTACATTCTTCAGCTCTGCTGCATATCATCATGCCTTTTACTTATCAATTCTGTACTGTGTACATATAAAAGTCTGTTAGGAAGAGAGGACTCAATTTGTAGGTTCTTCTTACAATTTTAAAAAGAGAAGATATTGATACCCAAGGATAATCTTCCTTCCCTCCTTTATCAAAAAGTTTGTTCCAGGAAGAGGAAGAAGGCTATCTACCACTAGGGAGAAAGGAGCACTTGCTACAATTTCCTGTGTTACTTCATGCATTTTTCCATAGGAGTATAAGTGGTTTGGTGTAGAAGTATCAATGATGGGTCTCTACAGATGACTTACTATTTGCATTATAATTTGTTTTTTTGAGACAAGGTCTCGCTATGCAGCCCATGCTATCCTCCAACTGTGATTTTCTTGCTTCTCTGAACTTCATTAACATAATTTTCATAGGAAAGCACATAGTGATTTCCAAATAACCCATTAACAATTCATTAAGAATGAGTTATATGCAAAAGAAATGACAGAAAACTTAAGGGATGAACTTGTATAACTCATTCCTATAACATATACACTACATTAAAATTGTTGAAAATACAAAAACATACCTTATTCCAGAGAGACCATCAAAAGCATGAAGATCTAATACATTTGAGAGATCAACTCTAAAAGGAAGAAAATTTAGGTGAATATTTGACAATGATATGAAATACATTCAATTAATTCAGAAAAAAACTTTAAAACTCTTTTATAAAAAACATGTAAACAAAGATTAACTGGAGTTGGGCACTGGTACTTCATGACTGTAATCCTAGCTAGATGGGAGGCTGAGAATAGAAGGATTGTGGCTTGATGCCAACTCAGGCAGAAAGTTCAAGAGACTCCTATAGACAGGCTATCCTAAGCCATGTGTTAGGCTGAGATTGAGAAAATAGCAGTTCCAGACTAGCCAGGGAAGGTCTAAGAGATTCTATCTCCCAGAAAGTATCTGGGGCAGGTCATACTCATCTTTCATTCTACCTAAGGAGGAAAGCCTAAAATAGGCAGATCGTGATCCAAGACCCTATCTGAAAAATAACCAGCACAAAAACAAACAAAAACAAACAAGGGACACTGAGGGGGTAACTTAGCAGTAAAACACCTGCCTAGCAAACCTCAGGCCCTGAGTTCAAACCCCAGGCCTTCCCCTACCCCCCTCAAAAAGATTTAACATTACCTGAGGAAATGCATAAAATGGATAGGCAAGAAGCAAAAAGGCTGCTATTACAACGTCTATGTAAAATTCATGAAAGTAGAGAATGGTTAGGATTAAGCAGAAAATTACTTGGTTCTTTAATAGTTTTTCTCCCCCATGAGGATTTCTTTCAATCCTGAAATGTAATTCACATGCAGTTTGAACACTATATTTCTACAATTTAGAAATATTTAATAAAGCATGTTTCTGTAAGCAGCTTATTACTTAGAAACAAAGCAAGAAAGGACAAATGGTCATAGTATACAGGTATATCCCAAAAACCTTTGGAATTTTTGTATTTCTTGTATTTCTCCTCCCATGATAAAAGGTAGTACAAAAATACTGAAAACTATGTGCTGGTGGCTCACACCTATAATCCCAGTTACACAAGAGGCTGAGATCTGAAGATTCCAGTTGGAAGCCAGCCCAGGCAGGAAAGTTTGTGAGACTTTTATCTCCAATAAACTACTCAGTAAAGGCCAGAAGTGCCACTGTGGCTCAAGCACTGGAGTGCTAGCCTTGAACACAAGGAGGCTCGGGGACCGTGCGCAGGTCCCAAGTTCGACCCCCAGGACTGGCAAAATAAATAAATAAAATACTGAGGTGTCAGGGGCTGGGGTAAAACGGAGTGACAGAGTATTCAGTATATGCAAGGCTCTTGTTTCTAGTCTAAGCAGTAAAAAAAAAATAAATTAAAAAAAGAGGAATAGTAGAACAACTATTGTATAGATATTAATTTTCTCAAGGACCCTATTTACATGGAGGTCTGACTTCACTGACTTCGGTTAGGGTCCCCTGTAGAGGGCAACTTCTCAATTTGCAATTTGCTCTATCTAAATAGATGTTAGTTCTCTTAAAATTATTTAGGGAAGTGGTGCGGTGTAAGGGGAAACAAAGGAGGAGGCAACAATGCTTGATAAGAAATGTACTCATTACCTTGCTTATGTAATTGTAACTCCTCTGTACGGTATTTTCACAATAAAAAACTTATTAATAATAAATAAATATTTAGAAATGCTACATACCTATGGCTCACACCTGTAATCCTACTCAGGAAGATAAGATCTAAGGATTGAAGTTCAAAGCCAGCCTAGGCAGAAAAGTCTGAGAAAACAGCCCAAAAGTTGGACTGGAGGTGTGGCTCAAGTAGTAGAGGATTCACCATAAGTAAAAAATGCTGAGCAAGAACACAAGGCTCTGAGTTCAAGCCCCAGTACTGATAAAATCCACCCCAAATTATTTAGTAATAATTAAACCCTACTAGGAATGTAGTGATGCAAATGCAAATAATATGTAATATCACAACTAGTAATAAGTTTAGTTTAAATCTACAACAGTAAATTTATAGGTGGGTCCTGGTTTCCAATATTAGCATAAAGCCTATAAAACAGCAGAGCACAGACTTCAGAATGCTAAAATGAAGGGAAAGGACAAAGATATAAAAGTCAGACTCCAGGAGTTTTCAATACACTCAGTATATTCTTTCACAAAGAAAACAGAAGTTCATTTGTCATCATCAAGATTTACTCACTGCCCAAACATGAAAACCCAATTACCTCCCTGAAGTTCGGGCTGGCCAGCTGCGCCTGCCTGGGACTTGGTAGCAGGCCCCACACTCACACTGGCTGCAACAACACTATTAGGCTGGGAGCGTTGAGCTTAGCAGATGGGGAAATCCCATTTTATTAAAGACAAATGCTCCCAAGTTCTACTTAATAGATTCCATCAACAGTTGGAATTCTGGACACTCATGATGTGCTGAATTAGGAAAATGATCAGGCAAAGAAGTAAATGCTCCATGAAGACATTTTTTTGGTATCAACTTTCACTAAAAGACCAGTCTTAACATGAAACCTACTTTCTGTCTCACCTCCACAGTTGAGCAAATATATATGACAGGTAAAATAAAAAAAAATGGAGTTCCTCCTCAATATTTATCATCTTTATTTTAGAAAACCACCTTACTTGAGTAGAGTTTGTTCATGTGAATTTTGTAAATATCTAATTCACTTTTTAATAAATACACAGCTTCACTACGACAGTGCCTGAGACGGTACATGTCACTGAGAGCTAAATGTGCTTTTACAAAACCAAATTCTACTGGTATTTCTAAAACTGACAGAATCAACCGTAGATCTATCGGTTCAACAGATTATTGGTCCATTATTAGACCAACTCTTATTGGTCTATTATTGATCTATTGTCCTCTGCAGAGAATAAAATATTGAAGTCTCTAAGTTTTCCATGAAGCAACTAAAAGGACAAAGTCTAAGCTTCCAGACGGAAGTTCTGATGAACTTTATCCACAAAAAAAAATGCTTCATTTACTTGAGCCATGTGATTAGAAAATCAATTTCTAGGGCTTAATGTGTTTAATTTTCTCCTTTAGAGATAAAAATGCCAAATGTTTTCCAAAACATTAAGAAAAATAAAGATTATAACAATCATTTTATTTTTTATTTATTTTTTGTCAGTAGTGGGCCTTGAACTCTGGGCTTGGGCGCTGTCCCTCAGCTCTTCAGCTCAAGGCGAGTGCTCTACCTTGAGCCACAGCGTCACTTCTGGTTTTCTAGTGGTTTACTGGAGATAAGAGTCTCACGGAGATTCCTGCCTGGGCTGGCTTTGAACCTCAATCCTCAGATCTCAACCTCCTGAGTAGCTAGGATTACAGGCATGAGCAACCAGCACCCAGCTATAACAATCATTTTAAAACTCAGTGGGAAAAGAAAAAACTTCAAATGTTCATTTTTCTTCCTATTTTTCTTAGAAGTACCAAGTTCAGCTGCTATTCTAGCAATAGTGTAAATGGAGCATTTACATCTTTCAAAATTCAACGAGTCTCTCTACAGAGTATGTCAGCCAATCCCTGATTTATGAGCTGTAGATGTTGTTTAAACACTCAGGTCTGAACTCCAAATGCCTTATTCAGTGGTATCTCAAACTTAACTCAGAACTGTTTACAAAACTGACCTAGTTATCTTTTCCAAACCTAGTTCTACCACCAACCCACCAAGTTTCTTCTCTTTCCTGTATTTCCTGGATCAGAGAATAATCTCAACATCAAGTCAACCTCAAAGCCTTCGCTAATTCCTTGCTGCTTATAGGAGAAAATACAAGGAACATGTTATAAGATCTTTTGGGGTAAGATCTTTAGCCACGTATCTTTTCTCTCTGCTACAAAACTCATGGGTCATTGGGCACTGGTGGCTCACACCTGTAATCCTAGCTACTCAGGAGGCTGAGATCTGAGGATAATGGTTTGAAGACAGTCAGGGCAGGAAAGTCTATGACACTCTTATCTCCAATTAATCACCAAAAAGCTGGAAATGGAGCTCTGGCTCAAGGGGTAGATTACTAGCTTTCAGTAATAAAAGCTCAGGAACAGCTCCCAGGCCCTGAGTTCAAGCTACAGGACTGACATGCACATGTGCATGCACACACATATACATGCATGCGTGCACACACACACACACACACATTGCCATGTGTCCTAGTAATCCTAAAATGGTTACAGGTTCCAGGAATATAAAATCTCCCTGACAAAAGAGGTCACTTGGAAAATTCTCATTTATTCTTTAGGACTCAGATCAATAATCACTTTCCCAGTCAAAATGCTCCATGTGTTTCATCAGGAAGCATGAAGAGCTAGCCCTTTCTACTTTCCTAAACTTACAGGACCCTGTGAACTTTAATATTGCTGTTGTGATATATTAGTAATATCTAATATGTTATCTTTTGCCTGTTTGCATCTGTTTTCAACAAATGACTGAGCTCAAAGGCAACTTTGCCTTAACTACAACTTAAGTCTTTAATCTGCCATGAAATGCCCAGGACTCAGTAGAATGTTTTGTAGTTTGCACTGGTTAATTTACTATCAACCAACTGGCTTTTATTTTCCATTGTTCAGTCCAATTAAATCACTATATTTTTAAGGTCCAAAAAGTTAAAGACTATGCAACCACAATTCTGAACCTTACAAAGAAAACAATGCTATTCATTGTTCTTATTCCTTAATCTTAAATACACATGGAAAACCCTTTCTACACATGCTTACAGCAGCTGTCAACTACAAAATGCTAAATGTAAATGTAAAAATAAACTTCCCAAGTGATTTCAAATATTTTCTTAGGAAGCAAACTTCTACCTTCCATACTAAGATGCTCAAATGTCTGTGCCTCAAGAAATCTTGGGGAATGTTTAATCTAAGATTCACGACTCAACAGTAAATTGTTCTATGGTCTTTACAGATAAAGACTCTAACACAGTTTTAATTCTCCCTGCAGGGAAGACAATTTCAGAATCAGATACTGGAGAAATAGAAGAAAAAAAAAAACCTTCATTCTCTTGTTAATGCATCTTTTGAAGTAACAATCCTTGCATATTTACTATTCTATACTAGAACAAATGTTAGAAATAGCAGAAATGAGCACTGGGCATGATGGCTCAGATCTGTAATCCTACCTAGTCAGGAGGCAGATATCAGAAGGATCATGATTCAAGGCAAACTGGACAAAAATTAATGAGATTCTATCAACATGTAAGCCAAGCACCGTCATACATAACTATAATCCTAGATATGTGGGAGACCCTAGGTAGGAGCATTACATTCAAAGGTCAGTCCTAGGTAAAAATCCAAGACTCTATCCCAAAAATAACTAAAGAAAAAAGAGCTGGAGAGAGTGATTCAAATGGCAGACTATCTGTCTAAAGCAGGACAGGGAATGAGAAAGGGAAAAGGAAAAGCGGGGGTGGGGAGAAAGGGGGACAGGAAGAAGGAAAAGGACAAGAACCAGACTAGAAGGAAGATTAGAAATAGCAAATAAAAGGATGGGAAGGGGAAACAAAGGAGGAGGCAACAAAGCTTGATAAGAGATGTACTCAGTACCTTGCTCATGTAACTGTAGCCCCTCTGTACGGTATTTTCATTTATCTATCTATCTATCTATCTATCTATCTATCTATCTATCTATCTATCTATCTATCTATAGTGACATAATAAAGTAAGCAAGATGAAACAAACCTATTTATGACATAGATACTTTAAAAATGAAATCAGACAAAATAGACTTGATTTAATATGGTTGCTAAAGATATGGTCTTACAGCCACAGTTATTTACAAATATGATTTTTTTAAAGCTCATTTAAGCAGTATTCAGTTTGTCTGTTATTTTGTAAAGAAATTAAAACTAAGGTGAGAAGCAAGGTATAGTGCAATAGGAAGAAGACATGCTGAGAAATGTCTTGGCATGAGTTAGAGACTCCAAGACTGATACAATGGCACTGGAAATTCCAGGAGTGCATCCGCTCACACCAGGCCTACAGTGCCTGCAAAGGACTCACTCTGCAGGCATTTTTCCTCCACTGTCAGCAGGAGTGGTTCCTGAGAATGCATTCCAAACTCACTCCCCAGCTGCTCTCAAGCTTATAAGCAGCTGCTGCCTTCCCACCTCCTAAAGCTTCTGGTAGTCTGTCAGCACCTCTAAGCTCTGCCATAGCAGGCCCCGGCTGCACTTCAAGGAACCTCTCAACCTGGGACTGTGTGGCTCAAGGCCGCAGAGCTGCTGGCTGCACCCTGTGGCATATATCAGATGCTGAGTCCCTTCTCACCAAACACATGACCTTAGTAAAATATCTTAATCCAGGAATTTTTCTAAATCATGACACAACTTGGTGGAAAACAGTTCAAGCTACAAAAATATTTTAAGAGCATGTCTTTTGTATAAAATGAACCACATCTGTATGAACAGAGCCATACCAACAACAAAAAGGAAAAGAACCTAAAAGACTTTAAATAAAAATGTTATAAAGGAATACACCAAGAATTTAAAGGTAAAGACCCCATGGATTTTTACAACATAGTTGTTTTGTTTTTTTACAGCTGTGAAATGAGATTTTTAAAGAATTAGCCATTTAAATGCCTTAAATTAACATAAGATTCTTTAGCATAGTTTTCCAGACTTCTTTGGAGTATGAAAGAACTTTTATTTTGTCTTTAGAGACGGGGTCTCATCATGTGGCCCAGATGGCTTAGAACTCAAAATCCTCTCTGCCTCAGCTTCCCATGTGCTCGATTTTATACATATACATATATATACATATATATACATATATATGTATATATATATATATATACACATACACATATACATATACGTGCTGGGATTTTATTTATACATATATATGTATGCTACCACACCTGATTGCAAGTCTTTGTTATTGCTCCTTAATAAACAAAAGCTTCGTTGTACAGCGTTACTGTAGATCTATTGCCTTAGTTACAAAAACAAACTAAATATAGCAAAACAGACTAAATATAGCAAAATAGCCTATAAAGACCATCCCAAACTGGGTACCAGTGGTTCATGCCTGAAATCTTAGCTACTTAGTTTGAAGCCAAACCAGGCAGAAAAGTACCCAGGAGACTCTTATCTCCAATTAGCCTTGAGCAAAAGAGCTCAAAGGACAGCTCCCAGGCATTCTAAACAACTCCATATTTTAAAATGTACCAGTATCTTTCTTACATTATAATTGAGTATATTTATATTAGTGCTTATGAACTAAAATTATGAGTTGTAATAGCTTTGTTTAGTACATGTGCTACTGAAGCAGAATTTTTAAATATACCTTGATCTTTGTGTTTCTAAGATATTTCCAAGTCCATTTATGGATCTGAAATTAAAAATATAAGTAAAAGCAGGTCAAAAGCTAAATGCTCATTTTATTAAAGATACACAACTCACATTATATTTCTAAAATAGAAAGTAAGAAAACACAAATATAGCTGGAACTATATGCAAAAACAAAACTTGAACTTCCTTAAAGTTTAATTATTCTTTTTCTTAAAGTTATAAATCTGGTATATTCTATTCATGCATTAAGAAAATACACTATGTTAAAATGTACTGCATAGTGATAGACTAGGGGTGGCCAACATAAAAGAAGACCCTTCACTTTCATCTTCCTATGAAGATACTTTTACTATAAAAAAAAGAACCTACACTTGAGGCATAAGTATGCATCCACATGCACATACACTCACGTGCACATACACTCACATGCATACATGAAGACAGAATAACGAAACCCACCAAAGGAGGGAGGAGAGAGGGGAAGAATCAGAATATGGGGGGTGGAGGATGAATTGTTTTAAAGTGCACTGTGTGTATGTGGAAATGTCACAATAAAATCCCACGTATTATAAATTGTTAAAAATTTAAAAAATAAAAAAATATCCTTCACTTTAGAAAAGACGATTTCAAGGGGACCCGGCTCAGTGGGGGGTATAGTATTTACTTAGCATAACATGCACTTCAAATTCATGGGTTCCACTCCCAGTACCACCAAAAGAAAAAAGAAGGAAAGAAGACAAGGAGAGAAAGGGAAGAGGGTGGGGAAGGGAGAGGGAGGGAGGGAGGGACTAAGGAACAAAGGACGGGATGGAAGAGTGACAAGAAAATGGGGAGGGAAAGGAAAAGAAAAGACGGTTTATGTTATCTAGTAATTCTCATGTTCAAATTTCTAGTGATAACCAACTTCTCCCTAAGCACACTGTGAAAATGACTCCACAACTAAAATAGAGGAAAATGGTTCTCTCTATGGCACCAAGAAGTACCTGCAACACAGCAAACACCTCATCTACCTGCCTGTATATATCATCACTTCTTCCATTGTTTTTACGGTTACCAAGATATGTGCTACTTGTTCAAGCTTGTTTTCATGGTAAGCCTTCTCACACACAACATTGCGAGGTAAATCTCTCCCTTTCCTTCAAGTACTTTACAAATTGCTTAGCCTTCTCTTTGGAACATGTTCTAAAGGGGGGAAAAAAAACCCACAAACCTTTTACACTACAATAATAGGTACAAAAGTGCTTACTGTCATGTAGTACACAGATTTACCAGCACTATCTCAGTATTACTCAAAGCAAACTTATAAGACAGGTATTATTCCTGTTTTACAGATAAAATAAATCCTTAAGAACACTGAGAAACAGACCAGGGATTAGAACTCTAGCAGAACCCATGCTCCATATTCTCAAACGATATCTAAACATTACCTGCTCTCTACATGAAACATCATCTGTATAGTAAAGTTTAAGAATATTACTATTTAAACAAAACCAAATATAGAGAAGAGCTATCAACTTCTCTTGTAATCATTAATCATTGCAAACAACTGTTTAATGAATCATAGATTTATCGATTCAGTTTGTAATTTATACTATATGAACCAGTACAACAGAGTCAAAATCTGCAATCAGCAGTAGCTCTGAATACCACTACAGCAATGTAGAGCCACTGTGCACAAAGATACCCCAATAGCAAAATGTTGTAGCATCTCTATCTGCCTAGTTTAGGTCGTTAAAGACAATTCTAAGCAAAGTTCCTGAACGTAACCTCACTTGACATGTCCATCCTTGGTTCCAGAAGGAATGGAGACTCTAGAACAGTCAGCAATGACCGTTGGCTCACAACCTGTAGTTGAGTATTTACTCAGATTGTCCTATGTCCACTAGCCTTGCCCATGGACACTGAAGACATTACAGCACGCTGAAAGACAGCTGCCTATGAGGGAAGACACTGAGTCAGGAAAAACTTTGCCAACGGGCTGGAGAGAGATTTTTTGAAAAAAATAAGCTCTCTAATGTTGCTTGGGAGAGATGGGGAAGGGGAAACTGGGATTCAGAAACTGGCAACATGAGAAAACCCTGGAACTGGGCAAGACATGTTCATCATTCATAGGAAAGTAAATTCACAGGCTTGGGTAAAGTTGGGGGAAATAGAGTCTGAATGCTAGGAAAGGGTGAGAAGACAGGAAAAGAAAAGATGAAGTTATAGGACTATGCATGAATTTGAATTAAATCCTGCAAGCAACGGGCATTATATACATATGTATAATATATATAATATATAATATATTCTATTGACCTAACATACAGCTATTATATTTAACTGTTACATGTAACTCCATAATAGTCACTGAGGTAGGTCAACCTTGACCCTTAAGTTTCTTCCAAACAAATCAGGGGGAAAATATTTTGTATACTGAATCCATGGACATGTAGTTACTTAATTCTCTTAGAATTTTGTAGTAGCTAATGGCTGCTCTCTATTTTAAAAGTAATTCGAGTTAACTTCATTTTAACTGACTCATAAATATTATACACACTAGTGGGATGGCCAGTGTTTTCAATACATGTATACATTTAGTGTAACACTTAAATCAGGTTAAACACACGTATTTTCTCAAACATTTGTCACCTCCTTATTGTGAAAACATTCAAAATCCTTCCTTCTAGGTTTTTTGAAATATACAATATACAACTGCTATCTAGTGTACCTAATAGTTGTTCGTAATTTGTTTAACTCCTCTTCTGAAATCAAATCTGTTTTATTGATGAGAATCATATCTGCCAAAGCAACTTGCCTAGAACAGCAAAAAAAAAAAAAAAGAACAGGTGTCAAAAGAAATGTTAAGAAATAACAACTTTGTTATGTTAATATATCAGTTAAGAAATACTTAGGATTCTATAATACTGACTCTACTTGTTCTTCAGGTCATTAATTGCATTCTCACTAAATAAGTTCAGATTTCACTACTCTGAAGCTTTTATGAAGCTAAGCCGCAAAATGTTTATAACCCAAAGAAAAATTTTCAACTTGCTATTTTCTTCATAAAGAAAAGCATACAATTTAGATATTCAGTGAGAGGAATGAGGATAATCTACTTAATGTTTCTTGTAATATTTATTATTTCTAATAAATGCAGAAAACAGAGTAACTAAACAGTCATGGTTTTAAAAAAACTACTTGAGAAGATCAGGATCTTATACAAATATCAAGTTCTTCACCACTATAAATATAAATTTCAGTCTCTAAAAAAGATAGAAATTCCAAACTGGCACTATGCTTATAGAACAAAATATATTATTATGATCAGAAATTATGTTTTCTACTAACAGTAAAGAGCTGAGGGATCTTTCATTTTTCCTCAGTTCTTCAGGAAATACTGTTAGTTTTTATTTTGATGGATGTTTGTGCTACTACCTGAGCTTGAATTCTATTGTCTCTCACACTTGCTTGGCTTTCTTGCCTCAAGGCTGATATTCTATACTCTACTACTTGAGCTATACTCACAGTCTAACATTTTGCTGGATAATTAGAGATGAAGTCTTTTAGACTTCTCTCTCTCTTCTGATTTCAAACACTGGCCTTCCACCAGATCTCCACCTCCTGAATAGCTATGATTACAGGTAGAAGCCGCCAAGAGTATGGCAAATCTCTGGACTATTTATTCCTCATATAGTCTTATGTTATCTATCAAAGATCACAACCAAATTCTCAAAACTAATTTAATTTTAGTTCACTGAAAAGGCAGATTTCAATGGACTGTGTATCACAATCATGTTTCTGTTTATGTAAATTTCATATGAAGAAAGAATGTTCAAACCTCCATACATAAAACAAAAAAAATGCAATCCTTTTGTGTGTGTGCCAATATTAGGGGTTGTGCTCATGCTTGGTTTATTCACTCAAAGCTGTCACTCTACCACTTGAGTCACACTTCTTCCAATAGTCACAATCTTTAAATTAAAGGATTTGTACAATCTTCATTTGACCTTTATAAGCATTGGCTATTTTCTATTTAGCTTGTGTATATTTTCTACATTAAGTATTTTCCTAAGAGTTACAGCAATATTTAAGTTCATTCTAGTTTGTGTCATAATCACATACAAAATGTGGTGTTTATGTAGGTAGGATTACAAAATAAGATAGCATAATATCTCAAAATGATCAGGAATCACTTGCTTGCATGTTTGTTTGCAATCTTTCTGGCCTACACCTGGACCACCCATCCCAATTCAAAGGATGGGAGCCTCATTGTTAAATTCAGTAGCATATTTAGAGACTGTCATCTACCCTGAATCCTAAATCCCACTGCAAGAATCTGCTAAGTGTAAGCAAACTAACTTAAATAATTATCCATCTAAAGACCAATCAGTTAAGAATACAAAGGTATTTAGGTTTAATATGGTTTATGTGTCAAAAGCATTTCCATATTTTTAACCTATTCTGAATAACAATGAACACTGATGCAGTCAGGGCAATAAATGAGCGAACCTTATTTTTATAATAATCTTCAATTCCAAAGATACTACCCAAGAGTATTTTTCAATGTTAACATTTCTCAAATTCCTCAAAAATCAAAGAACTTCTATGCTCAGCCTTCTCTTTGTAATAAGAGGTTTTAAATAATATGTTAGCTATCAGACCATGATGAATAGCCGAAATTTATGGGGAAAAATACATTTTCCTTACTCATGTTTATACTTTTTAGTTTGTTTTGTGGTGTCATATTAATGAGTTTTTCTTAGTAATGAGTAGAAATCAATATAAACTTTAAATATGAATACCTAGACGCTTCATTGATAAGGCCATCAGGTTTTTCTTCTGTTAAATGCTAAACAAAAAGAAAGTTTGAAAAAAAAAGTTACTGCATTATAATACAAAATCTAATGTCAACAGGAAGGATTTTTCTAAGAGACAGCTTTCTTGCCCCTAATGAGACCATCCCAGAAGTACTACTAAAGATCTTTCTTGTAGTTTCTTTTCTTTTCATTCTTGGTCAGTGTAAAGCTTGAACTCAGGATGTGGGTGCTGTCGCTGAGCTTCTTTGTGCTCAAGGCTGGTGCTCTACCACTTGAGCTTCAGCGCAACTTCTGGTTTTTGAGTGGTTAATTGGAGATAAGAGTATCAACCAGACTTTTCTGCCCAGGCTAGCTTCAAACCGCAATCCTCAGATCTCAGCCTCCTGAGCAGTTAGTATTTTAGGCATGAGCCACTGGTGCCCATTCTAGTTTATTTTTCTTAACTGACAGGTAATGGGTAGCCATTGTTACAGGTACAATGTGATGTTCTAGTACATACAAATGTACTGATCAATTCAGGATACAGGTTATTCATCATCTGACTCAATGATCAGATTTTATGACAACATTCAAAAGCCTCTTTTCTTGTGTTTTTGAATTCTAGGCTAGTATATTGTGGAATGTAATAATCCTAGGATATTGTGGAATGTAATAGGAACATATTCCCTCTCTTTGACTATGACTTTGTACCCATTACCTAACTCTCCCCTTCTGCCTCGGCCCCTGACATAAAGTCATGCATTACTTGTCTTTTTGTGCTAACTACCTTTCTATCTGAAAGCGTTTTATTCCTCATCTGTACATTTTTCTATGGTGAGTCTAGGACAGTGAGGAAAGGAAATAAAATTGTATACTCCTGCCCTTTATTTTTCTTAAAAAGACACCCCTCCCCCCATTTAAAATGTACCACAAAATCATAGAAACTGTAGTTCCAAATTTATGTACTTTTTTATAAAGCTGTTTTTGTTCTAAACATTCATTATTAGTTATACAAATGAAGATAACCATTGAAATGTTACTTTCTTGAAATCTAACATCCATCCATCCATCCATCCCTCTGTTCCTATTAACTCTCTATCCCAAAACCATACACAGGATGAACTAAGTACCAGGCCCTTTAATTTCCCTTAAAAGAGAGATGGCGGGAAGAACACAAACCTAAACTCATAGCTGAGTAATCTAGCCTCCTAACGCAACTGTTCATTTTATTAATCTCTCCAGAGTCAGGCTAGCTCCCTTAAAAGACTTTGCCATTGATTTCAAGAGCCAAGAGGTGGGGTTTTTGTTTGTTTGTTTAGTTTTGTTTTGCGGTACTAGGAATCGAGCTCAAGGTCTTGCCCTTGCTAGACAGGTGTTCTACTGAGGAATGCCTTCGGCTCCATCTTGACACTGGTTATTTGTGAGATCAGATCTCACGTCTTGATGTCTGGAATCCAATCTGCCTATTTATGCCTCACAAAGGTAGAATGACAGGTGTGTACCGCAGCATCCAGCAACTGTTTGAGAAAGAGTGAAAAAATATTTTTGTTCGAGCTGGCCTCAAACCAGATTCTCCCATTATCTCAACTTCCAAGTGACTAGGATCACAATCATGAACCACTGGGATCTGAGTCATGAGGCACATGAAAACATCTCTCTGAAGCTAGCTTCCCTCCCTATATTTTTACTTACATCCTAAAGGCATCAACTTGCCATAAGGAAAATGGCGTTTTTCAACTCTGAAAAATCATATCCACCCCTCAACACCTCAATGCTCAACAGAGGTTTCCTAGCACAATAAAAAGACTGGTTACTAAGGTATTGATTAATAGTAATACTCTATATATTTGAATTGAATGTCACATATTATTAAATTCCTTTAGTTATATTATTTCATTTAGACTTTATAGTGATTATGGGAAATAATTATTCTTATTGTATAAAGAATCTTAAAACCCCACCATCACAGGATACCACCCCAGAGCTATTGCTATTATTTTATTATTTTTATTGAAGTATCAAGAGAATGAAAATGACTATCAGACCCTAGACAAATGCTTGGCACAGAAACCCAACACACAGCTCTTGAATTAACTGTAGTTAACACCCCGCCACACACTTATTTGCTAACATAGATACAGAGATGTTAGAATATGAAAAATGCTATGTCATAAATCCCTTTCCATTGAGTAGTAAATCTACTTAACAATGACCCAGTGGTAACAAGGCTTTTGCTTCTGGATGATCATGTAACATTGCAGGTAATTTTAAAACTGAAAAAAAGCTGTGGACTAGCTGGAATTCTAGCTACTCAGGAAGCTGAGATCTGAGGACTGTGGTTTGAAGGCAACCCAAGCAAAAAAGTCTATGAGATTTTTATTTCCAGTTAGCTATCAAAAAGCCAAAAGTGGTACTGGGAAGGTGGCTCAGTGGTAGAGTGCTTGCCTTGAATGCATGAGGCCCTGGGCTCGATACCTCAGCACTACATAAGCAGAAAAAGCCAGAAGTGGTGCTGTTGCTCAAGAGGTACGGAGCTAGGCTTGAGCTGAAGCGCTGAGGAACAGCACCCAGGCCCAGAGTTCAGCCCCACAACTGACCAAAAAAACCCAAAACCAATCACAAGTAGAACTGTGGTTCAAGGGGCAGAGTGCCAGCTTTGAGCAAAAAAGCCAAGTAAGAGTTTGAGACCCTGTGTTCAAATCCCAGTAAAACAAATTTTAAAAAGAAACTACTCTGGAATATTTTTCAAAATATAATATTGTTGATTTTACATATCTGGCTGTGAGTTTAGAAAGCACAAAAATAATGACATAAGTATCAGCTATGTGTTTTTAAATTTTCCATTCTTATGTAACCATTTGCTTCTCTAAAAGATTAGATATCTCCATTCAAAGCTAAATAGAGTTCACTAACATTTTATTAGTTCCATCCAGACAGTCAGGAAGTATTAAATGTAAAAATAATTGCAATCTCCCCAAATATAAGCCTGCCAACACACACAAATCTATTAAGAATATGACATGTAATAATCACAGATAATTATGGCTTGTTTATGAGCTGATGAATGTGACTGTTTCACATTCAACTATATACCCATATCTCAGAATATATCATTAGGTACACACACATATCTCAGGAGAGCAAGTGTGTACTTGTAATATACACAATTTTGGCTTTAACTCAAAGAAACCAAGAAATCCTTTGACATAACACTACTGTAGATATATAGAAGGAATACAAGGTGTCCTCTTCTGCAAAATAAACAAGCTGGACCAGAAAGCCATTAGTAAAATTAAGACTATCCTATAACTCACTGGCTAAGTAAGAACAGTGTTATTGACCACGGTGGGAAAATATCTGTATCAATGATGTCAGACATCATTTAGAGAAGGAGTAGCAACAGCAATTTCTTTCATATAGATTCTTTCAAACAGATCTAATACTTTCACTTTAAAAAAAAACAGGACTGCATAATGTTTATTTTTCTGGCCTTTCCCAAGCCAAATTGTTTTCTGACTGAATTGTCTCAACAGTTTGTGCAATATAACAGAGGAGCCAAAAAGAAACTGCTCACTTGACCTTTTATGTGTAACTTCATTCATTGATTCTATTGCATTAAATGCTGTCACATTTGTAGACCTGAAAAGAACAATGTCAGTAGCCTGGGTGTCAAGTCTTGAGAATAGAGAGCTGTCATTTTCACTTGTCCAATTCTTTGCCCATGATTAAAAAATGAATATTTCAGATCAATGGGTGACAATCCCATTAGAGTGACAGCCCATGATATCAATTACCATTTCAGTTTCAATTTTGCTGGCTGGCCACAGGGTACCATTTCTCAGCTTTACTTGTGATGGGCTGGCTCTGTGAAGCATGACACCCTTAAATTGCTGCCCATTATCCAAGTGTCATTACTTGTACTGCCTCGGAATTCTCTGAATCCCAAGCAGCTACTGAGGTCAAGCTTTGCAACCAGAGGAATTGGACAAGTTGGCAAATTCTTTATATAAAGGCAAAGTTATTTATCTGGCATTTGACTTTGAAAATCTAAAGTTTCTATTATCCTGACAGTATGTCAGTTTTGTGTAGGTTTATTGATTTAATAATTTAAGAGGTTTTATCAAGGTGGCAGGGGGTTAAACATATACTGTGTTTGCATTATTCAGAATGCTGCTTTGTTTTTTTTTCAGCATCTATCATTCAGATAATAGATTCTATTTAAGTCTTCACTACACCCAATTATGCATTTAATGTTCCATAATCTTAAAACAGTTTTACTTTGGGTGTAGCATGTTAAGTCTATGAACAACAAATGAAATGACCTATCTGTTATCTATGTTATTCTGTTAGCTATGCTATTACCAAATTTGGTAATAAAATGATAAAGGAGGTGGATTCAGACATGTCTATAATAGATAAGTCCTCCAAAATGAAGAATTTGGCAGTTTGAAGGGATTATTTTTTTTTAACAATTTGCTTGAAATACGATTTTAAAAGACGGTAGATTTATAAAGTAAAATTACAAAAATATTACAATTTGAGGAATCTTTGATTTCTATTCTATTCACAAATTTTGGAGTCTTTGATTATTACTCTATTCATAACTTTAAAATTTAGACTCCAACAAAGGAATTCTCTTCCAAACTTCTAAGATCAGGGCACTCTATGGGAGAGAGGGTGAAGGGCTGGTTGAGGAGTGCTGGAGACCCTTTGATGAACTGCATATATCTTCACTCAAGATTCGGAAGAAAAACTTCAAAAATCAACAAGTACAGCTAAGTCAGGGATCAGAATTCAAGTGAGTAATTTTTTAAATACTGAATTAAACCTCTTGAAACTGTCTTACTTTGGTCCCTGAGGATATGTCTGGATTGCTGTGGGGATAGCTGGGACAGAGGATAAATTCATTCTCTGATTCTTTTAGTAACAATACTTCACTTGGGGAGTTGAAAGACGCTGTTGTATTTAATGTAACAATATGCTTTTAAGTCATATTAAGGACATTTTACAAATTGAAGCCAACTAAATGCAATTTAGAATCTAAGCAGTGATCTAAGCCAATCACTCCAGCAGTGTCTTTTGATGGGGAATTTCTCCTCATTGGCCCTATGTATAAATCCTAATTTCCTCAAGACGAAGTAAAGCACTATTTATTATTGTTGTTGTTATTATTATCTTTAAGTAGTTGTACAAAAAGGGTTTCAATCCAACAAGTGTGATTATCAGTACAGATAATCAAGTCCAATTCAACAATGTGTCTTCATCAGTCACTCCTTCCATCCTTCTCCTCCATCTTTTCCAATCCAGTCCCCAAGTTATGGCGTTCCATTGTCACACACGTACATTGAATATAATGACTGTATTTCCCTCTCTTTCTCTACTTGTAAAGCAGTATCTTTCACAACTGACTTCCAGCTTATGTTTGGTAGCAATTTTACAAAGTAATGTTTTTACTAAGCTTAAGTTCTTTCACCAAACAGAAAATTTATCTATATTGGGGCTGAACTGTGCTGGAATTACATACTCAAACTTTATCCTAACCCCACATCCTTATTAGGAAATATTATAGTAAGTCTAAATTTTACCTTAACATCAAACAAGAATAGAAATAATATCATTTAAAAACACAAAAAGATACTTTAAAATGTAAACTATCTATTATTCAAAATACTATTTTGAAAAAAATTTTAAAAAAAGTTTCAAACAGATACAGAGACAAAATAATACAATGAAATGTTTTTTTCCTAGCTCTTAACACTTAGCAACTCATAATCTTTCAACTTACTTTTAATCCATATTTTGAATCTACAACAGTTATGATACCTATAAAGGAATAAACATTTTAATCACCTTTAAAAATTTTTTTATTTATACTGCACAACCGTAGTTGAGAAAAAAATAAAACTAATGTTTTTGAGTTTACAAATGCTATTAACTTTTTTCTCTTACTAATACAATTCAATAAAATAAATGCATTTCAAATATGAACTAAGTGCCTAGCATTGTTTATAAGAACCAAGAAGGCATAAATTTTAAATTAAATTAGCAAACAAGAAAAAAGATTCCTTTGGTGATTAAAAGCTTACCATCCAAAATATAATGAATTTCATAAAGTAAAATGTGATACATTACAGAAGTCAAGTTATTCTCCTAGTTTATTTCCACATAATTAAAATCAAAATTCTCTTAACAGTTAAATAATCTAAAGAATTTGAGACATTTTAGGTTATCTGATGCCTAGACTCTCTAAGCATAGCTCATAAAAACATTTTATATTATATTGCAAGTATCTAAATTCTCAATCAGTTCAGCTAAAAAAAAAATGACCTGACAATAAAAATAAATTTGCCTAAAAGCAAAAGAAAATTAACTTACCATCAAGATAAATCTCACTCCCTAAGTCAGCATCAACCCAAAACATGGAAGCCACAGCACCTGGAAGAACACATTACAGTATTCACTAAATAAAATTTCTTCAACGTTTAAAGCATGATTTTATCTGTTTTAATGTGTACTGACAGAATTAGCAGGCAAACATACACACTGGCTAACCTTGGACTTTCAGTCATTCTACTAGAAGGAACCTTTTACTATTTACAGTTATTTCTATCCCTCTGTTTCCTCAAAAACATAAACAGAGAAGACAAACTCTTGCCACATACAGCAAGCTTGTGTTGATGTCGTCTTATTTACCAACTGATGTTAGCAAGCAATTTGGGCATGGGATTTATTTTTAATTTCTCATCTCCTGAATATTCATATGGTTCACAAATAAATTCTTGCTTCAAAGGAAAAATGAACAAAACATAGACAACTCCAAAGTCATTTTGTCCAAAAAAGGAATTTCATGTGATTTTCATAGAAGAAGAACAGGAGTAAAATTATATAAATTCTCTGGAGTTAGTGATTGATTTTCTCACCATTTGCTTAGTACTGTGCATAAAATTTGGGTCTGAGGAAAAACTTATTTGTAAGTAATAAATTAAAGCTTGTTTTTGACAGAATCGGCTTGAAGATCAAACCACACAGCCTGATTAGTGTGCCACCGCACAAGAAAAAGAAAACTGACAGCAAGGAAAGTATGTGATTTTTTCCAAAGCATCTCAGGCCCAGTTAGTGACAGTGCTGTCTAAAAGAATGAGCATCGGGGAAATAAGGAGAAGTAAACTCATTCCACTGTGTGAAGCTGCTCACATACCCTGACAAGATGTGGTCCCCCAAGCATCACTCTGTGTCAACACTGAAATGCCTGTCAGCTGCTTACAGTGATTACTCATGCAAGATATAGCAAGGGCCACAAGATCTAATGGTTTCCTGATACCTATTGATTTTTTTCCCCCAAAACTTAATAGTTTTCCAATTTGACTGAAATAGGATTTGTGAGTAACTGAGGCTGAATCAATGCCTGTCCTTCTCAAGGAAATTACTGTACCATGACAACTATTTAGCTTAGAACTGGGGAGTCTCTATCTCCTAAACAGGAAACAACCGATTTGCCAATATGAATTTCCTTCACTTTCTTAGCTAAAGACATGATTTTAATTAATAGGGGAACAACAACAAAAAAAGTAAATCTATTGCATCATTACTCCAAAAATAAGTCACAATTTTTTTTTTACTTGGTGAGACACTTAACATTATATATAAAAAGTTCTGTAAGTTTAAAAAATTGTTGATTTCTATTCAGATAAATAGGCTTAACTATTACCACTAACATTTGCCTAGCATTAAAGCTGAACTGTCAGAGTATATTAAAGCTTTTAAGGAACTATGTAAAATCTGTATAGAGGTGTTAGGAAGGGGTATTCAGGGAAAGGAAACAAGAGTGATTTTTCTCCTTCGGGAACACTGTTTTGGGTACTACCTACATGCAGTGGGGAGAAACTAGGGATGCTTCTAAACATCTTATAAAGCCCAAGACAGCTCCACTCCCGACACATAATTTAAATGACAGATGTCATTTGTGACAAAGCATTACCTCTGAACCAGATTACAGAATTTCCCTTCTTCAAAACTTAATAAAACAATAAGAGCAATGGATCAAACCTGAAATCTTAGCTTCTGATATTGGGAAGATCATTGTTTGAGGTCAGCCTGGGTAAAAAGTCTAATTTCAGCACGAGGTCCTTCCTGAGTTCAAACCCTAGTACCAGTACCAAAAACAAACAAAAAACAATACCACACACACAGAAACTCCTATTGTAAATTTTGAAGAATGACATCGTCAAAATAAGAAACAATTCTATGTGTGTTACGGTCATTCCTAAGCCACCTACTAATAGGAGGGCTTTGAAAATTCAAAATCTTACAACTTATCAGAAATGCCTCCCAAAATGACTAGTAGTAGATATAAGGAAAAAATAAGTAATAAAGGGAAATCTCAACAAAATTCAAAAGTTTCTAACCATCTCTATGCTTGAGGGAAGACATTTAGTCTAGGGTTGAGAGCAAAAGAGAGCCAGAAGTCTGAAGTTTGATGATGTTCCCACACAAAGTATCATACCAATCACAAGGTGATCCTACTGGATATTTTTAAGAGAGCAGGACCTAATAGACACATTGCCTGCCCAATCTGGGTTTCTGGGTTCCCTAATATTTCTTTGCTTCTCTTTTCTCAATATCCAGCTTTCAAGTGAGGGCTCAAGGAAACACATTTGGGGATCTGGGATATAGCTGAGCTGTAGAGTGCTTTGCCCAACACACTTGAAGACAAGGGTCTGACTCACAACACCACTCCCTCCACACACTCACAAAAGAAGTTTAAGTAAGCCAGGTGCCAGTGGCTCATGTCTGTAATCCTAGCTACTCAAAGGCTAGATCTAAGGATCCTGGTTCCAAGCCATCCCAGATAAGAAAGTGTGTGAGCCTCTTATCTCCAATTAGCCACCAAAAGTCAGAAGAAGAGGTGTCACTTGAATGGTAGAATTCTAGCCTTGAGCCAAAAAGCTCGGGGACAGTGCCCACGCCCTGAGTTTAAGCCCCAGGATTGGCACAAAAATAAAACTTTAAGATAGGTAGAGTATTAAAAAGAATTCTTTATCGATACCACAAGTAAATAAAATTTCTCTGAGCCTGCTATATCAAGCACAAATACATGCATTATAAGAGAAAAAAACAAAAGAAGAGATAAACGATAAAAAGGCAAGGAAAAAAAACTGAAAAAATGAATAGGGCACATAAATAACAAAGAACTGATTCTGGAAGGAAACACAACCTAAGAGAAAACAACAAGAAAACATTCCAAAGGACTTCTTTATAAAAAGAACCTAAAAAACTATAAGGAGAGCTTATATACTGCTGAAACAAATGGGGAGTCAATATAACACTACTGCTTCACCAATGCATTCATTTGCAGCAGTGAACAATGAATAGACACTCAGAGAGGCAAAGCTACTGGCAAAAAGAAGACTTGAGACAATCTCAGTAAATGCAGATGCAACAGCTGGACCAAAATAACAATTAGAACTGGTGAGAGAGCACAAAGTAAACTCGATATGAAGAGAACAGAGCTCCTAAGCAGAGCTCCCACTTTTCAGCCTAGGCAGAAAAGCTTGTAAGATGCCATCTCCTTTAGCCAATAAAATGTCTTACTGGAGGCATAAATGAAATAGTAGAGCATTAACTGTGAAAAAGAAAGCTAAATAGGAGCGGGAGCTCCTGAGTTCAAGTCCCAGTACTGGCACAAATGTGTGTGTGTGTACACACACACACATATATATACATATATATATGTGTGTGTATATGTATGTATATGAAAAACTCATGTCTACTGTAAAGGACCTAACTAGCTCCAACTTTGAAAACATAGAAATGTTATTCTAAGACACATTTATGTACAATAACCACTGATTATATTTGAATCCTTTGTATACTTCAATGTTTCTTTTAGGCCACTGTGATCCTTATTCTACCTCACTCTCAAAGACTATGGTATGGGCCAGACTCACACAACAAGCACTATGTATTCTCAGAATAAATATTTTACCTAAAAGTCCTTCATGAAAATAAGGAGACCTTATTAGAGTTTAGTAAGAAGGTAAACTTGCTAGAAACAAGTCAATTTGATGTAGATTTCCATAGAAAGGTATATATTTCTCTATTCACTGGTAAAAAGCTTTATGACTAAGCATTAATTCTACACTTGAAAAAGACTCAGTGCACTTGATTTAACTTATGTCTTTGATGTCTTATAAAAGTATTTACAAATAAAATTATTACAATTTTATTAATAGAAAAATACAATGCTAAGACTTAATTTATGGGAAATCAGTGCTGCTAGGATAGGAGTCCAAAAACCTTTATATATCTCTATTTTAACCCTTTAGGAAAACTAACAGAGGGCCTGGAGTATAGCTTGTTCTTAGCCAGAACAAAGTCCTGGGTTCAATCCTCTGCAAAATTTTTTAAAAAGAAAAAAAATTATAACAAGTAAATATGTACACAAAAGCAGGATAGCTCCAGTTTTCCCCTAAATTTCCCTTTTTTACATTTTTAATTTTTTAAAAATTTTATTGTAAAGGTGATATACAGAAGGGTTACAGTTACATAAAAATTTCCCATTTTTAACAACATTTTTTCCTACCAAGAAACTTCAATCAACTTCAAATTTTATAAACTGTTTAAAATACCAAGAAATAGTTTGATCATCTGTGATGCAATTCAGAATTTTTCCTCTTTTGAATTAAAACTTAAGTACAAAGTAAAGCTTTAATATTCATTTAAAATATTTTTCTAATACAGCCAGGTGCTGGTGGCCTATGCCTGTAATCCTAGCTACTCCGGAGACTGAGTAGCACACACACACACACACATACATACACACAAAGACAGAAGTGGAGATATGGCTCAAGTAGTATAGTGCCAGCCTTGAGCAGAAAAGCTCAGGGACAGTGCCTTGGCCCTGAATTCAAACTCCAGAACTGGCATACACAAAAAAAGAAAAAGTCTTTAATACAAACACTAAAAATACCAAAGAATGATATTCTGATTAATGTCATTTCTTACCAGGATCTGCTAGCCCAGTGGTCTCTAACAGTATGTAATCAAATTTTCCCTTCTTCTGCATCAAATTCTCAATAGCTCTAAGGCCACTGTCCCTGGAAAATTACAAGACACAGTTGGTTACCAGAATGATTTAAAATATTGTAAAAATGTTAAAATACATTCAATAGCACATCAAAATGTCCTTAAGATACATGAAAATTAAACTCCTTCCTAATCTTCTCAGAGAATATCCATGCAAGTGGGGCATGGAGGTGGCATGTCTATAATTCCATCACTTCAGAGGTGGGGCATAGGCTCACAGGTTTGAGGCCAGCCTGGTCTACATGGTGTGATATGGTGAGACCTTGTCTCAAAATTTAAAAAAAAAAGAGTCTATCCACAACTTATGAATGAAGAGAAGAAAACAGGTTCATGTACTATCAGATAAAAAGAAGTATATATCCTGGCACTCATGGTTCACACCTGTAATCTTTGGTACTTAAGAGGATGAGACCTGGAGGATAATAGTATGAAGCCAGCCCAGGCTTCATACTTGAGATTCTATCTCTAATTGACAAAGAAAAAGCTGGACTAGAGGTGTGGTTTAAATGGTACAGTGCCATCCATAAGCAAGCAAATGGAGTAAAAGCAAAAGGCCATGAGATCAAATCACAGCACAAACACACATACACAAGGAAATGTGCATGACGAGTTGGTATTTTTATTATACTTAAAAGTAGAGAGGGCATTATTTGACCAAAGTAATTTTATTATTTTTATAGGTTTATGAAAGAAAAATGTCAATATCTAAGATAATGATAAAATTTATGACCTACAGTAGTTTAAAGTAACAGCTAAAGTAATACTATCATTATGTATCAGTTAATTCTATTGTAAATTAAAGTACTAGGTCAAATTTCCTTTTCCTCTTATACCAAAAATGAAGGAAAATACTGAATGTATTAAAATTTGGTTTGTTAAGAAAGTGTGTTATGATTACTTCATTCTTCCTAATAGCATGAAACACTTCAAGTAGCAAGCGAAGAAACCTGATTCACTAGAGTACACAAAATCATAAGTACATGAATTCCTAATTTATCTAAGAAATATTTGAATGCTACTAGGATTCTAAACATCTTAATGAACAAAACAGATACTGTCCTTGGACACTTAACTGGTAGAATGTAAAATTCTTCTCCTTTTTCTTTTTGCCAATCTTAGAGCTTGAACTCAGGGCCTGGGTGCTGTCCCTGAGCCTCTTTGTGCTCAAGGTTAGTGCTCTACCACTCGAGCCACAGCAGAAGAGATTGGAAATAAAAACCCATAGACTTTTCTGTCCCGGCTGGCTTCAAATTGCGACCCTCAGATTTCAGCTTCCTGAGTAGCTAACAGGCATGAGCCACTGGCACAAGCTTCTTTTTCCTTTTTGATAGTCATTTAGTTTTGTTTTTAGAGGCTCCATATTTGAAAATAAAACTGACATGTTAAAAATAATAATTTTTTACATAAGAAGTGGGACTTTCATAGAAAAGACATTACAAATTAAATAAATCCTGAAATCAAAAACACTAGGAAAAAAGTCCACACCAGATACTGGTAGCTCACTCTGTAATCCTACCTTCTTAGGAGAATGAGATCTAAGGATCATGGTTCAAAGTCAGCCTGGCAGTAAAGTCTGTGAAACTCTTACCGTCAATAAACTGCCAAAAAAGCCAAAAGTGGAGCTGTGGCTCAAGTGGTAAAGTACTAGCTCAGGGATAGCATCTGGACCCTGAGTTCAAGCCTCTGACAGGTTAAAAAAAAAAAAAAAAAAACACCTCACTAGGAGGAAAAAGGCATTAGAGCAGATAGAAAAATTAGTAGCAAGAAACAGTTTAAGAGAATGAGTTTGAGAACATCTGTTTGCTACTTGGAAATATAATTAAGCAAAGTGTGTAAACTGAGGTAAACTACACAAGAAAATCAAAACTGAACACATAACAGTAAACCCGCAGGCACATATTCCTTACTTTACTGAGCAGCAGAGACAACCATTTCCAAGTTCCAGCCACTCTTCATAGAGCTCGCCACCTTGGCTGACAGCCAAGGATTTCTCTACCGCACTTCCTAGAAAAAGGAACAAACACTTTTTAGACTAGCAAAGCTCAGGGTATTCAAAATGAACAGATATCAACAATTGCAATTAAAATGTGTATTCTTTTAAGCTGGTCAAGTGGCCTAAATATTTAAATACAGTCTTCCGGATTGTTTTAGCTTTTAAGTCCCTAAACAAGTACTGAACATACCTATTTCCTACTTAGGTCTCTTACTTGCCTTCTTACATTTCTTCATAAAGGAACTAGCCTGAAAGCATTTTTTTTTCTTGTCCAAAGTAAAAATTCTAGAAAGATTCAACTATTTTTTAGACTGGTGCTTGTTTGTCTTTTCACCTCTTACAAGTGCATCTATTTTTCTTTTTATATTTTTCCTCTAATTGTTTCTACTATATCGATTGCTCAGTATATCTCCAGTATGAGTAAAAAGCCTAATACATTCTTTTTATATTTTATTCTTTATTTTAATTAATAAGTTTTTTATTGTGAAAATACTGTGCAGAGGGGTTACAGTATCATGAGCAAGGTAATGAGTACATTTCTTTATCAAGCATTATTGCCTCCTCCTTTGTTTTTTCCTTACCATTCCTGCCCTCCCATCTCCACGACTACACCCCCCCCACCCCCGACCAAAAGCCTAATACATTCTAAAGGCCTTTGAACAGAATATCTATGCTCATTCCCAAGTTACTTTTAGTCAAATATAGAAATATTCCTTAATAATGCTTATTTGGGAAAGAATTAGATACATACATTTGTTCTAAAAATGACTTAAAATGTTTTATTTTTCTTGTAATATACCAAACCTAGAGAAAGGTATTAAATAGAAAAAAAAATTTTTAATTGTATATACGTTACTCATATTTCAGTTAGGTGATGATAAAGAGCTTTTAAAGGGTTGTTATACAACTTAGGATATATAAGACATTAGTAAAACATGAAAGAAAGTATTAAGAATGCTGTGAAGGATAAAACTGTGAAAATGATCCCCAAACTAGAGAAAAACGTTAAGAAATAAAATAATGACAAGTAAATGTAACCAGTCTCCCGTAGAAATCAGTTCATAAGAAGCTAGGAAAACATTGTGATTAGTAATCCTAGGATTTGAAGAAGTTAGAGGGAGAAGAAGGCTTCCTTAGCATGCATGAAAAAGGTCCTAGGAAATCCCTAGCACCGCAAAAAGATTTTTATTTTGTCTAAAAGGACTTTCCTAGCTATCTATAACCAGGAGACTGAGGCACAACTTGAGCCATACAGAGACCCCAAAACATGAGATAGTGAAACCAGAAATCAAGTTTTATTAACAGGTATCCAGTGCTACTCATAAAGCCTAACTCTTTCACATACTTATATCTGAAAAATATGTACAATTTAAATACTATAACAACAGAAATTATATATTGTTAAAAGTGAAATTTTACCAAATGAAAACTATAAAAGTTAACCAAAATATTACATTTAACACAACTCTACATTTTTACCAGTTCAGTATTTAAGACAAAAAGGGTGAAAAGTTAAATAGATATGATGCTTAGAGTCCATAAGAGACCATATGTTTAATGTGTGTGTGTGTGTGTGTGTGTGTGTGTGTGTGTGTGTGTGTGTGTGTGTCCCCTAGGACTTGAACTCAAGGCCTGGGCACTGTCCCTGAGCGTGTGTGTGTGTGTGTGTGTGTGTGTGTGTGTGTGTGTGTGTCCCCTAGGACTTGAACTCAAGGCCTGGGCACTGTCCCTGAGCGTGTGTGTGTGTGTGTGTGTGTGTGTGTGTGTGTGTGTTGTGTGTGGTGTGTGTGTGTGTCCTAGGACTTGAACTCAAGGCCTGGGCACTGTCCCTGAGCGTGTATGTGTGTGTGTGTGTGTGTGTGTGTGTGTGTGTGTGTGTGTGTGTGTGTGTGTGTGTGTGTGTGTGTGTGTGTGTGTGTTGTGTGTGGTGTGTGTGTGTGTCCTAGGACTTGAACTCAAGGCCTGGGCACTGTCCCTGAGCATTTTTTTTGCTCAAGGTTAGTGCTTTACCACTTGAGCCACAGCTCCTATTCTGTTTGTTTGTTTTTTTGGTAATTAATTGGAAGTAAGAGTCTCAGACTTAGCCTGGCTTTCAACTGTGTTCCTCAGATATCAGCGTCCTAAGTGGCTAGGATTACAAGCATGAGCCAACCAGGACCCACCATGTTTATTTTTTTTAAAAACTTTAGTTTTAGCTACTGTACAAACAAACAATCTACAATAGGTAAACTCATGGTATCTGAAGCATGTTCAATGTTCCATGAATTACAATATACAATAGTCAGTACAAAACCATCCTTTCAATTCCTTAAAACATTTTCCTTCATACATTTAGATTTTTACTTTCAGTCATTTATTTCACATACAGATCTAATTTAATTCCGCTAGTAAGAGTCCCTAAAGTTATGCAAAATGCATTTTTATAGAAATTATTTGGTTTCAGTGTCCCAAAGTCATACAAAATAAAGGATGATAAAAATCAATCTTATTTCTTAACACAATTTACATAATTGTACTACATTATAGTACCTTCTATCCTCTTTTTAAATGCAGAACATCAGTGCAGTAAAGGAACAAACTGTGCTGTTAGTTCTTACAACATATTCACTGAACTTTACTTACCTTCTCCAAATTCATTTAAAATAACCGCTATTCTCTTACAATGCTGCTCTGTCAAAATGTAGTTCAGAAGTGTTGTCTTGCCAGCACCTATAAAATATATTAGAATACCAAGATTCAAAGGCTAAATTTAAAGGCTCAACAAGATCTTGCCATTTTTAGGAATGTGGTATTTTCATGTTTACTTAATGAAAGAGTATTTACAGAAAAATATTAAAGCAATCTTTGATTGCTATTACTATACTTTAATTACTAAGTCAATCTTTGATAACTATGCTTTATATATACTTTATATATTTTATATTTAAAAATAATCTTTTAGGGGCTGGGAAGGCAGCTCAGTGGTAGAGCGCTTACATTGCATGCATGAGGCCCTGGGTTCGATTCCTGAGCACCACCTAAGCAAAAAGAAAAAAGCCAGAAGTGGCGCTGTGGCTCAAGCGGTAGAGTGCTAGCCTTGAGCTGAAGAGCTGAGGGACAGTGCCCAGGCCCAGAGTTCAGGCCCCACAACCGGACTCAAAAAAAAAAAATCTTTTAAATTGGATCAGTGCTTCAATTTAATATGTCTTAATAACTTTCAACAACACAAGAGCATGCAAAATTTCTAGCCGGGTGCCAGTGGCTTACACCTGTAATCGTAGCTACTCAGGAGGCTGAGATCTGAGGATTGCAGTTCAAAAGCCAGCCCAGGCAGCAAAGTCCATGAGACTCTTATCTCCAATAAACCACCAGAAAACCGGAAGTGGTGCTGGGGCTCAAGTGGTAGAGTACTAGCCTTGAGCTGAAGAGCTCAGGGACAACGCCCAAGCCCAGAGTCCCAGCCCCACAACCAACCAAAAAGAATTCATGAAGTAACAGTTTCCAAGGAATAAAGTACATAATTTATAAAATGAAAAATAGGAGCTGGGTATTTCGTGGATCATGCCTGTAAACCTAGATACTTGGGAGGCTGAGATCTGAGGTTCATGGTTCAAAGCCAGACTGGGCAGAAAAGTCCGTGAGACTCTTACCTCCAATTAAGCCTCAAAAAGCTAGAGGTAGAGCTGTGGCAAAAGTGGTAGCGCACTAGCCTTGAGCACAAAAGCTTTGAGTCAGTGCTCAGGCAGAGTTCAAGGCCCTAGACCAGCTCGCTCATGCTCACACACACACAAACAAAATACAGCCAGGTGTTGGTGGCTCACACCTGTAATCATAGCAACTTAGGAACCTGAGATCTGAGTATCATAGTTTGAAGCCAACCTGGGCAGAAATGTCCTTGAGACTCTTATCTATAAGTAAGCAGCAAAAACTGGCAAGTAGAGCTATGGCTCAAGTAGTAGAATGCTAGCCTTGAGCAAAAATAGCTCAGGGACAGTGCCCAGGCTCTGAGTTCAAGCCCTTGAATTGGCAAAAGAAAAAAAGAAAAAAAAAAGGAAGTCCCTATACGTGATGATACTGTTTCTAAACTAAAAAGATTTGGTTTATTTCCCTAAATTTTACATAACAAATCTCTGATGTCAACATCCATTAACTAGATACAAATTCAGATAAGTATATGTCAACGAAATGTAGTCACAGATTGTTTTAAAGCAAACTAAAATGGATTGCATAAAATGTGGGACAGAGGAAGGAAGCATCAACAAATTCATTATTGAGAAAGATAGATCCATAAAGCTACTCTAACTTTATCCAGTAGGTGGCATGTTAAACCTAGTATGTTCATTGCAAGTAGAAGAAAAATATTTATCTTTGAGGCAAACAGCGAAGGTCAAAAGGGAGAAAAGAAAATCTCAAGTGCATAATAGTATAGCTCAATGATATGGACATATCATTATCTATTCTTCTAGTGGTGGTTATTTGGGCTGTTACCAGTGTTTTACTATTACAGATAGTGCTACTAAATTTTACACATAGCTTGTACTTGCCTGCTGAAATGCATTTGTGAGATTTCTAGGGTATAACAGAAGAGATCTATGGGGTATCAAGGTATTAATACCTTCAACATTTTAGGTAATTTTCCTTTCAAAGTTTGAAGAGTTGACATCTTTTAGAGTGCTTTGGGAAGCTTCAAGCTACAAACATGAGTAAAATGGGACTGACTTAAGTCAAAAGAATGAAGTTCTTAAAATCAGCCGCAGTGTGAGAGGCCTTGAACATGACTGATACGCAGAGAAGAGGCAGTTTAAAAGCTGAAAGAAAGTCAAGAATGTAAGAAAACTAGTAGAAGTACTAGAACTTAATCATCACCCACATTAGGATTAAAAAAAAGATTAAGAAACAGTTCACATTCATTCAAAAGTACATACTATAGATCAGATTTATGCTGTGTCTTGATGAAAAGTGAACAAGGGAAAGACAAGCTTCTGCTTCTATGGAGCTTACAAATATTTAAGAGTAGCAGGTAGTGGAGAATTTAGATAAATAAGAAAGAGATTATGTCATAGGACAACCAGAGATATACAAAGTGCTACAGTAAACCTAAGAGGGACATCTAGCCAGCTGGTTGGTTGGTTGGTTGGTTGGTTGTGGAGCTTGAACTCAGGGATGAGGCGCTGTCCCTGAGCTTTTTTACTCAAGGCTAGAACTCTACCACTTTAAGCCATAGCACCTCTTCTGGTTTTTGGTAGTTGACTGGAGATAGAAAGTTTCACATACTTTCCTGCCAGACTGGATATGAAAGGAGATCCTCAGATGTCAGCATCCTGAGTAGCTAGGATTACAGACACGAACCACCAGTGCCCAGCTTTTGATTTTGAGATAGGGTCTCACTAACTTTACCCAAGATGGACTGAACTCAAGATCCTCCTGGTTCTATTACCTCCCAAGTAAATGAGATTCCAGAAATTCACAACATGATCAAAATTTGCTTAATTTTAACATTAGTTCAATGTGCTCAGATATGATTTGGCAGGCATGAGAAGTTGACAAAAAGCCATGCTAAATGCTCCTGCTCCATACAATTCAAGTTAAGATATTTCACTGGGGGGGTAGGGGACAGGGACAAGAGGGAAAAACTGAGAGAAAGCAAGGGAAGAGGTAACACTGTTCATAAAGAAATGCACTCATTTCCTGACGTACTTAACTGTGACACCTCTGTACATCACCTTTACAACAATAAAAAAAATTTCCATTTTTGTCCAAGTGGAAGCCACTAGAGGATGAGACACAGACTAACATTTATAAAACTGATTGGTGCTAACATACAGAGTGGCTAAATGATTCAAGATTATAGTAGGAGGAAATACTGAGTATTTCAGGACATTGGGATCACAGAAGTAGAAGGATTTGAGAAGACAGTAATGTATAAAGTGTTGAGTGTATTGACGTGTCTGAAGGACATCAAAATAGAAGCTATAGGGCTGTGAAGCTAAAGATTGGATGGGCAGAAGGAGAAGCTAGAGGAGGTAAAAAAAAAATCAGAAGAAATATTTAATAGAAGCCCATGGAACGGTGTTTCCAATGTTTCAAAGGGATAAAATGCTTAAGAAGCAGAACTATCCATAGGAGGTTGCTGGCCTTATTTATCTGCCAATTAGCTTTGTAGTCCTGTAGCCCTCAATACAGAGCTTCAGACCTTTATTTCCAAGAGTCTACTGACCAACAGGGAGTAACGGGGGAAGGCCAAAGGCACAGGTCTGCAGTATACTTTTCTGCTCAAATTTGCTCACTTTCTCAGTACTGAATAACCTCTGAGGAAGTGGCACTGTGGCTCAAGTGGTAGAGCGTTAGCCTTAAGCTGAAGAGCTCAGGGACAGTCTCCAGGCCCAAAGGTTAAGCCCCACGACCAAAAAAAAAAAAAAAAAAAAGAATATCAGTAATTTCTTATTTTCATATAAAAGGCCTTCAGGAATCCCAATCCCTGTTTGTCTCTAGCAGTATCTAGGAATACCATTCTTTTCTTTTAACTTTTTTCCATATTTCAATATAATCATGTGCATATCTGGCCTCCTTTAACTGTAATTTTTAGAAGTATTTCTCAAACGTTCCCAAGGAAAACTAAACGCATCAGCAATCCTTTAGGCACTTGTACAACGTTCACAAACCTAAGTTTCAAATCTCTGAACATTCCTAAACCTCCTCAGTTTCAGAAAGGCTCGGAGGACAAACATTCTCATCCTCCCCCCACTCCCCCCCTCCACCCCCCAACGCTTTGCAAGAAAGAAAGTTTGAGATAGGAGTATATATTGCTCAGAAAAACCTTGAAGAGTTTAGGCCCTGGGAAAGTGAACTCTACGGAGGAATGTGTTCCACTCCCCCCCCCCCCTCCCCAGCCCCAAATGTCAGGGTCTAGTGAGAGATGTCCCCACAATCGTCAGGCACGGTACAGCTAGGACGTCCTTGAATGGCAATAGACTTTTTTACAGGTGTTTTCTGACTCGTGTTACAGCTGCAGCTCAGACAGGTGACTGGTAATTATTTCCATCTCTGAGTAAATCACCTTCAAAAGGGTAAAAATGACTTGTTAGAATTCACACGATTATTGGGGCGGGGAGGGAGAATCTAGGCTCCACATTTCGAGGTAACTCTTCATCTCACGTGAGAAATGGAGGAGGGAATGACCCAGCCACCACCTCGAGAGACTTGCGCTCTGGGTCAGGGGGCCCAGGTGCCAACACAGAGGGACTCCAGCCCCACCCCGCCCGGCCCCGCGCCCCAAACCCCAGGGCCTACGACGGTGTCTGCCCGGGATGGTGAATTACCCAAATACCCGGTGATGATTGTCACCGGAATCTTAACGCCAAGGCCAGGCTTCTCCTCCGCCTCTGTTGTCTTCGCCTCAATGGGGACCAATTCAGGACAGTCCTCCGCATACTCTTCTTCCTCCTCTCCCACCGTCACGTTACCCGGTAACATCCCGGCCCTCAGCCACACGGCGCACACGCCGCCCGAGCGGGAGGAGGACCAAATCACACAACTCCAGCTCCGGACGTCCAGCGCGCCGCGCCAGGCCGCGGTGCGGCGTCATCACGCCGCGACGAGAAGCCCCCTCTCCGTCCCGCCCCCGTTACCTGGGCTCTTAGCAGAGGATCCGCCCTCCCTTAGCCACACCCCTAGGAGGAAGATGAACACGCCCCCCACGTGAGTAGACACGCCCCCTGGGGGCGTGGTCGCTGGGTCTTGCCCCTCCAAGGCTGTCGTCACAGGCTCTAGCAGCCTTAGTAGCTTGTACAACCTGGGGCGGCTTGATTTAAACTGTTGCCACGACACATAGACTTTAACACCTTGATATTTTTTACAGTCTGACTTAAATTATTTTAATGTATAGGATAAAGAACGTAAGATTATGATAATAGAATGCTGATTATAGATTTTCTACCTTATGGATAATTTTTTCCTCTTAATGTGTTTTATAAACGCAAATTTTTAACAGTGTGCATGAATTAGTTTGATCTAACTTATTTCTTTGGACATCAAGTAATACGATTTCACTGACCATCTATGCTGGATCGTGATACTGCTTATCACTAACGCACAGGAAGCCCGCATTTATATTTATGAGGAGCCCCATTGACCTCATCCCTAACTCAAGAGCATTATGTGCCTCTCCTGTATTTCTACATAAAATTGATTCCCCTAAGTTACTAACTATAATCATGAATTGGCTTGGTATTTCCCTATCACACCTCTTTCTTCTCCTTCTCCTCCTCCTTCTCCCTCTCTTTCTCCTTCTTCTCCTCCTCTTCATGTCCCTTCTCCTCCTCTTCCTCTTCCCCCTCCATTGAGAAAAGCTCTTGTTCTGTAGCTGATGTTCCTCCTGTCTCAGCCTTCCTCATGCTGAGATTACATATGTATCACTATGCTTCAAACAGGTCTTGCTTTTATAAACTGAACAGGTATAAATACTTTTCTTGGTGTATGTGTGATCAGGTTCTCCTTTGAGGTCTCTGTGAGAGTAGAATTGCTGGGGCTCATATAATGCAAATCTTACAGTTTTCAAGAACAGTCACAATTATTTTTTTTCAAACTGTACAATTTCAAACATTTCCTCTCAGTATATAATATCCTATTGATTTCAATGTTAATATTAGCAGCTGTTAACTTTTTAAGCAATAAAGTAATACTACATTATGGTCTTCATTTGCATTTCCTCAATTATGAACAAGGTTGAGTACCTCTTTGTACTGGTGACATTTAATTCTTAGAATAGCTCTAAGAAGTATTATTATTCTACTTTTCCACATAAAGCACAGAGAGGTTAAATTATTGGGTCCAGATAGGTCATGCAACCTATCTAATGCAAATACTGTATTGTTTACAACTGCCAATTGAATAGTGGTTGATATCTTCCTACCTTCTCTAAATTTCCACATGAAGTATTCTATTCATTCCATCTGTCCTACCAGTGTGAATATCTATCTTGTAACTATTCCTTGGCATAACACATCTATGTTAGGACCCAAAATATAAATTTACAAATAAATTTATTGTTATAGTCACATATGCATTTGGCCTGAAAAGTCAGGAGGGGGAAGCTCTACCAGCTGTGACAACATAATCATAATCTACCTAAGGAAAACTAAGGTCAATACATGGTGCCTGAGGATCAAGGTCTCTTTACTATAGGAGAAAAACTGGATGGAAACCCTAAAATAAGCAGCCCAAAGTCCTCAGAAATTCCATGGAATAGTGGATCTTGTGGAGTGCATTGCACCCACTCACACTGATTGTTCACAAGTGACCCTTCTATACTGTCGCTGACTGAGCAGAAGCAATTTACAGACCCGACAACCTCCTTCACGTCATTTTCAAGTAAATTCTTGTCGATTCCATTACATGGCTCAGCCCAAAGTGCTAAACTAAAATGTCTTACATAATGCTGAATGAAGAAAGCATTCACAAAGACCATGTACTATATGATTCTATTTATATAAAATGTCTAGAATAAGAAAATCTGTAGACAAAAAAACTGGCTAATGGCTGTCAGTGGTTGGGGGTTCAGGAGTGACTGCTAATGTGTACCATGATGGTTCAGTGGGGACAGTAATGAGAATATTCTAAAACTGACTACATTAAATTTAGTGAATATACTAAAAATCATCAGATTGTACACATTCAATTGGTATGAATTTTATCTCAATAAAACTTTTTTAAGTTAAAGGCTCATTTGTGTATTCAACTATTAAGATGCCTGTGCTTTGTATTGAATTGCTGGAGAAATCTAAAAAAAAAAAAAAGATAAAGTCAGATAGCAAGTGTTTAAAGTTTTACAGGCCAAAAAGCAGATTTGAGGCCACTGTATCAGTCAATAATAACAGGAAGTTTCTACAAAGTTTTTAATTTGAGAGGTTTGTGGTATAGCTCAGTGTTAGAGCACTCACCTAACATATGCAAGGTCCTGGATTCAATCTAAGAACTACAAACTAATAAATGTAAAATACAAGCTTGAATTTTAAATTTCACCTATCTTTACATATCAGGAAATGATTTGTCAGCCAGGTGCTGATGGCTCATACCTGTAATTCTAACAACTCGAGGCTGAGAACTATGGATCTCAGTTTGAAGCCAGTTGAGCACTCAAGCAGAACAGTCTGTGAGATTCTTATCTCCAATTAAGCACCAAAAATATCTGAAGTGGTTCTGTGACTCAAGTATTAGAGTGCTAGCCTTGAGCACAAAAGCTCAGGGACAACCCCCAGACCCTGGACCAGTGCGTGTGCGCGCGCGCGCACACGCACACACACACACACACACACACACACACACACACACACAGAGATAGTCAATTTTTTTGTCTATTGGAAATGTAAAAACGATTCTTAGCTTCCTGAAAAAAAAAAAACATAGCAGACCATAGTTTCTACAGTTTGCCATCTCCTGATGTAAGTTAATGTGATGTTTACTTCCTTTTTTTTCTTTTTTTTTTTTTTTGTTGGTCATGGGGCTTGAACTCTGGGCCTGGCCACTGTCCCTCAGCTCTTCAACTCAAGGCTAGCGCTCTACTATGTGAGCCACAGCGTCACTTCCAGTTTTCTGGTGGTTTATTAGAAATCAGAGTCTTAAAGACTTTCCTGCTGGGACTGGCTTTGAACCATGATCCTCAGATCTCAGCCTCCTGAGTAGCTAGGATTACAGGCGTGACCTACCTGCACCTGGCTAAAGTGATGTGTTTTTAAATGAGCTAAAAAAAAAACAGATTGCAAACGTGGATTCTCATTATCAGTTTGTAAAGTAGTTACCAGTAAAGCAATTCTTTGCCCATAAAGTTGTAGACACTATAATTTCCATCACAGAGGAAGGTCTGAAGCTCTAAAGTTTAAACTAGACTTCTGAGTGTACTGGGCCTGGGAGAGACCTGTATTAACCATCACTTGCCTTGTAGTGAGAACCACTCAGAGCAGTAAGCTCTCAAGTTGTCTAGATTCCTATTAACTCAGCCCTGTGACCATAATCTGCCCTCTGTCCTTGGGCATTATTTCTTCCTTTTCTTTGTTGAATGTTAGTTACTGGGAGAAAGAGTAAGGACTAGAGCTTTATCTAAATCAGAGAAAAGCCAAAATGAATGCTACTTGGTTTTGTTTTCTTCTCTCATTTTTGCAACTTCCTACAAAGGCAAAAAAAAAAAAAAAAAAAAGCATCAGTGGTCAGCAACAGCTACAGGCTTAGAGAAAGAAAAAGGAAACTGAGGGTTTCTAAATTAACCCAGTTCCTCTTGTCTAGCTGGGGCAAAGAAATAAAGTACTTTTTAAACACCAGTGTTCATATACACTTATGCATATACTGAATGCATATACACTTAGGGGAAAGTATATACACTTATACACTTATCTGAAAGTTCTGAAGTGAATGGCTTTTATTCTTATGACTGTTTTGGTTAAGATGGACTAGCAATAGTGTAGTCCTGCATTAAGATATACAATCTCCTTAAGGATATAAAATAAAAACTTTCTAGATTAGTGGTGAGGCTAAAGTGGTAGAGTGCTTCCCTAACTAACATGAAGCCCTGAGTACAGCCTCCAGTTCAATAGTAATCATCATCATCATCATCATCATCTTTCTCCATAACATTGGTAGATAAAATAAATACATTTCCAAGACTTACAGTAGTATTGTTCAAGTCTACTGCCTTTTTTCTATTTCGTTTGGTGGTATTGGGGTATTGAACTCAGGACCTTACTTGGTAGGCAGGTACTCTATCACTTGAGCCATATCCCCTTCCCTGAATCTATTATCTTGTGGTGATTAAACCATGCTAACAATATGGCTTAGTTTATTATAATCCAGCCACTTCTTCCAGTCAGCTTCTCACCAAAAAATTTTTTAAGGGGTGGAGTGGCTCAAGTGATAAAGCACTTGCCTAACAAGAGCAATACCTTGAGTTTTCCACCCTAGTTCCTCCAAAAAAGAAATGAAAAGACTATTGAAGTCCCATAGGCTGATGAAGTCAAGTGGTACATTCTTGTCTTTAAAATATGCTATGAAGCAAAGAATAGGGGTTGAGAAAACCAAAAAATTATGATGCAGTGAATTGTGTTGTAATTCTTTTTTTTTTTTTTTGGTCAGTTGTGGGGCTTGAACTCTGGGCCTGGGCACTGTCCCTCAGCTCTTTAACTGAAGGTGAGCACTCTATCACTTGAGCCACAGCGCCACTTCCAGGTTTTCTGGTGGTTAATTAAGAGTGTCATGGACTTTCCTGCTCAGGCTGACTTTGAACCACAATCCTCAGATCTCAGCCTCCTGAGTAGCTAGGATTACAGGCGTGAGCCACCTGTGCCTGGTATATTGTAATTCTTTAGGAGGCCAAATAGTATTCTGTTGTGGATAGAACATTTAAACTGACATTTGTGGCTTTAAGTTTTACTTTCTAATTTTTATAGGCTTAGAGAAATATGCTCCAAAATCCACAAGCAGCCACTTATGATTTTGTAAATTAAAAAATGAAAAAAATGAGCAAACCATCTCTATTCTTTCTTCCTCTTACTATCTCCCAAATATTCCTGAAAGAATGTATACTAAGGGCTAGAGACATGGCTCAGAGATATTGCACCAGCCTGTCAAGCAAGGGCCCCTGAGCTCAATCCACAATACCACAGGGGGAAAAAGTTAGTTGCATTTAACTAAAATAACATACTATACGCAAAGCAAAGTCTTCCTGACTGTAAGACCAGAGTTTTTGAGTCCTGGGTCTTGCCCATCACTTTGTTATTACTGTCTAGTCCTTTTGTATTGCTGCTCACAGCACCTGAGTCTAGATAACTTACAAAGAATAGAAATGCATCCCTCAGTTCTGGAGACCAAGACATCCAAGATCAACTCATTGGCAGGATCCGTGTCTGAGGAAGGGTTAATTTCTGCTTCCAAGATATTACCTTCAAGGTAGTGTCCTCCAAGAGCAGGTAAATATATCATTACCTGGCAGAAAGAAAAAGATGTGCAGCTCCATGCACATTCTTATTATTCCCATCCATGAGGTCTCAACCACCTCCCCCAAGACTTTATCTCTTAATAGGATCACATTGATGATTACATTTCAACATACACATTTGGGAGACTCATTCAGACCTTAGCAGTCACCAAACTTTTATAGAGTAAAATTCATGGATTCTCTCCTTGAATTCCCTTTCCTCTTTTTTTTTTTTTTTTCCTGCCTCTGGGGCTTCAATTCATGGCCTTACATTCGCACTTGGCTTTTTTGCTCAAAGATAGCACTTTATCATTTGAGCCATAGCTCAACTTCTGGCTTTTTCTTGGTTAATTGGAGAGCAGAATATTGTGGACTTTTACTTGGGCTGGCTTTAAACCACAATCCTCAATTCTTAGCCTCCTGCACAGCTAACATTACAGGTGTGAGCCATTAGCACCTGGCAATTTAACGTATTTTAACTGAGACAGACATGCTGTTTAGAATAAACACATTATAACAGCAACAAACATACCCAAACCTTTGGCCAACTGGACATTACATTTGATGGTGCATTTTGATGATTTTGAGGGCACAAAAGTGTAGATACTCTGTTGCACTTTGAGTATAAAATTTCTTGGGTTAATAAGATTCAACCTTTCCAAGGTTGAATCAAGTATCACTGTAACCTATAGTTTACCTGTCAGTATTAAGACAAGCTGAATCAAAATTGTAGATTTAAAACACAAAACAGAGCTGGACATTTGTGGTTCATGCCTATAATTCTAGTTACTCAGGAAGCTGAGATTTGGAGGATCCCAAATTGAATAAAACCAACTCAGGCAGAAACATCTCTGAGACTCCATCTTCAAAAGAACTAGTAAAAAGTCAGTCTGGTGGTGTGGCTCAAGTGGTAGAGTACCAGCCAAGAGAGCAAGAGGTCCTGATCTCTCTCTGATATTATGTGATATTAATATGGGAACATATTAATATATTATATGATATATTATACATGTTATACATATTATATGTGTAATTTGTTTACAGACATATAATAACATACAATTTTTACTTTTCACTTTGCAACTATTTCAATTTGAAAGTTACAAAGATAGTTGAAATTTCCACACTTCCACCATAAACTGCACTATTATTAAAGGCAGATGACACTGTCAATCTGTAGACTTCATTTTAAATTACTAATTGTCTCACTAAAGGAGCCATCCAGGAACCATACTTTGTTCAGTTATCACAGCTCAGTTTGTTTTAATCATATTGCTCAGTCTTTGCCTTTTTCTGGGGGGCGGGGGAGGGAGGGAAGGCATTCTGGAGCTTGAACTCAGGGCCTAGACTGTTCCTGAGCCTCTGTGGTCAAGGCTAGTTCTCCGCCCCTTGCGCCACAGAGCCACTTCCAGTCTTTCCTTTTTAAGATCTTAACTCTCATGACTCTTGAAGAGTAATTTGGAGACTCTGCCCACCTGAGTCTGTCTTATTAAATTCCTCATGATTAGATTTGAATGACACATTTCTTGGCAAGGATATCACAAAATGCTGTCTCTGCTCTATGTTGTCTTAGCAGCTACCTGAAATCCCTTTACTGACTCACATGATTAAAATAGTGTTTGGCAAGTGTCTCCACCATAAAGTTACTGTTTCTCCATTGCAGTTAATAAGTGTCTCATGGAGAGATACTTTGAACCTATGCAAATATGTTGCTTTCCCCACCTCCTACTGTTAACTGAACCAGGGCCTCTTGCATGCCAAGCAAGCCCTCTACCTTTGGGCAGCATCCAAAGCCCTTTTTTTTGTTTTGTTTTGTTCTGTTCTTTAACTTTAGAAAGAAAAATGTATTCAGATGATACAATGACCATGTCACCGTTAGGCCTAACTTATCCTTTCCTCAGTGGTATAACAGATATGACAAAACACTAGTTGCTTTCAATGCTTTTACACAATTTTCTTCCAGTTAAGATAACTTAAGGAGAGTTTTAAATGCCAAGGGGGGAAAAATGGAACAATAAAAGCAATAAAACCTTTTCCTCTGTTTACAGACATTTTACATCTTACTTTCTTTAGAATATCCATCTGGAACTTTCCAGTTAAAACAATCACACATTCCTTTTGAATTCTTACAGTAAGGATTGAACATAATTGTGAAACACATTTCTTTCTCCAATTTTTTTCTTATCATACTTTAGGTGACTAATTTGATCACATATTCTGCTTTTTTGGGGGGGGCGGAGGAGTGGGGAAGAGGTGACCTTGGGGCTTTGCAGCCGGTGGGCTAATAGTCTACCACTCAAGCCATACCTCTAGCCTCCAACTTACTTTTTAAAATTTTACCTTTATAAATGGGCATCCGTTGTTCATGCCTATAATCCTAGCTACCCAGGAAGCTTTGATCTAAGGATCTAGGTTCAAAGCTAGCCCAGGTAGGCAAATTCAAGGCACTCTCATCTTAACCAGAAAATGCCAGAAGTAGAAGCATGGTTCAAGTAGTAGAGCACTAGGCTTCAATGAAAAAGTCAAGTGAAACCCAGGCCTAACACACTACACACACACACACACACACATACACACACACACACACACACACACACACATTACAGCTTTATTAAGGCATAACTTAAAATACTATAAATGTATAGTTCAGTGAGTTTTAATACATATATACAGTTGTACAAAAATCCCTGCAATCTAGTTTTAGAATGCTGCCATTATTCACAAAAGTTGCTTGGTGTTCATTTTGTTTGTTTTTTTAATTTTTTGGTGATAGTCCTTAGTCTTCAACCCAGGGTCCGGGTGCTGTCCTTGAGCTTTTTTTGCTCAAGGCTAGTGCTCTACCACTTGAGCTACAGTTCCACTTCTGTTTTGTTTTGTGTCCTGTTTTTTTTTTTGTGTGTGTGTGTGGGGGGGGGGGGGGGATTTGGTGGTTAATTGGAAATAAGACTTTCATTCCTGCCCAGGCTGACTTTGAATTGTGATCTTCAGCTCTCAGCCTCCTGACTACACAGGATTCACCCAGTGTTGTCCCCCCCCTCCCCCTGCCATTCCCTTTACCCCCCCCCCCAACCCCTGCCATGTCTCTTTTCTTCCAGGAAACCACTCATCTGTCTTTTGTCTTTATTTACCTGACAACTCTTTTTTTCTATTATTTATTTGCTTGACTTTTTTTGCCTTTATTTATCTGTATATAAACATGCATTCATTAATGAATGACTGGTTTTATTTCTGATTCATTGTTTGGGTTAAGACATAGGATCCTGATGCTGTAAGTCAAGAGAAATGAGTCATTCATTGGCACCAAACTAAACATTAACTAGATATTAGCACAGCCTGGGTTCTCTACTTGCCTTAGATTTTCAGTTAATTCACAAACATCATTCCAATTCCATTCTTTCTCTGGATTGATAGAGTCAAATATATAGCCTTCAAAGTCTGATAAACACTAATTAATTTTGGCTATTTCCTAAGCTACCACAGAATCTTAGAGGATTTCGCTTCTTTCCCAGTTTTTATGTACTGTATTGGATTGTGTCAAAACTCACATTCGCTGGGAAGGTGGCTCAGTGGTAGAGCACTTGCCTTGCATGCCTGAGGCCCTGGGTTCAATTCCTCAGCACCACATAAGCAAAAAAGAAAAAACCCGGAAGTGGCACTGTGGCTCAAGTGGTAGAGCACTAGCCTTGAGCTGAAGAGCTGAGGGGCAGCCCCCAGACCCAGAGTTCAGGCCCCACCACCAGACCCCCCCCCAAAAAAAAAAAACAAAAAAACTCACATTCATCAAAGTTCCAATCATCCATATGTCAAAGCAAAAATCTGACTAGATTGAGATAGGGCCATTGAAGAGGTAATTAAAGTAAAATCAGGTCATGTGACCAGGCCTTAATCCAATGTGATGTGTGTTCTTATTTTTTTTAAAAAGATGAGAACACAGACAATTTTGTCCAAGAGAAGACCAGGTGAGGACAAGATGGGCATTTGCAAGCTAAGGAGGAAGGCCTCAGAAGAAATCTTGCCTTGAGCTTAGACTTCAAGACCCCAGAAGCAAATGAAGATTTGTCTTTTGTCTAAGCCACCCAGCCCATGACATTTTTTATGGTAGCCCTAGAAAATTAACTGACCAGTGTTATGAAATTGAACAGTAATATTCCTTGGGACAAATCTAATTCCACTCATTAACTAGGCACAGCTAAGCTCATGCAGTCTGGAATACATGTTGGATTTTCTTGAATCTTTCTATTGATGGTTCTTCTGTCCCATTATCTTGCTGCTCCTCCTCCTCCTCCTCCTCCTCCTCCTCCTCCTCCTCCTCCTCCTCCTCCTCCTCCTCCTCCTCCTCCTCCTCCTCCTCCTCCTCCTCCTCCTCCTCCTCCTCCTCCTCCTCCTCCTCCTCCTCCTCCTCCTCCTCCTCCTCCTCCTCCTCCTCCTCCTCCTCCTCCTCCTCCTCCTCCTCCTCCTCCTCCTCCTCCTCCTCCTCCTCCTCCTCCTCCTCCTCCTCCTCCTCCTCCTCCTCCTCCTCCTCCTCCTCCTCCTGGCATTTTCTGTTTGTGTGGTACTGAGGAATCGAACCCAGGGCTTCATGCATGCTAGGCAAGCACTCTACCACTAAGCCACCTTCCCAGCCCACTCTTCCATCTTCTTTATTGAATCCTTCTTAGGCAGATGCTAAACATCTGAGTCTGGTCCTCTAATACTCTTTGATCCTTTGTAACTCTTCAATTTTGTCTTTTTTGCCCTGCTCTCTGGAAGACTGGCACAAAAGTAGCATCCAAACTTTAGTTTGGATAATCCTCTTATATTAAAATCTATAATCTATGATATTATATAGTCTATTATTGTATTATATATGTATAAATATACAATATAATTTATTATATAATCTATTATATTAAAATCTATAATCCTCATATTAAAATCTTCTTCCCTTGATCTCTTTTTATGTTTCCTAAAAGTTGCTTTTTAAAATAAATATTGTTTCATGGGTGCAGTATCTCATTTTATCCCACTGAAGGTATTAGTTCTCTTCTCCTGCCCATCAGAGTCAAAACTTACTTGGAAGTTGTGTTTCCATGGGTGAGGATTTGTTGACTGCATGCATCTGATGAGGTTATCTGACTGGGTCATTTTAGTAGGAATCTTTAGTATCAGTATCTTTATGTGTTTTCCTCTGCACATGATCAGATATCCCAGAAAAGAAAAAAATTTTCATTTCCAGGATCTGAGATTAAAATTGAGATGAAAGTTTTGGAAATTTACTGGGTCATGAATGTTTCCAAAGCTATTTCCTCAGCCCTACCCGCCTCACCCTATCACATTTATAGTATTGAACCCAAGTGTTCTCCGCAAAAATTTCCTTTATTGAATCTTATCCAGCCTCTGCCAGGTTAGGAGAGGGGTGGTTATCTTCGCCATAAGGGGTTGAAGGGAGAACTTGGGATTTGATCACTTCTTAAACACACATAAATCATTCCTATTTTTCTTTTTTAATTTGTTTTACTTTTCTGTCTGTCTAGGGGCTAGAACTCAGGACCTGGGCACTGTCCCTGAGCTTTTTTTCCCCTTCAAAGCTAGTGCTCTACCATTTGAGCCACTTCCTGTTTTTTGATGTCTAATTGAAGATACAAATTTCATGGACTTTCCTACCTGGGGCTCACTGTGATCCTAGGATCTCAACCTTCTGAGTAGCTAAGAATACAGTTATAAGTCTATGTGATGACTAGGTACTTCCCTATTTTCACCAAGGAATAACTTTTCTCAGATCTATTAAGTTCTCTCTCTCTCTCTCTCTCTCTCTCTCTCTCTTTCTCTCACTCTCACTCTGTGTGTGTGTGTGTGTGTGTGTGTGTGTGTGTGTGTGTGTGTGTGTGTGTTCCCATACTGGGGCTAGAACACAAGGCCTTGTACTCTCAATTGCTTTTTTCACTCAAAGCTGGTGCTGCCACTTAAGCCACTGCTCTACTTCTGACATTTTTTGTTCTCGTTAATTGGAAATAAAAATCTCTTGCACTTGTCTTGCTCTGGGCTACTAGGGTTGTTATAGGCTTCAGCTTCCAGTGCCTAGCATTATTTTGGAAAATTTAGAAGAAGGAAGGAAGAGAGAGAGAAAGAGAGAGAGAGAGAGAGAGAGAGAGAGAGAGAGAGAGAGAGAGAGAGAGAGAGAAAGAAAGAAAGAAAGAGACAGAGAAAGAGAGAAAGAGAAAAAGAAAGAGAGAAAGAGAAAGAGAAAGAGGGAGAAAGGAAGGAAGGAAGGAAAGAAGGGGAGAAAGAGAAAAAGAAAGATGGAAAGAAAGAAAGGAGAAAAAGAGAAAGATGGTGGGGGAAGCAAGAAAGAAAAAAGAAAGAGGAATCTGACTCCCAACTCCTTTCCATGCCACCATACATCTGAAGAACAACCTCCCTCCACTTTGGGAGCGTTTCTTTTCATGTCTCAGTTTAATTCAGTATGATTCCTTTCTTTCCACTCCAGCTCCTTATACTATGTGCCTTGTATTAGTGAATGGCATCTTGTTGCTTCCTTTACAAATGTCTGGACGATCTCCTCTTCTAACCTGTGCCCAGCTACATTCTTACCCACCTTACACATTATTTTTTGGAAAAAAGATTCCACAATCCTACAAGGATTAATTGGTGCCACTGGTGTGCCTCCATACATAAAGACTCTTTTTCACTCTCTCAAAGTAGCCATTACTGCATGTGGAAATTACCTGTGGGTTGGTCACCACTGAGTTACACTAGACTACAAACTCCTCAGGCCTGCCACCATCTTCGTGGAACAGAAAATGGCCTAGTACAATGTCTGGAGTTTAGTAGGTGCTCACTACATGTTTTGTTGAATGAACAGAGGAAGTTATGCATACTCCTCTAATATCATTATTTGGGATACTAAACAGGATTTAAATTTAAACCAGATTTCATAAGAGTTTTTGAAGCCTTTCATGTATTATTTAAACCTTTGATAGTATTTTAAATACTACTTTATTTTGATAGTACTAAGGATCAAACCCAGAACCTTCTCCATGCTAAGCAAGGTCTATATCACTGATTTTATATATCCCTAACACTTAGTCTTTTGAGACAGGGACTAATTGTATTGGCCAGACTGGCCTCAAATTTACAATTTTGGCCGAGTGTTGGTGGCTCGTGTCTGTAATCCTAGCTACTCAAAAAGCTGAGATCTATGCATCATGGTTCAAAGCCAGCCCAGGCAGGAAAGTCTGTGAAACTCTTATCTCCAACTAACCATCAAAAAAGCTGGAAGTGGAGTTGTGGCTCAAGTGGTAGAGTGCCAGCCTTAAGCAAAAAAAAGCTAAAAGAGCACCTAGACCCTGAGTTCAAGCCCCAGTACCAGAACAATACAAAACAAAACTTACAATGCTATTGCTTCAGCCTCTCAAATGCTGGGATCTCAGAAATGAGCCACCATACCCAGCTCCCACATTTTAGATTACAAGGTGGACATTAATTAATAAGGAAAAAACTGACATGTTTTCAAAATTTAAAAAAAAACCAGCATGTTTCAAATCTTTTCTGTTAAATTTTAAAAGGCAAATTCTTGTGTAAATATAGACTAAAAAAGTTGTCTTATTCACAAATGAATATGCTTTGAAGCCTCTTATGTTAACTGAAAATAATTTCATTCATGGTTCTACATTGCAATGCAAGAAACATTCAAGAGTATTCCAGATCTCCATTTGTTACTGTAAATAGATCAGCTGCAATTTTTCTTGGGGCTACGTGATAAAACTTATCTTAATTCCAAAGGAAATGCAACAGTTATCAGAAGTCATACAGAAAGTTTCTCAGAAGATGGCTTCTCCAGCTCAAACATTCAGCCAAATTAGAATAGAAGATTGATGGGATGAAATAGGAAGAATGTGGGAGAAATAAACTCTGTGAAACAATGATAAAGAGTTCAACTGCTTTGTCCTTACAACCAATTCCTGTCCTTGGACTGCCCTAAGAGCCTCTAGTAGAGACAAGTCAGAGCTAGGGAAGGTTTGAGGAGGCAGAATCAGCCTTTGCATTAAGCTTGAGAGAACTGATCACTGGCTGTCCAGGTGTATGCACACCATGGCAAGCTAGTAATGAAACTGGATTGTCCTCATTTAACTGATAAAGTAACTCCTACAAAAATCTTTTATGAACTGTCTATCGCTTTCCAATAATCTTTTCCTCTCCAAGAGATTCTGGATCTATAGAAATGAATACCCTAAAATATGCTCTTTCTGAATGTAATTTGCTTGCATGGTATATAAACTATGGAGAGAGGATATTGAAATAGAAATTTCACTGGAATGGCCAACTTAAAAAATACAATATCCCTATATAAAATGTTATATATCATCCCAATATAATAGATAATACATAATATCCATATATAATCCCAAACATATATTAAAATATATAATATATATTATAATAGTATATTAGTATATAATATATGACATATTGTCTATATTACATAATATATAATTATATATAACAATATAATATGATATGTAATAAAATTATATAATATATTATATCATATATAATTAAATATAAATATATAATATATAAAAATATATCCTTATAGAATATATATTCTATAATTATATTTAAATTTACATATATAATCCCAAACATATATAACCAGATCACCATATATAGAACTTTTACTAAAAAATTCTAAGAATTATTTCCAGGACTTTGAGACATACATTTTTCTTCTCTTTTTTCCTTTGGTGGTACTGGGGTTTGGACGCAGGGCCTCACACTCGCTAGGTAAGTATTTTACCACTTAAGTCATGCCTCCAGCACTTTTTGCTTTTAATGATTTTTTCAGGTAGCTTTTTCAGGTAGCCTGCCCAGCTTTAGATTGTGATCCTCCTACATACAGCTTCTCACACAAATGGGATCACAGTCATGAGCTACACAACACCTATCCTCCCCCCCACACCCCAATAGGATTTTTGAAGAAGATGCTACTAAGAAGATTTCTACTTCTGATTATGCAGGGAATCAATGAGGGTCCACCATAACTTCCTTCTGAGACTTCTAAGACATCATTCAGATAGCTTGAAATGACCATTTTCCTACAGTTGGAGATGCTTCCTGACGCTAGCCCTAGAAGGTTCATGCAGCCTGGGGCACCAGAGTTGGGGCTGCATTTTGTCAGCCAGGATCTACAGGCCTAGGAATTTATGAGCATTTTCCGTGTATCAGATGCGGAACACATGGGAGTGATTGAATCGAGGATCATCTGGGGCCTTGTCCCGCTGGGTCCCGCTGGATTTGCTTACAGAGTAGAGCTAGAGATTGGAGGAGATTCCAAATAAGCCTCAGAAATAGAAGTGTAGGAACCAAGCAAAATGAGCTATAGGACAGAAGTCTTCAGGAAAACAATCTTCCATGGTACCAGTAAAGTCCCAAGAAAAGTCAGCTTTGAATAGGCATGAGTCCCAGCATAAAGCACAAAGCTATCAACTTTCATTTCTATGACAGCTGTCTCATTTTTTGCCATTCCTCCAACCTCAAGGGCTCAGACAGTAGCCAGGGTAGAGAGAGAGAAAAAAGAGAAGTGGCATTTATTGGAGAAAAGCCAGATATTCATTGGTCCTCCATTTCATGCCTGCTACACAAACAGCCAGGAACACAGTGGGTGGTGGGTGGAAGGGTATTTGCCATTAAAGATAAAGTGGTGGCTCCTACTAGTAATCCCACCTACTCAAGAGATAGATAGAGATCTGGAGGATTATAATTTGAGGTCAGCACAGGCAAAATTTTAGAGAGATCCTGTTTTAATCAATAAGCCAGATGTGGTGGTATATACTTGTGGTCTCAACCTACATAGGGGGTCACATATAGGAGATTAACAATCTCAAGGTCTAATTTTGACCTAAGAGAGAGAAAGAAATAGAGGGAGGAGGGAAGAAGAGGCCGAGGAGATAGGGAGGGGAAAGGGGAGAAAGAGGAGGAAGTACAGGAGGAGGCCAGAGGAGGGTAGAAGAGGGGAAGGAGAAGAGAGAGAGAGAGGGAAGGGGAGAGGGAAAGTCCTGACCTGCCCTTAGTAGCACAAAAACAAATCTTGTAACATTTCTTGCAAACCGGAGCAAACCAAAAAAAGTCTAATTAGGAATTAGGTTGTTTGTAATAGTTATGCTTCAACTTTCTATTTTGAAATAGTATGCTGCACAAACTTCTACTTAGATCTTAATCTACGTTCATGAATTTTAATTATTTTATTTACAGACATACTTTAATGTTATCAATATTAATATCATCACCAATGAGCTTCTAAGAGTAACTGCTTCTCCTTTTGTTCTAAATAATTCAGAAAGTATTGCCTAAGAATAAAGATATTCTCTAACACTATTGTGGTATAAGTATCATGTCCAGGAAATATAACGTCCATATAATATCATTATCAAATGCACAAAAGTGACTATTTGTATGCAGATTTGACTGATTGTTTTAATAATATTCTTAGCACTTCTACAAGTGTATGGGGGAGGGGCATTATGGGTATGGGTATTGATTTGGGGCTTGCCTGAATGCTGTTCCTGAGTTTTTTTTGCTCAAGATAGCACTCTATCACATGAGCCACAGCTTTACTTGTAGCTCTTGGGTGGTTAAGTGGAGATAAGAGTCCCAGACTTGCCTGCCTGGCCTGGCTTTGAATGTCAATCTCAGCCTCCTGAGGAAATAGGATTATAGGCCTGATACACTGGCACTCAGCATTTTATTCCTGATCCAAGATCCTCTCCAAAATCCTTGATTGCCTTTAGTCACCTGTCGCTTGGTGTCTACTAACCTGTACCAGTTCCTCAGCTTTCTTTGTCTGTCATGACAATGACATTTTTAAAAAAAAGAATATAAGTATTTGTTCAGTACAATGTTCCTTCATTTAAGTTTGAATACTATTTCCTCATGATTAGATTAAGACACTTCTGGCAAGAGTTTACAACTGTTGGCCTAATTAAATTCTACTTCTGGGAATCTGTTATGAGAAAATAATAACAAGTGTGTCAAAGGCCATTTTAATGGCTTTGAAACAAGACACATGTCAAATAATAATCAAAACGATAGCCAACATGTTTGGAGAGCACACTCAATATTCCACAGTATGCTATATGCTTTATGTATATTATCTGACTGAATCTGAAGGCAGATATGACGGCTCTGCTCAATGCCTTCACAACAGTCCTCCTCTCTGTCCTGTCCTCAAGAGAATGAATCAGAGCAGCCCTGAACCATCCATGCCTATCCATTCTTCTTGAGCCCATGCGTTTTCTTCTCAGGGCCCTCTGCAGCTGAGAAAGGGCACCTGGCCTCCTTGGGCCAGAGAGCACTACATACAAAATTCCTAAAGGACTTCTGGGAGAGGTAGCTCCGAGCCTTCTATAGAGAAAGCCTTGGCCTCCTACTGTCTTCCTTTCTGTGAAGCCCAGAATCATGGCTGCTCAGGGTCATGGAAGCCATCTTGTAGCCATGATGTCCTAATGATGATGAAAGGCTCACATGCTAAGGATGATGGACTGAATGGACAGGAGAAACCTCAGCTTGATGGCATTGTTGAGTTGCATATCCAGTTCTGGGCCATGTTGTTCTGCTTTACTTGTCTAATGAACTTGGATATTTAAGCCACTTTCCTTGGAGTTGTGTATCTTGCTGTTCTAGATAGCGCTAATGATACAAATGATGGTAAGAAGTGAAATAATGATGTCACTTGCCATGAGTGCTTCACATTTTATAATCAATTATATGGGAAAAAAGTTACCATTATCCCAGCATTTCACAGATAGAGAAGCTGAATTATTAAAAACGTGAAGCAATGTGCCAAAGTCACACAGCTGGTGGTTAAGGTTTGGATCTTGAGCAATTTCCAGAGGCTCATGTGTTAAAAGCTTGGTCTTTGAGTGCTATTGGGAAATGATGGAGCTTTTAAGAGTTGGAGCCTTAGCAGAAGAACGTGAAGCCACTGGAGGGCATGCCCTAGATTCTTCTGTTTCTGTCTTCCCTCCCTCCTTTCCTTTTCTCCCTTTCCTTCCTCTTCATCCCTCTTCACCCTCCTCCTCCACTCCTTCACTTCACAACCACTATGAAGGGAGCATATCCCTTTGCGCTATCCCTTTCTTCCTACCATAATATTCTACCTTGCCACAGGCAAAAGCAATGGAGCCAGCTGACCAAGAAGGAAAATCTCTGAAATTGTGATCCAAATAAACTTTCCTCCTTCTACACTGTTTATTGTGGGGGTATTTTGTTACAGCAATGTAAATCCAACTAATGAGGCTGACGATGAAAAAGTTAGGATATGAAGGTGAGGTGATTTGACTTCAAAATTCAGATTCTCTACAACTATATTAATTATTCTTTCTTCTCCCAAACGAGGACATCATTTAGATAATCATGGCATATGTAATCAATGGGAAATTCTTAAATACATGATGAGAAAGAGTAAGTCATCATGTTTTTTTTTAAAGAAAATATGGTTATTTATTTACTCTTCCTGTGTTATACTTTATTGGTCAGTTCATTGTACCCAATTTAAACAAGGAAGCTCCCCCGAAAACAAAACAGCAATGACGACAACTCTGATGAGTAGTGTAATGTAGTTGTCATTAGGACAGCCTTTAAAGGAAGATATGCATTTCAATCTTGATGCCTCTAACTGCAAGCTATATAACCTTAGGCCAGCGGCTTAGCCTGTCCCTCAGCTTCCTCCTGTATAAAGGAGCTGATGATAGTACCTATTTCATAGTTTTTAAGACCAGGACTATACAGTACCTGGCACACAGGATTGCCTTTTTTATTTACAAATGTGGTCAATAGAATCGATCATAGTAGTCCCCCTCCCCCAGGCTTTAGGCCTACATCTACATCTTCTCTGCTGTCACTCTTGGTGGAATGAGCAAGGTTGGTCTATATGGTTTCAACAATTCTGGACTTTCACCCTGACTTTCCCTGATCCTAAACCTAATCAGGGGAACAGGGTGATTGTGCTCCAGGCTTGATCTGTTACTTACTATGGATGCCCAAGGTGGAGGCAACTCCATGGAAACCACAGAGAAACACAGTTCTCCATGGAAAATGAAGATGCTTTTCCTGCAAATAGGGAGGGGACTGGAGGCTAGACTGACACAGTAATATCTGTCTGCTTTCCCTACCACCTTATTCCTCAGAGCTGGTGGTGATATGCAAACTTATACAAAAGGTATGTAAAGTCATTAAGATAAAGGAAAGCAAAGGTTATACACATGAAAAAAAAACAGAAATGAGACTAACAAAAGTATGTTTAACTAAATGTAAAATGCAAAATAGCATTTATGGACTGCTTCCTAACAATGTGTGTGTGGCAGAAAGCAACACATTGACTGCATGTAGAAAAAGTCTAGTAGGAAAATATTCCAGCATGTCCACCCCAGATGTGAGAGATGTTGGGAAGATGTGTCTCTCTTCCCATAGAGTGGCCATTATTACTAACAGACAAGAAGTCAGGTTGTGGTAGAGGAATGAGAAGAATGATTTCTTCGACTGGAGGTCTTCAGAAGGAAATCCATTCTTTCCTTAGGAGAATATCACCTATGGGCTTGGAATGGAAGCCTATTCCTAAACCTGCTCCCTGCAGAGATACAACTGAGGGAGAGGAGAGGTCACATTGTGAGCTTGTATAGTCTAGACATAAGAACAATTAAAAGGTGACTACTCCATTTTTTTTTTTCCTGATGGGGAGAAGAAAGTAGACTGATGGGAAGATAGAAGTTTGGAGTCAGAAGCAAGCAGTGATCATGTGTCCCTCATAGTCAGGAGCAGAAGTCAATAGACTAGAGGACCAGTTACTGCCTCCATAAATTCCCCCTTCCTCTATGAGATAAGACTATAGGAGCATTGCCCAAATGACTGTTTGCAAAGGAGGAGTTATGTCTTCATTAGCACCCAGTGCGTTTGTAAGTTGAAGAGTGGGAATAGCAGTGCCTGTTCTAGGAGGCATACTACCCACCAGACTCTGCTAACATTCTCAAGGGCAACTGCACCTCCTCACTGCAGACCGAGAGTGGGTGATAGGTCCCCAAGCAGATTATGGCCTAGCTTTGGAAACAGCCATCGTCCCTTGGTGCTTTTTAGTGGCCTATGGCTTCAAGTCCAATTCTTTTGATGGGACTCAGGCTTTGCCCATGTGAGGGCTTCTGTTTTCACTGCATCACTTCTAGTTTGCTGGGTCGTCCTTGCCTTTGCAGATAGTAATTCCTTCCATCTGGGATATCCTGGATACACGCTTCTCTGCGTGGTAAGATTGCCTTTTAAGACCCAGCTCCAAACGCACTGTGTCAGCAAAGTCATTCTTGCTTAGCGTCAAGAATAAGTCATTTCCTCTCTGAGCTTCCTCACCCTCCCAGAATCCTTTCTACAGCAAAGGATTCCTGCACTCTGTCCCACAGAGCCCAGCCTTCTCTTTCCCTCTGTATGTGTGTCTCATTCCCAGACCAGGAGTTCTGGGAAGTCAGTGAACAAGTATTCATTGTTCCTTCCACTGCCACCTAGAACTGAGCCTCAGCACTTGGTGATTGATTGGAGAATGGACAGAAGGCATGTGAATGATAATGAGTGAACTCCTTCTTTCCCTATTGAACTAATTCAAAGTCCTATTAGTTACAACATGCGATCATACATATAGACCTATGGAAAATGAAATGGCATGGTATATTAGAATGTAATATAAATCCTATGTTTAATATACAGATATATAAGTGATATGCCAGTAACTCATGCCTACTCCTAACTACTTAGGAGACTGAGACCTGGAGGAAAACAAAACAACAACAACAACAAAACTCTGTGAGACTTCATCTCCAATTAGCCACACAATTCCAGGTTGAGCATTGATTGGTCAAGGCTCTGAATTCATACCCTGGTCCCAGTATTTTTTTTAAAAAAATGTGTGGATATGGTATTTTGCACTTCTCATTTTTATGTTTTGTGATGTTGGAGAATGCCAAACACTTTTCATATTTACATATTTCTTTTTTTGTTGTTGTTGGGTCTGGTCGTGAGGCCTGAACTCTGGGCCTGGGCGCTGTCCCTCAGCTCTTCAGCTCAAGGCTAGTGCTCTACCACTTGAGCCACAGCGCCACTTCCGGCTTTTTTCTTTTTGCTTATGTGGTGCTGAGGAATCAAACCCAGGGCCTCATGCATGCAAGGCAAGTGCTCTACCACTGAGCCACCTTCCCAACCCCATATTTACATGTTTCTTGTGCCAAACAAAAATGAAATGGAGAGAACTAGTACTCTAAATTCTTTTTTTTTTTTATGGGGCCGTTCCTGGGACTTGAACTCAGGGCCTGGGCACTGTCACTGAGCTTTTTTGCTGAAAGCTAGCACTCTACCATTTCATCCACAGCTCCATTTCTGGCTTGTTTTGGAGAGTGGGGCTAGTTTTATGGGGCTTTCTGCTGGCTTGTCTTTGAATAGTGATCCTCAGATCTCAACCTCCTGAATAGCTAGGATTATAGGCGTGACCCACCAGAGTCCAGCAGAACTCCAAATTCGAATGTCTAAACTATGGCCAATTTTCCCCCACCCCCCTGTGGTGTATTTCTTTTTAAAAAAATTTTTTTATTATGAAGATACTGTACAGAGGAGTTACAATTACATGGGCAAGATAATGAGTACATTTCTTATCAAGCATTGTTGCTTCCTCCTTTGTTTCCCCTTCCTATCCCTTCCCATATCCCAACCCCCCACCCATAGCCTCCCTTCCCCCCACCCCAAAGTTGTAAAGTTCGTTTTTCAACATAACCTCTTGTACATCTCATTGTTGCAATGGGTCCACCTGTATCCCTATTTAAACTATTTGTTTTTTCCCTTCCCCTCCACAAATTATACCAACATCAAATACAGTGAAAGCAGGGGTTATATTATGGGGGAGGGACATACAAAGCAACAGAGAAATCATCTTATACATATCTTAGAAACAATCGCATGAAAGTAAATACTTATCTTGGAGTTCATTTCACCTAACATCAACATATCTGACCTTTTCTGCTTGTCTCAGACATATACTAGTTATTACAAATAAGGGAAACCAGGGGGCCTATGTTTCTTTGGGCCTGGCTTACTTCACTTAGTATAATTTTTTTCCAAGTCTTTCCATTTCCTAACAAATGGGGCAATGTCATTCTTTCTGATGGAGGCATAGAATCCATTGTGTATATATACCACATTTTCTTGATCCATTCAGCTACTGAGGGGCATCTGGGTTGGTTCCATATCTTAGCTATGGTAAATAATGCTGCAATAAATATAGTTGTGCTGGGAGCTTTAGTATGGTCTTGTTTGTGATCATTTGGGTAAATGCCCAAACATGGGATTGCTGAGTCATAGGGAAGCTTTATGTGGAGTCTTTTGAGGAACCTCCATACTGCTTTCCAAAGTGGTTGAACAAGTTTACACTCCCACCAACAATGCAGTAAGGTTCCCTTCTGTCCACATCCCTTCCAGCATCTGTTGTTACTAGAGTTCTTGATTGTAGCCATTCTAACTGGGGTGAGGTGGTATCTCAGTGTTGTTTTGATTTGCATTTCTTTTATGGCTAGGGAGGTTGAGCATTTCTTCATGTGTCTATTGGCCATCCTTCTTTCCACTTCAGAGAAGTTTCTCTTTAAGTCTTTAGCCCACTTATTTATTGGGCAGTTGTTTCTTTGAGGATTTGTTGTTGGGGGATTTAATTTTTTGAGTTCCAGGTATATTTTAGATATGAGACCCTTGTCCAATGTATGGCTAGTGAAGATCTTCTCCCAATCCGTGGGCTTTCTATTGATTTTGCTAGCTATGTCCTTTGCCATGTAGAAGCTCTGCAATTTCATGCAATCCCATTTGTCCAACCTTTCTTTGATGTGTTGTGTTTCTGGGTCTCTATTAAGAAAATTTCGGCCTGTGCCAAGGAGACCTAGGATTTCTCCTATTCCATCCTGTAATGTTTTCAGAGTGTCTGCTTTGACTCCAAGGTCTTTGATCCATTTGGAGTTGATTCTGGTGCAGGGTGATATATGGGGATCTAGCTTTAGTTTTCTACAAGTAGTTAACCAATTTTGACAGCACCATTTACTGAAGAGGCTGTCTTTCTTCCATTCTATTTTTTTAGCTCCCTTATCGAAGATTAGATGGCTATAGGTCTGTGGGTTCATTTCTGGGTTTTCAGTTCTATTCCATTGGTCCTGAGGTCTGTTCTTGTGCCAGTACCAAGCAAGCTGTTCGGTTACTATGGCTTTGTAGTAGAGTTTGAAATTTGGTATTGATATTCCTCCAGCACTATTCTTTCTGTTGAGGATCATTTTTGCTATTTGGGGTCTTTTATTGTTCCATATGAATTTTTGGATTGCCTCTTCTATTTCCTTGAAGAATGAGATTGGAATTTTGATAGGTATCGTGTTGAATTTGTAGATAGCCTTGGGAAGTATTGCCATTTTTACGATGTTGATCCTTCCAATCCAGGAGCATGGGAGGTTTTGCCACTTCCTAAGTTCTGTTTTGATTTCCTTTTCAGATTTTTCAAGTTTTCATCATAGAGGTCCTTCACTTCTTTGGTTAAGTTAATTCCTAGATATTTTATTTTTTTGTGGGGCTATTATTAATGGAGTTGCTTTCCTAATTTCAGCCATGTTTTTCTCATTGTTGGCATACACAAAAGCCATTGATTTTTTTAGGGTTAATTTTATACCTTGCTACTTTGCCAAAGTTTTGAATCAGCTTGAGTAATTTGGGAGTAGAGTCCATGGGAGCCTTTAAATACAAGATCATGTCATCTGCAAAGAGGGAGAGTTTTACTTCTTGTTTTCCTATTTGGATCCCCTTTATGTTTGCATCTTGTCTTATTGCTGTAGCTAGGCATTCGAATACTAGATTGAAGAGAAGTGGAGAGAGTGGACATCCTTGTCTTGTTCCTGGGTTAAGAGGAAATAGCTTTAGTTTTTCACCATTAAGTATAATGCTGGCTGTAGGTTTGTCATATACAGCCTTTATTGTATTGAGGAATGTTCCCTGGATTCCTAATTTGTCCAGAACCTTCATCATAAAGGGGTGTTGGATCTTGTCAAATGCTTTTTCTGCATCTATTGAGATAACCATGTGGTTCTTATCCTTGCTCTTGTTGATGTGATGAATTATATTAATTGATTTATGTATATTGAACCAACTTTGCATTCCTGAAATGAATCCTGTTTGATCGTGGTGTATGATTTTTTGGATGAATTGTTAAAGTCGATTGGCCAAAATTTTGTTGAGAAGTTTTGCATCGATATTCATCAAAGAAATGGGTCTATAGTTCTCTTTCTTTGATGAGACCCTGCCTGGTTTTGGGATTAAGGTTACAATGGCTTCAAAGAAAGGGTTCGGTAGTGAACTGTCTCTTTCAATTTCATTGAAGAGTTGGAGGAGTATTGGTATAAGCTCTGCTTTGAAGGACTATAGCCAATTTTTAAATATCAGGCCACAAATCTTTCTGTATCTGACCCCAATTATAAGATAATAATAAAAGCATGCATTTGCTAATAATAATTTATATGCTGGTTTAATTTCACAGCCCAGAAATAAATATAAGAGCTAGGCAATATTCATAAAAAAGAAAAATATAAAATATTTGAGAGAATAAAATATAAAGTTCTTCCTTCCTTTTGAAAGACATGGGAAATTTGGTCACTGCCATTCACATTTAAACAACTTTAAACAACTATTCATGCAATGTCTGCATTCACTACTCAATCAGTTATTCATCTATTTATTGAATGAGTACTTGTTGAACACTAACTGCATCAGGCTTTGCTCTAGATCTTAGATATAGGTTTGTGAACTAAACAAAAATATATGTGCTCATGGAGTATAGGCACAATAAGCATGAAAGACAATAAAGAAGCAAGTAAACAAGATGTGTACTATATCTAATCATGATCAGAGCTGAGGAGAAAAGCAAAGCTAGAAAAGGTATTAATTAGGAAATGCCACAGGACAAGCAAATAAGGCATTGCCATGTTAAATGCCTTGTCAAGCCAGGCACTAGTGGCTCACGCTTGTTATCCTAGCTACTTAGGAAGCTGAGATCTGAGACTCAAAGTTTGAAGTCAGCCTGGGCTGAAAAGTCCCTGTGAGACTCTTTATTTCCAATTAATCACTCAAAAACCGGAAGTGGTGCTGTGACTCAAAGTAGGTGAGTGCTAGCCTTGAGCAAAAGAGCTTAGGGACAGCAACCAAGCCCTGAGTTCAAGCCTCACACACACACAAACAAAAATGGCCATGAAAGGTGACATATGGATGAAATTGGGGAAGGTCTTGAGAGGGTTTTGGAAGAAGGGCAGAGATATGTACATGCTTACATGTTTCTCTGTAGTCCTGTCCTGGAGGACCTGTCACATATAGTTCTCTGTAATCTGTCCTTACCGATCTCCAATTCCAGTAGGCTGTGATTAGTAGTGATGACCAATACTTTTTAACCAATGCTGACAAACTCCCTCTCCTTCAGGGAGTAGTGCAACCTGACAACTTGTCTCAGTCTTGAAGGATAGAGAGAGACTGGAGGTGATACAGGATGAGGACAATGGGGAAGAATAGCCTGAGCAGAGGTGGCCCGAGACAGAGAACATTTCCTATTCTAGAATCAAATTGGAGATTTGCCCTGCTCTCTCTGACAGTAAAGGAGCAGAGCTGGTTGCATGTGGGCCTTTGAGCCAATAAGAGAAGATCACACTGCCCACAGAGTCTATGAAAACCACTAAAGCCCACTGAGTAGGAGATAAACAGGATGGATCAAATATTTTGGTAACCTTAACCCGGGTAGTAGAGGACTATTAGATCAGAATAAGTAGATCCTTCAACAAAAAGCCATTTTAAATCTTATGTCCGTTATCCACACATTAATTAATGGGACAGACTGGAAGAGGGAAGGACTGATATTTACAAAGGGGTGACATTTATAAAGATTAAATGGCAGGCTTGGAAGGTGATGAGATCAGAAGGGCAAAGAAGAGGAAGAAGGTAGAGCTGACACACTCATAAAGTTCACAGAGGGGAAAACACATGGTGTCATTCCAAGACTTAGGACTCTGCTCCAAAGGGAGTGTGACTCACTCAGAATCACAAAGCTAGCCAAAAGCTGAAGCCATGCCCAGATTTCCTGCTCTCCCACCCAGCCGACGAATCCAAAGTTTTAAACCTGGGAAACAGGAAAGTGGTGCCACCAACAGAATGGGTGATTATAGACAGGCACCTAAGTTCCCAGTGTAGTCTGGAGGGAGAGGAGGCATTTTAGTTTAATACTTGTGGACAGTTCAGAGGAACTACCTAGGTGATAGGTAGAACTAAAGAACTGGCAATGATTCTGCCATTATTGCTTTGTGCCCTTGGAGAAGTCATGATAACCTCTCCGAGCCTCAGTTTCCCTAGATGCAAAGTGGAGATAATGTTAATGACTTAGTGATGAATGAAGTAACTGATTCACATATACATGTTAAAGACTTAAACGGTGTCTAGCATGAAGTATTATTGGTTGTTAAATAAAAATAGGATAAGATTCGATATAGAGAAAGAGATTAGCTTGCCTTGAGGGGAGAAGAGAAGATACAGGGAAACTTAAGAGGGGAATTTATGATCAGTGAAGTCTCATAGAAGTAAAGGGAGTAATGGTGGAAAACAAAACTGAATGACGTAAAGATACAGAGAAAGAGGAAGGCCAGGAGAGGCCACTAAGTAAGGAGGGGCATCCTGCCAAACTTAGCTTTCCAGAAAGGACAATGAGAAGAGAATCTCAAACTACAGGGAACTGAAAAGCAGAGAGAATGAGGAAGGAGGCGGCTCCAATGACTTTCTGTGAATGTGTCCAAGCGAAGAGAAAACTGGAACAAATAAGAATTTGGCTAAATTAACACATTAATGATGGACGTTTGGAGTGACATCTAAGTATCAAGGAATTGTTTGCATGGAGGATCTGTACATGCTGCTCTAACCTCTAGTTTTAGGTACCAGATGTAAAGTGATGGAAGATGGAAGATTTGATGGTTCTCTTTACCTATCCAAAATAAGCTCCCAGAACTGCACCAAAGGTTTCTTACATTCTCCATTCTATTTTATTTGTGTTTCTGTGGAAACCAGTATATGTCTGATGTATATGAAAGCGTATTTTATTGACATTCAAGAAAGTCATCTGAAAACTTAGCACATAGGGCCTTGAAGACTCAAATAGAAGTTTTTAGTGAGTTATTTATTCACAGACCGAGGAAGTACTTATAGAATTACTACTTATAATATTTTTCTTTTTTTATTGTTATTAAGAGTTGTACCAATTCCATGTCAGGTTATAAGTACAATGCTTCTTGGTTAATGTCATCCCTTCCTTCCTTCTCCTCTATTTTTCCCCCTCCTGTGTCTCCCCATGAGTTACATAGCTCATTTTTACATCGTGTACATTGAATACAATGACTTTTCCATCCACATGTTGGCTCATAAATTCCAGTGCAAAGCCGGGCGCCGGTGGCTCACGCCTGTAATCCTAGCTACTCAGGAGGCTGAGATCTGAGAATCATGGTTCAAAGCCAGCCTGGGCAGGAAAGTCTGTGAGACTCTTATCTCCAATAAACCACTAGAAAACCGGAAGTGGCGCTGTGGCTCAAGCGGTAGAGCTCTCACCTTGAGCTGAAGAGCTGAGGGACAGCGCCCAAGCCCAGAGTTCAAGTCCCATGACCGACCCCCCCCCAAAAAAAAATTCCAGTGCAGTAACTATTCTGAGAATATTCTTGAGAATTCTAAATGTCAGAAACATTAAGTTTCAACAAAAAGAGGCTTCAAATTCTTTCAGCCTGCTTTTGTAGTCTACATGATGTTATGTTTCAGAACTCTGTCATATCTGCTTAAAGGCATTTATACTCTGTGTGTGTGTGTGTGTGTGTGTGTAGGGTGTTACCTAACCAGCTCTGAAGTTTTACTCAACTATCTGACTCAGCCAAACCAGAGAAACAAGGTCTTTGAAAAAAGGCAACATGCAGTCTACAGGCAGTTGAGCATTAGGTTACAATAGGTTACGAATTAGCTTGTATTGGATCAGTTCTGTCCAAAAGAAAACCATAATGTGGCCCACAAATTTGAACGATACATGTACTTTTCTTTTTAGCTTTTCTTTAGTGCAAGCCACATTTTACAAAGGGAAAAACAAACAGGTAAAATTAGTTTTAATAATATGTGTTTTACTGACTTAACTAAATATATCCCAAAGTGTCATTTTAACCTGCCATTGGCAGGAAAATCATTAACAAGGTATTTTTGCATTATTTTGTTTCTGTACTATCTTAGAAATCTAGCATGTATTTTCCAGTCCATCTCAGTTCAGATGAACCATAATTTCTGGTGGTCAATAGCTGCATGTGGCTTGTGGCTACTAGATCTGGGCATTTCAGCTTCGAACCCACAAATGCATCTGGGCAGCATTTTTCAAGGGCAAGTTGACAAACGGAGACATTCAATATATAGGAAGTACATTCATACGACAAACTGGGAGCCAGCAGTAACTCAAAACAAACACAGGCTTTTCCACTTAAGTCAGTGTTGGGGCTTGTGTGATTTTTCTTCCCCTTGAGTTGAGCGAGGCTTCTGAGAAGACAGGTCAGTCTGAAAGTGAAATCAACAGAGACTCAGTGTGTTATTATGGAACCGTAATGATGCCACATGTAGTTTCCCACAGAGAAAAGCTTTTTAATCACAGGCTGTGAAAAGAACACACACACACTATATAGATATAGATATAGATAGATATATAGATATGTATATAGTATGTATTATATAACGTTAATATAATACATAATAGTAATGTAACATATATCAGTATATTATATATTAGTATAATACATATTAATATATCACATATTAATATATTACTACAGTATATAATTGTATTATATAAGTATATAGTATTATATATCATTTATAAGTATATTTATAAAATTTATATTATATAATTTATATTTCTATTATGTAATTTTATAATATATAATTTATATATGATTAGCCTATATAAGTTATATATAATATAGTTACATATATATGGTATTTACTCCTTGGATGGGTCCACTATGTTTGTATAAAATGTTCCAGGAGAAACACTTGCAAAATTTGATTAGTATCAGAAGAGATTCCGCCAACTCTGTGTGTATGTGTGTTTGCACACTTGGCTTCAGTTCTTGGACTAGAACTCAGGGCCTGGGCGCTGTCCCGGAGCTTTTTAGCTCAAGGCTAGCCCTCTACCACTTGAGCCACAGCTCCACTTCCGGCGTTTTCGCTGGTTCATTGTAGGTAATCGCAGGTGAGAAGGAGTGTCAGGGTCTTTGCAAGCCTGGATCCTCAGATCTCAGCCTCTCCTAAGTAGCTGGGATCGCAGGCGTGAGCCACAGGTGCGCCCCCTCTCCATGAATTAAAAAAGAAACAACAAAAAGCAGTGAGTTCATTGAAGCGTCAGACTGCCTTCTCCCAGGGTGGTGTCAGCCCGGAGCCCGGAGCCCGGAGCCCGGAGCCCGGCCCCTCCCGAAGATCCCCGGGGCTGGTTCCTGGACCTCGCCAACTCCCGGGCGGCGAGCGGAAGGCGCGGCTCCCCCCCCCCCCCCCCACGTGCCCACATCCCCGGGCCGCCCCGTAGCTCCGGGCAGATGGAGTTTCCGGCCCGCGGTCCTCCGTGCCTGGGGTGGGGTGGGGGCGGTCAGACCCCTCCGGGGCCGAGCGCGCGCGGGGGGCGGGGCGGGCGATCGGCCGGCCGGGCGCTGGGTCGGCGCCTCGGGGGCGCACGGTTCCGCGCGGGGTGTCCACACCCGGTCGCCCGCCGCCGCCCCGCGTGCCCGGCCGAGGCGGGGGTGGCGGTGGCTGGGCCCTCCTCCCCGCCCCCCCCCGGGGGTGATTCCACCCCCGAAGGTGGAAATGCGGAAGTTTCCCTGCGCGGCTGACAGCTGAGGCTCGCGCCCGGCTCGGCATGCGCTCTTGGCGGCGGCGCGGCGCGCTGGACCCCCGGCTCTCGGCACCCCACCAACCCTAGAGGTCGCGGAACCGCGGGCGGGTCATGGCCACGCTGCCCAGCGCCGAGCGCCGCGCCTTTGCGCTCAAGATCAACAGGTAAGAAGACGCGCCCGGCGACGGAGCGTGATCGTCCAGCGCTTCCTCTCACCGTCTGGGACCAGGGCGAGTCCCTAAGACTTGGGGTGGGGTGGGGTGACTTGGAAGGGGAGGGGGGAGTCGTCGTGACCCCAGTGCTGCTGGGGAGTGCGCTGGCGCGGCGGGGCGCGCGCCGGGCTCAGCTGCGCCCCCCTGCAGTGTCTTCTCACCCACCTGGATCCTCTCTCCTAGCTCCACTTGCCCCCCCCCCCCCCACCCCGGCCTGCTGGTGCGGGGTTCTGACAGGTGCGGGGTGGGGCGCGGGGGAGGGGGGCTGCAGACAGTGCAGCGGGCACCTTGGGCACCCCACTAATTCCTATACATTGCTCCTTCTCCCCGTTTAGGGAAGGGGAAAGAAACCCAACTGCTCGAACTCAGTTTTGTTTTTCAAAGAGCTACTTAAAAAGACTTAAAAAGTCTTAAAAAAGGGCTTTTTCTCCTCTTGTTTTATGATGCCAGGGAAGGAAACAACAACAACAAAAAAAGTCTGGCTCGTGATGACATCTCTATTTTTATTCCCTAGTCCAAAGGAAGCCAGCCATGTAAATGGGAAAGGGTGATTGAAAAAAAAAAAAACAACCCTTCATTTAAATAAAAAAGGAATGGCCCAGAGATCCCGACTCACTAATTTTTAAAAACTGCATACACCAAATGTGCACATTTGCTGTCTCCGTTTCTCAGGGAGTTGTTTCAAAGGTAGTTTTTCCTCCACTGAAAACTGCTGACAGGTATTTGGGGGAGCATTTTTGCCTTGACCTGAGAACTCGTCTGGTTAAAAGACTATATATATGACCCTTGGCTGAAAGTGTCAACTTAACTCTTCTGCCATTCTCCCAGCTCTAAGAGTTTTCATTCTTCTTGATCTTGAGCCTGGGAAAGCCTGTGTGCAGCTCATGTGTGAAGTGTGAGCCACCAGGAATTAAGCCCAAGTAATGAGGCTGTCAGGACTTCCAGAGGGCATATTGAGCTTTATTGGAGATTTTATTTCCTCGTGTTGTGTAGCTGTGAGCAAACCATTTCTCTTTACTGCTCTTCAATATGATCTCTATGTTAGTGCTGAAGGCTAATGGGTATGGGTTTAAAGTCATCAATTCTATCAGGGATCTTCCTATGAGAATCCCCCTTCCCCCCCCCCCCCCCCCAGTATTTTGGCATGTACAGTAAAGGCTCTTGGGGGGAAAAGGAACCAAACTGAATGAATTGATGGATGTAGCACTGTGTACTTGCTTCTCTGTGCCTTGTCCCTGTGAATTTTATGTCAGGAAGTATGATTTGGGCAGAAGGAAGTTAGAGACTGTAATATTGTGTAAGGTTGACCCAAAATGAGTAACTACAACTTAGATTATTCCTCTAGGCAATCTTGGAAACAGCTGTGAGGTTGTTACAGCCCAAGAATTAAGAATAAAGGTCTTGAGCCAAGTAAGGTAGTTCACGCTTATAATCCCAGCACTCTGAAGATTGAGGTAGGAGGAGGATCTAGAGTTTGAGACAAGTCTGTGCTACATTGTGAAACTGCTGTTTAAACAAACAACAACAATAAACAAGCCAGGTGCCAGTGGCTCACGCCTGTAATCCTAGCTATCCAAGAGACTGAGATCTGAGGATTGTGGTTCAAAGCCAGCCCAGGCAGGAAAGTCCATTGACACTCTTATCTCCAAATAAACTACACACACACACAAAAACCAAGAAGTGGCCCTGTGGCTCAAGAGGAAGAGTGCTGGCCTTGAGCAAAAGAAGCTCAGTGATAGCACCCAGGCCCAGAGTTCAAGCTACAAGATCAGAAAAATAGAATAAACAAAAAAGCAAACCGAAAGAATAAAAGGCCCTAGCTGGAATCGGATTTGTTTACAATTTAGTTGTCTATCACTAACTGTGTTGATTAACTTCTTAAAGCTTTGATTTCTTTATATATCACAGGGGACTAGGGACAATTCCTGCCTTACTGTACCTGTGGGGAGGATTAAATGTGATGGTAGGTATGAAGTGCTGTCACCAGCAGCTTCATCTGGGTCACAGTCATCTCCAGCATTTGCATCCGTGAGACCCTAAGAGGGAATGGATGGTAGGTGGGAAAGCTGAAGTTGGAACTTTCCAGTGGAAACTAGTCTGAGTCACCTGTGGTGACACCTGTGGCCAGTTGAGGCTTTCTTGAGGGGAATGTTCACCCTCTTGTGCCTTCCATCCCCAGACACACTCAGGTGGACAGAATGAATGATGGAATCTGACCAAGAAGTACCCACTCAAAGAAAGCCCCAAATGTTCCCTAATCCCAAGGCAACAATATGGATTGCATATTTCTATTCTTAGACTTTTCTTTTCCCTACATAAAAGAATTAGACCAGTTATGCTAAGGTGTTTGGCAGTTATTACTGCTCAAAGGAATGGATTAATAAGGATATTTCTGCTATCAATATGATATTAAAATTCACCCCTATTGATTATTTACTATGTCTCAGATTCTATGTTGTTTCATTTAATGGATTCCATCACTAAATTCTCATGGCAATCCTAAGGAAGGGCAGGGAAGGTGTCTGACGGAAGTGGACACTGAGCTTGGAAATGTAGCAGCACATTGGCAAGTTCAAGTCCATGGAACTGACAACAGCACAGTTAGGCTTGCAAACTTCTGAAGACAGCTTTTAACTAGCTTGTGCTACTTTGACCCTATGTGCTTTAAGAATTGCCTTATAAGGCAAGTCAAGCATTAGAAATCATTTAAAATCAGCTTTTTCAAATCATTTCAGAAGCAGCGTTGGCAAATTGTTCTATTGCTGAACATTGCTTCTTATATTAGAAAGAGAAAACAACCAACCAAACCTAACAATGTGGAATGTTGAAAATGGAAAAGCAAAATGCTTTTCATTGCACATGTGCCTTTTAATATTAAAAATAGTCCAGATTACAAGATCCTGCTGAAGTACGGCTGCTAGGACATTTAGCCTGTGTTCAGATATTTTCCATCTTTTCACCTATCATGATATATTTATTTGGGTAAAATTCAGTGAATGAAATAATGAAGTCTGAGATAGCAAAAGTTGTCTTTGCACATAGCCAGTGCTGTGTGTGATACCCTCACCAAGGAGCAAGCAGACAGTATTGCTCCCAGTGGCTGAAGAATGTCCCCAGCAAGTTTTAAGTTCTGTGGCTCCCTGTAAGGGACATTTTACCCAGTCCAGGGGGCAGAGCTCTGGCCCAGGAGGAACCAGACACCACACCTGCCCGCAGCCATCAGTCCTGGCTCTCTCGGGAACCCACGTGTTGGAAATCTTCATTCAGGACTTGTTGGGAGCAACAAGTGTCACTGTTTAACTTGTTGTAGTTAAGAATTTTCTGGGGCCATAGCTCAGGGAAGATATAAGAAAGATCTGCTTCTGAAATGTATTTTCTGAGTTAGAAGAGGGAAGTTCAATTTCTTCTAAGTCTTACATGTTGGTTTTCCTTCCAGCTTAATTGTCACTGACTTCTTAAGTTCAGAGGAAAGACTAGATTTGAATAGGCAGTGCCAGATAATGCTAGCATTGGAGATCAAGCACTCCAGTCTTTAAAGGGTCCTCTACTCTTATTATTTACATTTTTTTCTTACTGGAATTGAGTGCCTTTTTAGATTACAAACATTATTACTAGCAGGACGTTGGTGGCTCGTATTTTCAATCCTAGCTGCTCAGAAGGCTGAGATCTGAGGATCATGGTTCAAAGCCAGCTGGGAAAGTAAAGTCCTTGAGACTCTTACTTCCAATCAACCATCAAAAACCTGGAAGTGGAGCTGTGACTCAAGTGGTAGAGCACTGGCCTTGAGCACAAAAGCATAGGACAGCACCTGAGTTCAAGCCCCAGTATCATCACACACACACACACACACACACACACACACACAGAAACTTATTACTGATACTCTGAAAAATTAAAAATCTTTGTTTTCTTTTTGTGTGATACTGGTGATTAAAATCAAAACTTCATGTGTGTCAGACAAGAGCTTTCCCACTGAGTTCCACTCCAGTTTACATAGTATCTTTCAAACATAGAATAGAAGTACAACTTGATCAAATGGTAATGTGAATAAAGAACTTTTGGAGTAAAACAGCAAAAGTATAGAATATGGAAAATAGTACTGATAATTCAGGATTGAAAAGGAAAAATTAGTGGCTCCTAATTGTATATAATGCATACTACATGGCAGATATGAGGATATGTCTTTATGTGTCATACCTGACTCACTGCTATAAAACAGGAACAATTACTGCCTTCACTTTAGTGGAGAAACTGAGCACTGGGAAGTTATTCATGCAGGTTACCCAGAGTCACAGCCAATTAAGGCAAAGCTAGGATTCCGATGCAGAAGTCTGGCTCCAGAATCCTGTATCCTAACTTGATATCCTACTTTAATTGTAAGATAAACCAAGTAACATTTACTTGAGCTTTAGTACTTTTTTTTATATGTGCCAGTACTAGGGCTTGGACCCAGGTCTCTCACTTAATTTTTTATTTTATTTTATTTTTTTACCATTTAACACTATACCACTGAGCCACAGCTCCACTTCTGGGTTTTTTGGTGGTTAATTGGAGGTAAGAGTCTCATGGACTTTTCTTCCCAGGCTGGCTTTGAACCATGATCCTCAGCCTCAGCCTCTTGAGTTGCTAGGATTACAGGTGAGAGCCTCTGGCAGCTGGCTGAACTTAGTACTTCATAAACTTGCATTTTATCCTTTAAAAAAGTAGAACAAAGGATTAGGCATAACTGTGTTTTTATGGAAGATAAAATAGAGTTGAGAAAAGAGAATAAAATTACATAAAGATGGCATTCAAGAACAACTCCAAGTCCAGGGGTATACTGTTGTAAAATGTGATGACTATAGATAACAGTAATGAACTGGACATTTCAGAAAGCTCACAGAAAGTATACTGAAAGTTTTCCCTAGAAAGAAAGAATACAAGTTTCAGGAATACTCTGATTCAAACATTACAAAATATACATGGCATATAAATATAAATCTGTAACTCTATATAATTTTGAGGATCTTGTATATTGATTAAAATGAATTTAATTTTACAAAAGAACAACTTCAATCATTTTGAGCACAAAAACTAGAACCAGATATGCTAGAGAGAACCTCATGAGAAGAATTTGGTCATTTTTTTTAAAGCAAAGATAATACAGACATTCAAGTGTATTTACTTGCATGTGTAAATGTGTATCTGGGGTGAAAAACCGAGCTGTTCTACTGCATGGCGTTGTGCTTTTATTCATCTGATGTGTTCTAGACGAAGGATCCATAGAGGATCTCAGACTGTAGACTCAATCTATGGCCTTTCATGTTTCAAATCATTTCAGATTCTTGGGAAAGAATAATAGGTAGGATTATAGGTGTTAGCCATTTTAGTTCTGCCACCTAGTGCTTTTCTACAGGTGCCGGAGAAGATCTATTTTGCAAGAACCTTCTTACCAGGGTGAGGTTTTCTTCTGTAGGAGTTCTTGGAACAGCAGCAAGTCTCATGTACTTGTGAAGCTGTTTTGTACTTCTTTCTGGGCCTATGGAAAGAAAGTATAATAATACTATGTGGTTCCCTAGAAGGAGAGAGTTCCGGGGACAAGGTCCCCTGTCCCCACAGTTAGCGAAGGAATTGATGATGTCAGAAACACCTGAAGTTTTACTCCTCTGCATTACTACACAGGGGCCATGAGAAGCAGGGTGTGAACATTCTAGGCTTCTTTGCTGCAGAATTCTAAGGAACAAAACCACTTGGTTCTTTTCAGTGGGAACAACAAGGTACTTATTAATTTGATAAAAGGCTAAAGCGGTGGGAATGTGCTAATCCTGTTCCCACATATCTAGTCTAATTTATGACCTGTCAGTAGCCAGAAGGCTTCTGTAGGCTGTAGGTAAAGACATGATATTTATATGGTGTAGTTCCTGTGCCTCTGAAGTTTGCACTTTATTGGCATGGTTTGCTACTTACCAGGCCACATCAAATAAAAATAGGTGGACATCGCAGAATATGAACACATTCATTGCTGGGTTCTGGTGAAATCGAACCAATTGGCAATGTTGGCCTAGCGGATGAGAAATTAAATTGTCTTCCCCTGCATCCATTCATTCTTCAGTGAATGAATGAAGTTATTAGGATGTTCTAAGTCATGGGCTGGGCCCTCGAAACACAACGGCAAAGAAAATGAGAAATAGCACTCACAAATCTGGAGTATCTTCAGTACCCCATACTTTTCATCCACATCCATTATCAAAACTAGCAAATTCCAGTAAGCTAAACAGCAAAATAGTACCCACATCTCTAACTCACATACATGAACATTTGGATGTACACAGCCTTCTATTTTTCTTTTTTCACAAAATGAAATCAGGTTATACATCTTCCATTATAATCTGTGTGGTAATTTCCAATAACATGAACAACTCTCCGTGGCAAGTGATGTGGATTTACATTATGAGTCACATGTGTATATGGTGATTTATTGAGTTGATTCTACTATTAGGCATAAAGATTGGCTCCAGATGTTTACAATAATGTACAGAACTTAATGGATAGAACAGTTGGCTTCCCTTCTGGGCTAGTGCAAATTCTTCCTTGGAAACTTCTAATAGTGGACCTGGTTTGGTGAAAAGAAAACGATGTTTCAAACTTTTGTTTGCTGCATTGATGTCTGGAAAAGTTATAGTTATTTATGCTCTGACCAGTGGTCCTAAAACCACCCATTTCCCCCCATCTCTACCGCCAGTTTTATCCTTCTTTCTAATCTTTATTCACCAGCCAATCTTGACCTTAATGTTTCTGTCCTCTTCCTCTAGCTTCTCTCCTGGGTTCTGCATGATCTGTGAAGTCATTCTTCAGTGATGGCAATAGTCATGCATTCCTTCTTTACTCTTTGCTTTCCATGCAAGTAAAGACGGTGAGTGATAACTTCTTTTTCAATGTTCTTTCCCCTTATTCCTTGAGTAGGTGGATTAATGATAAAAGTACTAGTGGAGAAAGAAGTTCCTTCCCTGTGGAAATTCTGGATACTGGGCCTTAAGCTGTGTTTTTTTTTTTTTTTAATTTTGTTTCACCATGTATACTAATCCATAGTCCCTTCTTCTTTAGAACGTATAAACCCTAGCTTCTTTTACCTTAGCCAGTAGAAGGAAAATCAGCATCCCTTTCTATCACAAAATGAGATTCTAGATTGCATATGTTACTTGGGTTTACATGATCAAGAGCATGGAGAATGTAGATTTCTTTTAGACTCTTGTTCTTGCCTTTCACGTTGGCTTCCTGGGGCTCACATAGCACATTAGTATCACTGCTTAGGAACTCCTGAAGCTTCTCAACTTTCAAAGGAGAAAACCCCCTGGTTTGCTATGATGGAGGCCCAAACTGAAAGTAGACTAAGTGGAACCAGATTAAGAAATGCAAAACCATAAATCAACCCTACCTTCTTCCTCCACCTCTTGGCAAATTAGTAGCCTTGTAAACCTTTGTTTGATATTTTATTTGTTCATTCACTCATTGTCCTTTGGGAATGTTACTCTACTCAAATGCTATGGGGGCCCTGGAAATATAAAAACAAGCAAGGTCTTTGCAGTCAAGGAGCAAGGGGACTAACCCCAAATTATGACCTGGAAAGGGAGGGAGTCCTGCCTTACGTCCAGCCATCAGTGCCTGCAGAGCATTTTGGAGGCCATTCCCCTGGGGATAATATAGTGCATTATTCAAAACATTTTTGGAAACTCAGAACTACACTCAGAAGCACAGTACATTTATTTTTATTTTTAAAAATATGCTTGGCAGTATGAAATCTTTTTTTTTTCCTTTGAAGGAGAAGCTTCCCTGTAAAAAATTTGCTTGAAAGTTTTCCAAAATATAGAAAATATAGTTGATTATGTGACAAGAATCTGAGGATCCCCAGTGGACTCTTTACAAGTGTGAGCATCTTACTACTTTTTCTCTAGATATAGTTAAATTAAAAGCAACACTACAGATGAATGTGAACCGCTTTGCTCTGCTTGCATTCATGTTCTCCCTTCTGCTTCCTCAAGTACACGGGGTTACAGAGTTGCCCTGTGTTCTGTGTGTATGTGTGTAGTACATGTATACACACAGATCTGTAAACCCTATATTATGCAGTTTCTGGAAAGGGCCAGAGTTCATTAACATTCAGGGAAGCTGTTACACTCAGTGATGTTTCACTTAAAGCAGAGAAATAACTATAAAGTTAGGGAGCTGGGTTCTAGCTACCTCTTCAAATAGCTCTGACACCAATTACAGAAAAGATTTCATAGGTGATTTCAGAATGACAGCTCCTTTTATCCCTGTAGGAACAGGGCTTGAACTCAAGACCTTGTTTGCTTGGTTGGCACTCTACCACTTGAACCATGACACTAGCCTTGATTTTTTTTGCTGGTTATTTTTGAAGATAAAAGCTTTAGACTTTTCTGTCTGAGTTGGCTTTGAACCATGATCCTCTAGGTTTCGGCTTCTTGAGTAGCTAGGATTACAGACGTCCATCAGAAAGACAGCTTGTCAGAATAAATTGCATCGCACTACTCACATGGGATTATGAAGAACAAGAGTTGTTGTTTCCTGATCACTCCTTAACATTCTGGTCATGTTGCTCATTTCCTGGAATAGACAGACATTTGTTCAAGAATTTTTTTCCTCTCCCCCAAATGAATGTACCCATGATTTGTGTTTGACTGCGATAAGCAGCTGAGTCTGTAATGTATTTGTTTCAAAATGCACAGTTTTTAAAACAGAATAGCCAGGTACCATGAGGCTCACACCTGTAATCCTAGCTATTCCAGGAAGCTCAGATTTGAAAATCACAGTTCAAAGCCAGCCAGCCCAGGCAGCAAAGTTGGTGAGACTCTTACCTGCAATTAGCCACCAAGAATTTGGAAGTAGAACTATGGCTGAAGAAGTCATAGAGTACTAGTCTTTTTTTCTTTTTTCTCTTTTTTGCTGGTCCTGGGGCTTGAACTCAGGGCCTGGACACTGTCCCTGAGCCTCTTTGTGCTCAAGGCTAGTGTTTTACTACTTGAGCCACAGTACCACTTCTGGGTACTAATCTTAAGCAAAAAAGTTCAACCTTGAGTTCAAGCCCCAGGACTGGCACCCATGTGTACATACACACGCACACACACACACACGCACGCATGCACGCACACACGTGCACACACACAGACACAATCAAGATTTTTGTCTCCTGGAGACTTAAGGAAAGCATGTGTGTTAGCAAAGGAGGGTGCTGGTATTTGCTCTTCCTGTGGGTAGTTTAATCTTGGCCCAGTGTCTGGTGTGGCCCCATTTGTTCTAAGAGGGGCAGTTTCTCTGCTGCACCAGAAGTCAGAAGACACACCGGGAAGAATGGCTATGGGTAGAAATGCTTTCCTCCAAGTTGCTCCCTTACCTTGATGCCAGGCAGGATGATATTTAGCACCCAGCACCCATCTTGTGTGGTGGACCATACTCTCTGTCCTTACCTCCCTACTGTATAATGTACACACCCAAGAGAAGCAGAGCCTTTCTCAGAAACCAATCATCTGGGGCCCATGGCTCACATGGAGGCAAACTGGAATTCTCTGGAAGTGCTAGGATCACAGTCCACTTTGATTTCTGCTAGGGGAAAATCTCAAAGTCTACCAGCACTGCTGGAGTCCTTAATCCAGTCAGTTAATGTAACTATTTCCAAGGCTGGGCTGACCATTTGTTCTGTGTGGAAACAACACTATCACCTCCCTGTTGACATTTCTGGCTATTTGACTTCTAATATCTTCCTCTTTTCTTCTAACATCTCACACTTCCATTCCCAGCTCACTATCTGTTCTCATGTTTTACCTTGAGAAACGGATCCAGTTTGTTTACTGTATCTTATTCTTTAGTAATTTGTTTCAAATCAGCAAGATCTTTTTTTTCTTCATTGCCTAGGAATTTTCTCTAGGCAAACAAATAGCGTTTGTCCTGCAGGATTCACCTGGAGTTCGAGAATGAAACCGTTGAAAGTTACATAATGTAATGACCGGGGCTGGATTGGGTGGCTGGGTGCATATTGTAGGCAGGAATGATAGAACAGAGAGGGAGAAGCCTGTGGCCCTGCAGATTAGGAAAATCCCTGTAAGGAGTTGAAACTTCAGCCAGGCCCTGAAGAACAGAGAGTGAGGGAATCAAGAAACTGATAGCGTGTGAAAAACAGGGAGCAGAGTGTAGAACAGATAGGGTCAAATGAGAAGCATCAGGAGGAGGCTGGTGTGAGATGAGGGCCAGGATTAAGCCAGGGTAATAAGAATGGGAGAAAAGTCTGCTTTTGAAGGCATTTTAAAAAGGGAACCAGCAAGCTGGGTGCCAGTGGCTCATGCCTCTAATCCTACTACTCTAGAGGCTGAGATCTGAGGAATTTGGTGCCTGGCCAGTCTGGGCAGGAAAGTCTACGAGACTCTTTCCTCCAATTAACCACCAGAGAGCCAGAAGTGGCATTGTGGCTCAAAGTGGTAGAGTGGTAGCCTTGAGCAAGAAAGCTCAGAGACAGTGCCCCGGCCCTGAGTTCAAGCCCCGTAACTGCCAAAAGGGGGGTGGGATCAGCTAGACACGGGAAACAATGAAGCAGTTATTCACTCATTTCTGCTTATAGACCAGAACGTCCTACATGCCTAGCTTTGAGCTGCTGAGTATGAGAATAGAGTGGTGAATAAGACAGATAGGCCATTTGGTTCTGGAAGGAGAAATATGACAATGAGGAAACAGTTAAAAATAAACCAATAAATAAGGACATATCAGATATGATAAAGGTTATTTGAAGAATGTAAGGGATATGGATACTTTAGATATTCCCAGAAAAGTGTCCCGGAGAGAGAAACTCCAGGCAAAGAACTCAAAAGAATCAGCCTGCTGTGTAGGAAGGCGAGCAGGAGCTCCTATGTCGGGTGGAGTGAATTACAGGAGGAGAGCACAGAGCAAAAAAGTGATTGCCCAGGTGATCTGGGCACACTCCAATTGTATGAAGGCCTTAGAGGCAGTAAAGAAAGCTCAAATAACCATGAGGTTGAAAGGGAAGGCTTTTGGAACAAAGCTGTGTGAGGAGTGACTTTGTGTGTAAAGGATCCTTCTGACTTCTATGTGGAAAAGTGACAGTGGACACGGGACTGGGTGGGAGGTGGTGCTTGTGTGTTACAACTGCCCGGTGAGTGGACAGAGAACAGAGGCGGCCCAGGGATGCATTTTGGAGCTAGGTGTGAGGGAGGTAATGTAGCATGGACAATGTGAGAAAATGAGAAATCAAAATACCCCTGTGGCTGGAGTTAAAGTTGGACACAAACGTTGGTGGTGGAAATGGAAAGAACTGAGGGAGAAGTAGGCATTGAGGAGGAATCAACGCGTTCAACGGGGGACATAAGAGGTCTAAGATACTGATGCTCAAAAAAGAGTTACCTAGTATGTGGCCGTAGTTAGCACTCTGAAACTCAAAAGGGCAAGGTGAAGCCTGGATATTTAAATTTGTAAGTGTTTATACCACTCAGACTTAAACTAAGGAAGGAAATAAAAATATTAGAAAAGATCTTGATAAGGTTGTTAAAACTTCTAGAAAATTGTATATATAGCATGATAATCATTTTACTTAAAAATGCATGTATATACTTATATAACCACTTTGGAAAGCAGTCTGGAGGGTCCTCAGAAAGCTAAATATTGACCTCCCTTATGACCCAGTCATACCACTTCTAGCCATCTACCCTGAACAACTGGAACCAAAATACAAGGACACGTGCACCTCCATGTTTATTGCAGCACTGTTCGCAATAGCTAGGATATGGAAACAACCTAGGTGCCCCACCACAGATGAATGGATCCAAAAATTGTGGTATCTATACACAATGGAATATTATGCAGCCATTAGAAATGACAAAATAATGACATTTGCAGGGAAGTGGATGGAGCTAGAAGAAATCATGTTGAGCAAGGTAAGCCAAGAGCAAAGAGACAAACAGTACATGGTCTCCCTGATAAATGGATGTTAAATCCAAATGTTAGGTGTACGACAAAACTAACAGGACTCAAGAAACAAAGAACTTCCACTCATCTGATTGAACCACTACTAAATAACCCCATGCTGCTGATCACATGTATGGTATATATGTGTACACCAGAGGGGAACCAGGAAGATGACACAGAACTAGAGGGAAACAGGGAAAAACATACAACGGGACCCATTAGCTGCACAGGACATTGACCAAAATGAACCAAGCAACTCAATGACAGCGATGGGAGGGAGGGAACAAGTGGGAAAGAGGGAACAGCTGATGCTATGCAAAACAAATGTACATACTACCCAATGTGGAAGAAATAACTGCATTGCAAAGCTCATAGAACTCATAAATGTTATAGACCGTGATAGACAATTTGCTCCAGGAAAGTTAGAATGTGTTTGTGACTTTAACTGAGCATCACTATCCCACAATACTGTGAAATTTGGGAAATTAGGTAATCACTTAATCACAATAAAAAATGCATGTATATATCCTATAGATAAAAATATGACAGGGGGCTAGGAAGGTGGCTCAGTGGTAGAGCGCTTGCCTTGCATGCATGAGGCCCTGGGTTCAATTCCTCAGCACCACATAAGCAAAAAGAAAAAAGCCGGAAGTGGTGCTGTGGCTCAAGTGGTAGAGCGCTAGCCTTGAGCTGAAGAGCTGAGGGACAGTGCCCAGGCCAAGAGTTCAGGCCCCATGACCGGACCCCCCCCTAAAAAAAAGATATGACAAAAATGAGAAGGACTTTTATCAACATGTCAAGATCATGAGAATTATTAATGGGTGGGGAGAATTATCAGTGATGTTAACTTGTTTGTGGTGTGTGTGTGTGTGTGTGTGTGTGTGTATGTGTTTTCCAAGTTTTCTTTGAAGAGTTTTCCTTTAAATTGCAAAAAGTAACATTTATGAAAGTAATACCACCAGGATTTCCATTATGGGCAAATAAGAATAAAGATAGTACCAGTGGGAATTACAAAGATTGGATCTTAAAATTAGTTTTAAGAGATGGCTTTGTATTTTTTTTCGTAGAGAAAGAATATACTAAAATAGGCAATTACCTGCACTCACTGCTTCTCTGCAGAGGGAAATTCAATTTTACCTTGTTGAAAGTGCTGTGGTCCCTTGAGAAAAAATAGCAAGAGGTGCCTGGGCTTTGTGACATTGCTATTTCTCTGGTCTCTACAGTTGGCAACATTCCAGGCTGACCTTCATCCTGGAATCAATACAGTAAAACCAGAGCCATGATTTTCTTCTGCAGATCTTAGTTTTTTTTTTTTTTAGAAACCACTGTGATTTTTGGATTACTTATGATCACAGCCTAATCTGGTCTTCCTTAGCTATGAGTATAAAATACACAACACCTGTACTGGGAAGCTTGAGACAGAGGCGTAGAGCCTAAGAAATAGAAGTTAGGAAGTCATCACTGAGGTGGGGATGGAGAATGAAGAAGGGGAAGAAAAGGAATGAGTCCAGGCCAAGAGTCACTAGAACAAAAGAGAAGAGCAACACACAGAGAAGAGGAAGAACTGGATCAAGATAGGACAGGCAGCGTGGCTTTAGAGAAGGGAGCTAGCAGTGGCTGTTAAAAAGATCAGATGCCAGATAATGGGGGTGAAGAAAGAGCCAATGGGTTTGCCTTGAAATCTTACGAAACAGCAGTTTCAGTGCAACTGCGGGGAAGGAAGTCTGATTTCATTAGGCTATGGTTGGAGTCAGTGCAGAAGAAATAGAGGAAACGGATGGAGGCCACCCTTCACACATCTGCAGGAGGGAGAGAAGGCTTCATCCTGAAATCGAGTCTTCTATGACTAAGGTTCTGTTCAGTTACACAGAAGATTTTGACATTTCTTTTTTTACTGGCACTGCTGTGCAGAATAGTCTCTTAAGGAATGTGGTCATCCTTTTTTTTTCTTCTTGGAGTTTTTATGTGTTCCATGTAGACATGTTAGAGTACTTTTTTTTTTTTTTTTTTTTGTCGGTCATTGGGCTTGAACTCTGGGCCTGGGCGCTGTCCCTCAGTTCTTCAGCTCAAGGCGAGCGCTCTACCACTTGAGCTACAGCGCCACTTCCGGTTTTCTGGTGGTTTATTGGAGATAGGAGTCTCACGGTCTCTCCTGCCCGGGCTGGCTTTGAACCGCGATCCTCAGATCTCAGCCTCCTGAGTAGCTAGGATTACAGGCGTGAGCCACCAGCGCCCGTCGTGTTACAGTACTTTTATATTGTGTTGATTAGCAAAGCACTTGTTAACAGGTTGAAGTATGTCGTTGGCCCCAAGGAATTCTAAGCCCTGACACCTGTGAGAGCATCTTTAGTTGTGAAAATGGTCCTTTCAGAGAAAAACAAATTAAGGTTGACAGTCATTATTGGATTGGGGTGGGCCCTACATCCCATCACAGAGACAGCCCTGGGAAGACAGAGGTAGAGAAGGTCAATCTCACAACAAAGGGCAAAGAATGTAAGCAACAACAACAAAACAACCAACAAAACTACCAGAAGCCAAAGGAAGCTAGAAAAGGCAAGAATAATTTTCCCCTAGCCCCTTTCTGGGGAAGAAGGCCTTGTTGAAACTTTGTTTTCTATGAGAGAATGCCTTGGAAGCCAATATACCACCCTAAATTTTGGGGACCTAAAACAGCTGTTGGCTGTCTCTTATAATCCTGTGTATTGGGCTCAGCTGCATGGTTCTTCTGTCTATCCTACTGAAAGTGTTTATGTGCTCATAGTTAGCGGATGATGGCTCAGGTAAGGTGGGAAGATGGTTTCCCCAAATCCAAGAGCTTGATGTTGACTGTTAGGAGGGCCTGGCATTTTTGTATGATCTCTCAGCCTTCAGCAGCCAAGCCCAGAGAGTATATTCCTTACTTGGTAGAAGGAATATTCTAACAGGATGATGGTGGAAGCTACAAGGTTTCTTGAGGCCTAATCTGGAACTCTTGGTCACCTCTATCACATTTCTTTGTTAACACGAGTCACCAAGCAACCCAGATTTAGGCGATAGGAAAGAGAGAAGGTATGAAGTATCAGCACCCCGCAGACAAAGTCATCCTGGGCTTGTCAGATTTCAGAATCTTTAAGCAGAAAGTCTATGCTTTCCCTATTCATATCCCAATACCCATTTTACTAGTAGAGTAACCAAGAACCGGTTCCAGTTGCTCCTTCCAACAGAGCAAATGACTCATGCTTTGTATGGGATGTTTGGGCCTGAGAAAGACAAGTGTGTGTCTAGGAGACTTACACACAGTCTTGTCTGGAGGCAGGTGAATGAATTTAATGACTTGGTTTTCTCTAAACTCCCATAATTACATTTATGGAGCTCAGATTGCACAGCTGTCTGAGTGAGAAATGAAGTCGCAGTTTGAGGGCATCGGAGAACCAAGGCGTCTGGGAGTTGTGATGTGTCTCACCAGGGCAGGGTTTGACACTAAACTATATGACTTAGAGTTGGCAAGCTCTTTATCCACCAGTGAACAAATAAGCTTCGAAATGCAATGTCTGCCACCTACCTGGTGAGTTACAGCATGGAAGGCATTAAAAATGAGTACTAGAAGAAAATGGAACAGAAAGACAAACATACTGGAAGAGAGGTGCTATGTACAGTTTTAGAAGAACCATTTCCATATCCATTAGGATGGTTTTCAGCTGATGCAGATAACAATCACTCAGAGCGTTGAACACGTGTGCTTGACTTTGTGTATGTGTGTTTGTGTGGGTCTATGTTCATTCTGGGCCTTGAACTCGGGTCTTGGGCATTGTCCCTGAGCTTTTGTGCCCAAGGCTAGTGCTCTACCATTTGAGCCACAGCTTCTACCACCAGCTTTTTAGTGGTTAAATGGACATAAGAGTCTCATGGACTTTTCTGCCCTGGCTGGCTTTGAACTGGGATCCTTAGATCTCATCCTCTTAAGTAGCAAGGATTATAGGCATGAGCCACCAGTGCCTGGCTCAGTTTTTAATAAGAATTCTAGTGGTTGACTATCCACATTTGATGTCATGGCCAAGGTGCACCTGTAGATTCAGGTTCTCATGTCTTCCACAATCCTTAGTGTGTGTGTCTTCATCACTGTGATTATGGGATGCTTCTGAAACTGTACATTGAGTCAACATGGAAGAAGCTGAGGGAAGGCAAATAAGGCATACCAGCTAACTTGTTTCTCTTTTAAGAATCTTTCCCAGAAGCTCCCATGATGAGATCTCTTTATTCATCTTTTATTCAGAACTGTGTAACTTCTGTCTACAAGCGAGGTTTGCAAATATAATTTCTCTATTAATTTTTGTATACCCATAGTAGGGCTTGAACTCAGGGCCTGAATGTGGTCCTTTAGGTTTTTCCCTCAAGGCTAGATCTCTACCACTTGATCTACAGCTCTACTTCCGGCTTTTGCTAGTTAACTAAGATAAAGAGTCTCATAGACTTTTCTTCCCAGGCTGGGTTCAGACCACAATCTTCATATCTCAGCCTCCTGAGTAGCTAGGATTATAGTCTTGAGCCACTGGCGCCGGGCACAAATTCTTAATAATGTTAAAGGTGTTAATAATGAACAACGCTCCTTGAAATATCATAGTTACCTTTAACTTTTTTTTTTACTTTAAAGCTTTTGTTTTGAAAAGATTCCAAACTCACAGAAAAGATGCAAGAGCAATACAATACACTCCTGTCTATTCCCTAGCCAGGTCCATCAATGCTGGACATTTTGTTACATTTGCATCATTATCTGGCTACTTGCTTGGAAAGTCATCATGGTGCTGCAAAAGACACCATCCTGGTGACCAGACTTGGATTCTAGCCTCTTCTCTGCTACCAATCTCAACTTCAGATACAAAGAAGGAAAACATTGTCCCTTGTCAGGTCCCATATTTACCCATTTACCTATGTTTACTTTCCTATCATTTCTAGGGGGCTCCAATTTCAGGTACTACTGGGTCCTCAGCTCCCAGGCTATATCTTTCCTTCTTCCTCTGGTTATAGGCCAAGGGCTTCTGGTGGCATTGAGGGTATGTGGCATGGGCACTATAGATCTCACTGCCCAAATGGGCATGTTCTAACACTCACGTTCTTCCTCATGATGCCCATTAGGGGCAGGCATCAGGGAAAGAGGCTCATGGCTGCAACATTCCTTTCTCTCCACAACTACATCCGCCCTGAGATAAAATCAGTCTTTGGTAGCCCTAACTCCACCTCTAACTACAATCTTTGGTACCTCTAACTCCAAACTTTTGAATAACGTAGTCTTTAACATTAGCTTTTCCACCAGGTGCTGGTGGCTCATGTCTATAAACCCTAGCTACTGAGGAGGCTGAGGATCATGATTCGCAGCCAGTCTGGGCAGGAAAGTCTGTGAGCCTCTTTATCTCTCCAGTGAATCAGAAAACCAGAAGTGGAGCTGGGGCTGAAAATGGTAGAGTGCTAGCCTTGAACACAAAAGTCTGGGGACAGCATCTAGGCTCTGAGTTTAAGCCCCACAATCGACATAAAAAGGAGAGTGGGGAATAGCTTTTCCAGTTTTTCACCACAGTAAACACTTTTTCCCATCGATTATTTTTTTCTCTCACTCTCGCTTGATTTTTTTCCGCTCACAGTTAGTGCTCTACTACTTGAGCCATGTCTCTAGTTCCAGCTTTTGCTGGTTATATGGAGATAAGAGTCACAGGATTTGTCTGCCTGGGACTGACTTCATACCTGCATTCTCAGATCTCAGCCTCCTGCGCAGCTAAAATGATAGGTGTGAGTCACCAGCAACCTGGTGGCTGGGCAGTGCATTGTGATGAGAACCGCCGCCGGCTGTCTCCCCATGTCCTGGGTACACTTGTCTCTCTTCAGGCAGCTCCTTGAAAGGTAGACTTCTAGGAAAAAAAACGGGACACCTGGGATTGCTGACCACTGACTTCGCCTTGCCCCCACACCAGGTGAGTTAATTGCTCTGGCTCATCCACCTCCTGATCTTGCTTTGCTGGTTCCTGATATCCAATCTCAGGCCCAGAAGCCTCACACTTCCTCTCTGAGCTGTCTGTAAGGTCACAGGCTCTCAGGCAGCAGCTGAGTTTTTTTTTTTTTTTTTTTACCTTTCTAGCTCTTTCCTTATTTGGTAGGTAGCTCTTTAAGACATCAGGGCCACGATGAAATCGGCATCTTGACAAACACTGAAAAAAATGAAAGGGTCTCTCAATATGCACCCCAGTGGGTGCGACCCTAGGTTGTGTTCATCTGCTATATTGTTAAGAATGCTGAAGTAATAGCTGGAAGCATCTACTCAGTGCGGGGTACCGGGCACCTTTCCACCTCTTATCCTCATACAATTCCAGGTTGTGGGCAGAGTAGGGAAGCAAAGTTTTGGGAAGCCCCAAGATGGAGCGGCTGGAACATCACCCTGCCTATGCCAAGTGAACAGGGTTCCTTGATCCCGAGATCAGGAAGCCAAATGGCATCCAGAAAGTTCCCTTGGACCTCCTTTGTTATCTGATGAGGCAGGAGGGGTGCAGAAATGGAAGGCCAGGGAAGGACTCAAAAAATCATTTCCTTGTGGTAGAAGAAGGGACAGGTTGTGTGTGTGTGTGTGTGTGTGTGTGTGTGTGTGTATGTGTGTGTGTGTGCGTGAAAACTTTTAAATTCACCTATAAAATCATACCGGTGTTTAAGTGTTCTTGGTGTTAGAACCAGAGATTGTTCATGAGCCATTTACAATTTGCAAGTGAACTGTTCAAGAAATCATGGAAAGCTAAAGGAAAAAAAGATTAACATGATTTTTTTCCTCTTTAAAATGAATATTGGAATTAAAATTCCTTAACACTGAACTACAGGGTGGTTTTGTTGTTGTTTTTTGCCAGTCTTGGGGCTTGAACTCTGGGCCTGGGCTCTGTCTCTGAGCTTTTATGCTCAAGACTAGCACTCTACCACTTTGAGTCACAGTACTATTTATGGTTTTCTGGTGGTTAATTGGAGATAAGAGTTTCACATTCTTTTCTGCATGGGCTGGCTTCAAACTGCAGTCCTCAGATCTCAGCCTCCTGAGTAGCTAGTGAGCCACAGGTGCCTGGATATGAAGTGTTGAATATTTTTAAGGTTTGGGACAAGGTCTCCCTGTGTTCCTCAGACTAGCCTCAAACACTCAATTCTCCTGTCCCAGCCCACTTGTGTACTGGGATTACAGGTGTGTGCCATCACTCCTGGCCTAAAAAGTTTTTTTGTTTTTGTTGTTTTTTGTCGGTCATGGGGCCTGAACTCTGGGCCTGGGTGCTGTCCCTCAGCTCTTCAGCTCAAGGCAAGCCCTCTACCTCTTGAGCCACTGAGCTATTTCCCCTAAAAGGTTTTAAATAGACTGAATACCTTTTGACACTTAGTAAAATATTGTCACACAGCTGAAATAGAATGTCACTGTTTATAAATTGCTATTCACATCTGATTTACAGAAAGTAATATGTCTGTAGTCATCTTTCCATTAATTTGAGTTTGCCAGCTATTTTTTAAGTACTTTTAAAATTAGCTGGTGAAGTAGGGAATAAATAGCTATTTTCTATCTTCATTGCTTCCATATTTTAGAAGAAAATCAAATATGACAAGGTAGTAACCTGTAGAATTTACTTGAATTTGCTCATCTTTTAACTAAAAAAAAAAAAATCTTTTGTGGTGGCTATTTCTTATTTTAAGAATTTTGAAACTAGTTTGATGGTTGAGAAAGCTCTGTTTTGAAAATGTGATAGCTATTAAGCATAAAAGAACATGCTTTGATCCCATTCAGGAGGACGAGATCTGGAGGATCATAGCTGGGAGGTCATCCTGGGGCAGAAGGGAAGTTGGTACACATCTGTGATCCTAGCTACACTGGAGGCCCAAATAGGAAGATCATGGTTGGAGGCTGGCCTGAGCAAAAGTACAAGACCCTATCCAAACATAATGAAAGCACAAAAGGACTGTGGGCCTGGCTTAAGTGGTAGATCACCTGAGTACTAGAAAGGGTAAGGCCCTGAGTTCAGACCCCAGTGCTGAAAAATACAATAGTCTCTGGGGAAATAAGTATTTCCAATGCAAATTCAGTTTATAGTATGCTTATTAATCCATGGTCTCTGATTGTTCCATTGCTCCCAATGTGTGTTGTAAAGTTCTTTTCTCACCGTTTAAAAGTTAACAGAAGTTGCAAAATCTTTGTATTGAAACTTCAGTACTTCCAAGACAAAGAACCTGTCTCAAGTAGAATCCAGGGGTTTGGATAATGTGGAGAGGACCCCCATTGGAGATGATGTTTTCCTGTGAACACTGGATCTGTCCTCCAAAGGCTGGGCAGCCTAGAGGAAAGCCGTGTGGACTTGGTAGAGTTTCACACACAAAACGCATCGGCTTTGTTGACAGATGGATGCAAAGTGAGCATGGAGAAGACAAAAGTAGATTAACATCACCCTTCAGCTTCCAACCCTGAACTTTGTCATGGCGGCCTGACTTACTACCAACTTTACTGGGCCAGTTTTTCTTCCTTTTGAAGAAGTACCATTCACTTGCAGCGTGTGCTGTTTTTTTTTTTCTTTCCTTCTGAAGTCTATCTGATTCAACTATCAGGACCAGAAGAAACTTGTGGTATAAGGGAGGTTGCCTTTATTTAGATTCTCCACCTTCCTATTCATATCCACTCACTTCCAGAATGTTCTGGCCTTGCCTTCCACATGTGATCTACAGATGTTCACGTGTACCTGTAGTAGGCTTTTCTCAGAACCACCTTCAAAACCAGCCTTCCATTCACTCAGCCTTCAACATGAATTGGTTCATGGCTGCTTTTCGTGACTTTCATGACTTGGTCATGTTTTTGAGAGAGTACTTTGTCAAAGGCAGGGTTTCTGCATGAAAATGCAGAACTCTGGAATAAGGGTTTATCTGAAACAACATGATCTTTCCTTTTTTTAATTAAAAATTATCTAGTGAAGGGACAAAGACTAATGCAGCCATGGTACTCATTAGACACTATGATGAAAATGAACTATATAACTTGTGAATGGGGACAGGAGGGAAAATCACAGAGAGGGGAAGGGAAGGGATGATGTTATCCAAAAAGAAATGTACCTTTTACCTGACTTACGTAATTGTAACCTCTCTGTACATCCCCTCTGTAATAACAATATGAAGTTTTAAAAAAAATGATCTTCAAGTAATTATATAATGGAGTTACAGTTCAATGTGTCGTTTTATGAGTACCATCCATCTTGCAGTGTGAGCCCTTTGCCTCATTCTCCTCCATCTTTGGGAGATGGGCATTTGCGGCTAGGAGGGCCATTCGTTCTAGGCAAGGGGAAAGTGGAGACCAACGTGGGTGATGCTTGTGGAGCACCAATTGTCTTTACCATCCATGGCTCACAAAGTCACCTTCTTCCACTTTGGATCCTCCCTCCCGTCTGCCCATTCTTCTCTTGGCACCTGTTCCCTTTGTAACTGATGTTGCCTCACCCAGGAGGCTGCAGGCCGACAGTTGGGGGTATGAGGCTGCTGGGGGAGTTTCTCAAGTTTGGGGGAATACCAAGGATTGGCAACTTTTTGGGTTCACAGATACCCTCACGATGTGGCTTTGGAAACAGAATACCTGCACCCCAGCATCCACCTCACCCCTCATTTGCCAACCTGCGTCTTCCATGCCCAGCAGTGAACTCTGTGAAGTAGTTTTAAAGGCAAGCCACCACCCCAAGCTGAGCCTGCCTCTGGCCATAGGCGATTACTTCACAGAGGTAAATGAATAGAGAGAAGGCAGTGATGGTTTATATATTGTCAGCAGCACTCTTGACAGCCTCAATAAATTTCCTTTCAAACCTTTAATATATGGCATGGAGCCTTTCTTTCTTCTCTATTCCTACTTACTTACAGTGCATCCCAACTGCCAAACCAGATTTGGATCTTTCAGAGGGTGTATTATTGCTTTTAATGATGGCTTCTGGACAATTCATAACAGTCTGAAAGCTCTATAAAGCTGCACTTGGCCCCCGGGCCCTCCCTTACTTTAGAACACATGTTGGTAAGGAGGAAGCATGTCTTGGAACCATCCAAAGTCCTTGTCTGTATTCCAAGCATCTTTTTAAATTCTCGTTCTGTCCTGGCACAGGCACTTACCCTATCTATAGGAGTATGTGGGGTTCAAGATACAAAACCAAAAGAGGACTAGACTCTCTATTAAGCTAATGGGAAATGGCCTAGGCCTATGTACTATTTACTTGGGCAAAAATAGGATAGATGCACTGCTTTATAGAAATTCCTTCCTGCATTCTTTAGGGAAAATTTTTCCATCTGAACTAAATGACTAAGAGAGGGGTAGTTTGGGGCTCAATAGCTTTGACATTGTCCCTTAGAGGAATGAAACAATTAAAGAAACTGATTTCCTCTGAGAGAAGGCTTATTTATAGAAAACATTCCCAGTAGAGACCCTCTAATACCACATAATACTTGATTTTTTTTTTTTCCTTGCTGGGATTCCCACTGGTTATTTTTCTTTAATGCCTCCCCATGTTTTAGGAACCGAACTTCCTTAACCTTGCACCATCACTCCCAAATTTCCACAAGTACGGACATTTGAGAAAAACACAAGATTTAAGAGGCCTAAAGTGGGGGAGGGAAAGTAATTTAAGAAACTGAGGACAGTCAAAAGGCAAAGTTAATAGTATGTCTCTGTTCCCAGGAAGGAGCTTCCAGAGGTCAGAAGGACTTGATGTGAGAGATCAAGTTAGAACCAGACTGGCAAGTGGTCATTGGCTAGGCAGGAAAAGGTCACCTGAATCTATCAAGGGCATCTTCTGTAGAGTTGGGAGGGGGGAATCCTGAGAACTTGACCAAGAGTGATAGAGAGAGTAAAGGTGGTCAGGGAAAGGCTGAGACCCAAAACTTGAGGCAGGCTACCAGGAAGAGGATTGAGTGCTTCCTAGAAAGCAGAGGGGAGTCTGGGGTGAGGAGGTATTTTCCAGATGTATATGAAACTCTGGATAAAGAACGATCTCAAATAAAAATACAGATGAAATTTCTGTTAAAGGCACCTCCTCTGCCTTCCTCTCCCACATTCTTGGAAAATATGAGTGCATTAATAGATTTTGGACCTCCAAAGGGCTTCTCGGAGTGCTTGAGATTGGTTCTTTGTTGGAATATGAAGAGACAAAGATGTCTACAGAAAGAACCTCTTAGCTGAGCAAAATCGATCCTCAGTCATTCTCTTTAGGCATCTGGGCTATGTTTGCAACACATTCCATAACTACTTATCCATGAAAGGATTAATGATACTGGAGCTGGGTTCAAAGTCTCAGCAACAAGTTGAAACCTGTTTTTCTCAGGAGTCAGGGTAAAGTTAATATCCTTTCTTGAGAAAGCTTTCTCATGTGAACTTACCATTGCTATAGGAAAATACCAGAAGGCTCATTCCTGTGTCAGCTTCTCTGAGAAGCTTTTCCTTTCTTAGTTTGTAAAATGGAGATAATGCTGGCCCCATAGAGTTATTGTAAAAGCTAAATGACCTAATTAGAATAGTCCCAGTTAAACAGTGAACACTCTTTAAATATGACTAGCATACTAGTAATTGTAGGGACACTAATAGGCTTTTTGGGGTTGTCAGGATTATAAGTACTTGAAGTTTAACTCAGGTAGCAGTGCATCATCACCATCATCATTATTATTAATTTATTTTATGCCAGTTCTTGGGCTTGAACTCAGGGCTTGGGTTTTGTCCTTGAGCATTTTTTGCTAGAGGCTAGCACTCTACCACTTGAGCCACAGCTCTACTTCCAACTTTTTTTGGTAGCTGCTTGGAGACAAGAGTCTTACTGGCTTTCCTGTCCAGACTGGCTTTGAACCATAATCCTCAGAGCCCAGCTTCGGGAGTAGCTAGAATTACAGGTGTGAGCCACCCGTGCCAGGCTAGCAGTGCATTATTTTTAAGAGTATATCTGCAAATAGGGAGGTAGAAAGCTTGGTAGCCAGCACCAGGGTTATTCGTACAGCCTGGTAGGTTTGGAGTGCAGGATCCCTCTGTCTGTTCTTCTTCCTCCACCTGCAGACTTCTCTGTCATTTTGCCATGTCAAGGTCCTGATGGCTCTTAGTTTGCTTTGCTTTTTAGTCTCTGCTGTCTATGTCTCTAGGCCTCTGTCCCTCCTCCTCACCCTGGCTGTGTGTTTAATTGGGCCAACTCACTTGCCCAAGATCACAGAATCAGCCAATAATGAAACAAGATGGGAGAACCAAAGTCATCCTTCTTTGGAAAATGGTTAGTATGTAAGTTAACATGACAATATCAAAGATACTTTCTTTTAGATTTACTAATTTTAAAAAAATCCCCAAATCCCAGCTAGGCACCAGTGGCTCATGTCTATTATCCTAGCTACTCAGGAGATCTAAGATCTGAGGATGGTGTTGGAAGGCAGCTAGAGCAGGAAAATCTGTGAGACTGTTATCTCCAACTAACCACCTAAAAGCTGGATGTGGAGCAGTGGTTCAAGTAGTAGAATGCTAGCTTTGAGCAACAAAGCTCAGGGACATTGCCCAGTCCCTGTGTTCAAGCCCTAGGACCAACAAACCCTCTCTGCCCCCCAGAAAAAAACAACAACCTGTGTATACTTCTTTACATAAATGGAAACAGGTTTTATTGTGCACATGCACACATACTGCCACTAGGGCTTGAACTCAGGGCCCTGGGTGCTCTCCTTATAGCGTTTTCATTCAAGGCTGGCATTCTATCACGTGAACCACGCATCTACTTCTAGCTTTTTCCAGGTTTGCTGGAGATAGAGTCTAGATTTTTTCTTTTTGGGCTGACTTTGAAGGATCAGCAGATCTCAGCCTCCTATGATGCTGGGATTACAGGGGAAATCCTGATTTTTATCCTTTTTAACTCTTCATCTCTTTTCCAAGAAGACTGGACCTTGGTTGTTATCCTTGTTTGTTTGTTTGGTTTTGTGTACATTGTCTTCCGCCGCGTCTGGGACCCTAAGGACAGATGGAGCCACTTTCTCTCTGGATCCTTGTGTAAGGTTAGATGGCTGTAGATGAATCTGGTGTAGTGTCTTGACACTGTAATAAGGTTCAGTGTGTGTATTCTTTTGTGTAACTGATCATGAACATTTCCTGTATGCTTTAGAGTAATTATAAGTGCAGCAAATTAAAGTAGGTTAAGGGATTAATTAATCCATTCATTTACTGTGGTGCTAGGCCTTTTTCATGCTAGGCAAGCACTCCACTACTGAGCTATAAACCCAGCCCTTGGTTTTTTTTGAAACATTCGTAGCTCAAAGTTACCTTTGAACATGCAATCCTCATGCCTCCACCACTGTTTCCTGTTCCTGAGTGCTGGGTTTACAGGTTTGTGCTGCCATACCTGGTACTAGTTAGGGATTTCTTTGCTTTTCTAGTCATAACTCATAGATTGCTGTCCATTTTGCCTACTTGAAACATCTTTTTCAAGGACAAAGGCCGCAGTTTGTTTTCCTGAGCTCTGTTTTACCCCCTACAATGTTTACCTGCTGTAGCCAACCCTACCTCTGCAGTATGTGCTGCCTTTTCTTGTAGACAGATAGCCAGTAAGACTCTAGAATGAGAAGCTTAGCCTTAAGAAGACCCTAAAGGTTATGTTAATTAAAGAGACTGGCCAAACTGGGATCATGTTCGGCTTCCTCCTTGTGTGGAACACCTTGACCTACAGGGGCCTTGCAGGAAGAGTGGTGCAGATGTAAACTCTTATACACATATAAATAATTTTTTGTACTTGTATCAGCACTCAGGAGGTTGAGGCGGAAGGATCTCAAATTCAAGGTCACCCTAAGCCACACAGTAACAATTATCTAGAGTTGCAGATTCTTAGTGGGCCTAATGATAGTAAGAAATTGATCAAATCCTACAATTTGTTAGGGATTAAAATCTCTGAAAAAGGCTGGGTGTTGATGGCTCATCCCTCATCCTAGCTACTCAGAAGGCTGAGACATGCAGGGTTGAAGTCCAGGCCAGGTAGAAAAGTCTATGAGATTTCATTTCCAATTAACCATTTAAAAAAGCTGGGTTAGAGACATAGCCCAAGTTGTAGAGTGCCACCCACTAGCAAGAAAGCCAAGCAAGTTGGACACCAGTGGCTCACGCCTGTCATCCTAGCTACTTAGGAGGCTGAGATCTGAGAATTGTGGTTCAAAGCTAACCCAGGCAGGAAAGTCCATGAGACTTTTATCTCCAGTTAATGACCAGAAGACTAGAAGTGGTGCTGTAGCTCAAGTGCTATAGCTCAAGTGCTTGCCTTGAGCTGAAGAGCTCAGGGATAGCACCCAGGCCCAGAATTCAAGCCCCACAACTGACAAAAAAGAAAGAAAAGACAGAGAAAAGAGAGAGAGAAAGAAAGGGAGAGAAAAAGAGAGAGAAAGCAAGCAAGACTCAGTAAGATCACAGACAGAAAAAAAAAATAAAGACTATCCTTTCTAACCCTTGTCAAAAAAATACCACTTTTAACTATTTAATTACTAGCCCATGTGTCTGGTTGAGCTGAGTGATTTGTTTTCTGAAGCAAAGCCTGTAAGTATTCAGCATTTCCAGTCTAGTTCATCCAATTTGAGTGAACAATATTACCTGTCCTTTATTTTGTTTGCAAAAAGAAAATCTCTCTCTTTCTTTCCCCCCTCCACATCTTTCCTCATTCTTTTCTAATCTTAAGTGCCTTGAGAAACTTGTTTACATAGAAGCAAGGGAGAAAACACTTACTTACTGAGGTCATCCTGGGAACTTGACCTTGCTGCTTAGTGCAGGAACTGTTTCTCTGCTGAGAGAACTGGGAAGTTATAGACAGAACCTCACTGATTCCAGTTGTCCTTCTCCTTCCTTCCCAGGGAGCATCAAGGTTGGTGTATTGGCTAGAGAGGTTTTACACTGGTTTTGAGTTCACAGGCAGCCTGTGCTTATTCTCCCGATGTGTGGAGCTGCATCTGAACCTCCACTGTTGTTTGAAGTCATGTCTGGCTGTGCTCGATTCCTGAATCAGAATTTCGGATGACCGGCCAAGAATCTTCATGGTTGATCCACTCACTAGCTGATACTTACCAATGCTAAAGTGTGAGCATTTCACTGCAGGAAGGAACATTCTTCCAAGACCGGCTTGCCGAGGCAGTGTCTGAAGTCTGTTAAAGTTAGCTTTGTTGATAAGCTTAGCTTGAGTATCAGAAGGTTTTGCATTAAAATCATTTGATGTAGTAGCCTCAATATATGAAAGATTGTCATCTGTGTTCTCAATTATAAGCCTCTTGTCTAAATTTCTAGGAGTCTACACGGAATGCTTTCAGATCATCCTTATGATTTTGAGACTCTTTGAACTGTTCTTGATTTAAAATAAGGGTAAATACAGAAGGGGATAAATTTCTTTATATTCTATTTATAAAGTTCAGCTCACTGGGCACTAGTGACTCACACCTATAATCCTAGTTACTCAGAAAGCTGAGATCTGGAGGACTGAGATTCAAAGCCAGTCTACACAGATAAATATTCAAGACTCTTTTTTTCTAATTAATCAGCAAAATGATGGCCTGGAGGCATAATTCAAGTGGTAGAATGCCAGAATGAGCTAAGAAATTGAGCAAAGTTTGTGTAACTTTGCCATGCATGTCCCGTAATCACGATCATTTCTCAGTATTAAGAATAATGTGTGAGCTGAGTACCGCTGGCTGTCTCATGCTTGTAATCTTAGCTACTCAGGAAGCTGAGATCTGAGGATCACAGTTCAAAGCCAGCCCAAGCAGGAGTCTGTGAGACTCTTACCTCCAACAAACTACCAAAAAGCCAGAAGTGGAGCTGTGGTTCAAGTGATAGAGCACCAGTCTTGAGCAAAAAAAAAAAAAAAAAGCTCAAGGACAGTTCCCAGGTCCTTAGTTCAAACCTCAGGACAGTACACACACACACACACACACACACACACACACCCCACACACTTATATCCACTAGTATAAACTTTGCTATGATTTTATAAAATAAATATGTTACTACTACAGTATTGCAGTAGAGAAAACATACTGCCTCTTTGCAAAACCATTTGGAGAGTTGGTGTTTTTAGCCAGGATTCTTGACTTAAAATAACTTCTTGGCCCATAAATCAGGCCTCACAACTTTACCAAAACAAATACCTTCACAACTGGCATCTGGAATAGATGTCTAGTGCACAGAACGTACTCTCATTTATTAAGAAGCAATCAAAGGACTTTTACTTCTGTGTATTTTACACTGGCAGGACTAACGTGTTAGTATGGGACTAGTTAAAAGAACTTGTTTTTCTACCCAGACACTTTGTTAAGGATACAGCATTAAAAGAGTGTTGTGGCAGGTGGTAGCAGACAAGAATGGGGCTTTTTTTTTTTTTTTTTGAGCTGAGAAAGAATGAATATTTGTAGAAATGATAGGCATGTTGGCTTCCTGGAAGCCACTGGTCAAGACTGGGCCTTGCTTTTGGAAAAAGATGTGTGTGTATAAAACACATCCGTCCAAACCAAAAATCCGGGAGGAGAAAACTCAGTTCCTTAAGCCAGACCAGGTTCTATTTCAGAACCTGATCCAGCCGGTCCCCAGTGCTTTTCCCCTTCAGCTCCCTCTTCTGCAAAATGCAGACATTATTTGTTCCATGGGAGGGCTATTCTAAGGATGGGTGTTGCTTAATGTTGTAAGCGCCCTTCCTAGAACCCATCTAGATGTCAAGTTGAGCTTCTGGGTGATGTCCTTGTGTCTGTGAATGGCTGACCTTGTTGAGTTGGAGTGGTATCTGAGTACCTTTCATTTTTGAACCCGTTCCCCACCATTTCAGCCATCACTTTCTCCAGTATAAAGGATCCAAGATTTCTCTTGTCTCCAGAACCCGCTGTCATGTGACACCATGAAATGCAGCAATGGCTGGATAAGACAATGCTTAAGGCAAAATAATGGCCGACACTTCATTGCTCACTGGGATAAAAGATTCGTGAGGACTGGTGTCTACTTCCTTCAGTACAGTGTTTTCAGGATCTTTTTTCACTCTCCCTCTCTCTGCTTCTCCCCTTCCTCACCCCACCTCTCCGTGTCTCTCCTCCTCCCTCTCCATCCCTCCCTTCCTTTCTGTGTATGCAATTTAGAGCCTTGTGCTTATTAGTGGGCAGGCATTCTACCACTTGAGGCACGCTTCCTGCCTCTTTTGCTTTAATTATTTTTAGGTAGGGTCTCACTTTTTTTTTTTTCTTCCTATACTGGTTTGGATTCCAATCCTCCTACCTGCACCTCCCCGCTCTCTGGGAGGTGTGTGCTACCACACCCAGCTTTTTCATGGAGATGGTGGATCTCACTCATTTTGGCTTGAGCTGGCCTTGAATCACGGTAATCTTAATCTCTACGTCCCAAGTCTCTGAATAAATACTTTTTGAAATAAGAAATTAACACCAGACATCTGGGTTTCAGCCATATTTTTCCTTTCTACTCTTTCCAACAAGGAATCTTCCTCATTCTACAACTCCTCCCCTGCTTTTTTTGTTTTTCTTTTTTCAAAATATTTACCTTCCTAGGCTCTGACAGTAGTTAACCGTCCACCACTTAATAAATTTAGGGAGGGTTCAGTTTGTTTGTTTGCTTCCTCCAAGCTAGAATACATTTTGAGAAGAGAGAGTTGTAATTTGGGACTAGGTCAAGAGGAACTAGGAGAGCAGTTATTTTGGGGGACATTGCCTATTTGCATAAGGTAATAAGGTTTAGTTAAATAAAATACAACTTATTTTTAAAGCAAATATTACTTACTTGGTTTATAAAATATATAATTTCCTGGCGGAGGAAATATAGGCATTATTAGATAGATGTCTTGAGGACCTAGATGTTCAGGTCCCCAAACTGGGTAGACAAGGTTAGCCAGGCTGACAAAAGACATTTAGATGGCAAAGCCCCACTGACTGAGGGAGGGTGGGTAAAGGACACGGAGCTGAGTTAGAATTGTCTGCTAGCAATAAACCAGTGATTCTCCAACTGCAGCTCCGTCGTCTGCTGGGCTTGGTAAAATAGATTCTGGACCCTTATCTCCAGAGTTTCAGAGGCAATAGATCCGGGGAGTAAGGTCCAATAGTTTGCATGTCTAACTGGAGTTAGATGTTAAGGCTGATTCCCGGATGCTGTTTTGAGAACAAGCGAGAGTATGCATGAAAATCCAGCAAGTACTTTCAGCTCTTCAGACTTGAAGTATCATCACCTACCTAGAGCTAGGTAGGCAATTCATGGGAAAACAAACTTTCTCAATAACCTCAGTTAGTCTCACACTCGAACAAAGCAAACTGGTTTTTAAAAAAGGAAGGAAGTAAAACTGCTCTACTTCCTCTTAGAGGAAAAGGCATTTGCCATCAGATTGAATAACCAGGGCTAGGCTACACTTTTGATCTTCATGAACCCCTCCTCACTAAGTCTCACAGGCCTGTCCCCAGATTTCTGCCCTGCCAGCACCTCTGAAAACCACTAGCACCATTGTAGGGTCTTGCAGACACAAGGGACGGAAGCTGGCCAGGCTGGGGCATGTAGCTCAGTTAGGTATGGCACATATTAGAATGCAGAACTGAGCTGCTCATAACCCTGGCACCCTACAATATCTCTTAGGTTTGAATAAATCCAGGTAGTTTGGGAAGTGGACAGAGGGCTTGAAGTGTAAGGAGAGAACATCTTTATTCTCAAACTCAAAGAGACTTAGGAATACTATGATAATGACAAAAAGGAGCCCTCAAAGAGACTGCTCTTGTGCTCGATTAACCATGTATAGGAGTGTGTGTGTGTGTGTGTGTGTGTGTGTGTGTGTGTGTGTGTGTGTGTGTGTGTGTGTGTGTGTGTGTGTGTGTGTGTGTGTGTGTGTGTGTGTGTGTGTGTGTGTGTGTGTGTGTGTGTGTGTAACTTCTGTCCAAAAATCATGGCAACCATAGCACATTTTGGGCAAAAGAATAGAAAATCATTCTAACTCCCTAACTGCAAATAACATTATCTCCCATAGGCTTTTAAAGAGTGGGCTTAAATTTAAATACATTTTAAAAGCTAGTGACTAGGAGCAAGGGGTTTGGAGTCTAGACATCTCCAGTTTTATCTTTTGTATGGGATGATAAAGCTGATTTGTGGCACTGTGTAAGGATTCAATGACGTACTCAGCTAGGGGATAGGGATCCACCAGAAAGTAAGAAAAGAGTGGCGCAGTTTTCTCTTGTCATGCAAAGACAGTGTCAACCTTTCCTGGTCCTAATATCTGGGACGTGCTTCTTAATGGCCAGAAACAGGACTTTCATTTTCCTTCCATGCATCTAGTAGAATTTCATCCCACAATGCCTTAGGAGTTTAGGAGCTACTTTCCAGATCATAGAAAAATGTTGTGACCTGGGTTTTCCTCAGAGGTGAATCATTTTTAAAAAATGAGCAAAAGCTCCAAGAAAGGCATGGGCCTTTGGACTGGAGCACGAGACTGATTGAGTTGTTTTTAGCCAGGCCATGTGGCTTTATTGCAGGACCATAGATTATAATTTCACCACTGTGGCAGCACATAAAGTTATCTGGTAATCTAGATAACAGGTTGCTGGGGAGATGGGTGCAAAACATCTCAATTATTCTGGACAGTTCCAGATAAGTAACTGTAGGCAGGATAGCCACTATCTCAGCAACTCTTTAAAATTGATGGGACCACTTTGTACATTCTATTATATTACTAGTTAGAGGGTTAATTCCTCAAAACAAAAACCAAACAAACAAAAACAGACTATAAGGACAAATACATGAAGCCCTTTGCCCCAACAGTTCCAATTACAGGTTGTTATTCCACAGATACATTTATAGATGTGGGAGTTACATTAATATGTACAGTTTTCTGAACATTATTTGTGTTGACAAAAAATTGGAAACAAAATAATGTGTGAAGGAGACAAGTTTTATCCTCAGTCCCAACAAAGAAAGGAAGTATTTATCTTGTAAGTTGCAGGTAATTTTTAAAATCTTATTTGAGGATCTTCGTGTTTGAATGGAAGAGTTTAACCTGTTTATATTTAATGTAATCATTGATCTATTTGGTTTAGACACAAAATCCTGCCGTTTTCCTTACTGTTTTAGATTGTCTTGTTTCCATAAAAATTACAATATATACTTGACCAACTAGAAATCTAATTTAATATTTTTTAAATTTATTTATCGTTATTGCTAAGGTGTCAGAAACTACTAATGTGAATTAGTAGTTTACCAATTACCAAATAAGTCAAGGATTTTACAACATATGATATCTGTTTACCTCTCTTACTTTTGGTGATATCATTGATATCTATTTTAAGTCCATGTTTATATCAAATTCTACATTATCATCATTATTATATTCATATTATACAGTATTTATTATTTAGGTTTTCTTCCTAGTGAATTTTTTTCTTTCACCATTTGTGCCTTTCTGAGATTGTTTGCCTTTAGTCCAAAAGTCCTCTTTCCTGTTTTTTTTTTTTTTGGTCCAATTGTGGGCCTGAACTCTGGGCCTGAGCGTTGTCCCTCAGCTCTTTAGCTCAAGGCTAGCACTCTACCACTTGAGCCACAGTGCCACTTCTGGCTTTTTTTTTTCTGCTTATGTGGTGCTGAGGAATCGAACCCAGGGCCTCATGCATACAAGGCAAGCACTCTACCACTGAGCCACCTTCCCAGCCCCCTGTTTTTTTTGATGGTCCTGAGGCTTGAACTCTAGGCCTGGGTGCTGTCCCTGAGGTTCTTTTGCTCAAGGCTAACACTTTACCGCTTGAGCCACAGCACCACTTCTGCCCTTTACTGTAATTAATTGGATAGATAAGAGTCACCTGGACTTTTCTGCTGTGGCTGACTTTGAACCTCCATTCTCAGATCTCAGCTTCCTGAGTAGCTAAGATTATAGGTGTTAGCCACCAGTGCCTAGCTTTACTCTTTCTTTTATGATGGCTTTGTTGGTTATAAGTTCTTTCCATTTTTTTTACATGACAGTTTACAATTTCTCATTTAATTGTAAAGAATAGTTTCACTAGGTAGAAAATTCTAGGTGGGTGGCTGAATTTGTTTTTCCAGCACTTTGAAAATGTTCTTGCATTGGTGGTTGGATCTCACTTTTCAATTGAGAAGTCATCTGTTGCATTTTGAAGTGAATATGTCTTTTCTGTGAATGTTTTACAATGTTTTCTCTTTTGATCGTGAGCAATTTTACTATAATATATCTAGGTTTCACTATAATGTTTCTTTATTCCCCCCCCCCCCCATTGATTTGTACGTGTGTGTATGTAAAACTTTATCAGGCATCATCTTTAATGTTTTATTACCAGTATTTCTTTAAAAGTTATTTCTTTTATTCCAATTTTGTCTTTCCTCTTTTCAGCATATTTTTTTTTGCAGTTCTGAACAAAGCACCCACATTTATGGGTATCCTTTGAGGAGACTTCTGTTTCATCTGGAGGTGATAATTATGCCAGAAGGGAATTGATAGTTTATGAGGAGCAGAATATACAGGAACATGATAAACGGAGAGAGGAAGTGTCTTGAGGAGACACTGGTGGCGATGAATCGCTCTTCTTCTCTAGGCTTACTGCTAGAACCCTCAGCTATTGAGAGCTTCTAATAAACACTCCTCTGGTTACGGAGGAATTTTCCAAGTGAAAGGGATTTGGAACTCTCCTGGGAGGAGGAAACTGAATTTCCACGGCCTAGTAATAAGAAGGAATCTGTAGTCCTATTTCTACCTGTTGAGTCAGCTTTACAGAAATGGTACATTTATGAGATGTTTGTATGAGAAAAGATGGAAACTATGAGAAACATTAAACCTCAAATAACCCATCATGAAGCCTCAAGACTAAAGAACTGAAGAATTCATTCCAGACTTTCTTGCTGAGCCGCCCCCCCCCCCACATATGTGCATTGATATATCCATGAATTTGCTACAGAATTCATTTTGTAGCTGTTAAAATTTTAAAGTATACAAGGGAGTAGCCAGATGCCAGTTGTTCACATCTATACTCCTAACTACACAAGAGGCTGAGTTCTAAGGATTGCAGCTTGAAACCAGCCTCAGCAGAGAACTTTGAATGGCTTCATCTCTAATTGACCAGCAAAAAGCTGGACCAGAGGTATGACTGAAGTGGTAGAGTGCCAGACATGAGCAAGCAAAGAATGCCAACCATGAATAAGCCAGGCAAGTGAGCACGAATTCTGAGGTCCAGCCCTGAGTTTAAGCCCACTACTGGCTAAAAATAAATTTAATAATAATAACAATGTACTGGAAGTATCTGACCATGCAGTTCAGGAGAAGGCTGAGCTTACTTTTATGTGCCTTGCTACAGGAACTACTCACTCTTGAGCAAGCCTTATGTTTGCCAACCTTATCTGTGCTATGCACAATGATCCAGCCCTTTGATAACCACAGGACCAGCTTTTCTACCTTAAAAAAATTTAAACCTTGATGTTTTCATATTGCATTTTTCTGTACTTGTAATTTAGGACCTTTGGGTGACATTCTTTCACTGCTTGCTTGAAGAAAATCAATCCTTGTTCTGAAACATGTCTATTTGCAAGGTGTAGGTGTGCACAGCCATCAATGTCTATAATTATTATTTATTACTAGCGTTGTAACTTATCCTCTTTGTATTTGTTGAGTGTTTTACAGTTGCTAGTTATTAAGAGTAAATTATACGTTTGCTTTTTTTTTTAAAAGCTCTCTCCCTTGTACTATTGTTTAAAACATGTCAAGTTAAGGAGAAATTCAAGTATCCAGGTGTCTTCCAAAGCAATTTCAATACTTAAGGTTGAAGGGGTTTTTTTTTTGGTATCAATTATAAAGTCCTTCCCACCATTTTGGCACAGCAAGGAGTGAAATATTGTCTTTGAGGGAGGGGGGACTAGTCACAAGCCCTCTATCCCTGGCACCCCTGCTGGAGGAGGCTGTGGTCTGGTCTCCCACTTGAAGAGTCTTGCATGTCTTAGCCAGTTCCTGCAGGCTGGAAAGGTGTCCAGGGAGAACTCCAGCCCCGCCCTTCTTGTTATGTGCAATAAATCTAAGATCCAGGCTGGAACTCTAAACAGCTAACAATTGGCCAGCCTCAGGACTGGGAACCTGAGCCTTCCTTTTGCTCTTCTAGACACATGCAGCACAAAGAGACAGGGAAGGATGACAGTTAAAATGATTGAAATAGGAATGAAGAAACCTATCTAGATGTCATTTGTTGGAAGGAAAAACAAAACAAACCGTCAGGCACCAGTGGCTTATGCCTATAATATTAGCTCAGAGGCTGAAATCTGAGGATCATAGTTCAAAGCTAACCTGGGCAGAAAATCCCATGAGACTCTTATCTCCAAGTCACTAACAAAAAGCTGGAAGTGGAGCTGTGGTTCAAGTGGTAGAGTGCTAGCCTTGAGCTAACCCCAGGCCCCACGTTCAGGCACATAAGCACACACATTATTTGGCACACAGTTTTCTTTTCCCTCAGAGCTCTTCCCACTTCCCCCCCCCCAAAAAAAAAAAAAAATCAGATTCAAGTTTCCTCATCCAGAAGCTTCCGAAGCAGTCCTGGGCTGGCATAGTAACTCTCTCCAGTTACTTACCAGGGGCTGCTGTATTATTTAGCATATTATAATGAACCAGACATCACCCCACCTTCCACCAACCCACGCATTGCCCTAAGCTTTCTAGCAAAAACTACTTGTTGCTTCTTTCCCCTTCCATCCCTATGCTCAGCCAAGAGCTGGTGTTTTGTGTTGCTCAGTGTTTGATGAGTAAATGATGAGCCAACCTTTTTCTTAGGCTTGAAGTTATAAGTTTTAAATGTTAAGGATTTTTTGTGTGTGGGGAGGGAGGGGTGACATAAAAATTGCCTGAAGTGGTTGGCTTCAGATGCAGTTTTCCAGGCCATAACCCAAGAGAGGATAATCTAGAACCAGCAAAGAGGAAGGTCCTGGAGTCTGCGCTCTACTAAGTAGCTGATAATTTGCTGCAGATATCCAAAATGCGCACTGAGCAAGTTCTATTCTATGTTAGTTCTGCTGGGTCTTAATCCTAATGTCCATCGCAAATACCCATTGAAAACAAAAGCCGTTTCCCCGCCCTGTTCCCCACCACACTGACTCCCCTTGATGGGTCTTGACATATGAAACAAGCCCCAAGACTTCCTTCTACAAAACTTTGCACCCCATTTGAGGCCAGCCTGAGCTACAGAGGAAAACCCTGTCTCAATAAGACAAAACAACAGAACTAGAAAGTAAGAACATCTTCATTTCATGATAGAAACAGAAGACACCGGGGCTTGGACATGGAACGACAGATTCTTGCTTGACAATGAAAATGAGGACCTGCCCTTTTGCTTGGCCAGCCCTTGCAGCCCCCCACAATGGTGCTCCCTTTCCTGGACAGTGTCTGCCCCACCTCACACTCTAGCCTAGGAGAGACAGGGTTCAGGATGGCCGTGAAAAAGGCCTGTGATTTGGGAGGTCTAGGGGAAGGAGCTTGAGGCAGATGTGCATAGAGAAGTCAGTCTTTTGGGAAAGGTCATCTTGAAGGTCAGAGAAGATCAGACAGAAGCATTTGCTGTGTTGTCTTGCCCTCCCAGACTTAGGTCATCTTCTTAACAAGTAAATCAATGATGGCAGTGTTAGTTTGAATTCTTGCAATGCCAAACAGGACCTACAGTCTCCCTCCCTCCCTCCCTCCCTCCCTCCCTCCCTCCCTCCCTCCCTCCCTCCCTCCCTCCTTCCCTCCCTCCCACCTTCCTTCCCTCCCTCTCTCTCCCCCTCTCTCCTTCCTTCCTTCCTTCCTTCCCCTTCCTTCCTTCCTTCCTTCCTTCCTTCCTTCCTTCCTTCCTTCCTTCCTTCCTTCCTTCCTTCCTTCCTTCCTTCCTTCCTTCCTTCCTTCCTTTCTTTCTTTCTTTCTTTCTTTCTTTCTTTCTTTCTTTCTTTCGTGCTGGTACTGGGGCTTAAACTCAGGATATAGGCACTGTCCCTTAGTTTTTTCACTCAAGGATGGCATGCTACCATTTGAGCCACCTCTCCACTACTAGCTGTTTGCTGGTAACTTGGAGATAAGTCTCATAGACTTTGCCTGGGCTGACTTTGCATTGCAATCCTTAAGTCTCAGCCTACAGGGTAAATAAGACTATAGGCTTGAACCATCAGTTCCTGCTTAGGACCTACATTTTTATTTGCACATTATAGGACTTCTATTTTCTACATTGGTCTTAGCTGACTTAAAAAAACCAACTGGTGGGGCTGGGAAGGTGGCTCAGTGGTAGAGTGCTTGCCTTGCATGCATGAAACCCTGGGTTCGATTCCTCAGCACCACATAAGCAAAAAGAAAAAAGCCGGAAGTGGCACTGGCTCAAGTGGTAGAGCACTAGCCTTGAGCTGAAGAGCTGAGGGACAGAGCCCAGGCCCAGAGTTCAGGCCCCACGACTGGACCCAAAAAAAAAACAAAAACAAAAAACAACAAAAAAAAACCAACTGGTGAATGTCCAATGTGTGATTGAAAATCAGTCTATTCAGTGCTAGTGACAAAAATCTGATCCTTTTTTTTTGGGGGGGGGGGTCCGGTCGTGGGGCTTGAACTCTGGGCCTGGGCGCTGTCCCTCAGCTCTTCAGCTCAAGGCTAGTGCTCTACCACTTGAGGCACAGCACCACTTCTGGCTTTTTGCTTATGTGGTGCTGAGGAATCGAACCCAGGGCCTCAGGCATGCAAGGCAAGCGCTCTACCACTGAGCCACTTTCCCAGCTAGTGACAAAAATCTGAAGGCTTTTCTCCACTTCTAGTTTACATCTATTGCTACTTAATACCATACAACAAAGTACCGATTTTATGTGTGCAGTTGGATGTTTTTAATATATTTTAAGAGTTGCTTATCTTCCTCCACAATCGTTAGAACATTTTTATCACTCCATAAAGAAACTCTATGTTCACACTCAATTTCCCTGCAATCTTTCCAGCTCTTAGCAACCACCAGTCTCCTTTCTGTCTCTTCTACAGTGACTCACACCTGTAATCCTAGCTTCTTGGGAGGCTGAGATCTGAGGTTCACAATTTAAAGCCAGTGCGAGCAAAAGAAAAAAAAACCATGAGACGCTTATCTCCAATTAACCAACAATCTGCCAGAAGAAGAGCTGTAGTTCAAATGGTAGAGCACTAGCCTTGAGCATATTCTTGGGATAATGTTTTCAGAGTTAACCCAGGCTGTCGTATATATCAGCACCTCATTCCTTTGAGTTATAGTCTATTGTACAAAACACTACTTTTTGTTTAACCATCCCTTGAAGGGCTTTTTTTTTAAAGCTATTATGAATTATTCTGCTTCTACGAATATCCATGTTAACATTTTTGTGTGGAAGTATGGTTTCATTTCTCTTGGGTATACACCTAAGAGTGGAATTGGACATAAGGGAACTATATGTGCAACTTTCTGAGGAACTGCCAGATTGTCTTTCCCAAATAACTGTACCACTTTACATTACCACCAACACGAATGAAAGAGTGCTCCCTTCCATTGTATCCTTGCTAGCCCTCCACAGTGCCCGTAGCTTTGTTGTAGTCATCCTGATGGTTGTAAAAAGGTGAGTCATTATGGTTTGCATTTCCTTGATGGCTAAGAGAATACTTCCCTCTGGCCTGCTAGGCACCAGTGGCTCTCACCTGTAAGCTAGCAGCTCTAGAGTATGAGAGCTGAGGACTGTTGCTAACACTCTTATCTCCAATTAACCTAAAAAAGCCAGAAGTGGAGTGTGGCCCCAGTGGTACAATACTAGCCTTGAACAAAAAAGCATAAGGACAGCTCACAGGCCTTGAGTTCAAGCCCCAGGACCAGAACCAACGCTGCCATCCCCCACCCTCACCCCCCAAAAAAAGAAAAGAAAAGAATACTTCTTCCCAGTCCTACTATTCTCTTATATTCCTTAAAAATTAAATGAAGAGCTGGGCATTGGTGGCTAACTACTCAGGAGGTTGAGATCTGAGGATCATGGTTCAAAGCCAGCCCAGGCAGGAAAGTCCATGAGACTTTTATCTCCAATTAACCACCAGAAAACTGGAAGTGGCAGTATGGCTCAAGTGGTAGAGTGCTTTCCTTGAGCTGAAGAGCACAGGGACAGCACCCAGGCCCAGAGTTCAAGGCCCACGACTGACCAAAAAAAAAAAAAAAACAATGAAGAACACTTATAGCTCTGACTGCTTTTCACCTCATGTCCTGAGAGCCATTACTAGCACTTACTGCCAAAGTTGAGAGGCAAGTAGACCACATTGGAAGCCCCATCATTTAACTAGTTAATGTGTGTGTTGTGTGTGTGTGTGTGCAAGCGCATATGTACACAAGTGTATACATGCATGCCTATACTGGGGCTTGAACTTAGGGCTTGGGTGCTGTTAACTTTGTCACCAAATCTAGCACTTTTATCACAAAGAGGCACAGCTCTACTTCCAGCTTTTTGATGATTAATGGAGCTGAGACTCTCACAAACTTTACTGCCTAGCCTGGCTTTAAATCTTGATCCTCAGATCTCAACCTACAAAGTAGCTAGGATTACAGGGATGAGTTACCCACACCCAGCTTAAGTACTTAATATTTATGCCCTACCCATTAATGTGAAGAATTATGTCAAGTTCTATATTTATATCTTAATATTACTGTGTTGTATTTATGATTTGTGCATGTGCTTGTTTTAAATCTACATTGCATGATTTAAATCTATGATCTCGTTTGATCCTCTGTCATCTCTGTTTATAATTGTATTTTGGGTGGTCTTGCTACTGTATGCTTTGTCTTGTTTCTCTGTGAACTCTGGTAAGCTAATCAACATAATGATCAACTTAATGATATGATAAGAAAACACATTCTGAACTCCAAGCAAATGGGCAACAGATTAATGTCTACAAACCAACCTATGTGTGAGCCAGGTTAACATTAGCTAGTGTAGAAAGTTGTAAGTACATGCACAATACAGAAAAATTTCATCAACCATTGGCTAAAGACAGCAATGTTAATATAAATGGGACAAAGGGTTACTTACTTATATCTTTGCTAGCACTTACAGTGCCCATAGCTTGCTTACTATAAGAAGTTAGAAAAATTTATGCTTGAGAATCTCAGGTGATCTCTAGGCAAAGGCCCTGCAGGGAGACAGAAATAATCACACACAGCTGGGCCAAAGCTTCTTAAAAATGAGACTACTTGGATCAAAATGGCAACTCAGGCTGGGCTTAGGGGTGCACTCCTGTAATCCTCAGTATGAGAAAGCTTGGGGCAGGAGTCTGGAGAGTTCCAGGCCACCTGGATTACATAGTGAGACTTTGTCTCAGAATGAAACAAGAACAATAGAAGAAGCAACTCAGATGTAAAGGCTTCTAGGCGAAATCAGACATTCTTATGAAAAACCAACTTCTCTTATTGGCTGGAGTCCAATGCCCTAGATCTTTTACTGGGCCTCGACTCCTTTTTTCTGCCTCATCCTGCTTGGATTGGACAGGAGCCATGATAACAACAACCTGGTACCCATGGACTCCTCCAGGATAATGATTATTGGACAAAAACTACCGGGCTACCAACTCTCAGGCCACTGAGGGCACTTTTGCTAGTCCTGCTCTTTGCCTAGACAAAAGTTTTCTAACATGATAGCAAAGATTACATCTACAATCTTTTCTTTAAAAAGTGAGTAACTTCATTTAGAATTTTCTGTTTTAATTCCAGGTATTCTTCGGCAGAAATCAGGAAACAGTCCACTCTCCCGCCAAACCTTGGCCAGTACCACCGGCAGAGCATGAGTACATCTGGCTTCCCCTCTCTTCAGCTAGTAAGTATGAGTTGAAGATTTGCTGAGGGAAGGTCACATACAGAAGCGCACACCCCATGCACATACCCTGACTAGCCTCCGTCTTGTAACCACCTAGCATTCTCCACTCACCAGTTCATTAGTGCCTGCTTTGGACATGAGATAACCCTCTGTAACCAGGGCTTAGAGTGTGAATAGGACTTCTGTGACTGTGGTTCGGCATTTAAAAGGCTTCCAGGCGACTCACATTATAGTTCATGTTTAGGGAGTGCATTAGCCTGGATATATACCACCATTTGTAGCCTGCTTTTGTTGAGAACTTCTGTCCCCAAATCTGAAAAACCCAAGTGAGAGATCTTTGTTTTGTAACGCCATTTCCTTGGGAGTATAATTAAAGTACAAAAAAAGTTACTTATTTCAGGAATAATAATTTGATGAATTGGAGCAATTTGTACCCCTCTTAGGGGTATAATCTGATGACTTGGAACAACTTGATCTTAATCATGATATGGAACAGTTTCCCCCTTCCAGTCCTTGTGCTGTCTTAATCCTGAACCCCTAAACTCTAATGCAGGAAGCGATCATTGGTTTGCTTTTGTGCTTATAATTTGCCCCTACTTGGAACTTCACACAATTGGAATGGATACTGTTTGTTCAAAGTTTTCTTTTTGAAATCACATTCCCTCATGGTGCAGATTGCTTACATTAACACTAGCTGCTCACTGTGCATATATGTGTTGCCTGATTTGAAGACTAAAATCACATCCTGTGTCAGGTGAGGTAAATCGTTTGTCCGTGTAGGAGTAGATGGGTCACTTCCTGTGTGAGAGCCCTGCCCTCTCTACATTTACTTCCTCAACCTCACAGAGCACAACAGTATTTTCTGATCCAGTCTAGTGGTTATCTTGAAGAGGTTGGGTTCGTTTTTTGTTTCTACTTATGACTTCCAAAACCACTTCTGCTCTTAGAGATGTTGTAATCTTCCCCTCTATTTCCTGTGACCGCCATCTTGTCTCCTGTAAAGTTTGCACGCCTGTGTCACTGTGTATTCTTTAAGGTATGTTTTACTGGTGTGATTTGTGGTTATTTCAGAAGGGTAATTTATATGTTGTGGCACTTAATGAACTAGTAATACTTAAAAGTATATGGCACCTTTTACTGGGAGAGGAACTGTGGATGACATTTCTCTGAAAAATCTACTTATAACTCGAGTGGCTTGCTAGCCCGCCCTTTCTACTTGAACTTGCCCTGTGTGCTTGAAAAGTGCAGGTTACATTTTTAAAAAAAAATCCACCTCAAGAGCTTCGTGCCCATAATCTCAGATAGGTTAAGTGAACTTTAAACCATAGTAAATTATAGTAAATACTAATTGGTTTAATTTGATGATAATGTATATTTATATAAAAGTTTGATTCAATTTCTGACTCAGGATATATTCCAAAATAGGCAAAATCTAGCTGAAAAGTGACTTGGATATACTTTTAAGTTTTTAAACAGTGAAGGGGAGTTCTAGTGCTTTGCTGTTTTTGTATATTAAGTCGACAGCTTTCTATAGTAGCTCCTTTGAGATATAACGTGGACATCTCTATTAAGAGACTTTAAGGAAGCTCAGCGCATAAGCATTAACCCTTTGTCTCCTCACCAGCTTTTACTTTCATGTTGCACCCTTAAATTTTTTGTAGGAGAAATCCCTTTCAAATGTAAAGTTGCAAAGGGAAAAGGTGTTTAATGTTTGCAAGTATTCTCTTTAGTACTTGGTTGCCTCCTCAGGACGTTTTTGATGTTTTACTTTAGTAGCTGCAGAGTTGGGTTAGCACGTGGCTCGGCTGCCCCTATTGTAAGAGAAGGTTTAAAGGAAGTAGCAAAATGGTTACAACTGTGCCACGGCCATATGTTCTACCTGTGGCCATTGAGTCCTCATTTCATTTGCACATCTGTACACTTGAGAACATATTAGTCCAGCTGATCACTGGTCATTCATACCTAACTACTAAAGAGACTGAGAACTGAGAATTGTGGTTCAGGGTTAATCTAGGTGGGAAACTTTATGAGACTTCTAATTAATCTCCAAAAAAAAGCCAAGTAGAGCTGTGGCTCAAGTGGTAGAGCACTAGCCTTGAGCAAAAATAAGCTCAGGGATAGGACCCAGGCCCTGAGTTCAAGCCCCAGGACTGGCACACACAAAATAAATAAATAAGTAAATATATATATATATATCCTGGCTTTTCCAGTTGACTTTTCTGAATCTATTTTTCCATGGCTCTACTCTAGCTTCTGCTAGTCTGTTGTCCATCTTTCTTCTATCTATAGGATAAGAAGCATGAAGATTTCTGAGGGAGCTCAGACATCTCTTACTCTCACTTTTTTTTTTAATACATTTTAATGAATGATCTGCTTAGAAAATCCCATCTCCCTAATCCGTTCTGTTCTCTGGTAGTGTGACTATGTGGTGGCTTCTCCGAAGCCATCTTCTCAAATAAGGCTTCTCGGAAGAAATTAGCAACGTACATGGTCATTTAGTTGCACCTTATGAAAAATAGTTTCTTTTCATAGAAAGATAATAGAACATTTCAGCAAGAGTTGTTGATAGCAAGGCAGAGGAGTGGTTTATGATCAAAGCATTTCCACCTGAAACAGATTTAGAAAACTTTTCTTAAAAGAGAGGTTGCAGACTGCTCATTGGATTATTTTAGCCAATTGAGAAAGGCTGAGCAAAAATTGTATTTATTTAATCGCCACTTCTACCACCTCATATGTTTGTACAAATGGGTGTTTGGTTTAAAAAAAAAAGTGTTCAGAGTTGTGAGCCAGTGTCTAGCATCTGTAATCTTAGCTACTTAGAAGGCTGAGATCTGAGAATCCTGGTTCAAAGCCAGCCTGGGTAGGAAAGCCCATGAGATTCCTATCTCCAATTAACCACCAGAAAACCAGAAGTAGTGCTGTCGCTCAAAGTGATAGAGCACTGGCCTTGAGCTCAGAAAAAGCTCAGAAACAGTACCCAGGCTCTGAGTTCAAGCCCATGACCGACCAAAAAAAAAAAAAGAGAGAGAGAAAGGTATTCAGTTCAAGTTATTTAAAATTCAGTCAATTACCAACCAATTACGAATCATTGTTGTTTTGGAGTTGGAAAAGTCTGTGCCAAGGATAACTTCCACTTATTTTCTGTAGAACTTGGGATAAGTTATTTAACCTCTCTGAAGATTCCTGTGTTTTCTTTTGCAAAAATGCAACTGATGACCTCCTTGTTGGGGTCAAGAAGAATTACTTAATGTATCCTGTGCAAATAGTGGCTAATGTGTTGAAGCCTTCCTGGAAAAGTAAGAGAGCTTTCTGAATGGGTAGGTCTCTGAAGGCCTCGCCTCTGTCTGGACAGGAGTTAAGTAGGAGATGATGTGAATTTTTTAGAAGAGGCAGTGAAATATAAAGGAGAAGAAAGCTTTGGAATCTATATGGTCTGAGGCAACAGGTGTTTAAGGACTTTGAGCTACACTTTTACAGGAGAAAGTATAGCTGTTTAAAAGAAAAATAGAAAAGTTTTGAAATGAAATGGATCAGCCAGGCTGTAATGCTGAATGAAGAAAAGGATGTAAAAAGCCACATCCTGGAAACAGACCACAATGCCATAGTTACCTGACATGTTTGTGTATCAAACATTTATAGTCAAAAGAAGCCTCCTCGTCTTAGATGCATATATTTTCCAGAAACCTTTTTCTTTTAAGGCTGGGGTTAACCAGTGAATAGCTGGATAAATATGGCCCCCACTTTTCCTCTTCTGATTCTGTTGTTTATTTATATTTCACCTTTCAAGGAATTAGCGTGTGCCATGGTTTTATTCACTGGAAGGAAGTGGTGGGAGGGGAGGTTTCTGCAGTTTGCCTGCACAGTCTCAATGGAAGATGAAAGAATGGCAGATTCTCTGCACCAGAGCAGGGAGAGCCACTCAGTCTTAGCAAATATAGATTGAGGGCCTCGACGCCAGGTTAGTGTCTTCAAAGGCATCCATGGGAATCTGCCATTGTTGGAAGCAAGAGAGTCTTGTTTCACTTAGATCAGATAACAAAGAGCATTGCTTTATTTTAGCATACAGAAACAGGCATAGGCAGATGCATGAGTGCAGACTGTGACGGAGATAGAAGAGCCAAGTTTTACCTGAGCTGGCCTCCAATTTGCCAGACTCTGTCTCCTGAATAGCTGAATCATTGGGGGTGTACCACCATACCTCACCCCTTTGGCTGTCTTTTGGTTAGCCTAAAACTAACAGATGCAGGAGTGAGGAGCCTTTTTTGTTTTTCCTCCCAAGGGCCATTTGGATATTGCTAGCATCATTCTTGGGCTGTGTCAGTGCAGGCAGTTGGGCTATGGACAGCCCATGAGAAGTGTATATTTCTGTTCTGTCACATAGCAGATGATCCCTAAGACCGTATACAGCCTGCAGGCTGCAAGCTCCCATTCCTAGATTAGAGACTGTCTGGTGGTTTATTAGAGATGAGTGTCATGGAGTTTCCTGTCAGGGCTGGCTTTGAACTGCAATCCTCAGGTCTCAGCCTCCTGCTAGGATTACAGGTGTGAGCCACCAGTTCTTGGCTTTCTTGCTTATAGCTAATGCTGTTCCACTTGAGCCTACAGTTTGGCTTTTTGCTGGTTAACTGGAAATGAAGTTAGGTGTTTTTTTGTTTTTTTTGTGTTTGTTTATTGTTGCATAGGCTTGCTTCAAACCACAATTCTCCAGATTGTAGTCTAATGACTCGTTAGAACTCCAGGCTCTGCTTTTTGTCAATGTACTCCCCAAAGGTGGTGTTATTTATATGTGAACAGGTCAAAATTCTCATCTCATGGTTGACTAGCATATAGCTCCATGAGGACACCCAACTGGACCCCCCCTTGTATGCCAAAACCCACTCAGTGATTGTACTTAGTAGATGCTCAGCAGATAATGGCTGAGGGAGAGAGTTGTCCTTTGCTTTTGGTTTTTGAGCAGCTGGTTCTGAAGATAAGAGATGGCGGTTAGAGCCTGCTTTTTTTCACTATCTGTAGCCTTAGATTCCAGGAACATGAGGAGTGTTACACTTTGGCTGAAACTGAACATTTTTTTCCTGATCGTTGTGCACAAATGTCATTTTTCCTTGAAGTGTCTATTTACACACAACTCATACTCCCTTGCTTAAAACTGCGCTTCAGTGTAATTCTCAAGTGCATATTTCCAGTGCTTCTGCTTGAGAAATTGACATTCTTCATAACTCATTTGTGTTTATCATTTACTTATTCTGTGTTTGAGCAGATAATCTCATGAGACATTTGCAACAGAATTTGTAGGGAGTGTTGAAGGCATTTATTTTGACATGCTTTTTAAACATAGTTACTGTTGCCTTGTGTTTTAATTGCCTCAAGAAATACAGATTCCCTGAAAGGCCTATAAAAGAAAAGAAGAAATAGAAAAGACAGTAATAAAAGAAATTAATAAAAAATGTTAAGTGTTTAAGAACGTGACTGTGAAGATTGAAATTCATAAGCATGTAACCCTGGGCAAATGATTAAATCTCTGGGCCTTTCATCTGTAAAATGAGCTTAGTTAAGAAAGCATATTTCTTCAGGTTCTAGAAAGGTTTTTAGAAAAGGTGAATGATATAATGTCTATAATGTCCATAGAAGATGCAGCAAATGCTCAATACTGGTTACTTTAGTAACTAAGGACTTTATAGTAATATGATAGGAGATAAAACCACAGTTCTCACAATTTCCTATAGGAATTATTTGAAGGTAAACTTGCCTCTGCATGGTAGTTGGCAGGGCTGGGCATCTACCTTGGGGCATGTTCTGTGGGTGTGCATAGTAGGTTTAAATGCTCCGTGCATAGAGAATGCCCATTGTTCTGTAGGCCGGGGGCTCACCAGTATCCTTCTGCAAATTCAGTCTGTACCTGGCTCCTACAGAGACTCTTCTATGGTTCTTTCAGCCCTGCAGGCCTCCGGACAGGCCTTTGTGAGCACCACGTTCTCTCCTCCGCTGACTTCCCCTCCCCATCAGAACCAAGGGAAACTTCTCTGACCTTTCTCATACCGCCTGGAACGAACAGGGGATGCTTTGCGCTCTACTTCTGGAGTTTCCCTTTGCACGTCTCCTCTGTCCCCTTTGTAATTGTCTGTATTCTGACACCTGCAAGGATCCAGACAAGTAGTATAGATGACCTAGACACAGGGTCACTGTCCCCTCCCCCACGGTTGTCATCTTTCTGTTTCTACCAGGAACAGCAGGGGTGGTCAGGGGACAGGCCAGCCTTATTCCCATCAGCTAATCTCGAAGTGCATCACTTCTTCCACAGCATTTTTGTTCCTCTTTTCTTTTTTTGGTTGGTCATGGGGCTTGAACTCTGGGCCTAGGCGCTGTCCTTGAACTCTTCAGCTCATGGTGAACATTCTGCCACCTGAGCCACAGCGCCACTTCCCGTTTTCTGGTAGTTAATTGGAGATAAGAGTCTCATGGACTTTCCTGCCCGGGCTGGCTTTGAACCGTGATCCTCAGATCTCGGCCTCCTGAGTAGCTAGAATTACAAGCATGAGCCACAAGTACCTGGCTTATTCTTCTTTTTCTACTTGATGCCCTTACTGACATGTGGGTGAGGTGATGGGCAAAAGCGATTTGTTAGCACACCCTTCATTCACATCTGCCTTCTCTCACAGCGCAGCAGTGCACTCAAGAGAGTTTGAGGTTCTAGTTTTGTTGGTCTTTTGGGCTGCTGGTAGAGCCCATTAGTAATAGCCTGCCATAAGTGAACATCCCAGAACAGCCTCACAGTGTGTGTGTGTGTGTGTGTGTGTGTGTGTGTGTGTGTGTGTGTGTGTGTGTGTGTGTGTGTGTGTGTGTGTGTGTGTGTGTGTATGCAAACTCTAGTATGTGGGACTTGAATTCAGGGCCTCATTCACTCACTTGGCTCTTGGATCATGGCTGGTACTCTACCACTTGAACCATACCTCCATCTCTTGTTTTTGCTGCCTAATGGAAAATGAGAGCTCTGAGATTCATCTGCCTGGGATGGCTTCAATCTCAGTATCCTGAATAGCTAGGATTATACTTAGGATTTAGCCACCAGTGCTTGGCTATTATTATTATTCTGCTGTTGCTGCTACTACTACTACTATTGTTATTACTATACAGATCTACTTGACATAAGGGATTCTCTTACTCCTTAAGGCAGTGGCTTCTAAGTCTCTGGATTTCACAGATAAAAAGGGATATTTGTTTTAACTGAGGATTGACAAAGTGCTGCCTCATCTTAACGTTACCTTCTTAAAGAACTATGTTGCTTCAATTACATATCCTCCTTTCTGCATTCCTTCCTTCTTGCTCCATGGAAGGATAAAATGAACCAAGAGAGCATGTTTTCAAGGTGAGTAAATTTAGCCATTAGAGCACTCAGCAGATGGCCCTGAATTTGATCCTTTAGCTGCAGTCCAGTGAAAATTTCTTCCAGCCCGCCAGTGCTTCTAAGTCACTGTGGGCTCTGAGTATGTCTCCAGTGTAGGCTTCTCCAACGCAGAGGGTAGCTCAGGCCAAAGGAAACACCGAAACTCCACCTATGTGCCAGAGGAGCGTTGAATTTGCCTGAATTTCTGGAAAATTGCCTCCATCCCCTACTGTGCTGGGTTGGGGTAAACAAAACATGGCCTGAGAGAGCTTTTGCAGGAGAAGTTACAAAAAATGCCACAAAACCTCGTGATCTCATCTTGGATCTCCTAAGGATTCCCCATCAAGCTGCAATTAGGCAGAGAAGATTCTGCCTTGGGGTGTGATTTTAATTACTCATCGTGTTATGACTTGACTTTCCACTGCTGCGTTCCTTGCCTTCCTTCCATCACCGTGTCTGAGTTTGACAGCTTCTCCAGAGTCACTTTGCTGTAGGCTAGGAGTGAGACGCTCAGTTGAAGGAGAGCGCGAGGTGAACACTTCTGATTGCTGTGCATGCGCCCCCACGAAGTGGCACAGACTGATCTCTCCCTAACCTCCCCGCCCCCCAGCCTCCGTTTTATGACCCCGTGGAGCCAGTAGACTTTGAAGGACTTCTGATGACACACCTGAACAGCCTGGAGGTGGAGCTGGTCCAGGAGCTGGGAGACTTCACCGATGACGACTTGGATGTTGCATTCACGCCCAAGGATTGTCGGACCTTGCAGCCCTCTCTGCCCGAGGAAGGGTAAATCATTTCCTTACATTACTGATGCAATTGTGATGACTGTGGCTGTTATTGGGAAGGGGAAGGTGGGTGCCCCCATGCTAAACATCTTTTAAAAAGAAACCCTAAAATGACTCGATCCATTTTGATAATCCAAGACAATGCATAGTATTGCTACCTGCATCTGGGCAGCATTTTTGTTTGGATTCTGTGATGCTGAGGATTGAGCCAAATTGAGTGCTTTGGAAAACGTTGCAGGGACTAAGCCAGGTCAGGAGATGCAGTGGGTAAAGAGGTAACCGCTATTTTTTTATTTGCTTAAGCCAGTCCTGGGGCTTGAACTCAGGACCTAGGCACTATCCCTGAACTTTCTTGCTCAAGGCTAGTGCTCTACACTTGAGCCACAGCTCCACTCTGTCTTTCTGGTAGTTAATTAGAGATTAACAGCCTCACGGACTTCTCTGCCAAGACTGGCTTTGAACCACAGTCCTCAGATCTAAGCTTCCTGAGTGGCTAGGATTACAAGCATGAGCCACTAGCCCCCAGAGGGAACACATTCTTTTAAGGCAGAAGAGACTAAACATGCTGCCGCCAGACTGCCCAGGTGCCAATCAGTGACTTTGGGTGAGTCACATAACCTCAGGAAGCCTCATGGTGAAAAACGCTGCTCTGTTTATATGAAAACAAGAGTTTTCATAATAATCACTGAAGCATCTCCATTCACAAGCATTCCCATACAGGAGACAGGATCAAGCTAGAAACAAACTCTTAAATATTTCCTGAGCACCTACTATATGCTGGACACTGAGATAAAAAGATAAGAAAGGAAGATCTCTGATCTTGCAGTAAGTTTTGTCCGGGAGCAATGCAGAAGGGAAGCCCATCGATCATAAAAAAAACAAACCCAAAGCAAAAACAGAAACAACCACAGCCTCTACCCTCATTACCCAGATATGCCAGGCTGTAGTTTGGATTTGCTCATAGGTTTAAGGATGATGGTGATCTTAGTCCCTTAGCCTTCTTGCTCAGTCAGTTCTTAGCCTCACAGGGGAGCTAGCCCTTGGTACAAATCTCATGTTGCAGGTGTACTTGTTTCCTAGAAAACAAGTCATTGTCGCCCTTAAGAACTTTCCCTTCCCTGTCATTGGTCCATTATGTGACGGTAATGTAGGGAACACACAAAACTTACACCTTTGGTAGAGAGCCATTTCATTTTATTTCTTTGTGTACAATATGGCCAGAATCTTAACGGGGGGGGGGGGGGGAGGAGAGGGAGAGACAAAAATCTCTTCCAAATAGTTACCATAAATTTAGAGAAAAGGGTTTGTTTTTAAAAATTTGATGAAGAGGCAAATTCCACCCCCCCCCTCCACAAAGATTGTTTTTTGGGGAGTATGATTATGTCTTGGTGCTAACATGTAGAGCTAGCAGCTCATCAACTGTCTGATGACTTTCTTGCCAAAGCTTTCTGTATGAGCAAAGTGGTGAGGGGGGGAGGTGAGGGGAAGGCAGCCTGGTCACCATGACTACGAGTACTCACAGGAACACCTGGGCCTCTTGCTGAGCTAAGGGAGTGTTATAAGCCTGGGCCCTGTTGCTGAGGCCCAACCCTACCACTTGCTGTAGGAATTGGAGCATAATTCCCCTCATGCTATTCTTCCAGGGTTGATGAGGAATTAACTGAATGAACACATGGAAAGTAGCTATGTATATAGTAAATGTACATATACTTCTTATTGCATGCCAGATGCTTATCCAATCACAAAGGAATTTAGTCTCCATTACAAGTGTCTAAATGAGACATTCATGTTACTACTACCACTGAGGCACAGAAAGGTTGAATGACTGACCTAATATCACAGAGCTAGTAAAGGATAAATCTGGGACTTGGACGGTCAGGGATGAGAGATCAGGTGCCTGACCTTCACAGTATTTGAGTTCATACTGAAAGCAGGTCCATAGTTGGGTTCTGTTCTTATTGTCTGTGTTAGCTTTCCTTTACTGTAACAAAACCTGAGAAGAATATCTTCTGGGTGCTGGTGGCTCATGCCTGTAATCCTAGCCACTCAGGAGGCTGAATGGATTGAGGTTTGAAGCCAACTCTAGACTTCTATCTCCCAATAACCACCAACATGTCAGAAGTCGAGCTATGATTCAAGTGGTAGAGTACCAACCTTGAATGAAAAAAAAAAAGCTAAGGAATAGCACTCAGGCCCAGAGTTTAAGCCCTAGTAATAGCACAGATGGGGGGGAGGGGAGTGGAGAGAGAAAGAAGAAAGGAAGGAAGGAAGGAAGGAAGGAAGGAAGGAAGGAAGGAAGGAAGGAAGGAAGGAAGGAAGGAAGGAAGGAAGGAAGATTGAATCAGCCACAATGGTTCACACCAGCAATCTTTAGCAATTCAGGAGGTTGAGATTGGGAAGATCATAACTCCAGGCCTACCTAAGTCTCACAAACTTTTTGTGAGACCTTCCCCCATCTCCACCAAGATTTGAAAAGCTGGACATAGTGATATGCACTATTATTATCCCAGCTATGTAAGAAGTATAAGTAGGAAGATTGAGTCCCTGGCCAGCCAGGGCATACATGTGAGACCCTATTTAGGAAAAAAATAAAAAGGGCTGGAGGTATTGCTCAAATGGTAGAGTACCTGCCTGCACAAGGCCCTAAGTTCAAACCCTAGTGCTGCCAGATAAAGAGAAAAGGTGTATTTGGGCTTGTTGTTCTGCAGATTTCAGTCTGTGACCAACTCACCCTGTTGCTTTGAGTCTATAGCAGCAGAGAAGACTCATTCACCTCATGGTCAGGTTGCAAAAGACACTGAAAGGAAGAGACCGTCCTCCTCCTCAAGGGCATGACCTTCCATCCTTCCTTCATCCTCCCATCCGTCCTTCAGTAACACCAAGCTGGAGAGTAAGACTTGATCACCTGAGGTGTTGGGGGACATTTCATATGCACACAGTAGCATCTCCTTTTCACAACTGGGAAAACTAAGACTGGTAGCATTACACCTCTTAATCTCTGAAGTATTAATATCCTTAAAACCACAGCAGAAAGCCTGGCTACTGCTGTTATTTCTGATGCTGAGATTGGAAACCCATGAAGAGTATGTATTTTTGTGTGCTTGTGCCAGTTCTGGGTCTTGAACGCTGGGCCTGGGTGCTGGCTGTCCCTGAGCTGCTTTTGTTCAAGGCTAGTGTTCTACCATAGGAGCCAGAGCTCTACTTCTGGATTTTTTTTGGTAGTTTAGTGGAAATAAGAGTCTAACAGACTTGTTGTACCCCAGCTGGCTTCAAACTGAGATCCTCAGATCTTGGCTTCCTGAGTGAGTAGCTGGGATTATAGGTGTGAGCTACCAACACCTAGCTTTTATGGTGAACTTTTAAGTGAGTAGTAACAGCACTCCTGAGAATTAGTGACCAGTAACCAGAGCCAAGTCTTCAGTCCATCAGTCATTCAATTAGCCCAAGACAGCTCTGCTTCTTGGTTTTCTAAAAGAATGTACATGTCCTAACAAAGTTATACTCGCACAAGACGTTACCTCTGCTAGACAGGAGTATTTGTACTTTTTCTTTGGGACTGGTATTTAATTACAGCTTGTTCTGCCCTGTCTTGGTGTCTTTCCTGCCTTCAGGTATTAGGTATCCTTTAACCATCCTCTATAATAAAGAAAACCCACAAAGCATAAAGTGCTAACATGTTTGTCTTGTCAAGAAGAAATACTTATCACCTCAGGAAAGAGCATCCTTACGATCTCCTTGACATAGATTTGAATCATCATGGGGCATGCCTTGTTGCCTTGGCCTGGTGCTAACGTGTTTTTGTCTCCTTTTCCATCTAATTAGGGTTGAATTGGATCCTCATGTCAGGGACTGTATTCAGACGTATATTCGGGAGTGGCTGATTGTGAACCGGAAGTAAGTTGCTTTCCCCCTCCACCTCTTTCTATGCAAATGTAATCTGTAGATCGCTGGACTTCTTGTGGGTTTTTTTCTTCCATGTTAATACAGTTTGGGGACCGTTTTAGGCTTATAGAAAAATGGAGTATAAGTGCTATTTCTGCTATTCCCTCCCCATCCCCCACCTCACAGCTGCTTCCTGTGTTCACATCTTGATGCCTTAAAGGTACATTTGTTGTGATGGGTGGGCCAATGCTGATTGAGTAGTATTATTTAAAGCCTGTCGTTTATGTCAGTGTTCTGTTTGTTTGTGGCAGTACGGGGGATGGAGGCCAGGGTGCTCATGTGCTAGGCATGTATTGAGCTGTAGCTGCAGGTTTCCTGTTCATTTTCTGAGCTTTTGTTTTGTTTTCTGCCAGTACTGGGGCTTGACCTCAGTCTGGGTGCTGTCCCTTAGATTTTTCTACTCAAAGCTAGTGTTTCTCCCAGTTGAGCTGCACCTCCACTTCTGGCTTTTTGCTGGATAGTTGGAGATAATGGTCTCTTAGACTTTTCTGCCTAGGCTGCTCTCAAACGTGGATCCTCAGATCTCAAGATCTCAGTCTTTGGGTAGCTAGGATCATAAGCATGAATTACTAGTGCCTGCCTACCATATCTTATATATAATACAATGGTGGTTTTTAAAAAAAAATAGGAATTTTCTTGTTTTATTCTGTTTAATTCCTAGTGAAGGGGAGCAATGAATTGGAACTTGGTCTCAGATTCAAAGGTGTCATTAAAATTTGTGACCCAGAATTTATAGGTTAACCCTTCCTTTAAAAGAGCCTTTCTAAGCCAGGTGCCAGTGGCTCATGCCTGTAATCCTAGCTGCTCAGGAAGCTGAGATCTAAGGATCACAGTTCAAAGCCAGCCCTAGGCAGGACAGTCCATGAGATTCTTATTTCCAATGATCTACCAAAAAAAGCCAGAAGTGGAGCTGTGGCTCAAGTGGTAGAGCACCAGCCTTGAGTAAAAAAAGCTCAGGAATAGTGGCCAGGCCCTGAGTTCAAGTCCCAGAACGTTTCTTTCCTGAGTTTGTGATAATCTTTTTGTACATTGTAACAGCACATCTGAACACTGAAATTTTCAACTTGGTATACAAGTATGTGGATGGGTGTGTGTGCATGTGTGTGCATGCTGGTGTGTACATACATGTATGTGCATGTGCACATGTGTGCTGAGAAGTAGAAGAGGAGCGGTCTGATAATTAGGGCCTACACACTAGAGACACATCAGAGAATCTTTGACAAGGCTTAGTGTCTCAGAGTTCAGAAGCCTCATCTCTCCTCTTCACAACAAAGTTACTGATCTCTGGGATAAATAAATGATGAGACTTTGGAAATTGGGTTTTGTCCAGCTCCTGTCCGTGAATTTGTGCTGATTTTTTTGGACTGATGTCAGTATGTGTAGTGTCTTCATTAGTTGGGAGGAGAGACAAAGCATCACTTAGAAAAGTTAGTAAGAGAAAGTTGGATGCCGATTTATCTTTTGTCCTAATACAATTAGAAGACAGGCTCACCAGGCATTCATGTAAGCTCATGCTTTACTGGTAATAGGTAAAAGATTTCAGAACAAGCTGTTCTTAAGCTTTTAAATGTCATACTTAGATGTCCTTGCTGGATATTAATGTTCCAAAAACATCTGAGAAGGAACGGTAAATGGAAAGGTCCATTTTACTAAATTTGGTTTTCAGATTTATTTTCTATTTTGAGATGATATTTTGCATTGCTCAGGGCAATGCTCTATCCTTGGAATATTAAAGAAGAAAAATGACTCTTTTTTTTTAGAATACTCCGCTGAAGAAATTCTAGAAATGATGGGGACATAAAACCAAAATAATTTAATTTTAACAGTATTTACGGAACCACCTTGCATGGTTCCATTTACATGACATTCTGGAAAAGATAAAGTTATAGGAACAGAAAACAGGTCAGTGGTTTCCAGTGGTTCTGGTTTGGAGAAATTAGTTTGCTGCAGAAGAACTTGGAAGATTTTTGAGGGCTTCTAGAACCATGCTATGCCTTGATTATAGTGTTAAAGTGGCAGTTACATAGCCATGTGTATTTGTCAAAATCACAGAACCGTATTCCAAAAAGGATGTGTTATAATTACACTTTAAAAGCAGCAGATAGAAATCTAGGCTAGTGCCTGGCACAAAGAAATAACTCATTAAACTGAGGTTTAATATAATGTTATGGGATTTAAATTCTAGCTCCACTACTCACTAGCTATATGACCCAAAGTGAACTTACTTATTTCTTTGTACGTTAATTTCCTCATTAGGGACATAGGAATTAAAATAGCTTCCTGATTAACTGACTAGATGTATATGCCAGTCCTACAAACAACAACACTAATAATACCTACATTAAACTTTTGTTGTATATAATAAATAAGTTGATATATGTAAGGAAGATTTCTTGGTATACTGTAATAATTCAATAACTACTGGCTGTTAATGACATTATTAAAGAGTGGTACATAATTTGACTCACTTCTTCTTGCTCATCTGACAAATAATTTTAGTTAGTCAAAGTGATAAAATATTATATGCAAAGGAAAGCATACAAAGAAGACAACTCAAGGTTGTCCAAAGTTCTTTTTGTAATTTGATAATTTAGGGTAGATTTTCCTCTGTATATTCATGGAATAAAGATAAGATTTGGGACATCATAAGGTTTGTACTTCAGGGTTTATGTAGTTAAAATCCAATTTAACCAAAATATTCCTTTCAAGGGAAATAAATATATAGTAGCATATAGTAACAATTCTCTAAATAGTTCAACATTGACTATTCATGATAGTTATTAAACATCAGAAAAGTCATGTACATTAGCATGTCAAGTGACTAAAACAAGAACTCTGTCCCATATCCTTGAATACACATTGGCCATAGAGGTGACTGGCTAACTCCAGATGCCTATATTTCCTGTGCTTACTGAAGCCACTTTGCCTTCTAAATCGTGTCATTTGAAACCACACATTCAGGGATTGATTTAGGTAGCTCTTTTAGCTCTCAATTATCTCCTGGCTGATATTACCTTTCTCCATAACACCTGGAGAGAGGTTTTTATGGCCTCCCTCTCTGTGGTAATGGTTTTGAATCCCACTTTGGAGTGGAGGAGTGGAGGAATGGCCACTTGGTCTCCCTCCCACTTTCATTGTTCCATAGGACATTTGCCATTCAAGTTCAGTCATTGAGATCTTTAAACCAGACAAGTAGTGCCCGCCCAGGAAGGATAGAAGAAAGTTGTATGATTTTTTTTTTAAGTTTATAGGAAAGGATTTAAATTACATAGAAATATAAAAGGCATGATTGCCTTTTGGGGAAAAATATTTCCTTATTTGAAATGCTTGTCTGTTACTTAGTCTAAAAGATTCCTTGAACAGATAACCATTCTAATCTTTCAGGTCTCTGGCATCAAGTTTGGGGGCTTTCCTCGAAAAAGAATAATTTTTCAGGAGCCAGGCGCCGGTGGCTCATGCCTGTAATCCTAACTACTCAGGAGGCTGAGATCTGAGGATCACAGTGTGAAGCCAATGTAGGGAGGAAAGTGCATGAGACTCTTACCTCCAATTAACCACCAGACAAGTGGAAGTGGTCCTGTGGTTCAAGGGGTAGTTTGCTAGCAAGCAGGCCCTAAAAGTTCAAGCCCCACAACTGACAGAACAAAGTTTTTGATTCTCCTTGTTTTAGAAAATGACTAGCACAATACCATCTTGTCTTGTTTATCTCACCCAATTTCCATGTATCTTGATGATTTTGTGTGGATTAATGTTTCCTCGCCTCCTTTGAGTGATATTAAGTATTTTAAAGGTTATTTTCTCTAAATGGAATCAAGGGGTGATTAACTCCGGAATGTTGTTGATGTACTTAGTGGTAAGTCAAATTCTTAAGTAATTAAACTTGTTTACATGCTATTTATTATTACGGGGGTTATTTGCATTGTCAGTGAAATATTTCATGAGTGTTATGGGCAGCATCATAAAAGCCTTCAGACTGTCTTTCACTCTGGGTGATAAAGGCTATTCTAAAGGAAGGTCGAGCTCAAGGAGAGCAGGGATATCAAGGAATGGGGTAGCATCTGTTTTATTACTCCATATTTTACTCCCAGTGAACTGGTAAACAATTAAACTTCAAACACATCAGTGCATATAATTCAGTTACTCCCAAAACACCATAAAAATGTCTCCCTGATCAATAATTGCTTAGTATGACATGCATTTGTTGTGCTGCCTGTCGAAGTTGCTTAGCGATTTGCTTTCTTAAAGTATGGAAAGCAAGCCAGGCTCATCAGCATACATGGTAACAAAGAACAAGCCAACTGTAGACATCGCTGCCTTGCTCTACCCTGCTGTGTGTTCTCACAAGATTCTTCTCCACCAAGGCTCTAGTCAAAGGCGAAGGCTTTCACCAAGCCATTCCTGACCTGTTCTGTGCATTTCTAAAACATGTTGTATGCATTTCTCTCAGACACTTTCTTCAAAGTGTCTGTTGAATTGTTTTGTCTTGTTTTGTTTTTGGCTGATCCAAGGGCTTGAACTCAAGGCCTGGGCATTGTCCCTGAGAGCTTCTTTTATTCAAAGCAAGTGCTCTACCACTTGAGCCACAGCACCATTTCTGACTTTTTCTGAGTAGTTTACTGGAGATAAAGGGAGTCTCTCCTGCCTGGCCTGGTTTTGAATTGCAATCCTCAGAGCTCAGACTCCTGAGTAGCAAGGATTACAGGCATGAGCCACTGGTGTCCAGTGTGTCTGTTGAATTCTAATGCCCTCTGTAAATTGTTATCTCTTCTGTTATATCTAAGATCATTAGGCTATGTTTGTACTTGGAAACAGAAACTCTTTCACAGCCAGTGGCATCCTCTTGGTACCTTCTCAGGAGATCATTTTGTGAGCATTTGCTGAATAGAAGAATGGATGAAACTTTACTAAGCAAATATCCATATTGTGTCCCGTGCTATGCATGTGGTAGCAGGCTTAGAAAGGGAACCTCATAAAGACTTCCCAGATGTAGAATGGAGCAGGTGTGTTTTGGGAGGTGGGGGTGGGGGGGAAGGCGAGAAGAGAATTATTGAAAGTAGAATCCTAAAATGAACACTTTTCAGAGCTTTCCCTCTGTTCCTGGTAACTGAATATATGTCCTGAGTACATAAAAATGACATAGCTCTGCAAAAAAATATACATGCTTGGAAACATTAAATTCAACGTATTTGTGAAATAAGATGATCTAGGGTATAGTGCCTCCATTGGGATTAGTAATTGCTGACATTTATGGGACTGGTGTACAAGAGTCTTCAGGGAAATTTCCTGGGTACCATGTGAGTTTTAAGGGTAGTCCTTTACAGAAAGCCTGGGTAGGAATCTATCAAGGATAAGATCTCAAATTATTTCTATGCTTGGCCTGAGCCACAGATGTTCTGGAGAGTAAGCACCTAACATTGTCTTGCTGTCGTGAAGCAAGCTGGGAGGAGTATAGTATACCCTCATCCTGGCCAAGAATTGGTCCATACCGCCTAGCCAAAGTAGGAGGTTGGGTGTCCAGGAAGTAGTATAAATTACTCATGTATCTCTGAATCTGAAAGCAATAGGTCAGCAAAGGGGGCCTCAATGAAAAACTAATAGCCTTCACCATGGGTCATGGGCTTGAACTCACGACCTAGGTGCTGTCCCTGAGCTCTTTTACTCAAGGCTAGCCCTCTACCACTGTGAGCCCCAGGCCCACAGGTAGTTAATTGGAGATACAAGTCTCATGGACTTTCCTTCTCCAGGCTGACTTTGAACCATGATCCTCAGATCTCAGCCTCTTCAGTAGCTAGGAATACAGGCATGAGCCACCGGTGCCCAGCTATTTTCCTATTTTTAAACTATCACAGAGTTAGAGATTTGAGGTCATTCAGACAATTTTGGCTTGTGCAAAAACTCCCTAGCCTCCACCATCTGAAATTCCTACAAACAAGGGCATGATCATTTTCCCAACCACCATGTTCTGAAAATTAATATTAATATCTTATTACCATATAGTCCTTAGAGTCCATTCTACTTTGACAAATTTCCTAAGAATATCATTTATTTATTTATTTATTTATTCATTTATATTTTGTGTGGTCCTAATTCTTTTTTTTTTTCCGCTTATGTGGTGCTGAGGAATCGAACCCATGGCCTCATGCATGCAAGGCAAGTGCTCTACCACTGAACCACCTTCCCAGCCCATGATCCTAATTCTTGAAGTCAGGGGTTGGGTGCTATTCCTGAGCTAATTTGCCCAAGGCAGTGCCTTGAGGTACTTGGGCCATAGTTCCACTTCTGGCTTTTTGGTGGTTAATTTAAGATCAGAGTTTCATGATCTTTCCTGCCTGGGTTGGGTTAGAACCATGATCCTCAGATCTTAGTCTCCTGTGGTAGACTCAAGTGGTAGAGCACTTGCCTTGAGCTGAAGAGCTTAGGGACAGCCCAGGCCCAGAGTTCAAGCCCACTACCACCAACCACAACAATAAAAATCCATTGCATCTATATGTCTCATATCTTTAGTCTTATTCATGCTGGAATAGTTGTTTGCCATGTATTTTCTTTCACGACCTTGAAGTTATAGACCAGTCATAGAGGATCCTTCTTTTAGGTTTAATTATTATAAGTAGCCCATTTCTTGTCCAACTTTAACTGTTGTTTTTTATTTTTCTGAATCAGTGAGTTACATATAAGATGCTTGTCTCTTTTATCCTATTTGACATCAACTTCCCACTATGTACTTCTCAGCCTCCCTATCTAACATATTGGTGGCTACCTTGTTCTCTTGATTGCATCTTATGATTTTACCACCAGGCTGTCCAGAAAGGAGAAGGAAGGAAAGGGAGAGAGGCCATGGGGGAAAGGAAAGGAAAAAGAAACAGAAGGGGAATGTACATTATGTTCTAATCCTCACAACAGACTTTGAAAATAGACACCAGATTCTCTTTTGTTTTCTACCTGAAGAAACTATGCCCCAGAGAGAATAGACCATTGTCCAGGTCCTGTCTTTTTAGCTAGTCTGTATTGCATCTGAACAGATTCTTTCTGCTGTACCATTGGACCTCTGAAGAGAATGCTCACAAGCTGTGCTTTCTCATTGGGTTATCCCTAGATGATTGAGAATAGGCTGCCACACACAAGTTTCTTTTTTTGTGGTTGTTGTAAGTTGGGGGAGGGGCAGCATTGAACTCAGAGCTCCATGCTTGTTAGACAGGCACTCTACCACTTGAGCCAAGATTCCTTGTGGCTCTGGTTCTTTTTGAGATAGAATCTCACTTTTGCCTAGACTGGTCTGAACTGTAATCCTCCTGTTTTTATGATGCTTGAAGTAGTTGGTGGGATCACAGGCACGTACCAATACATCTAGATTTTTCTGTTGAGCTGAGGGTTTTGTGATTATTTTTATTATTTGTTTGTTTGTTTGTTTGTTTATTGCCAGTGCTGTGATCCTCTCAAAGTAACTAGGATAACAAGTGATGAAAATTCTTTAGCCCAGCCCTCCTTGAACTTTATTTCTGTGGTCCAGGGAGGTTTCCTTGTAAAGAAGCCTACCATCATGAGTGTTTCAAGTCCGTACCCTTTGGCATGGACATGACCTAAAAATAAAAAGGCAAAGAAACAGTGGGAAATTCAAGTTTTATTTTTAGATGTATTTGGACATTAAGATGTCTTTGACATCTTAATGCTAGTTTTGGGGGTTTTTTTTTGGGTCCGGTCGTGGGGCCTGAACTCTGGGCCTGGGCGCTGTCCCTCAGCTCTTCAGCTCAAGGCTAGGGCTCTACCGCTTTGAGCCACAGCGTCACTTCCGACTTTTTTCTTTTTGCTTATGTGGTGCTGAGGAATCAAACCCAGGGCCTCATGCATGCAAGGCAAGCACTCTACCACTGAGCCATCTTCCCAGCCCAATGCTAGTTTTTTATTGAGCCATTTTTCCACTTAAGATTAGATTTCTCAGAAAAAGTAATTAATAAGTTTGGTGCCAGTACTAGCTACTGAAGTGGCTGAGATCTGAGGATCACAGTTCAAAGCCAACTGGAGCAGTAAAGTCTATGAGATTCTTATCTCCAGTTGACCACCAGAAAACCAGAAGTGGAGCTGTGGCTCAAATGGTAGAGCACTAGCCTTAAGGAAATAGCTCAGGGACAGCACCCAGGCCCTGAGTTCAAGCCCCAGAACTGGCATTAAATAAATAAATAGATAGATAGATAGATAACTCAATATCCAGTATGTTGTCACTTGGGATAAGGTAATTCTAAGAATAAAATTTCTTATTAGCCTATGTTTTCCATTTTTCTGAGCTAGATTATTTCCTTACCACCCTCTTCCTCCCAAGATACTAGATCACACGCAGAGTTTTTCATTTGAGCCCTTGGGGTCAGCCCAGAAACAGCAGTTTCCTCATTAACAAAGGACACACACACACGCACGCACGCACGCACGCACGCACGCACACACACACACACCCTCCCCCCCCCCCCCCCCCCCCCCGCAAACTTACGTGAGTGAGACACTAGCAGATTTATGAAATCCCCAGTTAGGCTTTCTCTCAAAGAACTCTATCAGGAGAAAATAAATTTTATAAAATAAATACTTCTCACATGTTCATCTACTTCTTTTTCTTTTTTTTAGCACTGCTCCCATTCACATATTTAGAGCAATGGAACATGATTTACCTAATTTGCTGTTACTTCCAGGGAATTGTTTGAAAGACTCTCCAAAGTCACTTTTTCCATGTACATTTTTGAAACGTACTGAATTAAATTTTAATCTCTGTTTTATGTTACTGGGGTTTAGGAATTCTGAGCCAGAAATTATTTGGGAAATTTTCCTAGGTGTTTTTTTTTCATAGATGTTCAGTCTTATTTCTTCATTCAGAGAATATAAAATTGGTTCACTTTTTTTTTCCACTTGCTAAAGTTTTATCCTTATCAATACAAGATGAGGCAGTCCAAGTGGGAGGCGTGGGGGTGGGGACAAGGAAGATGACCACTTGCAGGAATCCTGACTTGGCATACTCCCCCAAACCCATCGGGCCTCTCTCCTGGACTGTTTCTTGCCTCCTTTGGTTCAGAACTAATTGCTTGTCTTCCGAGACCAGTCAAATCCAAGGAGAGAGTCCCTTCTCCCAGCTGAAGTCTCGAGGACAGCATCTTCTTCCTGTAACTAATAAATACAGTGAATTAAACTTATATTAACTGCCGGCTGGTTACTCTCTCCCCTCCTTTCTTCTCCTGAAGAATTACGAACGCTGCCTTTGGATCACTGCTAATCGTTCTCCTCCATTTCCCGCTTTATCTGTCTGCCATTTGATCTGCTTAATAAATTCTAACCTGTGCACATTCATTTACTGAGTGGCTCGATGGTTGATCTAATAGTGCAGAAACCACACAAATTGGGGTGTGTGTGTGTGTGTGTGTGTGTGTGTGTGTGTGTGTGTGTGTGTGTGTGTGTGTGTGTGTGTGTGTGTGTGTGTGTGTGTGTGTGTGTGTGTGTGTGTGTGTGTGTGTGTGTGTGTGTGTGTGTGTGTGTGTGTGTGTGTGTGTGTGTGTGTGTGTGTGTGTGTGTGTGTGTGTGTGTGTGTGTGTGTGTGTGTGTGTGTGTGTGTGCTTGGTAGCATGTTTCCCAAAATTAGATTTTAAAAAGTGAGGAATACACAGGAGTGGTTTCTTTAATGATGACCACTTGTATGTGTTGTCTTTGTTACGGTGGCCTCTTTATCATAGTGGCAATGGTTCTATTTTCAATCTTTCACAAAGCTATGCATTACTAAAAATCCAATTTTAATGAAGTTCACCAAGTGCAGGTTCTGAATGCTAAGAAGGAATCACAACAAACAAATCATTTCTTTTTCTTAACCTTGTTCTGTCTTTTGATTATTTTTGTTCAGTATGGAGAACGCTGATGTGAAAAGGACATGGTTTTCCCTATTTTTATCTTGAAACGGTCTCTGTTTGCTGCGTGTACACATTGCTGGATTCATTCAAGCCTCTTACAGTGGGGTCATAGTTTGGCTTTCAGCTCCTAGCCAAGCGCCAGCTGAAGTGACTGCACCTCTGCCAGGGGCTGTGGCATTTTCCCAGGCCATTCCTGCCTTTAATAATGAGCCAGCCAGGGGGCAAGTTTGTATCTCATTACAACAGAGCCTTGTATTAAGGCCGGGTGCATAATTAGATGTGAGAAACTCCAATTGGTCCTCTCTTTGAAAGCCCTTTCCGCTCTCTGCACTTAGGTCTCTACTTTTATTTGTAATCTAATGGTTTTGCCTCTTTCTCTTTCCCCCTTCTTTTTCTCTCTACAATAATAATAAAAAAAAGAAACCAAGGAAATTCAGAGATTCGTGGCTTTCAAAAGAGTGGATCTCGAAAAGATTTTCATAAGACGCTTCAGAAACAGACGTTTGAGTCAGAAACCTTGGAGAGCAGTGAACCGGCTGATCAGGTATTTCCTATCAACAAATGTGGTTGCCAGGTTACTAGCTGCTCTTCCCAGTGCAAGCTGTCAATTAAAAAAAAAAATACTAGAATAAAAGACTCACAATATCCAAGTTGGAGGCCCTCTACCATCTGAGTCAATGATACATATATATATTTTAAATATAGAATGGCATTCAAATGAAATGGTATTCAAATGAAAATCCAGATCAAAGTAGAGGGGTTCTACCTGGGGAACCCCTCCTAAAACACTTGGAACCATCCCTCACACAATTCCTGTAGACTCCTGGCACCCCTAAAGCAGACTGCTGTGTGACTGAAAGCTTCTCACTGGAGTCAGAGTACCTGGGATTCCCTTATTCATTTCCCACATACCCTGTGTCCTCAGGCAGGATTATTGAACTATCCTCTGGTCTTCAGCCTCCTGGCTCCCATTTCCTCCCCTGGAAAACCAGGATAACATTACTAACTCATGAGGTTATTGGAATATTGAGTTCACATGTGGAAAGATTGAGAACAATGCTAAATGAGAATTCATGCCCGGTAAATGGTGGCTACTGTTGTTACCATGATTATACTATTATAAAGTGATTATTATTTTTTTAAATCAATGCTATATACACCCATGTTCACAGCAGCATTACTTATAGCACCCAGAAAGTAGACCAGAGACCCAGTTGGCTATGATTGGATTAACGGATGAACACGAAAACCCAGTTAGCAGGAGCTCAAGGCAGAATGGGATTATTGTGTGATGGATGAAGGGTTTCAGTTTTACAAGACAAAAAGAATTGTGGGAGATGGATAATCGAGATGGTTTCACAACAATGTGATATATTAACCCTACTGAAAAGCAGCTAAGAATAAACTTTGTTAGGCACGTAGTACCACAATTAATTTTTTTTTTTACACATCAGTATTTTAGTTCATTTTTTAGATGAGATTAAACAGAGAAGAAATCTATCCAAATTGGCATAACTTCTTCTAAACTACTAGAATTTTCAACTTTCGCGGGTCTTCCTAACACAGGCACCTCGCCCTACTGATCTGATTAGAGATCTTAAAATAATACCTGTTGTTCAAATAACGTGGTCTCTAAAGCCAGGCCAACTACCTCAGATGAGCCTCACAGAGGAACCAGCCATCCATTCTGATGCTGAATGAGTGTAAGGTTCCCTGGGAGAGACACTGGCTTTTTTCAGTGGCAATTTCTTTTGTAACTAAATTCAATTTTCACCTTATAGGATGGACAAGTAAATTGTGCCTTGTGTTAGTCAAGCAGAGCCATGATAGATATTTCAGCAGAAGGAATTCAACATTGGAAATGGATGCAGTGGGGTTTGGAGGACAGAGAGAACTGAAATGAAGGAGGTTTTTTTTAAACCAAAGTCATCACTGCAAGAAACAGCAATACCTGTGTGTGGCTGGGACCCGAGGCAGTGGCTCTCCCATTTGAGTTTCATCAGGATCCTCTGGAAGGCTGTTCAAACACAGGCTACTCAACTGAGTTTCTGAATGGGAGATTTAGAAGGGCAATGCTGATTTGCATATCTCATTAGCATTTCCCACATGACACTGAAGCTGATGGCCATTTGAGGATTGTGGGTCTAGGGAAAAGCTAGACACTCCGAAGAGGAGCCTACAGGTCAAGAACTTAAATCTCTGAGCAGAGGACACACTTCTCATGAAGTGTGGACTCAGAGCTCCTAGGACAAGGGAATACCCAGCTATGAGCACCAAGCCTCTACTCCCTACTCCAGCCCACCAGTTCACCCCACAAGTAACTTCCTGCTTTGAGGTGGGAAAGAGACTTTAGCAGATTTTAGGACAAAGGCCAGCCAGGAAATTAAGACATCTCATCAAATCTCTGGTTTGTCCTGAAAGCTCCTTAAGGCCTGAGATTCTGTAGCCCCCAAGTTGAGACATCTTGGAATCTAGCATCCAGACCCCCTCTCTCTTTCTCACAAAGTCTCCTTGTCTTGTCCTGCAGAGAGACCCCTGCCGCCTAAAAGCGCTGTGCGATGTATCTGGGAAAGGTCCCCTCACTGCCTGCGGCTTCGACCTCCGCAGCCTGCAGCCAGACCAGCGCCTTGAAAACCTGCTGCAGGTGGTGAGCGCCGAGGACTTCGAGAAGCAGAACGAGGAAGCCCGAAGGACCAATCGGCAGGCAGAGCTCTTCGCCCTGTATCCACCCGTGGATGAGGTAGGTACAGATGAAGACATTGTAGAGCAGCATCTGATGTCAGGTGCTTCATTATGCAATTTCTGGGGTTTGTTTCATTCAGTTTATGTCACAGGAGAACCAGTTACTGGTAATCATGCAGCTGAAATTCTCTAAGACGACAATTGTCTAGGATTTTTCATGGCTGTTCACCAAACACATTCGCTGAGATTAGCTTATTTAATCTGCCAAACATTTCACGCGGTAAAACTGTACAGAGAGTCAACATTTTCCCTACATTTCGCAACTAATGCATTGCTATTTGTAGTGTTTGAACTTCAGCCTTCTTTAGTTTTTATTCCTTAAGTTTATATTTGTTCATTTCTTGTACTGGTACTGGGGCTTGAACTCGGGGCTTTACACACTTGCTTTGCTTTTTCACTCAAGGATGGCACTCAAATACTTGAGCCATGCTTGTAGTTCCAACATTTTGCTGATAAATGAGAAGTAAGAGTCTTGAAGATTTTGCTACTCAGGCTGGCTTCGAACCATAATCCTCAGTAACTAGAATTATAGACTTGAGCTACCAGCACCATGCTTAAGATTTATTTTTTTTAATGGTACCAATGAATAGCTAAAGAGATTTATTTAGAAAATATTTCAGACTAAAATGGACACAGTAGTTCATGCCTGTAATCCTAGCACCTTGGGAGACCAAGATTGGAAGAACCACAGTTCTAGGCCAGCCCAGGGGTAAAACTTCACAAGACTCCATCTCAGTAGAAGAAGCTAAGTATGGTAGCATACACCTGTCATCCATACTATGGTAGAAATCATAAAAATAAAATTGTGCTCCTGGCAAAAAGTGAGATCCAGTCTCAAAATAACTAGTGTGAAAATGAGCTAGACGCATGCTCAGTGGTCAAGTCCCTGTCTAACAGTCATGAGACTTGAATTCAACCTCAGGATTACAGAAGAAAAATGAAAGAAAATATTCCAGGCCTCCAAAAATAATCAGATCATTACAACTATGCTTCCCAAAGGTAGAATTTAGTGGTCTTGTTTTCCAATGTTTACTTTTTGAAGTCCACCCAGAATGGTTAATGCCTATGAACCACTTGCTGGAGTATTTTGCATGGGATGAGAGAGGGATGCCCATCATTCAGGATTCACTCCTCCGTGTGTTTCTTATTTTGTTTTGTTTTATGTTTTTTGTTGTGGTTGTGATGCTCTCCCTGAGCTGCTTTTGTTCGAGGCTAGGGCTCTACTATCTGAGCTGCTGCTTCACTTCAGGCTGTTTTGTTGTAGTTTATAGGAGATAAGAGTCTCACAGACTTTTTCCGTCCTAAGCTGGCCTTGAACCATGATCCTCAGATCTCAGCCACCACCTGAGTAGCTAGGATTACAAGCTACCAGTGTCTAGCTTATTTTTTTTTTACGTTCTAAGCACTGTGGTTTTCTTCCATATTTATTCTATTTGAAGTTTTATCAGAAGCCTCAGATCCTCTTCTGGGAAGTGGAGGTGTGGCTCAAGTGGCAGAGCACTACCCTGAGGCTAGAGGCCAAGTAAGAACACAAGGCCCTGAATTCAAGCCTCAGTTCTGGCATACATACCCAGAAGCCTCTTCTGAATGAACCAGAATCCAACTAAAGACCTCATTTCTGTATGGAATCTACAAAAGTAAAATAAAATGCTTCATAGAAACAGAGGGCAGAAAGATGACTGCTTACCAAGAGGCAGTGGAGTTGGAGAAAGATGTTGACCAAAATAATTTCAGTTAGATTGAGGGACTAAGATTTAGTGCCAACGTCTCTGTGTGAAGACCACATTTAATGTACTGTGCTTTTAAATTGTTAAAAGAATAGATGTTAACATCTCCTCCCCTGCCCCTGTAACCAGCTTGCCCCTCCTCCTCCCCCGTAACCAGCTTGACTTCATATTCATACAATGTTCACACAAATCCAAACATCACATTATGCCCCCTAAGTATACACAACCGTTGTCAACAGGAAGTACATTGGATAGGAATAACATGAGCAATATTATCATGTCTACCTTTTGAATTGGAAAGTACTAATCAGAGAGATTAGATCATTTGTTCAAGATTCAACAAGTAAATCATTCAACAGTGAACACTCACACATGAATTTCGGCTTTTCTGTCTGCTTATTTATATACTTCCAGGGACTATGTAGTACATGATCACACTTATCTGAAATACAAAGAGGTATGATACTTGAAAAAAAATCACATCTTTGCAATTTCTTTCTTTTCATTTATCCATGCATAGGCTTCCAACTTGTTAGCAGATTTCTGAGGAAATATTAGAGCTGACTTGATCTTCCCTTCCTTCCCTGCCATTTAAACGATGAGGTGTTAATGCCATAAATGACTTTAGTTCAAGTGACATCAGAAAAGATGAAAGTTCAAGGTTGAAGAAAGGAAGACATTAGCTCATGCAAGTCTCCCTACTGCAATAAACAGGACGATGTCTAGTCTGAATTGATTGAAAGAATAACCCATGCATTGCTTTGGGAGGAACTTAGTTTTATTGTCTGTGAGACAATGCAGGGACTCTCACAAAGCTGAAAGTTTTAATGGGGCAGAAGTCCATTAATGGGCCTGCTTTCTGGGGTGGAGAAGAATGCTTTGTAATTATTAGTGTAGGGTGACTTGTAAATTGGCCTCTACCCAGATCTTGTCATCGTGGAAGCTGTTATCATAGAAATTGCAATTGTACTTGTAATTTGTACTTTTCCCCAAAGAAACTCCTCTGGTAAAGAGATGCAGCTCTATAAGCTCTGAAGGCGTTTTTTTTTTAAAATAACACCTGCATGAGTTTATTTTATATTACCGTTATTTTATTTCCCTGTAAGGAAAGTTAGAAGAGTTAAAGTACTAAATTATAAGTGAGTCTATAATAGGAGAGGAATGAAGCACTAGGCTTTTCCAGCTTCCTCCCCCGATTCTGCTAATTCTGTGAAAGGCATACGCTCCTCCTTAAGAAAGAGGCTGCCGTCCTACACATGGTCAGCAGAGTTTGCCAAGGATTGTTTTAGTGACATGTGACAGAATCCAGCTAAAAAGAAATTAGGCAGCCAGACATGGTGACCTATGCCTGTGATCCCAGTAATCAGGCAAGAGGATCACAAATTCAAACCTCCCTAAGCAGATAAATCTGAGCGATTCTCTTCTCTAATTAACCAACCAATGGAAGTGGAGGTGCAGCTCATGTGGTAGAGCATTAATTCTGAGCAAAACCACTACGCAAGAGCACAAGACCTTGAGTTCAAACCCTAGTACCAGCACCAAATATTAATAATAATAATAGTAATAATAATCCCCTCACCAAGACAGCAGTCATTCTCTGGTCATTGCCATTCTACTTTCTGATTGATTCTACTCAGCAAAGCAGATAACACAGTGACCCCCACTCAATGACCCACTTGTTTAATCCTCGGGTGGGCCTTACATCCTGGACATCCTTCCCAGCAGGAGTGAAGTCAGGAGCCTGTGTAAGAACACGGATCACAAGGTAGGCTGTGAAGGCACACCCCTGCCCGACCTTCTGAGAGGCAGGGCAGCCTGGCCTACATAACCAGGACAGTCGGTGACCTGCTCAGTGAATGATGAATACATGAGTAGATTTTTTAAAAATGAAGAGCCAAGAATGATGGCATGTGTCTGACTCCCAGAACTCGGGATAGAGGCTGGACAACCACAAGTTCAAGGCCGGCTTGGACCACATAAAGAAAACAAGGGCATAGAATACTTACTGGTTCATATAACAGAATCACAGCTGGAGAAATCTGGAGTTGGCTTCAAGATCCATTGTGTCAGTAGATGGAGGAGTATCGTCTCTCTCCTCCCTCTCTCACTTCATTCCTTCTCGTTTTCCTTTATACATATACATGTGGATATATCCATATATATACATAGATGTCTACATGTATACAGATATACAGGTATACACATATAGATATATACACATATAGGTGTATGTGTACATGTATATATGTGTGTATATGTGTACATATATGCATATGTACATATATTTGCTTAATTATTTTCCTAGATCCATGACAGTTTTCCAGGTCCTCCTCTGCTTCTTTAGGAATTAGCTTTTATTTCATGTGAGTGTGACACATCAATAAACACACGCACAGAAACTTAAGAAAGATGTTTAGCTGGACACTAAGCAGGTCAGCTGCTTAGGAAGCTGACCTCTAGCAAATGGTGTTTAAGCTCCAAAATAATCAGCAAAAAGCTGGACTGGAGTTATGGCTCTAGTGGTAGAGTGCTAGATAAGCAAGAAGAGCCCTCAGTACTGGTTTTAAAAAAAGGAAGAATGCATAATTTACATGTCATAGGTGAACCTTGTAGCGAAATGAGATGATCTATCTAGTGCCAATTAGAAGTTAAACTTTGGGAGTTAAATTTTAGAAGTAATTATGGCATCTTTTTTTTAACAATGATTCTCTTTTACAGAGATGGAGTGAAATACTTAACAGTAAGGTGCTATAATGCATGGTAACTTTACTGAATAGAGAGTCTAGATAGCAAATAAAATCAATGAAACCAGGTGTCTAGGAGTTAAAGTTGTTGCAGGTGAGAATAAATGGTGACTCAGTTGTGTTAGTTTCTACTTGTGCATCATGTTCAAATTTTTCCAAATAAAAAGCCTTTTTAAGTGAGACTTCAAGAGTTATTTAAGACCAAAAGTCTTAGTAAATTGAAGACCACAGATCATCTTGTTCTGATGATCCTAAAAGTTCTAGCTTACCTGGAGAGTCCTGCTCAGGATTGTATGGTAGTGTATGTCTATAATCCCAACAGCACCTCCTCTGAAAGGAACACAGGTCTTCCCCCAGCAAGACAGGCCCTGTGACTACGAGCCATGGAGGTGAGGGGAGGGAGGGTTGGGTTGCTGATTAATTTATCACTTTCACTAGTCTCGCAGGAAGATGACTTCCCTGCTATTTGTAAACAAGTTTAGCTACTTTGGAGACAAAAAAGGAGGATCAAATTTAGATGTCATCTTATGTGTGTGTGGGGTGGGGGGGGGGAGGGACCAGCTTCATAAGACTCCATCTTAACAAATGCCTGGGCATTGTGACACACTCTTGTCATCCCCGGAAGCATGTGCAGCACGAGGAGGAGGATTGCAGCTCAAGCTGCATCAAGTGAGACTCCATCTCAAAAACAGCCAATGGAAAAAGGGAATAGAGACATGGCTCAAGTGGTAGAGCATCTGCTGAGCAAACATAGAGCCCTGAGTTTAATCCTACTACCAATAATAGTAGTAGTAGTAATAGTAGTAATAATAGTAGTAATAGTAGTGGTAGTAATAGTAGCAGTAGTAGTAGTAAAAGGCTGCTGAGGAGTATTTGATGACAAGCTCTTGCCAGTTATTACTCAGAAAAAAGGGTCTATGACCCAGTTCTTTGGACCCTGTGTATGGCAGGCCACATTCCAAGGTGTAGGTAGCTTGCTGCAAGAGAGTAGATTGAAGGTTTTCAAGGATTTGCCCTGATTCTCTCTGCATATATAGTTATCATTAAAGTAGAGTGTTAGTGCAGATTTAAGTGTAAAGTTGAAGTAGGGACTTCCCTAGTCCTCTTAAAGTCTTTGTCTTTGGTAAAGGCAGGTATCACAGTTAACATATCATTCCTAAGCTTTTTAAACATAGCACTTTAGCTGGATGTGTCTGTAAATAAACTCTAAATTCAACTCTCAGGCTCTGTCATCTGTTTAAGGGATAAGAGGCTGCATTATAGGACTGATGGTAACTTAACTGCCTTAAGAAAACGATCCTAGCTGGGCACCCGTGGCTCACGCCTGTAATCCTAGCTACTCAGGAGGCTGAGATCTGAGGATTGTGGTTTGAAGCCAGCCTGGGCAAGAAAGTTTATGAGACTCTTACCTTCAATAAACGACTCAGGGGCTGGGAAGTTGGCTCAGTGGTAGAGCGCTTGCCTTGCATGCCTGAGGCCCTGGGTTCGATTCCTCAGCACCACATAAGAAAAAAGCTGGAAGTGGCGCTGTGGCTCAAGTGGTAGAGTGCTAGCCTTGAGCTGAAGAGCTGAGGGACAGCACCCAGGCCCAGAGTTCAGGCCCCACAACCAGACCCAAAAAAATAAATAAATAAATAAAAAAAATAAACAAACGACTCAGAAAAAAGGCTAAAAATGGCACTGTGGCTCAAGTGGTAGAGCTCTAACCTTAAGCAAAAGAGCTCAGGGACAGTGCCCAGGCCCAGAGTTTAAGCCCTGGGACCAGGGGGGAAAAAAAGGCAACTATCCTGACTCAGATGTGAAAACTATGTATAAACTAGTTAAAACCCCTGGCAGCAGATATGCTTTGAATGTGTATTTAGATCAAGCAAAGAGGAGAGGGGGGAGGAAGCCAACAATGGGCCCATGTGTGTGTCTCACATCCCCGTTTGCATTTCCTTCCTTCCTCTCTCAGTCTCTTTGTCTTAAAAGCTTGGGTTTCCGAAAGGACAAAACATTTGCTAGGAATGAAGGCTAGGGGGCTGGATGACAAACTCGCTTGTAAACATGTAATATGATGTCTGCCGTTAGACATAAAGCAAAGTCAGGCACCACCTCAGGAAGCTGAGATCTGACGAGCATGGCTTCAAAGCCACACAGGGCAGGAAAGCCCATGGGACTCTGCCCTCCCAATTAACCACCAGGAAGTAGAGCTGTGACTCAAGTAGTCATATTAGCCTTGAGCAAAAGGCTAAGGGACAGTGCCCAGGCCCTGAGTTCAAGACCCAGGACCATCACAAAAGAAGAAATAATAAATAAGAAAAAAAAAAAAAAACCAAGGCAAAATCATGTTGACTTAGCTGAGGAGGGCTTGCTCCCTCTGGAAATCTTCATGGAAAGCCACTAAATGATTTCTTTCCATTGTGATTCACGGCAGGAGGATGCTGTGGAAATCCGTCCAGTACCAGAATGTCCAAAGGAACATCTAGGCAACCGAATACTGGTGAAGTTGCTGACCCTGAAGTAAGTATCAGCAAATGCACCAACGCTTGTCTCATCCTTTTAGTACAAACTGTGCTCAGATCGTCGATCATCAAAGCTGGGGTGCGGAAGGCTCACCCTGTATGCTTGCAACCGAGATGGGCTATAAGACAGAAGTTTAGCCAGACCAGGATTCTATTCCTACCAACACTTTGATATTATTATTCCTGGGCAAAAGTAAAAACAAACATAGGTGCCTACTGAGGTCAAGCAGACATGTTAAGGTAGCTGAGTGAAATGGTCTACATTAAGAAAATAAAATCAGGTGTGGCAGCTCACACTTAAAATCATCCTCACTACTCAGGAGGCAGAAATTGGGAGGATCATGATTGGAGGCCAGTTGGGGTTACGTAAACGTTTGTGAGAGCCAAGCTCAACCAATAAGAAGCTGGACATGGTGGTGTCTACCCGTCATTTCAGCTACCGGGGGAGCATTAAAGTTTGGCCCAAAGTCTAGGCTTCACTCAGCAGAAAGCCCTGTACTTCTGGAAAAAGAAAAAAAAAAAAAGGAAAAAAATAACAGTGAACTGGAATGTTGCTCCATGCTGGGGCACTTGCCTGGCGTGTGCAGGGACCTGGCTTCAACTTCCAGCAGGAGGAACAAGTGAACAGTGAAATGAACAGGGAAGCTGGCAGTGGAATTGCCTCCTTGCTTTCCGGTCCTGCATTCCGGTCCAGTCGCGCTGGCAGTTTGAACTGGCCCTGGTGAAAAGTGTTTATAATCAGCAGCTGCTATGAATTAGACTGTTTTCTCCTTTGGAGACCTGTTGGTTAAACATTTGCCAACACGTCACTGTTGAAACATAGGGATGGATGCAATATGCAGACAGGGAGCCAGCGTGGCTCTCTGTTGCCATGGTGATGGCCCTTGTTTGGGATGGACTGCTCCTTGGGAAGTGGGCAGTGTTAAGGAAGCACCCACTACTATCTATACCAACTCCTGCCAGTGAAATTGGCTCATTTTTGTCAGTTATCCTGACTCTGTTTGCTGGAGGAGCTAGAAATGCATGTTTTTCTATGTAAGCTGCCCATTTCTTACGTACTGTCTCTCTTTCAGCTGCATTATTCTTGCATGATTTTTATTCTTGCATTTTTATGATCACATGTTTATTGTTCAAGGGAAGTTGTGATATTTCCATCCAGGCATACTGTGTACCCCAGTGAACCCATCTCCCTCCCTCTTTCCACCTTCTTCCCCCTCCCCAGCTTTTCCCCCTCCCTCCCCGTTTTTTCTCAGAACAATAGTTTTCATTGTTCTATTTCATAGAAGCACATAAAGAACTTCCACTCCACTGGACCTCCTCTGCTGGCCCTCCCCCTACCTACCCAGTGGTTCCCACCCCTCCCCAGCCTGTGTTACTTTCCTGTCATTCATTTTTGTGTAGGAGTATTAATTGCACAAGGTAATTTCCCCAAAGCAGCACACAATCCAAGCAAAATGTGTCTGTAGCAATCTGTTTTTCTCTTAAAGATAATGATTCCCTGTCTCTAAGCTATTCCAATTGGAATGCAAAAAGGCATAGGTTCTATATATATTGTATCCATTTTAAACTTGTGTATTAAATATTATCTCTATCTATCTGCCTATCTATCTATCTATCTATCTATCTATCTATCTATCTATCTATCTATCTATCTGTTGGTCATGGGGCTTGAACTCTGGGCCTGAATGCTGTCCCTGACTCTTCAGCTCAAGGCAAGTGCTATACCACTTGAGCCACAGTGCTACTTCTGTTTTTTATTTTTCTGGTGGTTAATTGGAGATAAGAGTCTCTCAGACTTTCCTGCCCTGGCTGGCTTTGAATCGGGATCCTCAGATCTCAGCCTCCTGAATAGTACAGGCATGAACCACCGGCACTCAGCTATTTATATTATTATAAGATACAAAAATTAAAAATGTTAAGGTTGAAGTCAGTACCCCTTAAAATTAAAACTTTTTGCCTGGTGCTAGTAGCTCATGCCTGTAATCCTAGCTATTCAGGAGGCTTGAGATCTAAAGATTATGGTTCAAAGCCAGCCCAGGCAGAAAAATCCATGGGATTCTTATCTCCAGTTAACCAGCAGAAAACCAGAAGTTGGGCTGTGGCTCAAAATGCTAAAGCATTAGCCTTGAGCAAAAGAGCTCAGCAGTAGCACCCAAGTCCTGAGTTTAAGCCCAATGACCTCCACCACCACCAACAAAAATTAGCATTTCTTTGCTATACCCCAGAGACTTGTCCTGTGACTCCCCAGAATGCTTAGAAACTTCTCCTCCTCTTTGCAGACTATGAACTTAGAGAATTTATTCTTCTATTTCTTAGCATTGTAAATGCCGAGCTGGGGTTGTAGCTCAGTGGTAGAGCATGTGCTTACTGAATACAAGATCTGGAGTTCTGTGCCCAGCACTGACACACGACTCACATGTTTTTGTGCTCTTAACAAGACAGTCATCTGATCTAAAAGTCACGTACGTGGACCTTTTAAGCACCGCGTGGCTTACAATTAGGTATCCAAACTGCACACACAGCTGGATTTCCACCCTACGCTTTTGAGCTCTTACTTGGAAATGAAGCTGTTGGACAACCTGACCTAAGCCAGTTCTGAGTGAAATGGTCTCCATTAAGAAAAATCAAGTGTGGTAGCTCACATACAGAATCCTAGCTACTCACGGATACCAGTAGGCATTGTGGGGATGTCAGGGCATTTTGTTCTGGGCACTGATTATAACTCGGTTGTATTTCAAGTACTGGGCCCAGAAGGGCAAATTCTAACCTTGGTAGCCAGTTGGGCCTCAGGACTGGCTGTGAGCGGCGAGAGGCCATTCATTTCCTCTCCATTGCTCGAGAGTTGATACTATTGTCTAAGGCCTGCTGTACTCACTCCTACAGGATGCAAAGCAGTGACTGCCTGTGCAGTATGACACCCAGCCTGGCAGACCCGTTCCCGCAGGTGGGCAATCACAGCCCAGCAGGGTGGCCACGAGTTGGTAAAAGACACACAGAGTCACTTGGATTCCGCTACATGAACAATTTCAAGTTTCTAATGAGGTTCCCCCAAGTCCAAGAGTAGAAAAGAAATAGAGTTGATGTACTTGTGCTTGACCTGCACACCTGTCAAGTAACTGAAATAAGAGATCATTTTGCTGTTGAGGTACCTGGGAGGAAAGAGAGACACCTCCAATAACGCTAGTGACGGAAGGAAGAGATGCTCACAGACAAAGCCCAGAGGTGAAGTGGGAATAGAATTCAGGTTTTAATTACCAGTAATATTAGAGATAATTATGACCAATGGCATTAAAAACACATTTTGCTATTAACATTGATGGGCCAAATTCTCTAAGGTACTATTGAGTTTATCAGCTAGGGAATTTCTAAACAGTTATTGAGGTCTGTAACTGTCTCTGTGTTGCTTTCAGGAAATACGGAAAGCCTTTCAAGGGAACAGAAATAACTGAGCCAGGGCCAATTCTGCAGATGTTTATAGTAGCAAGGAAAAAAATAGTAACACTAGAGAATATTTCTGTTTTGTGTTTTGGTTGGGGAAACCTGTTTCTCTCTCTCTCTCTCTCTCAAGGGATGTTCTTGGTGAAATTCTAGAGCACATACTACATTTACCCAGGAATCTGGTTTGAGCTGCAGATTTCCCCCAAGAAATTCTGGTTCCAAAAGTGTCAGCTAGGACCAAAAATTCATACAGTGACACACTCCTTGATGCTTGGTAAACTTGTGTTTGGAAATAATACTTGGAAAAGCGTGTACAGAAAAAGGCTTGTTCTGTGTCCAGAAAGAAATGCTTCACAACATAACTGTCATTTCCTAACTTTGTGGCCTTTGTCAAAGTACTTGATTTCCTTGTGTAGAACAGAAACATGATATCTGAATTACACTATCACAGAAGAAATATTTATCATATTGTAATTATAAGCACTTAATAAATGTTAATTATTTTTCTCTTTCTCTAAAGCACAGGGAACTTATTAATCAGTAACCTACCCCAGTATAACACAACTATTTTCATACACTTTGGTTATCAGGGAGCCCACAGTTAAACTATGTCAGGCACCAGCTGGTAAGCTAGTAAGCACTGACAATTGTCAGATTCACATGCTACTGCCTAACAAGAGGAAGAATCATCAGAGAAATTCTCTGTGTGTGTATGTGCCTATATGTGTATTAAAATGTATATAAGGAGCCAGGTGCCGGTGGCTCACGCCTGTAATCCTAGCTACTCAGGAGGCTGAGATCTGAGGATCATGGTTCAAAGCCAGCCCAGGCAGGAAAGTCTGTGAGACTCTTATCTCCAATAAACCACTAGAAAACTGGAAAAGTGGCACTATGGCTTAAGCGATAGAGCGCTTGCCTTGAGCTGAAGAGTTCAGGGACAGCACCCAAGCCCAAAGTTCAAGCCCCATGACTGACAAAAAAAAATGTATATAAGGTAAAAATCTACCATCTTGTTATTTTTTTACCTATGGTTTGGTGGCATTAGGTGCATCTACAGTGTTGTACATCAATCACTGTCATTTCTTTATAGAAATGTTTTACCTTCCCACGTTAAAACTTGGAATCCCATGAACACTAAAGTCTACCCTTCTCCCTATTCTGTCTCTGAATTTGACTATACTAAGTATATCATGGAAAAGGGATTCCATATTATTCATGCCCATATGGTTATCCATGTTGTAGCATGTGTAAAAATAACCTCTCTTTTAAAAGAATGTTTCATTGGGTTCATACATGCATGCATTTTGTATGTGTGTATATACATATCTACATCTGTCTCTTGATAGATATAGAAATATCTGTGTGTGTAATGTGATATGTGCATATATACAATATAGAAATACAAGCCCAGAGAAATGGGTTAGTTGATTAGATGGCTTTTTATTTCCAGTTCTTGGGCTTGAACTCAGAGTCTGGGCACTGTCCCTGAGCCTCTTCATACACAAGACTAGCACTAGCGCTCTACCACTTGAACCATAGTGCCACTTCCAGCTTTTTGAGTCATTTATTGGATATGAGTCTCATGGATGTTTCTGCCTGGGCTGGCTTTGAACCACAATCCTCAGACCTCAGCCTCCTGACTAGCTAGGATTACAGGGGTGAGCTACCAGCGCCCATCTTTAAATGACATCTTTAGCCATGCAGCATCTTGGAATAAGGACAGACTAAGGGGCATTGAGTCTTGGATTCAGCCCAAATAGTCCTCTAAAACATCCTCTGTTGAAACAGCGCCCTTGCCAATTTGGCCTAATTTACATGGATTGTAAGTAATGATGGTCCAGGTCTCTTCATTGCTGCTCACAGTGGGCAGGGGCCAAGGAGATGAGTTGTAAAACTGAGCATCTTGGGAGATGCTCATCTGTCAGTCAGATGCTCTTCTCCAACGGGGTAAGATTGTGCTTGGGGTCATCTGTTCTTCAGGCCCATCTTTTTTTTTTTTTTTTTTTTGCTGGACGTGGGGCTTGAACTGTGGGCCTGGATGCTGTCCCACAGCTCTTCAGCTCAAGGCTAGCGCTCTACCACTTGAGCCACAGTGCCACTTCCAGCTTTTTCTGCTTATGTGGTGCTGAGGAATCGAACCCAGGGCCTCATGCATGCAAGGCAAGCGCTCTGCCACTGAGCCACCTTCCCAGCCCCAGGCTCATCATTTTAAGAGGAATTAGCAGTTCGGGCGAATAGGAGAGGTTTATCCTTCTTTTCATTTTTCTCTTTGGTGCTGGGGATTGAACCCAGAGACTGACATGTGCTAGGCAAATGCTCTAGCATTCAGTGAAGTCTGTAGCCCCCATGGGGCTCCTCTTAACTAGTTTTCATGGGGCCAATGCCTCTCCGTGTTTGTTTGCAGTGACTGGTCTCCTCCCTGTCTCTGAAGGGTCAGACTTTCCCTCCATATCATTACCCCAGTCCTCTTTGACTGCCTCACTACAGATCTGAGGAAAAACAATCACACGCTTCTTTGTTTTACTATATGAAAAAAATCTCATCCCTTAGCATCTAATAGCAGAGCTTCTTACCTCCGCAGTAAAACATCAGCAAGCCTGTTGCCTAAGTGAGTCTGTCCTCTAAAGCATGGTGGTTTCCATGGTAAGAATAGTATTCAGGCTGGGCAGAAGCTCAGTAGTAAAACAGTTACTTGTCTAACATTTTCAGGGTCCTCATTTTGTTGTTGTTGCTTGTTTTTGTTTTGTCGGTCGTGGGGCTTGAACTCTGGGCCTGGGTGTTGTCCTTCAGCTCAAGGCTAACTCTCTACCACTTGAGCCACAGCACCACTTCTGGTTTTCTGGTGGTTTATTGGAGATAAGAGTCTCACAGACTTTTCTGCCCGAGCTGGCTTTGAACCATGATCTTCACATCTCAGCCTCCTGAGTAGCTAGGATGACAGACGGGTCACAGGTGCCTGGCTATTATTGTTCTTGGTGATCATAGAACTTGAACACAGGGTCTCTGCACTGTCCTTGAGCCTTTTGGCTCAAGGCCAGCCCTCTACCACTTTGAGCCAAAGTTCCACTTCTGACTTTTTGTGGTTAATTAGAGATAAGAATCTCACAAACTTTTCTGCTTAGGCTGGCTTCAAATTGAAGTCCTTAGATCTCAGCTTTCTGAGTAGCTAGGATTACAGGCATGAACCACCAGTGCCTGGCTCAGGGTTCTCATTTTAATACCCAATATTTCCAAAAATGATACTACTTGGATCAAGTCAAAGGTCCATACAATCTCTCAGTCAGTGCCACCAACAAACATTTTTGAGGAAAATGTAGCACCTACCATGACCTCAAATGCTTAGGAATGCTCCATGATCCTCCCATATTTCTCCATTAATATCCTTATATGACTTTCATGCATGGAGTTAGTCCAAGTATTCCTGGAAAATGCTTTCATTTTTAACTAGTTTATATATCCAGACACTTTCAGGAAGTTCAAAAATATCTAGGCTAAAACCATATTGATCTCTCTCTCTCTCTCTTTTTTGCTGTCTCTCTTTCTGGCAGATTTGAGATTGAAATTGAGCCTCTGTTTGCCAGCATTGCCCTGTACGATGTTAAAGAAAGGAAAAAGGTAAGGAAACAAGTAGTCTATCCTGAAGGCACACAGTGTTCATGACGTTCTGGATTCATGTTGTCAGTCTGACTTATATACAGCAGAAAAACACATTATGTTTGAAAGCAAATGATCTTTGATGGTTTTGATGGCTCCAGGCGTATTGCCTTGGGAAAAAATGATGATTTTGAAGGACTGATAGAGGATCCTTAGTGGTTTGTGGTCTTTGAAGAATCTTTAAGGGAAAGGCTCTTTGGAGGTGGTAGGATGGCTGGAATAGAGAGAGGAAAAGAACTAGCATTTGGAGTTATGTATCAAATAAAATAATATAACTTGGCCTCTTCCAAGCTTGGATATACACAGATTACAAAGTACGGGACACTGCCACAGGTCCATTGCAGATGACAGGCATCTTGTGCAGGAAATTCTACATCTTCTACTGGGGGAAGACCTCACCAACTTGCCAGGTGTTTTCCACAGAACAGAAATCAGCAGCTCAGCACTTCTCTGTGAGGGTTCTGTCATTTTGAAATTCTGAGAGGACAATGGCAAAACTAGGGGAGGGTGCTCTTGAGCAAATACCACTTCTCATTAAAACTCTCTTAGGAAAGGGGAACAGCCCTGGGCACTAGAGGCTCACATCTGTAATCCTGCTACCCAGGCTTACAACCTGCAATGCTGGCTAGTCAGAGCTGAGGATCAAGGTTTGAAGTCAGCCTGGGTAGGAAAGTGCATGAGACCTTTATCTCTAAATAATCACCAAGAAAGCTTGACACTTGGCTTCAGTGTTAAGGCACATCCTTGGGCTGAAAAGCTAAGGGATAGTGCCCAGATCCTGAGTTCAGGATCCAGTATTGTCACAGAAAGACAGAAGGAAGGGGAGGGAAGGAGAGGGGAGGGGAGGGGAGAGGAGGGGAGGGAAAGGAAGGGAGAGGAGAAAGAAAGAGAGAGAGAAGAAAGAGAAGAGAGGGAAGAGGAAAGGAAGAGAGGGGGAAGTAGGGAAGAAGAAAAGAAGAGAGAGATAAAGAGAAAGGATGGAAGGAAGGATAAAGGAGAAAATGAGAAGACAAGAGAAAAGAAAAGGGAAAACCCCAATAATGGCTTTTAAGTCACGCCAAATTAGAAAGCCAAGCATCATAGCATACCTTAGCTCAAAATGCTCAGTGGCTGCTCATAACTACCTCAATTACTAAGCACACACTGCTACTATCCATGCAGGGCTTACGGCCACTTCCTCTCCCTGATAGCTCTGTCTACTCCGCTCACTCTGGGTCTTCCAGCCTCTGTGTTTTCTACCTGTGCCGTGGAACTCCGGGTACTCTGCCCTGACACACGTCATCCTCTGAACGCCGGTGAGAGTCAGAATCACCTGGTTCTAGTGGCTTTTCCACGACAAGTTCTCTCAGTCAAGCCAATGATCTCTCACCTTCTAGAACTTCCATAATAGTTCTTTCTGTGAACAGGGTGACTTCTATTTTGCTTTAGTTAGTTATGTGTTGGCCCTATTCTCTCATTCTTGATTTTAGACTAAGTGCGATACTTAGAACATCATTGAAGCTCAGAAAATACTAATGGCTTCCTAAATCTTAAATGTTTCAAGGGATCTCTCTAAAATGGATCCAAAATATGTATAAATGATGGCAAAATATCAGCCTTTCTAGCAGCCACGAGTCACACACTGTGTCCATGGTTACAATAATTTCTTCAACGAGATATTGGTGTTGCTTTTGCACTGTTTGAATATGTTTAGCCCAAGAGTGCAGCAAGCGTAACTGATTTTTCCCTTTACTGCTCATTGACAGATCTCAGAAAATTTTCACTGTGACCTGAACTCTGACCAACTGAAAGGATTTCTGCGAGCTCATACACCTGCAGTTGATCCATCGAGCCAAGCAAGATCCGCAGTCTTCTCCGTCACCTACCCGTCCCCAGACATCTACCTGGTAGTCAAGGTAGGTAAGCCCAGTCTAATTTGTACGTTCCAGTGTTTCCATTGTCCTGTTGCTCCCATAGATCTGTGGGCTGAAAGAAAGGTCAGAATGTGTCTCCATGTCCTCTGGGAGATGAGATCGCTCCCTTCTCCACATAGCTCTTTCCTTTCACACCTAAATTCTGGTTTTAGATACTAGAAAGAAGAGGCGTTTTAGAACCTACAGTCCCAGGTTTGAGTCCTGTCTTTGAATGAAGTAGTTATCGGATTGGTTAATATCTAAACTTTCTAAGACTTAGTTTCCACATCTGTAAAGTAGAGACAGAAACTCACACAGATAGTCTTGACTACGCATGTAGCCTGAGCCCTTCTCCCTAAGGAAAGGAGAACAGAGGCAACTCTTTCAGATGGTTTTCAAACAATTTCATGCTTTTCCAAAGACCCACAGGGAAATGTTCCCATGTCACAGCTCTTGAAATTTTGATTTGTGGGCTGGAGTTTCCAAGTTTTTGCTCTATCCTTTTACCCCTGGCTCACAAACTGTTTCCAGTGAGAGGGATGATTTATAACCTTCCCTTTCAGAATAATTTGCTGGTGTAAGTAAACAAAAGGCTTTCTTTCTATACAAAAGTGATTGGTTAGACTTTCACAACACATATTGAGTATCTAACAAATTCTAAGTCAAATAATTGGCCTTCTTGACTCATGACACTAAAATTGTAAGACAAAATAAAACAACAGAGCCAAGTGTGTGATTTCACATACACCTAACTTTGCCTATGCCAAACATTTTTTGTTTGCTCGGTTTGTAATTTTTATCAATTCCCTCTTTGATCTTCTAAGTAATAGCATACAGATTAAAAAAATAACCCAGGTAGCTTGGAAGTCATTTTCTTTATAACATTTATAAAGATTATGAAAGATTTCTACAGCTCGAAGGGGATGTTTAAGGATGTTTATGGAAAGCACAGTTAAAATTCTAATGCTGGGGCCAAGCATGCACCTCAGTGGTAGACCACTTTGTAGTGAATATGAGACCCTGGTTTTATCCCCACACATTACAATAAAGATAACGTTTAATCTGTTGTCAAACATTAATGCTTGTCCTTTGTGTTGCAGTATTAGTTAGACATACTAGAAATTTAACTTAAATCCTAATATAGTTGTCCTGTATTTAAATTCACAATTCTCTCTTAGCCTGGGAAAACAATAAAACCAACACTGAATTATAAAGCTAAGGTTTATTTCATACTCTGCCTTTCAATAAATGATTTTTATTTTGACTGATTCACATAGTTATTTCCTAATGATTACTATCACTGACTTAAATAGGTCCTTAATTTTTTGAATCTATTAATATACCCATTGGATAATAACATACATACTCTGAAGTGTCTGGACATGAATTAAAATGTTTAAATATAGCAGGGCAATCCTGATTTGCTTCCTATTTGGTTCTTATTGGTCTTGGTTGTTGCTTGGTAGTGTTGGGGCTCAACCTAGGACCTTACGCATTCAAGGCAGGTGGTCTACCACTGAGCTACATCCCCTGCCTGCTAATTATCACTCTAAGGCCTTCCTTGTTGCTTTCCTCCTTAATAGTAAGTAGTTGTTTGATTTGTGCTTTTATTCCCAAGCTGAAGACTAGGATCTTAACTGTGTTTTAGGAAGAGTCTCCTAGTTCAGATATTGCATATGGGGATTCTTTTAGGCTTAAAGGTTTAGTTTAGGATTTTGTGCAATAGTTGAAAAGATTTGTTTGACAAATGAGGAATAGAAAGTGAGCATAGGAGTTAATCTCAGGCTTTTAAAACCTGTTTCAAAATAAAGCTAGGCAATGAGTAGAGTAGATAGCAGCTTTTCTCCCTTAAAAGTCCTCAGTGAGTCTAACATGTTCCTTCGTGACATCTCCCATGCTGATGGGTATTCATGAATTCCATTACACACACCTTGACACAACAGCCATAGAGAAGGGCTATGTGGTGGGTGCTCCTAACACGCTCTAGTCCTTTCCACAAAGAGCCCAGTGCAGTGAAGGGGAGAGCGGCTCCAGGTCTGATCTTTTCTAGACATTCCTGCTTTCAGATTAAAAAAAAATAATATTTTATAAATATTATAATAAATAATATAAATATAAATATAGAAATAATAATAAAGCCTTGGGGTTCCATTTCCTGCTTTAGGACCCTAATGGAAAGTTTTCTTCATCTGTGTTCAAAGTTAATTTGTAGACCATGTTTTTAATCTATTGACTCCGTGAGAAAATAAGCTTCCTTCCAATTTGTTCTACAAGCTTCTGATGAAGAGCTTTGGGAGAATAAGGACCACATTGATTGTGTTCACCACCTAATCTCCCCCAGCAGCTGCCACAACAACGGGTCTTGGAGAATGAATGAATGAATGAATGGATGGATGATGAGTGCTGGTGAACAAGTATACTAGTCAGCTTCTAGCTGAAGTACTTTGTATCTGTGTTCGTCTCTCAGTGTTCCAGCCTTCCTTTCAGGCTATGACCAAGAGATGAGCTTTTAAATGCCTTTTGGGAGAAGAGGGACTTCCTGCTTGCCATCCTCCTGAATGAGGTGTCCGATTAACCTGTGCCACTACATCAGACACCCCTCCCACAGAAGCCGATCTGATCGAACACTTTGTGCTTATCTGACAGTGTTGATGCAGAATGTCTATGTTGACCCAGTTTCTCGCCCATCTCAACTGACGACACAGGCTACTGACACTGCATCCAATTGTTTTTCCTCATCAAAACTCTAAGCTTTCTTTAGGCAGAGAATTAGAAATTTCTCTTCTATTCTTTCTCCTAAATACAATTCCCATTTCATATCGGGCCACCAATTCCTTACCTGAGGCAAATTGGAGCAACTGTTGACAGCAGTAACTCATCTTCATTCATCCTGTGGCCAGCAAGCAAATGGGAAGTTGCGCCTCTCATTGCTTTTGGAAATCCAGAAAAGCAACCATAGTAGGAAATGCAAGTGGGGAGGCACAATTAGAAATAACCTACCCTGGGCTGGGAAGGTAGCTCAGTGGTAGAGCGCTTGCCTTGCATGCCTGAGGCTCTGGGTTCGATTCCTCAGCACCACATAAACAAAAAGAAAAAAGCCGGAAGTGGTACTGTGGCTCAAGTGCACTAGCCTTAAGCTGAAGAGCTGAGGGACAGTGCCCAGGCCCAGAGTTCAGGCCCCACGACCGGACCCCCCCACCCCCCAAAAAAAAAGAAAAAAAAAAGAAATAACCTACCCTGTTATTTCTTCATTTTTGTAAAAAGGTTTTAGTTCCGAGCCTGACTTTTACAGAGACCATATCTCTTTTCTACTTTGTAGGCAATAATAAAGAAAATGATCTTTTCATTTCCTACATCTGTCCCCTGAGTTTTAGTTTATAAAATAACATTTATTGCATTTTTAGTATGGATATAATACATATTTATTGGTTCAAAATAGAAACTACACGTTGGCAGCAGGAAGAAAAATTTTTAAAAATCACTTCCACTATGCAAAGATAGCCACCGTTAACATTTTGCTGTGCATCTACTATCATCCTTGAAATGTACCTTTATGATTTTTGTCTTAACAAAAACTCTATGGTAGTCTCTATTTTTTCTTACAAAAAAAAAACTCTATACAGTATACTGTTTTTTAATCAGAAAACATTATGGTTGTCCTGTGTCATCAAATTTCATTATAGACGTAATTGTAATCTTTGCATAGATTCTATTTTACGTGGCTGTAATTCACTTGCTCTGTTTTAATCCTGTTTTTGTTGCTAGATTGAAAAAGTCCTGCAACAGGGGGAAATTGCAGACTGTGCGGAGCCTTACATGGTGATCAGAGAAAGTGAAGGTGGAAAGGTAGGAGCTTTGACTATTGCAAAATGGTGATATATTGGGATAAGTAGACATTTTCAGAGGTACTCTTAGGGTTTCATACTGTTTCAGACAGGGACATAGTACACTCTGTGTCTAAATTGTATTTAAACAAAATGGGAAAGAGAAACCAATGATCAATAATGGTCTTTTTCAAAAAAAAATAAAGTATTGAACTCACTCATGATTCTAGCTATCAATGAATGACTATAACATTCCATTGAAACAAAGGCATACCTCATTGCCTGAGAGGACTTCCAAGACCCCCATACCCCTAAAACAGGACCAAAGCATCCTCCACAACATGGATGTGGTCCTGTGGGGAATTGGCTCTGACCACCCTATCCTAAATTAATTAGCCCGATGGAGACTACGCCATAACTTTTCCCAGCACCCATTTGCAAAAGCTCCTCAGTGATTTTTCAGACCATAGCCTTTTGGGGAAAAAAAAAATATCTTTAGCCAGACTCATAAACTTCAAATAAAATTGCTTGAATTCAGCACACTTGTGTTTTAAAATCCATCACTTAGTCTGAACTTTAAAAGAATGCAATTATTGTTAGTAAACAAGTACCAAAAACTGTTTCTGTTTAATCTATAGATCTTTTTGGAGTTTTCAAAGCAGACTTTTGTAAAACACGTGCTCTTGGAAATCTGACAGATCATGTCTTAAGTTTTTCCCTCCGGTTTCTCTCAAGAGAATGAAAATCATGTAACTATACCTGAAAGAATCCTTTAGAAATTCACCACTATACCATATCTGGGTGCTATTGGCTCATGCCTATAATCCTAGCTACTCAGGAGGCTCAGATCTGAGGGTTGTGGTTTGAAGCCAGCCCTGGCAGGAAAGTCTGTGAGACTCTTATCTCCAATTAACCACCAGAAAACCAGAAATGGTGCTGTGGCTTACAGTGGTAGGGTACTAGCTTTGAACAAAAGCGCTCAGAGACAGTGCCCAGGCCCTGAGTTCAAGCCCCACAACAAAAAATTCACCAGTATCAAAAGCTCTGTACTTTTCTCCTTTTAACAGAAGATCTAGTTTACTAATTGAATATAGTGACTCTAATCTCTCCCTTGTACAATCTGTTTCCTTGCTAAGAGACTCCTGGTGTGAGCCAGTCATTGTTCTGCTGGTCCCTTTCCCTTGGTGGGTTTGGTCTATGGGGACCTCTGTCAGGTGAGGCAGGAGCAGTTGGCGTGGTGCTGATGTTGTATTGCTTATTCCAGCTCCTCTCTTTCTGTTTCCCTCTAGAGCAAAGAAAAGATTGAAAAACTGAAACTTCAAGCAGAGGCCTTCTGCCAGCGTCTGGGGAAATACCGGATGCCCTTCGCCTGGGCTCCCATTAGCTTAGCAAACATTTTCAGCATCTCCACCCTTGACAGGGAGGGAGCGGAAACAGAGCCCGTGGCTGGTAAGAGTCTCATCTACATCCAGAAGCAGAGGGCTCCCCAAGTGTGCCCACCCTCGGCCATCCACAGGCACTTGGGAGTTAGGAGGAGAACATGGAGACGGGAAAGCGGAAGGCAGGATAAACAGAATGGACGTTATCAAGGCTGACTTGCTTATGTTTGGTTGAACAGATTCTCCCAGTTATCACAGACATTCATGGAATTTAAAATATGTTCTTACAGCCTTAACATTTTGAAAGTCAATTTTCAAAGCCTAAAGCTGGTGGCATGTACCTATCATTGCAGCTACTTAGAGTGCCAGGATCTGAGGATTGAAAGTCCAAGCCAGCCTTGGTAGGACAGTCCCTGAGACTTTTATTATCTCCAAACACACACACACACACACACACACGCACGCACGCATGCACGCACGCGCGCGCGCACACACACACACACACACACACACACACACACAGAGCTGGAAATAAAGCTGTGACTCCGGTGAATAGAACATGTCCAGGCCCTGAGATAAAGCCCTAGTACCAACATACACACACATATACACACCACAAAAAGATATTTTTAGTAATCAATGCCCACTGTCGAAAAATAAAATTATTGCCAGGTGCCAGTGGCTCTCACCTGTAATCCTAGCTGCTCAGGAGGCTGAGAAGCGAGGATCAAGGTTCAAAACTAACTTGGGGAAGCAGCCTGTGAGACTCTTATCTCCACTTAACCATCAGGAAACTAGATGAAGCACTGCAAGCTCAGAGTGGTAGACTGCTAGCCTCGCGTAAGAAAGCTTAGGTAAATTGCCAAGGCCTTGAGTTCAAGCCTCATGGCCAACAAAAAAACCCAACCAAATAAATAAATAAAATTCTCAGAAATAACAAGAAATGTTAAACATCTATAATGTAACAACCAAGATGGAAAGACTTTGAAAAGCAAGACTCAGTTCTCAGGAAAATATCCATTCTCTTGAAAGTTTATTTTGCCAAGTGCAGTGAACATAAGAATGGGTGCCAAAAGGATATCTAGTACGGTCCTAAATTATTTCCCTTGTTTCTTTTTTGTTATTGTCATTCACCACCTCTCCCTTGATGTGACCAATTAATTTCCTGCAAGGTGAAGGTGTAAAACTGCCTAAATGTTTGAGAGATTCCCAGTAGATCCAACTCCAGTGCCAAGAACAAGGTTTCTGTTTTCCTAAATGCCTCTGTACCCAGCAAATATTTGTCTCCCTTTTTTATTTATTCTGCATTTGTTACCTCTGCTACTTTTTAAAATTAACTTGTACTAGCTCTACTAGCTATATAAGGAGATATTTCATTGTAACCTTTCCATGAGTGTATACAGTGTATTCCAATGAACCCCTGTCATCTCTCCCCCAATACAGTTTGAGCGGGTTTCATTGTTTTATTTTTATGCTGGCTGACAATCTGTTTAGACCATCCTCTTTCATTCTCATTAGCCCAAACCCCTCTTGCTTTCCCCTCCCTCAACAGATCCTGTTTCTCTTCTCTTCTCCCCACCCTTACCTCTTAGCTCTACCATGTCTGAAATGTTTGTCTTTCTCCAGAGAAGGGAGTAGAAAGAGTTTGCTATTGCGTGACTGTTTGCTATTATTGTTGTGTAACTGCTAATGGGTCATGAATGCCCCTTTTCTTCATTTAGACTGGCTCATCACAATTGTTCTAATGCCAACGTCTGGGCATACCCTTATTGGAAATCTTTAAGTGGGGGAGTTGGGCAGGCCCCATAAGCTAGACAGTTCAGGAATAGGGTTTAGCTGAAGCCTCTTTGGCTAAGATCAAGTACCCTGAACCACAGAGGTGCAATGTATTTGTGCTGTGTTTAGGTAGACACAAGGAAGTTCCAACTTGGCTTTGAGATAAAAATCAGGGAGAAGGGGCTGGGAAGGTGGCTCAGTGGTAGAGCGCTTGCCTTGCATGCATGAGGCCCTGGGTTCAATTCCTCAGCACCACATAAGCAAAAAGAAAAAAGCCGGAAGTAGCACTGTGGCTCAAGTGGTAGAGCGCTAGCCTTGAGCTGAAGAGCTGAGGGATAGTGCCCAGGCCCAGAGTTCAGGCCCTATGACCGGACCCAAAAAAAAAAAAAAAGAATCAGGGAGAAGATAGCCCTCCAGAGCAGGTTGTAACTGTAACAGTTCTAGACCATTTGACTCTTCCTGACAGAACCCTAGTTTCTCTGGTTTAAAGCCACAAGACTTCTACCTAAGTAAGAGGGACTAGAAACAACTACACCAAGTTTCAGGATCCTGTCCATAGACTCCAGTAGAAAGGTCAGTCCTAATGTCCAGTCTGCCCTTGTAGAGCAGAGGCAAGCTAGAAGCTGGATGTACATAGGCTGACCACTGTGTACTTAGGGTGAGATCCCAGATGCCTTCAGGGTTGTTTGAGTAGTACACACCTCTCCCAGTGGAATGCAGATGTAGAAATAAAACCAAAGCAAACCCAGAGCTGACTAAATAAAGCTTATCAGGAGAGCCTGCTCTGGCTTCAGCCCTGGGACTCATACTGGTAGCTTCTGGCCTGCCCTAGTCTCCAGAAAGGGAGCCCAGGGCTGATATCAACCTTTCACTCTGCAAGACTCCTCACCTAGCAAAGGCTGGGTCCATGAGGAGCAATGGTGGTCAGATCCAAGGTGACCCCATTCAGCAACTTTACCCATACCTTAAATATGGTTAGTAATTGCTGTGAAAGGCCCAGGTGCTAGTGGTTCATACCTTTACCCTGAGCTACTGAGATCTGAGAGTCGTAGTTTGCAGCCAACCCAGGCAGGAAAGTCTGTAAGACTCTTTATCTCCAATGAACCACCAGAAAACCAAGAGTGAAGCTGTGACTCCGAGTGGTAAAGCATTAGCCTTAGCAAAAGAGCTCAGGAACCATGCCAAGGCTTTGAGTTCAAGCCCTAGGCCTGGCAAAAAACAAACGAACAAATAACTACTGTGTGTTCAAACAAAGTACAGTGTAGAAAGGCAATTGTTTGTCTTAAAGGAAGAAGCTCTTCAGGTGAGCGGAGGACTTGGTCCCAATCCAGAAGACTGTCGGAACGAGCCCTCTCCCTGGAGGAAAATGGAGCTGGATCTAGCTTCAAAGCCACCACTATGACCATTAACAGCTTTTTCAAGCAGGTATCTACGTTGCAGTGAGTCTGGATTTGTGCCTAGATGCTGGGGCTCTATGGGGATTGTATTGTAGTGAGGGGAGAGAAAGCTAATTCACCTCACCAGGCCTCAGTGTCATCATCTACAGCAGAGGGGCTGCTGGTGCTTGCTTCGTATGGCTATTGGGAAGTTGGATGACACAAAGCATATAAAGCTCTTCTGAGAGTGCCCAGGACACAGTAGGTGCTCACTGAGTGTTAGACACAGTAAGTGGTGCTTTTGCCCCACTATTACGAAGTATCTAACTTGATTATAGTGGTTAATCCCTTCAATAAGGCTGTGAAGAGAATCTGGCCAAGATGTCCTTTCTCTACTGAGAAATGTCTTCTCCCTACCAGCTGCTATCCTGTGCCAGCTTGGCAGGATTCTGTTACACATAGGAGATGGCCATTCCAGATGGCATTCTTTGTCTGCTCAATAAGTATTAAGACTATTTTTTTTTCTTTTCTACTTCCTAAGCTGAGCACTAGTGGCTCATACCTGTAATCCTACCTGCTCCAAAAGCCAGCCCAGGCAGGAAAGTCTGTGAAATTCTGTCTACAATTAACCAGCAAAATGCCAGACCGGAGGTGTGGCTCAAGTGGTAGAGTGTTCAAGCCCCAATTTCAGTATATGCACACATACAAAAAAAAATTACTTCCCTAGAATTCCCAAATGCACCCAGAAAGTGCAGTCTACCTTGGAATGCACTCTTAAGTCCCATCCATTCCAATTTTGGTGACATTCTTATTAGAACTCAAAAGTCTTACAAATCTCTGACCCTAAATTCAACAGGCATCAGTATGTCTACCTACACTAACCCAACTTGTTCTTCCGGCAGGAGGGAGACCGTCTTAGTGATGAAGACTTGTTCAAGTTCTTAGCTGACTACAAGAGATCTTCATCCTTACAGAGAAAAGTCAAGTCAATCCCAGGTATGGATGGCTTGTCTTTATCCTCCTGGGCTATGCCCAACCATTTAATGCAATTAGACATTCTTGGCCTAAGACTACAGTTAAAAAAAATCATTTTCCAAGTACAATGTGGGGTTTTGCCATCAAAGTTAAGAATCTAAAGTGGTCTGCTTAATGGATTTTAGTAAACCTACAATACTTTGTATTTTTCTTTAGGGGTCGATTCTACAAATGTACTCTAAGTCTAGTTTCTCAGATAATCAGATACTTGTTGGAATAGAAAAGCCCTCTTTTATCAAGTAAAACATTGTATGGAATCTTAGTATAAAAAAAGAGTACATGGGGCTGGGCCTGGTGCTGCTCACATGTAATCCCAGCTTCTTGGAAGGAAGAGGTATGAGAATCATGGCCAAAGCCAGACCAGAGCAAAAGCATGAGACCCTATCTGAAAAAAAAAATTGAAGGGCTGGGGAAATGGCTTAAGTGATAGAGCACTTGCTTAGCCCTCAGTTAAATCTGCAAAGAGACAGAAAGAGCCAGAGAGGAGGGGAGAGAGAGAGAGAAAGAAAGAGGGGGGAGGGAGAGGGAGAGAAAGAGAGAGGGTGTGGGAAGGGGAGGGGGAGGGGGAGATGGAGAGGGAGGGGGAGAGGAAGAATGTGAGATTTGTTGGTAGGAGATATCCTTCGCACAATGACTCATACGGCATTTCTGAAGTACCCTAGAACAGCAGAGTTTGAAAACCACCCATTTTTACTCCCGGTGATGCAGGAAAATTACTATGTTTCTTGTTGTTCAGTTTTGTTTGTTTATAGTGTTGGTATTGAGGTTTAAACTTGCTTGGCTTTCTGGCTTACAGCTGGTATTCTAGCACTTGAGCCACATCTCCAGCCCTGCTTTATTTCTGGTTCATTGGAAATGAAATCTCAAAAAAAATTTTCAGCCCAGCCTGGCTTCAAACCATGATCCTCCAAAGTCTCGGCCTCCTGTGTAGCTAGGATTACCAGGCTACTGTAACAAGGCACTCATAATATTGTATAGTTCTAGAAGGAACTCTAATTCATTTCCTACTAAATTCTTGATATTTATTTTATAGAAATCAAACCCTAAAGCATTATCATGATAGGAGATTTTCCCATTTAGCTGTAAATACTAAGAACACTCTTGCACTTGTATATTTTATGCTTATTATCATGTCCCTCATGGCGTGACCCTGTCTTTACTGACCGCATGCTGTGGTGTTGCCTTTAGGCTTACTCAAGCTGGAAATATCTCCCGCTCCAGAGGTGATCAGTGGTTGCCTGACGCCTGAAATGTTGCCTGTGAAACCCTTCCCCGAAAACCGGACTCGGCCGCACAAAGAGATTTTGGAATTTCCCATCCGAGAAGTGTATGTCCCTCATACTGTGTACAGGTAAGAAATGCAGGCTGCTCAAGGGCCCACTGTCAGTCTTTTGTCTGGATCACGCATCTGTTATCTTCTAGCCTCTCTTGGTTCCTCCGAAGCTTGAGGGATAATGTGATAACTCTAAGACTTCTGTCTAAAGAGATCTTCTAAAGATGGTTTGTCTGATTCTCTTGTCTCTGTGTCTCTGTCTCTGTCTGTCTGTCTGTCTGTCTGTCTGTCTGTCTGTCTCTCTCTCTCTCCTTTTCTTTTTGTCTTTTTTGGTGCCAGTATTGAGACCTGAATCCAGGGTTTATACACTATCCCTTAGCTTTTCAGTCAAGGCTAGAGTTCTACGAACATTTTTGCCTCTTCTGGTAGTTAGTTGGAGATGAATGTCACCGACTTTCCTGCTGGTGCTAAGATTACAGGCATGAGCCACCAGCACCCAGATTCTGGTTCTGTTTTACAAGAAAGGGTTTCTTCCATCATCAGTGTAATTTAGATTATAGTGGATACACTCTTACTGGAAATGAATAAGCTCTGGTTTTCTTTTCTTTCTTTATTCTTTTTTTTTTTTTTTTTGTCAGTTATGAGGCTTGAACTCAGAGCCTGGGCACTCTCTCTAAGCGTTTGAGCTCAAGGCTGGCATGCAACCATTATGAGTCACAGTGCCAGTTCTGGTATTCTGGTGGTTAATTGGAGATAAGAGTCTCAAAGACTTTCCTCCTGGTCTGGCTTTGAACCATGATCCTCAGATCTCCTCTAGGATCCTAAGTAGCTAGGATTGCAGGTGTGAGCCACCAGTGCCCAGAAAGCTCTGCTTTTCTTCTGTGCAGAGGGACATAGAAGGAAGAGAGTCATGTGGCCGCAGTATTCTAACTTGTTTAAAAGACAGATTTTCAGCTCAAAACAACTAAAGTAATATATTATTTCATTTTCATTCATTAAGCTGAAGTAGCAACATGTGTGTGGCACCTAGCATACTGGAAAGCAAGGAGCTGGACTTAAAGGCCTGAAAGGCTGGGGTAGCTTTGATTTCTCATAGTGGTTGATAGATGGGGGACTAGGAAGGGTCACTTGTCAGTATACATGCCCCACAAGCATGGCTGCTCATGTACTTCCCTTGTGTATTTTGAGAATTCTTTTTTGTCAGTCATGGGTCCTGAACTCTGGGCCTGGGTGCTGTCCCTCAGCTCTTCAGCTCAAGACTAGCGTTCTACCACTTGACCCACAGCACCACTTCCAGCTTTTTCTGCTTATATGGTGGTGCTGAGGAATCGAACCCAGGGCCTCATGCATGCAAGGCAAGCACTCTACCACTGAGCCAACCTCCCAACCCTATTTTGAGAATTCTTAATGCTATATCAAGCATTTTTCCCTCTATAACCTAAAACACTATGCCTTATTGTTTCTGGGTTTTACATAAAGCATAACATCAAATCATACTGATGAGGTGAAATCTTCTTTAGTTCTGCTTTCTAGCCACAGCCCTCTGTCTTGCTGGCCAGTCTTCAAAGTTACCATGAAGGAAAAAACACCAGCTTTCTTGCATTTCCTGTGGTTTTACACATGCATGCACACATACATGCACACATGTTCACACAGATTTCCTGCAATTATTGAATTGTATTTTTTTTCTATCTTCACTTAAAGTTTGCATACAGAAACCAGACACCATTGGCTCCCGCCTGTAATCGGGTGGGGGCTGAGATCTGAGGATCACAGTTTGAATCCATCCTGGGCAGAGAAATCTATGAAACTCTTAATCTCCAATTAACCACTAAAATGCCAGAAGTGGAGGTGTAGCTCAAGTGGTAGAGTGCCAGCTTTGGATGAAAACGCTAAGGGAGAATACTGAGGACCTGGATTCAAGACCTAGTGTGGGCATGCACGTGCACACAGACAGACAGACAGACAGACAGACAGACAGACAGACACACACACACACACACACACACACACACGCACAAGGAAAAGGTAAAGAGCCTTAGAGCTCACATAACCAACATCCCCTAACCCATATTCCAGATGACAGACATTCAGTTCCCCCATTTCCCCAGAGGAAGATGAGGGTGTGGACCTATTTGCTTTGAAAGGCTGTTTGTATCCGTTCAGAAACCTTATCCTATAATGGGGGGGGGGAGGGGGGAATGCCTTGTGGCCTGGAATAAACTTGTACCAAATGAATTCTAGTTATTCATCTTCCCGTCAGCCTTTAATCACCCATGGGAGTCATTTATAACTCTTTCTACTCCTTGCTGCAACCATTATCCCTTAATTACAGCATGATGGGGTTTGGAACACGCTAGTGCTCTGAGTGATTAGGAGATACAGGAGTGCGGGGAAGGGCGAGTCTAGGCCGGTTGCTATGGCCCAACTTGGTATCATGAAAAACAGAACCACCCCCCCCCCCCATGCACAGAAAGGTCAAGGTTAGTTACTGATTGGAAGTCAGGTCTTTACTCTTAGACATAGTAGAAGACACTTCCTCCAGTTCTTGGCTCCTTGGCTGCCATATTTGATAGCTTGTTCAAGAGAACACAGCGAGAGAATGAACTTGGTTCAGAATCTCACCACATGAAAACTCCAAGGAATTTCCCGAGCGTGTTGTCTAAGCCTCTTGTGCTGCTGTTGAGTGTGTAGAGTTCCTTTTTCCAGCTCTCTCAGTGCTTTAGAGGGGTTGGTTTGGTGAGTCTTGAGCCAAGAGTAGATTAACTCTCCCCTTTCCTAAGCCTCTATCCTATTTATGTAGTGGAAATGGAAGCCATCCATTTAGGTCTGGGTGAAGCCAGTATGGTAATTTGACTAAGTACCTTGGGAGACCTCACTTCCTTACTTCTGTCAGTTTTCTCTTCTTTTTAGTCCTTTATCTCCTCAAAAACCTGCAGTCCCGTGGCTTTCCCACATCCTCTCACATAAAGAAAGGTCCTTTAAGTAAAGACCTCTAAGCTCATTCAATAATTAATCCTTCTCAGAAGTATTGTCATGTTGGTAAGGACAAAGGTTCCTGACTCTTTCCTTCTTTTTTTTTGTTTTTATCTTTATGCCGATTCTGGGGCTTGAACTCAGGTCCTGGGCACTGTCCCTGAGCTTTCTTTGCTCAAGACTGGCACTTTTTATCACTTGAGAACACAGCCCCACTTCCAGCCTTTGGGGTGCTTAATTGGAGCTAGCTTTGAACTGCAATCCTCAGATCTCAGCCTTCTGAGTAGTCAGAATTGCAAGTGTGAACCACCAGTGCCTGGCTCCTATTTCTCTTAGAAAAGAGTTCCCTTGACTTTCCTGCGGAACTCTAGACGTGCTAATGGGACAGGTTTAACATGTAGGGCACAGTAGTGCTGTGGTCCTAGTGGCAGATGCTGTCTGGTCTGGTATGAGTGGCAGCCAGTCACACATTCATGCAGGAATGAATGGCGATAAAGCTCCCCGTGTATCACTGTGAGAGTAGAACTCAAGGAACTTTTGCCTTCCTTTTACAAGCATCTGCCATCAGCCCCTCCTCCCCCCAAGGACAGTGGCTTCTGATTAGCCTATCAGAAGCCTCATTTCCTCCACCTCTTGAGGTGTTTCCTTTCTTTATCTTGTCTTTTAGTGGGATGAAGTAAGTTTTGGGCTAAGAAGGACATGATTCAACTTACATCCCATGGGAGTACTGTCCCTAGGTACCTCTACTTTGGTAAGCTGCTGTTCATTTTTTTTGTTTTTAGTTTTAAAAAAAACTCTAGATCAAGCCAAGAGCTGGTGGCTCACGCCTATAATCCTAGCTACTTAGGAGGCTTAGATCTGAGGATGACAGTTCAAAGTCAGCCAAGGCATGAAAGTCCATAAACCACTCAGAAAACCAGAAGTGGCGCTGTGGTTCAAGTGGTAGAGTACTCGCTGACGAGCTGAGGGACAGCGCCCAGGCCCCACGACCCATTACAAAAACAAAAACAAAACACTAGATCAGAGTTTCTTTTATTATAACGTCAGAATCCCTATTACAAAATCAAACCCTCTGTTAACAGTAGAGCTGCGCAGGCCTCTCAAGGACTAGGCATTTATGAGATCCTTGCACTGAGATCCAGCTGTTGCTCAACATTGCTCATCCCAGCAATGACTGAGCCTCAAATCAGCAGCTTGGTGGAACCACCTGGCCACCTTCAGCCTCCGTAGCTGGAAGCCCAGAAGTAGACTCCTGTGATTGGAGACAGACCCAGGCAAGGGATTTTCAGCCCTCACCAGCACAAATACGGCATTTCTGGAATGGGAGACAGCTGTAGAAATGTGGTTGCTACAAAGGATTATCCAAATCTGAGCTCAGCATTCCTGTTTCCACATCCAGATTGCCTTTTTTTTTTTCTTTTCCTTTTTCTAATACTGGTTGTTTGCTTAGGAACACGTTTGAACCAACTCCTGGATTATTTTTCATGTGATCCAACAGCTGATGGTTGAACTGCCAGCTGCCTACTGGTCAGAGCAGAACAAACACAGCATGAGTCGGAGCCAAGGCCCAGCAAGGGCATCAAGGGCATCTTATCCTGGGGCTGCCACAGGGGTGTGTGCAGAGATCACAGGCACAGAGGTTGTAATGAGCTCGTTACGCTCTGTGCCATCCCTTTAACAAGTGATTCCATTAAAGAAAGCCACAGAAAGAGCATTTGCATCTCTCCTCCTTGCCCTTGAGAGCCTTATTTATCCAATTATCAGACTCTCTGCGGAGGACTGTGCTTGCTGAGAAGCATATCAGTCGGACCATGATTTCTTTGATGGATAATTAGCTGTTCTCAGGCCTCCTCCTATTCAGAATGTCTTCAGAGGAAAAGCCAGAGCAGGCCTAACAGGCCTGACAGTGGGATTTTAAGGAAGACCAGCTTGTGATGGACAGAGGGAGGATGGGAGGGGTGGAGGCAGAGTTGATCTTAAGTGAACATCAAGTGCTAAGATGTGGTGAATAAAATTTATTGTGTGGGAGGGTCATCGTAGGGCTTGAACTCAAGCCTCCAACTTGCTAAGTTTGCTCATACTTGAGCAGCCACATTGCTGGCCCTTTTTGCATATATATATATATATATATATATATAATTTTAATATGGTCTCATTTATATATATATATATATAAATTTAATATGGTCTCATTTTTTTTTTGCCTGGGCCAGCCTGGACTACAGTCATCCTATTTATAGCTTGTTTGTCCAGCTTTTTATTGGGATAGAGTCTCCCAAACCTTTGTGCTTGTGCATGTCATAAACTTTAATCCTTCCAATCTAAGATGTTTCAAGGAACTAGGATTGCAGGTGCAGCCATCCTGTCTCTGGCTGAGTGAGTGAAATTTCTGAGGAAAGGCATGAACCTAAGTAACCTTGATGTGAAATGGTTAGGAATGGAATTGGGGCAAGTGGGACTTGATTTTGTTTTAAAAGGTAGATTCTCCATGTATGCTCCCTTAGCTCTGTAGTCAGAAAGGATCTTCTCCACGCTGGGGACAGAGTAGGTATGGCCAGCCTATGGTGTCCGGTCTTACCTGGAGATCTGTTCATGAGGCCTAGAGTGGCTGGCCATTCTAATCAACTGCTAGTCTTTAAAAATCAAAGTCTCCCCTTCCATTATTCAGCCACTAGAGGGCACAATCCTCTCACTTTCTGGAAGCAGACAGTTCTCTACCTTTTTCATGAGACTTATTGCAGTAATTCTTATTTACTGATTTATTACAATGCGACACAAAGACCAAAAAAAAAGTTAAAGACCAAGACCAAGAAAAGGTTAAAAAGGTACCCCAGGATCCCAAAAGATTGCTGTTATCCTTTTTAGCAGAGGATTTTATTCTCACCTGTACTTGTCAGCTTCTGCCTTCTTTCATTAATAAGTCATGACCTTGGCCATCTTTTTTTTTCCAGGGAGGGGTGGGGATGTATGTAGGGGAAGAGGGCCAAGGAAATGTAGCCCATCCCCAGAGCATGAAATCTCTAGGTGGGGGAAGCTGTTCACTAGGCCAGCTTACACATCCAGCATCCTGCCTGGCCTTCAAAAATTTCAGAAGTGTAGGAAGAATTTACCTGGATTCCACACGCGAGGCAGTGGCGTGAAAGGTGTAAAGAAGGGACTGTGTATTCTGCTTCACACTTCACTTCCAGCCACCCTGCTCTAAGGTTGTCCCCTAAAATAACTGACCTAAGAATCTGCTGCCAGGTGAAGGCTAGCAAATGTCATTTGTTTTTCCCACAGTTCTTTGCCCCGTGCTGGGCAGGTACAGATGTGGCCTGTGTTCCCAGGGATTGGGAGCTGAGGTAGATGAGGGAGAAACAAAGGAGAAATGTTGAAATCCAGGCAGATCTAGACTTGTGCTTTATTAGGATGATGAATCGTTCGTCTAGACTGCAGGGAGGGGCCAAGCATCTATTTTCGTTTGTAGACTTCTGTTAGTTTTTGTTGTTGCTGGGATGAGATGTTGCTATATGACCGACCCTGAATTCTTAGGCTCAAGCAATCCTGCAGAGGAGCTGGGACTACAGACATGGGCCACCACATTCTTGTTTAAGTTGTTATTTTAAAAGCAATCCTTTGACATTGCCTATTCTCCGGGATACAACAGGCAGTAGGTCAGGCGCCGGTGGCTCATGCTGATAATTCTAGCTACTTAGGAGGCTGATATCTGAGAATGGAGGTCCAAAAGCCAGCCCAGGTAGGGAAGTCTGTGAGACTCATTATCTCTAATTAACCACCAAAATGCTGGAAATGGAGCTGTGACTCAAGTGGCAGAGTGCTAGCCTGGAACAAAAAAAAAAGAAAAAAGCTCTAGGACCTAGCCCAGGTCCTGAGTTCAAGCCCCAGGACTGGCAAAAATTAAAAAAGAAAAAAGAAGAAAGAAAAGAAAAGCTAATAAATAAAGGTAGTCAAGTATTCGCAGCTCATACCTATAGTCCTAACTACTTAGGAAGCTGGGATCCAAGGATGGAGGTTCAAAACCAGCCCAAGCAGACATGTCTGAGAAACTCTTATATCTAATTAACCAGGAAAAAAAAGGGAGAAGTAGAGGTGTGGCTCAAGTGGCAGAATGCTATCCTTGAGCAAAAAAAAGGCAAGCAAGAAAACAAAGCCTTGGGATCAAGCCCCAGTATTGACACACAAACACACACACACACACACACAAATAATAGGAAAGTGGGAGAGGAGGATAAGAAAGAAGAGGTGGAAGAGAGGCGCTGAGTAGTAAAGCACCTGCCTAGCATGTGTAGTGTAAGTGCTGATTTCATCCCAGCTTGGAGAAATAAATGTGAATGGTTGAAAGAATAAAAGAAAGTTCAGGACATGCTGCTGAATTAGTGGAAAGGATTCAAAGTTTCCTAAACAGTTTGAAAGCAAGAGATAACCCCTGAAGACTCTGGCAGATGTTGGATTCTTTCTAACTGCCCCATTTCCTCTGCTGTGCTGTGTGTGACAGAAGAAATCCCTTTCTCGACCACATTCGGGCAAAGATAGGTTGATACTAAATGCCTAGATCTCTTGTCACTAAAGAGTCTACTCAAATACCCTTGTCCAAACAAAGGCTTCCTATGTAGAGTACAGACTACCTTCTCACGCATCCTTGGATATTGTCATTCTTAGGAGTACTCTCCTAAGAGAGAAGTCTTCTGCAGGATGAATGCACAGGCCTGGGCGTCAGTTTGTTCATAATAAACTTCTATCTGGTTTCAGCTCATTAGATTGCTGCTTATGCTTTTATCTATTGAAGAGCCTGGCAAATTTTCCAAACCGTTATCACTTAGCATTCTTGTCCATAAGAAGTCTGATGATCCTTGGGTAAAGCATCGAGGCTAAGCCATTCCACTTTGTTGAGAGTCCGTTTGCTGGCCTCCAAAGCAGGATGCTGGGTTCAGTCTTCTCTGGTCTCGTTCAGCTGTGTGCTCTGGGGCCCTTCCACTTGGCATGGGCAGAACTCTGAGCACCTGTGGCCTGCTGGGTGGGTGCAGGGCTGAGCAGCACCTCCACAGGTGCTGTGCAGAATGGGGCTGCGTGCATGGGGCCTGGGGCCTGCGGCCTGCCCTTCTCTATGCTGGAGCCACAGGCAAAGGTGAGGCCAGCAAAGCTGACCATCCAGGCCACAGGCTGCTGCTGTCTTCCCCGTGATGTATTCCACCCCTTTCACCTGCTCGTTATTCCCTGAAGCAAGACAATAAGGAAAGGTAGCCTGGTGTCTTTCAGTTCATACACAGAGGAAGAAATTGAGCCGTACAGGATTTAGAAAAGATTCTTCCAGAAAGACATCACAGAGGACAAGACGCGGTATTTGCCACAACCTTCTAGTTGAAACAGAGAAATAACCAAAGGGCTTGTTTTTTGGACACCAGTGCAAGTTATGACACATGTTATAGAGTGCCATGCAGCCATGACAATCATGCTTCTGGAGAATATTTAGGATGCCCAGGGGATCGGAATGGCAGGAGATGGAGCAGAGAAGGCCAGGGAGCAGCAGGTCGAAAGGCCCTGAACTAGGGATAAGGTTGAAATGTCCTAGGCCTTGAGGAAAAGCCAGTGTAGGAAAATGACAGAGAGAAGGTTGGAGAGATTACGAAAGAGCCAGATCATACAAGAGCCCCAAGGAAAATAACTACTTTTTCTTCTTCTTGTACTGGGGCTTGAACTCAAGTCCTCAAGTTTTCACTGGAGTTTTTCCACTCATGGCTGGAGCTCTATCACTTGAGCCATGCCTCTAGTTCCAGCATTTGGTTTTTGATGGCAATCAATTAATTAGCAATAAGCCATTGTTTGAGGGGAATAAAGGGGTACCTTTTTGGGGGTACATTGTGGGCATAGAAATACCACAATGAAACCTAGTGAAATGCATCATTATCTCATACTTCTCCAACAATAGCTCATTCCTTAAGGGAAAACTTCTCTAGAATAGTCTGTGTATGAGCACAGGCCTGACCATTCATTAGAAAACTTGGTTAAACTAAATTCTAGACCTTTTTTTCTGATGTTTTGTCTTGTTTTGTTGTTGTTTGATTCTGAGATAGGGTTCTCCTAGGTCACCCAGATTGGCTTAGAACTTCAAATCCTCCTTGCCTCAGCCTCTCAAGTGCTGGGATTATACGCATGAACTACTATGCCTGACCTAAGTTCTAGACCTTGATTATTGGTCTTTATCTTTTTTTTTTTTTCCAGAAATCTTCTCTACGTCTACCCACAGAGGCTGAACTTCGCTAACAAGCTAGCATCAGCCCGAAACATCACAATCAAAATCCAGTTCATGTGTGGAGAAGACCCTAGCCATGCTATGCCGGTAAAGAGGGAGTTAACATTTGTCTCCAACCAAATGGGCCTGTGTGTTCCGTATCAATTCACATAGGCAACTTCCAGAGCTCATCAGTGACCAGAATAGCCTTCCTCACCTCCTCCTCTGGTCCAGGGAATCATACCCAGAGCCTTGTGCAGCCTTGTAGAGCACTCTGTCAACCAAGCCACACCCCAGCCCAAAGGATCCAATATTCCATCCAAGGACAATGCTAGTCAACACGGTCAGGGGCTGTTAACCTGGTCCAGTATCTCTCCTGACATAACGATGGAGTAAGGATGGTGATCTGAATTCAAAGTCTCTCTCTTTCAACTGATTCTACAATAAGCTATGAACCCTGGAGATAAATAGAGGACATTTTAGAGACCAAAATCTGGTCCAAAGTCTCACCACACAGGCCCTGGGCAGTAGTAGTCCATAGAGTAAAGAGATGGTCTCACTGTGTCCACCATGTCAGCTGAATTTCTTCCCTACACATATGCGTTGCACACCTGCCCAAGCATCACGCCATATCTCCTGATAAAAGACACAAAGCTGCCCACACCAGCTCAACACACAGTGAGAATGAAGCTTCACCCTGAACACCTAGTGTCCAGTCTTCACTAAGGAAACCAAAATGCCAGCCTCTGTCCTCTTGAGCAATCTGCTTCTATGAGCTGAGTGCTTTAGCTATGATTATTTTCCGTAAGTCATAGAGCTGTGTTAACATCCCTTTTCTACTGGGCTGGGTGTGTGGGCAGCAGCAAAACTCTTAGCCTAGCATGCACAAGGCCCCGAGTTCCATCCTTAGCACTGGAAAAAAAAAAAGAAAGTGGTCTTTCTACTAAGAGGATTTTCTCCAGGTGTTTCTGCCCCTCAAATAGCTACTATAGCGGGGGGTTGGGAATTTTGGGGGGGGTGTTTTTGTTTTTTGTTTTTGGTGTCTCTTAAACCACATCTCCTCTTCCTGCTTTTCTGTGGTTAATTGGAGACAAGAGTCTCATGGTCTTTCCTGCCTGGGCTGGCTTTGAACTGTGAGCCTCAGATCTCAGCCTCCTGAATAGCTAGGATTACAGGCGTGAGCCACCAGCACCCAGCTACTTTTTTTTTTTTTTAACTTCCTCTTAATGTTCACTCATCTATCTGATTCAAGTGTCCTTTTATGGCCATGGGGAGGAATGAAGGAAGGGTGCTTGGAAAGGGATATGAGGGACCCAAGCTTCCTTTCCACCCTCCCCCCTACTGCCTGGCCTCTGGCAAGTCACCCACTGGGACAGTCAGGTACAGCTCCTGTGGCTAACCAAGGTACTTACTCAAAGGAGTGCACGAATTCCAGCCAGTTATCATGCCCTGGGGCAGGCATTACTGCAGCTGGAAGAAAGAGTGGATTCTACTTCTGCCATTAGGGCTGGCTCCTGACCCAAGGAAAGGTAGGCTCCCGTGGGCACAGAGCAGGGGAGATCTGAGTCACCCACATGGTGGAGGCCAGGCTTGGGAGGGGAGAGGCCCTGCACCAGAGATCTCTCACTGAGGGCAAAGGGGTCTGACTGCTCTGTTGTGGACCTCAATGGAGGAGAGGCAGGAGGAGGACAGCACCGGTTTTCCGTGGTCACCTGTAGCCACTGCAAGCCACTTGGAATCTCGGTTCATGCTTCATAGCCAGTGTGTAGGGACAATTGTACAACCTGTGACTTGTAATAGACCAGAGCTCATTGGGTGCCCAGCGTCTGTTGGCGCGCAGGTGATTTGAGATGACCAGAAATCCCTGTGAATTTGATGTTTTCTGTGATGGTGAACAGGTCATCTTTGGGAAGTCTACAGGGCCTGAGTTTCTGCGGGAAGTGTACACAGCCATCACCTACCACAACAAGTACGTACAGTTCCCCATTCTTACTGTAAGTTTAGATGGCTCCAGTATCTCTTAGTTCTCCTAAATTTCTTGGATGACTATTTCTCAACTGGGTTTATAACTCAGGAATGAAGGGTAAGGGGGACTTGGTTTATAATTCAGGAATGAAGGGTAAGGGGGAAAGGTATGCCCATTCCATAATTCTACCTTATTAATGCATAATTTTCACCTTACCTAAGCCTACAAGAAGAACATACCTTCGAACGTGTGATATAATTTTAATTTTCTAAAACTTTGGATTGCACAGAGACCACCAAGAGATTGCATAGTGCTCAATAAGGGACCCAATCTCCTAACTTGCTCTGAGATACCAGAGGGGTTCGGAAGCAAACCCAACTCTCCTTGGCTGGATCCTCATTTCTATAGCTCACTGCTCACCTGCCTCAATTGACCTCCTCTAAGTGGACCAAAGAAAAAAACGGACAAACTCATAATTGAGCTATGCCTTAAGCCATAGAGTGTTTCAGCCATTATTTACATTCCACGGGTAGAGGAGAGAGATCTGTACCATGTTAGAGAATAGGGTTTGATCCCGGCCTGACAATCAGGTTCATTCAGGTCGCTCATTTCCACACTGGCCAGATGTGGCCTGGTGAACAGGACAATGTATATAAAGCTTTATTAGCAAACCACCTGAACTTGGTAATCCACCCAAACCAGACTCTTAGGCTGCCCACACCAGCCTAATTTCTCCAGTCCCTCCCTAAGTATAGCCACGCACCAGGGCCCTGTTCTTGGGAGCTGGAAATGGGGTTATAATAGAATGCTGATTTGCATCGCCTCTTCAGATGGGTAGATTGCTTTTAACCCCCATTATGAGGGGGAATTCATTTTCCCTGGCACAGCCAGCAACCAATCTAGTATAGCCAGCAACTGGGTTAGCTCTCAGCAGAATAATGTGAAATGAAAAGCCCCCAGGCGGGCAAACAAGAGCAAAGGGTCTGCGGCCTTACCGGACGGAGTTATAACTCATCCAGCCAGCTAACACTGTGTATCAATGCTTTTGAAACAGGTCTCCGGACTTTTATGAGGAAGTGAAAATTAAGCTCCCTGCTAAGCTCACAGGAAGTCACCACCTCCTGTTCACCTTCTACCACATCAGCTGTCAGCAGAAGCAGGGCCCCTCAGTGGAAAGCCTCCTGGGATATTCAGTGAGTAGCAGTCTACCTGCCTGATTACACTATAGCTAGAGGCCCTAAGAGGCAAACGGGGCCATCCTGTTCACTGGCTATGAGCCTGCAGACAGCAAAATGGAGCAAAATGTGCAGAGGCTAGAGGCTAGCCCAAAGCAGACATGACTTCACTTCTCAAACAAATAAGAAATCACAAATGCAAAGAGATGGGTTGGCCGATGCTGAAAGAATCCTCATTTACATTACAGTTATTTCCAGATTTAATATATCTGGTCCACTTAAGGAACTAGTACTTTTCCCTCTGGAGGAGGGGGATGGGGAAAGTTATTTCTTTTAAAAAAAAAAATTCCAGCTGGGCGCCGGTGGCTCATGCCTGTAATCCTGGGAGCTGAGATCTGAGGATCCTGGTTCAAAGCCAGCCCAGGTGGGAAAATCTGAAAGACTCTTATCTCCAGTAAACCACCAGAAAACCAGAAGTGGCACTGTGGCTCATGTGGTAGAACACTAGCCTTGAACTGAAGAGTTGAGGGATAGCGCCCAGGCCCAGAGTTCAAGCCCCAAGACCAACCAAAAATAAAGAAAATTCAGTTTTTTTCAGGATCTTTCCTGGGGCTTAAAGTCAGGGCCTTGAGCTCTTGCTTGATGTTTTAGCTGAGAGCTGGTACTCTACTACTTGAGCCACACCTCCACTTCAGGCTTTTTGCTGGTTAACCAGATATGAAAAGTCTGGGTAGGATCACAGCTTTGAACCATGATTCCCCAAGATCTCAGCTTCTTGAGTAGCTAGGATTACAGGTGTAAGCCACCAGTGCCCAGCAAAAAAAAAAAAAAAGTGATTTGTTCAAAACCTTCAAAGGTAAAATGAACATTGATGTTCTAACACACACAGACATTGGCTCTAAAGGGAAACTTGCTATTAATTTTGACTCTGAAGTCAGTAAGTTGTTGATATTACCATCTTAGGAACTCAAAGAGAATTTAAAATGCAAAGAACTAGATGGCTATGCTTGCCAAAAAGAGACGAACGGAATAGCTCATCCCTGGTTAGTTACATTTGATGGTTGTGAACTGGAGAAATTGCCAGAATTATATGTTGCAATAAATACTATTTTTCTTCACATCATCTGTCTCAGTGGTTGCCAATCCTCTTGAACGAGCGGCTTCAAACGGGATCCTACTGTCTCCCAGTCGCCCTGGAAAAGCTGCCACCCAACTACTCCATGCACTCCGCCGAGGTGAGTGGCAGGCCGGCCCGCAGCACTTTTACCTTTCAGCATTGGTCCTAGGTCATCTTTACCATTCCTTTAATGGGACCAAGGGTGCTCACTGCCGCATCTTCTGTGGTCACCTCCCAGCACCTGCTGTTCTGATAGAAAGGGAGACAAACTTGACTGAGAAAGAAACCTCATTCCAATCAGAATGTACGTGAACCTTGCATCTGATGGCTTATAGAAGAGGAGGCAAAGCTAAGCGCTGGTGGCTCACGCCTGTAATCCTAGCTACTCAGGAGGCTGAGATCTGAGGATCGCAGTTCAAAGCCAGCCAGGTCAGGAAAGACCTTGAGCTGTGTATGGCTCAAAATGGTAGAGCGCTGGCCTTGAGCACAAAAGATCTGGGATAGCACCCAGCCCTGAGTTCAACAAAATAGAAGCGGAGGCAACTAAAGGGTCCTTCTAAAATACTTTCAGGCCAGCATCTAGTGGTTTCTGCTGTGACTCGGGGGTCACCGTCTAGATGGAAACTGGAGCTTTTATTCCTCAAAGATGCCCTTGGCAAAGCCCCTCCCCTTCCTATTTCTGGTGGGTCCTCTTTGGCCTGTGCCATTCACAGCGGCAGAGCCCATCTGAACACAGCCCTGTGGATCCCTTCCTTTGGCCCTCGGACTTGCTTTTCCACGCTTCTCGGTCCCTGTGATGGAGGTTTACATCCATGAAGAACTTCTTTGAAGCAAATCAGATCATGTCGTATTTAGTACGTGGCTTGAAAATCCAGACTGCTTTTCATCATCACAATACCACGGGCATTTCAAGTTCTCAGTAGGCACCTTGCAGCCTCTCTGCTGGACAGACACAAGTCTGAAGTCAGGACTGGTTTATACCCAGAAGTGAGCCAGTAGAAACAAGGTCCTGTGGGCTGGAGCAAGGACCAAGTGGTAAAGCACTTACCTAGCAAGCACCAAGCCCTGAGTTGAAACTCAGTACTGTAAAATGAATCAGTTAAAGTAAATTAGACCCTGGATCTTAAAAAGTCAGTATTGGAAACAATGTGAACTATGTCAATAATTTTGATACTGATGACATGTTGATAGAAAATATTGACTCTATTGAGTTAAATGAAATATATCATCAAAATTATTTTTTACATTCTCCTCTTTATTATCTTTTTTTGTGTGTGTGCCAGTACTGGGGTTTGAACATAGGGCCTGGGCCTTGTCCCTCATCTTTGGTTACTTTTTTTTTTTTTTGGGGGGGGGGGGGTCCAGTCACGGGGCCTGAACTCTGGGCCTGGGCGCTGTCCCTCAGCTCTTCAGCTCAAGGCTAGCGCTCTACCACTTGAGCCACAGTGCCACTTCCAGCTTTTTTCTTTTTGCTTATGTGGTGCTGAGGAATCGAACCCAGGGCCTCAGGCATGCAAGGCAAGCGCTCTACCACTGAGCCACCTTCCCAGCCCTATTTTTTTTAATGTGGTTACTACATAGCTGAAAATGTGTATGGAAGGTTCCCATTCTAGTGTCCTCAGGAGGCTGCTAAACACTGTAGGTGAACTGACCCTGGAAGAATTTCTTCTCGCTGGGGCTTCTCCATTCTTCCCAACATCCTGGCTGCTGCCCTGCTCTGCAGGTGGGGGCCAGGTGGGGGTCCAGGGCTGATGGTATAGGATCTTCTACTTCTCAAAAGAAATGAGCAACATATGAGCGTGTCTGACTTTGGAATGCTAGCAACTAATTTTACAAGTTTCCAACACACTATGGACCCAACAGAACGTGTCTAGGGGCCGGAGCCTACCCTGGATCCAGTTTGGCTCACCCTAGCTAGTTCTGCAGGCCTTCGTCTCCCATGCACACATTCTGCCTTTGCAAACACAACCTGCTTTCTTCCATTCAAATGAGTAACAAGCTGGGTGCTGGAGGCTCAGGCCTGTAATCCCAGCTTACTCAGGAGGCTTTGAGATCTGAGAATGGAGGTTCAGAGTCAGCCCAGGAAGATAAGTTTTGCCAGATTCTATCTGCAAAATAACCAGCAAAAAAGTAGGGCTGGCGGCATGAGTCAGTAGTAAAAGCACCAATCTAGCCAGTGTGAGGCCCTGAGTTCAACAGACTCCAAATACCATCCTCAAAAAGAAAAGAAAAGAATGTAAGAGACACAAAACCCAGGCTGGGCCATTCATGCTCAACACCTTGGGGTATGTCTAAAGGAATTGTTTCCAAGGGTACGTTAAGGCCCAAAAACTGCCTCTTGGGCTTACAAAGGCATTGATAAGGACATGGCATAAAGGAGGCATATATAACTCATTTACTGAAGAAGCAAAGGCCAAGCAGGACTGCTACTTGGGGAAGCAATAACCAGTATTCAAATGCATTGGAGTTTCATGTGTAGATATTTTACACTTGGTCCCAATGATTGTGATTCATGGGAAATGACTTTATTTTGAGTCCTGGGAGCTCAGAGACAGATTACCTATTTCAGCTCTCTGTTGGGAACAGTGGAACCTGAGAACACTAAAGCCCAACAAGGAAGATTGACTTGTCCAAGCAAAATAACAAGTTCATTGCAGAGAACTGAACTTGAACCCAAGGCTCCTGATGCTGTCAAGTTAGAGTTGGGGGTGGGGAAGTGGTTTATCTGTGGGACTCTGATGTGACTCAAATTCAGAAGAAGGGATTGGATTGCTAACCTTTGTATTTATTGTTTTCTTCTTTGCCACAGAAAGTCCCGTTGCAGAATTTCCCTATTAAGTGGGCCGAAGGTCATAAGGGGGTATTTAATATTGAAGTGCAAGCTGTCTCTTCTGTTCACACCCAGGTAAGGAACACAATAGCAAAACAAAGTGGACCCAGGAGGCTAATAATGAGGAGGAGGGCAGTTGAGAAACGGCCCCAGGACAATGAAGAAAGATCAATGAAGCCAGGTGCTGGTGGCTTGTGCCTATAATCCTAGCTACTCAGGAGGCTGAGATCTGAGGATCATGGGGTGAAACCAGCCTGAGCAGGAAAGTCCGTGAGACTCTTATCTCTAATAAACTACTCAGAAAAAGCCAGAAGTGGTGCTCAATTGGTAGAGTGCTAGCCTTAGACACAAAGAGGCTCAAGGACAGCACCCAGGCCCTGAGTTCAAGCCCCAGGACCAGCAAAACACACAAACAAGATCATTGGGGATAAAACAACAACAACAAATTAACCTTTGGCTCTTTGTAAATAGTCTTGTAAGCCTATTGGGGTTCGTGTTGGTGGCTAAATCAGGATTTTCGTCGGGTAGTAATTATTGAGAGGTGCTATTTTGTGTACAAAGCAGTTTGTTGCCTTGGTAACGAGGCAGTGGGTGTGTGATTTAGAACCTGTGATCTGAAACATGGGCTGGGAAGTTGCTCACGTACCTCGCTGAAGCCTGGTGTTTATACGTCCTTGGGTAAACACCGACAGGATCAGCTCCCATGATGCTCTTCTGCCTTCTCAGGACAACCACCTGGAGAAGTTCTTCATCCTCTGCCACTCCCTGGAGAGTCAGATGACCTTCCCCATCCGAGTGCTGGACCAGAAGATCAGTGAGAGCACGCTGGAGCATGAGCTCAAGCTCAGCATCATCTGGCTGAATTCCTCCCGCCTGGAGCCGCTGGTGCTCTTCCTGCACCTGGTGCTGGACAAGCTCTTCCAGCTATCCGTGCAGCCCATGGTCATTGCTGGCCAGACAGGTAGGGCTGTGCAGGGCTGGGAGGAAGGCCAGGCTGGGGGACAGGGAGGACCCATAGGGAGTACTCCGCTCAGTGAGATGGGAGGCAATGTGAACTGATATATTTTTCTTTTTTTGGTGCCAGTCATGAGGCTTGGACTCTGTCCCTGAGTTTTTCTGTTCAAGGCTAGTGCTCTACCACTTGAGCCACAGCTCCACTTACGGCTTTTTGTTGGTTCATTGGAAGATCAGAGCCTCATTCATGGACTTTCCTGCCCTGGCTGGCCTAGAATCATGATCCTCAGATCTCAGCCTCCTCAGTAGCTGGGATGATTTATAGGCGTGAGCCACCAGTACCCAGCTTCTTCTGATAGTTTTGTTTATTTGTTCTTTTGTGGTTCTGGGGTCAAACTCAAGGACTTGTGCATGCTAGGCAAGGGTTCCACCGAGGTACATCCCCGGCCTCCTTTTCACTAATAGTGTGAGTTCAAGAGATTCAGAATCTGTGGTTTGTTGGGACTGAATATTTAAAAAGAAAGAAAGAGAACAATAAAATAGAGTTCTTAATGTTGTTGTTTTGATCACCTTCGTTGAATGATTATAGGCAATATGTCAAATATACTTACATACTAATTACTACTCCTGATAATTGATAGCTTTAATTTGCCTCTAAGACATATTTGTTTTCTTGGCCAACAGAGAGGTTTTCTTTCTCTTTTATTGGCTTTCTTATTTATTTTTGGAGGTACTGAGGCTTACACTCAGGACCTTGTGCTTGCTAGCCAGGCATTCTACCACTTTTTCACTTGAGCCACGTCTCCAGTCCCCTTTTGCTTTAGTTATTTGATAGGTAAGGTCTAGTATTTCAGCCCTGGACCAGCCTTGGACTGCGATTCTCTTACCTATACCTCTTGTGTACTGGAGATTGCAACTGTACACCACCACACCTGGCTTGTTAGTTGAAATAGAATCTTACAACTGGGCTCTCTGGTGGCTCATGCCTGTAATCCTAGCTATGCAAGAGGCTGAGATCTGAGGATCACAGTTTGAAGCCAACCCCAGACAGGAAAATCCATACGTAAGACTTTTATCTCCAATGAACCACCAGAAAACTGAAGTGACACTGTGAATCACAGTGTTGCTCACAATGACACAGTGTCACAGGCTAGAATACTTAGCCTTGAGCAAAAGAGCTCAGGGACAGTACCCAGGTCCTGAGTTCAAGCCTCAGGACCAGTACCAAAAAAGAAAAAAGAAAAAGAAAGTCTGTACAGTGTGACAGCTCATTTCTAATCATTGTGTGCTGTCAAAAAATCTTCTGTTTTGTTTCATTTTGTTGTTGTCTTGGTACTGGGCCTTGAACTTAAGGCCTCATACTCTCACTTGGCTTTTGCTCAAGGCTGGTGATCCACTTAAGCCATACCTCCGCTTCCAGTTTTTTGCTAGTTAATCAGAGCGAAGAGTCTCTTGGACATTTCTGCCTAGGCTGGCTTCAAGCCTCAATCCTCAGATCTTAGTGTCCTGAGTAGCTAGGATTACAGACGTGAGCCACCAGCCTTGTAAGGCTCACGGGAATCTTCTTGGGGTTGCAGATTCGGAAGCTGTGTGTTCCCAGTTACATGTCAGACAGATTCCCATGGATGCTGATAAAACTGGCCTACAGACCCCAATTTATAACTCCAGACATGTCTTGATTGTAAAGAACCCTCCTGCCCACAAGGAGGCGGTAGATAAAAGGAGAGGATGTGGACATGTCTAGTCAGCGGAGCCAAGATGGCTGGAGTGAACTCAAGCTCCCCTGCTCAGGGGGCTTCCCCCATCCTCAGCTGAGCCAGCTTAGTTCAGGTGATGATCAACTGTCAGGATTCACGATCGCCAGCCTGGAGAGCTATCCCCTCAGGTTCATGTACCTCTCGGTTCTTCAGCCAACTTCTCCCAGTTCGCCTTCGAGTCTGTGGTGGCCATTGCCAACAGCCTGCACAACAGCAAGGACCTGAGCAAGGACCAGCACGGGAGGAACTGCCTGCTGGCGGCCTACGTGTACTACGTCTTCCGTCTGCCTGAGCTGCACAGGGATGTTTCCAAGTCGGGTAGGGCTGCTCAAGGGGAGAGGGGCCAAGGGTACCCCAACTCCACCCCATTGCCATGTAGTTCAAAGTAACACACCATGTCCGAAAATTCAGTTTTGCTTCTCAGAGTATAAGACCGAAGTGCCAAAATGAAGTTTCTTTCTAGATCTTTCTTCCTCCCTGTTTTCCTCTCTCTTGTGTCTGCTTACCCAATAATTTATGATCCTTCTTTAAATAATTAATAAGTGTTGACTACTGCCTAGAATTCTAGGGCAATAATGATGAGGAAAATCGCAGCTATACATGGTGGTAGTGGTAGCAACGGTCCCTAAACTTTCCTTTCTTTAAACTGTTTAAATTGTTATTATGAAGGTGATGTACAGTTACATAAGTCAGGTAGGGTACATTTCTTTTTGGTGGTGGTGGTGGTGGTTATGGGCCTTGAACTCAAGTCCTGGGCACTGTCCTCAAGCTCTTCTGCTCGAGGCTAGCACTCTACTGCTTTGAGCCACAGCATCAGTTCTGATTTTCTGGGTGGTTAATTGGAAGTAAGAGTCTCATACAGACTTTTCTGCCTGGGCTGGTTTCAGACCATGATCCTCAGATCTCAGCCTCCTGAGTAGCTAGGACTACAGGAGTGAGCCACCAGCACCTGGCTACATTTCTTTTTGGTCATTGTCACCCCTTCCCTCATGTTCTCCCAGTTTTTTCTTCTCATCCCCGCACTACAAGTTCATTTTCAGCGTAGTGTCTAGTAAGTACCATTACTGCATTTGCATAAACTCTTCATTAAAAAAAAAATCCCTTTTCCATTTCCCGCCAAGTAAACTTCTGAAATGGTAATAATCAGCTATGAATGATTCTTCTTGATTACATATGTAGATAATCAAAGCCAGCACCTCTGGGCGGTGTGACATGAAAAACTGGCACTGACAGAGCTCACAGAACTGCACCCCGAAAAACGGGACTTAACTAGTATGCAATCTCTGTCATGTCCAACAGTCATTTCAGTGGACTTTTACAAACCTGTGATGCTAGTAGACAGACTTGGTTTATTTATCCTAAGACTCAAGTACCTCTGGAGTTTCCTGTGACTTTGCTTCATGACCTACAAGATTATAACCCATTTGACTATTGCGCAATGAGTTCACATTTATAGCTTTTGTGGAGAACTCAAAAGTTGTGGCTTTCCTGGGGCCTGAGTCCCCAGGGACAGGGACAGGGTGATGCCCAGGCTGGGTCTCCAGTTTCCACAGCTCCTCTAGTGCCCGGTGCCATTTACCTCCCCTCTAAAACATTAACTGCGTCTCCAGAAGGCTGTAATAATGATGTTCTCATGCAAGGCTTAGTCTGATCGGGTCTCAGTCCACAGCCCGCTTTCCCTGTTCAGGTCTTCCTCATAATCTCTAAGTGACTCTGATCCTCTCTGTCTGTGGACACGTCTCTGTCTGTCGGATGTTGTGCAGGTGGACCCACATCTCTCTCTGACCCTCGCTACCACACGTATGGACGGACATCCGCCGCAGCTGTGAACTCAAAGCTGCTGCAGGCCAGGGTGATGAGCAGTAGTAATCCAGACCTGGCGGGCACCCACTGTGCTGCGGACGAGGAAGTCAAAAACATCATGTCTTCAAAGGTGGGGCTTCAAATACTTGTGGTGTATTCCATTGACACATGATTATGCACGTTTCTAGGGTTCCCATGTGATGTTTTAATGCAGATGTCCAAGGTATGGTAGTCAAATCGGGATGTTTAGGATATCTGAACATCAATGCTCAAAACAAATTTTTTTTTAATGTAGCTGTTTTGGGAAATTTGATACAATAGTGTGAGTTGTAGAACTTCCGGCTAACGTGAAGCTTTGCAAAATCCTTCTCATTTTACAATCGGAACTTGAAGAAACCACACGGAGCAACTACTGCTGGTGTCCATTGCATTGGTTGGAGTCTTAATGTTGAGCAGGCATGATCAACCATCTTTTCTTTTGAACCCACTGGAAACAATTCTGAAGGTGTAAAACTCCTACTTCAGGATCTGCTCTGAACTAGTGAATGCAACTAGGAGAGTTTGAGAACAGAGCTGGTTTATCCACTTGGAGTCAATGAATACCATGAGTTTTGTTTGCAGTGGAGTAAAAAGAAAATCACTTTAATTTTTTCTGATGGCAAGACAAGTTTTTTTTAGTCTTTTTTTTTGTTTGTAATATCTGCCTTCTATATTCAGTTTTATCCTAGCACCAAAAAAATATTCCAAAATTAAAGGTTTATTTTTAAAAATAACATTTGTATCTCATACCTTTCTAATTGTTTTACTTCTTTTGTTTTCTTGTTTTTGGTGCCAGTATTGGGGCTTGAGCTCAGGGCCTGGGTGCTGTCCCTTAGCTTGTTTTGCTCAAAGTTAGAGCTCTAACATGAGAGCCACAGCTACATTTCCAGCTTTTGGAAGGTTAGTTGGAAAAAAGAATCCTAAGACTTTACTGCTTGGTCTGCCTTCAAACCATGATCCTCAGATCTCAGATTCCTGACTAGCTAGGCTTACAGGCATGAGCCACTGGTGCCTGCCTTTTTACTGCATTAACATTTTTTCTATGTTCTTAAGGCTACTGTATACATATAATAGTCAGCTACTCTGAAACTCTTCTGGCTTTTATTTTCCAAGACATCACAGTGACAAGTTGAAATCATCCATGGTGGAAATATTCATAGCACAGAAACTGACGGTGCTCTAAGTGAGCCCCCCCCCCCCAAGAGCTAGAGCTGGCTCTAAACAGCTCCCATGCTTCCTACTCCTGTTTAAGGCCCCTTGAATGGTACCATTTTCTGATTGTTCAGGAAAGTGACCTGTGGCTAGAATTGACAGCCCTGATCTTTATAGTTTCCTTTAATAAGTCTATTAGTGATTCTCAATTACATACATAGTTAATCAGCTCTGGGAAAGCATGATATGAAAATCAAGGGAGTTGTGTAGACTGACCTAGCACTCTTCTAATTGTTTTGTAGCAAGGGTAGATGATTTTGTCCAGCCAAAACAAAAGGGCATGATCTTTGTTTCTGAAGGAATTTTTGACAATTTGTTACTTTAGGAGATTGGATGTGGTACCACATTCAGCCTCCAGGAGACACTGTTCCCACATTTTTTTCTTTTCATTCTCTCCCAATAAAGTCAGAGACAGACTATTGAGGAGACTCGTTGGTGTCCAATTTGTAACTACTTTTATAGGCTGACACATTCCAAACTATTAATCATGATTATCTTAGGAGCAATCAAAAATAAATGTGAATTTGCTCTGTTTTGTTCTATATTTATATGTGATGATTAGTTTACCTCTGTAACCAGAAAAAAAAAAAAGTAAGAAATCCATAAGCAGTGTATTCTGAGGTTGGCATTTCCAGGTAGTTGGCTGACTTTTCCAGTGTGTCCCTTTTCCAGTATGACTGTTGGGTTGTGGTTTATGTGTTTCAGATGTCTGATCGCAACTGCAGCCGGATGTCTTACTATGGTTCTGGCAATAACGATGTTCCAAGTTCAATGGCAGCTCCAAGGCCAGCCAGTAAAAAGGTATGGAGCAGGACAGTGTGAGGATAATCCCATAAGGATTTGCCTGAGCCTATGATTGAAAATGGATGCTATCGAAGTATCTATTGTTCCTGCCTAGATAGTCTGGGGTACGCACAAGGCATGCATAAAAACTCTTCCATGATTTTCTCATTTGGGAGCCATTTACATTCTCAATCAATAGCTCACAAACTTAGCCATTATATTAGAATTACCTAGAAGGCTTCTTAACACTACTGGCTGGACCCTATTCCCAAAGTTTCTGGCTCAGTACATCTGAGCTGGGGCCCAAGAATGTGTTTTCCTAACAAGTTTCCAAGGACCACATTGAGAAATAGGGATCATTCATTCTTCCCAAAAGTGAATGCCAATAATTAGGTGTAAGTTATTTCAGTACTGTATGAAGTACAGTGAAAATGCTTCCTCTTTATGATCAGCCCTACTTAAACTTCACGAAGTGGGGAATTCCTTAAGCCAATGAAATTCCTCATTGTCCCAGCTGATGTGCTCCGACAGACAGACGGACAGAAAGTCAGCTGGGTTACCAAGTTTCCTCTTCTGCTAGGCAACCCCAGCATCTCACTATTAGAGTAGCTACTTCTGTTGAGGTCTTGAGCATCTATTAAAATCTGTGTGTGTGTGTGTGTGTGTGTGTGTGTGTGCGTGTGTGTGTGTGAGTGTGTGTGTGTGTGTGTGTGCGTGCATGTGCATGTGTACACACGCACGAGCAAGCGTGTTTGTGTGCATGTTTGCCTGCCTGCCAGTACTAGGGCTTTATAGAACTCAAGGCCTGAGCACTGTAGCTTAGCTTTTTTCCTCAAGGCTGATGCTCTACCACTTGAGCCATACCTCCACTTCCAGCTCTGTGTGTGTGTGTGTGTGTGTGTGTGTAATTGAAGAATCTATCAGGCTTTCCTACCCAGGCTGGCTTTGAGCCATGATCCTCAGATCTCAGCCTCTTGAGCAGCTAGGATTGTAGTGTGAGCCAGCAGCACCCAGTAAGAATATCATGCAATCCTAGGTTCTTGGGAGAGAGATTAGAGGATGATGGTTCAAGACCCATATGTGCATAAAAGCTTGTGAGATTCTTTTCCAACCACTGACTTATACCTGGTGGCACATGTTTGTTATGCCAGCTATGGAAGGAATTGTAAGGACTACACAAAGAAGGATACACTTGTCATCCCTAGCAACATGAAGAAGTATTAGTAGGAGTAGGTAGCCCAGACCAGCTTGGGCATAAAGTGAGACCCTGCCTTGAAAGTAACTCATACAGAAAATGACTTATGCTTATGCTTAAACTACTTATTAAGCTATTGAGTATGCTTAAGTGGCGTGGCTCAAGCAGTAGAGCAAGTGTAAGGCCCCGAGTTCAATCCCCAATACTACTACTACAAAACCAAATGTGCTGACTGCATACAGTAAGTCCCCCACCATTTGCAATAGCCAGCAAGACAGGAAATGCCAACCCTTGGAGGGTCAGAACCTTTGGCCTTGAGGAGGGAAGGAGGGAAGGTTCACTGGGCCTTGCACTGTGGATTTTGCAGGAATGCAGCCCCGTTCTGTCAGCTGGGAGGTGCCAAGAGTTATGTATAAAAGTGAAAGATATTGTCAGATTAAGCATTGATTGGTCAACTACCCTAAACTTAGCAGTCGAAGCACCTTCTGCAGGAACTGGGTACAAACACCACTTTCCTTCCTTAAAAGAAAACCACTCCAAATCAGGTGCTGGTGCCTCATGCCTGTAATTCTAGTTACTCAGGAGGCTGAGATCTGAGGATCATGGTTCAAAGCCATGTTTGAAAGACTCTTAACGCCATTTACCCATCAGAAAACCATAAATGGCACTGTGGGTCAAGTGGTAGAGAGCTAGCCTTGAGCACAAAGAGGCTCAAGGACAGCATCCAGGCCCTGAGTTCAAGCCACAGGATCGGCAAAACAAAAAACACTCTTTGCCTCCAGCCTGACTTCCTTAAGGTCATGTTTGATTTTGCAATTGCCTTATTTGATCTGAAATAACCAAAAGTAAATCATTTCAGGGGGAAGTGTAAGGGAGCCCAAATGTTTCCTTCATAGCTCAGCAAACAGAGTTTTGCTGCTTGGCTGTTTTATATAACCTCTGGACCAAGGTGTTCTGGTAATAATGTTGCCTAGTAAGCAGCATAAATTACTTTAAGAAGCCGCTTAGCCTTGTCTAATCTCTTCCTGCCATAAGACTCTGATAGTCAGACTGACCTATTTCCAGAGGCTAACATTGAAGCGGGCGGAGCGAGCTTGTCTTTCCTATTTGGGAAGATGGAGACATAGCAAGTTATGTGCATCGCTGACCACCTGCTAGATTAAAACTCAACCCCATGCCCGTCCCAGATGGCGCAGCCTCTCAAAAGTCAAGAGCAAACACTTATGCTCACAAATATGAAGGTTACTGGCATTTAACCTACCGAAAGAAAAAAAAGGCAATCAATTGATAACCTGACCTGACTAGTAATGGGAGTAATTTGAGAACACTGTGCCAAGATTTTCTATTTGTCTTCTGATTTAGCTAAGTAGATCTCTAATTTTAATATTTATGACTCTAATTTCCATAACCTTAGGAATTCATAAATTGGGTAGTATGTTTATTGTATTCTCTAGGTGATTTAAAGGACTGAAAAGAGCAATCGTTATAATTTTTTTTTGCTTCGGGTTGACTTTGAACTTTTAATTTCCACAGTAAAAATGTAATATTTAAAGCCAGGTGCTGGTAGCTTGTGTCTGTAATCCTAGCTACTCAGGAAGCTGAGATCTGAAGATCACAGTTCAAAGCCAGCCTATGGAGCAAAAACCAGATGTAGAGCTGTGGCTAAAAGTGATAGAACACTAGCCTTCTACACAAAAGCTCAGGGACAGCAGACAGGCAGAGTTCAAGCTACAGGACTGGCACACACACATACATATACACACACACACAAGTGATATTTGGATGTTCAAGTAGTTTTAATGTAACTATTATTTATGCAATATTTACTTGAGGTTATCTGTATTAATTGTAGATTTTACCAAGTGTAAGATGAAAGAAAGCCACAGAAAATTCATAGACATTGTTTTTAGTTGGGCATAACCAATTATCTTGCTTTGCCAGAACTAAAGAGGTCCCCAAGATGTATATTTTGGCTTTATGATAGAGCATATATTTTGTACCAAAATACCAAAGCTAAAACATTAATATCTTAATGTTTTTACTTATAAATGGATGATGCTACAACATGAATCTCCTAGAAATCTAGGTATCTATTCCATATTTACATTAAGCATATCAGTCCTCACCATAAGGATCTCTGAGCACTCTCATCCTACGTAATTCACATTTCCACCTTGAATTCTAGAGAAAAGTCATGATCCATACAATGAACCAGGCATAAAATGTCAGTTGTAGTTAAAAATGACTTTTTAGGTGCCCATGATGCATTTTGAGACCAAGATAGGATCAAGCAAACTGAGATGAATTGTTAGCTCTATGTTTGGTCCTCAACTTCTTCTCCATCAAACTGGGCACCACTGGTCCATGCCTATAATTCTCGCTATTCAGAAAGCTGAGATCTGAGGGTCACAGTTCAAAGCCTGTGTAAGAACATCTGTGAGACTCTTTTTTTTTTTTTTTTTGGGTCCGGTCGTGGAGCCTGAACTCTGGGTCTGGGCACTGTCCCTCAGCTCTTCAGCTCAAGGCTAGCGCTCTACCACTTGAGCCACAGCGCCACTTCCGGCTTTTTTCTTTTTGCTTATGTGGTGCTGAAGAATCGAACCCAGGGCCTCAGGCATGCAAGGCAAGCACTCTACCACTGAGCCACCTTCCCAGCCCCTCTGTGAGACTCTTATGTCCAACTAAAGGCCAGAAGTGGAGCTGTGGCTTGAGTAGAGCACTATCCTTGAGCATAAAAAGCTCAGGAACAGTGCCTAGGCCCTGAATTCAAGCCCTAGGATCACACACACACACACACACACACACACACACACACACACATTATTATTATTATTATCAAGAACATTAATAAGTATCCAGATAAATTAAAAGATAAGATTGATGAGAAAGGCACCCCTCTTCCATAGAGCAGTCAGATGATTTTATAGGGTAGAAGACGTAAGTGGAATAAGGGATTTCCTAAGCATTTGTCCTAGAAAGACGGGAACGTCGAAGTCATGAGACAAGCCACGATTGTCTGTTAATATACAGGCCCCACTCCTAAACCCCTCCGATCACATTTCCCACATGAATCCATAGCAGGATTGTGCAAAGAAAAATTGTCCAGACTAGAGTGGACTTAGATGTTCTCTGATAAGCAGTCCTCCAAGAGCGGCTGACAGCATGATCAGCTCCGGAAACGCGGTGGAAATGCACGTGCTCAAGCCCTATCCCAGACCCACTGGCTCAGTGTCCGTGCTTTGGTGCCCAGCCATGTGTGTGCCTTATGGAGCTCTCTGGGGGATCCCGATACACATTCAAACTTGAGAACCATGGCTACAACCAACCAACTTTATGAACGAAAAAATAAAAAATTCAGAGGGCAAAGGGCAGGGTGCACGCTGTGTGGCCTGTGTGCTCACCCGTCCTAGAGCACTGTCCAGAGAATGTGGTCTCATTGGTGGGCTAAGTCTGACCCTTCCCACCTAGCTCTCCTGCACAGTGCCACCGCAGCCTTCTCCTATCCACCAGAATGTTCCCCAGCCTCCGGTTATTTTGGCACAGATCCTACCACTCACTATGTCTGTGGCCATGTGCTTCGACTAGTCCACTGGAGAAGAACAGAAAGAAAAGAGGTTTGGTGGACCAAAGCCTCACATTACAGGCCTGGTTTCTGTGCTTGTTCTTCAGCATTTCCACGAGGAGCTTGCCCTGCAGATGGTGGTCAGCACTGGGATGGTGAGAGAAACAGTCTTCAAGTACTCCTGGTTCTTCTTTGAGCTTCTGGTGAGATCCTTGTGTGTTTCTATGTGTGCTCCGTTGGGCAAGAAAAAAAAAATGACCTGGTCACTAAGTGGCTCCATATTGGGGATGACCACTTTGTTCACAGAGCTGCTTCTGCTGAAAATCTGGGATTGGCCCTTGAAATCTAAATATCCCTCCCCTCCTATCTGCCTTCCACAGAACTCGACTCAACCTCGACAATTAGCAACCAACCTGCCATATCGCTCATGTTCCCCACCCAGCCAAGCCACCATCTCCTCTTTCTGGTGCCACTTGCAACATTTTTCCGCTTCCTTTTCCTGAATCCATTTTCGCCTTTGGCCCATCCAATGTGCAGGGACACTTGCACATTAAACAAATACAGCACGCCCCTCTTTAAAACTCTCCAATAATTTTCAATAGACTGAGGATAAAGCACAGGTCTTCCAAAGGCTCAAAAGCCCTTCTAATAACTGGGCATTGGTGGCTCATGCCTGTAATCCAAGCTGCTCAGGAGGCGGAGATCTAAGGATTGCAGTTCAAAGCCAGCCCGGACAGGAAAGTCCATGAGACTCTTATCTGTACGTAACCACTAGAAAACTGGAAGCGGAGCTGTGGCTCAAGTGGTAGAGCACTCGCCTTGAGCAAAAGAGCTCAGGTATAGAGGAAAAGCTCAAGCCCTGCAACTAACAGCAACAACAACAAGCCCTTGTATTCTCTTTCTATTTAACAGATCTCAGCCTCCTGAATCACTAGGATTACACAGATTTCTTTTTTACTTCTCTCTAGAACTACTAAATGAAATTAAGAAAGAGGAAGCAATGTGCATTTTCCCCTGACTTCCAGGTGACCTCAAAACTCACCTGGAATGCATGGGCCTAGGCCAACTCTGCTTCGAGTACTACACAGAGTAAAGGTCTTGAGAATTTTGACTCATTCAGCACAGAGTTATGCATCCTGAAAGCCCAGTTGGTTAGGGCAAGTGATGGCAGCTCACGGGTTTTAGGGCAAGAACATCAGCTTTAAGAAACATAAGCCATGGGCTGGGAAGGTGGCTTAGTGGTAGAGTGCTTGCCTTGCATGCATGACGCCCTGAGTTTGATTCCTTAACACCATATAAGCAGAAAAAGCTGGAAGTAGTGCTGTGACTCCAGTGGTAGAGTGCTAGCCTTGATCTGAAGAGCTGAGGGCCCAGAGTTCAGGTCCCATGACTGGAAAAAGAAAGAAAGAAAGAAACACAAGCCATATGATTCACTGTCTTTTCTTCTTGAGGACTGAGAAGCCAGATCTTCCCCATTCCAAAATCAACTTCAGGGCAGTGCTGTCATTGCTATTCATTCCCAGCCACTGTGAACACAGCATTGCTCACCCGCGTGGTTCCCCATGGTGCCATATCGCTCAGCTTCACAGGCGAGTGTGCATTCTCTGCAGGTGCATGCTCTGTGCATCACACAATCCCAGTAACAGCTGGCATCTGGGAAGAAGGACAGCGAAGCACATCCCAAAGTACACAGAGCACTTTATCTGTGCCAGGCACATACTCTTTGTACCACCCTGAGGCAGGGGTCCTAACTGGGGCCTAGAGAAAGCTGGAGTCAAAGAGGTCCACGTGACAGGGGCACGAGCCTTACACAAACACTGCCACTGGCATATCACACTGTGGCAAGGATGAAGCCAATAGAGGTAACTGGATGCCAAACCTCTCTATTCTCTCCATTGATCCCCTTCTTGAGCCTCTCATTGGCCAATTCCAGTGGAAGCCAAAGGGAGGGCAAGGGACCCATTGATGCCAACACAGACACCTTTGCAGCATTCAAAGATAAAGAAGGACAAGAAATCATGAGAAGGCTGTGGTCCATGCAGATGGAAACTACCAGCCCCCAGCCAGGACTGTACAAAGAAATTGATCTCAGACACAGTCCTCCATGAATCTTCTATGAGTCTGTACCTTCAAACCTGCACAGTGCACTCTAGCCACCTCCTGCCGGCCAGAATATTCCACAGCCTTAGGTTATTTTAGCCCTAATTCTGTTGCTTGCTGTGTCTGTGGCCATGAGCTTCGGCTAGTGAACTGGAGAAAAGAAAGAAAAGAGGTTTGGTGGATCATTGAGGTCCTGAAAGTTACTTAAAAGCAAAATAACATCCCCTCCCAGAAGCTTGAAGAGAAAGAAATAATAGTCCACACCCTGGGCAGTCTTAATGCCCAACTGATGCTGGTTGATAGTTGTGATGATGGCCAGGTGCTAATGAACAACTTACTTTGTCTTGAGAACTGGCCAGCACAAACGTGGGGTGCATTTCCCATTTGCTAATCAAGAAGCCCCTTCCTGCAGCTTCTAGAAACTGCTGAGCCAGATCTTGGAGACCAGAGGTACTCCTTCATGCCAGGAAGTACTGCATTGAGGGGTTCTTAAGAGATGCCCCTACTTTGAAGGCCAATATGGGAGAAAAAAATTTTTCCTGCCCTCAACTCAACCTACAAATAATGGGCCAAACATCCATTCGTATTTCTGCTGAGTATTCTCTGCAGGCTTGGAGACCCAGTAGCTGGCAGGTTGCTGAAGGTCTGAAAAGAGGCCATCAGTTGAAAGTACCATATTGTGAGAATTATTTATTTGGTTGTAAGATGGCCAAACTTACACCCTGAATACCACAGTGAGCTCTAAAAGCATGGGGCTGAGAAGGAGAGGGGGAACAGCCAGAAGAGAATCAGGGCTGGAGTTACCCAAACACAAAGAACTTGTCTGCTTCCGTCCCTGGCGAAGAGTGCAGCGAGAGAGAATGCTTTTATTAAACGAAAATGGTGTCAGGCCCCCACCACCATTCAGGTCCTCTCACTAAGTCTGCGGGATGTGGCCATATCAGTGAATAAACTGAGGAAGTGGTGGTTTCTTATACCAAAGATCTTATATAGTCTTAGCTTCGTGGGTCTTCCCTAAGCTGACTATGGCATTATCTGCAAGATGGAACACATAAAGACTACTTCTCTGTTTTTCTTATATGAGCCTTCTGTTTTCACTTTGTTTCCATGAACAACAAAACAGTATGCCCATCCTACATTCTCTGAGAAACAAAAATCTTCTGTTGGTGCAGAAATCTACCCAAATAGTTCTTGGAAATGGAAGTCAATTTCCATGCAATGATCCAGCCTCAAATTTAGGGGCAGATGTGAGCAGTTCAACATCCAGGGCCATTTCTTTCTTGCAGTAACTCTGACTTAGACTAGACAAATTCACGCAAATGACTGCAGAGTATAGGCACCCAACCATGAGACCTTCCAGATTTCCCCCAGGGTCTCTCAGTAATTACCACCAAAGGTAAGACTCAACTTCTGATAAAACCAAAGAGGGTTGTGTTTACTCATGAATCTCCTAGTCCCTGGAAGAAGTCTAAAACATAAATAGGATCTATATTTTAAATTATAGTAGGTATTTTGAGAGGCAAGGCCCGAGGACTAGGAGTTAATTCCAGGCCAGCCTGGGCTAAATAGCCCCTTTGTGTCTCAGAGCCAGGGAATGGGTTCATAGCTTAGTGGTAGAGTGCTTGTCTAGCATGCACAAGGCCCTAAGTTCAGTCCCAAGTACAATAAACAACAATTTGATAGTCATTGACTTGGTATTATACTAGTCACTAATTGGTACATAGATAGAGTGATTGATTGACATAGCTTAAATTTACAGAAACAGAAAACATCCCATTCATAAACTATAGATTTCTTTTCTGGAAAATCTCCACTTTCTCTTTCAACTTGGAACTCAAAATAGAAGAGCTATGTCTCCCCTATTTTCTTTTCTTTTCCTTTTTCTTGTCTTCTGTTGGTTGTGGTGCTTGAACTCAGGGCCTGGGTACTATCCCTGATCTTTTACTGCACAAAGCTAGTACTCTACCACTTTGAGTCACAGTTCCACTTCTCGTTTCCTGGCACATAATTAGAGACAAGAGTTCCATGGACTTTGCTGCCAGGGCTGACTTTAAACTACAATCCTTATATCTCAGCCTCCTGAGTAGCTAGGATTACAGGCGTGAGCCCCCAGTGCCTGACATCTCCTGTATTTTCTTTACTACAGTTTCAGGAGCAGCAAATACCATAAGAAACATTTCCTTTATAGCCCTGTGTCGTTCTTTGACAGCTGATACTTTTTGGAGCCAAGCCTAGCTCTGCCTCCCAGGGTAGAGGCTGAGGAGAAGAGGATGGGGTGTCTTTTGACATAGGAGCTGAAGAATTAAGCTCCTGGCTTTGTCAGCAGCAAGAAAGAAGCCCCCTGACTCGGGGTCAAGAAGAGGACACCCTTCCCACCTCCTGCTTCCATGACAACCATTTGTGTCTCTGAAGTATTTTGTAATCCTGCGCCAGCACCACCAGCACCAATCATGTGTCAGAGTCTATTGTAGGAAAGCCTTTCTTTAGTCTGTCCCCAGTTGGCACGTTGTACAAGCAGGTCACCAGCCTCCACGTTGATGACACTTCCCCTGTTCCTCTGTAGGTGAAAAGCATGGCTGAGTATATACATAACCTGGACAAACGTGACAGTTTTCGGAGGACTCGTTTCTCTGACCGCTTCCAAGATGACATAACTACCATTGTCAATGTGGTCACCTCGGAAATTGCAGCTCTTTTAGTGAAGCCTCAGAAGGTAAATTGTGTCTCTTGCTTGTAAATTCCTAAATCCTTTAGAGTGTATGCCTGTCTGGGGCTTGAATTTAGGGCCCAGGTGCTGCCCCTAAGCTTTTGTGCTCAAGGCTAGCACTCTAGACCACATGAGTCATGGTTCTACTTCTGCCTTTTTTGGTGGTTTATTGGAGATAAGAGTCTCATGGACTTTCCTGCCCGAACTGGCTTTGAACTGTGATCCTCAGATCTCAGCTTCCTGAAAAAGAGGATTACAGGTAAAATGCAGTCATGCATGATATACAGTATGTTTCACTAGACCTGGACTGGGAATTTGTATAAATAAATTGCAGTGTATATACCATCATGTAAATAATCATATCAATATAAACATGGAAGAAATTACTCCTGCTCCTAAGGAATTATACCTTGAAGTTTTACAGAATAAAGCAGACTGATACTTGCAGCCTGTTCACAAATGGTTCCAAAAAAAAATGTAGGTAGAGTGAGTGAATGCTCATAATGCAAATTTCACACATTGATGGACCTGGTTATAGGATGCGTCCGAGTTCTTTGTGCTGCTCCTGCATCTTTTCTGTGAGTCTGGAATCATTTCAGAATAAAAGTTTAAAGTATAAATAGTAAGTTAAAAAGGTAACTATGACACTTTATTGACGTGTCTATCATTGAATTTGTATGGTAGCCAGGTGCTGATGGCTCATGCCTGTATCCTAGCTACCGAAGAGGCTGAGATCTAAGGATCACAGGTCAAAGCCAGTCCAAAGAGGAAAGTCCATGAGACTCTTATTTCCAGCTACCCAGCAAGAAAAAACTGGAAGTGGAGGTGTGACCCAACTGGTAGAGCACCAGCCTTGTGTGGAAAAACCAAGGGATAGTACTCAGCTCCTGAGTTCAAGCCTCATTGCTGGCACCATTTTTTTTTTAAAATAAGAGTTTATATAATACCAAGGGCTCAAGAGACTCCTTACATAGTACTTTCTCTTGGCACTCTTGGTTAGACCAGCAGTAGTATCTCCCTATTGGCAGTCATGAAAACAGGCAGAGCAATGGTGACATGTGTTCCAGACTGAAGACTTCCCATGCAGGGATTCAGTCAGGTGAACTCCCAGGGTAGGCCGGGAGAGAGAGGCTACGTGGGGGCAGGGGAGCCTGCTCAGGGTCTCTCAGTCATGCTCTTTGTCAGACCTCCATCATATCTCATGACTGCTCATCTTGGCCTGAATTTCAAAGCTTAAAATAGTTTCAAGTTATATTTTCAATAGTGACCAAGGAAATGGCTGTATCCATCTGAGAAGAAACGTGGAAAGATGACTCCCTGTGACTCTGAAGTATCTGAAAGTCCCTCGTAAACATGAGCATGAGTTTATAGTAGATAAATGTCTCACAGACCTTCCTTCCTGGGCTGGCTTCAAACCCGTAATCCTCAGATCTCAGCCTCCTGAGTAGCTAGGATTACAGGCGTGAATCACTGGCACCCAGTGAGAAGTAATTTTAAAAAGAAAACCAGCCCTGATTCATGCAGAAATGCACCTCATGGAGTATGACTGACCTCTCTTAAGCTGGGAAGTCTGCCTAATTGGGGGGAGGGAAAATACTTAGCTAAAAATTGAACCTTTTATCTTGATTAGAATTTCTTCAATAATCCTTATAAATTTAAGAATCTGTTTCATTGAAGACAGTAAATATATTTTATGTTAGTTTGTCAAAGGGGGAAATAGTGAGCTGGGCATCGTGGTATGCACCTGTAAATCGCAGGAGGAGCAACATTCATTGCTAGCCTGAACTACATACAGAAATAAAAAGAAGTAATAAATTCAGGGCACAAACTTCTATGGAGAGAATGAGGTCAAACATATTAAATGTACATATATATGTGCATATATACATATATGCGTATATGCATACATACATATACATCTATAACATGCAAGTTGGAAAAAGATGAGTAGAAGGGAAGACTGAATATTGGCAGTACCTAAAGACCTGACAGACATGGTTGCCAAAAGGGCAGTTATACTTTTCCGACTTAAATCTGTTTCATCCAATGTCATCCGGAGGGACAGTGGCTGAAATAATAGGACCTGCCTCCTCTAGTATTCCTACCACCAGGGATCCTGGAGTTCACATCCAGGGCTTGTACAAAATGATCTGTATCGGTTTGCAATGTTTGTTTTTCAAGGAAAGTGAACAGGCAGAAAAGATCAACATCAGCCTGGCTTTCTTCTTGTACGACCTTCTCTCCCTCATGGACCGTGTCTTTGTGTTTAACCTAATCAGACAGTACTGCAACCAGGTGAGTGCCTCTGATTTGAGGGTTCTGTTTCTGGTCCCCCATTTGCTGGAATGTCCTACTGTCATGTTAGACAGCCCTTACCCATGCTTGGGCTTTGTAGAACGTTCTTCATGCCTCTGCCTGAGGGCACCCTCTCACACGCTCTTCACCTAGATTCTATGTACTGGCCCAGTAACAAGTTCATCCATCCATAGGAATTGAAATTTGTTAGCAATAGGGTGTGATTTTTCCAATCAAACACGTAACAGAAATCAAATGCCTAGGCAGCCATTCATTGACCAGATCTATAGTTCAAAATATGAGAGCTCTTTTCCCTCTTAGAGTGATGCATTACATTGCTGTTGGGAAATTCTGACTCTGTAGAACCCTGAAATAATCAGAAAGCGAATTTCACAAAGCAAATATTTTATAATTTATGTACAGTTTGTCAGTGTTAATTGCCCCACTTTTTAAATAAAATTGTTTGTTCATTCACTGGCTCCTTCAAGATGCCCTACCATAATTAGAGCTTTAGGTACATGTGTAAAACAGCTAGAAATCACCCCAGCAGACTCAGGTACTGGTGGCTCACACCTGTAATGTTACCTATTCAGGAGACCGAGGTCTGAGGATCACAGTTCAAAGCCAGCCCAGGCAGGAAAGTCCATGCAATTCTTACCTCCAATTAACCACCAAAAAACTATAAGTGGTGCTGTGGCTCAAAGTAGTAAGAGCACTAGCCTTGAGTGAAAAAACCTCTGGGACAATGCCCAGGCCCTGAGTTCAAGCCCCATGACCAACAACAACATCAACAACAACAATAAAAGATGAGGGAAAGTAGCCCAGGCCCTGAATTCAAGCCCCCAATTGGCACAAAAGACAAAAAAAGGAGGCGGGGGGAAAGAAAAGAAAACACCCCAGAACTAACGTCATTCAGTCTTATTCCATTAGTTGTACTCCATCCTGTGTGAGGCTAGCTCCTTAGCATCTCATACACAAGTAGGGTATTATAAAATGTTACCCTGACGAACGACCTCAAGTTTATTTTCTACAAGCCTTGTTGTAGTATTATAGATTTGAAAATGTGAGGATCAGGGCAGGAATCCTTCTGGGAATAGCTATTAGGTTAAAGTATTAAGGGAAACTAATAAATGGGGGAAAAATGATTGGAACAGGGTGAGTGGTTCACAGCTCTGCTGCTACAAGGATTGGGAGCTTGAGGCCAATCTGTACATAGTAAGCTGCTGTCTCGAGGGAAAAAAGACAGAACGCAGAACGGGGAATGGGAGAGAGAAAGGATATTTTTGTGTTTGTCAGACTCAACTCCAGCTATCATACAACGCACACTTCTTCCCTCTGTTCACGTCTCTTCCCAGCTCTCAGCCAAGCTCAATAACCTCCCCACACTCATTTCCATGCGCCTGGAATTCCTGAGAATCCTCTGTAGCCACGAACATTACCTCAACCTCAGCCTCTTCTTCATGAATGCTGATCCTGCACCGGCCTCCCCTTGTCCCTCCATATCATCCCAGGTAACCAGCAATGAAGGAATCACTGGTTCTGCTTTATCCCATTAGCTTAATGAGGCAGTTCCTGCCAATGTTGATCTTATTAATTCAAAGAAAATTGAAGTGATTAAATCAGATCAGTGCATGTAGAAGTGCGTGGGTTATGCCACCTTGAAATTCTACCAAGTTCACTGATAATCTGCAAGCAAAATAATTTGGTTTCTTACTAGACTCGGGTAAGCATTGGGATTCCCTCTCTGACAAGGAATAACTATAAAAGAATCTCTACATGCTGGGGAAATTAAGAAACTTAAAGAAAAGATTAAACAATTAATATCTTAACCAATTAAGATATTGTGCAAGTGCAGGGTTCCAAAGTCAGACGAGCTTAGGAAACACTTTGTTAGCCAGGTTTCTTTGCATAGGCCATCTAGAGCTTTTAACATGTTCATGCAAATTTAAAGTGCTTATGAGATGGAAGAGGAGATAGGAGGAGGTTTGTGTGACAGGCAGTGATTTTACTCCAGAAATTATTCCCCCTCCCCACCATTGATTTCTCAAGGGACTAATGTCATGTAGAAAACCCTTAAGGAAATACTGTTTGATAGTCTCATTTCATTTGTAAGAACCAAATCAGCAGCTCAGCAGAGCAAGCAATAGTTCTCAGTCTTAATATTAGATTGTATTTCTGTTGCCTGTTTCTTGATGTTAGCAGAAATGTAAAGGCTTTCTAAGAAAGGAAGGAAGGAAGGAAGGAAGAGCGAGCAAGCTGGGCACCGTGGCTTATGCCTGTAATCCTAGCTACTCAGGAGGCTGAGATCTGAGGATCACAGTTCAAAGCCAGCCCAGTGGAAAGTCTGTGAGACTCTTATCTCCAATAAACCACCAGAAAACTGGAAGTGGCTGTGGCTCAAAGGACAGGGCCCAGGCCCTGAGTTCTAAGTTCAAGCCCCACAATTGACAAGAAAGAAAGAAAGAAAGAGAAGGAAGGAAAGAAGGAAAGAAAGAAAGAGAAGGAAGGAAAGAAAGAAAGGAAGGAAAGAAGGGAGGGAGGGAAGAAAAAAGGAAGAAGGAAGAAAAGAATGAAAGTAGAAGTAAAGATTGGAAAGAAGTAAAGGATGGAAGGAGATAAGGGAAGGAAGGAAAAGGAAGGGAAGGAAGGAAGGAAAGAAAGAAATAGAAAGGAAGAAACGAAGGAAGGAAAGAAGGAAAAGAAAGAGAAAGCAGAAGGAAGGAAGGAAGGAAAGGGAAGGGAAGGAAAGAAGAGAAACAGCTGCAGAGGCATGCCTGCCAGTCCTAGGACTCAGAAGCTGAGTGGGAGGATGATCTGAGCCCAGGAATTCCACATCTGCCTAGGCAACTAAGAGAGCTCCCCATCCCAATGTAGAAAAAGAAGTCTTAGCCATTGATGCCACTTGGTTTGGTCCAGATGTGAGCTTCAGGAAGGAACGTCTGTGTGAACTGGGATACATCGGGCCCACAAGCAACATCCCAAATGCCGTAATAGCAGGCCCTTCGGGTGAAGTCATCAGACCACCCTAAGCTGGCTTTGCTCCAGTCCTCCTCCCACGTTTCTCTGGTAGATGCCGCAGGCAGTTAGCACCCCAGAGGCCTGAGCGCATCAAAGCAAGGGGATTTAGAGACACTTCTTTTAAATTGCAGTAGTTGTACCAAAGGATTTGAATTCAACAAGTTGGATTATGAGTACAATGTCGCTTCATTAATGTCACCCTTTTCCATCATTCACTATTTTTTTTTTTTTTTGTCTGCCCTGGGGCTTGAACTCAGAGCCTGGGCACTGTCTCTGAGTTTGTTTGTTTGTTTGTTTTTCCTCAAGGCTGTTGCTCTACCGCTTGAGCCTTAGCTCCACGTCTGGCATTTTGGGTAGTTAATTGGAGATAAGGGTTTCACAGACTTTCCTGCCTGGGCTGGCTTTGAACCATCATCCTTAGGTCTCAGCCTGTTGAGTAACTAAGATTATAGGCATGAGCTACTACCAGCCACAGCTCCATCATTCACTTTAAATTTTTTGTTTTTGTTTTTTGCCAGTCCTGGGGTCTGAACTCTCCGCCTGGGCGCTGTCCCTCAGCTCTTCAGCTCAAGGCTTGCACTCTACCACTTGAGCCACAGCGCCACTTCCGGCTTTTTTCTTTTTGCTTATGTGGTGCTGAGGAATCGAACCCAGGACCTCATGCATGCAAGGCAAGCGCTCTACCACTGAGCCACCTTCCCAGCCCCTCCATCATTCACTTTTGATACTCAAGTATTTCTGATGAGAATATGGGGCAGGAACTGCCTTTTGGTAGCCCTAACATATCTCTCTGTCTGGTTCAGCTCCCAGGCCAGCCAAATTCAGACTTAGAATGCAAATGATCTTCAGAAGTGCAGTATAAAGAAGCCAGAGCTACAGAATTAGAGGCATTTCTCATTTTACTTATTTATTTTGCATCTTATTAGCATATGCTAGTTGTACAAAAGGGTTTCTATTTTCTTAGGATTTTAATCCTCAACTATGGATGGTGGTAAGAATTGAACCCAGGTATGCTAAACGAGCACTCTTACCCCTCAACTACATCTGATTTTTTTCCACCGAGTTTTAGTTTCATCATTTCTGATTAGCGGTTGGGAGATCTGCAGAATGGGGAAACAAAATTACCCGTTCTCGGTTTGCTCATCTGTCACACAGGGTCCTCGCAGGACCCATTGACTGTCTAGCTCTCCCAAGGCCTGGCTGGTGCAAGGCTTGCCTCAGGTGTTGTAATTCCAGTTCTTCATACTTACAGCCTGCCACTGTGTTCTCTGTAGAACTCCAGCTCCTGTTCCAGCTTCCAGGACCAGAAGATCGCCAGCATGTTTGACCTGACTCCTGAGTACCGCCAGCAGCACTTTCTCACTGGGCTCCTCTTGACCGAACTGGCCGCTGCGCTGGATGCTGAGGGGGAAGGGTATGTATCCAACATTTCAGTGACCCTTGAGGCAAGAGGAAAACATGTTCCTTAGTGAAGTTTGCAGTTCAATCCCCCGTGCTTGGCGGAAAACTCTCCTGTTCACCAGATCCAAGGAGTAGAAACACTTGTCTTGAGAAATGGAGACCCTCAGAAATGTAGACTGGCATGGGGAAGGGAGAGGAGCCACGACGTGAATTCTTTTTTTAAAAAAATTTCTGTAGGGCTGAGGCTTGAACCCAGGTCCTCATGCATGCTGAGCAAACACTCTATGCTTGAGCTCTACCTGTACCCCCAGGTGCAGAGTTTTACCAAAGATGCTTTGATCATTGAACTCCCTAGGAACAAAGTTGTTGTGTGAGGTGCTGGGAACTAAACCCAGGGCCTTGTATATGCCAAACACACACTGTTCTACTTACTTGTATCTATCATTTTAACAAAGGTGAGCACACACAGAAGCAACTACGGAATGCCACTAGCTCCGTGTCAATGCAAGTAACCACCGATGGGGACACATTAGGCTTTCCCAGGCGGACAGGATTTCCCAGGGGAAGAGTGTTCAGGAAATCTTCTATCACGGCTACCTGAACACCCAGAGACATGTCCGCCACAACCCTTGATGTATTTTATAACTTCAACTCCTATCTTCTTCTCTCCCCTCTAGCTCGGCTCCTCCCAATTTTCTCAGTGCAACTGTCCTCCCTCTTCATAAAAATATATTTCCTTAGCAACAAAAACTACCCCCAACACATACCAGAAAAAGGTGCAAAGAAGAAACTTGGAGCACAAAGGAAATTGCCTCCTATTTATACACTTATTTTCTTCATGGCATCTCCAAGTGGTTTCTGAAAACAATTTTTTTTTTGTATTTACTTTAGCCAGAGTTTTTGTTCTTTTTTTCATTTGCCCTCCATTTGGAAACAACTCCAAAAAACAATCTGTTTTTTAATTCCTTGTAACATTGTTGCTGAGCTATTACTTCAATAAGGCACAGACCTTCCTGGTGTTATTATGTTTAACCAGGTAGCTACATCCTTCAAATACAGGCAGAGGACCTTTGCCACCCACCACCCACTCACCCAGAGAGCAACTAATTAACAGTGAGACTCTTTTGGCTACAGAGTAATAGCTGACTGCTGAGTTTACCCTTTCTCACTCTCCTGGAAAGTCATTAAAAACTGTCAGGACTTTACCATGTGGCTAAAACCTCAGAAACAATGTCCTCCTTTAATAGAACTGCTTCCTTTGGCTGCTAAGACAATAAGTTCATCAATACCTGTTCCCATTCTTCTTCCCCAACACACACCCCTATGGGACTAGTGGAATCCATCTCTGTTCCTGCCCCTCCTGCAAGGAGTCCCAGCCATAGTTCTAAGGAGAGAACTACTTCAAGCTGGGGCTCTCTGGATGCCCACAATGTGCACGCATCATTAAATCGCTGTTTCTCAGGCATGTGGAAATTCCCTAGCATCCCTGTAGAAGACTAGTAAACTGCAATGCCTCACTGAAAACATAAACCACTTCCAAGACCCATAGGGTAAAGAGAAAGGGGGAAGCACACCTTTGAAATGCAGCCTACTGTTAATCTAATGTTATAGCCTTGTTTAAAAAAAATCTGGAGGGCTGGGAAGGTGGCTCAGTGGTAGAGCGCTTGCCTCCCATGCATGAAGCCCTGGGTTTTATTCCTCAGTACCATATAAGCAGAAAAAGCTGGAAGTGGTGTTGTGGCTCCAGTGGTAGAGTGCTCGTCTTGAGCTGAACAGCTGAGGGACAGTGCCCAGGCCCAGAGTTCAGGCCCCATGACCAGCCCCCCCAAAAAAATCATTTGAAAATTTGATTACTATTTTCCATCTAACACTAGCTGCTCAGGTATCATTACTTTGTTGGAAAGGACAAAAATGGAGAAGGAGGGAGGAGTTTTAGAATTGAACTTGTAGGCTAAGACCAGATTTTTACTTTATATATTTTATTGAGATTGATGCCCAAGCATAGTAGATTCTCATTTTCCAACAGTATAAAACTAAAAGTAGGGAACAGAGAAGGCGTTATAGTAAGATAGCAAAGAGTTTATTTAACAAAGGGAAAGTAAAGGCCACACAGAAGAGTGAGCACCTAGACTCAGATACTGGTTGTCTGCATCTAGGTAGAGATATGTTTATGTTGTCCCTCCTCTCTATAGGCCATTTGTCAGAGGGTGATTGGGTTATTTGAAACAGGCAAGCCCCTCCCCTGGGCAGTCATCTCAGGATGGAAGGCTAGACTAGCTTGTGATTGGTTTGTTTGAAACCTGAACCTCCTGGGAGGTGGTATGCAGAGGGGCCGGCCTGAGTCATGGAGACCCAAGACTCAAGGGAGTGAGGGAAAGCAAGATAGCCCGAACCAGTCAGCTCATGTTTTCCTCCAAGATGCCCCAATCTTAAGTATAACTTTGACCTGTAAATATCCTTGGGTAACCATTAACCAGACTGAGTATTTCTAGCATCCTCTAATATTCCCCTTTGCCCTCTCAGCCATAGTGTCCTACCCTACCGGTAACTATTCTTCTGACTTTATCACCAGAGATTGGTATTGCCTGTTTTTGAGCTTCATGTTCTTTTGCTGTGCCTGTGGGAGCCTTCAGTGTGGCTGCGTGTGTTAATGATTCCTTTTTTTTTTTTTTTGTTATTGTAACTCTGTGTAGAATTCCTTTGTGTAAGTATACTGCTGATTCTCTATGATAAATGAACACTCAGAAACTTTCAGTTCAGGACTATTGTCAAGAAGTTGCTGTCAGTATTCTTCTACACAGTTCTTCATAGCATCAGAATTCATTTCTAGCCAGCCCTGTTGGCTCATATCTGTAACTCTAGCTATTCAGAAGCTGAGAATTGTGGTTCAAAACCAACCAAAGCAGACAAATCCCAGAGACTTCCAGCCAAAAAGCTGGAAGTAGGGGTGTGACTCCAGTGGCAGAGTACCAGTTTTGAATGGAAAAAGTAGAGCATAAGGTGAACTCATTTGTTCTGGGTGCAAATATAGCCTACTTTAAATTCTTGATTTTCATATGTGTTCTGGAATAGGTAAGTTTGTTAATGGTCTTAGCAATGTCCTAAGAAGGTATACTGAGCAAGGAAAGAAGAGAAAAGTAATTACAATGCAGAGAGATACAAGGAAAAAATAAAGGCTTATAGCCAAAACAATGAAACAGAGAATAGGAAAAACAGTGGAAAAACACATCAGCAAAACCTTGTTATCTGAAAAGAAAAAAGCTTGTTATTTGAAAAGATCAACAAAATTTACAAACCTTTGACAAAATTGAACAAGAAAAAAATGAAAGAAGACTCAAATAACTAAAAAAATGAAAGAAGGGCCATTAACTGTGGTCTTTGGTGAAGTAAAAATGGTTTTGAAGGCATAGTGGGAAGAATTGTGCACCAACAAATTAGGCAACAATGTAAATGGACAAATTCCTGAGCCCACAAAACTGACTTCCAGAAGAAATAAAATATCTGATAAGCTTATAACAAGTAAAGATTAAGTTAGTATAACAGCAACACCACCTTCCCACAAAGAACAGTCCAGAAGCAGGGGCCCTCAGTGATTAATTCGATCCTTTACAGACTATTTCAAAGAATAGAGAAGGTAGAAGTTTCCGAATTCATTCTATGAAGCCAGCATTACCCCAAAACTAAAACCAGACCAGGATATCACAAGGAAGCTTCAGTCTAGCGTCTGCATGACTACAGGTGTGGAGTCCTCTGCAAAATACAAGCTTTATGGAAAGAGGATTTTTACACCATAGCAAACTACGATCTAGCACAGAAATGCAAACTAATTTAGCATCTGAAATAAATAAATTGAACTAATGAATTTGTCAAGATTGCAAGAGAGAAGATTAATATTCAAGGCAATTGTGCTTCTGTACACACATGGCAAACCTAAAAATGAAATTAAGAAAGCAGTCTCTTAGCTGGGTGCTGCTGGTAGCTCATATCTGTAATCCTAGCTACTTGAGAGGCTGAGGATAGAATAGTGGTTCAAGGCCAAACTTGGAAGAATAGTCAGTGAGATTGCATTCAACTGAAACATCCTGGGCATGGTGGCATATGCCTGACATCCCAGCCAGGATGGGAAACCTAGAATAGGAAGATCATGGTCCAGGTATACTTATGAGCAGAACCAAGACCCTATCTCAAAAATAACCAGTGTAAAAATCACTGCAGGAGGCATGGCTCAGCAGTAGAGCTTCCGGATGCTCTAGCTCCTCCTCCTGCTCTGCTCAGAGCACAGTACTTCCAAGAAGAAGGGGAAAGAGGAGGAGGGGGAGGAAGGATGGGATCGTGGAAAAGATGGAACACTCAGATAGGGCTGGTGATGAGGTAAAATGATGTAGCCACTGCTGAGGGAGGGGAGGAAGGGGGGAAAATACCACCTGTAGGTTCCTTTAAAAGTTCAATGTAAATCCAGGAAGCAGAGATCCTGAGGATTGCAGTTTAAAGCCAGGAAGGTCCATGAGACTTATCTTCAGTAAACAACGCAGTAAAAACCAGAAATGGTAGCTGGGCGCTGGTGGCTCATACCTGTAATCCTAGCTGAGATCTGAGGATCACAGTTCAAAGCCAGTCCAGGCAGGAAAGTCCATGAGACTCTTATATCCAGTTAACCACCAGAAAACCAGAAGTGGCACTGTGGCTCAAGTGGTAGAGTGCTTGCCTTGAGCTGAAGAGCCCAGGCCCAGAGTTCAACATCCATGACCTACAAAAAAGAAAAAAAAAGCCAGAAATGGTTTTTTTGAGCAAAAAGAAGTTTAGGGACAACATGCAGGCCCTAAGTTCAAGCCCCAGCACTAGCAAAATAAAAGTTCGACAGAGAGTAACGATACAATCCTGTGGTTCTATGTTGAAGTATATGTCCAAAATAATATTTACTTCTCCATAAAAACTTGTATTTGAATATTTATAAGCATTTATAATACATGACAGTCCCAACTTAGAAACAGTCCAAATATCCAGCAATGAATGAATGGATACCTAAAATAAAATGAGATTATCTATAGAATGCAATATTATTCAGTAACAAAGAAGAATGAAGACAAAGCTTAGAGTCTGAGGTTTGCTAAGGATAGAGGACCAATACCCAAGAGACATGAAGAGCTCAAAAAAAAAAAAAAAGAGAAAAATCCAGTTAAAAAAAGAGCTACTCATACTACATGATAAACTTGAAAATATGCCACAAACAATAGGTTCATGACTGTCTATTTAACACAGGCAGTCTCTGGATTCCAGAACTTCCAGTCTGCTTTTTTTCGGTTTTCACATTGCCAGCTGCTTGTTTGGGAGCATTCGGCCACTGTTTATTCTTTGGTGAAGGACACGTTGCTCCCTGTCATTTCACTGTAACCTCTTTTCTCTCTGCATTGCACTCTTAGAATCAGCAAAGTGCAGAGGAAAGCCGTGAGTGCCATCCACAGCCTTCTGAGTTCTCATGACCTGGACCCGAGGTGCGTCAAACCAGAGGTGAAGGTCAAAATCGCCACCCTCTACCTGCCTTTGGTAGGCATCATTTTGGATGCTTTGCCGCAGCTATATGACTTTACGGGTAAGAATCTCTCTGCCTCTTTCCTGAGACTGATGCCAGTCCCTGCCGAATGTACCCGGCATGAGGTCTCCCATTTACTCCGTGCTGAAAGAATCCATGCTGCACAAACTAACTTCCAAAGCTTCATAACGCAGCCCCACCTCATTTTATAAGCAAATATAACAGCATGTGTTCAAATCTTCTCTCTTTCTTCCTTCTTTCCCTCCCTCCTTCCCTCTTTCCTTCCTCCTTTATTTCTTTTTCTTTCTCTATTTCTTTTTTCTCTTCTTCTCTTTCTCTTTTCTCTCTTTTCTTCTCTCTCTCCCTCCCCCAATTGAGCTCAGTAAGGTTTATGAGCCATGCATCACAAAGGATGAAATGTGATGACAGACCACTTTCTTCAGAGGTCACTGTCCTAATGCCCTTGAAATACAGATGGTTCTTTGCTTTGCTTTTATGTTTAAGCAGAGAAACAGTGCCAAATAAAACTAAGCAATTCTTTTGTTTCATGCCAAAAAAAATTATTATGATATCTTTCAGTATTAGGAAATTTCTGCCACAAGAGGAATTTTGCCTTTGCCACACAGATTGATTCAGATGCCAGTATCTCTTGTTTAATGGCAATAGAGAAACATGTTCTTTAAATGGTTTATGCACTTCTTGAATCTATGTGTTACAGTGTGGATTAGAAATTATAGGTAGTGGGCTGGGAATGTGGCTTAGAGGTAGAGTGCTTGCCTAGCGTGCATGAAGCCCTGGGTTCAATTCCTCAGCACCACATAAACAGAAAAGGCCAGAAGTGGCACTGAGGGTCAAGTGGTAGAGTGCTAGCCTTGAGCAAAAAGAAAGTCAGGGACAGTGCCTAGGCCTTGAGTTCAAGCCCCAGGGCTGGCAAAAAAAGAAAGAAATTATAGGTGGACACACACACACACACACACACACACACACACTTTTCTGATCACTGCAGAGTAATTCTTGCTCTTCAAGTCCAAGAGAAATTCTTAGAAACGGCGAATCTATGTGTGTAGAGGAGGATAAGACAGGGTAATGGAGGAGTGAAGACAGCCAAAGTGTAATATATACGTATATTTAAATAGTTTTGATACATGTATTAAAATATTTTTTGTACTGGTCCTGAGGCTTGAACTAAGGGCTTGGGCGCTGTCCTTGAACGTTTTTGCTCAAGGCTAATGCTGTACCGCTCAAATCACAGCTCCACTTCTTGCTTTTATTATTAATTGAAGATAAGTCTCTTATAAAGACTTTCCTGCCAGATCTGGCTTCATCCTGCCAGGTCTGGCTTCAAACTACAATACTCAGATCTCATCTTCCTGAGTTGCTAGCATTATAGGCATGAGCCACTGGCACCTAGCCCAAACCATTGTTTTATAGTGAGGTCTGGAGTTGCTTATCTGAGCCAGTTCTTACAAGAAGTCATCCTTGAACTCTAAGAACCATTCTGATATTCTGACTTCCTCCAAACACAAAGTATCATGTATGATTAAACTTCTAAAATCATTATGCTATTGATTATTTAGTCTGTTAAAAGATGACAATGATCATGGTCTTTAATTCATGCAAAGCCTATTTTCTTTCTTGCAAAAAAAGAATCCTCCTGCAAACTGTCAAAGAAAAGTTCTGCCAGAAGAGAAGCTCGGACAGGGGAGAGACAGGGGCTGGGGTTTATGAGCTCTGTCTGGTCACGAAAGCAGGGGAATTACAGAGACAAGCTGGACACACAGGGTGAGCTGACAACGTGAGGAGATGAATAGTTTCTCAGCACCAGGCTACAGGACAATTCAAATCATAGTTGTCTTCAAAATGGAAGGGCACCCTGCCAGAGCATGGCATTGACTTGCAGTCTATTTGGAGATTCTTTGCTGGAAAGTTTCTAGAATGTTTAATATGAAGAGCTGGGACTTGTTCATAAAGCAGAGAAGCACAGCATATATTCTCTTAAGCTTCCTTCCGTGTGTGTTTATGTGTGTGCATGCACACACTTGTGATTGAACTCAGGGCCTTATATTTTCTCTCTTAGCTTTTTTTTGATTTGTTTGTTGCTATTAGTGGTCTCTCTGTGGTCATACAGTTTGTAATGATGTTTATATTTTTCTCATAGCTTTTCATTATAAGTTTTTGTTTATGGTATTTTTGTATTTATTTATTGTGTATTTATGTTTGGAGTATATCTCTTTGGATAGTGTATTACTGGGGGTGTTTTTTTTTATTGTAAAGGTACTATACAGAGGGTTACAGTTACATGAGTGAGGTAATGAGTACACTTCCTCTTGAACATTGTTACCCCCTCCATTGTTTTCCCCCTACCATCCCCTCCCTCCCTACCTTCCCCGAGGTTCTTTTTTTTTTTGATTGTGATTAAGTGATTACATAATTTCCGAAATTTCACAGTATTGTGGAATAATGATGCACATTAAAAGTCACAAGTTCATTCTAACTTTCCTGGAGCAAATTGTCTATCACAGTCTGTAACATATAACGGTGTTCACATGTTATATACCATATATGTGATCAGCAGCATGGGGATATTTAGTAGTGGTTCAACCAGATGAGTGGGAGTTCTTTGTTTCTTAAGTCCTGTTAGTTTTGTCGTATCACCTAACATTTTGGATTTAGCATCCACTTATCAGGGAGACCATGTACCGTTTGTCTCTTCGTTCTTGGCTTACCTCGCTCAACATGATTCCTTCTAGCTCCATCCATTTCCCTGCAAATGCCATTATTTTGTCGTTTCTAATGGCTGCATAATATTCCATTGTGTATAGATACCACAGTTTTTGGATCCATTCATCTGTGGTGGGGCATCTGGGTTGTTTCCATATCCTAGCTATTGTGAACAGTGCTGCAATAAACATGGAGGTGCACGTGTCCTTGTATATTGGTTCCTGTTGTTCAGGGTAGATGCCTAGAAGTGGTATGACTGGGTCGTAAGGGAGGTCAATCTTTAGCTTTCTAAGGACCCTCCAGACTGCTTTCCAAAGTGGTTGTGTAAGTGTACATTCTCACCAGCAGTGTAATAGGGTTCCTCTTTCTCCACATCCCCTCCAGCATTTGTCGTTGGCTGATTTGTGGATGTGGGACATTCTGACTGCGGTAAGGTGGTATCTCAGGGTTGTCTTTATTTGCATTTCCTTCACCACCAGGGATGATGAACATTTCCTCATGTGTTTCTTTGCCATTTTTATTTCTTCATTTGAGAAGTCCCTCTTTAGTTCCCTTGCCCATTTAGTAATTGGTTTGTTAGGTTTGGGAGGGATTAGTTTCTTGAGTTCCCTGTATATACAGGATGTTAACCCCTTGTCTGATATATTGCTGGTAAATATTTTTTCCCAATTAGTTGGTTGTCTTTCTAGCTTAGTTGCGATAGATTTAGCTGTGCAGAAGCTTTTTATTTTAAGGTAGTCCCATTTGTCGAGTCTCTCTCCAACTTGTTGTGACCCTGGGACTCTGTTCAGGAAGTTCCTTCCTGTGCCTATTAGTTCAAGTGTCTCTCCTACTCTGTCCTGCAGTAGTTTCAGAGATTCAGGTTTAATGTTAAGGTCTTTAATCCATTTTGAGTTGATGTTGGTGCATGGTGATAGGCTGGGGTCCACTTTTTCTCTTAGCTTTTTTATTCAAGGCTAGCACCCTAGTACTTGATCAACACCTCACTTCCAACTTTTTGCTGGTCATTGGGAGATAAGACTTTCACAGAATTTTCTGCCCACGCAGGCTTTGGACCTTGATCCTTAAATCTCAGCTTCCCAAGTAGCTAGGATTACAGGTGTGAGCCACTAACACTGGGCCTAGAGCTTTCTTCTGTTAGAATTTTCTGAACAAGGCTCTTAGCATCATCAGAGCTTTTCAGCACCTGGACTTGGAGAGTTTTAGATTTCAAAGGCTTTTTTGCCAATGCATTGAAACTGTATGTTCCTTATAAAAAAAAAAGGCATTTTGTTATGATGACAAGAAGGAAAAATATTAAAAGGAATTCCATTATTACAGGGGATAGTGGCACATCTATTAACTATACAACTTTCAGATTGATAATCTCATAAGAATATAGTCTTTCAAACAAGGCTACATCTGAATTCAAATCTCAGCCCTATTATCATTATGCAGCCTTTCACAGCTGCAAAAATATGGTATTGATGCCTCCTTCTCAGAGTTAAGATAAAGATGAAACTAGAAAACTCATATTTTGCGTAGCAAATATTTATAACCTTTATTCGTTTTCTTGTAACTATGTCCTTAAGAAAATTAAGAGGAAATAAGAGTATATTCTCACATTAGTATCAATCACTTTATCAAGTCTCCCACGATTTCCCTGTGCTGTTTATTTCACTATTTGTTTAAAAACCCAACTGCCCGAAAGTGCAAAAGTGAATTATTATTTCTGAAAGTTGAGTCTGTTTTTCAGAACTTTAGCCGATGAAATGCTGTCTACACTCAAATTTTTCTGAAAAATTGAAGGTCCAAATTGCTATCGTGTTGACAGGTGTAATAAAATATGGTCTTTTAGTGAGTCAATCAATACCAAGACTTTTAACACATTTTCCCAAGAAGCGCTTGAATAGTTTCTATATACATGATTGGTAGTATTTTTTTAAAGCCAGACTTTTAGATGGTTGATTCTTTTTCATATTGCATACATTTAGTCCCATGTGTAAGTATAGATATGTCATTATTATATAGACATAATTAACATTCGCTTCTGACATTTGAAATTTAATTATTTCTAAATTTGTGAGAATAGCATACTATAAATAACATACTTGCTTAATTCTATCATTATAGTTTCCTTTGATCATTATATAAAATAAGTGAAAGCATAGCATGGGAAAGTATTATAACAGCTTTTCACAATTTAAAAATTAATTTCATCCAGATGTGATGGCGTGTGCCTGTGATCCTAGCTACCTGGAAAGTGGAATCATGAAGATAAAATGTTTGGGAGAAGCCGGGCGCTGGTGGCTCACGCCTGTAATCCTAGCTACTCAGGAGGCTGAGATCTGAGGATCGCGGTTCAAAGCCAGCCCGGGCAGGAGAGACCGTGAGACTCCTATCTCCAATAAACCACCAGAAAACCGGAAGTGGCGCTGTGGCTCAAGTGGTGGAGCGCTCGCCTTGAGCTGAAGAGCTGAGGGATAGCGCCCAGGCCCAGAGTTCAAGCCCCACGACCGACAAAAAAAAAAAAAAAAAAAATGTTTGGGAGATCCACCCATCTCAATCAATAAAAAGCTGGTGTGACAGCATGCAGCTATCATGTCAGCTGCTTAGGAAATCGAAACAGGAAATCTGCATAAACAAGAAACCTTATTTTAAAAACAACTAAAAGCAAAAAGGGCTAGAGATCTGGTTCAAGGGATAGAGCATCAAACACCAAGTTCTGAGTTTAACTCTCAGAAAATTAATTTCTTGCTCACTGATATTTTGTCCCCTTTTTTAACCTACTTCCCCTTTCCTATAGACAATGGCAGATAAAAATGTTAAATATCAGATTTAAAATTATTATGCTAGCCAGGTGCCAATGGATCCTAGCTACTCGGGAGGCTGAGATCTGAGGATCACAGTTCAAAGCCAGCCAAGGCAGGAAAATCCATGCAACTCTTATCTCTGATTAACCACCAAAAGGCCAGACATAGAGCTGTGGCTCAAGTGTCCACCACTATCCTTGAGCAAAAAAGCGCAGAAATGATTTCCAGGCCCTGAATTCAGGCCCCCAAACCACACTCTCTCTCTCTCTCTCTCTCTCTCTCTCTCTCTCTCCCTCTCTCCCTCCCTCTCTCCCTCCCTCTCCCCCTCCCTCTCCCCCTCCCTCTCCCCCTCCCTCTCCCCCTCCCTCTCCCCCTCCCTCTCCCCCTCCCTCTCCCCCTCCCTCTCCCTCTCCCTCTCCCTCTCCCTCTCTCTCTCCTGGTTTTAATGACTAAGACACACACATACACTCACACTATGCTGGTTTTAATGACTAAGAAGCCTCTGTCTGTCAGTGGGTGTTGGTTAGAGGGTGTAAGGAGATGCTGTCTTTGATTTGAGTCTCCTGTGATATCTTCATTGCAGGTGCAGATGTGCGTAGTGGGAAGAGCCGCACCAACGGCTTAGATGATGACCAAGATGTGGCCAGTTCAATCAACCAGCACGTGGCCCTGGCTATAGCAGGAAATCATTTTAATTTGAAGACAAGTGGGACAATGCTCTCCTCCTTGGTATGTTGGCCCACAGTTCTCTAGCTTCTTGTTTATGTCTTTCCTCTCTTCTGATGGGAGAATCCAGCGTAGAGCAAGCCTGGGTGATTTCTGCCTCATCACTCCGTGGGACCGGTAGCTGAGCATCCACAGATCAGACAGAGATCTGGCAACAGCAAGAGATCTTTGAGTCAGATTCCACCCGTCCCAGCGTGCTGAGTTCAAGGAAAGACGTGGACTTGGGAAATCAAGGCACTTTTTTTTTTTTAATGTTGGGGTCTTGGTCTGGGCTTCTTCCATGTTTTTACAAGTCATTCTATGTCAAAAGAAGAGGAGGAGGAGAAGGAGGAAGATGAGGAAAGAAGAAGATACGATTGAAGTGTTTTCCTTAAGAAGTATTTGCTTCAGAAGCTTGGAATAAGTACTTCCTAAGCAAAACACTTCAGCTTTTCTTTATCTGCAGGAATCCCAAAGACAGTTGTGTATTTAGCTCTGTCCTATGGCCAGAGCAGTCTGGGGCTTAAAAGAGGGGCTTCTTCAGCAATGTAGAAGTGACTCATTTCTGTTTATCTATGAGATCTGATTATCCCTTGCCAAAAACAATACCATGCCCCAAGTCTTCCAGCTGTTTTATTATTTTTTTGTGGGGGGGGGGGGGCGCTAGGGTAGTTGGGGAAGTGAAAGGAATGGAAGTTGAACCCACGATTATTGGTAGCTAATCCAAATGATTTTTATTTTTGATCGGTCATGGGGCTTGAACTCTGGGCCTTCAACTCTTCAGCTCAAGGCAAGCGCTCTACCACTTGAGCCACAGTGCCACTTCTGCTTTTCTGAGTGGTTTATTGGAGATAAGAGTCTCACGGACTTTCCTGCTTGGGCTGGCTTTGAACCGCGGTCCTCAGATCTCAGCTAGTATTATAAGTGCGAGCCACCAGAGCCTGGCTCAATCCAAATGATTTTTATATATCAATATGAAATGTAGATCTGCAAGGAACTTAGTTGGCTTTCTTCTAACTTGTCTTTGCTGATGACTTTCTCTGGATCCCTTCCAGCACATAGTAGCCTCCTATTCCCAAAAGGGAGCAGAAGGCAGGGAGTTAAACAAGAGAAAGGATATTTGAGATTTGACGTCACTGATCTGGCAGTTTCATGAATCTAGCAGTTGGATAAATATTGTGTTTTAGGGCCTTCGCCTCCTTCCACGTACCTGCCTTACTGAAGTTACCTACATGAAGCAGTATTGGTTTTTTGTTTTTTTTTTTTATTTATCTGTAAGGAAGGAACTGATAAGCCCAAAATTCACCTCTTAGAACCTATTCCCTGTGAAGTTATCCCTGAAGATTTCATTCCTTTCTGTCCACATACTCAGAATAACTCCAATTAAAGTTAACTTGGTCATCTCCATGATCTCAATCCAACACAAACATTCCTTCACACAGCTAGCTCACAGCTACCCTACCTCATTGCAGTATCGCCAGTACATTCCACTGGATATTAGCTCTGCCATGTGACCCATGAGTGCAGCCTTGTTTTCTGTGCAGATGTAATGACTTACAGAAAGTGCACTAAAACCAACAGTCGTCATTAGACTATTATAGTATACGCTATTAGAGTAAGTGGTTTGACTGCTTGCACCTCTGTCCTTACACGAACATAAATTGTGCTTGGCTTCCCATTGTAGAGAGCTCTACTACTGATAGATTTGATTAACTGAGCAGTTTTTGACCCTTATATTATACTTTTGGACTATGTGACAAACTAGCTGAATCATGAACACGTATGTTATTCGTGACACCCAGCCAGACTAGTTCTTTCCTGTAAGTCTAACGCTCCACTCTCTAGCTTGAGGGGGAAGTACTTGCAAATCTTAGCAGTGAGAAAGTCCCTTTGTATCATTGAACTCAGGAGAGTGATCAAGGTCTGTGATCAACCATTAGACCACACTGCTCTTAGGCAGAGGCTGCAAGTCTAGCTGAAATGCTGTCCTGAGTTTCCCCAGCCTAGTGAAGTCAGGGCTACTAGAAGCTTTATGGCCTAGCCAATGAGGAAGTAGGCACTGTGTTCTGAGAAACTAGCATCCCTTAAACGCTCAGGTTTACCATTTGACTTCTTCCCCTGGCCTCCCCTCCCATTCTGCTCCTCCCAGCCCTACAAGCAGTATAACATGCTGAATGCGGACACCACCCGGAACCTCATGATCTGCTTCCTGTGGATCATGAAAAATGCAGATCAGAGTCTCATTCGGAGATGGATTGCCGACCTGCCATCCATGCAGCTGAACAGGATTTTAGACCTGCTTTTCATCTGCGTCTCCTGCTTTGAGTATAAGGTAAGTGTGGGTGTTTCCATTGAATGTCAGGCCAAGGGTCGTGTTACTTGTGTGGACCCATTGGCAGCATTGTTCTGTCTTCCTGTTTGTGTACTCAGATCCATATCCTCTGTGCATTACGGATATGATCATTCCACAGCGACTCAGCCTTCTGCAGAGTTCCCCATTCCCATGTAACACGTGTCACTCACAACGGCCTGACCCCACCATGTAGTCCCACTCTACTTTGACATTCTCCCATTCAATGCAGATCACACCCAACTGAATGTCCTCCCACCTCTGTCCTGCCCAGGGAAAACAGAGTTCCGACAAAGTCAGCACTCAAGTCCTGCAGAAGTCGAGGGATGTCAAGGCCAGGCTAGAAGAGGCTTTGCTCCGGGGAGAAGGAGCCAGAGGAGAGATGATGCGTCGCTGCCGAGCTCCAGGTGTGTGGGGCAAGCCCTTCCCTGCGTTCTGTCACAGGTCTGCATGCTTTTGGTGGGAAAGGAAGATCTCTGTGGAACATTTATGGTAACATCAGAGGTGTCAGGAAACTTCTAAGAAGGGAGCAAATCCCAGTCTTTCAAGGTCACTGCTAATCAGGGATGACCTCCAAAGGCTGAACTCATCACTCTAGAAGAGAGAGAAATGTCAGGCACCCTGCATCTTACTCACTGAGAGTAAGCCTGTCCTATTCAGTGGGATCCAAAGTTAGACGCCTTGAAGGGAGCTCAGTATGATCAGTGGTGAGCCAGCAGCTTCATCAGACAAATCCACTCTCCTCAATGCTTGATGAAGAGTCCACAGCATTTCACTGGAGAATGCGCTCCCTGATCCCCTGAAATGTCCAGGATTCTTCCAAGGAAGAATTCAAGAAGATTCTTCCCAGCCTGTCCATCTAGGAACAGAACAACTCAGACTTAACGCATGCAGCAGCGGCAGACTCTAATTAACCAGAGAAATGTGCTGAGTTTTCTCCTCCTCTCTGTGGAGCTCCAGACAGAACTTCTGGTTCTCTTGGCAGGTTTCATACTAATCAGATTCCTCTTGTGCATTTCTTAACTCCTAGGGAATGACCGATTTCCAGGCCTAAATGAGAATCTGAGATGGAGAAAAGAGCAGACACATTGGCGGCAAGCTAATGAGAAGCTAGATAAGTGAGTGACTCCACAACTTTGTGCTACTTTTTATTTAAAGTTCAAACTGTTTTCCCCCCGAGGCTACTTGTATTACTGAGCTAGCTCCATTACTTCAAAGGGAAGAAAAATGAAACATCGCTGTGTAAATATGGTTACTCAGGGACCAAGGATGCCCAAAGGTATAAGGAAATGTCCTTTCTAACTGGTAAAAATGTATCACATTGACGAGCATTTAAAGAACCTCGGTATTTAGCAACCTCTGAAAGCTTAATAACAGACAGGTGTACTTTCAAGGATATTTATGCTAGCATTGCTTGAAATTCTTCTAAAACATTAGAAATACTGTAAATGCTCAAAAACGGGGAAATAACAAAATACTAGGTTGTTGGAATGCTTGCAGATCATCTTAATGACATAAGGAAAATGCTTCTGAATTAGTTGTTACGTGCACAAAAAACAGAGCAGATACATGATTTGGAAATATAGCCTCAAATCTCTAATTCACAGGGTAAATGCATCTTTGAAAGGCTATAGGAAAATTTTCAAAAATATTAATAATGTTTTTCTTTAGGTGTTAATAATATAAATGAGTGGTGTTTTCTTTTTTTATACTTTGCCTTATTTCCTACAATGGATTTGCATTTGGAAATATAGTCAGAAAAACACCATAAACTGAAGATGAAATCCCACTTGGGTCACAATATTGTGTGTGTGTTTGTGTGTGTGTGTGTGTGTGTGTGTGTCTGTATGTACAGAAAGAGAGAGAGAGAGAGAGAGAGAGAGAGACAGGGAGTTATATATGCAACAAGTCAAGACATCTAAGGGCTAAACACTTCCTTTGCCTATGATAACAGGTAGCCTAATGAGTCTTGAACTTCACTGAGCAGAACACTGGTTAAAACCTTACTAAAGAGTTCAAAGCATTGGTAGTATCTTCATGTTGTGTGAAGCATCCATCAAAGATAGGGAGAGAAACAGAAGGCTTGAATAGCGACCTTGCTTAGTAAATAAATATGAGCCTGTACTATTTTTTTCAGTTACCACAGAATACTACTATTCTGATCCACTTACAGGACTTTTTGTTGTTGATGTTAGTTGTGAGGCTTGAACTCAGGGCCTGGGTGCTGTGCCTGAGCTTTTTTGTTCTAGGTTAGAGCTCCATCACTTTGAACCATAGTACCACTTCTGGTTTTTTGGTGGTTAACTGGAGATAAGAGTCTCACAGACTTTCCTGCCTGAGCTGGTTTTGAGTCATGATCATCAGATCTCAGCCTCCTGAGTAGCTAGATGACAGGCATCAGCCACCAGTGCCCAGCTACTCATGGGATTTTTTTTGGGGGGAGGGTCTGGTCATGGGGCCTGAACTCTGGGCCTGGGCACTGTCCCTCAGCTCTTCAGCTCAAGGCTAGCACTCTACCACTTGAGCCACAGTGCCACTTCTGGCCTTTTTTTCCCTGCTTATGTGGTGCTGAGGAATTGAACCCACGGCCTCATGCATGCAAGGCAAGCGCTCTACCACTGAGCCACCTTCCCAGCCCTACTCATGGGATTTTTGATAGACAAAGAAGTTAACACATTTTTATTTGTCAGATTTTGATTATGACACCTCTCTGCGCTGTATACTGTGTTCTTGCTGGAAGTTGCTTAAACTGACCTGTAAGATGCTTAGTTCTGAAAGTTGGCACATTCTAGTTCAGACAGTGTACAGTGATGACAACAAAAACAAAAATGTGCATATTGTCAGGGTGGATCTGCTTACATGGCTAGGCTGTCTATTCTGCGAGATTGAAGGAAGAGCCTTACAAGGCATGGTTTGGCGGGGCTGAGTAAATTGATGTTTTGGGAAACCTCACCCTTCTGCTGGCTGCCACAACACAGTATTGAATCTTACCATGCAGGGCCCCCCAGTTCTCTCCAGGTTAGCCTTCAGCCCTGAAATACTTGCAGGCTGCCCAGTGTCAGAGTACGTCTGCATACACACATTCAGATTCACACCTGCAACCCTTCAGGGGCTAGGTGCTGTTTCAAAGCACCCAGACCAGTGAATTCAGGTCTCCCACAAGGGAGGACTCAAATTAGTGTTTGCTAGAAAACTCTACCTGATTCTACGGTGCAAGGGTACCTGAGGCACAGTGGCCGAGAGAGAAGAGCAGCCAGGCCTCTCTGATACAAGCTTAGTAGTAGGTCTCATAACAACGTAAATATACTTGATACCACTGAACTAGACCATGGAAATTGCTAGGATGGAAAATTTTGATATTATTTTAGCACTATAAAAAAAAATAAAGGAAACCAAGCACCAGCGGCTCACGCCTATAATCCCAGCTACTCAGAAGGCTGAGATCTGAGGATCACGGTTCAATGCCAGCCAGGGAAAGAAAGCCATGAGACTCTCATCTCCACTAAACCACCAGAAAACTGGAAGTGGTACTGTGGCTGAAATGGTACAGCACTAGCCTTGACCTGAAGAGCTGAGGGACAGTGCCTAGGCCAGAGTTCAAGCCCCACGACCAACAAAAGAAGGAAGGAAGAAAGGAAGGAAGAAAGAAAGGAAGAAAGAAAGAAAGGAGTTTAGAACACTCTAGAGCTGCATTCCTCACTACAGTAACCTCCAGACACATGGGTACCACTCCTAAAGTGGGCTGGTTCAAGTTGAGATGGACAACAAACAAAAAGTACATGCCAGATTTTAGATAGATTTTAGATATGTGTGTGTGTGTGTGTGTGTGTGTGTGTGTGTGTGTGTGTGTGTGTGTGTGTGTGTGTGTGTGTGTGTGTGTGTGTGTGTGTGTGTGTGTGTGTGTTAGGTGTGTGTGTGTGTGTGTACTGGGGCTTGAACCCAGGGCCTGGGTGTGATCCCTAAGCTTTTTTTGCTCAACGTAGTGCTCTACCACTTGAGCCCCAACTCCACTTCCAGCTTTTTGGTGGTTGGAGATAAGAGTCTTCGTGGACTTTCTGCCCAGGCTGGTTTTGAACTTCACTTCTCAAAACCTGAGTAGCTAGGATTACAGGTATGAGCTGGTGTCCAACTCACTTCTGTCTTTTTATTGGTTAATTGGAGTTAAGAGTCACAGACTTGCCTGCCCAGGCTGGCTTTGAACAACAATCCCCAGATCTCAGCCTCCTGGGTAGCTAAATTACAGGCATGAACCATTGGTGTCCAACTCACTTCTATGTTCTTTTTTTTTTTTCTGGTCCTGGAGTTTTTTGAATCCTGGTCCTGGGCACTGTCCCTGAGCTTCTTTTGCTCAAGGCTAGTGCTCTACCACTTAAGCCACAGCTCCACTCCTGACTTTTTCTGAGCAGATTATTGGATATAAATCTCATGGAAAATCGATCCTTGAGGACTCAGCCTCCTGAGTAGCTAGGATTACAAGTATGCGCCACCAGTGCCTGGTCGGTTTCTACCCTTTTCTTGGTTAATTGGAGATAAGAGTCTAAAGGACTTTCTTGCCTCAGGTGGCTTTAAACCACAATCCTCAGATTTCAGCTTCCTGAGTAGCTAGGATTACAGACATGAACCAATAGCACCCAGCCAGCTTTTATGTTATTGATGATTTTTGCATTGGATACACACTGACACCATATTGATAGGTGAATTAAAATATATTAAAATTAGTATCCCTTTGTTTTTCACATGTGTGACACCTATTATATTTATATATTTCACATGCGTGACATCTATTATATTGGACAGCATTGCTCTAAATTTAAACCCATATATAACTAAATACGTAGTTTTTACATTTCAACTGATTTATATTCATATTGGCACTTGGAGAATGAGAGGGAAAAAAATGCACGTGAATAGCTCAGGGCCTGTGAGCTTCAGTGTGGAAACAGTAGAATCAACAGAAATCCTTCTCTGAATACTCAGCCACATGAAAGCAATGGCAGTGCCTCCATTGTTGGGATAGAGGAGCTAAATGGTCTCAATTATCCAAGCTGACAGCATGACACTCCTGTTTCTGTGGTACCATCTTCACCTCTAGGGCTTCTTAGTGAAGTATTGCTTTATACCTCCCTTTCTTCCAAAACTAAATTTGGATGGCTATAGAAAGTAGAGTAGCAGGCTGAGAATATAGCATAGTGGTAGAGTGCTTGCCTAGCATGCATGAAGCCCTGGGTTCAATTCCTCAGTATCACATAAACAGAAAAAGCCAGAAGTGATGCTATGGCTCAAGTGGTAGAGTGCTAGCCTTGAGCAAAAGAAGCTCAGGGACAGTGCCTAGGCCCTGAATTCAATCTCCAAAACTGGCACAAAGGGAAAAGAAAGAAAAAAAGAAAGAAAGAAAAGCAGTTTATTATCCATGGGACTACATTCCAAGACCCAATAGAATAAATAGATTCCTGAAGCTGCAAATGGAACCAAATCCTACCTACAAGCACCATGATGCTGCAGAGCAGTCAATTGAATAACCAGAATAAGCATCAGGTGGGTAGAATATAGCTTGTATATGCTGGACGAAACAGTAATTTACCTGTCAGGCCAAAAGCACAATAGGATGCTACTCAACACATCATATGGTTTACAGCGAATGAATCATTTATTTCTGGCACTTATTCTGGAATTTTCCATGGCATAGTTTAAGACTGGAATTGGCCACAGGTAGCTGAACTGTTAACAATAAAGCTGTGGAAAAGAGGGAACTGCTTGTATTCCTTTCTGGCTTCACTTGGATTTTGTGGCAATGGATGGACTAGTGTATAAAGTATACCTATTCTCTCTTTCCTGAAAATCAAAGAGAATAGAGATACTCATTTCTCTATGGGCAATCACCAGTGATGCCCTGCACACTGTTGGATGACTTCCCACAGGAAAGCAACCTTTCCATTGGGAAAGGACAGGTCTCACGTTGGACAGAGATTTGCAGGTCGTCTTTGGGAAGTTAAGAGACTGAATCTCAGTTTAGAAGCGGTTCTCACCCAACATCATCCCTGTGTGCCAAATTCACATCACACCCAGTCTCTCCAGCCTGGGCCCTGGCCTTCCCTCACTGATACACAGAGATAGTTCTCTGGCAGGAACTGCCGACATGGCCCTGAGGCTTTAGGAAACCATCTGACGGACTGGACTCAAAGCTAGAAACAACCAACAACCACTTCTCTAACACATTGTGTTTCTTATCAAAATTGTCATTGTTATACTTAATGGTAGAGAAATGAGGATGTTCTAGAGACATTACCTACACAATCTTTCTGACCAGATGCAAATCTCAGAACATATCTGCCTCCTTAGTTCCTGCTTTCTCTTATTTTTCTGAAGTCTTTATAAGTTAGTACATAAATAACTGTCATTGGAACAAGGCCAGCTTTGATTGTGCTTTAATTTGACCTGTTTTTGTTTCTTAGAACAAAGGCAGAATTAGATCAAGAAGCCTTGATAAGTGGCAATCTGGCTACAGAAGCAAATCTAATCATTCTAGATATGCAGGAAAATATTATCCAGGTAAGGACAAGGAATACCTGATCTCATCTGCTAGATGTGGATACGTTTCCTGGAATTTAGAAAGAAAATCTTTGTTCAGAATGGTGAAAGACAGAAACATACTTCTAAAATGCCTTTTTTTAAAAAAAAAAAATGAAATTGGGAAATTTATTATAATAACCTTACAAATTCCAGAGACACCAAACATTCTTCTGGCTTCTTTGGCTGGTTACTCACTAGGAATTAGTTTGATGAGTTTGAGTCTCAAGGTTAAATCGGCCCAAGTGTGTGCCAGTTAACAATGTGGATGGTGGGTTTTGCTTAGTTTCTGGAGATGGTAGTGAGGTTTCTTCCGGTAGCTACCATCTGAGCCATTATCACTGGATTAGAAAAAAGGAAAAACAGTGTTAAATAGACCAAATGATGTTTGGTTGGGACTCTGCTGAGAGTCTGTTCATTTGCTCAATGAGATCACCATCCTGGCAATGGGAAAGGCCAGGCAGTACCCGTAGCTATGGTGTCTTCCACATCCTCAGACTCAACCCATCACAGAAAATATTCAGGACAGAAATTACATCTGTATTGAATAGGTACCGAGTTCCCTGTTATTTCCTGAACAACATAGTGTAACAATTACTTGCATAACATTTACATTGTATTAAGTGTGATAAGTAATCTAAAGATGATTTGGAATATACAGATGTGTATAAGGTGATAGGTAAATGTTAGGCTACTTCCTACAGAGACATTGAGCAACTCCATGGATGATTCAAGTAGGTTTGATGACTTTCATATCGTTGATTACGTTAGTGGTCAATATCACATTGACTATCTTTCTACCATGTCTGAGTGTTTGTTATTACCTGTACCATCAAGCCTCACAATGTATTTGCAGCTTTCTAAGAAAAAATTAAACTCAGGTGTTTCCTTGGCTTCTGTAGCTGATAAATGAGCTTCTATTTAGAAACTTTCCTGCCCCCAACCAGCCCCATATTGTGCAGGGAAACTTGCAGTTGTCGTTTTGAAGCTCACAAGGAAACCCAGAGCTTGTATACAAAGAACTTCACAGAATCTGTGGCCCAAGATGGAGGGACGTATACCTTTAAACTTCATTCAGAAGACCAGATCTGAGCACACATCCCAAATCAGTTGGAAGTTTTGAAATACAGTCATTGAGACATAGATGTTGTGGTTGCTCATGGATGATGTTTAGAGGCTCATCAAATCCCTAAGACCGTCCATGGTCTTAAACTAATCCCAGTAGTCTCCGCTGTTTACAGCTCCCTGGCACAGGGCAGGTATTTCATGATGCTGTTCTTCCATCCCCATAGGCAAGTTCGGCTCTGGATTGTAAAGACAGTGTGCTAGGAGGTGTCCTGAGGGTCCTGGTGAATTCTCTGAGCTGTGATCAGAGCACCACCTACTTGACTCACTGCTTTGCAACACTCCGAGCCCTCATTGCCAAGGTAAACATGAGACACTTGTTTTCTTAACTCTTAATTAAGATTCTCATCTAGCTTCACTTCTTTCTTCAGGTAGGCTAAGACGCAGGAAGTGTATTAAGTGACGTGGAACAAAGGTCTTCTTTCTGGGAAGCAAGTAGATGCCCCAGTACTATAGCCAGCAAAAACATTAGAGTCTTCTTCTAGACTGCATCTTCAGCAAAATGCTAGGCTGGAGATGTGACTCAAGTGGTACCGTGCTAGCTGTGAGCAAGAAAGTGAGTTAGAATGAGTGTGACGCTCTAAGTTCAAGACCTAGGATCAGTATAAAAAATAATAATAAAGTTGTAGGGCGCCAGTGGCTCACGCCTGTAATCCTGGCTACTCAGGAGGCTGAGATCTGAGGATCGTGGTTCAAAGCCAGCCTGGACAGGAAAGTCTGTGAAACTCTTTATCTCCAATAAACTACCAGAAAACAGGAAGTGGCACTGTGGCTTAAGTGGTAGAGCGCTAGCCTTGAGCTGAAGAACTGAGGGACAGCGCTCAGGCCCAGAGTTCAAGCCCCACAACCGACAAATTAATTAATTACAAGTTAAAAGTCACTGTGGAAAAGATCAACAGTGTTACCTATATTGGAAATGTGGCCCCAACTCTGGAAATTTCAAATGGCTATTCACATGAGAGCAAAGATCAACTGAATGACTTTATAGTTGAATGACGTTACAGTTTTACACTTTGCTTTAATTCCTTAACAGAGTGAGATTAAATCTTATGTGTGACTCCATAGAAATCTTTCAAAATGTCTGGTCATAAAATGCCAGGAGGTTTAGAAATTCATTTCTGTTTGTGTGAGACTACAGATTACCTTTGGCTGGTCATTCGTGCAGATTATTTTTAATTCTGGGAAATCTCAGTGAGTGCCTTCTACACGGGGATCTTTTAAATTTTAGAACGTGGAATCCCTTTGCTGTCATTTTCTCTTTCTTAGTCAAAAATGATTTCCTTAAGGAGCCCTCAAAACCCACAAGTAATTCCTTCAAAGCTGTGACTTCCCAACAGAACACAGCCTGGCTAACAATGAAGTTCCTAACCACGCTGACCTTCCTTGTGTGGTTCGTAATTAAAGCTGAAGTCAACTTCATTGCTGAAATCCATCTTCTGACTCACAGAGCTCATTATCTCTGTGGAGCAATGTATGAACTCTCTGGGGCTTTTTTTTTTTTTTTTTTTGCTTGTCCAAGCAGACATTTGTATATTTCAGCCCACACCCAGTCCAGAGAGCTGGGAAGTGTGTGTGTCAGGCGCTTCCTAACGGCCGCTTGGATCTTTTCCTAGTTCGGAGATCTGCTGTTCGAGGAGGAGGTGGAGCAGTGTGCAGACCTGTGTCAGCGCGTGCTCCACCACTGCAGTAGCAGCATCCATGTCACCCGGAGCCAAGCCTGCGCCACCCTGTACCTCCTCATGCGCTTCAGTTTTGGGGCCAGCAGTGTAAGAGTTTACCCTAATAGGATAACCTAACGTCAGGAGGGGGATATCAATCACAAAGCACTGGTAGGGAGGAAAATAGAAGGAAAACATGGCAGTGTTGCCTTTTCTTTCTGTTCTAGAAAAACTTGAGTGAGTGGCTCATGCCTGTCACCCTAGCCATCCCTCAGAAAGCTGAGATCTTAGTTCAAAGCTAGCCTGAGCAGAAAAGTACCTGAGACTTTTATCTCCAATTAACCAGCCAAAAAAAAAAAAAACAAGCCAACAGTGGAGATGTGGTATAAATGGTAGAGTGCCAGCCTTGAGTGGAAAAGCCAAGCAAGAGCATGAGGCCCTGAGTTCAATCAAGCTCTGAGAAGCCAGGACCAGCACACAAAATAGAAGAATGAAGGAAAAAATCAAATATCAAGCTGCATAGCAGCAGGCATCTGACAGTGGCTTGTAGGACTCAAAGTGCCTTGGTTTTCATCAGTATGCTTCCTTAAGACCCATAGAATATATAGGTTTTTTAAAAAAATGTATCATCTAAGCCAGGCACTGGTGGCTCACACCTGTAATCCTAGCTACTCAGGAGGCTGAGATCTGAGGACTACAGTTCAAAGCCAGCCTGGTAGGAAAGTCTGTGAAACCTTTATCTCCAATTAACCACCAGAAAACTGAAAGTGGAGTTGTGGCTCAAAGTGGTAAAGTACTAGCATTAAGCAGAAGAGCTCAGGGACAGCACCCAAGCCCTGAGTTCAAGCCCCATGAGTGACAAAAAATAATAATAAAAAGTATCATCTATAGAAAGAAATAAGCCACAGAGAGGGTGAAGATTGAGGAATTCTGAATTGGTACCAATTCTACCTGATTTCAGGATGACCTTGGAAGATAATTTTAAATGATTGATGCTATTTAGACCTGAGGTTTAGGTGAAATGTTGAATGCTTTGGAGTTTAGTTTAATAATAGAATAGTAAACCTTGACTTTAGCTTTTTAGCAAATTTAGCCATATGCTTTTGGACTTGCTATTTTGGTCATGTTTCGTTCCCACGCTCGAATGCTATTAAGATAAATTGACTCATGGAAGAAATTGAGACATTAGGACATTGGGCAGGGGGCAGGGTGGGGGAGGGGAGGGCGGACTGTGGGATTGAACCCAGGGCCTCAACATGCTAAGCTTGTGCGTTACCACCGACCTACACTCCCAGGCCTGGTCCTAGAATATATTCGAGGTCACCTCCAGGCCTTCAGGACATTTCGCACAGGCCCTAGGGATAGCCATATTTTTCTATGATTTTTGGGAAACAAGGAGAACCAGAAAGCCATTTCTCACTGGAAATCCAAAAATCTCAGAAATACTAACCTGGGAAGTTCTATTCCTCTTAGTAGTTTAAATAAAGCTCCAAGTAGAGAATCTTGGCACAAAAGGACATACCCTATGACTCAACATAAAAGAATCCTTCAGCCTTGTACGTGGATGGAGAAAACCCAATTGTTCATGAAAATTTAAAGGGATCCTGACAGATTGATGAGAGCACAATGTCCAACCAAACCATAGAAACAGTAGTGTAAAATCTGAAGTGTAAGCGCACAGTTTATTGAGAGAAGGAAATGATTAAGACTGAACTCAAGGGAGCATTTGATTGCTGGTGTCTGGGCCCACTGCCTTCAATGATTGAACTAGTTGGACTAGCGGACGATCATTTGGTCATCATTTGTTTTCCCTTTGGATACAGAACTTTGCAAGAGTAAAGATGCAAGTGACCATGTCCCTGGCCTCTCTGGTGGGCAAAGCCCCGGACTTCAATGAAGAACACCTGAGAAGATCCTTGAGGACTATTTTAGCCTACTCAGAAGAGGACACCGCCATGCAGACAACTCCTTTTCCCATCCAGGTAGACCAATCAACGTGCGGTGTCATGTGGCTGAGGTTGGGATCAGCCAATTACAAATTCACACCTATGCATATTTTTATGCATATGCAGATTACATGTGATCTTTGCAAATATGTATTGCCTGTGCAATATGCACACTCTCTCAGTGCTTTGAGTAGTGCAAGTATACATCCACCAGATGAGATGACCGATGCTTTGAGTGTATGGTAAGAAACCAAATGCTGTGTAACCTTAGAGAAAGGGAATGCATGTAGCTCAGTGGTAGAGCACTTGCCTGGCATGTGCAAAACTCTGGGATTGAACCCCAGCATGGCAGTAAAAGGGAGGAGGGTCATTAGTTTATAGTGTGGTGGTTCTGAAAGACATGTGTGTTGGGGGGGGGGGGGTCAGATTAAACAGCTGGAAATAATGACTGGGAATGGTTTGTAAGGATGGTATGATTTGCTTCACTAGTGAATAGTGGAAGTCCAGACAGGCAGTTATAAACAAGATGAAGCCTAAGGAAACTTGTGAGGTCAGTCATCTCTTCCATGTCTGTCATAATGCCTGTGGCATCGATTCAAAGATAAAACATGTCCCCTTCATCTTTCAGTTCCTGCTCCTAGCCTGTTCTTTGATAGGTTCCCACTTACAGCCTGACATCGCAGAGGAAAATTCAGAACTGTTCAGGATGCCAATAGCTAGAACTAGTACAAACATATTTAAACAAAGCGTGTCAGAGATGCAGAGAGGGTAAGATTGCGGGGCTACATCGTGGACCCCAAAGTCAACTCCTCTCTGGCTTCAAAATCACTTGGACTTGCAGAGACAGAAGCCAGAGAGGCCTTTTGCACCTCTTCTCTCTGCTTCTGGGAGCAAAGCCATGGCTTCCCGTAGAGTTTTCTTGTACTCTTAACTGCTTGCCATGAACTACAAAGTCAAGATTATTTGGGGCTCGGGGGCGGGGCCTACACTCTTTTGCAGGTGGAGGAACTTCTCTGCAATCTGAACAGCATTTTGTATGACACAGTGAAGATGAGGGAATTTCAGGAAGACCCTGAGATGCTCATGGATCTTATGTACAGGTAACGGATAACACTAAAAGGTCATCCCTTGGGGTTCAGGGTTTGTCATGGTACAGTTCTCACCAGCATATAATCATAGGTCACAGGGGTAGAATTGATTGGATGGGTGGGGTTGGGCGTATCAGGTGTGTGGCGGAGGTCTGGTACAATGTGATAAGAAGGGAAGTGCCTTTGTCTTCTGTTGTTATTTGGAGAGAATGAAAAGGACAAAGATTGCTCAGCTCCAGATCTATGAAAAGGGGCATCTTTTTATCAGGCTTTTTCTTCTTCTACAGCTTAGTATTAACTAAGGGAATGTTTGGGGGGGATTTGGTATACCTGGACATGGAATGAAACTGGTTGGATGAAAATTTTTGCCTTTTCTCTCATTTTGTGAAGCTATAGGTTTAAAACCCTACAAGTGACAGGCATTGGTGGCTCACACCTGAAATCCTAGTGACTCAGGAGGCTAAGATTTTTGAAGATTATGGTTCAAAGCCAGCCCAGGCAGGAAAGTCCATGTCCAATTAACCACCAAAAAGCCAGAAACAGAACTGTAGATCCACTGTGGTAGAGCACCAGCTTTTGAGGAAAATAAGCTCAGGGAGAGTGCCCAGGCCCTGAGTTCAAGCTCCAGAAGACAGACAGACGCACGCACGCACGCGCGCACACACACACACGCGCACACACGCACACACGCACACGCACACACACACACACACACCCCAGCAGGAAGAGAATTCTGTACCTGGTATAGAATAGCAGTATCATCAATCAGTTGTCCTTGAGCCTGTTTATCTATCCATCCTCAGAATTGCCAAGAGTTACCAGACATCTCCTGATCTACGGCTCACCTGGCTCCAGAACATGGCAGAGAAACACACCAAGAAGAAGTGCTTCACAGAGGCCGCCATGTGCCTAGTGCACGCAGCTGCCTTAGTGGCAGAGTATCTGAGCATGCTGGAGGACCACAGCTACCTGCCCGTGGGCAGTGTCAGCTTCCAGGTACCACGCGTGCTCAGCTTTTCCTGAGAGCATTGTCCCTGCCAGGAGCGGTTTGCTCTAAGAGACCACAATTCTGGTGCCCACAACTAGAGTAGGCGGGGCGATGCTGCGGTCATCCAATGGGGAGAAACTAAGGGTATCGCTGAGCATTCTGCAGGGAAAAGACAAATTTCCCCACTAAAAACCTATTGTCAATGCTTGTCAAGGTGGAAAACTCCTGTCTTAATGACTTACGTTTGACTCCTCTAACTGCTTTGCCATCTTAAAAAAAAAAATACTACTGTTAAGCCAGGCTCTGGGTACTCAGGAAGAGGCTGAGATCTGAAGATCATGGTTCAAAGCCAGCCCCGGCAAGAAAGTCCATGATACTCTTATCTCCAATTAACCACCAGAGAACTGTAGGTGGAGATATGGCACAAAGTAGTAGCACTGATCACACCCTGCAGATGTAGGACTGAAGGACTGAGAGAAGTGTGTGTGTGTGTGTGTGTGTGTGTGTGTGTGTCTGTCTGTCTGTCTGTCTGTCTGTCTGTCTCAGTCTTGGGACTTAAACTCAGGGCCCAGGCTCTGTCCCTGAGCTAGCGCTCTGCCACTTGAGCCATAGCTCCACTTCTGGCTTTTTTTTTTTTTTTTTTTTGTACTTTAGTGGAGATAAAAGTTTCACAGACTTTCCTGCTTAGGCTGGCTTCAAACCAAGATCCTCAAATCTCAGTCTCCTGAGTAGTTATGCTGACAGGTGAGAGCCACCAACACCCAGCTGAGAATTCTTTTTTTAAGATCATTGAAAGACTCTCACAAAGACTTGTAGTTGGCACTGCAGACTGACACGCAAGAAAGGATTTGTGAACATTGGAGAAATGATTTTCCTTTTGCCTGATTCTTTGATTTCATGCTCCACATCTGCAGAGCCCTCTCCCTGATTCAAAAGTAAGAAAGATTCAAATTGGCCTGGGAAGGGGAACAGAAGGCTTAGTTAATACTTTCGGAAGCTAACCTGAAGATTACTTGGCAAGTGCAAGTTTTCTGCCAGATCTAAAACTTAGCTTAGACTACAACTGTAATATGGTATTTAGAAGGGGGGGAAACATTAGGAATTTTTTTAAGGAAACATGATCTGTAGAGATGAGCATGGCAGACTTACAAAGTCCTTTACAAGTATTTGTGTTATTCTTGCTTGACTCTCCATGACTGATTTTGTGGAAGGCTTTGCTCTCATGCTCATTCTTCAACACTATTTCGTGATACTTTGTGTGCCAGAAATAAAGGACAATTCAAGGTTGCTTTCCCAGGATTAAAGACTAAGTCACTGAAAACATTTTGGGGGAGCCAGGAGCTTCTCCTTCCTAGAACATTACTCAGCAGCTAAGCTGGAGTGAACTTCCTGTTCCAATGCTTCCTTTCTTACAGTGCTCAATAACTCCATGTGTATTATTCTGAGCAAATCAATTTTATTCCCAATGCAGAAATACCTAATGCTAGAGGTGAGCCTGTAGGAGTACTTGCCAGACTAAACCTAGGGACTCAAACAAAGCCATCCAACCTAAGGGTTGTAGGGGCTTCATTCTTCACAGGCTTCCCATGCTGAACAAGTTAGATTTAGCTTTCCATCTCCAGATTCAAGTCCAGGAGAAAAGAGAGGTACCTCATTTCTGGCAATGTCAGAGAAAAATCTCTGGGCAGCTTAATGGTTCCCATTTGGTCATGAGTTCATCCCTGAACCAATCCTAATGGCTAAAGAAATGAAATGCTGTGATTGGCTGAGACAGAATCACAGGCCTACATCTAAACTTAGGACTAGTTCTCCAAAAGAAAATTAGGGTACTTTATGTTACAGAACAATGAAGGGATTCTGGGCAGTGTTAACCACAGATAGTGCTGCTGCATTGCTAAATGCTTTTCACTTGAGTTTTAACCTTGTTCTGCTCCAGTAATATTAAGAAGATTGGGAAAGACATATAAACTGGAGATAAATCTGTGCGAGGAAAAGTAACCTTGAGGCCACTTAATTCCAAGAAACTGACATCATTGAAATTCTTTACTCTAGAGTGCAATATTTATTTCACAAATGTAGATACGGAAACATTCTTAGATACTGCTGTTATTTTACCTCCCCAAATCCAAAGCCAGGGAATGTCTGCCCAGAATCTTTTCCCTCTGACCTACAACTAATAACTACATAGCTCCATGTTTGTTCCCATACATGTGGAAAATCTCAGAGAATTCTACTAGTACTAGTTTCCTGAGTTATTCTTTCCACTGGATCTCTTGGACCTTCCGTTGTCTCTAATTTAGAAGCTTATAATAGGTAGCCTGTGTTTGAAAGCATGACTAATCATAAGAGACTTTGAGAACCTCCACCTATATTCATAAAGCTACATTATAATATTGGGTATAAAAAGACAGGTTATTTCCTCATTGATTGCTAAAGTTGATTCTTTTGATCTTCTTAGCCAGAACAGAATGTAGACAGCTTCCATTTCAGAATTCACCTCTGATCAATTAGTAATGGCTGACGGGAATATAATGCTGAGAGAATATTGAGACTATTTTCGTGCTCCAGGGGAAAGAGTGCTATAATTGATTAGTTATGCCTGATGTGCACAACAATAGCAAGAAGTGGTCTGTGTGCTATCGTTCTGCAGTCCTTAAGAGCATGCAGGCAGAGCATGAGAGAAGCAAGTGAGCTGCACATGCACAAAAATGTAAGGAGAGTCTCGTTCTCAGGGTCAAGCAATGACAAGCTTAGGATTTCCATGACTCTGAAAGTGAATGCTTCCAGAGTTTTTGTGCCCTGGGTCATTCCTTTCTCCACCTGAGTCTCTAAAGTCTGTGGTTTATATAAAAGAAAAAATGGTTAGAAACAAAATATTCAGGAGTAAAAGAAATAGTAACTGCTATACTGACGTAAAACCTTCTATAGAGAAAACATCCTCATTCTCTGTTGTATATTTTGGCTATTTAAAGTCAAGATAATACTAATAGTGCACTTCAAAAAAAATCATGTCCTAGGCAGGAGCAAGTGGGTCACATTTATAATCCTAGCTACTTGGGAGATTGAGAACAGGATGATCACAGTTTGAGGCCTGTCCAGGCAGCAAAGTTTGTGAGACCCCATTTCAACCCATAGCTGGCATAATGTCACACACTTGTCACTCTAGTGATGTGGGAGACCATGATCTGTAAAAAGTTTTTTTTTCTGCTAGCTGGGCAGAAGAAGCTAGGTGTGGTGGTGTACACATAAAATAGGCAGTCCAGGGATATACCTGGAGAAGAAGCGAGACCTCCCATCTCAAGAATAATCAGTACCAAAACAGGCTAGACGTAAGCTGGGATATAAAGCATCTGCCTAGCAAGTGCAAGGTCCTGAGGTCACACCCTAATACCAGCAATAGTTACCCCTGAAGTTATAAGTTCCTTGTGATACAAGAAGTCTAGTTTCTTGCCCATTTTGGCCTTGGCCTTTTAAAAATGAAAATGGGTGCTGGTGGCTCACACCTGTAATCCTAGCTTCTCAGGAGGCTGAGATCTGAGATCACAGTTCAAAGCCAGCAGGGGCAAGAAAGCCCATGAGACTCTTATCTGTAATTACCCATCTAAAACCTGGAAGTAGAGCTGTGGCTCAAAGTGGTAGAGTGTTAGGCCTTGAACAAAAAAGCTCAGGGACAGTGCCCAGGCCCTGAGTTCAAGCCCCACTATTGACAAACACAGGGTGGGGGGGGGGGGCGGGAGAGGGCAAAAGAAAGAAAATGAGTGAGCAAATGCAGTTATTATATTCAATGTACTTCATGTTATCACTGAACTGTGTAACTTGAGGGTAGGGATGGTAGGAGGAAAAATGGGAGGAAAGGATGGAAAGAGTGACATTAATCAAGATTCACTGTACTCATAACCTGATTTATGGAATTGAAGTCTCTTTGTACAACTACTTAATCATAACATAAAAATAAATAAATGAGTAATATTTTTGAAAATGAAAATCCTAGTCAGGTACCTGTAATCTGCTGCTCAGGAGGCTGAAATCTGAAGATTGCCATTCAAAGCCAGCCTGGGCAGAAAAGTAGTCCATGAGACTCTAACCTCCAATGAACCAGAAGAAAAAAAAAAGCAGAAAGTGAAGCTGTGGCTCAAATGGTAGAGCACTAGCTTTGAGGACAAAAACTCAGGGACAGTGACAAGGCCCTGAGTTCAAGCCAAAGGACTGGTATTTGTGTGTGTGTGTGTGTGTGTGTGTGTGTGTGTGTGTGTGTGTGTGTGTGTGTGTGTGTGTGTGTGTGTGTGTGTGTGTGTGTGTGTGTGCGCGCGCGCACACGCACACACACAATCCTTGCTGTCTGTTTGGGGTAACTAACTGGAGTTGTTTCCACTTCGTTGCTATTTCTTTGAGGGAAATATCTTTTGCTAGCCCAAAAGGATTAGGAAATTCTAGGGTTTGCAGATGCATTGCTCAGTGTGGAATTATGGGCCTGTGGTAATCACAGCCTTGGCGGGGTTCTTGAAGTGTTGGCTTTCTCCTTCCTCCCGTTAGCTCTACTCCCCTGGTCTCTGAGGTCATAGCTTGATCTCTTGCAGAACATTTCTTCTAACGTGCTGGAGGAGTCTGCCGTCTCTGATGACACCTTGTCGCCGGATGAAGACGGGGTGTGCTCGGGCCGGTACTTCACCGAGAGCGGCCTCGTGGGGCTCCTGGAGCAGGCTGCGGAACTCTTCAGCACGGTCAGTGCCTACAGGGCATCCCGGGGCCGGGTGTTCAGGGCAGGGCCAGGTGGGGTGCCCTGGCTGGGCCCAGTGAGGACTTTGATGTCCACAAATTACATCACTTCTGCCAGGGAGGTGAGAAACCTTTCATCAAGGGAACGTGCTGGTTTGCGCTGCCTGCTCATTGGCTGGGCAGCGGTTTCACAGTATTATTTCCCTTTAATAGGGGTAGAAACCAAGACTCAGAGAGGTGAGCTTGCCCAGGGTTACACAAGATGATGAGACATGTTCCCACGACCTCATAGAAAAAAAAAATACTGGGGTGGAGCCACCCCGAGAAGAAGGACTGAGATCCATGCTTCCTCTCTCTGTCTCTCTCTCTCTTGTCTCTCTCTGTCTCTGTCTCTCTCTTTTTCTCTCTCTTCTCTTTCTCTCTCTCTCTACCACTGAACCAGTTCCAGCAGCACTGTAGGCGGGGGCAACTCAGAAAAATGAGGTACAGCAGGCACTGGTGGCTCACACCTGTCATCTCCTAGCTAGGGTCTGAGGAATAAGGTTTTTCTGAGCAGGAAAGTCTGTGAGACTCTTATCTCTAATTCATCACCCAAAGAAGTCCTGAAGTGGAGCTGTGGCTCAAGGGGTAGAGCACCAGCCTTGAGTGAAAAGGCTAAGGGATGGTGCTCAGGCCCTGTGTTTAAACCTCAGGACCAGCACAAAAGAGCAAGGAAGTAAGCAAGAAGAAAAGAAGGGAAGGAAGGAAGAAGGGAAGGAGGGAGAGAGGGAGGGAGGGAGGGAGGGAGGGAAGGAAAAGGAAAAGAAAAAAGAAACTGTTGAGCAGAGAACCCTGAGATTCCTCCCATGAACCTAATCTGGGCCTAAACATCCCTAATTCAAGAAGACAAGTTAAACTAGTCACTGAGCATCATTTTCTAGATTTTAATCATCTCCCTCTTTCTCCATATGCCAAGCCAAGTATACTCTGAATACACCCTCTACTTAGCTCACCCAGTTCTGTTTTCATCTCTGGATTGGGTCTTATTTTCTACTTTTCATCTCCCAAGTTTTCTCCCAATAATGTCTTTCTATTTTAATTATTGTTTTAACTATCTTCTCCCTCCTCCTCCTCACAAATTCTATTTTAGGATGCAGAAAAAGTCCAGTGTCTCCAATTAACCACCAAAAAGCTAGAAGTGGAGCTGTGGCTTAACTAGTAGTGCACTAGCCTTGAGCAAAAAAAAAAAAAAAAAAAAGCTTAGGAACAATGCCTAGAGTTCAAGCCCCAGGATCAGCACAGAAAATACTATGGTGGTACAATCTGCAGTCCTTTTTCTAGTGTCATGTTTGCATAATAAACATGGATTGTCCTTAAGTTGCCAGTGCAGTAAATTCGCTTTGGTTCTCTCGGTTCTATTCCCCAGGGAGGCCTGTACGAGATGGTGAACGAGGTCTACAAACTGGTCATTCCCATTCTGGAAGCTCATCGGGACTTCCGGAAGCTGACCTCCACGCATGACAAGCTACAGAAGGCCTTTGACAACATCATTAACAAGGTAGCCAGAGATCCTGGTCAGTGGGTGCTGTTACCTGGTGGTGGATACCTCGGTGTCAGAGTTGTTCAGCCCTACTTCACCTGTAGAGACTGGTTTTCCTTGAGCTCATCATTGCTGTAGCTCTTGCCCATTAAAGAGAAGGTTACAAGGGGACAGAGGTCCAGAATGCTGGGGGTGAAAGGAGCAACTTGAATCACTTTATAGCCAGAAAACATGAAGATCTTTCAAATGATCTTAACGTGAAGTCCCAGAAACCTTTCATGGGATTTCTTTTGGTATTATTTCCAAAGCTAATTAAAATACTAAATTTGCCTGACAGGGGGATTTCTGTTTACATCAGTTATAAGAATAAATGTCTGGCCAGCCACTGGTGACCCCCACCTGTAATCCTAGCTACTCAGGAGTCTAAGATCTGAGGATCATGGTTCAAAGGCAGCCTGGGCAGCAAAGTGTGTGAGATTCTTATCTCCAGTGAACTACTCAGAACAAACAGAAGTGGCACTGTGGTTCAAGTAGTAGAGTGCTACCTTGAGCTAAAGAAGCTCAGGGATAGCACCCAAGCCCTGAGTTCAAGCCCTAGGACCAGGAAAAAAAAAAAAGAACAAATTGTCTGTAGCACAGTAAGAGACCCTTTTAATCCAATGCATCTTCATACATCATGTTCAAAGAGAAATGTTCTTTTGTTGAACAGGATCATAAGAGAATGTTTGGAACTTATTTCCGTGTTGGTTTCTATGGATCCAAATTCGGTGATTTGGATGAACAGGAATTTATTTACAAAGAGCCTGCTATAACGAAACTTCCCGAGATCTCACATAGACTGGAGGTGAGCAAAGTCCTTTTGGGTGTGGACTCATACAATTTACAAAAACAAGTTAGAATGAGTCATTACAAAAAGAAAAAAAAATCAAAGCCAGGCACCCGTGGCTCACGCCTTAACCCTAGCTACTCAGGACGCTGAGATCTGAGGATTGTGGTTCAAAGCCAGCCTGAGTAGGAAAATCTGTGAGACTCTTATCTCCAATAAATCACTAGAAAACCGGAAATGGCGCTATGGCTCAAGTGGTAGAGCACTTGCCTTGAGCTGAAGAGCGCAGGGACAGCACCCAAGCCCAGAGTTCAAACCCCACGACTGACAAAAAATAAAAATAAAAAAATAAAATCAGTCAAGCATCAGTGGTTCATGACTATAATCCTAGCTACTCAGGAAGCTGAGATCTGAGGATCATGGTTCAAAGCCAGCTCAGGCATGGAAAGTCTGTGAGACTCTTATTGCCAATTAATCAGCAAATAGCCCGAAGTGAAGCTGTGTGGCTCAAGTGGTATTGTGCCAACCTTGAGCAAAAAAAGCTAAGGGACAATGCCCAGGCCCTGAATTCAAGCCTCAGTACCATGACAATGAAGAAGAAAACCAAAGGGTAACCCCTAAAATGAGACCTCAGGATGAAGTCCCTGACCTGACAAGAACCAAAACTATAGTTCTTGTTTGCTATTTCTTTGAGCGTGGCCTCGTAGTACTGGAAAATGATAAGTTCTTGTGTTGCCTGATTGCTCCAGGCATTGCTCATCCCTGCCAAATAAGACAAGCCAATTTCATCCAGAGGCCATGGCCTGAAGACCTGGGCAAACATGCCCCATTGTTCAGTTCATGAGAAAGAAAGTTGGCCATTCACCCAGACCACTTGTCCCCTTACTAAGAATTTCGAGGTGTGGATTTTATCTTCTTGTAGTTTATGGCTTGCCACATTTGTGACAACAGTGGTAACTGCCAAGCCCCTTGGATACCAAATGCAAGAAGTAAGTAGTGTCATTGAGTCTCAGGAAAAGTGATGATGGAGAGGGAATTCAAGACTGAGTGTATATCGGTGGAGAAGCATTGGCTAATGGATGGTGCTAGACTTCTTTATATCTTTATTTATGTCTCAGGAAATGCTGCACTTTGCTTCTTAGCTTAGAAGGACTGTCAGTAATCAATGCACAGATTCTCTCTTGTTCTTATTCCAAATTCACTCTACTTCTGAGAAGATGAAGAGTTGCCTTATGTTAAAAATGACCTTTTTAGCCTGGTGTTAAAGACTCATGCCTGTAATCAAACTACTCAGGAGGTTGAGATCTCAGAATTGTGGTTCAAAGCCAGCCCAGACAGGAAAGCCTGTGAGACTTTTCTCTCCAATTAACCACAAAAAAAAAAAAAAAAAAAAGCTAAAAATGGAGCTGTGATTCAACACTACCCTTGAGCAAAGAGAAGCTCAGGAAACAGTGCCCAGGCCCTAAGTTCGAGCCCTATATATACACACACATACACACACACTCACCCTCACTTGCACACACATGACCTTTATAACCTAATGGTTCCTCTTATCTAGGGATTTTATGGCCAGTGTTTTGGTGCAGAATTTGTGGAAGTGATAAAAGACTCTACTCCCGTGGACAAAACTAAGTTGGATCCTAACAAGGTATGGAGAGATTTTTCTAAAGATCTTTCTAAAGAAAACTTAACCACCTCTGAGCGCCCCCCCCTCCCTTATTTGCTCCCTTCTGTCTGTCATTTACATGCAACCAAATATTTTCTTAGGTCCCGCTGCTGGTTGGTAGGGTCTTAAAGAAATCATACTTCACAGGAACTATGGTAGGAGCTCTCGCTTATTAAATACCACCTGTGTACCACCACTGCCTTCCCCTTTTTACATTCGCCCTTCATTTCAACCTCCAGTAGCCCTGAATAGGTTTGGCTGTTCCAATATAAAACTGGATGAGAAAATGGAGGCATGGAAATGTTTACCAACTTTTCAAGATGATGCAAGAAACAGACTCCAGTGTGGAAGCTCATCGGCAGGCACCCATGCCAATGAATCACTGCTCTTTTCTGCCAATGAAACCTGTAAACTCTCTATTTCAAACATGTCTTTAAAAAAAAAAAAACCAATTCTCAGCCAGGCTCAGTGGGTCATTCCTATCATCTTAGCTACTTGGGAGATTGTAGAACTGTATTTCCAAGCCAGGCTGGGAATAAAAGTTTGTGAGACTCCATCCCAACCAATGGCTGGGCATCATAAGGGCCTACCTGCCATTCCCAGTGACACAGTAAAGCAAAAATTGGAGGACTGTAGCTCAGACCAGCCTGAGCATAAAACAAGACCCTATCTCCAAAATAACCAGTCACACCAGGTATCAGTGGCCAGTAATCCCAAAGTGGATTGTGGTTTGAAGCTAGCCTGAGCAGGAAGGTCTATGAGACTTGTATTTCCAATTAACCACCAAAAAACAGAAATGGAGCTATGGCTCAAGTGGTAGATTGCCAGTCTTGAGCAGAAAAAGCTAGGTAGAGCACCCAGGCCCTGAGTTCCAGCCTCAATATTACAGCAATCTAACCAGCAAAGATCAAGACCACTTTTCGGAGAGGATAAAGGCATTTTATTGCCAGGGACTCAAGACCAGTGTCAGAAAGGGTTTGGATCACCAAGGAGGGGAGCTGGGTTTTATACAAGCTGGTTACACACATAAACAGGCATTCATCAGAAAATCAATGCGGGGGGTGGAAGGGAGGGAGGGAAAAGGGAGGTGTGACATCTACTCAGGGCCAGGTGTGCAATTTCTACCTCGTGGGCCTTCTGTAATCGATCCATATAGCCCCACCTGGTCCCACGGAAACCCACATTCCAGTGGGCAGCCTCACCTAGCCACATTCTGCCAAATGGCTGCTGGAAAGTCCTTTGCCAGGAACGTAGTTACTAGGGAGGGGTAACTATGTCTGCGTGAACACATGATAAAACATAACACTACCCCTGCTCTCAGTTGGTCAGGCTCACTCACAGTACCAACCCTCTAAGCACTTGTGACCAGCAGAAACACTGCAGAAGCTTCTCCATTAGCATGATCAAGACCATCTAATCCCTGAAGCTCTAGACCAGGGACCAGGGATGAAGCCCAGACCTACTTTTTATTGTATACAGGCAAGCAGAGGACAGGTTCTAAAATGTGGGAAATAGGTCACTTAAGTGCAAGGTGTTACTAAGGACTGGATTTGATGGCCATTGAGCATCTGGTAGACCTGCAAAATAAAAGACTCAAACATCACCCTTACTTCTGCAAAGATGATGCAAATAAGAGGAACTGGCCAAATTGAAGAGTTTGTTTTTCTATGTGTGTCAGAAAACTTGCTCATTAACACACAATCCTTAGCCTGGGATAGAAAGCAATAACTGTGATGAGTTGAACTGAGCTTCAGATAGAAATGGCATTTGGATTCCTTTGGAGGAGAGACCTGGCTGGGTACCCATGGTGACCTCTCTAATACTAGGGGCCCTCTCCCCATTAAGATCCCCGAGGTAGGTCATGAAAGCGCAGAATGAGAACCTGACTCCAGAATGACAACCAGATTTCATTGTACTAAGTAGTGATTTATGGTCTGAGGTCAGTAGTTCTGCCCAGTCAGTACTCACTGCCATTCTTCTTTAGTTTGTTTTTAGCCTCCTTCAGCCAGTCACTGATGGCTCATGCCTGTAATCCTAGCTATTCAGGAGGCTGAGATGGGAGGATTGAGGTTTGAAGCCAGCCTGGGAAGGAAAGTCTGTGAGACCCTTATCTCCAAGTAACTATCAAAAAGGCAGAAGTGGAGCTGTGGCTCAAGTGGTAGAACAGTAAACTTGAGAAAAAACAAAAAACCCAAAAAAATTCAGAGTCAGCATCCAGGCCCTGAGTTCAAGCCCCAGGATGGACCAAAAAATAGAAATCTTCATTAATAATTACATATACTTAAATGAAATATATGTAATAAAAATTCACTACTTTGGTGTTTATTTCTAAAGTTCTGACACACACACATATCTATATATTTGATATATGTATATATATGTATATATATATATAACACATATCTGTATACAAACACACACGTATCTATACCATACCACTATGGTAAGATGTAGAACATTTTGTTCCATTGCTCAAATATTTCCCTATACCTGTTTGCAGTCTCCACTTGTATCTCCTGATAGACATGCCTATATTCTATATTTACAGCTTTGCTTTTTCTAGAACAAATTATTTATTCATTACGAATAAATAAATGCAGCCAAGCAGTGTTTGTAAATACCCATCTGGGATTCATCCATGCTGGAGTACTTCCCTTTTCAGTGCTGAGTAGTCTTCATTTGTGCAAATGAAGGGAAGGCACGGGGGGGGGGGGGGGGGGGGGGGGGGGGGGGAGAGGGGGCCGGGAGGGAGAGCGGGTAGTTTTGTCAGTGGGGAAGTTCTGACTGCTCTTCCTCCATGCTAGCACTTGGTGTTAGCACTCTTAGTCTCCCTTGAGTGTCTCCATAGCTCTGGAGAGGAAAGTTTGTGTGGAGGAAAGTGGTTTGCAAATGCACCTTCCTTCCCTTCTTCTTGGTCTTTCTCCTCCTGGGATGGAGAGAAGTATGGCAGATTTTGAATTCCCACCGAGGACAGTCAGCCCTGGTATCTTTGGGGATGTGCTGGGGTCATGGGGTCATGTTTGCAGAATGGCTCAGCTCACCCCTTCCTCCCTCCCCTCCCTCCTCTCCCCTCTCTCTCTCCCCCCCCCCCCCAGGCCTACATACAGATCACTTTTGTGGAGCCCTACTTTGATGAGTATGAGATGAAAGACAGGGTAACGTCCTTTGAGAAGAATTTCAACCTGCGCAGGTTCATGTACACCACGCCCTTCACCCTGGAGGGGCGGCCTCGCGGAGAGCTGCACGAACAGCACCGGAGGAACACGATCCTCACCACCATGCACGCCTTCCCCTACGTCAAGACCAGGATCAGCGTCATCCACAAGGAGGAGGTAATGGCTGGGCAGCAAGGGCCAGCTGGTGACTCTCCTGCAGAACACAAGCCGGAGTGTTCCCTCACTCAAACTGCAGTGCGGTCTAAAGCAATTGCATTCGAAATGTCATTAGAGTTAACCTCAGGGCGCCAAGGAGTCCTATTTAGGCAGCTATGTTTTGTTTTGTTTTGTGCCAGTTCTAGGGCTTAAACACAGAGCCTGGACATCATCCCTAAGCTTTTTCACTCAAGGCTGGCATTCTTCCACTTGGGCCACCTCTCTACTTCCAGCTCTTTGGAATTAAAGAGTCTCAGCGACTTTCCTGCCCTGGCTGGCTTTGAACTGTGATCTTCAGATCTCAGCCTCCTGAGTAGCTAGGGTTACAGGCAGGAGCCACTGGTGCCCAGCGTAGGCAACTATGTTTTATAGCACTATTTTCATTCAACATGTAACACTGTAAAGTCATATCTGTACGGTCAATATGTTTACATACTTAATTACCATATGTAATATTTAAACCATTTAATTTCATTATGAGCACATACAATATATATGTTTGGCCCTTTCACATTTGTGAAGTCAGTCAACTGTGAACTGAAATCGTTTTAACAAAATATTTCTGAACACATGCAGTTGTTTTTCTTGTCATTCTCTGAACAATGCAGTATAACAGCTATTCACATAGTACTTGCACTGTGTTACTGTTGTATATAATCTAGAGATGCTTTAAAGTACAGAAAAGATGTGTAAATACACTATATCATTTTATTGGAAATCTTGAGCATCCTCAGATTTTGCTACTTAAACTACTCAGGGCCACATGCTCTTCTTTTGGTTTTTCTGCTTAAGGTTGGTTCTCTGCCCTTTGAGCCACCTCTATTTCTGGCTTTTTGATAGTTAATTGAAGATAGATTTATCAGATTTATCTGCCCAGGCTAGCTTTGAACCTTGATCCTCAGATCTTAGTCTCCTGAGTAGCTAGGATTACAGGCATGAGATACTGGCACTTAGCAAATAGAAGACTTTATTCATTTAGTAGGAACCATCAAGAAAGCCTTTCCAACTTTAGAATTTTTCAAAATTATATATACCATCAACATTGTCATTTTCTTTAAAACACCTACAAGGTACACCCAAATGTCATCTCTTTTATATGGGGCCTTGTTGCAATTATGAGCTGAGAATCACAATTCTGCATTATCTTTCTTGTCTCAACCACACCCATTGTGCATTGTCCATGATGTTCAGTTTTGCTTTCTGCAAAGCAGGAGGCCTTAAGAAGCCTTGCTAAACACTAGGAGAACAGAATTCTGCATTTTTAGGTTTTTGACCCTAGCCTTCTACCTAATGTGATAGGAATTTTTATCACAACTCACTTTTACATCTTTCCCAAGCATTTAACTTGTCTTTGTAGAAACGACTCTTCTTTCCACACCCATAATTCATCAGTTTGTGCATTATTTAATTAGATTTGGTCATTAACAAGTAACACAGAGATGATTGGTGACAATCTACTCCATCAGGCCAGAGCCCCAGGGGTTAAGAACTGTGGAAAGGAGTCCCCCAATTTATACTGAGCTAGTGAACACCCCGCCCCCCAAGGAGACTTTGCAGAAGCCAGAGAAGCCTGGGAACCCAGTCCAGAGAAACTTTATTTAGAAGGCACTGCTTATTACTTTGGACTTTTGAGCACTAATGTCTTCTAGGCACAGCACTGGAGCAAACTCATTGTGATTTTAAAATATTTTCACATCTTTTCTTGGCTATTCATTAAGGAAATATATCAAAGTACTATACATACTATACACTGGAGGGCCTAAAGTGCAGATGTGTGTGACCCCATAGTTCAAGAGGTGTTCAAATTAAGGTGTTGGTGGGGTTGGTTCCTTTTGAGGAGTGGGAGGGAGAATTTGTTCATGCCTGGCTTCTTCTCCTTGAGATTATTCATGACACCTTCCTTCTTTACACACTTGTGTCAACCAATTAGGTCCCTAATAAACTCAGTGCAGCTCAATTAGCTAATTGAAATGCTATCTCCAAATAGGGCCCTATTCTGAGCTATTGGAGGTCAGGAGTTGAACATATAAATCTGGCTATAGGAGAGGCCTGGGCAGTACTCAGTACATCACATTCAGGAAGGACCCTGCATCAGCAGAACTTAGCAATGAGGGATTAGCCTTGATGCAGAATCACCTTCCAGCAGAGTTGGAGACTCCCCAGGTAATGCCAGTGGTCCTGAGGAGAAACATGTTGAGTGCTTCCTTACCCCATTGTAACGACTAATTTGTTCAGTAATAGGAAAAGCAATCTGACAGCATAGGAAGATTGCAGGCTGTGACTGTAGACACAGGTGTGATCAAGTAAGGTTTTCCCACTTACTCCCTGGGTCACTGTGTGAAACTTAGCATTTAAATTTTCATTTGACTGCAAAATAGAGAGAACAGGAAGATGCTTTAAAGCAATACTACATCATAGTGGCTCAAACCTGTAGTCCTAGCTTCTCAGGAGGTTGAGATCTGAGGATCAGGGTTTAAATCCAGCCCAGGGCAGGTAAGTCCATGAGACTCTTATCTCCAATTAACCACCAGAAAACCAGAAGTGGAGTTGTGGCTCAAAGTGGTAGAATCCTAGCCTTGAGTGAAAGAGCTCAGGGACAGCACCCAGGCCCTGAGTTAAAGCCCATTGACTGACAAAAAATTAAAATAAATGTGTGTATGTGTGTACGTGTGTACAATGCTCCAGACATAGAATCATTCAAGACATAGGAGGCCCTTTCTTCTTAACCAGTTCAGATGACTCATCATCTTCCCTTAGCTACTCCTTCAAACCCAGCTCCCCTCTCTGCCTTAGGCCAGTCTGTGGCATGTGAGAGCAGACAAGGACTTACTACAATCATGTCTTGTGTTCAGCTTGTTTTGACTCCGATTGAAGTTGCCATTGAAGACATGAAGAAGAAGACCCTTCAGCTAGCGGTGGCCATTCACCAGGAGCCCCCTGATGCAAAGATGCTTCAAATGGTGCTACAGGGCTCTGTGGGGGCCACAGTAAACCAGGTGAGCAGAGCCAGCTGGTCCCACATGCGTAGGAATTTGGCTACTCTGTACCCTTCTTGCTAGGGTTCTTCAAGAATCGAATGTACCTAGGAATACTATTCTTACACTTAGCCTCAGCATTTGAACAATGTAAAATTCTTTCGGGAAGCCATCTTGTCTGCTTCACAACTCCAGATAGCAAAGAAATCTCTGGAGAAGAGTGCACCAAGTTTGAGGTACTGTTTTTCTTAGACAAGTACTTGGGGCCCAGAACTGGCCCAAATCTATGATCCTGTTCAAGAGTGCTGAGTGCTACTCTGTGTCTTAGGCACAATTATTACAGGCTTGGGACTAATCTAAAAAAATGCCTGTAAACAAAGAAGGAAAGGGTCTGAATCATCAAGCTCCTGGATCAATCACCAGAGAGATGTACTCTACATCCCAAGGGCTTGACCAGTAGCAACCTGGGACAAGGCTCCCTGGACCACTTCAACCAGACTAGATCTTCTCAGATGTGTTAGACTGCTAACTCTTGGGCTCAGTATGGAGCTAAGGCACACTCAGATGGAAGAAGGTACAAGATTGAAACACCCTATGCAGAAGGCTTCTTAGTAAACTCTATATCCAGTGGGGCCCCTTAATATTGCTTCTATAAAGCCAGGCGCTGGTGGCTCATGCCTGTAATCCTAGCTATTCAGGAGGCTGAGATCTGAGGATCACAGTTCAAAGCCAGCCCGGTCAGGAAAGTCCATGAGACTCTTATCTCCAATAAACCACTAGAAAACCGGAAGTGGCGCCGTGGCTCAAGTGGTAGAGCACTCGCCTTGAGCTGAAGAGCACAGGGACAGTGCCCAAGCCCAGAGTTCAAGCCCCACAACCGACCAACACAGAACAAAACAAAATATTGCTTCTGTATCTACTTATGCCCACACACACATCCACCTTCAAAACTTCCATGAACCTCATAACTCTTTCCTCCTTGAGCCCATCCTCCATCTGAAAATGTGCTGTCATTCCAGCTAGAGGCAGAGGATGTGAAGCAGGAGGCTTGAGGGTATGGCTCCAGAGGTCAAATGCTTCCCTAGCATGCATAGGCCCTGGGCCCAATTCCCATTACCAGGGAGAAAGAGACAGAAAGTTCAGGAAAAAAGAGAGGAGACATGACTTATGTTTCCAAGATAAAGACATTGAGAACATTGCTATTGGAAGTCCCAACGATCAGATGAAAAAGGAAACTTTGTAAGTACTCAGCCACAGGCTAGATGAGTACTCCATAGATCTGTGACTCCATCAGCGTTGGACAAATAGCTAGGTGAATATGAATTAAGACATCAAGGCCATCCCCAGTTTGAATACTCTTTCTTCAGTGTAGTGAATTACCTTTATGTTTGGAGGAAAACCATGGGTAGTGGTATATAGGCTTGAGAAAAATACATTTTTACCAATGTATTCTCCAAAAATTCCCATGTTCCTCCTAAGAATCATTTTCCTGAGAAGCTCAAGACTTGATTATTTGGGGATTTTTTTGTTTGTTTTAGACACACTACCAAATGAAATGTTCAACCTAAGAACTCCCTCCAACATTTTCTCCCAAGTAATGTAACTTTCTTTCCAATGTCAGCATTGTTTGCTTACTTTCTTCTCCATCAGGGACCACTGGAAGTAGCCCAAGTGTTCTTGGCTGAAATTCCAGCTGACCCAAAACTCTATCGACATCACAACAAGCTGCGACTGTGCTTTAAGGAGTTCATAATGCGGTAAGGGTGCGCATGGAGGTAACTTCAGTTCAGCAGTGGTTCTTTCAATGTGGATCCCAGACCAGGAGTCCAGTGTCACCTGAAAACTTACTGAAAAAACAAATGGGGCTAGGGTGTTGTTCAGTAATACAGTGCTTGCCTATCATGCATAAAAAGCCCTGGTCTCCATCCCAAACATCACAAAGATAAATGAATAGAAGAAAAGGCAGTATCTCAAGTAGGATTCACTAGATCTACTTGGACCTACTAGGTCAGATAGGGTGGAAGTAGTGCTTACCAATTAGTGATATCACAAGCCCCCTGGTGATTCTGATACACACTGAAATTTGAAAACTACAATAATAATAACAATAACAATATTAACAATGACAATATTCCTTGTTACCAATAAATAACTAATGCCTACACTATCAGCTGCCTCCTGTCTGTTGTGGCTTATGGACCTCAAAATCACATTGAAAAGCAGACGGCATCTTCTTCCTCATTTTACAGTAGAGAAATGGAATGGCAGATGATTTTACTTAGGGTCACACAGAGTTGAGTACAAACCAAGTGTTGTAAATCCAAATAGCCTGCTAGTAATCTGTGGATACATTCTAGTTCCACAAGTTCTGACCTTGACAAGCTTAGTAATTTCCCAAGTTATATAACCACTTATTTTAGCCTCAATGGAGAGACAAAGACACGGTTCTGAAGCTGGTCTTGTTCAAAGGTCTCACCCAGGGACACAACCCCCAGGTCAGACCAACTTCATCTCTGCTCCTGGATTCTGCAGTTAGCTCAACCTGGATAGGAAGCAGGTCTTTGACCAAAGCCTTGCAATCCCTTTTAGTATAGACAAATATATCCAGTGTCCTGTAGCTCTACATAGAATGAGTAGAAGCCAGGCATAGTAGTTCGTGCCTGTGTAATCCAGTTATTGAAAAGTAGAGACAGAAGGATGGTGAGTTCAAGGCCAGCCCAGATAGTAGTTAGTGAGCCTCTATCTCCAAAGCAATAAAGAAGAGGACTGAGGGTGTGGACAGAGTGCTTGTCTCACATGTGGGAGGTCCTGAGTTCAATCACTAATACCCAAAATAAGCCAGCAGTGAAAGGTGTGATGAGAGAGAAAATCAGAAAGATGCATACCAATATGTCTTCTCATTCCAAACTTTACAGCAGCATGCCAATTATAGGAATAGTCTTCACTAGCCGATGGGGAGGAAGGAAATTAAAAGTCAGTAAAGCTAGGCCACTCTTAGGAAAATGGTTTATATCATAAAGATCACCAGAGTCTTACTTATTAGTAACACAATTATGAAGGATTGCATGTCAGCTAAATGGCTATCATCTTTTTATCCCTTAAAGGTCTATTTATTTGTAGAAAACAAAAAGCAAGACTTTCATGTGTATAAATAACATGACTTTCGTCTTTGACATGTAGTATATTATGTGGGAGACTTTGGAAACAGCAGGTTTCATGGTTTGCAAAGTCAAGTAGTCACAATGAGTTTTAGAGATTTTTTTTTTTTCTTTTTTGGAGAGGGGAGGGGAGGTCAGTCATGGAGCTTGAACTCAGGGCCTGCGCACTGTGTCCCTGAGCTCTTTTGCTCAAGGCTAGTGCTCTACCACTTTGATCTACAGCACCACTTCTGGTTTTCTGGTAGTTAATTGGAAATATGAGTCTCATGGACGTTCCTGCCTGGGCTGGCTTTGAACCCCGATCCTCAGATCTGGAGCTAGGATTATAGGTGTAAGCCACTAGCACCCAGGTTTTGAAGACCTTTTCGTTGTATTTAATGCTTTATGGTTTCACCACAGTGAGGCTAGGTTTAGATCTGGTTTTGTTCATTAGAGAATTGGTGTCTTTATTTTCTTTACTCTGGAAAATTATCCGCCATTATCTCTATAAATATTGCCTCTTTCTCATTTTCCACGTGCCTAAGGGTTCTATTAGGCGTGAATTTGGCCTCTATATTGGAACTTCATACCTCAATCTTTTCTTTTTTTTAGTTTTTTAAAATCTCTTTGACAACTTCCTTTGTTCTATCATATATTTTGTAAGTTCTCCAGTTGTGCCTATCTTATCTTATTCATTGAACTTGTCCATTGAAGATTTTCTCCATTTTAGTGACCAAATTTTTATTTCTAGAAGGTCCTAGATTTTTATTTAATCTTGGGTAGTATGCCTTTTATGACCTCTATACTAACTTTGGTTTTTTTACATTGTTGTGTTTTCTCTAATACCTTTTTTCCAGTACTGTTTTGTCAGTTTTCCATCATTATGACAAAAAAAACCCACACACACACACACACACACACACACACACACACACACACACACACACACACACACACACACACACACACACACACACACACACACACACACACACACACACACACACACACACACACACACACACACACACACACACACACACACACACACACACACACACACACACACACACACACCCCTGAAGCCAGGAGCTGGTGGCTCACACCTGTAATCCTAGCTATTTGGGAGGCTGAGATCTGAGGATCACCGTTTGAAGCCAGCCTAGCCAGGAAAGTCTGTGAGACTCTTATCTCCAATAAACTACTCAGAAAAAGCTGGAAGTGGCACTGTGGCTCAAGTGGTAGAGTGCTAGCCTTTGAGCAAAAGAAGCTCAGGGACAGAGCCCCGGCCCTGAGTTCAAGCCTCAGCGAGACCAGCAAAAAAAAGAAAGGAAAAAAAAAAAAACCTGAGAAAACCAGCTTAAAGGAGGAAAGACTTGTTTGGGGATCACAATCTTGGACTGTTTAACTCTCTCTTGGTGATTTGAGTTTAAGGCAATCAGAATGGCTTGATGGCTGAAGTGTGTGGTGGAAGAGGAGGTTATTCACTAACGGGGCTGTGATACAGAGTGACAGACAGTCACTCCTTTCAACTTGGTCCTACCTCCTAACTTGTGTCACTTCTTAACACACGATCAAATTATGAGTCTATCAATGGGAGTTATACTCCAGTCACTTCCCCAGAGCCCATCAATTGACAAGAAGTTTTTAGCACAGGGCCCTTGAGGACATTTTAGATCCCGAGGCAGTCCAGAAGTGTTAACATCCTGTCTTCATCCCCACATTTCTAAGCACTTCAAACTCCGATGGAATAAGCCCTCTCTTTTCCCCTCCCCGATGGCTTCCATCTCAGGTGTGGCGAGGCTGTGGAGAAAAACAAGCGTCTCATTACGCCCGACCAGAGGGAGTATCAGCAGGAACTCAGAAAGAACTATAGTAAGCTGAAAGAGAACCTCAGGCCTATGATAGAGCGGAAAATTCCAGAACTCTACAAGCCCATATTCAGAGTTGAGAGTCAAAAGAGGTAAGAAGGAGGCCAGTCAGACCTCCGGTGCAGTCCACTGAGGCTGACGCTGCTGCTCTTGGAGGGCGGTGGGAACTCCCAGGTTGAGAGAAGGGCCTAGAATTGAAGAGCCCGCCCAGCCCCGTGTGGTTTGTGTGAGTCCTGCCTGTCCCCAGCTTTCCCCTTGGCCTCTTTCAGGCAGCCTCTGCTTTCTTACTGGCCTTGGGCCACCACAATAGCCGGCCTTGGGCATTTTGTTTCTTTGGACACAGTGTAATGAGGTCATAGACCATCCCTTTATTCTCTTATTTAATGAGAGCATGTCCCTTTCTGGTACGTAATTTCTTCTCCCTCCCTCGCTCTTTTAAAGGCTAATCTACTGCCATTCTCTTTCTGCTTCTCTTTCAGGGACTCCTTCCACAGGTCTAGTTTGAGGAAATGTGAAAGTCAATTGTCACAAAGCAGCTAAGGACAGTCACCTTCGCCCACAGAGACTGAAGCCTGAGAGGGACTCGGTGGTACTGAAAACACAGGACACCAGCGGTCCCCAAGGCGGCACATACTCCCTGCCCAGAAACCTGGGGGGCCAAGGAACCATGGATGATGCCCAAATATACTCTGACCAAATCTTGGCCATGCTGGGGGTGGGGGGAGACAGGTCATCAAGGATGACTGTATATTTATTAAAATGCATTTTTTTTACAATGTTGGACAAAAGAAAGCATAAGTTGTTCCTACTGAGTGGTCAGTAACTTGGCCTCCGAAGAAATGATTTCCTATCTGGTCTGAATTTGAATTCACAGGGTAAACTCAACTTGTGTAGGGAAAAAGGAGAAAAGTTACCCACCCACCTAATCCAACTCAACTTTCCTGGTCTCCCCTTTTCATAGGAAGGGAAAACAGATTCTAGGAGAGATTTCAATAAGTCTGCAAGGGGAAGCCTCCGAAACCGAATCATCATGATGGTTGGAGTTCCGAGACTATTGAATAGACTATTAGTGAACATGTTACCTTCTTAGCCCTTTGGTTATGGCGGGACTGCTTGTATAGTTAGCTTTGCTTTATCATTAGTGATGTGTTGACATCATTTGCATTTGTAGAGGAACGCACTGGAAGCACTGTTTAGGAGTTACATGGTACTGGGTATTCCCGTCAAGCATGGCTGGAACTTCACTCCTGTAAGTGAAGCAATCCTCCTGTCACATGTTGCTATTTTTCCTTATGTCTGTCCTCACCCTCTTTTTCTCCTCTCTGGGACCAAGTGTATTTTTGATAAAAAAAGATAATACCTCTGCTTTTGTGTGAGAACATTGTCCAGTCTTCTGCTATAAAGTCTCTCCTTTTGACAGTGTACTTTAGGAAAAAGCTGAACAAAGTTCTTGTTTGAGGATTAAATTATATATTTTTAAATATGACCAATGACCTTGACTGATAACTAAAGATGGAATAAGAATGGCAAACAAAATGTGTGTCCTTCCTTCTGTTATTCAGACAGCTCCAAGTATAGCTTCAGAGAAGAAGGGTCTTAAGCAATGCTATCCAGGGTGATACCTTTAATCTTGATGGTCATGGAAGGCAATTTCATTTGGAATTCCAGAACTTTACACTTATATTATCGGGTAGGCATTAATTCACGTTAATTAATTCACATTAGTTCACATTTTTAACTAAAGCTTACTAGTTTAAAGGCTATACTTTTCATGTTTTAGGCGTTTATAAAGCATGTTATGCTCTTAATTGCTTTCTTAAGTGATTGCACATAATGTTTTTGTTTTTGTTTTGTACTGGTGCTGGGGCTTACACTCTTGCTTCCCTTTTTTGCTCAAGGCTGGTGCTCTACTTCTTGAGCCCCACACCTCCATTTCCAGCTTTTTTCTGGTTAATGGGAGATGAGAGTTTATTGGATTTGTCTGCCTGGGAAGGCTTCGAACTGTGACTCTCAGATCTCAGCCTCCTGAGTAGCAAACATTGAAGTATGAGCCACCTGGTGACATTTTAACTCCATGGGTATTTAGTACCATCTCTGTGGGAGACACTGATCAAGAAACATTGTCACTGACTTCCAAACTCTTGCAGTTCAATGAGGAAGATCATATACCTGTGTGGACAGCCACCCATCAAACCAGGTTAGAACAGAGCCTACAACAGATCACCTTTTCTGAGTCAGGACAGCTACCATTACCAGTACTTCTGTTCTAAAACAATAGGAACAACTAGGCATCAGTGGTTCATGCCTGTAATCCTAGCTACTCCAGAGGTTGGGATCTGAGGATCACAGTTCAAAGCCAGTCTAGACAGCAAAGTCCATGAGACTCTTATTTCTAATTAACCACCAAAAAGCTGGAGGTGGAGCTTTGGCTCACGTGGTAGAACACTAGTTTTGAGCAAAAAGGCTCAGGGACAGTGCCTGGGCCTGAGTTCAAGCCCCAGAACTGACATAAGAAAGAAAGGGGGAAAACGACAGTTGCTAAGATACACAGGGCTGACTTTTCACTCTAAAATCCCTAACCCACTAGGAATAAAATGTGTTTAGATATCTGGAACCAGTCTAGGCCATCGTTTTCATCCCTTCTTCCAACATGGTGGATACGTGTGGCGTCCAAAGGCAGGACCCTGCATTGCTCTATGTCTGTTCCTTCGCCCATACTCAACACACAAAAGACAGTAAGTATTGTTGACCGAATCAGTGAATGAACAAAAAAAGACTTCTGCCCAACAGAAATGCGGTGCAAGCCACTTCCTTTAAATTCTCTAGTAGCCATATGAAAAAAAAATCAGAAAAAAGCGATCAGTAACTCTTATCTGTGGAACCCAATCTATACAAAATACCACTTGGACAGGTCCTCCAGTCTTAGAAGTGAGGTAAGTCTGCTGTGCGTCCACTACTTATAGCATTCCTTGATTAGGATTCAGTAGGTCCATCTCAAGAGCCAGGTGGGACCCCCTGGCTACCCTGTTAGAAACAGTGCTGTTCTAGAAGCTTCCAACTTTTCTAACTTGATGCCTGTGATCTGAGGGCTCAGCATTGAAGTAATCAAAGCAGCGAGAACAGTGAATAAAGTAACGCTTCCCTTGAGAGGACCAAGGGCTCATCTAGGAATGAGATGGTAAGTTGGAGAGCGCATGCTCTGATGGTGCCCGGGTGTGGTGCAGCTGCTAACTCCTGGCTGTCTATCCTAGACACTGTCATTGTTATTTAAATAACATTCTTTTTATTTATTGAATAAAATTATTTACGTAATAGCATAAATAACCTGGACTGGTTTGCAACTTATATATTCTAAAGATGTTGTTAGGAAGGAAGCGTCGTATGCATTTTACCTTTTTTTAATTTTAATTTTTTTTCATGCCAGTCTCAGGCTTGAACTTAGGGCTTTGGCAGTTGTCCCTTTTTCTGCTAAGCCGGATGCTCTACCACTTGAACCACTGCTCTACTTTGGGCTTTTTGATGGTTGATTGGAGATAAGTGTTTCATGGATTTTCCTTCCCAGGCTGACTTTAAACCTTGATCCTCAGATCTCAGCCTCTTGAGTAGTTAGGATTTTAGGTAGGAACCACTGATACTCAGCTTTCTTTCTTTTTTTTTTTTATTTGGGGAGGCTTGTGCTCAGGTTCTGATACTCTCAGTGTGTGTGTGTGTGTGTGTGTGTGTGTGTGTGTGTGTGTGTGTGTGTGTGTGTGTGTGTGTGTGTGTGTGTGTGTGTGTGTGTGTGTGTGTGTGTGTGTGTGTGTGTGTGTGTGTGTGTGTGTGTGTGTGTGTGTGTGTGTGTGTGTGCGCGCGCTGTGGGGCTTGAATTCAGGGCCTGGGAGTTGTCTCTGCACTCTTTGTCTCTAGGCTAGTGCTCTACCATTTTGAGCCACAGCTCCACTTCCATTTTTTGAGTGGTTAATTGGAGATGAGTCTCACGGACTTTCTTGCCCAGGCTGGCTTTGAACCTCGATCCTTAGATCTCAGCTTCCTGAGTAGCTAGGATTACAGGCATAAGCCACCAGCACCTGGCCTGCTTAAGCCATGCCTCCAATTTCTCAATTAAGATTTTTGTTTTCTGAAAAGTAGAGAAATGTAATGCCACAAGAGTGCTCATGATTCCTCAAGTTCAAGGATGCAGCTGCCACTAACCATATAAGAATCTCAGAAAATTGAAACACGAATACTACATAGACCTGATTGACTTGGCTTCAACTCTGTCGTTTCTATTCTGTAAGGCATGCATTCCATGAAAATAGATTTATAAAGGAAGCAAACTTGTAGGGCTGTCATTGGAAAGTATGGGTGCAAGTATGTCTTCAAAGACAGGGCACTAGTGTTGTTCTTTGTGTTTTTAAGTGTTATCTTGTTGTAAGCTGCTATAAACAAACCAAAACAAAAAAGTTTTGAAAGAGTCCATGAATCTTCCCAGAATGCTGGTCATGTTCAGAATATAAACATACTTCCTATCCTTTTTGTGGGGCTTAGCACACTGTCTGCAAGTCTCTTTTCACATCATGGATATAAGTGTCAGCTTTAAAAAAAAAAAAAAAAGCAGGGCTGGGAATGTAGCTTAGTGGTAGAGTGCTTGCCGACCATGCATGAAGCCCTGGGTTCAGTTCTTCAGTACCACATAAACAGAAAAGGCTAGAAGTGGCACTGTGGCTCAAGTGGTGCTTACCTTGAGGAAAAGAAGCTCCGGGACAGTGCCCAGGCCCTAAGTTCAAGCCCCAGGACTGGCAAAAACAGCCAACTGCTGGTGGCTCACGCCTGTAACCTAGTTACATAGGAGGCTCAGATCTGAGGATTGCAGTTCAAAGCCAGCCCAGGAAGGAAATTCTGAGAGACTCTTATTTCCATTAACCACCCCAAGTGCTGAAAGTAGAATAGTTGCTCAAGTGGTAGAGTGCTAGCCTTGAGTGGAAAAGCTCATGGACAGCTCCCAGGCTCTGAGTTCAAGCCCCAGGACCAACATTCAACAACAACCCTACAACGAATAAAGGCATATGGGGTTTATTGGTAAGATACTAGTCTGTTTGAGTACCAAAAGTGTCTGGACCCAAAGATGAGATATCCTGGTTCCCTATTTTTCCATTCTATAGTGTCCAACTTTCCCTTCTTCTCTGAGCTTCAGAATCTTTTCGCTGTGAAAGAAGAATAAAAGTTAATCCACTTTCTTCCAACCTACTAGGAACTCCAATGAGATCATTAATGCATGAGCACACGCTTCGGAAAATCAAAAGTGCTGCCCAAAAGGTAAGACAGTACTTTTTACCACTGACACCCTCAGAAAGTTTAGACAGCGCCCCATGCATTGCATCCGCTACTGGCAGGATTTTGTCAAAATCAGGCCAAAGGTGCAGGCAGGACAGAGGCCTTACTTAACCAGAAATAAATGCTCAGTCTCTTTCCACTGGCAGTGCCCGTGTTCCATTGTTTGGCAAAGGCCTTGGGGTAGAGGGAAGAAAGAGTTATCAGTGGAACTAAAAGGACATACAATGGCGCCTGGAAACCCAACCGGACCAGCTTCCCAGGTCTCCCTGTGCAGCATAGATTCCAGTGCATTCCTGGGGAAGGTAAATACACGCAGGGCAGCAGCCCACCTGTGTCCACCTAGCCTGGAAGTGCCCCCTGGGAGAATCAAAACACACTGAGCTTCTACTTGAAACCAAGCCACTGGCCGGCAAGTTTCCCAGTTGAATAATAAGGAAGAAAGACAGGACTTGGCAGCCATGACGGATTTGCAATCATTAAACTGACGTTGCTGGGTCAGAAGGCTGAGATTTTTGTCTCCAACCTCCCCGGGGCTCCAGTCCCTGAGCTATAACTTTGCAGGCCAGAGTGAATGTTTCTGGATGCATATTAAGCAAGACGTTTCTAAAGAGGATTGCGTGGAACCCAGTAATCAAGAAAAACTCTCAATGGCTCTAATCCACAGAGAACTGAACCACCGTGGCCAGCTCAGGGGTTTAAATAGAGCTCAGAGGAATTGAGGCTCCCTGGGGTTCTGTTGCTGCGCATGCGCATAGTGTGCTGCAGCCTGGGCTGGACGTTAGTAAAGGAGGTGCTAATCAGTGCTGGTCAGCAAGGCCTGAGGGTTGTGTTGTTGTTGTTGTGTTTTTTCCAAGAGGTATGACACTCCGCAAAGAGAAGCAGGAATCAAGGAAAGTTAAAAATCTTGGCAAGTATGCAGCCCTAAAATTTCCTTCCTGTAGCCTCTCCAATTGGGAGCCCAGGAAGTTTAGATAAATGTGTCTTTCTTCTTCTTTTTTTCTTTCTTTCTTTCTCTCTTTATTTCTATGCCAATCCTGAGACTTAAACTCAGGGCCAGGTCCCTGAGCTTCTTTTGCTAAAGGTTAGCACTCTACCACTTACCACTTGACCCAAAGATCCACCTCTGGCTTTTTGGTAGTTTATTTGAGATAAAAGAGTCTCACAGGCTCCTCCTGCCTGGGCTGGCTTTGAACTGTGATCCTCAGATCTCAGCCTCCTAAGTAACTAGGATTACAGGTCTGAGTCATGAATGGGTCTTTGAAATGAAAGGGTCAAAGGAAGTAAGAGGTAAAACCAGAGAAGGATGTCCACCTGGGCCCTGGCTTGAGCACTTCTTCTGGTTGCTTATGTTAATGGTAAGTCCACACTGGAGAACAAGCCAAAAAGGAGTTCCTGCAGTAATGAGGGTACAAGGACCCACCCTGCCCCTTTAAGAGAACAGCCCACCCTACCCCACTGGGGTACATGTGGAAGTTGAGGAGAGGTCCTGCCCTTTCTTACATCCTGGCTCCAACTTAGAACACAGTCACAACACTTGCTTCTAGAAATCTCCATCCTTTCCCTCCCACCATTCAACTTCTCTCCAGTTTTTATATGTGAGTAGGTTTGTCCTTCCATTTGTCTGAGAACAGGAAGTCTCTCCCTCTCCCTCCCTCCCTGCCTCCCTCTCCTCTCCCTCTCTCTCTCCCTCTCTCCCTCCTTCTCTTCTCCCTCTCTCTCTCCCTCTCCTTCTCTCTCCCTCTCTCCCTCCCTCTCCCTCCCCATCTCTCCTCCTGTCTCTCTTCTCCTTCCTCTCTCCTTTCTCTCTCTCCTTCTCCCTCTCCCTCTCTTCCTTTCTTTCCCTCTCTCCCTCCGTCTCTCCCTTTCCCTCCTCTCTGAAGATCAGGAAGTTCTTATCCAAATGGACACTGGCAGACCTGGGCTGACAAGAGAGAACTCTACATAGTCAACATTCTTGCCATTGTTTTTCCAGCCAGGGGTAGTGGCACTTAGACCTGTAATCCCAGCAGGAAAAAGGCTGAGGACTGAGGATCACAAATTCCAGGTTCACTTGGGCTATATAGCTAGAGCTTGTTTAATACTTTTTACTGTAGTACTCGATCTTTTATAGAAGAGGGTTCATAGCCCCCTGCCCAGAGCCTGAAGGAGCCTTTTAATCTGTCTCAGGCTTAGTACATGAGGGGACAGGAGCAAGCCAAGAAGAACTGGGACTAACTCCTTGGGCACAAGGAATATTAAGAGTAAATCTCCAATTCCCCCTCAGGCCCAAACCCTGAGTTAATTGGCGTTCAGGAGCTGCAGCTTTGTTTGACTGTGAGGAAGACTTCTCTCCTAAGGGCCTGAGGCTGTCTCACACCTAATTGTTAGCACTTGCTAAATAGCTGATAATCAAGCACAGCCTTTCGTTCAGGTTATGGGGAACTGCTCTGCCCACAATCTCTGGAAGAGGCAATTCTGAGTGGGACTGGCTGACCAAGGTATGACCCCAGAGAGACTAGGTGTAACCTCAGGTTAGCTGAGTCGTGGTTACACCTGATTTCTAGGAGGTTTCTAAAACCTCTTTTTTTTTTCTGGGGGAAGTTATCTGCATCCTAGCACAGCACCCCACTGTTCACCAGAATGCAGAAAACAGGAAATGGAAGGAGGGGGGAGAGATTTGCCTGCTGTTCCCATAAAATGACTTTGGACCTTAGAATGCCGTGAAGTGATATGAGGCCAGTTCCAAACAAAGTGTTTCTCTTTCAGGGCTTGAACTCAGAGCCTTGTGGTCGCTAGACAAGTGCTCTAACACTTGAGCCATACTGCCAACTTTTTTTGCTTTAGTTTGGGGAGGAGTAAGATTTCACTGAGGCCAGGTGCTGATAGCTCACACCTGTAATCCTAGCTAGTTTAGGAGGCTGAGAACTGGGGATCATGGTTCAAAACCAACCAGGCAGGAAAGCCCATGAGACTCTTATGTCCAGTTCACCACCAGAAAACTGGAAGTGGAACTGTGGCTCAAAGCGGTAGAACGCTAGCCTTAGAGGAAAAAGAAAAAGTTCAAGGACAACACTTAGGCCCTGAGTTCAAGGCCCACAACTGACCAAAAAAATAATTCCCCCCCACTGGGGCTTTTTTTTTTTTTTTAAACCTGGGACTGGGCATCGTCACCATGCCCAACGTAGTGGTTCAGATAGGGTCTTGCTTGACTTCTTTTGTCCCAGTTGGCCTCCAACTGGTCCCCCTTATAAGGATTTGGGCAAGGAAAGAACACGCAGGAGGAGGTAAAGGTGAAGAAAGGAAAGTTTATTGGGGTACGCTCCCGGGCCAGCTCCCTGGTAGTGATGGAGAAGTTGCCTAGAGTCTGGTTGTAGCAGGGTTTATATCGCTGGGGTCAGCAGGAACTTTCAGCAGGTAACTTGTTTTGCGGGTTTGAACAGTTTCGGGCTAGTGGCCCCGAAGGACTGGGCGGTTGGGACAGGTGGTGTATGATTGGGACAGATGCCTCTGCCCTCCAGTAGCCTGTCACCCCTAATCTCCACCTTCCAAGTAGCTGTGTTTCCGCTGTAAGCTGTCTCCAGTGGCCCCGCACTAACTTCTGAGAAGAGTTCCGCCTTAGGCATTGACATTTTTAGAGCTTTTGGGTCACTTTGGTAGGGTTCTGGCTGTAAAGACTGGTTAACAAATCTGCAGGCCCCAGTGCAAAGTGGAAATCCAGGGCAGTTTGAAACTTGCTAAGAATGTCAAGTTAGTAGCGATGGTATAGTAAGGCAAGCCGCATAGTCAAGCTTCCCGTATCTGACATTGACCTTGCTGGTCATCCTGATGGTTGAAAGAATCCATCCCACCCATCCCAGGGCACCAAGGCAGTCATGTACAGGAGGAGAGGTTTATAGGAAGGTTTATTAGTGGGGTCATCTTGCCCATGGGAGAGGAAGAAGTAAGGCATCTACCCTTATCCAGGGGGAGCTTGTAACCTCTGGGAGGTACTCTGCATGGGCAGGTAGGTCTGGGGGACAGGGGGAGGGGAGAGTGGGAGGGGCCAGCTACCCTGGCTGGAGCTCTAGGGCCGGGAGGAGCTCACATCTGGGTGCAGCTGGAGACTACTACAAGCTGTGGAGGGAATGGACCTGAAATGGGGAGAATGCCAACAATGGTGAGACCCATTACAAGCAAAAACGTCTGGCTAGGCCTTGGCTATTCCAGCCTTCTCTGCCCGGGTGTCTGATGTGAAGGAAGCCATCTTGGATTTCCAGCCCCAATGCAGCCTCCTTCCTGATAGAAGAGAGCATGAACTACCCCAGGTGAGACCAATAGCAGAACTCAGCTGAATTCAGTTCAGGTTACAGAGTTAATCATCATTCCTTACTCAAGCAAACCTCAGCAAAGCTCTTTGTGGCCAATGGGCATTGTTTTAGGGCCACTAAGGATGAGGTTGGTATTCTATTCTGCAGTCTGTGACAGAAAGGAGGCAAAGGGCTGCTAGTGGGTAAACACCCAAAACAATCTAGATCCTCTGCTTTTGTGCTAGGTGCGTGCAAGCTCCCCGTACACGCCCCCCTCTCCCCCCCCCCCCCCCCCCCCCGCCCCATCGATTCTCACAGCACTCTGGATTTTTGTTCTCTTTACAGGAGAAGTTATTGCAGTCCTGAGGGCAAGCATGGGTCCCACTGCTCTCCAATCCTATGTGGCAGAGGCAGAATTTAACCTGGGTCTGATTGATTCCAAGATCCACAGAATACACCTTCATTGAAACAGGTTAGGTCTAGGGCAGGTGTGCACATCTTGAAGGGATCTGATGTAGTCTTCTCAAGTGTCCTCACAATATTGCAGTTGAGATGACAGGGGGATGAGTACCATGCAAAATACCTTGAAGGGCCAGGTGCTGGTGCCTCACGCCTGTAATCCTAGCAATTCAGGAGGCTGAGATCTGAGGATCAGGATTCAAAGCCAGCCCAGGCAGGAAAGTCCATGAGACTCTTATTTCCAAAACTGGAAGTGGTGCTGTGGCTCAAAATGGTAGAAAGAACTCAGGACAGCACCCAGGCACCGAATTTGAGTCCTGCAACCAACCAAAAAAAGACCTTGAAGGAATCATATCACCACACTGAGAATTTCTCTGCATGGGCTGCCTTTGAACATCAATTCTTCAAGTCTTGGCCTCCTGAGTAATTAGGATTACAGGTATGAGCCACCAGCACCCAGCTCTTACTTTGGTTTTCTGAAAGGGGTCATGCTGAAAAAATAATGCAATGATTAGTAGGAGTGGCCACCACTTAGTTATGTGTATACTATCTCAGTGAACTTCAAAACTGTGATCATCTGGGGGTATGTATAGGAATGATCTTACCCTCCAGGGAACAAGAATTAATTTCAACATTAGCCTAAGCTGAAGGCAACCAGGGAGCTGAAACCGTTCTCCCTATGTGTCAGCTTGCAAAAACAAAACAAAAAGACTTTCTATTTATATTATGCATTGTGATGAATTTCCTCACTGGGCCTTTCTGGGTGTCATCAAGGGGTGAGTGTGGATTTAGGTGTGAGCCTGGTGTCTGTTTGTTGCTGTGCATGATAAACACATCATTCTTGATCAGCCATGAGATTAGGGTAGATGCTAAATTGGCCTGAAGAGAAATAGTGCAGTTCCCTTGCTCAGAGGACATACTAGAAGGAAGCAGTATAGATTAATGTTTGTGAGCACAAGCTACAGAATTGGAGAGAGTGAAGCTCAAGTTCCAATCCTGCCTCTTAACTTGTGATGCTGGGCAGATTGATAAACTTCCCGAGTCTCAGCTTCTTGTGTATGTATAAAATGAGTTGCTGTAAGGGCTGAAAGTGAACTTAGTGGTAGAGAACTTGCTTAGCCTGGGTCAGTTCCCCAGACCACCACCACCAAAACAACAACAACAACAAACACTTCCATATCCAAACAGACTAAGATAGGGTTAATAACCAAGGAGGATATGGAGCCAAAGAGTAAGATTTAGTCAGGTGTAAAAACAAATGAAGTACTTTGATTTGTACAACTGAATGTGGTTTCATAATTTTCATAATAAAAATGGCTGACCATTGTACCAAGAGGGTAGTGGAGTTGGAACTCAGGTCCTTGTGTTTGCTTGCTTGGGTAGCAGTCTACGCTTCCAGCTGAGCTTTTTGCTGTTAGTTAATGATGGAGTCTCTTAGGTTTTTCTATCTAGGCTGCTCTGAACTTCAGTCCTGTAGATCTCTGCCTCCTGAGTAGCTAAGATTACAGGCATGAGCCACTGGGTCCCAGCTTCCCCTTGTATGGTATGAACATCATTATTCTAAGTACCTGCAACACATATCACCTAATTTAATGTCTGCTATTTGTAAAATTTCTCACAATCACTTTTCCCTGCTGCTATATAGCCTTCCAAATGATCGATGCTAATAGATTCATGAGCATAGATTCTGGCCGTTGTAAATAACATAAAGGCAACTAAGTAGCTTAAGGAAAGGCAGAACTTAATGGAAAAATACTTGTTCAGTGAACTGCAAGAACCACACAGGGCTGGGGACCAGAAACCTGATGTTACCAGACCACTTCATAGCTCATTTTCCTTCCAGATTTCTCCATATCATGAGGACATGCCACCTGCAACTATGAATACCAATCATATGCCTCGCTACAAAATGAGAGGACAATCTTTTTAGCCAGGAAAAAAATATCTAAAGAGGCCTTTGGGATTAGATCATTTGTTTATCCTTAATCAATCATTGAATTAGGAGCTGGGATATAATGGTCATTTCTGGGTTGATTTTCCACTTCTTTAATGAAGAGAATGAAAGGATAGAGTTTGTTAATAATAGAAAAACAGTATCTATAACATAGAACTGAATGAAACCATCCATTGTCTAACATTTAGGTTGTATTTCATTGTTTTACTGTTTAAATTAATGCTTTCAAGTGTATGTAAACTTCTCTTGGACTTTTGTTTTCCTCATAAGAGAAGGGAAATCTTTATTGTTTACCTAAGAACTAAGTGTTTAGGCAGGATAGGTAACTTACATTAGCCATATTTTCCAACTGGGGAAGAGAGGCTTAGGGAGTTAAATGGTTCATGGATGGTGAGTCAGCTATGAAGATGCACTGACTGGAAAGCTAGAAACTGGAAAAAAAAAATGTGTACAAGAACAGCTAGGTTTGTTTTGTTGGTTAAACTCAGTTCTAAGTCTAGCTAGCAGGATCTTTGTTTAAGGCCAGCCTGGGGTTGGAGTGGTAGGGAAAGTTCATATGACGCCATCCTGATTAATGACTAGGTGTTGTAGTGGCATGCATCTGTCATTCCAATAATACAGAGAAACACAAATAGGAGGATTGCAGTCCAGTCTAGCCCTGGCATTTAGTGAGACCTATCTTGAAAATAACCAACACAGGCCCGGGATGTAGCTCAGAGGCAAAATGTTTGCCTTGCAAGCAAGAGAAAAGATGACAAGATAAAGGGGAAAAAACAATTAAAAACAAGAAGAAACAACCCAACAAGGGCCTGGAGAAGTGGTTCAAGTGGTAGAAAACCTGCCTAGCAAGTGTGTGGTCCTAAGTTCAAACCACAGTACTACCAAAATTAATTGATCGATTAATTGAAAAACAGAAATAATTGGTTTTTGTGAGGACTACAGTCAAAGAAGAAAAGAAAGATCAAATACCTTCCATTTCCCAACAGAATATCTCCTTTATTATTATTTCCCTGACAGCTTACAGTCTTCCTGACCTTGGCTTTCCCACTAGAAAATTCACAATATTCAGGAGCCAGTGGTACTTTCTCCTGTCTCTACTTGCAAGAAAATCACTGGGCCTCTAGTAAAGTCTAGTTGGTGCTAACAGTGATTTATTACACACCCATTTCTCCAGATGGCCCTACTTATGGAGATTATTTTTGCTGAAAAGAAAAATCTATGGGATTCTCCGCCCCCTCATCAGGTTATAACAGGTTTGCAATTCACTCCATCAAAATAGAACCAGACACTTGACAGAGTTCCCTTAAGAAAGAGAGAATCACACACACAAAAAAGAAAAAAGAAAACAAAACCCACGTTCCACCTGGTAAATAATTGTCAGGGTTGCATTCCTGTGCACTCAGGCACAAGTTCAACTCTGTGCAGCATACAGCTGTGAAAACGGCTAAGCCTAATAGGACCACATGATATAGGATCTGTTTTAGATACATCACATTGCAGCCTGTTGGGGTGCTGTTGAATCATGGACTTGCAAATCATCCACAGTCTGATGAACGGGACAGATGTTAAGATTATTATTCCAAGTGTGAAGGGTTAGATGGACACAGGCTGCTCTTTCTCTGTAGGAGTGAAGGTAATAATTTCCCAAAGTCATCTGCAAATGCTGCTCTGAGTTCTCTGCCTTCTTCTGAAAGAACAGGTTCGGAAAGGCTTGTATCAACCATGTGATGGAATGTATGGAGATGGGAAAAGCATTCCAAAGGGAAAAGCCAGCCAACCGAAGGATTTATTGGAGTTAATATGCAGCAAGTTGATTTTGGTGGGCGACTTTGCATTGTGATCTTTATCCAGCAGGAACTGTTCCAGGTGGTGCTTTCTACTGGTCAAACATACTTCCTGCAAAAGCCTCTTTCTTCTGCAAGCACAGGTATTGTGGGAAATCAGGATTTGGGAAGCAGAATTCAAATTAGGACTTACCAATTGAAATGTCTTCAGGGGTTGGACAATGGTTAGGTGTTAGAAGCAGACTGGGCTGAAGACTGGACAGGCATTTCAATTGATATTTTCGTCAAAAGTTCTAGCTCACCAAATGAAATACTTCTGGAAGGGGCTTTGGCCTGTGTCTCAAGCAGACATGTGTCACTACTAGAAGACCTTTAAGCCTTTGGCCTTGAGAGCCGTGTAATGCTAGTTTATGGGAAGAATGCACTTGTATCCACTGAGTCAAACTCTTACATTCACCTCTATGTTAGGAAGAGGCAGAGTTCAACATTACAGATTGTCTCCATTCTCCAGGAATTCAAGCCTTTTTATTTTTCTAGTTTGGATGTGGGTGCTGTCCCCGGAGCTCTTTTGCTCAAAGCTAGTGCTCTACCATTTTGTACCACAGCACCACTTCTGCTTTTTGAGTGGTTAATTGGAGATGAGAATCTCATGGGGACTTTTCTGCCCAGGCTGGCTTTGGACCACATTCTTCAGATCTCAGCCTCCTGATTACAGGCATGAGCCATCTGTGCCTCTTTCAAACATACTTTGAGAGCTGGGAATGTTGTTTGGTGGCAGAACCTTTGACTATCATGTGAGGAGCTCTAAATTTGATTCCCCTCACTGCTTATATAAAGGCAACTGTCAGTGTCAGCCAAAAATCATACAACTACTAGGGTGCAAGATGATTACTAACCTTTATCTAGGAGGGTCCAGAAGAGCCAAAGATGAGCAAGGCTTACACGTGGCCTAAAAGGATAAACATCCAGATAAATGGAGAGTAGCACCCTAAAATCAAAACAGTACAAACAAAAAGCCCAAGAGGAGTGGTGTATTGTGATTGGCTTTTACTGACCCTGCCCCCTCCCCAGGTCCCCTTCTCCAGATCTGCTTCTGGTCACTCATTTTCCTCTTACCCCATTCTACGTGGCTTCTATATCAGGAACTGTAAGCTCTTTCTAGAGCCCCAATTCTCACGTGGATCTCCACATGTAGCTAGAGCCCTTCGAGTTTCCTATCCACACATGAATTGGCCTACCTCTAGGACAATTACCCTTGGTTCTAAAGCACCAAGGCATGTTAGTTCAATTTTCAAGTAAAGTGGGTAATTCTAAACGCTTGATCAGATTTTGAAGATGACCTTCAAACTACAACCTGTTTGCCTTTGATGTCATGCTGGTTGCTAGCTGCTTGTGGCAATTGCTAGCAGGGACTAATTGCTTAGCCTCTAAGGTGGGGCCCATTATTTAAAGATAAGCTAACTGTAGCTGAGAGGTGTTAAAGATAACATGTTCAGAGTCATACAAGTAGCAGAGGAGTTATAAATTCAAATCTCAGCCTTCTGTGTGTGGAAACTGACTAAACCATCATAGCCACTAGCAATTACACAACACTACTTCAAAGCATTCATGTGTAAACACACACACACACACACACATACACACACATCACCAACATCATCACTGGCCTGTCTTTGAAGGTAAGCATCCTCCTTCTCCTAAACAAAACATCCATTTGGTGTGTGAGTTTGTGTCACTGGCTCTTCAAATAGTATATCATGTTTATAATATGAAAGTCACCTGGGGCAACAAAACAAGACAAAATGGAACACAGAGATGCCTCAGCCCACCCACAGAGATTTGGATGCAATCATTTGGCTTTGGAGATCTCTCTAGCTGATTCTTTTGTTCCAGGAGGCTGAGAACAGAGGCAGTTGATGTGACTAAGAGTTCTACTACCATGGGCCGGTAATGTACCTATGTGAGCATTTTCTCATCTATAAAGGATATCAATGATATTCTTCATGGAGATGGTGTGAAGATTAGTTGAGATGAACACAGTGATAGGCAGTCATGTTTGGTCCCTAACTCCCAACCCTAAAAGCCTCATTGATTCCCAATCCAATTGAAGATCACAGCTTTCCATTTGGTTACTGTTTTCTGCTCAGGTCTCGGATACCACAGATTGGAGGAGAGCTAGAAAGCCATTTCTGGCACCTTCCTCTTTCAGAGAAATGTAAAGACATCTATCTGTCTTTCAGAGCCTCACATCTGCTATACTGAGGTGAAGCAATTGGGATAAAGCTATCAGTGTTTTGGTTTGCTTTTTGTCAGTTGTGGGGCTTGAACTTAGGGCCTGGGCACTGTCTCTGAGCTCTTTTGCTCAAAGCTAGCACTCTACCACTTTGAGACACAGCCCTACTTCCAGTTTCCTAGCCATGAATTGGAGTCTCACAGACTTTCCTGCCCAGGCTGGCTTTCAACTGCGAACCTCAGATCTCAGCCTCCTGAGTAGCTAGGATTACAGATGTGAGTTACCAGCACATGACTCCCCTTTGGTTTTTCAGTTTATTTTTAAAGCAATATGAACAGGAGAGAAGATGTCTCGTTTAGGATATTTATTCATGATAAAAACAAACTGCCCTGATCAACAGGGTGCTAGCCAAACAGATCTCCCTGCACCTGCAGGGAGATGCAGCAGAATGGGTGTCACTTTGCACCACCACGAGTTGCAATGTCAGCCTGGTGGATTCAGATCAGTGATTCCTCCATTGCAAAGCCAGGGACTTCAAGGACATAGCTGTGAACATGAGGGAGTCTGTTAATGACATCTAGATAGGGTAAAGGCAGCCAGGAAGCTAGTGGTCCAAGAATCCCATCATATTGAGAGCACAGCTGTGTGTCAGTGTGGCTGTGTGGTCTTCATTCACTCCTCTGAACCAGAGGAGTATATATGAGGACACATGCGGGTTAGAGCATGTGTTCCTTGGAATTGCTGTGCATGGGGACAGAAGCAATGAATGTAGAGGGCCCAGCATGGGCCCTTGGCTCGTGGATTGTTGCATTCTGGATAGATGGGCACTTTAGTTGTGACTTTGCCATTCTTCCACAAAGTGAAAAGAGCTTGCAAAGAGCTTCTTCCTTCTGCCCTGGAAATTTAGATCCATGGCACAATTCATGCTAAACCATTACCTCATCCCTTCTCTGAATCCTCAGTCACAAGTGAAGGGAATTGAGATACTGAGATATAAGATAAAGGATATAAAATGACCAAAAGAAAAAGTGCTCTGGGAGCAGCAGGCTGTTGCTGGGGCAGGGAGAGGGGGAATACAGGACAGTTCCTACACCTCTGATCTGTAGGCTCCAGTGAGCACTAGGCAACACCCACCCAGGCTTATCAACCCAGCCGAAAGGGATAACCTGCTTGAGCTAGGGGATAAGGACCTTGCATTTAGCTGGAGATGACTAATCTTGTTATTCCTAACACTAAGAACCCACCTCGTGTTTCAGTACCAGTAGTAAAATTATTCTCGTTGGAGGCAGAAAACGCTGGATTTCAACCTTGTTTTTGCCTTACTCGTTGCTCGAACTTGAATGTGTCAGTGGCTCAGTTACTTGAACTACAAAAGGGCGGTTACAACTACCTCCTTTTTGTCTCATTCCCAGGGCATTTGGGAGAATGAGTAGGGTCCATCTATGCAGCCACACAGAACCATCTATTCTGTCTTGTAAGAGTGACCTGCCTGTACTGACTGTCATTTTCATTTGGACTCACTATCTATTACTGTTGTCTAGTAAGATCAACAATATTGAGATGATTGGAGAGCTTGGGGGGCCACAGTTTGCAAACTAAAGGTTATAATTTGGAGGAGAATGTGATAGTAATGTGGACTTTGTCTTAAAAATGATTACTAGACTAGGTTTAGAGATTGAACTCTAGTACCTCAGTATTATGGAGCCAGCATGGAATCATCCAGTCCTCAGTTTTTCTAGTCTGTACAATGGGTGGTCCATTGTCCTTTTTTTTGCCAGTCCTGGGGCTTGAACTCTGGGCCTGAGCGCTTCCTTTGAGCTTCCTTTGCTCAAGGTGAGTGCTCTACCACTTGAGCCACAGTGCCATTTGCAGCTCTTCTGAGTAGTTTATTGTAGGTAAAAAATCTCATGGAGTTTCTTGCCTGGGTTGGCTTCGAACTATAATCCTCAGATCTCAGCCTCCTGAGTAGTTAGGATTACAGGTGTGAGCCATTGGTGCCCACCCACCCTCCACTGTTTCTTAATAAGGATGAGTTTTGGAGTCCTTCAGGAAGATCTCTAATGGTAGAACTTTCATTTTCTTTCTTGTTGCATTTTCAAGGCCTGAAAAGGAGTTTACCCTGAGGAATGTATCAATACATTCATACATATTTTATTAGTAAATGAAACTTTTTCAAAGTTTACAGGCCTGAATGGACTCTTAAATCCTTATGCAGTATAGGGTAGAAAACCTGATGTCTAGCCTAGAAAATTCTTCCTAATCATTTTACCAAGAAACCTGGGTAAGAACCCTCAAGAATAACTCAACCAACTCCCACATCCCTTCACATACAGTTGCAAGATTTATCAAATAAACATACAGAACTTAAATAAGAATTTCAAATACATAATGAATAACTTTTTTTTTTTTGGTCCGGTCGTGGGGCCTGAACTCTGGGCCTGGGTGCTGTCCCTCAGCTCTTCAGCTCAAGGCTAGTGCTCTACCACTTGAGCCACAGCACCATTTCCGGCTTTTTTCTTTTTGCTTATGTGGTGCTGAGGAATCGAACCCAGGGCCTTGAGCATGCAAGGCAAGCGCTCTACCACTGAGCCACCTTCCCAGCCCATGAATAACTTTTGTAGTCTAAGTCTATTACAAGCAATATTTGGTTGTTTCAATTTATATAAAGATAACCATATAAGGCTAAGCAATCTATATGGTTATATAGATTGATGGTTTAAGGTCAGACAGCTACACTTTAAAATTGGCCCAGATTTTTTTTTTTTTCTGTCAGTCATGGGCCTTGAACTCTAGGCTTGGGCTCAGCTCCTGAGCTCTTTTTGCTCAAGGCTAGCTCTCTAATGCTTTGAGCCACAGTTCCACTTCCATTGTTCTGGTGGATAATTGGAGACAAGTTGTGAGACTTTTTTTGCCTGGGCTGGCTTTGAACTGTGATCTTCAGCTCTCAGCCTCCTGAGTAGCTAGGATTACAGGTATGAGCCACCAGCACCTGGCACTGGCCCAGATTTAAGAATCACACAGATAATCTGGGTTTGAACCTTGACCCTGGGTTTGTGATGTACGGAAAATTGCTCATCTTCTCTGGGCTCCATAACTAACCCAGCTACCAAGTAGATAGAGTTGGTGAGAATATTAGAGACGATACCGGCATGATGCTTAGCATCATACAACATTCAAGTATTCTTACTATAGTGTATGGGATCAGTGATTCTTTTTTGTTTGCTTATTTTTGTTTTCGTTGGTTGTGGGGCTTGAACTCTGGGCCTAGGTGCTGTCCCTGAGCTCTTCTGTTCAAGGCTATGCTCCATCACTTTGAGCCACAGCACCACTTCCGGTTTTCTGGTGGTTAATTGGAGAGAAGAGTTACACTTTCCTGTCCAGGCTGGCTTTGAACTGAGATCCTCAATCTCAGCCTCCTGATTAGCTAAGATTACAGGTGTGAGCCACCAGTGCCTGGCTTGGCTCAGTAAGCTTGGAGAGGAAAATTAGGTGTCAATGAGACCTTGGTCAAGTTACTGCTAACTAGCATATTGAAATAACCAAGATTGGGGCTGGGAAGGTGGCTCAGTGGTAGAGCACTTGCCTTGCATGCCTGAGGCCCTGGGTTCGATTCCTTAGCACCACATAAGCAAAAAGAAAAAAGCTAGAAGTGGCCCTGTGGCTCAAGTGGTAGAGTGCTAGCCTTGAGCTGAAGAGCTGAGGGACAGCGCCCAGGCCCAGAGTTCAGGCCCCACCACTAGACCAAAAAAAAGAAAAGGAAAGAAATAACCAAGATTATAGTTCGTAGTTCTGGGTAGATCTGGGCAAAGCTAGAATGAATGCTGACCTTTCATCCAACAATACCTCTATGTCTGTAGAAGTAAAACCTCCTTAGAAGTCAATAGATTATCCAGAATAAATAAAGGAAGGAAGTGTTTCATTTCGTCCATTATGAAACATCACTTGCTTAACTGACTCTTCTAATGTCAAACATAAATATTTGCTCAAGTTTTATGCACAGATGTAGGGGCCATTACTGGACCAAGAGGAATCCTTCGATCCTTACCTGCTTTATCACTCTTCTAGGTTAAAGGCATTCTTTATTTCTAGATCTGTTATTGTTTTCCTCCCTCGCCCCAATTTACTTTATTGTTATTGTGGAGGTGATGTTCAGCAGGTTTACCTTTACATACATCTGGAAATAAGTACATTTTCTTTCACATAGTGTCATCTGTTCCAAAGCATTCTTTCCCATTTCCTCTCTCTCTCTCTTGTTATTTTCTTGATATATTTAGTATATCTCCTCTAATTAAAAAAAAAAAAAAAACAGAAATGGCAGTGAATATAATGTACAAGTAAATGAAAAGATAATTTTCCACAACTACCTTTTTGGGCAAAATCTTTCTCTTTTTTTTTTTTTTTTTTTTTGCCAGTCCTGGGGCTTGAAACTCAGGGCCTGGGTACTGTCCCTGGGCTTCTTTTGTTCAAGACTAGCACTTGACCACTTGAGCCATGACGCCACTTCCAGCATTTCCTGTTTATGTGGTACTGAGGAATTGAACCCAGGGCTTCATGCATGCCAGGCAAGCACTCTACCACTAAGCCACATTCCCAGCCCTTGGGCAAAATATTTACATAAATTTATTACATTTAAAGAGATATAACTGGAAAATAAATCCAATTTTCAACTGAGCAACTCTGAGAGCAAAATATTTAACATGTTAAGCCCCTTTTGGTTATTTCATGGCTTCTGCATATTTTGATTGGTGACATATATGATGTGTCGGGCACTTTTGTAAGTACTAGGACCATCAGCGAACAGCATAGCCCCAAATCTCTTTTACACAGACAAATACGGACATGCTAAGTGAATTAGTTAGGATATTGATAATAAATGCTATGGGAAGAGAAAAGGAAAATACATATATAATGATATGTGAATGGCTTGGGTGGCAGTTTTTAATAGCATAGGACAGTGGCCCTGTCAAGGCAGCATTTGAGGAGGGAGAAATGACAGAATAGTGGTCATTGGCATTAACTGTCAATAAAGGCTTCTCTGTGCTTCCAGATCCATCTCTGTGAAATGACACAGCTGCCAGGTGTCCCTGTTTAGATTCATGAGGGTTTCATGAAAAATGCTGGCCATAGCACTTGGCATATAGAAAGTACTAACTACTTGCTGAAAAGCATAATACTTTGAAGGATTTGACACTGTGGAAAAATCTATTTTGAGGTATGTTTATAATGTACATTTTGTAGTGAAAACATACTTTGTGTGTTTGTGTCTCTGAGCTTTATTGCTCAAGGATAACACTCTACCACTTAAGCCACAGCTTCACCTCTGGCATTTTAGGGTAAATTGGAGAGAAGAGACTTCTGCTCAGGCTGGCTTTGACCTCAGATCTCAGCTCTTAAGTAGCTAGGAGTGCAGGCTTGAAAATATACTCAAACTTTTTTTGTGTATGCTGGTCCTGGGGCCTGAACTCAAGGCCTGGGCATTGTCCCTGTACTCTTTTTGCTCAAGGCTAGAACTCGACCACTTGAACCACAGTTCCACTTCCAACTTCTCTGATACTTAATTGGAGATAAAAAGTTTCACAGCCAGACACTGGTGACTCAGACCTGTAATCCTACCTACTCAGGAGGCTGAGATCTGAGGATCTTGGTTCAAAGCCAGCCTGGGCAGGAAAGTCCGTGAGACTCTTGTCTCCAATTAACCACCAGAAAACCAGAAGTGGCTCTGTGGCTTAAGTGGTAGAACACTTGCCTTGAGCTGAAGAGCTCAGGGACAGCAGGGATTTTGAACAGGCTTTGAACTGTGATCCTCAGATTTTAGCCTCGTAAGCAACTAGGATTGCAGGCGTGAGCCACCAGTGCCTGACTTTGTACAAAAACCATATTGAATCCTGGTAAGCAGCCTCCAAGCTGCTCCCCAGTGACCCTGTTTCTGAGTGTTCACACCTTCTTGTAGTGTCTCCTCACATTATGCCACGGTTGGTCTGTGTGACCATAGCATATGACAGAGGTGATAGTGTTATAAAAGACACTGCAGCTACCATTCCCTTGGCTTCCATTTTCTCTCTTGGGTTCTCTTGGCACTTGGAAAGCCAGCTGTGAGCCCTTAGCAGCCTCATGGAGAGGCTCCTATGCAGAGGAGAGACTTGGTGAGACTTTTGTTAACATTTATGGGAGTCCAAGCTTTTTCTGGAGGTAGATCTACCAGCCCTGCCCAAACTGGCAGATGATAGAAGCTTCCACTGACTTTTCCACCGCAGTCTCATGAGAAACCTTGAGTCAGGAACATTTTAGCTAAGCAGTTAAGATTCTCAACCCTGAGGATTCTGTGAGATGACAGGTGTTTTCCAGAGCTGCTAAGTTCTGGGATCATTTGTTTTTGCACTAATAGATTATGTGCATGTCTAATTAACTTTGGAATATGAAGAGTGTACCGGACCTAAATCTAGTTCTATAACTTTTTTTTTCTTCTGCTCTTGACACGCCTGGGGTCTGAATTTAGGGCCTTGTGCTTGGTAGGCAGGAACTCTACATGCCCAGGCCAACTTTTGATTTATATTTTGGTGGTACTGGAGTTTGAACTCAGGGCCACATACTTTATATATCTGAACCACCCCTCCTTTTTTTGCTGATTATGTTTGAAATAGGCTCTTGCTTCCTGCCAGGGGATATGTCTGGATCATGATTCACCTGTTTTAGGTTTTTCATCCTTGCTGGGATGAAAGGTTCAAGCCTTTGTGTCCAGCTTCTCTTAGCTAAGATGAAGTCTTACAGATTTTTCTGCTAAGATTGTGGCCTGAAACTGCATTCCTCCCACTCTTAGCCTACCAAGTAGCTGGGATTATAGGTATGAGCCACCAGCACCTGACTCTTACTTTTAATATTTAAAGATCATTGTTACCATGCTTGGTAGTTTCAAGCATTCTTTTTTTCTTTTTCTTTTTTCCCCCTGAACTCAGGGTCCGGCTACTCTTCCTGAGCTTTTATGCTCAAGGCTAGAGCTCTACCATTTTGAGCCACAGCCCTACTTTGGGCTTTTTCTGAGTAGTTAATTGGAGATAAGAGCCTCACAGACTTTCCTGCCTGGGCTGGCTTTGAACTGTGATCCTCAGATCTCAGCCTCCTGAATAGGTAGGATTACAGGCGTGACTCACTGGTGCCTGACTGAGCATTCATTTTTATATGATTGTTATAAGTATATACACTGTACTTTTTATCTGATTTTTTTCCATTATAATTATTTCATATATACCAATGGAATATGTTCAGATTGGACCTTGAATGCCCCCCCTAGCCTCATGTTTTGATAGTTTGGTCTCCAATTCACAGAGCTCTCGGGAGAGGGAGGTGATAGAAACTGTTGGTGTGGGGCCTAGTTGTAAGAAGTAGGTAGGCCAATGGAAGATGTGTTCTTGAAGGGGACACTGATAAACTACTCTCTCCCTGCTTACCGGCCACCGTGAGGTGAGCAGCTTTATTCCACTACGTTCCCCAGCTTTATTCCACTTCGTTCCCCACCATGATGCTCTGCCTCACCCCTGCCTCAAGGCCACGTGATCATCGACTGAAATTTTGGAAACTATGAGCTAAAATAAATCGTTCCTCCTTTAAGCTGATATTCTCAGGTATTTTGTCACAATGATGGAAAGCTCATCAACACAAAGTGCAAGATTCTTAGCCTTTGTATGGGTTGTGTACTGTGCTGCCCAATTGCTCTACAACACACCCCATCTCACATTTCCTATGGTAGGGCATTTGAATTAGTTCCAGGTCTTGAAAATAATTGTCACAATAAATTTTTTTAATGAATTAACAAAAACAACAACAAAAATACCTGTTGGGCAACGGTGGCTCATATCTGTATACTTAGCAACTCAGGAGACTGAGACTTGAGAATTGTGGTTCAAAGCCAGCCTAATCTCCAAATAACCACCAGAAAACAGGACGTGACATTGAGGTTCACAGTGGTAGAGTGCTAGCCTTGAGCAAAAAAGCTCAGGGACAGTGCCCAGGCCCTGAGTTCAAGCCCCATGACTGACCCCGAAAACCCTAAACTCTGCAGATTAGCAGAGTTTAGAGTTAGAACCATGTACTGAGAGTTAACAAGATTAAGTCCTTTAGATACATCAAACCCAGACAGTTCAGAGGAGCATGTCCTCGTAATACTCACAGACTATGAACAAATATTGGACATGTGCCAAGATTAGATAAGTGAATGACCTTTTGGATGACCTAAGGCAGCCAGTGGAAGGCACTGGGTGAATTTATTTGTTTAGATAATAATAGTCCTCTGGGACTCTGTGTTTCCTAGAGTAATACTTGAGTGGCTGTAGACAATAAAACCTTGGGGGAATCCTATGCATAACTGCCTTGTCTTTGAGTGTCAACACACTCAGATACTCTGAACTGAAGTCATTGTCCCCAGCAGTGAGTTCCTGCTCCCTCCCCTTTCACCATTCTCTTCCCCACCTCAGCCTGTGCTAGTCAGTCTCCCAGTGTATCTGTAAGGAAAAAAAAAGATGACAACCCTTCTGTGTTGAAATTCAGTACTATGTTATACATACCAGGCCTCCATTGAGTGCAGCATTCATGAAAAAGGCCTTATGCAACCAGATTCTAAGAGCCGAGATCTGTCTTCCTTCTGGCTTTCTCAGCTTCATTGGTTCTGGTTCTCTACCTTTAGCTTTGCCCAGATGAGGTACTGAGGACCAGTAGATAAGGATGCCATTATTCACACTTAATAAATATTCTCATGGGGCGCTGGTGGCTCATGGCTGTAATCCTAGCTACTCAGGAGGCTGAGATCTGTGGATCACAGTTTGAAGCCATCCAGGGCAGGTAAGTCTGTGAGATCCTTCATTTCCAATTAGCCACTAGAAAACTAGAAGTGAAGCTGTGGGTCAAAGTGGTAGAGCTCTAGCCTTGAGCTAAAAAAGATCAGGGGCAGAACCCAGGCCCTGATTTCAAGCCCCATGACTGACCAAAATAATATTTTTTTTCTCAGCTGCCAGACACTGATGGCTCACATCTGTAATGCTAGTGACTCAGGAGGTTGAGCTCTGAGGCTCTTGGGTCAAAACCATCTGGGCAGAAAAGTCCATGATACTTATTTCCCATTAATCATCTGAAAACTGGAAGTGGCACTATGGCTCAAAGTGGTAGAGCACTAGCCTTGAGCAAAAGAGCTCAGGGACAGTGCCCAGACCTTGAGTTCAAGCCCTAGGGCCTCAAAAAAATTTTTTTTAATACATGCATATATATATATATATGTGTATATTCAGCTGAAGCAAGCTACATGAAATACACCACCAAGGGCATTACACATGACTAATTCTATAACTTCATTTCAGGTCCATGGCTATATAAATCAGTTGATCTAGATATGTCCTTGCCTTGAGACTAGGGGAGGTGGGGGGGTGGGGAGGGTGGAGTGGAGGGGGAGGGTGGTTACTCTGCACAGTAACAAGTAGCATTGACATTAGCATTCCTTATTAGGTTTCAGCTGCAATCATCCTCACAGGAATGTGGCAGCCTTGTGCTCCCCTCCATGATTCCAAGTCCCATGGAAGACTTGTTTGCTCCATCATTCTGCTTCCCTCAGAGAACCTTCAACTAAAGGTTTGTTTGATGGAGAGGCTTTGGGCTCAAAAGAGGCCGCCATTGTTTGGAAGCTACTGGGTCAGAGAATGGAGCTGTGAGGTCTTGATCAAAACAGATCACTGGGTTGGGGTTTCCTTGCCAAGAGAGAGGAGACTGCAGGGACAGTGACTCTGTTCAATGTGGGAGCCCTGACATAATTAAAAACAAACAGAAAACCAGAACAACCACCACCGAATGCACACCCTGTCCCCGTGAAAGTGATCTGGGCAGAGACCTGGCTGTGCTCTCCACTGGAATCCTGCCTCTGCCATTGAGTACCACGGCTTCCCGCGGATGCCAAAGCCTCCCTGAACCCCCATCATCTTCATCCTCAGACTGGTGCTAATAATCGTGACTACCTACCCCCTAGGAGAAGTAAATTGATTCAGGAAAAGCTCATAGTACAGTGTTTGTGGTACATAAAAGCAAGTGTAAGCAATTACTAAAATTACATGATTGTTTTAATGATAACTACACTATACCATTTAGACCAAACTCTGTGTGTGTGTGTGTATACAGAGAGTAGGCTCTCAAAAATATTTGATAAATAAATAATATTCCAAGTAAAGCAGGCCTGCTTGTATACCTAATCCCTTCATTTAGGATCCTGGTGTAGAGTATCATACATCTTTTGAATGCTCTATAAATATTTTATAACAGCCACAATGATATAATGATTCTAATTATGAATAAGAGAACTCTTAGCACGAGGGTTTGAACTCAAGGCCTAGGTGTTGTCCTTGAGCTTCTTTTGCTCAAGGTTAGAGCTCTACCACTAGAATCACAGATCCAAATATGGATTATTTTTTTTTTTTTGGTGGGGGGTAAATTATTGGAGATAGGAGTACCATGGATTTTCCTGTCCAGGCTGGCTTTGACCTATGATCCTCAGATCTCAATCTCCTGATTAACTAGGCTTACAGGCATGAGCCACTGGTGCCCAGCTAGCAAAATATTATTTTTTTTTTAATCTGTATGTAGCCTGGGACCAGTGGCTCTTAGTTACTCAAGAGCCTGAGATATGAGGATCACAGTTCAAAGCTGGCCAGGAAAGTCCCTGAGACTCTTATCTCCAATTAACACCGGGAAACCAGAAGTAGCACTGTAGTAGAGTGCTAGCCTTGAGCAAGTAAGCTCAGTGACAGCACCCAGGCCCTGAGTTCAAAAAATCTGCATGTAAGTGGACTGACAGAGCAAACCCTGTGTTGTTTAAGGTTCTACTGTACTTTCTGATTTTAGCTCTTACAAAATAGGAAAAGTGAAAATGGATAGTTCCAAGGGGTCCAATTGAACATCTGGTATTCTGTTTATGGGAAATGGAAAAGACTATCATACCCAACTATGCAACAAGAGAGGCCAAGACAACAAACTACCTTCTACCCTCTTATAAAACAACCTTCCTTCAAAGCTCTATAGAAAGTGAGACAGCCAAAACGTACTTACTGGTAGACTGTTCAGACATCTTGTGTCAATAAAAATTGAGAAATAGAAAACAACCTAGTTCCTGCAGACTTCAACAGAATGCTTCCAAATGGAGTTGGAGCAACATTGGCAGATATACATAAAATCCTAGACCACTGTTAGCAACAAGTTCATTCTTCACAAAACAGTTGATCACAGCTTATGACTTTAGGATCCCCAAAGTCCCATATTCAATCTATGTCTGGGATCCATCTGCTCAAATGACTCAACAAATGGCCAAATGTCTCAACAAGATGTCTGAAGCCCATCTTCAATGTCAATTTCACAAGTACCTCTGTCTCCCCCCTAAATCAGATAGGATCATATCAAAATACTCAGGACCAACAAGAAATTTTACTTAGAGAAAAAATAGTATGGAATAGACCACCTTATACTTAGAAACTAAACTATTGGCTACATTTTATAGCTAAGGATATGTGCTTAAAAAAAAAAAAGTGTGTTTATAAGGACCAGAAGTTCAAGTGGACTGGCTCAATTAGTCACCAAAATTATCAGTTCTTTTATAAAACTCAGTTTGGGAAATCTGTTCCTAGTAACCCGACTGATAATGTGGTTCATCATTCTCAGATATAGGTATTAACACATACATACATACATACAGAACTTGCTTGATATGATGAGAACTTATCTCACTATGGAGATGTCTTTATGTAAACACAAGGGCTTCTATATTGACATGTTTGATGATATTTTGCATGTTTTGCTTCAAAGAAGTGTTTCCCTTAGTAAACTATTTTTTTAAAAATGTTGCTGTTAGCTGGGAAGGTGGCTCAGTGGTAGAGCGCTTGCCTTGCATGCATGAGGTCTTGGGTTCGATTCCTTAGCACCACATAAGCAGAAAAAAAAGCCGGAAGTGGGCGCTGGGGCTCAAGTGGTAGAGTGCTGGCCTTGAGCTGAAGAGCTGAGGGACAGCGCCCAGGCCCAGAGGGGGGAAAAATGTTGCTGTTGTCACTGCCCACCAGTATACTTCATCAATAAATGGTATAATTGAGGAGAGAGGAGTGCAAAGTACTAATATACAATATGGGCTGGTTTCTATGACTAAGTAAAAGAAGCCAGGACAAAAGCTGCATATTGTTACACTTCTATTTATATCAAATGTACAGAGCAGGCAAATCCATAGAGACGGGATGTGAATAGTTGAGTAGTTGTCAGGAGGTGGGGTGGAGAGTGGTTCTGACTGCTAATGGGTATAGGTTTTCTTACTGGGATGATGATCTGGCCCTGGGATGTGTTAATGGCTTTGAATATATATATATATATATATATATATTTGAATATATATAAATAATCACTGAATTTGCACTTTAAATGATATAGTGTGTAAATTGTCTCTTAGTTGTTTGTTTTTTTTGGTTGGTAGTGGTGGTCGTGAGACTTGAACTCTGGGCCTGGGTGCTGTCCCTCAGCTTTTCAGCTCAAGGCGATCACTCTACCACTGGAGCCACAGCACCACTTCTGTTTTCATGGTGGTTCACTGGAGATCAGAGTCTCGAGGGCTTTCCTGCCTGGGCTGGCTTTGAACTGTGAACCTCAGATCTCAGCCTCCTGCGTGAACCACCAGTGCCCAGCTTGTCTCTTAGCTGTTTTTTTTTTAAAGTGACTACATCTAAAAATTTAAAGCCAGCATGAACTCTAAATTCGCTAGTTTTTTAAAATATATATTTTAAATAGGCTTGCCTCCTTTTGAGCCCTACAAAAATGTAGGGCTGAAAATTCTGGCGTAAGGACACTTTGTGTGTGGAGGAGGGAGGGCAGGTTCTGGGTCTTCACTCTCTCTAAGCTTTTGTGCTCAAGGCTGGTGCTCTGCCACAGTAGAGCCACAGTTCCACTTCCAGCTTTTTGGTGGCTAACTGGAGGTAAGAGTCTCATGGACGTTCCTGCCAGGGCTGGCTTCAGCCTGCAATCTTCAGACCTCCGTCTCCTGAGTAGCTAGCATTACAGGACTGAGTCACTAATACTTGCTTGGCGGCCACTATTTTTTTTTTTTTAGTGCAGGAAAATTCCAGACCGTTTGATTCTCCACGTCTCACAATGGGAATTAATTTCCCTTTCCCTAGAATCGTGGATTTTAGACAACAGCTGCTGGATCCAAATGCCCTCTTATACAGATGACCAAACCCACGCCCAGAGGGGAGTTTGCAAATTGGCTGAGGACTGGGATTTCTCGCCAGACTTACTTTGGGCTGCCCTTTGCTTATCTTAGCAGTCAGGGTCCATCAGCTTCAGGAATTCGCAGGTGTGCTTCCCGGAGAATTGCAAAGGAGGAGTGATTCACAGCCCCTTCTCCCCAGGGGTGAGCATTTCCCTTCCTGACTTCGTGGTGGTTCTTCCCTTAACCACACTTACAAAAAGACGCGCGCGTGTGTGTGTGTGTGTGTGTGTGTGTGTGTGTGTGTGTGTGTGTGTGTGTGATCCTCTGATGCACTTGGCTGGGCGGGAGGGCTCTGAGAACCCTGCCCCCCTACGAGGAGCAATGATCGGAGTTCTGGCATATCTGTCCTGGATTTTATAAACTCTCCAGTCCTGGTTGATCGAAGCCAATCCCAATTTCAAAACCTCAGCCCTGCGGTCTTTACACCTCTCGATCCACGGCGGCAGGGCAGACTCCAGCGTTCGGAGCTGGAGCCACTTCCCAGTTGCATCCGAGACTCTCCAGCGCGAGTCCCTGGGACACGTGCACCCTCTGCGCACCAGGACTCTGTCTGCGAAGGATCGGGACCTGTGGCCCAGCAGGACGGAACAAACCACGGACGGCTGGGTGTCCCCGGAGTCGGGGGGCTTGGGGACGCCCCGATGCTGGTCCTGCAGACAGCGGCTCGGGGTCTCCCTCCCGCAGGAGGCAGGAAGCTTCAGTAGCCCGGAGGGCCTGGCAGGGCCGGTCTTGGGCGTGTTAGCTGTGCCACCGCGTGCGCCCAGCTCCCTTCCCGGTGTGAGATGATAACCCAAACGTTGGGGATGGGTTTCACTCTCGGGAGGGGTACGGGGTTGGGTAGCGAGTACGTGCAAGCCGGGGGGGGGGTGGCCCAAGGCGCCGAGCACCGAGAGGTGTGCAAAAGTGCCAGGCACCGCGCAGGCGCACTGAGGCAGGCTCGCCCGCCCGTCTGCTTTGCCAGTACAAAGACCAGACTTTCTCCAGGTCCGATCCACGCTTCCCGCTCGCTCAGCTGCGATCCGGGAGCAGCTACGGTCGTCTCCCACTCGGGGTCTCCCCTGGCTGCTTCTCCATCCTTCGCCGAGGCTGCTGGGTAAGTCCCGGGCAGCCACGAGATTCAGGGGTTTAATTCCGGCGCTGCCCCGGGCGGCAGGCTCCGCCCCCTCAATACGGCCCCGCCCCTCCAAGGCTCCGCTCCATGTGACCACGCCCCTCCTGGTGGCCCCGCCCCTCCTGGTGGCCCCGCCCCTCCATATGGTTAGCTCCCGAGGTCTCTCCGCCCCTCCAGGTGGCCCCGCCCCTTGGTGTGGCTCCGCCCCCGGCTCGCCCCGCCCCCTCCGGATCGGGGAGCCGCGGCCGAGGAGCCTGGGAGCTTCCAGCCCCGCGCGGCAGGTTGGGATCAGCGGCTGGAGGTGAGTGACGCCTGGGGCTGCGCTGCACCCCTTTCCTTGGCAGGTGAGGCCCGGGGCGCGCAAGCTCTCACCCTGGCCCCGCGCCGGCCCCCGCAGCCAGCCGGCAAACTTGGCGCGCACGGGGGGCGGGGGCGCTCCGGGACGGTGGCCCCGGGCCGTCCCGGGGGCTCCCTCCCGCGGGACGGGGTCACCCCGCGGTCAGAGAGGGGGCCCCAGACGTGGCCTCGCCGGGGTGGCAGCCCCCTCGTTTGGCGATGCGGGGAGCGGGTCTGTCTCGGAGCAAGCGCAGTGCCCAGACTCCGGGCAGCGCGCGGGAGGGCGCGGGCGCCTCCTGACCCCGCACCGGCGCGATCGCCGCACCCCCGGGGCCCCGGAGCCGGGCTGGGGCGCAGCACCCTTTCCGGGGACCTCTCTCGGTGGAGGTCGGTGGTCGGCTCCGCGAGGGGGCCGCGGCGGTGGCTCGGGATGACTCTAGCCGCCGTCCTGGAGCGGCAGGTGGCCGGCCCCGGCCGGGTCTCCGGGAGCCGCGACTACGAGATGGCTCCGGCCCGGGTGGCCCGGGCCGGCGGTGGGGGAGGGGCGTGGCCGCTGGCGGCGCTCGGGGTCTTTGGGGACCCCCCCCTCCCCGACACCTGGCTGGGTTTGGGCGTCCTTGTGCGGACTGGATCCCTGGACGGCCCCAGTTCTGGTCACTTGGGCAGACAAGGCGGGGAGCTCTGCGCTCCCTCCCGGCCGCCCGCCCGCTTGACTGATTGGCTTGCTGCCCCCTCCCCCTCCCCTGGTTTCCCCAGGAACTTTCCGAGGCAACTTTCTCCTGGTGGATCCTGCCGGTTAGGAAGAGCTGAGCTGAACCGGTGGAAGCTTTGGTCTTGTGAACGCTAGCCACCGTGAATGGCGTGCCCCCCCCCCGCCCCCTTCCCCGCATCACTGGCCTTCTGCACATCGTGCCCACCCAGAATCGTATTCATTAATGAATTATCCTGTAGGACCCAGATTCTCAAAGACGAGCCAGAAAGTTAATCATCCCTGGCCCCAACTTCATCCTCCTTCCCCACCCCCCACCCCATTTTTTTGAGCTGAGTGGAAATCAGGACTTCTTCCTTGCTTATTTTTAGTTTGATAAGTTCATGCAATTTGACTTTTAGATGGCCCTCGTTTGTTTAATCTCCTTGTCTCTGCTTACATGCAAGTCTCAGCTAAAGTGTTGGACACGTCGCCGTTTTATTTAAAAATTGGAGATGTAATAATAAACATACAGACTGCCCTCTTAAAGTGCACGATTCAGTCCAAAGTTAGAGAATCATCACATCTAATTCATCATACTTTGATTACTCCCCTCCACCCCAAAGAAAGCAACCTCACCACCTTCACGAATCCATTCCCCCTTTCTGCTTCCCTGATTTTAAAGTAGCTACTTGGGAGAGAGACCGAAGGAGTAGAGATGATTACTTTTGGTCTTTTTACTGTTTATGGTTTGGAGAAAGATGGTGAATCCAGTTCTGTGGGGGAGATGAAAAAGTCCAAAGGTGGATTAGAAGCTCCCCGCGGCAGGATAATTTCTCCCTTAAAGATAACACAAATTGGAATTACTTGAGAGGCTGAGGAAAAGGGGGATAGGAAGCTCAGCAGTTGGGGGAAGGAATTCCAGAGATCTTTCCTCTACCAGACACTGGGCTAGATACATTGCACCTGTCATCCTAGCAACAATGGGAAAAGTGCAGAACAGGTTGTAGTTCCTTCATAAAGTGAGACCCTAGCTCAAAATAGCTAACACAAAAAGGGGCTTCAGCAGAAAGGCTTAAATCATGGAACACCAGCTGAGCAAGCTTCAAGGCCTGGAGTTCAAGTCCAAACACCACAAAAACAACACAAGATACCCCACCATAACAATGACACACACAAAATTAGAACTGCATTTTATTCCCCAGGGGCTGGGTGGTGGTGGGGGGGGGGGAAATGCATCTGTAAACAGGTGGGCTTTTCTCCTCTCTCCTTTGGCATGATCCCATGGCTTCCAGCATAATTAGACAAACTTCAACCATCTGCCCTTAAAAGTAGTTTGTTTGTTTGTGTTTTTAAAGAAGTATTGACACATTTCAGGCCAGGTTCATTTAATGAGTATCAGCATCTGTTCACAGATAGTCCCAGGTTTTGATGATGCTCATTCCTTAACTTACTCACCTGGGAGGTAGAGGAGGGAAAGGTTTGGGTGGAGGGAATACAAGGAATTGGGGAGGATGAATGCTTGTGGGACTTAGGCTGTTTGCTAACTGTAAGAACAGATTTAAAAGCAGTTACAAGGGAAGACAGTTGGCCTGGCTTTTGTTGGGTTATTGGTCTATGGTTTTAAAATCAGTTTTAGTGAGCAGAATTGAGGCTTTCCAAATTACACATCCATTACCGCATTTCTCATGCACCCCCATTCATTTAAAGCTGTTGAAGTGGTTTCAAGCATTACAGGAAATTTTATGCCTGTTGCATAGGCAACTTGGTTGCTGTCACCTCCTTTTTTTAAGTACATCTCAAAACTTGAAATCTACCAAATGTATGAGTACACAACATGACAATTTGTCACAAAGTAAACCTAAACCTGTATACAGATCAAGAAACATTCAGCATTGCAGAAAACCCCCTTAACTTGCTTTGTAATCACTGCCATCTGCTCATAACCCCTTTGCCAGCCAGAGATAAGTTTCACATGTTTTCATACTGTATCTACCTGGAGTCACATGTTATATAATTTTGTATCTGGTTTCTTTTTTTTGGGGGGGGGGTCTGGTCGTGGGTCCTGGACACTATCCTTCAGCTCTTCAGCTCAAGGCTAGTACTCAACCACTTGAGCCACAGTGCCAATTCCGGCTTTTCTTTTTTCTTATTTTTGCTTATGTGGTACTGAGGAATCGAACCCAGGGCCTCATGCATGCAAGGCAAGCGCTCTACCACTGAGCCACGTTCCCAGCCCCATGTATCTGGTTTCTTTAAGGCATGTTTATGACTCTTATTTTGGCTGATTGTGGCTACAGTTCAGTCATTTTCATGACCATGTATCATTCCATTACGTGATTATACCAAAGTCTATCCATTCTAGGGTTAAAAAACATGCGAATAGTTTGCAAATTTTGTCTGTAGCAAATAGGACTTTGAGTATGCATGCACAAATATATGTCCACTGTTGTATTTGCCATCTACTTAGGAGTGGATGTTGCATTCTGATATTTAGGTTAGAAGATGATGTAAAAGTAGGTTTCCTGCTGGGTGCAGGCGGCTCATGCCTGTAATCCTAGTTACTCAGGAGGCTGAGATCTGGGGATCACAGTGCAAAGCCAGCTCCTGCAGAAAGGTCCCCGTGAGACTCTTATCTCCAAGTAACCACTCAAAAAACTCGAAGTGGCGCTGTGGCTCAAAGTGGTAGAGCACTGACAGCCTCAACCAAAGAGCTCAGCAACAGTGCTTAGTTCTGGAGTTCAAGCCCCACTACTCACAAAAGAAAAAAGCCAGGCTTTTTAGGTCATCCTTTCTATTACAGAGTGCTGAGTTCTATCCTGGCCTTCTAAAACTGCCAAGGCAGGTCTGCAGTCATGATTCTGTGCTGTTCATGGAACTCACAAGTCTCGAGTTGCTGTTGTCTCTGAACACTGTATCTTAATGTGGCTTCAGTCTCCACTGCAGAACCCTTGTGGGCTTTTCATGTGACAGTAATGAAATGGTCATTGGAAAAATGTTATTTTTGGAATTAGTTTCTCTCTATTGCTGTGGAAATAATCTTTGTGCATAAACACGCTTCACTCTTATTTGAATATCACATAGTCTAGGGCTTCTCCTTTTTTTTTTTTTTAAATGGACCTAGATATTTATTGTTACACTGTTGCCTGCAAACCTGAGTTATCTTTGAGTCTAGTGTAACTTGTTTAATATGTCTTCAGGTTGCCAACAGCAACCTAAATTGCATTTCTGAAAATAATCATAAGGATGACCTTCAGATCTCCTTTATAATTATAAAAGCATAAAATGAACTTTTGTTGCCCTCCCTCCTTTTTTATTTTTTTATTATTTTTTTAAATAAGTTTTTTATTGTGAAAATACGGTACAGAGGAGGGGTTACAGTTACATGAGCAAGGTAATGAGTACATTTCTTATCAAGCATTGTTGCCTCTTCCTTTGTTTTTCCCCTACCATCCCTTCCCTCCCATCTCCACAACTACACAACTGTGTACAGCATAGCGTATTGTACATCTCATTGTTGCTGTAGGTCAACCTGTGTCCTTATTCTTTTCTTTTCTTTTTGTCAGTTGTGGGGCTTGAACACAGGGCCTGGGCACTGTCCCTGAGCCTCTTTGTGCTCAAGGCTAGAGCTCTACCACTTGAGCTATAGCACCACTTCCAGTTTTTGAGTAGTTAATTGGAGATAAGAGTCTCTTAGGGACTTTTCTGCCTGGGTAGGTTTCAAACCTTGATCTTCCTATCTCAGCCTCAGGAGTAGCTAGGATTACAGGAAGGAGCCTTGGGTTGTCTTTGTTCAAAGAACTTCTCTGATGATAGAGAATATTATTTTTTGTAGGAATGAGGCAGTTTCTATTTTTATTTAAATTCTTATCTTATTTAAAATATCTACAATTCTAGAATTTTAGATCTAGTAGAGATTGTGTATAATGTGGGCAGAGAGCATTAGATTTGCAGCAGATTAAACTTGTAGTTTAATTTGGTTCTGGGATGGACAGGGTGGTACTTCTAGTTAGCTATTTTATCAATGGAGGAGAACTTAGGAGGAAGCTAGAGGAGAAAGCTTCTTGGAAATCTTCAGAAGTCTAGTTCCTTGTGGTGGTCTTGTTTTTTGTTTTTTTGCTTTTGTTTTGTTTTTTGTTTTTGTTTTAATAGCTGCTGAGCATCTCAAGCTACTGATGAAAGATGAAGCAGTGACATGCACTTTGGAATTATATCAGCATTGACATGAAAATCTTTCATCAGTATCATTTAATTTTGGCTTTCTTTTCTAAGTAGGAGTATATAATGCAAAATGCAAGGAGAACATTCCTGGCCTTTTCTGAAACTCACAGCAAAACAACTGGCAGGAGAAATTACCAAGAGAAGGCAGAAATAGAGGGATTGAATCATAGTACTAGAAACAACTCCAGACAATCTTCTGAACTTTATTTCTAGACTTAGTAACTATTTGGGATACTTCCAGTATATTACAGGAAAGTAGGATATAATAGAGTTTTTGGGTTTTTTTTTTTTTTGGTTGGTCATGAGGCTTGAACTCTGGGCCTGGGCGTTATGTTATCCCTCAGCTCTTCAATTCAAGGCAAGCTCTCTATTACTTGAGCCACAGTGCCACTTCTGGTTTTCTAGTGGTTAATTGGAAGATAAGTATCTCATGGTCTCTCCTGCCCGGGCTGGCTTTGAACAGTGATCCTCAGATCTCAGCCTCCCCAGTAGCTAGGATTACAGGCATGAGCCACCAGCGCCTAGCAATAGAGTTTTTGGAAGTGAATATCCTCATTACCCATTAGCAGAGAAAAACATTTTAATACATAGTAATTAATGTAGTTCACAGATAAAATAGGAGAAGTAATACATTTGTATTGCTAGGATTGGCTCACCATGTATTATATTCAGTGATCTGACAGACTAAAAGTAAGCGTTTTCTTGTGTTCTGTTCTTACCAGTAACTTGTTGTACTATTCAGAGAATGGCTCTTCATCTCTCTAGAGTGACAATTTCCAGAATTACCAAAAAAATGTAATATATTCTGGCACTGGCTCAAAGTGGCTGGCCTGAATTTAGCAAGCTGATATAGACATCAGTAGTGGTCACTTGTGTTTGAAACAATAGCGGGCTCATGTCTGTGTGATTAGTGTTGTTAGCATTTTCTGACATGTTGGAAACCAGTGTTTTTTCCTCGGTGTTATTTAGATCTTTGCTGAATAGTCTGCTAATCTCTACATTAATCATCATGGATTTTAATAATAAAAACAATAGTAATTCAAATAAACTTTGACATATATATATATGTAATAATAAACTTGACTTCTCTGATTTCTAGACCAATTTGTTTTCTTTTCTTTTTTGTCAATTGTAGGCTTGAATGCAGGGCCTGGGCACTGTCTCTGAGCCTCTTTGTATTTAATATATGGTAGGGACTATTATAGGAGTTTTATGTATATTAAGAAATATACAGGAAGTATTAAGAAGTATAAATGCTGTGGTTATCTCCATTTATAGATGAGGAAAATGTGACAAAGCTATGGGTTAACTGAGGGAGAGGTAGTTTCTAACTACCCAATGTTACTTCAGACCTCACAAGTTAAGGGTATGGTTTTCAACAAGATTACTTTCACTACAGACACCAAACATAAGCTCTAGGAGATACCACAATCTACTTGGGTTCCATAATTTACTAGGGCTACTCATGGAGTTTAGGCAAGCCATTTATTTACCATTATAGTTTTATTATAAAGGACACAGATTAGGAATAGCCAAAAGACTTAGAGATCTGGGAGAGTCCTGAATGTGGCACTTCTGTGTCTTCTTGTGGAATCAGATCACATAGTCCTCCTAGCACATCACTGTATTTGTCACTCAGAAAACTCAACTAAACTTTGGTTTTGCTTTCTTAAAGTTTTACTTTTATCTTTCTGGTGACTAGCCCCCTTCCTGATCCTCCCTCCTTTTTTAAAACAATGCCATGAAGTTTTTCTTTTTCTTTTTTTTTTTTGGGTCCGGTCGTGGGGCCTGAACTCTGGGCCTGGGCGCTATCCCTCAGTTCTTCAGCTCAAGGCTAGCGCTCTACCACTTAAGCCACAACGCCACTTCCGGCTTTTTTCCTTTTGCTTATGTGGTGCTGAGGAATCGAACCCAGGGCCTCAGGCATGCAAGGCAAGCGCTCTACCACTGAGCCACCTTCCCAGCCCTGAAGTTTTTCTTATAATACTCTTGACAAAGTTACTAAGCTCAGAGCTTTAGGGAATAAAAGAAGGATCATACGATTAAGTTTTTATTGTTGCTGTTCAGAAATTATGTATAAAATTTAAAATACCACTGAGGCAAAATTTTTCTCGACAAAAGAAAAGAGTTTAGCTTATTCAGTAAAGATTGTACTTGAGTTCTGCATCGTAAGTGTTTTTTGTTTCTTTGTTCTTTCTGTGTGGATGTTCAAGGGCCTTCTAGCTACTCAGGAAGCTGAGATCTGATGATCTCATGATCTGATGATCACCAAAATGCCAGAAACAGAATTGGGGCTCAAGTGGTAGAGTGCTAGCCTTAAGTGAAAAAAAAACTTAAGGACTCTGTCCAGGCCCTGAGTTCTGGGCCCAGGACTGGTGCACGCGCACGCGCACGCGCACACACACACACACATACACACATACATACAAAGTAGCTTCTCAGAAAAGTATGAACTTGGGTTGAGCTTTGGGGAGTCTTTAGAAATTGGCTGGGGAGCATCTTTCTCAGGGGAGAGATGAGCAATGCCTGGTGGAGTCCCATTTGGCCTCTGGACAGTGGGAATGATGACTCCCTTGCTTTCTCCTTCTGGAAGCTAGTAACTAGTTTAAAAGCAGGAGAAGCTCTTGCAGTGTTGGAAAGCTGCTTTGCCTCTGCAAGTTGGCATTACAGGTCTGATTGCAAACACTTGGCAGGGGTTAGGAGGCAGAGAGCTGCTGCTTAGCCTGGCTGTGGCTCTTCACCTCCTCCTCCTCCTTCCTGGTAGGTGAAATTCAATGAAAATGTCCCTAACAGCAAGGCTGCTGCATGAGCCTTCATTTAGAATAAGCCAGTGTCCGTTAGCTGTAGTGACATGCAAGGCTCGCTCTGGTGGGGGTTTTCCAAGAGTAGACCCTGAGAGATCTTAGCAGGGAGCAAATAGGAAGATAATAAGTGGGGTTGGAGGCGTGGCTTAGTTGGTAGAGAGCTAGCCAATGAGCAAAAGCAACAGGTGTTCAGTTCAAGTCCTGATCTCAGACTCTCCCCCAACCCCTCAAGATAATACCACCAGGTGGGTAGCCATCTAAATGACTCATTCTGGCCTTGGAGAAATTAATGCCAAGTAGAGAGATCTGGGTGACATTTAGCGGGACTGGGTTTTTGGAAATGTGCATGGGTGGAGTGTACCAAGCACTATCACCTGTAGGCAATAGCTTTAGGAAAAGCAAGGCAGTTGGAAATGCTTGACACTTAATAGCCTGCCTGGTCACATGCTTGGAGACCCAGGTGAATGGTAATTTGAGATCGTATCCTTTATCCATTGGGGGATGACTGCCAAGTCAGCCTGGTGAGCATTGTGTAAATATAGCTCTGGACTCAGGCTAGCTGATTAGAACCTAGGATCTGCAGCTTCTTGTGTGATTCTTGGCAGCTTACCAAACCTCTCTGCCTCAGTTTCCCATCTATGAAACAGGATTGTTAGCCTCGTATGGAGATGCATGCCTGTAATCTCAGCTACTCAGGATGCTGAAGCTGGATTCAAGTGGAAGGTCAGCCTGATGACACAGTGAGACACTTGTCTAAAAACAAAAACAAAGAGCTGGGTGCCTGTGGCTCACGCCTGTAATCCTAGCCACTCAGGAGGCTGAGATCTGAGGATCATGGTTCAAAGCCAGCCTGGGCTTGAAAGTCCCTGTGAGATTCTTGTCTGTAAAGAATCACCAGAAAACCTGGAAGTGGAGTGGTGGCTCAAGTGGTAGAGCACTAGCTTTGATCAGAAGAGCTCAGGGACCACATCTAGGCCCCAAGTTCAAGCCCATGACTGACCAGCTCCTTCCCTTGCCCCAAATAAACCGAGGAATAATAAAGCCCTTCCTGCACAGAGTTTATTGTAAGAGTTAAAAGCAACTCCAGCGCTTGAGATCCTCGCAGATCAAAGCCCTGTGGCATGTTGGCTATTTCCTCTTCCTTGCTAAAATTTTCGGTATGGTTAAATACAAACATTAAAATCTCACACCCACCTTCCCCTTGAAACAACTCACCCATACCTGTTTAATTGTGATAACTGCAAATTTCCAGTTGGAGGGTCTTCTGCTAATTATGATAACAAGTTACTCACCCCCCTCCCAAAGTTAGAGGCTTAAAAATAGGTATCAATTCTGGGGTTCAGTGATTTCTGCCTGTTGTGCTGGCTGAAGCCACCCAATGGTTCCTAGCTGCTGCATGGGCTACTCTGCTTGGAGAGTGTAAGAACATCCACCCCCGCACCCCCCCCCCCCCCCACAGGTCTGTGTCTTAATAGGGCAGCCAGAGGGCTGAGTAATGGACAGGCAACCATGATTGCCTCCTTTGTTTTCATTATGATTTCTGTTGACCTAACTAGTTGGAGATGCCAGCCCCCCCCCCCTCATACATACCAGGTATTAGACCTGGTTTTCAAGAGAAATGAGATGGGGGGAGAGGGTGGGGGGAGGGCAATATATACCTGCAGATGGAGACCAGAAGAGCCTACAACACAGGTTAAAAAAAAAAAAAACTAAAGCCCAGTGCAATGGCCCACATCTGCAATTTTAGCTGCATGGGAGGCAGGAGCGTCAAGGATAGTGGTTTGAGGCCAGCTCAGGTAAAAAAGTTCTCAAGCCCTTCATTTCAACCAATAGCTGAATGTGGTTGTGCCTGCCTGTCATCTCAGTAAGTCAAGGATGGATATAAATAGGAGGATTGCAGTCCAGGTCAGTTCAGGGATAACCGTGAGACCCTATTTGAAAATCGAGGGGCTGGCGGTGTGGTTCAAGTAGTAAAGAACCTGGCTTAGAAACAAAAAGAGTGAAAGTAAAAAGGGGTTGGGGAGGTGACTCAGGTAGCACAGTGTCTGCCAAGCACGTGTGCACCCTGAGGGGGTGTGCTGGAGAATTCTCTGTTGCTCAGAAAGGTCGGGGTCTTTCTGTTCCACTCAGACCTTTGACTGACTGGATGAGACTTGCCCACTGTGTCGTGGGTATTAGGCTTTTCTTTTTTTCAGAATTGAATTTACATATTACTTTCCTCCAAAGGTCACCTCCGACTCCACATTCAATTACCTCACAATAAGCACATCAGACAAATAATCGTCAGCATTATGGCCTTTTATGACCTAGCCTGGAAAGTTATATAACCTTTTCACACCAGATATAATGTTTGCTCAGACTCCAGAGCCTTCTGTTTGATGGGAGGAGTATCAAGGAATTCCTTCCTTCCTTCCTTCCTTCCATTTGTATGTCTGTCTGTCTGTCTGTCCTTGAGATTCAACCAAGGACCTTACAACTTGCTAGGCAGGCATTTTACCATTTGAGCCATGAGTTATTTTCAGGGCAGAATCCCTGATCCTTCTCCTTGTGCTTTTCAGTGTCATTGGAGATCTTAGGTGAGAACCACTGTGGTTCAGTATTGTGTTTCCCCTCACAGCTGGGTGTGTCACCCAGCCTTTGGTTGAGTCAGGTATTTTGTGTGTGTGTGTGAGAGAGAGAGAGAGTGTGTGTGTGTGTGTAAGTGTGTAAGTGTTTGTGGTGTGCTGATCCTGGGGCTTGAATTCAGGGCCTGAGCTTTTGTGCTCAAGGCTAGTACTCTACCACTTGAGCCACACCTCTACTTCTGGCTTTTTGCTGGTTAATTGGAAATAAGAATCTCACAGACTTTCCTGCCTAGGCTAGCTTTGAACCACAGCCTCCTGGCTAGATAGGATTACGGGTGTGAGCTACCAACATCCAGCTCAGATGCTTTTATGCCTATGCTAGCCATGAACATTAATCCCTGATCTTTGCCTCCCAAAAAGCTAGGATTGTCAATTATAGGCTTTAGCCACTGTCCCTGGCTGCAGCTTTCCTTTTACATTGGTGGTGTTTATGTTTGCTTTTTACAAATTTGACAATATTAATGTATTGCTAGAGGGGGAGAAAAAAACACCAGAATTGGTATTACCTGCATCTCTCTTTTTTCCACTTCTGCTTCTCCATTTTTTTTTTCTTCTGGGGCTTGAACTCTGGGCTTGAGTGCTGTCCCTGAGCTTCTTTGGCTCAAGACTAGTGTTCTACCACTTGAGCCACAATGGTATTTCTGGCTTTTTCTGGGTAGTTTATTGGAGATAAGAGTCTCCTGGACTTTTCCTGCCCAGGCTGGCTTTGAACCACAATATTCAGAATTCAGCCTCCTGAGTAGCTAGGATTACCAGCATGAGCCGCTGGCACTGGGCAGTTATTTATAATTTTAAATAAAGCACTCTGTTCTTTACAGGGCTTAGACTTGCTGCAGAGTGTTTGGGAGAGTTCATTGGTGACAAAAGGCAGTCCATCTTTGCAGGAATTTCTTCCCTTTGGCTTGGATGGTCTTGCCCCTTGGTTTGCTTTTCCCTTCCTCGTTTTTCGCGTTTAAATTATAGATGCTGAAAGCAAATGATATTATCACTAATGAAGACTCGTGTGGCAGAGACACTGAGGCGTGTTTGCAATGGGTGTGCACAGAAAGACCCGTGGGGAATAAATATCCTCTTGCTTTTCTCATTGCAGAAGCAATCAGTTAATTGCAAACTATTACATATTATGTGTTGGGAGTGTGTCAGGAGCCCGGTAACTCTGCTGCAGGTTTCTTTTTTTTTTTTTCCTTTGAATTCATTTAGTTAATGGACTTGGGTAGTGGGGCTTAGTAAAACTCTCAGCAGGTACACTAGCCCCTGGGGAGCATGGAGGCCCGCCTGCTCTGGTTGGTTTGCTGTTTTTGTACATTGCACATGTGCAAGCATGTTTGGTGTTTCTTTACATAAATTTGGCCAGATCAGAGGCAAGAATGTGAAGTGGCATTTGCTAGTATTGATTTGAATTTGTTCATAGTTATCTTGATAATTCTCATTGATTTTTTTTTCTTTTCTTCTCTTCCCTTCCCTATCCTTTTCTTACCTTTTTTGTTTTGTTTTGTTTTATTTTTTTGCCTCACGTCTTTTCTTAGCACTCTCCCACTTTGAGCCACAGCTCCACTACTAGTTTTCTGGTGGTGAATTGGAGATCAGAGTCTCTTGCCTGGGCTGGCTTCAAACCTCAATACTCAGATCTCAGCCTCCTGAGGAGCTAGGATTACAGGTGTGAGCCACCAGTGCCTGGCTTGCTTGCTCTTTTTCTTTTTCTTTCTCTTTATTTTTCCCTCCCTCCCTCCCTTCCTCCCTTCCTCTCTTCCTCCCTCCCTTCTTCCTTCCTTCCTTCCTACCTTCCTTCCTCTCTCCCCCCTCTCTCCCCTATCTCTCTCTCCCTTTCTCTCCCTCTCTCTCCCTCCCTCTCCCTCCTTCTCTCTTCTCTCTCTCTTTTCTTGGGTCTTAGTATGTAGCTTAGGCTGGCCTTCAAATTGTGATCTTTCTGGCTCAGTGTCTAAAATGCTGGGATTACAGATGGGGACCATGACACTGGGTTCAGTTTTGTTCTTTACCGTTGATGGAAAATATGAATAAGTAATAAGAGCAAAAATAGGAAATATTTCAAGCAATTTCCATCTAAGAAAAGTTTCAAGAACTGAAATTAATGAATAAATCCTACTAATTTAGGATGCTTCAGAGCTGAAATTTTGCTTGTGCCCTTTCATCCTTAATGTTTTGCTTAATTAGTCTACTGTTTTTGCCTTTTGTGATGTCTTTTTTTTTTTTTTTGCCAGTTCTGGGACTTGAACTCAGGGCCTGGGCACTGTCCCTGAGTCTCTTTGTGCCCAGGCTAGCCCTCCACAACTTGAGCCACAGCGCCACTTCTGGCTTTTTCTGAGTAGTCTATTGGAGATAAGAGTCTCACAGACTGTCCTGCCTGGGTTGGTTTTGAACCCCAATCCTTAGATCTCAGCCTCCTGAGTTGCTAGGATTATAGGTATGAGCCTCCAGAGCCTGGACTGGGCTGTCATTTTATCAGAGAATTACCTCGTACTCTATCATTTGTTCAGAAGTGAGGCTTTTACATGAGCAGGGGAGCAAAAATTGAGATTCTGGTGCACTGTTGTTTGTGATTAAGAACCGAAAGATATTTTCACACAGTTCTGGAGATTGGGAAGCAAATAGCAAGAGGCCATCAAGTCTCAGGTAGGTGATGATTGCCTTGTCTCTGCGTCTTTACATGTAGGAAGCAGAAGGCAAGAGAAAACTGCCTTGCAGAGCGCTCAGCACAGGCTTAGGTTACATATTATGATGCTTTAGTGGCAGAATTGAAATTTATTGCTGTTTCTTGGACAAATGAAACAAACAGTCTCTTGGAAAGTTAAGCTATGGTGCCTGGCTTTATTTTCTTTCTCCCTGGCATTTTTGAAATTTCTTCCTTCAGTTTCACTTCAGGGGCAGTTTGTCTTCTTTAAGACAAGGGAATGACATGCCTCTTTAAGAGTGCTACATACCGTCCAGAGCTGGTGGCTCACACCTAGAATCCTAGCTACACGGGAGGATCTACAATCTCAGGATTGTGGTTTGAAGCCAGCCTGGGCAGGAAAGTCCGTGAGACCCTAATCTCCAATTAACCACAAAAAGCTGGAAGTAGAGCTGTGGCCCAAGCAGTGCAGCACTAGCCTTGAGCCCAAGATTGCAGGGACAGTGCCTGGGCCCCGAGTTCAAGCCCTAGGACCAGCAAAAAATAAAAAAATAAATTAGAATGCCACCTACAGCTAGCACCTGACATGTACTTTTTCTGCACACATCTTCCCTCTTCTCTGAACTATTGCTAGGGGTATTGCTGAGCAAGTAATGTAGTCTTTTGTAGGTTCTCTATGGCTACTTAACAAGAGGACACCTTGGATGATCTACCCAAAGGGTCTTGGGAATTCTAGGCTTCTGCCTTGCAGGACAGCGTGCGATTTCTTTGCCTGCAGAGACCACACTTTAAATTCCTCTCTGAGTTACAGTTCAGGAGTGAGGGGAGAGTTTGTTGCATCCCAACCAAAGAAAGGAAGTTGGGGAGAAGCGGTCAAGATTGATTTGTTTCTCAGTCACAGCCAGGAGAGCAATCACATCACTCACTGACTGCTGAGGAAAGTTTCTGTGTGTGATTTTTTTCTTTCTTTCTGACTTGGCTGAGAAAGTTCAAGGCTGGTCCCCCTCATGAGATCACGTGAGATTCCATGTTCCCTGGGGAGGAGGCGGTTGTGGCTGAAGAGAAGGATGTGAGAATTGTTCATAGTGTCGGAATGACAGAAATGCGGTGGGAGGCACAGGCCAGGGACACAGGCTTGGGGAACAGCAGGGTGGGAGGGAAGTAGCTGGTTTATTCTTCCCAGACATTCAAAGCTACTTGTTGGAGCCTGGCACCAGTGGCTCACACCTGCAATCCTAGCTACGCAGGAGGCTCCCAGCTAAAGATCACAGTTCCAAGCCAGCCTGGGTGGGAAAGTCCCTGAGACTCTTTTATCTCCCATGAACCACAAAAAACGGAGCTGTGGCTCAAGTGGCAGAGCACTAGCCTTGAGTACAAAAGCTCAGGGACAGCACCCAGGCCCTGAGTTCAAGCCTCAGGACCAGCAAAAACAACAACAACAACAAAACAACCTGTGTGTGCCTATGTCATTGTATTTGTGGCATGTGAAAGCTATCGAGTCTGCCTGAATGCCTGTGACATGGGGGTCACCTTGGGGAAAGTGTCCTTTAGTGGAGGAGGGACTTCCTGCTTCCCTCATGAAATATTTAGGCTATAAAGGGCTCTAGTGAGATTGTCTCCCACCCAACAAGCAGGCGCCTAATTTTCTTTCTTGTACCCCTCCCTTCCTCTTTCTTTCCTTCTTTCCTTCCTTCCTCCCCCCCCCCCTTTCTTTTTTTTTGGGGGGTCCGGTCGTGGGGCCTGAACTCTGGGCCTGGGCGCTGTCCCTCAGCTCTTCTGCTCAAGGCTAGCGCTCTACCGCTTGAGCCACAGGGCCACTTCTGGCTTTTTTCTTTTTGCTTATGTGGTGCTGAGGAATCGAACCCAGGGCCTCATGCATGCAAGGCAAAGCACTCTACCACTGAGCCACCTTCCCAGCCCCTTCCTTCCTTCCTTCCTTCCTTCCTTCCTTCCTTCCTTCCTTCCTTCCTTCCTTCTTTCTTTCCTTTCTTTCTTTCTTTCTTTCTTTCTTTCTTTCTTTCTTTCTTTCTTTCTTTCTTTCTTTCTTTCTTTCTTTCTTTCTTTCTTTCTTTCTTTCTTTCTTTCTTTCTTTCTGTCTGTCTGTCTGTCTGTCATTGGTTGTGGGGCTTGAACTCTGGACCTGGGCGCTGTTCCTCAGCTCTTCACCTCAAGGCTCGCTCTCTACCACTTGAGCCACAGTGCCACTTCTGGTTTTCTGGTAGTTTATTGGAGATAAAGGTCTCAGGAGGGGCTGGGAAGGTGGCTCAGTGGTAGAGCGCTTGCCTTGCATGCATGAGGCCCTGGGTTCAATTCCTCAGCACCACATTAAAAAAAAAAAAAAAAAAAGAGTCTCAGGGACTGGCTTTGAACTGTGATCCTCAGATCTCAGCTAGGATTACAGGTGTGAGCCACCAGCGCCCAGCACCTTCCTTTTTCCTGGGTGAACTGAGCCACAAGGGAGCTTGTAAGTCAGGCATCCAAAATTCAGTGCGCTCTGTTTTGTCCAGGAGATTTTGCATCCATGTATATAGGCTACTGGAGGTTTCAGGTTGATTTTAGCCATGCTCAGGAAACCAGATGCTTCTGCTTGGGTGCCTGGGGGAAACCTGGGAACCTAATTGGAAGGCCTTTGCTTTCCCTTTGCTTCTAGAGCTTTCCCACACCTTCTGAGCTTAGTCCCTCTCTCTGAAGAGAGGTGATTACTTTGTGTCTGCTCTGCGCTCTGCCAGTTGTTCTGAAGCGGTGTCAACAATTCACCTCTCCAGGTAAAAACTGAGTAATAATCAGAAGGCCCAAGGACATCTGGTCAGACGCAAATGAGTCGATAAAACAGCTTTAGTACAATGGGGGGAAAAAAACAAAAACTGTAACCTTTTCCTGCTCTGACAAGTTCAATAGCAAAAGGAGGAAATGGCTGCTTTATGCTTATAAATCATTCTTTTTGGGAACCTTTTCCAAAAAAAGGGTTATGAGCCACTAGCCTCACAGTTAACTTGCCCAGATAAATGTGCCCACCTGGGCACCAGGCCCATCTTAATAGAGTCCTGACAAAAGTGGACATTCTCTTGTTGAAGTCTGTCCCTTTGGCTAGAGGCTGAGGTACCAGCGTCAAGCATACGCCTTTATCCTGAGCATCCTCTCCTTGCCCACAGTGGTTAGGAGCGTGGGTTCTTGAGTTCCTGTTTTCTGCTGGTCTGAGTTTAGAACATCTCTATATCCATGTGTGGAGTAGGGTGCAGATAGGCAATGAAGGTAGACGTCCTAAATATTATATACATTTCATACATAGATTTTTCTAAAATTCCCTAGGAAAATCTCAAAAGAGTTGTCTTATCAACTCCAACAAGAGAAGCAGAGAAGCTAGGTGCTGGTGGCTCATGCCTATAATCCTAGCTACTTAGGAGGCTGAGAGCTGAGGATCATGGTTCAAGGCCAATCCAGGCAAGAAAGTCCATGAGACACTTACCTCCCATTAATCACCAGGAAACTGGAAGTGGTGCTGTGGCTCAAAGTAGTAGAGCTCTAGCCTGGAGTAACAGAGCTCAGGGATTGCGCCCAGGCCCTGAGTTCAAGCCCCATGGCTGACAAAAATAAAAAAGAACTGTGGCAGGAAATAAAAGATTCAAGGAACTCCAATTCGATGAGGTACCACTACTCTTCCTTCTCTGTAAGCTCTTAGCCAATTTTACCCTTACAGAACAATCCTCTTTCTGCCTGTAAAATGGGACTAGGGAAACTCCTCAGCGAGGAGCTAGGAAGAGGGGTCAATGACATGGTGGGTGTGTGACCTCATGCTCACAGTGGATGTTCATGTCTGCTAACGATTGCTGGCTAGGATGAGGAGCGATGGATCTATCTTGAGATCCCAAGTTGATGTTTTGAACATCCGTCCCTGAGAGATGCCCAGTAGGAGTGCGGTTATCGAGAGCCATGCTTGAAGTGGCTGCAGAACTTCCAAGGGCCTGGGGAACAAACCTTTCAGCGTTTGTAACAAGGTTTCCAGAGTGCTGGCCTACCTGTGCTTGATAAATTACCAGCTCACTAACGGTCCATTTGTGTCTGTAAAGCCTTAGGAAATGAGGATGGTAACATTGTATTTACGCTTCTAGGCCCCACAGAGGCACCTCGCAGATTTGATTCCATTCATTTGACTCTATGCATTAGTTAAATGTAAGGCTTTGGCTGGGGAGACCCAGAGCATTGGGGTGGTTCTGTAGCCTCATGTGAACCCATTAAAGTGAAGAGTGAAGTGAAGATAGTTGTCATCGATCGATCTGTCTGTCTGTCTGTCTGTCTGTCTGTCTGTCTGTCTGTCTCTCTGCCTGCCTGCCTGCCTGCCTGCCTGCCTGCCTATCTATCTATCTATCTATCTATCTATCTATCTATCTATCTATCTATCTATCTATCTATCTATCTATCTATCTATCTATCTATCTATCTATCTATCTATCTCTCCAACAAACTTGTTTAGAATGTGTAAAGAACAAATCAGTAAGAAAACCAGAAAAAGTTTAAAAACTGAACAAGGACAAAAACCAAAATCCTAGCCACTTGAGAAGTGGAAATTGAAGGAATTGCCAATGAAGGCATGATTGGGGGAAAGAAGTCTTCAACTCCATCTCTACCAGACATCAGGCACAGTGGCATGCACCTGCCATTCCCAGGGGCACAGGAAAGTACAAATAGGAGGATCACAGTTCAGGCCAACTCAGGCATAAAGTGAGTGTCCACAGAGATTCTAAGTTCCTTCTAAGCTAAATCAGGCACTATCCTGTCTACTTCCAAAAAGGCCACTATTCTAGTAGCTCGATCCTCATTTCTTGCTGGGGTCTCCCTGAGCTCTGGTCTTACCAAGATGGCCGTACAAAGCACTGTTGCGGGAACTGTGAATTTGTGTGATCATTTTGAGGTTCTAGGATAATTTCCTAAAGGCAGGAAGATTCATACCTACTTGTCCTGCCGGACTGGAGCAAATTTGAAGAAACATTGTTTCTGAATTGGTGTGAATTTTGTTTTGTGAATTGTTTTTGCTAATCCTGATAGAATTGTGTGGGTCACCAGATTCAGGATTTTTTCAAAGCAGATCACATCATCTTTTGGGGTTATTTTTCCTTGCCTTACTAGGGTTTGACCTCTGATCTTAGTGCTCTACTTCTTGAGCTACATTCCTGACCTTTTCGTTTAGGTTTCAAAAAAGAAATTATTTACTCTGTGTGTGTGTGTGTGTGTGTGTGTGTGTGTGTGTGTGTGTGTGTGTGTGTGTGTGTGTGTGTGTGTGTGTGTGTGTGTGTGTGTGTGTGTGTGTGTGTGTGTGTGTGTGTGTGCTATCAATGGGGCTTGAACTCAGAGACTGGGCACTATCCATGAGCTTTATTATTATTATTGCTCAAGGCTAGTCTTCTACTAATTGATCTGCAGCTCCATTTCTTGCTTTTTGATGGTTGATTGGAAGTAAGAGTCTTAAAAATGGGGCTGGGAAGGTGGCTCAGTGGTAGAGCGCTTGCCTTGTATGCATGAGGCCCTGGGTTTGATTCCTCAGCACCACATAAGCAAAAAGAAAAAAGCCAGAAGTGGTGCTGTGGCTCAAGTGGTAGAGTGCTAGCCTTGAGCTGAAGAGCTAAGGGACAGCACCCAAGCCCAGAGTTCAGGCCCCATGACTGGACACCCCCCCCCAAAAGAAAAAAAAAAAGAGTCTTACAGATTTGGCTGCCTAGGTTGGCTTGGAACCGTGATCCTTAGATGTCAACCTCTTGAGTAGCTAGGATTACAAGTGTGAACCATGTAGCACTTAACTATTAAAGTCATCAGGTCTTAGTAAAACTTTCTGTTAGAAACTAATACTAAAAAAAAAAATCTAAAAAGAGAACCTAGGACTTCTTAAAAGAAATGATTTTAGACCCACAAACCCCCAGACAATCACACTTCCTTATTTTGCCAGGAGTGTGATTTGCCGGTTGAGTTTATAACCTTGATCCTTGTTCCACCCCGTCCTGCCCAGGGTAGTTAGACATTAATGGCATGCCTGCGGAAGGGGAGCTAGCTGATGGACCTCATTTTCTTTGAACTTACTGCTCACATCAAAGTCTTCTAAAGGTCAGAGACACAAGTAGCTTGTGTTCTCCCTCCTGGCAAAGCACACATTTATGAGGTAACAAGTGTAATTAGAAAAAGGCAAGTTTATTTGTTATGCAAACAGCAGGAAAATTCACTCACAGTAAGACCTATACACATGTCTACAGTCTTTAGACTGCTCTGTTCAACTGTTCGTTACAAGAGGATTACAAGAGGATATTCGGACAGGCGCTGGAGGCTCATGACTATAATCCTTGCTACTCAGAAGGCTGAGATTTGAGGATCATGGTTAGAAGTCAGCAGCCCAGGCAGAAAAAGTCTGTGAGACTCTTTATTTCCAATTAACCACTAAAAGCCAGAGGTGGAACTGTGGCTAGAGTGCTACCCTTGATCAAAAAAAGCTCACAGACAGCACCCAGGTCCTGAGTTCAAGCACCAAAAGTGTGTGTGTATGTGTGTATGTGTATCTGCTTACTTTGATGCCATTACTGGGACTTAAACTCAGGGCCTGGGCATTGTCTCTGCTTTTTCACTCAAGGCTCTTACTTTACCACTTGAACCACAGCTCCACTTCCAGATTTTCCTGCCCAGGCTGGCCTTCCAACCCAGTCCTCAGATCTCAGCCTCCTAAGTGGCTAGGTACTGGCCCAAAACTTGATTGTTTTTTCAGATGGAGGCTGAATGAGCAACTCCAGGACATCCTTTCATGGTAAAAGGTGAAAAGAAAAATGGCCAATCATTCACCACTATTGAAACCTGTGCTTGTATGTTACTTCTGTTCGTATTACATTGGCTGAATTGTACCAGCCATGAATCAGGGGTTGGTGAGTATAACTAATTCCTACATCTTGAAACGTAAGTCACACAGTAGTGGGAAGAAATGCAATCCTCTTTCAGGGAGGGCAGAAAATATTTGGAAAAAACATAATCTGCTGTCATGGAAAACTGTATTTCAGAAAGATTTAATAGCTTCTATGCCAATTTAGAAATGATTTTTAGAATGGATTAAATCTACATTTTGGGTTTTATTTTGAGAAGGTTATGCTTCAGAAATCTGCTGAGATATGGAAAACAAGGCCTACTTTTTTGGATCAGATATTAATTTTTTATGAGCTGAAAAGCTGTGCCTACATCCTAGTAACTTTCCGTTCATACCTCAAAAGTCTCAACCTGTACATTAGTCATGAAATTAGGGCTGCAGATAAAGCTTAGTAGTAGATTGTTTGCCTGCAATGTACCACCTAATCCTTTCTGCCCCTGCTCCCCTACAAGAAAAGGATAAAAGAAATAACAGTCCTTATTCTCTTGAATTTCCGGTCTAGATTTTTCACATGCTGCCATCTTCTTGGCCACCTAAATTTTAATTGCCTGTATTTTTCCGTTTGGGGCAACCAGTTAAAGATGGAGAACATTGTTGAGAATGGATTGTAGAAATGGGTCCTTCTGATGAAAATAAAATTCGGTAGGACCTGGCACATCTGTCCTGGAATTTTTCATTTTGAGAATGGAAATGCTATTGGATGCCCATGGCTCATGCCTGTAATCCTAGCTGTTCAGGAGGCTGAGATCAGGAGGATCAAAGTTGGAGGCTAGCCCTGGCCTCCATCTCCAAAATAGCCTGCAAAATGCTGGGCTGCAGGTATAGCTAAAGGGTTAGAGGGCCAGCCCAGCATGCAGGTTGGAGTAAGCTCAGGTCCTGACTGATACCAGTGTGCATGTACACACACACACAGAATTACTGAGCTGCTGCTAATATCCTCATCAGGAAATCTCTGCCTTAGCACTGAAAAAAGCACAAAATGAGAATTCCATGAAGCACAAAGGCAAATCACACTCTGTGACACGTGATCTTGAACGGCAGTGTCTCCGTTGACCACTCACCATCCGTGTGTTGGGTTAATGCAGAACTTCTTAGAGAGGTATCTTGGCAAATCCTCTCGCTTCCCCCACCCAGCCATTTGTGTGAGGCAGGGGGCCGGGGAGCATCTCTAGGCGGGCATCTAGGAGAGGGTCTGTTCTTTTCACAGGAATGTTGAAATCTCCCTCTCCTACTGACTTATAAAGTGCATTGCTGCAGCATTGGGCCAGAGAATGCTGAACTCGGCTCTCTGTGCAGTGGGTCTGCCTCGACTCTGAGTGAAAACTTGTTTTTGTGAAGTAGTGTCCATTCGTGACATGCTAGAGGATTTTTACACAGCGGTGCCTTTCACGTGTTGGTTCTTTAGAATGCGGCCTTTCCCTTGCTAATTCCAGCTCCTTTTGTTGACTTTGCACACCCTGTGAAGTTGTCCAGGAGGGCCCACATGTGTCTGTGCCCTGGGCATCTCTTGTGAAGGCCCACTGGAAAATGTTACCCTAGGCCTTGATAGAAGGAAATGCTGGTACATTTCCTGGGGAAAGTACCCTATGTATTGAGTAATATAAGGCTCATTTCAAGATGTCAATCCATTTTCTCTTATTCTGAATTTATTTATTGTTTGTCTTTTAAAATTAAGATCAACGTCATTGCAGGCAGTCTTGAAAGTTGCCTTAAAGGGCCTTGAAACAAGGTTGGGCATAAATAAATGTGTTGTGCTTACTCCATGCATTTAAAATCTCAAGAAGGAACTGGGTGCTGGTGGCTCATGCCTGTAATCCCAGCTACTCAGGAGGCTGATTGCTGAGGATTGCAATTCAAAGCCAGACCCTGCAAGAAAGTCCTTGAAACTCCAATTCATCACCAGAAAACCAGGGTGGTGCTGTGGCTCAAAGTGGTAGAGTACATTAGCCTTATGGGGAAAAGCTCAGGGACAGCACTCAGGCCCTGAGTTCAATACAGTCACATCATACTCCTTCTGGGCTATTCTGGGCTTGCCTGCTCTCCTTGTTCACCGGTCTGCAGGTGTTTATGCTCAGGGGTTGATGGGCTTCCTGTTCTACTATTCAGATTCTGGGACAAGAAACTGTGCCCTACCCTTTAGATCGCGAGAAGGGGATTGTTAATGTGTCCTGAGGTCTGCACTCAAGCTGAATCTGAAGTGGAACTGAGCTGGTAGAAGGCACAGGTCTGAATGGGCAGCTCTGCAGAGCAGCTGTGGAAAGCACTTGGAGTTTAGCTAAGCTAGACAGATCTGTAGCCCAGCTCATTCTTCAAACTCTGGTGGGTTCTGCAGGCCAGCAATGCGTGGCTTGCGCTCTCCTGACCACTCCACCTCCCTTCCCCTCTCTTGGTGCTGAAAACATATGGAAGTCAAGCCAGAATCAGCCAAAGGCAAACACCTGCCCTACGGTGCACAGCTGCCCTTCAGGGCCTTCCTGGTGCTGTATGCTTTTGGCTTCGGTGGATGACATAAAGCATGTGTTTACGTCAAATCTTTTTTTAGTATTACCTAGTTCTTCTCCTGGCTCACTGGCTGCTCCTCAGTTTCCGTTCCTGGTAACTCATTTCTTCCTGGGCATCATTTGAGAGCCATTAGAGCTCAGTCTTTTCTCTTTGGGCTTGGTGGGTCATCCTCTTATGGTCTGAGACATCATTGATTTCTCTGGTTGTTTTCTGCACCCATCCATCCATTGCTGACTTTCTCTTCACTTCAGAATTTGGTGACCTCCTTGTATCCCACCTAGAGACCACCTCCAAGTCAACAAGGCCAAAATGGAGTTCCTGAATCTACCTCCCCCAACCCACACCACCAAAAGCATTCTGCCTTTGCTCTTTCTAGTGGTGGATAGAAAAACCTGGAACTTTAGTAATCAACTCTACTTCCACTTTGCACATACCCCACATGGGACCCATACAAAATCCTATTGACATCTCCCTAAAATAGGTGGTGATTTTGCCTCTTCTTTCCTGGCTACTGCTCCTGAATTGCTACCATGTCCTTCTAATGGATTTCTCTTCTTTCTCTGTGGTCCATTCCCAGCAGTGATTCTTTAAAAAAAAAAAAAATCCGGGGGTTGGAGATTTAGCGCCGTGGAAGAGCATTTTTGCCTGGCAAGTACAAAACCTTGAGTTTGGTCCTCAGCGCTACAAAATCAATCAATCAATCAATCTACAAACAAAAGTCAGATTTTGGTACTTCTCTGTTGGAAACCTCGCTTAGCTTTCTCCTTAGCTCACTCTTTCCATTCCAGAAAAGCTTCCACAGTTACCATGACTCCTGTGACTTGGTTCTTTAGGACTCGGTAACCTGTCCTCTAGGATCCCTGCTCCTTTGCTGTGCTTCAACCATACCCAAGGGCCTGCCTGCCCCTCATCTCCCCTAGACCCCAGGCCTTTTGCACTGGTTGATCGCTCTGCGTAAAGTGTTCTTATCTTCTCCAAGTCCTTCCTAATGTCTCCATCTCAGTAGCCTGAGGACTCAGTCATAACCTGCTTTCTTCTGACACTCCAATCCCCCTTCTCCGACTCATTCTTTTCTTTGTGTGTGTGTGTGTGTGTGTGTGTGTGTGTGTGTGTGTGTGTGTGTAATCTCTAATTGGCCTATTGTATTTGGTGTTCATTGTTCAACCCAATAGGACATGGGTTGCCTCAGGAAACAGTTAGGATCTGATGCTGGATTGCAACTGCTAATGAGGATGACCTCACTTGTGCAGATCCCGCCTGTGACAAGTGTATGTGCCAGTTCACCGTCAGGAAAACTTTTACTTCCCGAGTGAATTGTTATGTGGCTCATCGGGCTGCTGAGATGGCAATGGACTACGTTTCCACTCAGTTCTCTAGTGATTTCACTTCCATATGTTGGTGAAATAATGGAAGCCTGGCCTTCCTTTCCCCTTCCTTAGCTTTCTTTTTGTTGTTGTTGTTGGTTGTGGGGCTTGAACTCACGGCCTGAGCACTGTCCCTGAGTGTTTATGCTCCAGGCTGGTGCTCTACCACTTGAGCCGCAGCTTCACTTCTGGCTTTTGGTGGTTAATTGGAGATGAAGGGTTTCATGTGCTTTTCTGCCTGGCCTGGCTTCAAACCTCTATCCTCAGATTTCTAAGTAGTTAGGATTACAAGGTGTGAGCCCAGAGCCTGGCTTCCCCAGCCTTTCCTTGATTAAAACCTGTTCTATAATTCCTTTTTTTTTCCCCCAAATTAATTTAGTCTTTTGTTGTGAGACCCTTCAGGTAACTTTTGGGAAGGCATGACCTATAAGAATTCAAACTCTGTCTACAGAAGGAGGCTCTGAGCTGGTTTTCTTTTGAGCTTTTGTTTTTGTGTGTGCCCCTTGCTGGTTTGATCAGTGTTCTGAAACCGCAGGCTTCCCTCTGATTGAATACATGGATTAACATACTTGTAAACCACTATTGTCTGCTTCTCTGGTTAGTCATGCCCCTGCTTTTGCTTCTTAAATGCAAAACCCTTAGTTGGTGGCAGAATATCCTTTGAAGTCTTTCTAGCCAAGGTTCCATAAAAGCAATTGTTCGCCCAGACTTGAAAGGATGGCATTGTACAATGTTCTGAAGAGCTGGTGTCCGCGTGCTACCTGCCTCAGGTTTCAGGTGGTACCCAAAGCCACAGTGGAAACCTCTCCCTGGAACTGCAGTTTGGCTTGAAATCCTCAGAGAACTCTCTTTGAATCTGGGCAGTCTGCAAATTCAGATACACAGAAGCTTAGGGAAAAAAATCAGTAACATTCCTTCTTTCTGGGTTGGCACACTTTGAAGGACTCAGGAATGCTGTACTTTTACTTAAGTATGTGCTGATGGTGCACTGTAATAGTGCTAGAAGCCACCGTGCAGGGGTTGGCTTCCCTGCCAATGGCCTGTCCCTGACAACTGTGGACTTTCCAGGTGACAAGATATCAAACTTGTCACCCCAAGACTAGTAGTTTCTGTGGTTTTTGTTGCTGTTTGTTTTTATCTGTCTACTTTTATCTGTCTACCATTGTTTCTTAGTTCACCTTTCTGTTTAACTTGCCTTTTCCCCTCTACTTTTGAACTAAGGGACTTATGCTGAGTAAGCAGGCAATTCTACCACACGGATCTACACTCTATCCCCATCTACCTCCTTTTTTTTTTTTTTTTGGTCCTGGTCCTGGGGCTTGAACTTGGTCCTAGGCACTGTCCCTGAACTTCATTTGTTCAACTAGCACTGTCCTTGAATTTTTTTTTAAATCTCTGATTTTTAAAATTTATTATTTTTATTAATTTTTTATTGTGAAAATACCGTACAGAGGGGTTACAATTACATGAGCACGGTAATGAGTAAATTTCTTATCAAGCATTGTTGCCTCCTTCTTTGTTTCCCCTTCCCATCCCTGTCCATCCGCCCCCCCAAACCCCGCATGCCAAAGTTGTAAAGTTCGTTTTTCGACATAACGACTTGTACATCTCATTGTTGCAATGGGGCACTCTACCACTTGAGCCACAGCTCCACTTCTGGATTTTTGGTAGTTAAGTGGAGGTAAAGAGTCTCACAGACTTTCTTGCCCGGGCTGGCTTTGAACTGCAATCCCCAGATCTCAGCCTCTTGAATAGCTAAGATTACAGTTGTGAGCCATCGGTACCTAGTGTCCTATTTGGGCCCAGGATATCCAATGGCCTTCTCAATCTAGAAACTTACATTGTTTTCACTTGTTGGAAAAACCGTTGGAGATGATCTCTGATCACTTTAGTCTTGTTTGAATTCCTCTTGCCAAATATTAGTCCTTGAGAAAGAAAATCCTCTGATTTTTCTTTCTGTTTTCTCTCTTCAGTGTCTTTCACATTCCTTTTTTAGTGGGAATTCCGCAGCTGTCCCCCATTTTACTGACTAGGAAATAATTTCCAAGTGGCTAATATATGCCTCAGAACGTGGTAGAAAGGCCCTCAGTTCCTGTGGCTGCCATCACTTTCCCCTTCCCATGAGATCCTGGGTCTGATGAGGGTGGGCCCAGGCAACAGGATGTGTCGATATTGTCCTTAGTGTCTCCTTTGACACCGTACCTCCCCTTGGAGGCACATAAATAATCTATGTCTTGGCATTCTTGCCAACACCATTGTGTTAGGAAACCCTTTCACTCTTAGCCAGTCTGCCAAGTGAGAACACGGTATCCCAAGTGTTGTCATTTGTATTTCTGTTAGGCAGTTGGGTATACGGGCCACTTGTGTTTGCCTCTCTGTGAACCTTTTGGGGGCTTTGCTCATCAGGAAGTTAGGTGTTGAGTTACATCATTGATTTATGTGTGTGTGTGTAATTTGTTAGTGCAGACTTGAAAGGAGGAGGTGTAGTGAAAAATTCAGTGCCTATCCTACAAAATTAAGAAACATAGGGAAACGGCGGGTTGGGAGAGATGGGGAGAATGTTGATAGGGGTGACCTTGATGCAAATGCATTGCCTTCAGAAGCTGTTTTGTTAAATGGCAGCTCCTTTGTACAGCGACTTAAAGATAATAAAATTAAAAAAAAAATTAAAACCTTCAGCCTTGGGGGACTTAAAAGAAGAGATTAAACAGGTCAGTAATTACAAAGCAAAACCTTTAGGTAGATGAAAAGACTTGATTGTGGCAACTGTCATTTGAGATGACTTTGGGGGCCTTTCTCAGCTGGTGACTGCAGTGTCAGCAGTGGAGGGGGGGGGGGAGGGGAGAGGAACCCTTGGAGCTTCCCCTGGGTTCACTTTCCTGAAATGGAAAAGGGGCTGTAATGAAGCAGAGACCATTCTCTTTCGAAACGGTGGCAGTCTTTTGCTCTCAGTGTTATTCTGAGTAAAGCAAATAAACCATCACCACCAATGTCCATGCGAGCAAAACGCTGCTTGTCTTAATCTGTGGTCCCTAGGAAAAGGAGAAGATGGCATGTTGAGATGCCCACCCTGGCATCCGGGCCTCCAGGATTTGACACATCCGGTGTAAAAAACATGTCAAAGGCTTTTCTCCAGGTGGTCATTTCACACAGCAGTAGAACTGAACTATGCCTACTTGGCCTAAATAACATCAGCTGGTCCTGACCTCCATCCTGGTGTTTTAGCCAACGGTGCAGACTTTTCACCCATTTCCCAGAACTGCTGGTGAGTCAAGGGTCGTTAAGCTCCAGGAAAGTCTTGCTCCCGGGAATTTCTTGCCCTAAGCTCCAAAGAAGTCTAGCTCCAAGGAATTCTTGCCCTTGGTTGCCCCTGATTGTTCCCCCGAGTCTGGCTTTGCTTCTGTAAACACACTTATGCTAGGGTTAGTTCCTCAGACCCATTGTGTGGTTTTTGCCTTTATAACCATGTTGGAGACTGTGAGTTTTGGGGGGACAGGAGTTTGCTTGCAATCACCAGCTTTGTAACAAAGATTCCCGATTCGACTTCTCCAAGTGTAGCACTTCTCTGGAACTCACTGATCAGAATTCGTATGAAGCAGAATGTAGTGGTATACACCTGTCATTTTCATTTTCGCATTTGGGAGGCTGAAGCAGGAGGATTGGGAATTCAAGGCCAGCTACCTGATGAGACTCTATCTCAAAAAAATTAAAGAAGAAATACAAACAAGCCCCCAGACCTACTAAATGAATGTAAATACAGGTAATTATGGAGTAGATGTAAAACAGCTGAGGGGCTGCTCCCTCTTTCCCTCCTTAAATATAAGGACTTGAGGCTGGGAAGGTGGCTCAGTGGTAGAGTGCTTGCCTTGCATGCATGAGGACCTGGGTTCGATTCCTCAGCACCACATAAGCAAAAAGAAAAAAAGCCGGAAGTGGCGCTGTGGCTTAAGTGGTAGAGAGCTAGCCTTGAACTGAAGAGCTGAGGGACAGCGCCCAGGCCCAGAGTTCAGGCCCACAACCGGACCCCCCCCCCAAAAAAAAAAAGTATATAAGGACTTGAGCTCTAGGTTGGCATATACTGTACAAAATGTATATATTAGTGGCTCAAGAATATTCTCTTTTCTTTCTTTTTCTCTACCACTTGAGCCACAGCCCCACTTCTGGCTTTTTCTGAGTAGTTTATAGGAGCTAAGACTGTTGGGGACTTTCCTGCCCAGGCTAGCTTTGAACAGCCTCCTGAGTAGTAGCTAGGATTACAGGCATACACCACCACTGGTGCCTGGCTTTCCGTTGTAACCATTTTCAAGTGTATAGTTTGGTGATACTATGCACATTCATGTTGTACAAGCCACTACTATGGACCATGGCCTTTTCATTTTAAAGAAAAGGGCTGTACACTGTGCACTGACTCAGTTTCCCTCCCCCTCTCAGTCAGGATCCTAATATTTCTTCCTAGGTGAAAACCTTTCACAGTGTATATGGCCCGGGCATCCAGTGTACCACGATAGTCTCATCCTGGGACTAAGGGACAGTATACCATTGATCCTGAAGCATCTTAGGAGTGGATAAGACTGAGTTTTATTATGAGCAATGCACTTACAGATGTTGGGAGTGCGAAGCTTTTAGAGTTTCTTACCTGCCCGGAGCCAATGGCTCACCCCCGTAATCCTAGCTACTCAGGAGGCTGTGATCTGAGGATCTCCATTCAAAGCCAACCCAGGCAGGAAAGTTTGTGAGAGTCTGATCTCCAATTAGTTACTCAGAAAAAGCTAAAAGTGGTGCTGTGGCTCAAGTGGGGTAGAGTGCTAGACTCGAGCAAAAGCAACTCAAGGATAGTGCCCGGGCCCTGAGTTCAAGCCCCAGGATCAGCAAAAGAAAAAAAGAAAAAAAAAAGATTTTCTTACCTAGAGAAGTGTCTCAGGCACTGTTTTTTCTTATCTCTTAGCAGAAGGCTGAATGGGGCTGTTGTGGAATGATAAGCGATGGTGTGTGTGTACACAGCTGCTGGCGGCTGCCAGTGCTGGGGGTTGGGAGACTCCTGAAGATAATGGGCATCTGGCACCGCGTCGTTGCCCTGTGGGGTGATTGGGGAATTGGATCTTGTCCTGCATTGATGGTGGTCTTTGAAGAGGAAGGACTTTCAAAAATGTATGCACAGCTTTGAAGCCGACACCGTGGAGATATGTTGACTTACTGCGAGTCCGGGGTGAAGCTGAGACAGTGAGGTCTTCTTCTGCAGGAACGAAGGTTGTGGTTGGGAGGGGAGGGGGTTAAGAAAAGGAGATAATTTATCTTGCCAATCCATTTTTGTTTTAAACCAGGGCAGCTTGAGGGGTCGTAGCTGATTTTAGAGTCCGTTCTTCACTGTATCTCTTAGAAGGTTGGTTCAGGTTTTACATTTGCCAGTTTGTGATTTTTAGAGTTGCTGTTTGTCTTCCCTAAGACCTCATTTCCTCTTCTGAGGAATGGACAAAGAGAAGGGGATAATGCGGAACGCATCTGAGGCGTAGCACAGTCAACATACTTAATATGAAATCTCTTCTGTCCCTGGACAGGACATATGAGTGCAAAGTTATATAGAAGTAAATTCATATAGGAATGTAAGTATATATGTTTACAGTTCCACTGTATTATGTAAGTGTATATATATGTATATAAAGACATTAAATATGCATATATTTATATATCATTTAAGTTATACATGTTATATATGTCATTTAAGATATATATCATTGTTATATGATACATGATATATAATATGTGACATAAATCCTACATATATGTCACACATACACATCATATATTAATATATATGACATCATATATATAATACATAAAACATATACCATATATAATATATGATATATCATTTATAACTTACATATATGTATGCGTATATATATATATATATATATCCCCTTTTTCTTCCAAAATTCTGGAGGGGGAAATGCACCTGTGCCAGTACTAAGGCTTAAACTCAGGATCTAGATTTTTTTCACTCAAGACTTGGTGCTTTATCACTTGAGCCACACCTCCACTTCTAGCTTTTTTGGTGATTAATTGGAGAGAAGAGTCTTGTAGATTTTCCTGCCCAGGTTGGCTTTGAACTACAACCCTCTGATATTAGCCTCTTGAGTAGCTAGGATTACAGGTGTGAGCCACCAGCACGTGGCTCCAAAATACCCTTAGATCATCTTACTCAGATTATTGGATTCATTTGAATCTTGACTGGGCATCCAAGCGGTCGGACTGAAGGGGACTGCTGGGTAAGAAGCCTAGGCTTAGAGAGGCTCGGGGCTCAGTTACCTCAAACAGTGTTGGGTAGAGTGACAGAGGCCAGTGCCAGAGGTCAGGGCAGCTCCAAGCTGCCCTGAATATTATGCTGTTTTGAGACTTAGGTTGGAATTTGTTTACACTGGCTGGCCTCATTATCTGTCTGTGAGCCCTTCCTCCCCCTGCTCACATTTGGGAAAAGCCAAACAAAATCGTGAGCCCCGCCAGCATCACCAGTTGACACTCCCAGATTCCACAAATTGCCTTGAGATAAGGAGGAGAATGTGTGCATCATGCTTTTCTTACACTTTGAATTTGGGCGGGGGGGGGGGGGGGGGGGGGGGGGGGGCGGTGGCTTCTCAGTTGTGGGGCTTGAACTCAGGGCCTGGGCACTGTCCCTGAGCTTTTCACTCAAGGCTAGTGCCTTGAGCAAAAAACAGTTCTAGTATTTTGGTGGTTAATTAGAAATAAGAGTCTCGTGCACTTTCCTGCCCAGACTGGCTTTGAGCCATGATCCTCAGATCTCAGCCTCCTGAGTTTCTAGAATTGCAGGCGTGAGCCATCAGTGCCCAGCTCCTCTTCGATTTTTTATCCACAGGCTTTGGCAACACAGAGGGTAGGGAAGAGTGGGCAGAGATGAGCCAGAGCTGTTATCTAATGTACCCAAATTATTGTATCTGCTTTGATAACTGCCTTTTGTGGCTCACTTGGAAAGGGCTTGGAGTAATAATAACTCGTGGGAGCGAGAAGAATGAACCTGAAACCAGCCCAGCTTGTGGAAATTCAGAAAATGAAATGCAGAAATGTGCACCCCTCCCCCCCACCATAACAGGGAACGTTGGCAGCTTGTTTTGTTTTGAACGCCATATTGTGCTGTGTAGGTTCAAGTGCTTTGGTCACACACTGTGTCTTAATCACAAGATAGGCTGTGAGAATCACTACTGACAGCAAGAGGTGAAGTGCAATGTCTTCTTAGCAGGCACCAGGGGGTTTCCTTGAAAGGATGAAGGGCTAGGGTGGAAGAGATATGCTACTTAAAAAAATTATATATATATATATAATTATAATAATATATATTTTATATATATAATTTTATTCTTATTATTCAGGTTTTATACAAGGGATATCATTTCATAAATCAGGTAGTGAGTACATTTCCTTTTTTTGTACAATGTCATCCCTTCCTCCAAGTTCCCCCTCCCCACCCCATATCTGCCCACAAGATACATTGTTCATTTGCCATGTAGTATATACTGAATAGGATGATTGCATTTGTTTACCCTTCCTCCTTCTCTTTCTGGACCTCTCCCCAATCCCCCTAAAAGAAAAACCCAAAGCAACGACAGACTACCACCGACAACAACAATAACAACAAAAACATGCTTGCAGTTCCTGGAGATTTTTTTTTTTTTTTTTGGTTATTTTGGTGGTCAGTCCTGGGACTTGAACTCAGGGCCTGGGCACTGTCCCTGAGCTTCTTTTGCTCAAGACTAGCACGCTTCCTCTTGAGCCACAGCTCCACTTCCAGCTTTTTCTGTTTGGGTGGTATTGAGCAATCCAACCCAGGGCTTCATGCATGCTAACCAAGCACTCTACCACTAAACCACATTCCCAGCCCCTGGATTTCATGTTGATTAATAGTATTTTAAATATTCAGAGAAGTTACACCTTTGGTCTCCTCCCCTAAAGTTACCTTCTGACTCATTGTGTGTGCTTGCCTAGAGTCCTGTATAGGCCTATCATGTCCAATTATATTTAGCTTCCATATATGAGAGAAAACATGCACTGTTTATCTCTCTGAGCTTGCCTTACTTAGCATGATTTGTTCTAGGTCCATCCATTTCCCTGCATATAACATAATCTTATTCTTTCTAATGGATAGGTAAAATTTCATTGTTGTATATATATCATCTGGGTAGATGGCAAAAAGTGGTATGAGTGGCTCATAAGGAAGAGGTGTACGCTTTTAAACAACAACAACAAAAACCCACTTGGCTTTGTTGGTAGATATTTCTATCCTATAAATGTGCTAGAGGCTGGGAATGTGTACTGGTAGAGTTGCCTAGCATAAACAGAAAATAAATAACATTAAGTGTGCTCAAAGTGAATGGGTTTACCCTCTGTTCTTGACAACTTGAAGGTCCCACCCTTCTGTCCCTTTCTGAGTTCTCACAGTCTTCCACTGTCTAAGGGTGAGTTCCCCCATAGTTAGGCTGAAACCTCCTGACTACCTACTCTGGAGCTCTAATCTTGGGCAGTGAGCTACTGTCAGTTACAGGCAGATACAGTCAATTACAGATTAGAAAGACCTGGAAAGGATCAAGTGCTTTTCTGTGCCTTTCTTAGTGGGCTTCTTTCTCCCGGACACTTTATAAAAGTTCCCAATTTTTTCTTACGTAGGCAATTCTATGAGATTTTTTTCTTCTATGAACATTTTGCTTTGTTTTGCTCCAGGAAGAAACACTTTTCTTTTGAGTTGTGTATTGGAATAATTGTATCACTGGAGAAGGGAGAGGGTCTGGAGAAGGGTAGCTGAGGTAGGAAGTCAGGCCAGAGAATTCCAAATGATGTCTTTGTTTGACAATGCTCCTTTACCCGCTTCTGCTGGCTCTCCAAACCGTGGGACCCAGCACATCACTTCCTGTCCAAGTTGGCACCGAGACTGGCACAGTGGCTCTGCCCAGTGTTCCCAGACTGTGCTTGGCAGGTTTCCAACCACCAGAGAGTCAGTCACCAGAGAAACGACTTCACCTTCTTCTTTTCTTTCTGTCCGGCCTTGGGCAGATTCCCCAGGTCAATGTCCCTATGTCCTTTACATTTTGGAACAGGCCTAGTAAGGCTCCAAATCCTGCTTTTGCATCCTTAGCACTGGCTTCTGGAACTTTCCAGAATGTGCCATCCTTTGGGATGGGCAGGTCTGTGGGAGGAAGGACATACTCCTGTCCCAATCGTGTCTCTTTTAGGCTGGTCAGGAAATAACTCACCTATTCAGGGCCTGCTCTGGACCTGGCGCTACCCTGAGTTCATGCAAAACCATTGCCTCTAAGTGAGATTAGGAGAGGTTGCTGGCTGGGCATCCATGGCTAGGGTGTGTAATGGCGTTGTGACCAATGCGGAGTGAGGCAGACTGTCCATTAAAACTGCTGGGCTGCAAAGTGGTCCCCCAGCCCTTCACTGCACCATGAGGCCGCATGTGGGCCATCGGATAGCGGTGTTTGTCACTCCCTCATCTCTCGACAACTTGGGCATTCTCTAAGATGAGCCGAGCCCTTTTGTACGATGCTCCCATGCCTCTCAGACCCTCGCAGTCTTCCATGTCCGAATTTCTCCAAACAGGCCTGCTCAAGGCAAGCTGAATGGTTTTCTATCATGTTCCCTCAAATTCTTCCTGGCTTAACCCACTATCCATTTCCAAAGCCACCTGCCCATTTTTCAAGTATTATTTTTTTTTATTTTTAAAGCATCCCTCCACTTCTAGGCCCCAAAGTCTGTACGACTTGTCTACCCTAGCTGTAATAGAAACTAGGAATGCAATGTTCCAAGCACACATTTGGCATGTTCCAATTCTGTAGCTCAGAAGTTTGGTGTACGTCTCACTAGAATAATAAAATCCAGAGGTGGCTAGGGTTGATTGCTACTGAAAGTTCTAGGAGAGAGTTTGTTTCCTTGTTGTTCTCAGCTGCCTAGATTCCTGGGTCTGTGAGTCCATCCTCCATTTTCAAAGGCATCAATGGCTAGTTGAGTGCCTTTGATGAGTCCCGTTTCTCTCTTCTGCCATCTGGTTGCTCTTTTCTTAGAAGGATTCATGATTGGGTTGGGCTCATCTAGAAAACCCAGAGAAATCTCTTGATTCCTTCTGCAGGGTTACTTGATAATATGTTCTCAGCTTTGTCAATTAGGAGCTGGACATTTTCCAGCAACATATAAGCAAATACATCATACAATTAACTCTCTGGTCTTTGTTGACTAAACATTTCACTTGAGGTCTGAAAACACGTTTTGTGGTGTGTGTGTGTGTGTGTGTGTGTGTGTGTGTGTGTGTGTGTGTGTGTGTGTGTGTGTGTGTGTGTGTGTGTGTGTGTGTGTGTGTGTGTGTGTGTGTGTCTGTCTGTCTGTCTGTCTGTCTGTGTCTGTGTGATGTTCCTAGGGCTTGAATTCAGGGCCTGAGCACAATCACTGTGTTCTTCTTTTTCTTTCTTTCTTTTTTTTTGGGTCCGGTCGTGGGGCCTGAACTCTGGGCCTGGGTGCTGTCCCTCAGTTCTTCAGCTCAAGGCTAGCGCTCTACCACTTGAGCCATCGTGCCACTTCCAGCTTTTTTCTTTTTGCTTATGTGGTGCTGAGGAATCGAACCCAGGGCCTCATGCATGCAAGGCAAGCGCTTTACCACTGAGCCACCTTCCCAGCCCCCTCTTTTTTTTTTTTTTGCTCCAGGCTAGTGCTCTACCACTTGAGCCACAGCTCCACTTATGGTTAATTGGAAATAAGCATCTCATGGACTTTCTGGACTAGGCTGGCTGGGAGCATGTATTTTACAGGACAGGTATAAGAAGAGAAAGAGATGGCGAAGAGTGGAAGTCCTACATTCCATCCTCCTTTTAGTGAAAGGTAGTGTGAAAGAGAAGACAGGAGATCACTGGGGTTATGTCCAGCCTCCTTACTGTGAATCAAAGAAATAAAACAGAAGCAACCACAGCATACTCTTTTGTAATGAAGAGGAGTGCTACAGTATAAATTTGTGTCATCTCCTGAAGCCCTTTTTCTCCTTTGGAGACAAGGCTAAGCTTCCTTGCTGTTTGATCCTCTGTTCTTTCCTGGGAACACTGGAGTCTCTGTGGCATTCTGTCTGCTACTGAGATGGTCCCTTGGGGGGAAACAAGAAGCCCCCCACCCCCACCCCCCCTTTGCAGGACACCTGGAATTCCATGCCAGCTGGCTAGCCCTGGGGCCCTCACAAGTCAAATCTTGTTGCGGGAAATAATTTACAAGAAGATCAAAGCAGAGATGAGGTCAATTAATTTTTCAACAAACCACAGGTTGGGGAGAATGTAAATATGATCTCTTCGGTTCATTAAGGTAATTGATGAATGAGTACGTCTTGAGACTCTTTTTTTATTCTTTTTAAACTTAGGATTCTGTGATTGATTCCTGTCTCATGTGGAAAAAGAACTCTGAAAACTTACGCTGGCCTAGGTAAAAGATATGTGCTTGGTGATTTCAGATCCTGACTCCTTTTTTTTTTAAATTAAAAAATTGTCAATTATAATAATATAATAATAATTAGGGCTCAGCAAATGTCCAGTTCTCTCAGGCAGCTGAACAAAAACACATCTAAGAAGCCTATGACCAGGTTTTTTTTTTTGGGTTTGCTTTTGTTCTTCATTTAAAAAATTTCATAAAGCATTTTGGGACTGTTCTTAGCTCTCCTGGATGGAGAAAGGAATATATTGCTTTTTCAGTAATGGCTCCTTTCTGATTGACGAAACAATCTTAGTTACCCAACGGGCATGTTTTACCTCAGGCTGGAGCTATTTTTAAAACTAAATTGACTGCAACTTGTTCAAGTTTTAACATTCCTGACTTAATTATAGATGCATGGGAAGTTTCCTTCAAACAAGTGAGCTTCAGCAGTTCTGCATCATTTCAAAAGCTTAAAAAACTTTCTTAAAATTTTTTGAAAGTCAGGTTAACATAGAAGGTTAGGAGTTAGATTTACTTTTCGGTCCAAATGCTATTGGATCAGATCCTCAATCTTCCCTTTTGTGAAATAGAAATAATAATGCTACCTCAAAAACTGGTTAAAAGAATCACATTAAGGCATCTCGTACAGTAAATACTTCATAGATGATAGTTGTAAATGTTATTAGTTGAAATTTTTGTACTTTTTGGTAATTACATTTTCCCCTCCTAGATTGATTATTCAGAGTTCTTTGTAGTTCCATTCAAACTTTTCTTTGAATAACATTATTGACATGTTGGTATGGATTGTACTGAATCTGTAGGTTAGCTTTGGATAGTGTAAACTTTCTAGCAATATTCTTCTAATTCATAAACACAGTGTACCACCTATTTATATTTTCAGTTTATTAGTATTTTTTTTCCCTTGGTCAGCCATGGGGGTTTGGGCACTGCCCCTGAGATCTTTTGCTCAAGACTAGAGCTCTACCACTTTGAGCCACAGTACCATTTTGGGTTTTTTAATTTTTGTTTTTTGCCCCTGGTGGTTAATTGGAGATAAGTCTCTCATGGACTTTCCTGCCCAGGCTGGCTTTGAACTGTGATGCTCAGATCTCAGCCTCCTGAATAGCTAGGATTACAGGCATGAGTCATTGGCACTCAGTTATTAGTATTTTTTAAAATTACAATGTTCTACAAATCTTTTTGCCTTTTTGGTGAAATTATTATTAAGTATTCTTTTTTGATGCTGTTACAGAGTGGATTATTTTGTTGGTTTCTTTATTTGGATAGCTTATTGTTAATGCATAGAAATGCATTTATGTATGTATGTATGTATGTATGTATCTGTGTATGTCAGTCTGTCAGTCAGTCTTGAGGCTTAAACTCAGAGCCTGGTTGCTGTCCTGAGCTTTTGCTCAAGGCTGGGGCTCTACCACTTGAGCTACTGCTGCACTTCTGGTTTTCTGGTGGTTAGTTGGAGATAAGAGTCTCCCAGATGTTTTGGCCCAAGCTGGCTTTGAACCACAATCCTCAGATCTCAGCTTCTTGAGTAGCTAGGATTACAGGCATGAGCCCCTGGCATCCACTAATGCACTTATTTTTGCAAGCTATGTATCCTATAACTATAAATTCCTTTCTTAGTCCTAACTAATTTTGGTGGAGTCTTTAGAGCTTTTCTCTATATGAGATTATATCATCTGAAAACAGGCAATAGAGCAGCACAGGGAGGTGCTTTGCTACAGTGGTGTTTGTTGTGGCAATTCTCATCTTGCCTCCTGGGTCTGTTGCCCCTCTCCTGTACCTGCTGCTCATGGTGGCAGTTCTTCATGACTGCAGCTCCTAGAGCCATTTTTGCTACAGTATCCACAACTCTCATGCCACACTCTTCAGTGAAACGAAATCATGTACCTTATTTTCTGTTTCCAGACACATTGTCGGGCATCTCTTTTTTGGTTTGGTAGGTTTTTTTGTTTTTTCTTTCTTTTTAGGGGGAGTAGGGTGGGGTGCTTTTTCTTTTTTTTCTGGCTTTTAGTGGAACTGGGATTTGAATTCAGTTTCGTGCTTTCTTTTTTTTTGTTTTTTAATTTATTTTGTCTTTTTGCCAGTCCTGGGACTTGAACTCAGGGCTTGGGTACTGTCCCTGAGCAAGCTCAAGGCTAGCACTCTACCACTTGAGCCACTTCTGGCATTTTCTGCTTATGTGGTGCTGAGGAATCAAACCCAGGGCTTCATGCATGCCAGGCAAACACTCTACCACTAAGCCACGTTCCCACCCCTCAGTTTCATACTTTCTAGACAGGTATACTTTACAACTTTACATTTTATCCCACCTCACCCAACCCCTGGCAGGTGTATTTTAATAGGATGGGATAAGAGACTCCCTTTTGGCAAACAAGAGATGTTGCTTCAGTGAATCTCAAGTGTAATCACAGCCAGACTGATAGGGCCTTAATGCCAGCCAGCCCCTTGTCTGCAAGGCTTGAAAAAAAAAAAAAGACAGGAAGTATTCCTTGTCTTAGAAGCAAGGCTGGCTTCTGGCTTTTGGGAAGAAAAGTACAAATGGTTCTCACCAGATAGGGTTGCAGCAACAATCCCAGCATTTTGGGGAACAAATCAATTCATTATCTCAACAATGTCAAAATTGTGTTCCCAGATCCTCATCGTCTGGAGGGCTGATGGGAGGAGGAGAAGTCATTAGCAGCTCCCTTTTCAGCCCTCTCAAGTTGCAGCATGACAATCCCTTCTACTCACCGGCTGCTCATTTGGTAATCCGTGCTGTGTTGAGTACAAAAGGTTGCAAGCTGAATTTTGCGAGTCCCCTGTAAGGTGAGGCTGAGGGAGAAAAATACACTGTATCATTTCATTCATGAAGAAGGACTTGAATTCACAGGAAGTCCTGGGTGAGTGTGACATTCTGATATGCCTTTGTTGTTTTCTGGATTATTTTACCCAGCAACAGTATGTAAATCAAACTCCCCCTTAAAAGCATGAGAAAAGAAGCTTGAAGGTTAAGTTTGGGAAAAGAAAAGTGTGTTTGGAACAATGAAAGCACATGTGTCTTAATTAAAAATGGTACTAGGGCTGTAGCTAAAACAAGCTGCTGGCGGTGTTGAATGTGAGACAGGCCTTGGCTGTGGGTGTATTCCTACTTGTATATCAGGCAACTTTCTATTAAATTGTCTTCTGTGTGATTAGAAACAGTACTGATGCATCGGGGTGCTGATGGCTTATGCTTGTCATTCTAGCTACTCAGGAGGCTGAGATTGTGGCTCAAAGCAAGCCCAGGCAGGAAAGTCCGTGAGAATCTTATCTCCAACTAATCATAGAAAAAGCTAGAAGTGGAGCTTTGACTCAAGTGGTGAGCACTAGCCTTGAACACAAAAACTCAGGACAGTTCCCAGGCCCAGAGTTCAAGCCCCAGGACCAGCAAAATTTTTTAATATATATCTATACGTACATACATATATACACACACATATATACATATATATACATATATGTGTATATATATATATATGTACTGCTGATGCTAAGACATCTCTTGCACGATGAGTGAGTATATTCAGCAAATATACAAGTGTATTTCTATGGATGTACAGCCCTAGTAAGTCTACAATGTAAAACACACAGTTGTATCATTTTCTGTAGTGGCTTATGATCGAGGCTGGGAAAGGTAAGTGTCCAGAAAAGAACGTTGAAATAGGCCGACTGCCAATAGTTCGTGTCTATAATCCTAAGGAGACTAAGGTCTGAGAATCGTGGTTCCAAGCCAGCCCAGGCAGGAAATCTGGGAGATTCTTACCTCCAATTAACGACCAAAAAGTCATAAGTAGAGCTGTCGTTCAAGTAGTAGAGAGCACTAACTAGCCTTGAGCAATAAAGCTACGGGACAGCACCCAAGCCTGAAGTGCAAGCCCCAATGACTGCACACCCAAAAAGAATGTTGGTGTAAAATGATATTTGTACTTCTGGCCAAGTCTTTCATCGTGTAGTTAGGAGCCCAGGGGAGGCATTTGTGAACGGGTACATGATGATAGTGAGATAGGAATAAATTTCAAGAGATCTGTCATGGGCAAGGTGATGTTCTTGAACACTGTAAGAAGAATGAATGACGCTGTCTTCACCACCAATGGTAATTATGGAGGTAACTTGGGACTTCTAAGTTAGATTTAGTCATTTTCTCGTGTCTGTACATGACAGAACATTGTGTATCATAAAACATACAAGTTTTGTCTGTCCATTTAAACAAAAAAAGAAAAAAAAATAGGGCTGGGAAGGTGGCTCAGTGGTAGAGCGCTTGCCTTGCATGCATGAGGCCCTGGGTTCGATTTCTCAGCACCACATAAGCAAAAAGAAAAAGCCAGAAGTGGCACTGTGGCTCAAGTGGTAGAGCGCTAGCCTTGAGCTGAAGAGCTGAGGGACAGTGTCCAGGCCCAGAGTTCAGGCCCCACGACTGGACCCAAAAAAAAAAAAAAAAGAAAAGAAAAGAAAAATATAAATAACCTAGATCATCTAATGGCTGTGTGTGTGTGTGTGTGTGTGTGTGTGCGTGTACATACAGGAAATGTTGGGACGTTCTATTGGAGCTCTCCATACTATGAAATTTGTAACTGTGACAGCTTAACTTTTCTATAGTTAAGAAAACAATTTCTTTTGTTTTTTTGTTTAGCTTTTAAAACATATAATTGTATTGTTATTATTAAGGTGTTGTACAGAGGGGTTACCATTTCATAAGTCAGGTAATGAGGACAATTTTGTTCGGATAGTGTCACCCCTGTCTTTATAATAAATGCTTTTTTGAGTGCTAACACTCCTTCATAATCCCTAGAGCAAAGCATGCTTGTTATGGATAAATATCGAAGGGACAGTAAGGTCATCATTATAACTAATTGATAATATTGTAGCAGCCAGCATTTAGCTCACTGCTAACAGAGCTAGAGGTTGAAGGCTGAGGGCTCTTCTCTTTCCAGGAAGCCAAGAGAAAACACTTTGGGAAAATTCCAACCCCTGTCTTAGTTTTGTTTTTATTATTAACTAGAAGGCCTTTCCAAAGATCTACTGACAGATAACAAGCCCTGAGTTTTAGCTCTAATTTTTTTTTTGGGTGGAGGGGTGGTAAGTGGGAGCTTGGTGCTGAACCTGAACTCAGAGCCTAGGCACTGTCCCTTTTATTTTGTGTTCAAGGTTGGTGCTCTACTACTTGAACTGCAGCTCTACTTCTGTTGGTTTTTTGTTTGTTTGTTTTGTTTCTTGTTTTTTGGTGATTAATTGCAGGTAAGAGTCTCATAGACTTTTCTGCCCAGGCTGGCTTTGAACCATGATCCTCAGATCACAACCTCCTGAGAAGCTAGGGTTATAGACATGAGCCACTAGGGCCTAGCTTTAGCCTTAATTTTTTTGTTTCACCACAGCAGACACAGGTGCTTATGTACTTTCCAGGTGTAGCTTATGGTAAGTTACAGGAGTGTTTTATAAGAGAATGGCAACAGATCTACATTTATTTCCACGAACAGTAGTCAAAATTTCTATGAAAAATTGCAGTTGGTATAGTATGACTAAAATTTTAAATCCTCCCCTTCACACATGTAAGCCCACCATGCATTTATATGGCTACGTTTACATAGGAAAGATGTAAAAAGCTATCATAGGATACTAACAATGGCAACAGTTTTCTGTGGAATGTGGTAATTTAATTTCTGATCAGAATTTTCAGAAGTTTTATGGTGAACATGTTATGTTTACATAGCAAAATGAATGGAGGAGAATGTACAAGTATTAAAGTGGCAAGAATTTTATAAGTTGGTTGAAGAACTATGTGTTGCATTCAATTATAGATGAGACAAAGTCAAACTAATATCCTACTTTTATTCCACCAATAATTCCAAAGAACTTCCTTTGTTCTTTCTTTGTTCTTTTATTACTGTCACAGGGAAATAGAGGAAAAAGGAATCCATGTGACTTTTCAATTCTCTTTCTAGTTGTCCCTTTCATTATACTTTTATAGCTTTCTCTCTCCTACTGTAATAGTTCTTCAAGGTCTCTTATTCTAGAACCTTTTTTGTTTGGTAGGTATATCTAGGTACTTAGGTTGGAGTTCATGGTCTTGCTTTTTTTTTTTTTTGGTGCTTACTGCTGGTGCTGAACCACTTGAGCCACACCTCCAGCCCAGCATTTTGCTGGGGAATTGGAGATGAGACTCACAGACTTTCCTTTTCCCCAGCTGGCTTTGAATTGCAGGCTTCCAGGTCTCAGCTTCCTGATTGTGAGCCACTGGCTTATTCCAGCTAATTCAGTAGAGAGAGTGCTTAGCAAACAGGAGGTCCTGGGTTCAAATTCTACAAAGATCAAAATTTGGGAGAGCATGGCGAATACTCCATCAGAAGCCTGCCTGCAAGACTCTAATCCTCCTGTAATGGGCATGACTTCATTGTCTGGCAGCTGCCTAACTACGTCCCTAGCTCACCCCCCACCACAGACTGTGTGGACACAGTGCTTGGCAAAGCTTAGCAAAGTCATGGAGCTTCATGACTGACTTTGCTCATTTTATATTTCTTCAACTTACTTTTTTTTTCTTTTTTCTTTTTTGCTGGTCCTGGGTCTTGAACTCAAGCCCTGCACACTGTCCCTGATCCTCTGTGTACTCAAGGCTAGTGCTCTACCACTTGAACCACAGCTCCACTTCCAGCTTTTTCTGAGTAGTTTATTGGAGAGGAGAGTCTCAGGGACTTTCCTGCCCAGGCTGGCTTCAAACCACAGTCCTCAGATCTCAGCCTCCAGAGTAGCTAGGATTACAAGTATAAGCCACCAGTACCTGGATTACTTTTTTTTTTTTTTTTTGAGTTAGTCTTTCTCTGTAGGCTAGGCTGATCTAGAACTTGAGGATCTTGCCTCTGCCTACTGAGTTCTGAGATTACAAGCATATGTCACCAGGACTGGTTCTTGAAAAGAATTGCTCATGGCAGGACCAAATGAACCTTTGAAGAATGATAGCCACAGCCTTGCCAGAAAGACTCTGCTTGGTGATGAGCAGTTTTCTTTCCTTCAGAATAGAAGATGCCAGCCCTTAGGACTGTTTCTGCCTTTTCCTGTCTGGCCTTCTAGTTGTCCCAACCCACAGTCAGTCACCTGCCTTCCTCAAGCCATGGGCTGCCTGTGCCAGGCCACCTGCTCCCTTTGTTCTTTCTTCTTCTGTCCTCTGGGGTGCAGGCCGCAGAGGCTCCTTGACACAGGAACTAGGAAGCCAAGAAATGGATCCCAGCACAGGTGGCTTTGCTATTGTGTGTGTGGAGAAGCAAACCCAATTCTTCTTCCCAGGACTGTGTTCGTGTCTTTACAGCTTCCTGATCCTTCCTTGGGGCTGGGGGTGGGAGGTGGGAGAGGAAGTCATGGGTCAGAAAGCTCTGGAGGGAAATATGTAATGTAGACTTTTACACCGGGGCAGACATCCTTGGTGGATTTTTCCTGTTTTATGTCCATATAACCCTGAGGCTTGTAAAAAAGCAAGACTCAACGTTCTGGTGTGGGCATGTGTGGAATGGATGTACCACGCTAAGTATTCAGAATCACCAGTGCCCTTTGGAGGTGGGGGGAGGGAGGGAGACAAAGAGAGAGGGAGACAGTCTTAATCTTTGACAGGGTCCCTCTTTCCAGCTTATATTTTTTACTATTATTTTGGATATTGATGAGTCTAAAGAGATGCCTTGATTTTTTTTTGGGGGGGTGGGGGTCAGTCATGGGGCTTAAACTCTGGGCTTGGGCACTGTCCCTGTGCTCTTCAGCTTAAAGCTAGTGCTCTACCACTTGAGCCACAGGGCCACTTCTGGTTTTCTGGTGGTTAATTGGAGATAAAAGTCTCACAGACTTTCCTGCCTAGGCTGACTTTGAACTGCGATCCTCAGATCTTAGCCTCCAGAGTAGCTAGGATTATAGGTGTGAGCCACCTGTGCCAGGCTATGATTATTTATTTTATCTTGTTTTATTTATTATTATTATTTTTTTTGGGTCCGGTCGTGGGGTCTGAACTCTGGGCCTGGGCGCTGTCCCTCAGCTCTTCAGCTCAAGGCTAGCGCTCTACCACTTGAGCCACAGCACCACTTCTGGCTTTTTTCTTTTTGCTTATGTGGTGTGGAGGAATCGAACCCAGGGCCTCAGGCATGCAAGGCAAGCGCTCTACCACTGAGCCACCTTCCCAGCCCCGATGATTTATTTTATTTTATTTTTGGTGCCAGTCCTGTGGCTTGAATTTAGTACCTGGGTATTGTCCCTGAGCTTTTTTTAATTTTTTTACTTTTTCCCCCTGAGCTTTTTTTGCTCAAGGCTAGTTAGAATTCCATCACTTGAGCTGCAGCTCCATTCTGGTCTTTTTTTGGTGGCTAATTGAAGGTAAGAGTCTCATGGACTCTCTCACCTGGGCTGGCTTCAAAGCATGATCCTCAAGTCTCTGGTTTCCTTCCTTCCTTCCCTCTTTCCCTCCCTCCCTCCTTCTCTCCTCCTCCTCTTCCTTCTCCTCCTCCTTTTTTTTGTAATGCTGGGGTTTGAACTCAGGGCCTGTGCTTGGTAGGTAGGTCAATGCTCTACCATTTGGGGCACATCTGAAGCCGTACAAGTTTCCATTTTTAACAGGAGTTTATGAAAGCTCCCAAGGTATTTATTTTTAAAAAAACCAACCAACAGCATCAACACACACAGAGAAATCTCTCAAGATTTAACAACATGGTGTTTAGCCGCTCCTTTCTTCCCACACCCATCCATAGGCCTGATCACAGAAGTAGTAAGTATGAAATCATTTGTTCCCCCGGGCAAACTGGTAAGAGCAGATGAGCCACGGTCTCAAGACCTTTGGCAGGGGCTGGACTCCTGCTGGATGAAACTGTCAGATTTGAGAAGATACTAGCACGGATAAGGGAAAGATGAGCGGTCTCCTCTCCCCGACTCTGTTCTTTCCCCAGATTGTTTCCTTCTTTCTTTCTTTCTTTCTTTCTTTTTTAACCTTGCCCTTCTCCTTTCCCCAGACTGGAATGAGGTCATCGTTTGAGCAGTTTCCTGGGACAGTTGAGTGTCAGACGTGTGTGACCAGGCTCTCTCTCTTTCGTATATCTCTCTATGGAGACTTGCTCCTCACATCTGGAGAGATGCTGAATGGGAGAGAGAGAGGGAGGCTGCAAGAGAGATGTGGGCAGCTGATCGGGACACGGGTGAAGAGCAGGACGGGAGACTGGCTGTTTTAGGTGAATGCTCTTTCCTGGCTCAGGATAACCAAGACAGGGTGAGAAGCCAGCTGTGAGGCTAAGCAATGAGCAGACCAATGTGGCTTTCCTCTTTGATCCAAACCATGATGGAAGATGCAGTTGTCGCCCATGATGACGGGTTTTGTTGTTGTTTCGTTTTATTTCCCCCCCTGTGCTAGTACTGGGGCTTGAACTCCAGGCCAAGACAATCTTCCTTAGTTCTTTTGCTCAAGGCTGGTGTTTTACCACTTGAGCCATAGCCCCATTTCAGCTTTTTGCTAGTTAATTGTAGATTAAAAAAGTCTTGTGGACTTTCCTGCCCAGGCTGGCTTAGAACCTGGATCCTCCACTCTTGGCCTCCTGAGTAACTAGGATTATAAGCATAGGCCCCTAGCGCCCAGCCTATGACGATATTTAAGACCAGATTCAGTGTACACAGATGATAAAGCTTCACTGCAGGGGTTAAGCTCACTGAGTTCACAGTTGTATTTCAGCTTTCCCTTGATCTTCTTTTTGGACATTGGAAAGATAAAAAGTCTTCACTTTCCTACCTGGTGATATTACATGCCTAAGAATCCTGCTTGCTGAGACAAGGCCTGGAAAACTGTCTATAATTACACCCTCCCCTGTGCTCCACCCCTGTGCTACAGACATGGCTGAGAACACACATGGTCCCTGCCTCCATGCCCCTTGGGTGTCAGGGCGAGACAAGATGCCGCTAAACAGGAAGTTAACAGAATTTACAAAAATAAGTAAAGTTAGCATGTGGTAGGAGGCCCCAGTGGGAGCCTTGGCCAGGAAGGGATTCCTGACAAGTAATTTGAGACTTAAGACTGAGAATTGGCTGGGTGGAGGTTGGGAGCAGATGCACTGAAAAATGCTGCAGAGGAAGCAGCGTCAGCCTAAGCAAAGGCCCTGAGGTAGGAAGGAGCTTTAGAAAGGAATTGCATGATTGCTTTGGGATAATTATCTGGAGCAGGACAAAGATAGCAGGAATATCAATTAGGAACTTCAAGGGACTTGCACAAAGTCACTTAGCTGGTGAATGGCAAGCCAGGACTCAAACCCAGAGCTGTACAAAGGCCACATGCCCTTCATCTTTGCATTTGTTAAATATACTTGATAATGATGCTGTCTGAACACAGTCCATACTTAAAAGATCCTTACTTGACTTGTTTCTTTCCACATGGCTTCTGGATCTTATAATTAGACGATGAAAATGTTTTCATATTAATTTAATCAGCTGCAATAAGGAAGAGAAACACTCATTTGAATGAACCCGAAGAAACTTGGAATTTGGCCAGCCTTCTCCCCCAGCCTTGCCAACGTGTATTTTCTTTAATTCTTCTCATCACATTCTTGGCTAATCTGTTCATGTCTGAGCTATGCTTTGGCATTTTCCCCCTGTGACAGTTTAGAGACCTTTAAAGAAAATATTATGAGATGTTTTCTCTTGATCTGGGCATTTGCGGTTGGATAGTGCACACATTGCTTTTATTTGCAGAAGAACTATTATTTAATTTTTTTTTAACTACCATGGAATCCTTTGTTAGAAATGAATACAGTTGTAACTTTATCACCTTTGTTTGAATAGAAATCACTTATCAGGTGCTTTATGTACAAAGCAGTTTAGATGTTTGCCACCTCTGCCTTCTATCGGCTTATATGCAGAAGCTTTGAAAGTTGGTTAATTCAGTTAGATCATGATGATCACATACCTAATGTTCACTGGAGGCTGCTTGTGCCAGATAGTCAGCTCCAAACACCTTTGATTTTTAGGACTTTTTTTTTTTGGCTTGAACTCAGGGTCTGGGCACTGAGCTTTTTTTGTTCAAGGCTAGCGTTCTACCACTTTGAACCATAGCACCACTGGTGGTTAGTTGGAGATAAGAGTCTCATGGACTTTTCTGCCCAGTACTGGCTTTGAACCCATGATCCTCAGATCTCAGCCTCCTGAATAGCTGGGATGACAGGCGGCGTGAGCCACGTGGCTAAGGACTTTTCAATAATGAAGTTTGTAGTAGAATGTTTTTGTTACATTTTTACATTGTACCTGGTGAAAACCTGCTGGTCAGTAGTAAGACAACCATTGGACAGTGAAGAGTGTTCAGGAAAGAAGAGGAGCCAATAGCTTTTCCTCACGCAGCCATGCCCACAACCCAGAGCAGGATGGGATCTGATGGGATCTGATGCACCCAGATCCTTGGTGGTACCAGGACTTCAGGCAGCCAGCGCCACTTTGGGTAAGATGTGGACACATCTCTCTCCCCACCAAGGTGGCAGGGACCCAGGTATGCACAGTGTATATCTTGTTCGTTCTGTGTTAAGGAACTTTTCCGTCCTGTAGGAAAATGAATACACGTGTCAGGATTCAGATAGCAGTACCCAAATTATGGCAGAGTTCCTTCTCTTCCTTCCCCTCCCCTCCCTTCTCCTCCCCTCCTCTCCCTTCCCCTCCTCCTGCAGTAACCTCCAGAGAAAGATTCATAGTTGGCTGGAATTAAATCACGGAGGCTGACTTAGTGGGGCCTTAAGGAATTCATCAGATTTTGATGTGTCCAGGCTTGTACTGGAATATGAGCTACTGGATTTGACGCGATCTCTGGGTTCTCAGTGTACACGTGGCTTTCAAAAAATGTGTTTCTCACCATGCAATTAGGGAAAAATTTCTTTGAAATGTGAAAATCACCCCCTTTCGTGGTGACACAGATGCGGACAGTCCCTTCTGCTTCGAAATAAAACAAAACAACTTTTAATCTTTCTGATGTCACAATAATAACATCATTAACGTGCGTGTACACAAACATTGCCGGCAGATGCTTCAAGTAATCATTAGGCTTTTTTTTTTTTTCCCAGAGCTATACTTAAGAGAAGTACTTTTTAACTTACACTACTCTAATTAAAATGTTACTGCCATCTCCATGTGAGTGTCAGGTTGCACCTCTGATTTCTTATTTTGTCTCTCTTTGTCTCCCTAGATTCGGTTTGGGTTTGGCAAGGGGAGGGGACAAAAGGAATATGACCGAATACAAGATCATTTTCAAAAATAGTATTTTAGGGAGGAGGGGAATTCTGGCACTACTTCTGATTATAAGCCTCCAAAAAAGATGAGCTGGGGCTGGAGGTGTGGCGTAGTAGTGATGGACCGCTTGCCTAGCTTGTACAAGGCGAGGCTCTGGGTAAGGACAAGATAGGAAGAAGAGGAAGAGGAAAAAGGGGGAAGAAGAGAGAAAATGGTTAAGGTCATTCATTTGAAAATAAGTTTATTAAGTAATAAATTTCAATATTTCTCCCCGCCCCTGCTGCTCCGTTTCTCTCTCTAGCAGTCAAGGGGACATTGAGAATCTGGCATCTCACTCTGTGTGTTGGTCTTCTTTTGCACAGGCAGCCAGGCCTGTTTTAGAGTCTCAATGCTGCCAGTTCCTAAATTATGACCTTAATTGCTATTTATGTAATTATGACCCGATGATAGTTAACTGTGATGCCTCCGTCTCCACATCTGTAAAATAGGTGTAATCCTCGTAACCTCTTCATGAGCTTGTGAAGAGTCTGGCTCAGTAATTGGTACGGTTAGATAGCATCCTAAGTCACACGCAATGTTTGTTTTCTTTTATCATTGAGAATCCAAGGTGTGGAGACGGATAGGAACCATTGAGATTCTTGTATCATTGTAATTGACCTAATATGTTATTGCAGCCTATCATAATTTGGTCTCTGTGGTGAAATGAGACACTTACCCGTACCTAAGATCATTTCAGACATACAGTAAAATGTCCAGAGTGTCACGGACACAAGATACTTAGAAAAACTCGGGTTTAGGAAATGAACCAAGTTAAGTACAGTGAACTAGTAACCAAAAAGTCATCCCCTCCCGGCCCCGACACACTTTTTTGTGTCATGAGGCTTGAACTCAGAGCCCAGGCAATGTCCTTGAGCTCTTTTGCTCAAGGCTAGCACTCTACCACTTTGTACCACAGAGTCTCACAGACTTTCCTGCCTGGGCTGGCTTTGAACCATGATCCTCAGATCTCAGCCTCCTGAGTAGGATTATAGGCACCAGCCACCCAGTGCCTGGCTGCATGCCCCTGTATCCCCACTAAAAAGAAAAAAAAAAAGACCCAAAGGAAAAACAAACACTACGACCATCATCAACAACAATAACAACAGCAACAAAACAAAACCATGTTTCTGTTTCCCAGAGTTCACATGGAAGTTCTTAAGGTATAGCTTGGTTTTGCTTGAAGACAGGCTAGCAAAAATAGAGCAAAAAAGAGGGAACAGGTGAACACGGTGGGAAAACTATGAACCTTGTTCTGTGAAGTTACTACAAATACCAACCAAGTACTGAGCCACTGCTGCCAGAGAGCCTCTGCTTTTAACATACGTTCAATCAATCAATATTCCACCTAGTTTTCTGTGTGTTTCTGTGGAAAGCCACCTTGTTCAACATATACATATTTGACTCCTAACATTGAGCTCATGGCTAGCAGCACAATAATACATGGAGCGTACCTACAGCATATCTTTTCTCCCAGCCATCCCAATGGGACCACACTGAGAAGATGGGAGACAATCACCCTCCTGTTCTCTGCCTCAGCTTGGCTGCCTCTAAAGGTCTTTTTTCAAACACGTCCTACTTTTTAAGAGGGCAAAGCAGTGAGGTAAATGGACTAGAAACTGCCCTGCCGGAAATCCTTGAAAGGCTGTTGAGGGAGAGAGCACGTTCATTCACAGGGCCAGGGGCAGAATTTGGATGGAATATGGAGAGCCTGCTTTTCTTTTTCAGTTCAGGTTTTCTGTGGGTGCACACACAAAAGGGAAGATCATCTCTATACTATTCATGAATACCAGCAATTTCTTTTTTTCACTAGATTGAGTCTGCGTGTCTTCTCTTATTACTATCCATGATCATTTTTAATGCCTGAATAGCATTCCTTTATAGGAATGTGCTCTGCTTTGTTGAAACCATCCCTGGCTGATCATTATTTTAGCTATTTTCAATTACTTAGTATGATCATCAACACTACAATGATCATCTCCGACATTGATTCTCACTATGTACTTGTTATTTCCTTAGGACAAATTCTCAGAAGTAAAAGGGCTGGGTTGAAGGTATTCAGCCAGCCAGCCAACCAGCTAGCCCTCCCTTCCACCTCCCCTCTTCTCCCTCCCTCCATCCCTCCTTCCCTCTCTCCTTTTCTCTCTGTCCCTCCCCTCCTTTCTCCATCCCCTTCTGTCTCCCTTCCTCTGTCCTTCCTTTCCTCTTTCCTTCCTTCTTTCCCTTTTCTTTCCTCCTTATTTGTTTTTTTGCTTTGTACTGCCCAAATGCTTTACCAATAGTACGAACTGGATTTTGTTAAGTCAGCTTACCCCCAAACAGAGGTATTATAGGAAAGGGATTTGGGATTGAATATTGGACATTGGTGTAAAGATCCCTTCGGAAACACAGAAACAAGGTTTTACCTGGAGCAAGGTGACTGTTTCATCCAGAGATCCCAGGCTTTAGTCTTCTATGTAAGTTATTCTGTTTCAGTGAACAAATAGAATTTCTCCACGGAAAACTCTGCAAATTTAGTCAGTGAAGAGAGTTATGTGACAGGATTCATGAGGCTGGCTGTGTGATAGAACTAGATGGTTATTCAGCAAGCTAATCATTTTATAATTCATATAAGTTTGTCTTTTGCAAACTAATGACATTTGTACACACACATTCAACTTGTCAGTTTATAAGGACAATGCATCTTGATCATGTCACCCCTTCCACTATTCTCCCCCATCTCTCCTACCCATCCCCTCAACTTTCCTGGCTCCATTTTCACATAAATATATTGACTCTTCCTCTCTCCATTCATCTGATCTCAACCTTTGACCTCTCCTCCCTCTTCAACACATTTCAAGCTTCCTGATATTCATTTTGTAAAACTGGAAGTTACACCATTGCATATACCATTCCTTATTCAATATGTTTGTGTGTATGTACCTATATGTATAATATATGATATATGCGCATAGGACCCTATGTGCTTTCGTGTATGTTTATAACTTAGATGTAACATCCATATATGAGAGAAAATGAATGCCTTTATGTTCCTGGGCATGCCTTGCTTTACTCAACAGAGTTGTTTTCCAGGTCTGTCCATTTCTCTGTGAATGACACTCTTCTTCCTGCTCAATGAGTGAGTCCTCAATTGCATTTCTGTCTAGTAACAGGATGGAGTGAGCTTTGCATCTGGGAAGGATGGGAAGGGGCACAGCGCTCCTCTGGGTCCAGTTGTGTTTTCAGTGTTTGATCCTCACGATCACAAGCTGGGGGTTGGGGCGGGGAAGGCGGGGCATCTTCCCCCATTCACTGTGCAGGGAGCCCAGCTGCTGGGAGCTAGGAGCCTCACTTTTCCTTTTCCTTTTTTTCCCCCCCACCACAGTTGTCAAGAGTTGATTTAGCACTCCAGAGAGTGAGCAGAGGGATGGGAACCTAGATGTCATCCTCCTCCCATGTGACAACTTGTCAGAGGGTGATTGGGTTGCTTGAAACAAGCCAGATACTTCCCTGGATGGTGGCTTGTAGGATGGCCGGCCTGGGTTATGACAGGACCCAAGACTCTCCCCTGGGTGGTGGCCACCGGCTGCAGGGGACAAGCTAACTGGCCTGAACCAGTTAGCTGACATTTTCCTTCTCCCTCCCCTTCCCTCGTCAGTTTTCCCTCACAGCTGTTGGGACAAGGGGGGGGGGGCGCATCGGGAAATGGTGGGGGGGCGGGGAAGAGGACAGGTGTCAATGAGCCTTGCTTCCCTCATCTACCAAGAAAACCAAAGGTCAGTTAGTTATCACACTTCTCAAAGGAGTTACTGTGAGAGGTACGTGGAGTGATATACAGGAAAGTACTTTATAATGTGTAGAACATTATAATTATTCATTACCATTGTCAGCAAATGGAATTTTTGGTTTTAAATCTTTGTAATGGATGAAGGAGCTAGTAAGCTTCATCAGGCATGAGTGCAGCCTGGTGCTGGTGGCTCATCTGTAATCCTAGCTACTCCAGAGGTTGAGATCTAAGGATCAGGTTTGAAGCCAGCCTAGGCAGGAAAGTGCATGAGACTTTTATCACCAACTAATTCAAGAAAACAACAGCCACAACAACCAAAGATCTGAAAGTAGAGTTGTGGCTTATGTGTTAGAATGCTAGCCTTGAGCAAAAGAGCTCAGGGAACAGCATCCAGGCCATGAGTTCAAGTCCCAGGGCAAGCACAAAAAGAAAAGAAAGGAAGGAAGGAAGAAAAGAAAGAAAAAGGAGTTCAATTTACCTGGGAGCTGGTGGCTCATGTCTATAATCTAGCTACACAGGAGACTGAGAGTTGAGGATCACAGTTTGAAGCCATTCCAGACAAGAAAGCCCATGAGGCTTTTTATCTCCAATTAACCACTAAGAAGCCAGATGTGGATCTGTGGCTCAAGTGGTAGAAAGCCAACCTTGAGCAAAAAACATAGTGGACAAGTGCTCAGGCCCTGAGTTCAAGTCCCAGTACTGACACTAAAAAAAAAAACTATCTGATTTTCTTGATTTCTGTCATCTTGCTGCTTGACTCATAGTTGCAATTCACCAAATATTTGTTGAATGCAAGAAAACATGTAGGATATAGCCTGAAGTTACATGAAACAATGAAAAAATTACCAGAATTTTCCTCTTGAGAGCATGCACTTGTCATTTGGGGAAGTCCTGCTGCTCATATCCTGCATGCGGGGGTATTGAGATCCACTGAGTCTCCAATCACTTTTGATTGCTAGTTTCAGGTGACTTCTAATTGTTTACCAAGTGCTTATTGCTGAAGAGAAAAGAGCCAGTGCTCTTTTATAAAAACCATGGATGAACTATTGTGTCAGACTCATGTTCACTCTCCTACTCTTAATAGGAAATAATTTGGTTTTCTATATCATTCTCACCAAAATCTGTGTGGCCAGAAAATGAATTGTTTCCCACATTCCTAATATAGCAACTTTGTGTGCATTGCTGTGCTTTGTGTCTGAGGATTCCATCCACTGGGAACTCTGAATGCCCTTGTATCATTGGAGTGCTACTCCCTGTCAGTTCTCTGCATTGTGCTTGAGAATAAACCAGGATGTTTTGTCTCTGCTGGGATTTCTGTCATGGCCACTAAGAAGATGATGGTACTGAAAAGAGAAGCCTATGAATAAACGTCCTTAGTACTTCACATTTTTTTTTAAGCAAATACCCATTTAGTTTAGGATTGCATGCTTTTATACCATGTATTTTGAAATAAAAGGTAGGACCCGTTGTTTCTTATTCTTGGGCTTTAGGTGGAATGCATCCATGATATGAATCCAGAATTATATATATATATATATATATATATATATATATATATATATATATATATATGTTCAGGGAGATGTTTCATTAAGTAACAAAAAAAGAGGTTGGGGATTTAGCCCAGCAGAAGAGCACTTACCTGGCAAAGTGCAGGGACCGAGTTCTGTCATCAGCTTTGCAGAATGAATAAATAAATAAGAAATTGGAAGCTCAATTGACCTCAGGTCCCAACTGTGCACGAGCCCAGGGGCCCAGAAAATTCCATCCAGTCATTTCTTTGATGCATGGTGACGTTGTGACTAGAAAGTTATATAGAATACCTACACTATCCCAGGGCATCCTTGGGTGCTAAGCAAATATTTGTTAGTGCTCAGTAAAGGGAATCACAGGGTGCTCCCTTGTTCCTATCTGTAACAGAGCACGGCCTGTAAGCTCCTGCAGGACTAGAGCTTTGGTTTTATCCATGCTTTGACAGGCATCCTAACCTCTTACCACAGCCTTCTAGTGTAATAGAAAGTACTCTTGCCATGTCAAAATAGAAGTCTGTCAGCTTTATTGATTATACATTCTCATTAAAACAAAACATATGGAGCACATATTCTAAAGGACTTTTTTTTGCGGGGGGGAGGGATAGAGGGCCGTGAGGTTTGGACTCAGGGTTTAGGCGCTGTCCCTGAGCTCTTTTGCTCTAGGCTAGCACTCAACCACTTCTAGCCAGTGTCACTTCCAGTTTTCTGGTGGTTAATTGGAGATAAGAGTCTCATGGACTTTCCTGCTCAGGCTGGCTTTGAACCACAACCCTCAGATCTCAGCCTCCTGTAGCTAGGATTACAGGTGTGAGCCACCAGCTCCTTGCTCTAAAATACCTATACTTGTCTATATTGAGGCTATACTCTGATTGTTTTATGCTGACAAAACATAGTCGCAGTGCTAACAGAAGGATGGAAAGCAGTATGAAGCCACATCGGCTTTATATGAATACCAGCGACGATCTCAGCAGAATACTGTATCCCCTGTCTACTCACTGCTAAGGTTGGCCTCAGAATCTGAGCTTGCACCCAGCTTTGGTTCTTTGTGTTTCTTCTTTTCCCTTCTAACCTTCTTTCCCAGGGGTATCAATCACCACTAACTGCCTAGTCTCCATGATTGTTCTCCCAAATTCTCAAGAGTCTGATTTTCAATTGGCTTTTCTTGGAAAATCCATTATAGTCCACCCAAGTAGCCGTGTGTCATTTGGCATCAGCATGGCTGCTTTAGCAGCCAGGAACTTGAGGGGATCTCTTCACTGAGAGAGTAAGACTGCAGGAGGCCCACTTTTGCACAAACCTTCCTGTTTTCCCTTTGCAAATCCATACCTTATAATCCTTTTCAAGACCACAAGGTATGGTTAGTCCTGGAGACAATTGATTGTTATAAACCTCCTTCCTGTCCATCCACCTTCCCAGTAAATTGCTGCTAAGGATTAAGTGGTTACAGCTTCATCTTTAAGACTCAGTCCTCGTGCAGTGGGGAAATTAAGCTGAAAGAATGGCTTCACATTTGCTTCCTTTCAGTTTGGCATAGAGAAGGCACTAAAGATTTTTCTCTGCAGAACACAACTTGGCTCTTCTAAGTCCATTCTGCAGAGTTTGAACCACGTAGAGGAAAAGTCTGCCATAATGCAAGTTTGAAAGTGTTGTATGCACAAAACCCAATGTTCAGGAAGGTGAAATCTCCTATGCATTCATGGATAGAAGAATGCTCTGTTTTTGTACTGGTTCTGGGGCTTGAACTCAGGGCCTAGGTGCTCTTCCTGAGCTTTTCTGGTCACTCCTACCACTTGAGTTCCACTTTTTTGGTGGCTAATTGGAGATAAGAATCTTACACTTTCCTGTAAAGGCTGGCTTCAAACCAAGGTCCTCAGGTCTCAGCCTCCTGAGTAGCTAGGATTACAGGTGTGAGCCATCTGTGCCTGGCTGCTTTTTGTTTAAAGCAGTATTTCTTCACATCCCTTCTTCAAGGAGCTTTGGTGCAATTCACAGTTATGTGAGAGTATTTTAGACACCTGGAGAGATGCCTGCACTTGTCAAGATTCAGACTTCCCCAGCTGAAATATGTTCCTGATGGGTGCAAGGTTGCAGACATTTGTATAGGTCTTTAAGAAGTGGGTGCAGTGGTATTAAATTAAGAGTTAATTTGAAAAACCAACTTGGAGCTGTTCACCATGAGTACAATTGAAAGAGACAGAGACAGAGAACCACAGACAGAGAGAACCACTTTCTACTCTTATATTTTTAATTTGCTCCTAGAATCTGTTAACTCAGATTACTCCCATCAAATAGAGGGGGGAAAAAAATCAAAATTTAAGCAGTTTGACCACAATTGGCAACTAGCTGAGACTGAGGTAGAAAGTAATTTTGTGTGAGAATAGCTTGCATTTTTCTTGGCAACATGGTATGATTTTAACAGGAATTATCTTGCTACCTTTTTTTTTTGTCGGCCGTGGGGCTTGAACTCTAGGCCTGGGTGCTGTCCCTTAGCTCTTCAGCTCAAAGCTAGCACTCTACTACTTGAGCCACAGTGCTACTTCCTGCTTTTTCTGCTGAGGTGTGGTGCTGAAGAATCGAACCTAGGGCCTCATGCATGCAAGGCAAGTACCCTACCACTGAGCCACCTTCCCAGCCCCTATCATGCTACTTCTTACTGCTAGCCTTGAGCTGAAGAGCTGAGGGACAGCGCCCAGGCCCAGAGTTCAAGCCCCATGACCAACAAAAGAAAGAAAAAAGAAAAAGAAAAAAAAAGTTTAAAAATCAGCTGAGCACTGGTGGTTTATGCCTGTAATCCTACCTACTCAGGAGGCTGAGATCTGAGGATTACAGTTAGTAGCCAGCATAGGAAGGAAAAGTCAAATGAGATGCTTATTTCCAGGTAGAAGTGGAGCTGTACCTCAAGTGGTAGAGCATTAACCTTGAGCAAAATGAGCTCAGGCCCTAAATTCAAGCCCCCGTATTGGCACTAAAAAAAAAAAAGTTAAAAAAAATCAACCTCCCAAGACTGTCTTTATTCTAAGGGCAAAAACACTCAAAAGTCTGATGTTTTTCCTCCTAATCATTTGCATGATTTTGCTTAACCTTTTCAGTTTAAACTCAGTTTAAAACACATACCTTTATCAAGTATTTCACTGTGTTAAGATCTTCATAAACATGCTTAATATCTGCATAATTAATAACCAAGGTTCTAAAATTTTTTTATCTATATAATCAAGCAGTGAATATGTTTGTGCCCCAGGAAAATATTTCCTTAATATAAAATTATTTTAATGTAAAATTATTTTAAAAGTATAAGCATATTTTAAAAATCGACTTGTGTTGCTAAGTTGGTGGGTTTTTTGTATTTGTCTTTTTCATTTTTTGGTACTGAGTGTCAAAGCTGGGACTTTGCACTGGACAGGCAAGCACTTTGCCACTGAGCTACATCCCAGCCCTGCTAAGTGGGTTTCTCTTGGGGAAGAAAAAAAAATCCCCTTCTCCTCCCATCCCTCGGATAGTGTGTGAGCCCTGCACACCTCCCAAGGCCTTTGTGTTGAAAGGTACACTCTCAAAGCCCAGCTTCCTGTCTGTGTCCTTGTGGGCCTCCCTACCACGACTCCTCTGTGTATTAGAGAACTTCTCATTGTGTTTGCATTTCCCTTCTGGAGACTTACCAGGCATTTATGTCTCTGAATGCTTAAAGAAACCCTGGATTCATCATTTCTTGTTTTCTTCTGCTTAGTACATTCACAGTTCTTGAAATATTTTGTTTGACAGTCATTTTTCAAGCACATTGAGTATCTTTCTCTTCTGGATACGTAGTTCACACTCAATTGTTCAAGTTTTACATTTATCTTCTTGCCTCACAGAATTTCAGATGTGTGCTGGAGAGGACATCTGTGCTCGTGTGTTCTATAGTTTCTCCACGCCAGCTTTTCCGTATTTTCAAAATCTCCTGATGGGATTGGTATTTCTTTAAAACAGAAATCATTCAGGAGGCTTTTGTTCATGCATTGGGGCTTGTTTGTCTACAAGCCTGTTATTTTTGTGGTAGTTTGGGCTTCACCTGTCACTACTGCTTGCAGCATTTACGGACATTTTTCTTTGGGCTTGGCGTGACCCCAGGTGGGAATGTATACATTGTGGGGGGGAGGGGAGTTTATCTCTGAAGATAACTTGGGTGTAATTTTTTTACCAGATCTTTAACTATATTCTCATTAGAAAATAGGATGCCCTTAGCATGCAAGAATCGAAGCCTTGCCTGGCTTTCCTACACTGCTATTGCTATGTCTGACTACACTGTTGCACAGTGGGCCCAGCTGGTTGGACAGCTGGTCAACCATTTGGAAAAAGCAAGTCACTGCTCCCCTGGAAGTCTAGTGCGAGACCTAGACCCTGCCTCTGGGGAGCTTTTACTAGAAAGCTAATCTCTCAGAGGGTCTTTCATCATCATAAAAGGCAGAAACAATTTTCTTAATGCTGCTGATCAAATCTGGTGCATCCTGTTTAATACTATTAGGGAAATTGGGAGTGGAGACTTTTATTTTCCCTCTTAAAACCACCTGCCACAATTAGCTTTCATTAATTGGTACATATACTGAGTATTTGAGAAGTTGTGCTTTTTTACGTTTTTAGGATACTTATGTTAGATAGGAACTAAATCATGCTGGGTTTTTTTTCATGTAATTTAACAACTTATTTCAAAACTTTTGGTTTCCTTCTTTGTCAAGTTCCATAAACACATTTAATATCTGCATACTATGTATGTGTGTGTGTGTGTGTGTGTGTGTGTGTGTGTGTGTGTGTGAGAGAGAGAGAGAGAGAGAGAGAGAGAGAGAGAGAGAGAGAGAGAGAGAGAATGGGTACAGGTACTTGAACTAACCACCTAACTGTGTCCCTGAGATTTTTCACTCTGTACTGTTTAAGCCACAGCTCTTTTTCTACCCTTTTAGTGGTGACTTGGAGATAAAGTCTCACAGACTTTCCTGGCTTCCAACCTCAATCCTCAGATCTGTGCCTCCTGAGTAGGTAGGATTACAGCTGTGAGCCACCAGCACCAGGCATGCATAATAATTTAGAGTTTCTGACCTTTTTTTTTTTGGGGGGGGGGATCTGGTCATGGGGCCTGAACTCTGGGCCTGGATGCTGTCCCTCAGCTCTTCAGCTCAAGGCTAGCACTCTACCACTTGAGCCACAGTGCCACTTCCAGCTTTTTTTTTGCTTATGTGGTGCTGAGGAATCGAACCCAGGGCCTCATGCATGCAAGGCAAGCTCTCTGTCACTGAGCCACCTTCCCAGCCCCCAGTTTCTGACTTTTTAATAGAAAATTAGGGTCTTGACGAGTATATTTATTTCTAAATGTATGCAAGTTATTGTTGTTTAAAAAATGTTGTTTTCTTACTGTGCATCATTAGAGGCAGAAAGAGGGAGCGTGTGTGTGTGTGTGTGTGTGTGTGTGTGTGTGTTGGGAAGTAGCATCGTGAGCCTGCCTTTGACACTATGGCACCGTCGAAGATTCCCAAAGAGGGTCTAGTTCGCGTGGAAGGGCCACATGCATTCCTTGGATGCATTCCACTGGCACGTTACTGTGTGTTTGTTAACCCCACACTCAGGGGGAGTGGTCATCTTTGGCTCCAAGTGAATCTGGGTGCTGGACCTGATGATGCTCAGGCCAGACAGTGAATCAGAGCCATGGATTGTGACTCCACCCCATGAAGCCTCTAGTGATGCTTGCCGTCCCCAGCCCCGACTTTTAAACAGCAGAGCCTGGCTTGAAGTGCTTGGGGGAAATGCGGGGCACTGCACAAACCTCAAGAATCTCTGTCTTTTTGTTGCTGTTGTCGGTCATGGAGGCTTGAACTCTGGGTCTGGGCACTGTTTCTGAGCTCTTTCACAAAAGGCTAGCTCTCTACCACTTTCAACAACAGTGCTACTTCTGATTTTTCTGGTAGTTAATTGGAGATAAGAGTTCCACAGACTACCTAGTATGGCTTTGAACCATGATCCTCAGATCTCAGCCTCCTGTGTAGCTAGGATTACAGAGTAAGACACCAGCGCCTGTCTCTTAGTGTCCTTTATTCTGCATGCCAGGCTAACTCGCTGATAGGCAGCCCATGACATGGAACTCAGAAACATGTACGGATACTAGGTGTTAGCTTCCTTCCCTCACTCATGACTTTGCTCACTCTATTATGGATTTGAATTAAGGATGAACCTCAGCCCATATAAGGATCCCTGTATTTTTCAGAATCGACTTACCTTTGGTTGGAAGCTTCTACTTCTCTGGGGTAGCAGAATGTTCACCTTGGTTATTATTGGGCCTCTTTCCCACACCAGCCTTCCAGGGCGGCATCCAGGTGCCAGGACTTACTGCATGCCATGGTGTCAGGAAGACCTCTGGGATCTGGGGCTCACATGGTCTCTGCCTCTTTTGAGAGGCCCTGTTTGAGGCAGGGAGGAAGGGATGCTGATTCATAAGGAGTTCAAGCTCAGCACTTTGCCATTCTCCAAGAGCTCCTGCAAACAAGGGGTGCAGACTGAGAGGAGGCCTGGCTGGCCCCCTGCTACTGGACCAACCTCGCTCTCTTCCAGGCTTCTCTTCTCCCGGTTGGGGGAAGTTGGTTTGATTCTCAGACCCTTGTCTCCTTGGGGAAGCCCACCATGGTTTCCCTGAAAGAAAGAAGCCAGTGCCTCCACTCATGCGAATGAGGGAAGCTGAGAAAGCAAAGCATTCTGCCACCGAGTCAATCAAGTTACAATCAAGTGCTGGCTGGAGCCAGGCTGTGTGTTGGGCTTTGCTTCCTACCACACTTACCCCTAGCCAGATGCTCATGGCGAGGTGTCAAGTGGTGGTGAGGGGAGGGGGGAAGGCAGTCAGGGGACAGGGGAAGCTGTACCTGCTCCAAACCAGCAGGGAATTTGGATTTGAATTAGGGATGAGCCTAACTATACAAACTAGAGATGCTTTTCTCCATTCTCCAGAGACAGTGTGGAAACTAGTTTATTCTATAAACCCATCGCCCTCCTATTTCTAAGCATCGTCTACAAGTCTTCTGTGGAGTCTTAAAAGTATGTGTTTTGCTTTTTGGACAATGGATAATTTGGTGCTGTTAATCATCCTTCATAAAACCCATCTACGAGGCTCATACACACTGTGGGCCTTTGCTCTAGGATTTCTCAGTGGCTAGATAAATGAGGTGTATGCTGAAGCCAGTTTTAATTATGGGCTCCCATCTTCTGCCTCCTTCTGAAATGAAGGAAACCCCGATAGGAGGTAGAAAGAGTCCTTCCATAGCATGCCGTTTGGGCAGCAGCATATTACAAAGGTTCTGAGCATGCCTCTTCATCTGGAATTTCAGCACAGGTGCACATACATAAACTATTTATGAAGCAGAGTGTGCTTGGCCTTTGACAAAAGCGTGGGCTTGGGCGTGTGCCGTTACCACAGGCATCACTAAGGTACAAGTGGCTGAAGTAGCTTTAAGGGTGTTTGGAAGGAAGGAAAGCAACTGTCATTGGGTTGAGCTTGGAATGACTGTTAAGTAACCTTGGCTCCCCAACAAAACTATTTTATCTTCCTATCAGAATGATACTACTAGTAAGACTATTATAGAGCAAGGAGGAGGGTTCAATGGAGACTTTTTTTTTCAATTTTTTGTTATTATTGTTGCTTTTTATTGTTTTTATTGTGCGGTATAGAGGGATTACAGTTATATAAGTCAGGTAAAGAGCACATTTCTTTTTAGACAATGTCACCCCTTCCCTCGCTCTCTCCCAGTGTCTTCCTCCTGTCCCCACCCACAAGTTGTATGGTTCATTTTCAACATAGTGTCTAGAGTATTTCTGCTGCATTTGTATACCCTTTGTCCCTCCATTTCTGTGTCCCCTCCTTGCCCTCCCAAAACAGTTAAAACAAAAACAGCAACAAAGAGATAAACCCTTTTGTTTCCATTTCCTGGAGCTCATTTGGGTACATATTATTTTCTGTCATCAGATGGCATTGCACCTTTGTCTTCCTCTCCTAGGAAGCAATGGAGAAATTTAAAAGAATGGCTTTTGCAGTAACAGCCCAGGCTCATTGCTGGTGGAGGAGCACCAGTAAGCTGTTCTCTGGATTAAGTCTATACAGCTGTATTGTGTCTAGACTGCTGGGGCTAGTCTTTGGAATTATTACCTCGCTTATTTGTGAAATGTAAATCTAATTATCATGTTACTATCTATGGATACTTATTCCCAAGGAAAGATAGTGCCTGCGTGATTGACCTAACATTGAAAGAATAAAACATCTATTGCTTAGCAAATAGTGGGGCTCATTGTTATTTTGTTTTTATGGTGATTGTTTAACTCACCAAGTTAACTGCATTGTCTTTAGTTGTCTTGAAATATTTCAGTGAGGCAGTGATGTTTCTATTTTAGAGGTAAATGGGATGGGACCTCCTGCTGAGCAGCATGGATGACAAGAGTTTGGGTGCTATTCCACTAGATCAAGTATTTACCTCTGAATTTTTGTGCTAATGATCATTTCTAAGTCTAATAGCCTTGACTTGGCTTTGTTCTCCATTGTTAAATGTTCCCAATTAACGTGTGGATTTCTCCCCATTATCAGGACATTAATAATATCCTCCAGGGGCTGGGAAGGTGGCTTAGTGGTAGAGTGCTTGCCTAGCATGCATGAAGCCCTGAGTTGAATTCCTCAGTACCACATAAACAGAAAACCCAGAAGTGGCTCTGTGGCTTAAGTGGTAGAGTGCTAAAAGTGCAAAAGAAACTCAGGGACAGTGCCCAGGCCCTGAGTTCAAGCCCCAGGACTGGCAAGTAATAATAATAAAATCAGTAGTTTTCCTACTCTAGTATGAAAGTAAAGGACCAAGTATGAAGGAGGCTCATATGTTGTAATCTTAGCTATGTAGGAGACAGAGAAGGGAGAAACAGGGAAGATAGGGAGACTGTATGTCTAAAAACAAGATGAACATGCTGTAGTACGTGGCTGGAATCCCAGCTAGGTGGGAAGCAGAAGGAGGAGGATTGTTCAAGCATGGGACTCTACCTGAAAAAGAAACTATGGCATTCAAACAGCTGAGGGTGTGGCTCAAGTGGTAGAGTGCTTGCTTAGCAAGCTTGAGGCCCTAAGTTCAAACCCCAATACTGCCAATAATAATAATATTTCCATTTTTGCTGGCACATAAAAATTGTACATGTCAGTGGGGTGAGGTAATATAATGTTTCAAGATAGGTGTATGTAGCTGGGCGCTGGTGGCTCATGCCTGTAATCCTAGCTACTCAGGCTAGGATCTGAGGATCACGGTTCAAAGCCAGCCCAGGCAGGAAAGTTTCTGAGACTCTCATCTATATTAAATCACTCAAGAACCTGGAAGTGACACTGCTCAAAGTGATAGAGCACTAGCCTTGAGCAAAAGAGCTCAAGTACAGTACCCAGGCCCTAAGTTCAAGCCCAAGGTCTGACAGAACAACAACAAAAAAAACCCAAAACACAAAAAAACAAGATAAGTATTTGTTATATAGTGTTTAAATCAGATTAAACCCGTCTCCTCAAGTGTGTGTCACTTCTTATGTGTATTTTCTAGTAAAGGAATAAAGCCTGTTAGTTGCAGGGGGAAAAAAATGGTAGAAGCTGAATTCTGGTGTCTCATGCCTATAATCCAAGCTATTCAGGAGGCTGAGATCAGAAGGTTAATGGCTCAAAGCCAGCCAAGCAGAAAAGACCTTAAGATTTCATCTCCAAAATAACCAGCAAAATGCTGAACAGGAGTCATGATCACTCTGGCTAAACAAGCAATCATAGTCCTTGCATTTCAACCCTGGTACTGGGGCTGAGGCATTATTAGAATTGGTCTAAAAAGAATTGGCTTGTAAAATCTTACTCTATTCACCGTGAAAAGCTTACTTCAAATACTCAGGCAGTAAGTAGTGTTACAGGAAGTTAGTGAGAGGTACATTGTGTGGGAGCTTGGCGTCGCTGAGGCCGCAGATACAAGCTGGGCCTCCGGAGAGAACAAGAGAGCCCATATCTCATTATATGGTGCCGACCTAGGGCAGACAAGTGTGTGTTCTTTGGCAAATGGTCAAGCTAATCTGACTAGAGCAAAAGGTGCCTCTTGGAAACTGGCAGAACTGAGTAATGCTAGATCTCAGAACGTCTGAAAATCAACGGAAAGAACAGTTGATATTTGATCACTGCAATGAGGGTTTGGATACAAAAGAAAGCTGGGTTTAGTTTTTGTAGGCAGTAGGGCTTAAACGCAGGGCCTGGGCCCTGTCCCTGAGCTCTTTTGCTCAAGGTTAGCGCTCTGCCACCGAATCACAGGCCACTTTGGGTTTTCTGGTGGTTAATTGGAGATAAAAGTCTCGTGGCTTTTCCTACCTGAGAGAAAGCTGGGTTTGCAGGTTCCCATCTGGAGCACCCTAGATTTGATAGTGTCTGTAAAATGGAAGGGAAATGACTTATGTTGGTGAGTTTCTGCCATGTGTTCGCAGAGGCACAAGATCTTGCTGTTTTTACTCTTACAGTCAACCTTAGAGATAGGATTCTCAGTTTATATACCATCCAACAGGGTTTGCCCAGGGAGACCAGAGAATACACTGTTACAAATATGCTTTCCAAGAACCATTGGCATCACAATGACAAACACGGAAATAAAGGAATATCTCAGCAAGGCAAAGTAGGGCCTACCACCAGCCAAAACTGGCATATGGAGCAGGAAGGCTGCTGCTCTATCCCTAGTTCAGCAGGCCCCGCCCCTCTCCTTGGATTGATTGAGTTCTTGTTCACATAGTGCCTCAGGCCCCACCCCTCTTCTCGGATTGGTTGAGTTCTGGTTCACAATCTGCTCGTGATTGGCTAGTGCGAATAGGCTGAAATGTATTTACATGAGGTGACTTTGAAATAATATTAACAATACATAAGTAATCTCAAAATATACCGCACCCTCTGCTCTGTCTAGAACAATCTGAGGTGTGTCTTAATTCCATCTCAAAAAGAAACGCGTTTAAGACAAAACCTTATGTTTCAAAAACCCTTCCTTATCCCTAAGCAGTTCCACTTTTTCTTTACAAGAGCCTAGCCACTAGGTCAAAGCAGGGACTTTTAAGCAACAGAGTTTGATAGAAAAGACAGCTTTTCCTCACAAATATTACCGTCAAATGTGAAGATTGGGTGGTATGCATAAGGTGACTTGGGCTGTGAAGGATCAAATGCTATTCTGGGAAATGACAATGGGTTGCTAAAAAAAAAAGGAATACAGGCAATTAGCTTTTACCTAAAACAGACACTGCTGTCTGCAATGCCCTTGGTTCTGTTTTATTCTGGCCTGCCTGGCCTGGCCTCTAAGAAGAAAAGTGGCCAAGCTGTGCTTTGATTTCTAAAATGCTTGTCTGTCTCTGATAATGGCTTCCCTTCTACAGTGTGTCTGAGGAAAGGAGTGTAGACCATCACATTTCCCTCAACAAGATTCCTTTTTGCTTTCAGAATGACTGGCCCTCTATGGGAATACAGCAAGACTATTCAGTTACTTCCATCTGTTGACCACACGAGGAAATTGTCCACGGAGCTGAAATACTTACTGCAGTGATTTCTGACCGAACACAATTAAGGTAATGTGTGTGCTTTTACCCTTCACCATCATGAAGTCGTGGTGTTTGCCTCCTTTAATTTTGAGTTCAACGATATGCATCCATTCTCTTCCCCTACTTTTTGTTTTTTTTTTCACTCAGGGTGACCTGAATCTGCAAAGATATAAGAGTGCAGAAAAGACTTTTACGAGGTGAAATTAGAGCAGTTTTTTTTTTTTACTCTAAAGAATGAAGGTAGGATGTATTACTCTTCAGATTAAATCCATAAAAGTAGTTTGTTTCCATAAACACAATATGCATAGTCTAGATGACAGTAGGAAACTTTTTTTTTGGGGGGGGGGGGAGGGTCCGGTCGTCGGGCCTGAACTCTGGGCCTGGGCGCTGTCCCTCAGCTCTTCAGCTCAAGGCTAGCGCTCTACCACTTGAGCCACAGCGCCACTTCTTGCTTTTTTTTCTTTTTGCTTATGTGGTGCTGAAGAATCAAACCCAGGGCCTCAGGCATGCAAGGCAAGCGCTCTACCACTTAGCCACCTTCCCAGCCCCAGTAGGAAACTTTAATAGATCAAAGGGGGGGTCTTTTTTTTAGGTCACTTGATAGTTTTTGATAGTTAAATATTGCTGCTGTCTTTTTTCAAACAAAGTCTTAAAAAAAAGCAGATACTTTAAAAGAACAAAATGGTTTCTTTCTCCACTTCCAGAAAGAATCGATGTTCAAATTTCACTGCATTATTTTTCTTGGTTTTGTAGTTTGTGTAGGATGTGTGTGCATGTATAATAATTTACTGCATTTTTTTTTACAAATGATTACTATCACATGCATACCCTGTCTCTGGCTCTGTACCAGTCACTTTATATATATTACTTTATTAATTCACTTAGCCCTTTTGAAGTTGGTATTTTGACCCCCGTTTGCATAGGAGAAAACTAAGAATCAGAAAAATTAAATGATTTGCCATGCTCACACAGCTAGTAAACCCACGAGAACGTGAACTTGGCAGACACTGAATTCCACATCAATAAATTATTCTTTTTTTTCATTAACAAAATACTAATTCCCTTTGTAAAATTGCATTATCATTTTACATGAAGACATAATGGTTATAGATATGCCAGGACTGGTTTCTCTACCCTGTCTTTTATATCTGACATTGCCAATGCTTCTCTGTACTTCTTTAAACTTGCCTTGTAGGCATCCATGCTTATTTCTCTAGGATGAATTGCTACCACAACTGGCATTGCTGGGTCAATAGGACTCTCGCTTATGGGTTTCTATGCATTCTGCTATGTGGTACCACGGGACAGAGAAGTGTCTGTTGGTTCTTAGCTCCAAGTGGCGTCTGGAATTAGCCATCTCAATAATGATGCTATTTGTTTTGAAAGAGTTTCCATGTTCTTGATCAGATCCACATTATTCCCTGCCACCCATACACTGGTGGCTATAACCTCTTCATGTGTTTTTCTCTATCCATCTCAAACCCACTCTGTCACTAAAGAAGTTGTGAGACCATGTGTAAGGGCATGGGTTCTAGAATGAGATGCCCGAGTTCAAATCATGTCTACGCTGCTGTGCCTCAGTTTCTCTAGCAGTAAGATGGAGATATATAATAATGAAACCTCTCATATGGTACTTGTTGGTACAGGATCTTTCATTTCTGGCTACTACTATCTTCCAGAAGTCTGTGCTCATGTAATTAAACAGCAGAAGGTAGGCTTGTTTGGAATGAAATATGATTATTCCCATAATGGATGAAATGGGATCATATTGAAGTCACAGCAGACCCTAAAATGTGGACAATGTAATAAACTGACCAACCTGAAGACCACAATAGCTAACCTTGCCTACGGCCAGGTCAAGGTCAACAGAGAGAGCGTAAGACAGGAATAGCTAGGATATCAGAGAGCTTTATGGCTCCCAGGGCTGTTTCCCACACACAGCCTCATTTGATCCTCACACTGAACCTGTGAGGGAGGTAGAGCAGATGCTATTAATCTGGTTTTACAGAGGAGGAAATTGACATGGAGGATTAAGGACTTGCTCACTTTATGGTCATGGAAATGGCCACTTTCCACTTGTACATCCTTTATCCTCACTCTTGATGCTTTGTTAGTGTAATGATGAGGTATGGCGTTGCCAGGTCCAGAGATTGTGCTGGGAAAGAAAGAGCGAAAGGAAATGCTACATGGCAGGTGCAGCTGAATTGGACAAGGACACTTGGTTAAAATAAAGCTGAATGGGTGGGAAAATTATACAGAAAGGAGAGACACTATGAGTCTAGAATCTCAGTGCTCATGGGGCTTAGAAAGTGATCAGAGGAAGAGGACTCCATTTGTTAAGGTGATATAATTCCTATGTGACCCTGCAGTCCATGTATATAATGTACAGTGATCAGATGGAGGCATTGGTCACCTTAAACATTTCTTTGTATTGGGAGCACTCAAAAATCCATTTCTGAGCAGGCTGGGATGTAATTCAGCGGCAAAGTGCTTGTCTAGCAAGTGTGATGTTCTAGGTTCAATCTCCAGTACCAAAAAAGAAAAGACTATTTTGTTTTTAAATCAATGCTTGAGATAGGAAGAATGCTTTCTCTAAGCCAGGAGGGAAGAAAAAGCTGGAGAATACAGACCCGTGTGTTAGAGGTAGAAAGGAACATTGCGAAGGCTGTAGAGTTAGTGCCTTTAGTAGAAGTCCTAAACAGAGAAAGAAGAAAACATTTGTAGAGAGGTAGAGCATCAGTTTGGGTCTTAGACCTAGAAAGGGGAACTCTTCTAGCACATCTGTCGCAGAAGTGGTCCAGGAATTTAGAGACAGCTGTCAGAGGTCTCTGCTGTGACTCAGGAGACAGTGCACAGGTATTGTTTCCCTGGGCTCCACTGGACGGATCTGTGACACAGCAGCTCCTCTCTGGAAGGGGGCCAACAGTGTGTTGGCCAGATATTTGCAGCATGAGGATATTTTGGCCAGATCAGGAAGGGGAGACTGGTCGGCTGCCTGTGGAAGGATGGCTGGGGCAAGGGGAAGGGGGCAGGTTGTTGCTCAAGAGTTAAGTTTCCTCTGTGGCAATGCTATTCTCCACCTATGGATGTATAGATGGGGGCAGAGTCAGTGGATTGATAGTCCTCAGTGTTTAGTCCTAAAAGCTTTTGTTGAGTCAGGCGGTAAACGTGGGAAGACAGTGGAGCTTTCCTGGGCAGATAAGTGAGATTTTTTTTTTTTTGTTTCCATGTGCATTTTATGATACGCTAGTTTTTTGTTTTTCATTTTTGCCTAAGAACTTTGCTTATTGTGACAAGTAGGGCGTATTGGCTGTAGGAAAAATGAAAGCTGTAGCAATAAGGAAAGAGACCCATTAAAAATGCATAAGTACATGATGTTCAAGTTACCACTCTTAATATTCTTCTGTATATATTTTCTATGCATAATTGCCTGAATAAGATTTTTTTTTTGGGGGGGGTCCGGTCGTGGGGCTTGAACTCTGGGCCTGGGCGCTGTCCCTCAGCTTTTCAGCTCAAGGCTAGCGCTCTACAACTTGAGCCACAGCTCCACTTCCGGCTTTTTTCTTTCTGCTTATGTGGTGCTGAGGAATCGAACCCAGGGCCTGAGGCATGCAAGGCAAGCGCTCTACCACTGAGCCACCTTCCCAGCCCTGAATAAGATTTTTTTAATACAAAAATATAACACCTGCCTTTAATGTTGACAGATTGTAAACTTCTTCCCATATGAATAGCTACAACTGTGTGATTTTTTTGTTTTTCTCTCTTCTGTTCCTGGGGCTTGAACTCAGAGCCTGGACTGTCCTGGAGCTTTTTTTGAGCTCAAGATTAGCATTCTACCCTTTGAGCCACAGCTCCCCTTCTGGCTTTTTGTGGTTAATTGGAGAATTTCCTGCTGGGCTGGCTTCCTGTTACAGGCATGAGCCACGTGGGCCCAGCTACTGTGTAATTTTTTAAAGCTTGTTGGAAGCTGGGTTGTAGTGGCTCACACCTGTAATCCTAGTTACTTAGGCTGAGATCTGGAGAATTGTGGTTTGAAGCTAACCCAGGCAGAAAAGTATGTGAGACTCTAACTAACCTGCTAAAAGCAAGGCTAGTTGCATGGCATAGTAGACTGCCAGCCTCCAGTAAGTAAACCAGCCATGAGATCCCCAATTCTAACTCCAAGGGAAAAATAAAAGAAAGGTGAATGAATATTTTATTCTAAGACTGTACTGTTTTTATAATACATCTCTCCTTGGATATCTATGCTAGCCTGTAAGATATTTTTATTATAAAATCAGGAAGTACTTTTTAGTGTATATTACTTGAAGTCTGAACCTGTTTAAACTCTTCCTTCAATATGCAAGATGTTTCTTTTCCCATACATGCAACAACATGCAAGATTGAACCTCAATACTGGGAAGGAAGGAAGGAAAGAAGGAAGAAAGAAAGGAAGTGAGGGAGGGAAGGAGATAGGGAAAGGAAGGAGTAGATTCAAGGGAGAACTCAAATAGTGTAATTCCTGGGAGGGAAAAACTGGGAAAGAGCAAGGGAAGGAATGCCATTGTCCAAAAAGAAATGTTCTCTTTACCTGACTTATGTAACTGTAACCCCTCTGTACATCACCTTTATAATAACAACAAACATATAACAATTTTTAAAAATAGTATAATTCCTTAGAAAGACAAAGTCAACATTTAACAAACTAAAGTACCAGGAAGTGGACATTTGAAAGGGGTGGGGCAAAGTGTTGAGTTTTATGGACAGATGAACTTTTCTCATATGCTACTTCTGTTGTAGATTTTTGTATTCTTCCTCCCGGGCCTATTTCTCTAGAGGTCCGTTTGCTTTTTTATGTTTCTAATTTACAAGTGTAAATTTTAAAACATCTTTTTTAAAGATACTTAAAAAAAAAATTGCTTTCGTAGTTCTTGACCTTGAAAGAGGCCTTTTTACATTTGCGCTAGCAATTGGTGACGCGTGATTTGGGTGTGTGTACACTGATGAGAAAATGAGGTGGTGGCATCCGATTCCCCTGGGGGAGGGGGGCAGCCCTCCCCCTCACATAGCAGAGTACCGCATTCATTTAGGTGTGACGCATCCCCGCGCGCCCCTGTCTGCCCGGGATCCAGCTGTGCCTGCTCTCCAGCTCCACCTCCTGTTACTCAGCCCTTGAACACTGTGTTCCAGTCCTTAGCCTCCCCATCAGTTCAGGGAACGGGCTAACCTCTTCTGACCCCAGGGTTCTGCACGTGCTCTTTCTTTGCTTGGGAGGAGGGTGTGGGTGTGCACTCACACACACACACACACACACACACACACACACACACACACACACACACACACAGAGGAAGCTGACTCCTCAGAGAGACACTTCTGGAGGAAGATAACAGAGCCCAGTCTTTGAGGTCCCCTAGGCTTCCTGTCCACCAGCCCTGTGCCATTAGGCAAGCTACTTTCCTCGCTGGTGAACTTGGAGTCCTCTTCATAACGGCACCTCCCTCACGGTAGGGAGGAGGAAGGGGGTTAGTTGTACAGAGCTGTGCACACGAGCCTCAGCTGCTGTTGCTTCTGAGTGTCCTGAAGGCTTTCTCTGCAGGCCCACCATGGGGTGCTTTCCTGAGACATTTCACTTCTCATGGTCTTCATGCCTTTTTCCCTGTGAGTGCTTAGTGGCATGCAGCTATGGTTCTTTTTAAATTTTTTAAAATTGTTACTATACAGAGAGGTAACAATTATATAAGTCAGGGAAAGAGCATGTTTCTTTTTGGACAATGTCATCCCTTCCCTCCAGTTGTAGGTCTTATTCACTTGTTTTTATTTCTGGTTTTCCCCAGCCTATAACTCAGAGCAGTGGGTATAGTGTGTATAGAAGGAGTGAAGAAAAGCAACATGCCAGCCACACGATTGCTCAGAAATAATTTTCCTACTTTTTCTTACCACAGTTTTCTGTTTTCTTTTCATATTTGTAAATACGTTGTATTTGAATCTTAGCTTGACATATGATTTGAGATAGAAATTGAAATTAATTTTTCCCCAACTGAGTAGCCAATCACTATTTTTGCAATTTATTCCTCTCCCACCCCCGCCCCATGGTATAGGATTTGAACTAGAGCCTTGAGCTAGCTCTCTCTGCAGACACTCTACTACATGCCCATAATCCCTGCTCCAACCCTTTTCCCCCCCTTTAGCTATAATACAAATAACTAAATATTAGTCTGGGACTGTCCTAAATCTCATGGTAGCTGGGATTACAGGCATCCACCAACCCCATACCTGACTTATTTTTTGAGATCCCCCCCCCCCCCCGGGCTATGTTTACAGTGCAGTCTTCACCGCTGCTTCAGGAGTAATCATGCCTGACCTAATTTTTCAGCAGAGGCTGACACAAGTTAGTCCTTGGGGACTGTGACATTGATTTCCATTTATGTATTCTCCCTAGTTAATCTCCTCTACCAAATGTCAGTACAGAAACTATTCATAAACTTGAGCCCAATTCCTGGTGAGCATATTGACCCATTGTCACAAGAGATAATCCTGGGGTCATCCAGCTGAGCCTTGGCTTCTAAGAGAACAGACAGCTGACCACTGGCTCAGTCTCTAATTGCTGCTTACCATGCTAGGTATTGTAAACAATGTTGTTTTCAATAATTCTGCCTACCATTTATTTTCTAAGTCACTGGAACTGAAAACATCAGCCACCTGATGACTGAAGGCCTTTTTCCTTCAGACATTTCTCGCTCCTAGCTGTGGAACAGCATTGTGTTGGTAACCATGTGCCATGAGTATTTGATTTGGAAAATATTGCCTACTGTCCTCCATATTTTAACTTTTACTATTAAGGTGGGTGGCAAAAGTAATACATGTCCTTAGGGTTGGAGGCGTGGCTCCTTTGGTAGATCACCAGCCAAGGTGCAAAAGCAACAGGTATCAAGTTTGAGTCTCGGTCGAGGACCTAAAAAAGAAAAGAAAAAGTAATATAGATCCATTGCTAAATACATTCCACCTCCTGACGTCCTTCCTTAATTACAATCCATGCCTGCGTTCTTGTATATTCTTTTGAAACTTCCCACATCTGCGGGCATTTTGCACACATGCTCACACATACACTCACACACTTATATACATACACTGTTATACACTTCTACACACATATTCTCTCTCTCTCTCTCTCTCTCTCTCACACACACACACACACACAAACTGACACAAACTCCTACCTATGTTCTCGCATGGTTTTCAAGATAGCATCAAACTAACTTTCTTCTTGACATCAGTGGTGGCTTGGAAAACACTCGAAGCCTTTGTTTCTTGGCTGGCAGCCTCAGAGAGAAGCCACCAACTGATGTGTTCCCAGGGCTTTAAAACATCAAACTCCTTGGTTTTTGCATCTCACTAGATGGAGTCTTCTAGAGGGCAGGGGGCCTCTGGGGCACATTCTGGAATGTGGTATAATCTGATCATGACTCTTAGCTCACTACAGAGGGGAAAAAAGGAGGGGGGGGGCACTTGTACCAGAAGTGGGTGGGTGGGAAAGGGGTGCTGCTGGTAGGTGAACATTGGCTAGAATGTTTTCACTGACTTCACATAGTTTGATTTCTGAGCAGATCGGGTGTTGTCAGGTCATACAATTTCTCCTCCTTTTGTCTCTGGTGGTTCTTCTCTGGGTTTTCTTGCTCCGTGAGAATGAAAGCCAAGTGTGGGGTAAGTGAGATTGGAGGATGAATGACCCCTGGCCGTGCCCTTCACACTGGCTTTCCAAAGTGTTCACTTGAGTGCTCTGGGCTCTGATGGATGGTGCTGCAGCCCAGAGATTTGTAAGGTCCGGGGAGTTGGGCAGATTGCACTTGTTGGGGGGCATTTCCCAGTGCCTACCTTATTACACTAAGAGGCAAGTTTCATCGCTGAAAAGGACAATTTACGGCAATGGGCTTATCTCCTTGTTTTAGCTCTTTATGTTTTTCTGCCTCTTAATAAACGGTGAAGTCACAAAGCAATTAAATCACAGTGTAGTTTTCTGGCAGGAAGTGGGAAAAGGCTAACTAGGGGGAAAAGGCTAACATGATTGACAGAGGCTGGCTGGAGATTTACATTGAGATTAACTCATTCTTCAAAACTTTATTCATTTTTCTGGTGGGAATTAGGGAGTAAATCATCAGCCCGGAGGATGGATGATTAAAATGTCGGAGTTATGATTTCTTTTTGGACTTTATAAGTCTCTAAATCCTCCACCTAAACCATAGAATTTGCATTTCAAGATGGAAACCAGCCCTGCCCAACGATTAAAGTTAGCCAGAAGTACTGCTAGATATTAAATTGTTAAGTTGGTTTGTGATTGTGGAATATTTGGAGATACCATGAAACGGAGAATTTATGATTGTTTTTAAAATTTCTCTAAACTTTGATCCAAAACTACGGAAAAATTTGAATACTAAATGGTTGAGTGGTGTTTTGATGGTTAGTTTCTAGAATGTTTAAAAATAGCATGACTAATTTTTAATAATGACACAGAACTAAAGAGAAGTTTTTCTTTGAGCTGCCCTTCATTATCTTGTCCTTCTGTAACATAGAAATGGTTTCTTTTATGGGTGAATTACTTTCTATTGATAGTGACTTCTTACCAAACAAAAAAATTTTTTAAAGTAGAGATATGTGAATATTTCATATCACCCTTCCTTTGTGCAAAATAATTTGTTTTGCCAGTTCTAGGGCTTGAACTTGGGCCTGGGCATTGTCCCTGAGCTGCTTTTGCTCAAGTCTAGCGCTCTACCACTTGAGCCACAGCGCTATGTCCAGCCTTTTCTGTTTATGTGGTGCTGAGGAATCAAACCAAGGGCTTCATGCATGCAAGGCAAGCGCTCTACCACTGAGCCACATAACTTGGTTTTAAGACATTTGAAAAACTGCCTTTTCAATCTGCCAAGCTGTTTTCCAAAGTGGCTAGAACATTTTTATTCTCCCATGCAATGTACAAAGTTCCCATTTCTGTGCACCCTTGAATACTTATTTTCCTTAAAAAATTATGGTCATTATCTTTGTGGCTACTACATATTATTTTGTTGTAGCTTTTATTTATATTTCTGTAATGACTCCTGGCATTTATCATCTTTTTCATGTGATTATTATTTGTATATTTCCTTTAGAGAAATACTAATATCCTTACTAAATACTAAATAAATACTATCTAAATACTATACTATCTAAATACTATACTAAATAAATACTATACTAAATATTATACTAAATAAATACTATATAAATCTAAATACTATACTAAATAAATACTATACTAAATACATACTGTACTAAATACTATACTAAATAAATACTATGTCTGGGCCTTTACCACTTGAGCCATGCCTTCAGCCCATCATTTTTCCGGTTAGAGAGGGGAGTCCCCCAGACTTTTGCCTATGAGTCTGGCTTTAAATCATAAACTCCAGATCTCAGCCTCCTGAATAGCGAAGGTGACAGGCACGAGCCACCAGTGCCTGGCTCATCGCTGCGTTTTAATAGTTCCCTGAGTGCGTTTTGAAGCTGGAAAGTGTGAATACTTCAGCTCTGTTCTCTTTTTCTGAACTTTTCAACTTTCAATATGGTTTTGGAGCCCTTGCAATAGTTTTGTATGGATCTCTCTCTTTTTTTTTTCTGTTAGAATTGTGATAGATCTGTCTATTTCAGGCTTCCCATGGTAGCTGGGATGACTAAAAATGTGTCACTATATCTAGCTTGCTTGCTTGCTTGCTTGCTTGCTTGCTTGCTTGCTTGCTTGCTTGCTTGCTTGCTTGCTTGCTTGCTTCCTCCCTCCCTCCCTCCCTCCCTCCCTCCCTCCCTTCCTCCCTTCTTTCCTTCCTCCTTTCCTTCCTTCCTTCCTTCCTTCCTTCCTTCCTTCCTTCCTTCCTTCTCTCCCTCCCTCCCTTCCTTCTTCCTTCCTCTCTTTCTTCCTTTCCCTTCCTTTCTTTTCTTTTTCTATTGTGGTGGAATCTTGAAGAATTTCTGCCTGGGTTGATTTGGAACCATAGGAGCATCTCATTGAGTAAGTCCTTGAGAACAGGGAAAAACAGAAAGGTGTATCCAATTCACTTTATTCCTATACTATATGACAATGGATATCACTGAAATAGAAAGTCCACAGTGAAGGGCTTGGGGCCTGGCAAACAGGGCATTTAAACTGAATCATTGGCCCATCTTAACAGTGCTGGCTGAGAGAGCCCGTGGCTGTAGCATATATGTGCATCTTGCTCCTCCCTCTCCCCCACCCCCTATTCTCTCCCTACCTCCAGCATACCTTCCAGTGTCCCTCCACACCTTGCTGGCATTCACTCTCTAACCTTGGAATTTAGGCTGAAAGAGTTCTTGCTTGCTGACAGACTCAGTGAACACCCAGTCTTCTCTCCTTTGCATCCTCCAAGAAGGATCACACGAGGAATTTGCCCTCTGTACTCTGATCTTGTGTATGCCTGATCCTCAAGTCTGACACTTTTCTGTGTTATTATGAGCAGAGAAGAAGCCTTTGCATGCTGCCACCAAGGAAAGAAAGCCACGTGGAAATGAGGACCAAAAGTAACCACAGTTGTTTTCCTCTTCCATCTGTTTTAGAAAGCTTTTGAGGCAGGCACGGTGGCTCATGCCTTTCATCCCAGCTACTTAGGTGGAGAGATAAAGAGTACAGTTCAAGGCCAACCTTGACAAAAGGTTAACAAGACTCCCCTCCCATCTCAACAGACAAGCTAGAGGTGGTGGGTCATATCTGTAATCTCTGTTAAACATAAGGCCTTGGTTGGAGGAGCACAATCTGAGGCTGGCTCCAGGCAAACGCACAAGACCTAATCGAACAATTTACCTAGCATGAGAAAGGACAGTGCATGCAGGGAGATAGTTTGACACTTTGCAAATACTTTATTCCTCTTCAAATGTTGCTCATGGACTTCAATAGCAATTGGTGAATAATTCCTCGTAGTAGTTAACTACTTTTTTGTTCTATATGTGTGTGTGTGTGTGTGTGTGTGTATTATTGTAAAGATACTGTACAGAGGGGTTTCAGTTACATGAGCAAGGTAATGAGTCCATTTCTTATCGAGCATTGTTACCCCCTCCTTTATTTTTCCCCTACCAGTACTTAACTACTTACTGCACTACCTATCTAATAGTGATTTCATATCTCCCTCTCTTCTTGTATATTAAGTGGAATCTTGTACGGAAGAGTGGGCCCTTCTCATCCATTCATTCATTTCTATCCATGACTATTAGTATAGGTAGTTGTTTTTATTGTGTGGGTTTGCTGTGGTTTGGCTGGTGTGTTCTCCAGTGTGTGGCGCTCTTGAGAGGTGAAGGGATGATGAATTTCATGGCTGAGTTCTTGCTGAATGTGCTGTTAGGAAGGTCACCGGGGGTGGGGTAGCCGGTGCCTGTGAAGGTTATATCTAGTTTCTGGAGCCTTCAGGTTTTTTCCTTCTGCTTCTGCTGTCATGACAGTGTCCATATGAGGTTATTTCCACATTCTTCTCCTCACTCCTACACTTTAATTTGGGTGGGATTAGGTGTCTATATCATGAAATCCTGACCAATAAAGTCTGGTGTCCAAGTGTTTGCAATTCAGACATGGTTGGCTGACCTGGACCTGCAGATGTGTAAATTGTCTTTGTAGCAGGGAGAGGTCTTAGCTTAAAGTAGCCTGATCACGGATCATTGAGTGGTCTCTCAGCCACAATATTCTCAGAGACATTTCTGTAATTTAAAAGTTAGTATTGCCTGATGACTCTGATTCTACAGGGAAACATTGCATCTACTTTTGGCATTTCTTTATTCTTAGCAACTCCTACCTCAATCCAAAGAATTTCTTTATCTTCTTTGAGTTCTGAAACAGAAAAAAAAAAAGTATTTTACTTAGGGTCTACCAATAATTAATAGAACAGATGCACTAGTTGTTGAATTGTTTTCAACATTATTTTGACCTTGGTGTTTTGTGTGTGTGTGGCTTGAACTCTGGAGTCTTGTTTCTTTCCTGTGGATGGAAATGTCAGGTTGTGGCTGTTAAACGGTAGAACAAGTACAACACTGAACATTGCCCACAAGTCACTTTTAACTACTTTGACCTTTATTGTGAATGACCTTGACTTTACCCTGTCCCCAAGTGACATTGCACAAGAGTTTGGATTTAGAAAACACAATGATGTAGTTGGTTATTTTTCCAGATAAAATACTGTAACACTACCCCCTATTTATCGTTTGTCCTTTCTGAATCTCAGCTGTGAGCCCTTGGCTGGGTATATAGGTCAGGATGAATGTTTGTTTGGTTTTTTGTTGTTATTGTTAGAAAAAAGTTTTAAGAAAAGAGAGTGGATTTTCATCAGGCCACAATTAAAAACCTGTGTTACAGGTTCTGCAAAAGTGGGGGCAGAGGTGTTAGGCTTAAGACAGGGATTTTGCTCTGATGGATAATTTGGAACTGAAAGGATTTACCTAATTTGTGTAATCTGAAAGTTCCTTCTTGGGCTCAATAGAGATAAAGTGTGGATCATAAACCCAACAATCACAATGTATTTAAACATGAAGAAAAAAAAACACCTCTTCTCTGGAATAAGAGCAGAGGGGAAAATGTCTTTGAAGCAAAGTCTCAGATAGTTAGCTTAAAAATTCAGAGGAGATTTGGTCCTATGGTTCACACCTGTAATCCTAGCTACTTAGGCTGAGATCTGAGGATTATAGTTTGAAGCCAGCTGGGGCAGGAACGTTTGTGAGACTCGTATCTTCATTAAACTACCGAAAAAGCCAGAAGTGGAACTGTGGCTCAAGTTGTAGACTTGAATGGAGAAACGCTCAGGGTCAGGCCCAGGCCCTGAGTTCAAGACCCAAGACTGGTACGTGCACACATGCACGCGCACACACACACACACACACACACACACACACACATACACGCACATTAAAAGGAACTCAAGTTTTTATGTGTTTGGGTCTAGCAACTGCATTTTAATTCTATGGGTTTTCATGCTCATTCTTTTTTTTTTTAATTTAATTTAATTTTATTTGTGAACGTACTGTACAGAGGGGTTACAATTACATGGGCAGGATAATGCGTACATTTCTTACCAAGCATTGCAGCCTCCTCCTTTGGTTTACCCTTCACATCCCTTCCCAGTATGCTCATTCTTTTACACTTGGTCTTAGACTGCTAACTAGTAATGTGTTGTTAAGGTCATTCCAAATGCCAGGGTGATTAATCTTGGCCTAACATAATCCATTTGGCAACAGATGTCTGTGCCTGCTAAGCACAGGTTCTGTTGGTACCGCTCCTGGGGCCTGTTGCTTCTTGTGCAGAACCTTGCTTCCACATAGTTACAGCACCAGCAGCACATACCTGCACACATGCCTCACCTAGCCCAGGAGCCCATCCCTGCTCTGCTCCCTCTGCCACGGGTGGAGTGCTAGAACCTTCCAGAGCTACCCAGACCCTTCTAGAGCTACCAGACCCTTCTAATCACTTCCTTCCCTTCTTTTCCCAACTCACTGTGCTGGGAAGAAATATGGTGGAATGGCAAGGATTGGGGACAAAGAAGAAGTGACAGAAGTGAATGTATTATTTACACTGAGCATGTGCAAGCACCTTAGCAAACTGTGTTCTTAGTTCTTTTGTCTGCTTGTCTATTTATGGCATTTGGATTTTGTGCATGTGTGTGTGATAATGTACATGCATGTACTATATCCAACACTGTGGGGTCTTTGAAGACAAGAATAAAAGCTGTCAAATTTATAACAATAATACCTTTATTTGATATACATCACATTCTACAAAAAATAAGCCAATTTTTCTTAATAAGTGGTTTTTTTTGTTTTTTTGTTTTTTTTTTTGCCAGTCGCAATGCCTGAACTCTGGCCCTGGGCACTGTCCCTCACCTCTTCAGCTCAAGGCTAGTGCTCTACCACTTGAGCCACAGAGCCACTTCCAGCTTTTTCTGCTTATGTGGTACTCATGCATGCAAGGCAAGCACTCTACCACTGAGCCACCTTCCCAGCCCAGTGTGTATTTTCTTAAAGAACTAAAAGAAGTAATTTCTAAAAATCTCTACTGGCCTGTGTGTGTGTATGTATGCATGTATGTATAATATGTATTGTACCGACAGTAAAGCTTGAACCCAGGGCCTCATGTTCTTTCCCTTGTTTTTGTTCAAGGCTGTTGCTTTATCATTTGAGTCAAAGTTCCATTTTCAGCTTCTTGCTGGTTAACTAGAAGTAAGAGTCTTAATGGCATTTCTGAATACCTAGGATTATAGGCAGGGGCCATCAACTCCCTGCTTCTGGCCAGTATTTTAAATGGGAAAAAAAGAAAAGTGATCATTTTAGAGCACAAAGCTGGTTAACGTGAGGGCATCTGCACTTTGACCCTTCAGGGTAGCTGCTGTTCACAAAGGTGGACCCATCTGTAGCCTCTTCTGACGGAAGAGTGCGGACCTCTCCCAGGCAGATTCGGTCAGTTTGTTTTTCGTCCAGCCAATGGGCTAACGCGAGTTGAAAATTTGTTGACAAAGATTGTCAGTTAGGAGGGTGTGGTGCATGAACCACACCTGAGGAGCCACCTCGGTGAAGCCAACTCATAAAGTTACTTAAGAGCCTCCACCCGAGTTGATGTCCTGATTGTAGCCAAGGGAGGTGAATTGAGCCAGTGTTAAGACTGAGTGGGATAAGTCAGTGGCGATAGGCATAATAGATGCATTCAGAAGCAGTGCTTCAATACAGCATGTTCTTGGATAGAAGCATGGGAAATGATACAAGCGCATGTACTCACGCCTCATGGAAGCTACGCCTTCTGCCTTGCCCGGCTGCCCATTCGGACTTGAGCATTTAAGCATTTAAACTGCCCATTGAGACTTGAGCATCCACCTATGTTGAGAATCCCAAGAGGGAAAAGTTGCCCCTAATCCTTTAGAGTTGGGAGAAGGAGAAAGAGAGAGAGAACGAGAGAGAGAGAGAGAGCACCAGCCGTGGTATAAAACCACAAATAGCATGGAGTTAGCTTTGACTAGTAAAACTTACCATGTTATTAAACTGATTATTATGGTGGCCACTAAGTATTTTAATTTAAGGAGCATGTGATCTGTTTATTGCTTATACGTTGAATGGATTTGTTTTTTTTTTTTTTTAATTCTTTGATGAGTCCTTAAACTAAATTGCTAGATACCACAGTCTATTTTAGATAGATTCAATAGATATTGATCTTGCTGACATATGTTTGCCTGACATATATATTTACTGGTACTTTTCCATTTCCTTTAGTGGACTTCGTTAATATTTAGGAATGCGCAGACACTGGTGGCTTACACCTATAATTTTACTCAAGAAGCTGAGATATAAGGATGATGGCTCCAAGTCAGCTCAAAAAGGAAAATCCATGAGACTCTTAACTCCAACTAATTACCAAAAAGCCAGAAGTGGTGCTGTGGCTCAAGTGGTAGAGCACTAGCATTGAGTAAAAAGCCCAGCGACAGCACTCAAGTCCTGAGTTCAAGTCCAGGACTGGCAAATGTGTATCCACACATGTGCACACACATATTAGGAAAGCTTATAAATTCCAAAGAAATTTAAAAAAAATTAACTACAAATAAAAGAGGGTTTGATCAATAGCTTGTTAACTATGGCAAAGTAAATTTTCCCTGGACCTGAAGTTAGCATATATTTTACATATATTTGTTAAACTCAACAAAGTATTTTTGAGTTACCTATATACTGTAATTAGGCAAATGTTTTACCTTATTTGTGTATTTAGTTTATGTTTCACTTATGTGACTTAATTTTCACTTGGGAGACTGCATTTACATAAGGTGTCAGAATTTTCCACTCCATAATAAAGCCTTACAATTATAATGATACTTAATATTTGATGACATTAATGTACCATCATTTATGAACCACTTTTAACAATGTACAGCCTGTCTAACTCTTTGGCACTTTAGATAATCACTATAGTGAAACCTTGAGTAATTTATTTCCTTGGGATAAATTGATAAGAATAATTAGGTCACAGGAGTGAATCTTTATTATTATTATTATTATTATTTTATTAGTTGTGGTACTTGAACTCAGGGCCTGGGTACTGTCCTGAGCTCTTTTGCTCAAGGCTAGTGCTGTACCACTTTGGGCCACTGTACCACTTCTGGTTTTCTGATGGTTAATTGGAGATAAGAGTCTCATGGACTTTTCTGACTGGGCTGGCTTTGAACCACAACTCTCAGATCTCAGCCTCCTAAGTAGCTAGGATTGCAAGCCTGAGCCACCAGTGCCCAGCTTAGATAAACTGTTCTGTTGATCAAAACTCTGTAAACTATAATAATGATATAAAATTATCCCAACCAGCTAGAACAATTTATATGCTTCTATAAGATTGAAAAGTCCTCATTCTCACTGCAAAGTGAATGATGATACATCCTTAGGTGAGTACTACATAGACAGTAGACTAAAAAGATGGTACTGAGATATGGAAAGGTTCTCAGATGTAGTGATAGTGTGTTGTATGGTTAACAAGGAAAAGAAACTAAGGAATCATTAAGCTGTGTGGCTTTAAATATGGAATCTAGTCCACTCTTCTAACATAAGGTAAAAGTGTTCAGTGTTAGGTTTAATATAGCAGCTAGTCAGGCAAGTTAAGGGATATACACACCCCTCTAGAGATGGATACTACTAGTGGGCCAGCCTTTTCTGAGCTTACTGATTACTGATGGAAAGTCCTTGTAGCTAAGAGAGGAATTGTCTATCCCAGACTCCGGAGGGATGGTGATCCTTTGGCAGGCTGAACTTGAGGCAGCTTTTCTGACCTGTCTGTCTGAATCCTGGGTATTTTGAGATTTGCTGTCAGGGTCTAGTGGATCCACAGGTAGAAATCAACTTTGGTCTCTTCCATTTTTCCTGCGATTTGTGGCTGAACAAAAGGAAAAAGGCCTGGATAGAAGACTATGGTTTACAAGCAGTTCACAACTTCCAGGAGCCAATAGAAGATGAGTAGTGTTCTCTTGTTTGGTGCTGACAATGAAGCATTTTGAATTCTTTGTTTCTGAAGGGGCAGGGTCTGTCACCTGGCCTAATTAACCCCAGGTGTCTGTCTTACAGCCTACTGTCCTCATTTCCATCCTCACATCCAGAGGGAAGGTAGCTTTACATGTGTGATGGGAGTTTTGGCCTTTAGAGGTGCTATCAGCTTCCTGAATTCTGTTTGCTAGCCTTGGTGCCCAGCCCACAGCCTTCCACTAACAACAACAGGACTGGTAGAGTGGCTCATGTAGGGTGAGGTCCTGAGTTCAAAACCCAGGACCATAAGAATAAATAAAAAAACAAACACTTTTATCTGTAAGATGCACCAATTAGAATCTGGGGCTTGGGGTGGACGGGCCAATGAAAGAATATTTTAGAAAAGTCACAGACTATTTTCATTGGATGAAATCTAGCAGAGACACAGACGCTGTGTCTTAAATTCTGATTTGTAAATTTGAGCTGCCCAACTTTATCACTGAGATTCTGTCTAGAAAGAGCATGGGGGGGGGGGGGGCGGGGGAGGATGGGAAGGGATGGGAAGGGGAAACAAAGGAGGAGGCTACAATGCTTGATAAGAAATGTACTCATTATCTTGCCCATGTAATTGTAACCCCTCTGTACAGTATTTTCACAATAAAAAATAGAAAGAGCATGGGAAGACGTGGAGCTCTCACAGCAATGGCTGAACTTGGGATTAAAACCTCAAGACTGGAGTGGGGATGTAGCTCAATGGCTTAGTGCCTGCCTAGCAAGCCAGAGGCCCTAATCTCCGTACCATACACCAAACAACAAAAACCAACTTACAAGACCCTTGCCTTCTATCTTTCATGCTCTTAAGATGTTCTTAGCACCTCTTCTCAGCACAGATTGCAGCTTCTAGAAAAAGAAGCCTCTGAGGAAGTTATGTTTTACATCCCTTAATAATAATAATAATAACATTGAGACCGCATCCATTCATTACATAGGAGTATGTGTAAAATTTGGAACCTTGGATGTTAATTAGCTGACCTTTGAATGACACCGCTGTGCAGTTTCCCAAGCCTGTTTGATCACTTATCTTCCCAGATGGATTTCAGGTCTCTTTGTCACCTTGATCATCAAACTCATGTATACATGCCTAGGCCCATAAAATTGCAATGTTTTCAAATAAAAATCAGCTTCCAGTTGCATAATGGCCACACCTGTTACCCAGAGCACCTCCCACGCCCACCTGCCTCACCTCCTACCATGTGCCTGGCTAATGGGAACTATCAGTTGCTTTGCACTTTTGGCAAATGGAGAGACCATGCTGAGCCAAGTACAGCAGGCAGCAGTTCTCAAGTGCAGGATTGAGAATGTGATTTTTGGAATCTGTGTAGTTCCCTCCCCCACCCCCCCCCCCAATATCCAATTGCCAGAGATAAGGAAGAGAATTCCAATGCAATGCATCAAGATGTCCTGGTGATGAACTGACTGGACACATTATCTAAACCCTGGTTGGAAGCAGTTCAGCAGCCCTAGGCCCCCTTAGATAAGAGAGGTGCTTGCTGAGTGGCGATAAGGTAGCTCTAGTCCAGAGTGTCTGTGAGGGAATGCCCAGCATTTCATTGCTGTTGCTGGAACCCATCTTGCGCTACCTTTGGAAAAACTTTTATATTTAAAGGGGGGGAAGCTTTTCTTTTTGGGGGGGAGCAGGGTGGGGAATAGGAGAAATCCCAGGGCTTGAACTCAGAGCGTGGATGCTATCCTAGAGCTTTTTTGCTTAAGGCTAGTGCTCTACCATACCACAGTTCCATTTCTAGCTTTTTGGTGGTTATTTGGAGATGAGAGTCTCACGGACTTTCCTGCCTGGGCTGGTTTTGAACTGTGACCCTCAGGTATTAGCTTGATGAACAGCAAGGATTACAGGCATGAGCCACTGGCACCCAGCAAGAAAAAGCTTTTCTGTAAAACAATCAAACTCTGATTTGAAACCCATGGATCAACTGTGTAGAAATAACCAAATACAGAAACAGTGAGATACTGGGTGTTGAAGAAAAAAAAAGGAGAGAAACAGTTTCCAGCTAAAGAACCTGTAGAAATGGAAGCCAGACATCCCAGGGAGCCATACTGAATGTGAAAAACATGAAAATTAGGAGCAAGGAGCGTCTTTCTGATAGAGATGCCGGCTGAAGGCCCAGATGGAACAGCAGCAGCCCTTCTAATGGATAAATAGCAAGAGGACAGAGACCCTGAAAGTCATCTGTGCCAGGAATCACCGTTCTCATATTTACAATCCCATTCACCAGTCGCCATATTTATAACCCATATACTGTTACACCCTCTGGAGCCCATCTGGGTCTTAGTCGTAGGTAGGCATCTACTTGCTCTTGTTACAGGAACACTATAGTGGCAGAAGACAAAGCTCTTGGGACAGAGAGAAGATGGGAAGGAAAGGAGGAGAAAAAATAGGGATAGCATATTGTGTGTGAGGGCTGGGAAACATGCCCCAACAGGCCACTCCCTTGCTGGTAAGACAAACGAGGACTTGTGACCAGATATGTATTAACAGGGTCTTTAAAATTAACTAGGCCACTGACTCGGGAGAAGCACAAGCCGTCACCCTCCAGGGTTAAGTTGGGCCCTCAGCAGCACACTGATTGGCAGTGTGGGGAATGGCTGTAACTTGCTGGACAGGCAACAGGAGTTTCAGTCCTTTATGGGAAAGTAGAGTTTCCTTGTTTGATCTGATTGTGTTCCCTGTGGAAGTTTGCTCATTCCCACATGGAATAATCCCCACTCAAAAACTTGTTTGTTTGTCAGTTCTGGGGCTTGAACTCAGGGCCTGGGCACTGTCCTTGACCTTCTTTTGCTCAAGGCTAGCCCTCTACCACTTGAGCCACAGTGCCACTTCCGGCATTTTGTGTTTGTGTGGCACTGAGGAACCAAACCCAGGGCTTCATGCATGCTAGGCAAGCACTCTACCACTGAGCCACCTTCCCAGCCCTCAAAACCTTTTTCTATATTAAACCTTTTTTTTCTTCTCAATATACAGTATTTAATACCTTAAAGGAGAATAATAATAATAGTAATAATACTTTACTTCCTGAAGTCTATTTGAAAATGTCCTCATGAAATGTTACGTTTTTGTGACTTCCATGGCAAGAAGGGCTGTGTTCACTAGATGGCAGTATTAGCAGCCTTTTGGGGACTTCAGTGTGATCTTGACTTTCTCAAGTACTGAAAAGGCAGAGAAGTAGGAAAATCATTTAGTGGCACATATAGGATTTCATGTCTAAACCTTACTTAGAGGAGGATTTTCTCCCCACCCCTCCCCTTACCCCTTCCCTCTCTCCACATCATGAGACATCTATAAATTCCTCGGTGCATGCTCAGTTATGACCTGGAGCCCACAGCCGTGTGACCTGTCAGGAAGTGAGGTGGCTTTTCTTTTTTTTTAATTATTCTTTCAGGAATTATACAAAGGAGTTGCCATGTAACAAAGCGGTTTATGAATATAATAAATCTTGATCCTTGTCACCCTTTTCACATTCTCACCCATCCCTCCCCTACCCACCTTTCTGTGTCAGTCCCAGGGCTTGAACTCAGGGCTTGGGCACTGTCCCTTAGCTTTTTGGCTTCAAGTTAGTACTCTACTGCGTGAGCCACAGCCCCACTGCCAGCTTTTTGATGATTAATTGGAGATGAGAGTTTTACAGACTTTTCTTCCTGGGGTGGCTTTGAACCTCAAACCTCAGCTATTAGCCTCCTACATAGCTAGGATTACAGGCATAAGCCACCAGTGCCTGGCTTTAAAATAACCTTATCATGTAGTTTTTCTTAGACCCTGTTATTACGTGTTTCACTGGAAATCTCATCAGGGCAGTTCATTCTTTGACCTACCTCCCCCTTCTTCTTTTTAACCAATGTTCATTGAAAGTTATGACCATTTATTATTATGTGAATTTTAGTATCATTTTCCTGAGATCTATAAGGAATCTTTTATTGTATTTTAATGGAAACTGTTAGCAGACACTCTGGGGAAGAATTTTATGTTGGTTGTTTTCTTTTACCTGCCTCTCATGTTTTTCCCTGTGCAGACATCCCTTTTATTCTTAGAAAAGTTTCATCTGGCCGGGCGCTGGTGGCTCACACCTGTAAACCTAGCTATTCAGGAGACTGAGATCTGGAGATTGCAGTTCAAAGCCAGCCTGGGCAGGAAAGTCTGTGAGACTTATCCCCAGTTAACACCAGAAAACCGGAAGTGGCACTGTGGCTCAAGTGGTAGAGCGCTAGCCTTGAGCTGAAGAGCTGAGGGCAACACCCATGAAGAATGAAAATGAAAGCAGGGAAAACAGTAATTGAATCCAGGTGGGAAACGCTGGCCTCTTCCTCATCCTTGAGATCCCACGTCAGACCAGTGGACACACATGTTCACACCTGAGTGGCTGCCAGGGTCCTGCCCAGGCAAGCCTCGTCAGGCAGGACAGCCTCAGGAAAGTCTCTCCCATTAGGGATCGGCAAGGACTACTCTTCAGCCCTCAAACCAGTGCTCCCTCCCCACCCAGCATCCACCCAGCGCCACACCCTGACTGACTCCCCATAAAGAAATGTTGTTGAATGCTAACATGTACCAGTCAACACCCAGCATCATACAATGTCCAACTCTAGGTAAACAGGGTAATTGGATTGCATTACTAGGAATTTCACTTATTTTGTTGGACTTTGTTTTGGTGGTGCTGGAGTCTGAACTCAGGTGCTGTATGTACCACTTGAGCTCCAGACTTCACCAGACTTCATTCTTCCTCCTCATCCCTAGATATACCTTGAGGATTGAATAGAAGCCAGTTTTGGTAGTCAGTGATTTCTTGGGGTTTAGTTGATCTTCTGTCAGCTCGTGTTTGGAGCAAAGGAAGATCTTACCCTGATTTAGATATTTTAAACACTGTTCAAGTCACTATAAGGCTGTAGAATTCAGATCATTGATTTACCAAAAAAAAACCCCCAAACCAATAACTTTATTTTATTTGACATTTATCCAAGCCTACACTTAATCTAAAAGCTACTTGTTTCCACACCTGGTAGAGAAATAATTTGATTTGTGTTTACTTTATACCAAACTTCACCTTTGAAATTTCTGAGTTCCATCCATCCAAGCTTTATTAAATCCCATACGGAAAACATTCCATTATTCTACTTGACCCCAAACCCCAGCCCCTTTCAACAATGGATAGCAATTTTTCTCTCCCATTCATGTTACATAGCCAGGGTGGGTCTTGGCAGCTTTTCTATTGGTTGATCTCTTGTCTCCCAGGGAAGCCTCTGTGGCACATCACTGCTATTGTTAGAGGCCAAGGAACAAAAGAGGAGCAAGCCAAGGTCCCGGGCTTGCTCTTAAAGCCTCGTCCTGGAACTGATACGTGATACTTCTGCTAGCATTTCACAACAAAGAATTCATGACACACTTCAGCTGACATTGCAGTAATAACTTTAAAAACCCTCGCTTTTAATCCCTGTATGAATGTTCTCCAGAATGTCAGCTGTTCTTCTTGTGGGCTTACCCATTTAGGCTGAGAAGTCCGGGGTCCCTGCAGCTGTGCTGTGTTTAATTCTTGAAGCCAGGCTGGCAGGTAGAGCCCTGTCACCTTACCAGGGACCTCATGATGATAAAGGAACAGTGGCTCTTGTGGCTCTTGTGTCATCTGGCTTTTTGTGGGGAGGCCTAGCAAAAAAAGAAAGAGAGAGGGGAGAGGCTGGTAGGAAAAATGACTTCCCAAGTTCACATTTTCCCACCGTAACTTTGGCACAGAGGCCACCTTATCTTCGTTGGCACAGCCTGAGATCAGCAGGCCAGTTCCTGGCCCACACGCATGCGCGCTGGGGGATGGCAGCCTCTGCTTTCCTCTTTGCTGCTCAGGTTTCACACAGGAGTCAGCTCCACTCAAGACTTATCACTTCTGTGAAGAAGACTGGAATATCTTATGGAAAGAGGGTGTGGGTGAAATGAATCCTGTCTGTTGTCAGTCTACAGTATTTATGGAACCGCCCTCCGGATGCCAGACGGAATTATCAAAGAAACCAGTGTCCCACCGGCCCCCCTCCCTTCATCCACCTGCTGCCCCCCTCCCGCACACAAGTACCCCCCCCCCCCCCAAAGACTGTCTCTAACCCTGTGATGGCATTCAGATTCCCAGGAATAAAATTCACAGACACAATAGTGTCAGTTCTAGACTGTATTGTAAAATCACGAAGCAGTATTATCTCTTGCTAAGATTTGTTGTCAGAACATAGGTTTTTTGTTTGTGTGTTTGTTTGTTTTTGTCAGTCATGGGGCTTGAACTTGGCCTGGGCACGGTCCCTGAACTTTGGTGCTCAAAGCTAGCATTCTACCACTTGAGCCACAACTCCACTTCCAGGTTTTCTGTTTTGCTTTGTTTCCTTGTAAAGATGCTGTACAGAGAGGTTACAGTTGCATGAGTAACTTACATGAGTAAGGTCATGAGTACATTTCTTGTGGAGCATTGTTTACCCCTCCTTTGTTTTTCTCCTACTCTTCCCCCCCCCCCCCCACTTTCAGGTTTTTGTGGAAAATTGGGGATAAGGGTGTCAGGGACTTTATCCTGTAGAGGCTGGCTTTTAACTGTAATCCTCAGATCTCTGCCTCCTGAGTAGCTAGGATTACAGGTGTGATTCACTAGCACCCAGTAGAACATAGTTTTTGTTGTTATTGCTGTTGTTTTTGGTCAGTTGTGGGGCTTGAACTCAAGGCCTGGGTGCTGTCCTTGAGCTCTTTTTGCTCAAGGCTGGAGCTCTGCCACTTTGAGCCACAGCCTTTCTAGTTTTTGAGTGGATAATTGGAGATAAGAGTCTCATGGACTTTCCTGCCTGAGCAGGCTTCTAACCATGAGCCTCAGATCTCAGTCTTCTGAGGAGCTAGGGTTACAGGCGTGAGCCATCAGCACCCAGCAAGAACATAGGTGTTTTTGTTGTTGTTGTTTTTAAAGATCTCATTTTTAATAAAGCATATTCACTTTTCTCAGGCTCTGATTCTGCTTCACATATCTAAAGTGAGCATATATGAATTGATTATTGATTTCTGTGCTGACCCTAGGACTTGAACTCGGGACCTGAGTGCTGTCCTTGAGTTTTTTTGCTTAAAACTAGCACTCTACCACTTGAGCCACGGCTCCATTTTCAACTTTTTGGTGATTAATCAGAGATAAGAGTCTCATGAATTTTCCTGCCCAGGCTGGCTGACTTTGAACTGTGATCCTCAGATCTCAGCCTCCTGAGTCGCTAGGATTACAGGCCTGAGCTACTGGCACCTGGCTTATGAATTTCCCTTTCTGTCTTTCTTTCTCCCCTCCTTTCTTTCTCTCCTCTTCCTCCTCCTCCTCCTTGGCCTCCTCCTCCTTCTCTTTCTTCTTTCTTCTTTGCTTGCTCAATTAAAAAAACAAAGTCCCAGCACCAGTACTGGTCTTGTGAGAAGTGATGCTAACTCATTAAGAAAGGTCCTGCATGCTTGGTGAAAAAGTGGATTCCTGACATTGAGTGTCTGTTCTAAAGCAGACTCTCTCCTGCTCTAGTTGGAACAAACTTACCTGCCACCCTGAACATTGAGAATAAACTTGTTGAAGGAGAGAATTGTGGGCCAAACTGTTCATTGTTTTTAAATGCAGAATTAACATTGTCCACTTAACTGTATTATTTGTTGGTGAAAATCTACTACCCCTTAAAAAAAAAAAAAAGCTCATCATGAAGTATAGGCTTCTCTTTAAAAAAAAAAAAAAAGGTTAGGAGGGAGACATTTTATACATGTGTCTAAAGAGTAGTGGAGATTTATGGTATTTGGGAATTTTAGTGAAACCTCTTATCCATTCCTCAAGCATAGTATGTATGAGACTGAGCATGTGGTGTCTCATGCCTGTAATCTCAACTATTCAGATGGTATACATAGGAGGGCATGATTTGAGGCCAGCCTGGGCTAAAAGTTTGCAAGACTTTTTCTCAAAAACAAACTAGATGTAGTACATGCCTAAAGACCAGCTGCTTCCAAGACCTGTGATCTAGACTATCATTGTAGAAGGATTGTGGTCCGAGACTGGCCTCAGCACGAAAATACATGTACTATCTGAAAACACAAACTAAAAAGCAGAAGGGCTGGAGTATGTACCCATCCACTGGTAGAGCATGAAAACTGAGATCCTACCTGAGAAAGCAAAAAGGGGGGGGGGGGTCTGAGAGTGTGTTTCAAGTGGTAGAGAACATGTCTAGCAAGTATAAGGTCCTGAGTTCAAACTGCAATACTGTCGCCCCAAAGAAAGAGTTAATGTTCCAATCCAAGACAAACTGGGAAGAGCAGATGTGGTTAATGACACTGAATAATAGTAAGAATACTTTAGAAGACACAAAATGATCTGGCCTGCTAAGACCTGAGCTAGATAATTGATAATACAGCAAAAGCACTTAAGCTAGGTACACATACTTAGGGGTGGAAAAATCATGTTACACAAGGAAGAGTCTACTTAGTGTATACTAAAATTATAGCAAATTCTCAATATTTTGGTAAGTTTTAACGTAAGAATATATCCTATAAGAAAGCCTCAAATATTACAGTAAAGCTGACTTGCAAAAGCCTGTGAGCTGTGGTCTGCAGGCATTTGCTTTCTTTTTATTTTACTTTATTTTTATTTTATTTTTTTTTGGGGGGGGGGAGAGGGTCTGGTCGTGGGCCTGGGCGCTGTCCCTCGACTCTTCAGCTCAAGGCTAGTGCATTACTGCTTGAGCCACAGCACCACTTCCGGCTTTTTTCTTTTTGCTTATGTGGTGCTGAGGAATCGAACCCAGGGCCTCATGCATGCAAGGCAAGCGCTCTACCACTGAGCCACCTTCCCAGCCCCTTACTTTCTTTTTAAATTGTTATTATAAAGGTGATGTGTAGAGGGGTCACAGCTACACATGTCAGGTAAAGAGTACATTACGTTTTGGACAATGTTTTGGTTCTCTCTGCTTTTCCCTCCTCTCCCCACCCACAACGTTTTCATTTTCAACATCGCGTCTAGTGAGCTCCCCTGCTGCATTTGTTCACCCTCTGTCCCTCCATTTCTGTGCTCCCCACCTTGCCTTCCCAAAGACAGATCAATGAACAAACAAGACAAAAAGGAAAGAGAACAAAAACAGCAACAAAGAAAAAGCCACTTGTTTGCATTTCCTGGAGTTCATGTGGATAAGTGTTATTTTATATGATCAGATGCACATAGGCATCGCAATGTTTTCGTGTCCCTCCCCACCCCCCCCCTCTTTTTTTTTTTGCTCTAGTTATTTTCCCAGGTAGGATCTCACATTTCCCCCCTGGGATAGTTTCAGACCATTTCTCCTACCTACACACTCCCAAATAAACTGGGATCATAGACAAGAACTACCACACCTGGCTTATCAACTGATCCTTCTGATCTCTACCTCTAAAATAGCTGGGATTGGGCTGGGAAGGTGGCTCAGTGGTAGAGCGCTTGCCTTGCATCCCTGAGGCCCTGAGTTTGATTCCTGAGCACCACATAAGCAAAAAGAAAAAAGCCAGAAGTGGCACTGTGGCTTAAGTGGTAGAGGGCTAGCCTTGAGCTGAAGAGCTGAGGGACAGTGCCCAGGCCCAGAGTTCAGGCCCCAAGACCGGACCCAAAAAAATAAAATAAAATAGCTGGGATTACATGCATGTACTACTCTACTCCAGGACAATAATTCCTAAACCATTTGCTACTCCAAATCTAATCTTGTAGGCCAAAGTGTACAAGTTTTCCTTGCAAATAAAACCAAATAGTAACTTTTTTATGTAGTGCTGGAAATTGAATCCAAGGTACTGGCTTGTACTGGCTAATAAGCTTGGGTTCCATCTATGAGCTACATCCCTAGCCCAACAATAGTAACTTTTAAAAAAGTAAATATTGAGATAAAGTAGAACTTAGCAGTAAGGTTTGGTGGCATAAGAAATAGCATCCCTTGTCAATAATGACAGCCCTGGTAACAGTTTCAGTTATAACCAGTGGGGCACTCAACTTACTAAATGAGTTTGTCCAATTCCAGATTGGACATTGGTCATTATGTGATCAACTAGACTTAAGCATGTGGAATCAGATTCTCTGAAGTTACTAACTCCCATTTGGCCTCAGTCCTCATTTAAGAACTACTAAAATACTTTCAGAATGCCTAATACTAGGGATTTAAGGGGTTCAGCCTCCCCTCTTTCTCAGGCTCATTACCTGAAATCCAGCACAAACTTTGGGAGCTAAAATGTTTACTTTGAGGCCTCAGTTGGTAAAGGTAAGTATGACACCCTACAGCTATCAGGTAATATATTAATAGGCTGAATGGTTAATAGTTGCTGTTAAAGATGAATTTGTAATTTTTTAATTTAATTTTATTGTCAAGGTGACGTACATAGGGGTTACAGTTACATACGTAAGGTAGTGAGTACATTTCTTGTCCAACATTGTTACCCCTTCCCTCATTTTTCTCCCACTTTTTCTCTCCACCTCCACCAATCCCCCATGAATTAGTATTTTAGGGCTATTTATTCAGCACTGCTAGAATGTTATCATTGAGCTCGGATTTTCTGAAGCATTTCTGACTACACTTTGACCAAACAACTATGAGCAAAGCATCCACATACACTAGAGTCGGGTTCAAATTCCATGCCCCACAGATTTGGCAAGTGTGGAAATTCTCAAGTCATCATCACCAAAAATGACTCCTAGTCTACACTGGCAATTTTGATCACATGGCCCATTATTGTGGCAAATACACACTTATGACTTACTTAGTGTTTTTTTAGATTATTATTATTTTGGTGCTATTCCTGGGGCTTGGGCACTGACCAAGCTGGCACTCTACCACTTGAGCCACAGTTCCACTTCCAGCTCTTTTTTTTTTTTTTTTTTTTTTTTATTGGAATAAGAGTTCTATGGACTTTTCCTTTCCTAGGCTGGCTTCCAACCTGGATCCTCAGATCTCAGCCTCTTGAGTAGCTGGAATGACAGGCATGAACTACAGGCACCTGTCCTACTTTATTCCCTTCCCTCTCCTCCTCCCCTCCCTTTTCTCTTTTCCTTTCTTTATTTTGTAACTCACATATTGACTCTGCAAGGAACTTATTTAGGCTTTATAGAGATAAAACTCTGAAATGCCTTGATGACCCATGCTTTCTTTTCCCATGACCTCAGACAACACTCCGTCAGGAAGTGCTTTCCTCTGTCCTTTGCATGCTTAAGCAGAGCCTGTGGCAAGTGTGGATCCTGGTTCCCAGCACACCCACAATGCCCACTGTGGCAGCGTATGGCTGGCCTTCCCATGTAGACGCTGTCCTGGCCAGTGGAAGGGCTGCAGCCCAGATGGAGTGAAGAGAGCTAGGGGCTTTCTCCATGGCACTGGATCTAGAGGTCTCAGGTGTTGCTAAAGCCTGTTGGGAAGGCAGGAGGTTGGGGTTGGAGGTGTGACTAGTTGGCAGAGGGCTAGTCAGTGAATTAAAGCATCAGGAGCCAAGTTCAAGTCCCAGTCACCCCCCTCCACACACACACACAAGAAGAGCAAAAGGAAGTAGGGAGGGAAAAGAAGAAGACATTTAAGCCAGGCACTGGTAGCTCATGTCTGTAATCCTAGCTACTCAGGAGGCTGAGATCTGAGGATTGCGATTCAAAGCCAGCCAGCGCAGAAATGTCTGTGAGCCTCTTATTGCCAATTAACCACCCCAAAACTGGAAGTAGTAGAGTGCTAACCTTGAGAACAAAAGCTCAGAGACAATACCCCAGCCCTGAGTTCAAGGCCCACGACACACCAAAAAAAAAAAAAAAAGGAAAAAGAAAAAGAGACATTTAAATGAAGTGTATTTTTTCCCAGCATTATGTTAAGCTAATAGGATGCAGGTCCTCTTCATGATACAGCCTGCTTTGAAAGTTTTTGACTGCTCTGTTGTACCAGAAGAGTTTACAAGGGATGGAAAGAAGAAAAGGAGACAGAATCCTCTAATTTGGATCATAAGAAAACTCAGTACATTGTATTTGGAATTGATGACTTGTGTGTTTAGTCCCTTGGAGTACAACAAAGCTAATCGTCTGTGTGTCATCACAGGCTCTGTGATAGGACACAATTCTAGGTATAGTGATGGGTGATAGCGGAAGCTTAGAATCAATGGGAGCAAATGGCAGATGTACGAATAATTCTGTCAGGTGAATCTTGGGTGAATCTAGAGAGCTGTAGGAGCACTCTCAGAAGAGCACCACCAACACACAGTGAGAAAGACATGTCTGTAACATACAAAGGGGCAACTGGATAGCCATGCACCAAAGAATACGTTTGATCCGTTACTTTACATATTAAAAAAAATCAACTTGAGCCAGGTACCAGTGGCTCACATATGTAATCCTGGTTACTCAGGAGGCTGAGATTTGAGCATCACCGTTCAATCCCAGCCTAAGTCTGTCATACTCTTTATATCCAATTAATCACCAGAAAAGACAAAGTAGAACTGTAATCTTGAGCATCAATAAAGCTCAAGGACAGCATCCTGAGTTCAAATCCCAGAATTGGTGTGTGCACGCATGCGTGTGTGCGCGCACACACACACAAAATTAACTTGAAATGTATGAAAGACTTAACTAGTAGACCTGAAACCATGAAATTCCTAGAAGAAAATATAGGAGGAGGGCACCTTGATTGATGTTGGATTGGGCAATGGTTGTTTTGGATACGATCACAAAAGCACACAGAACAAGAACTAAAGTATATAAATGGGATCCCACCAAACTTAACAGTGCTGTCCATCAGAAGAAGCCACCAGCAAAATGATTCAGTGTTTTACCAGCTGTTAAGAAAAATGAAAAAGACCAGCCACTGGGACTTAGGCCAGTGATCCTAGCTACTCAGGAGGCTGAGATCTGAGGATTGTGGTCAAATGCTAGCCCACACAGGAAATTCCATGAGACTCTTAACTCCAATGACCCACCAAAAACCTGGAAGTGGTATTGTAGCTCAAGGAGGAGAGCACTGTCCTTGAGCATGAAAGCTCAAGGCCCAGAGTTCAAGCCCCAGGACTGGCACAAAACAAGAAAAAGAAGGAAAAAAAAAAAAAAAAGAATGGGACTTAAAAGTAAAAGACTTCCTTACTATACCCAGCAGAGAAAGTTGGTTCTGAGGACAAAAAAGTTTACAGCCAGCTTAAATCTTTCCCTGAATTTATATCCATGAGCAATCTATTGAACCTTCAATTTCCAGATTATATGGAAGCTAGCATGAAACTCTGCTTGTAAGATCCTCCTCCAGGGTCTACAGTACACCCAGGGGTGTGGTAACCTGTTATTATTAGCATGCAGTGCCAACCCTCCAGCCCTAAGAGCCACATTTCCTTATGAAGGAAAATACCACTGCTATCATGAAAATGATTTGTTAAAGCATGTTTTTATTAAGTACATTTCCCAGGTCTTTCTCACACTGGACCTCAGATAAGAACCCTGAATATTTAGCTGTAAGCCAGAGATTGAGAATAGGAAATCTTTAAGAACTCCAATCCAAGCAAAATGCTGGCTCATAGCCTACCTGAGGTGAAATAAACCTTGTTCCCAAGTTTCCCAGAAATAGCCTTTCTGCTTGGGCAGACCTGAGGCTGTCTGTGTTTTTGTTTTTCTTTTCCTCTTTTAATCCACGGGAAATGTATGGGTTGGGTCTTCTGATAGTCATCAAGTTGTTTTTTTTTTTCTTAATTTCTACATACCTTTGTGTGCAAGGAATGTCTGTGAAAGATCAGAACTTGAGATGACTTAATTCTTTAAAATTAGACACATTTTCTGCCTTGCCACATTTGTTGGTTAAATGTGAAACAGCCCCCATCGAAGCAGAGTAACTCAAATAAGTGCCTAGAATACAATGAATGGAGAGAAGCTTCTAGCCTCTGCAGCCAAGTACCATCCTGTGCTTGAAAAAGGATCTGTGCTGGGGTATGTTGGTGTGGAGGAGGTGCTGGGTCATTTGAAGACTCTCCCTCCCTCCCCCCTCCCTCCCTCCCCCATTTCCTACCTCCCCCCCTCCCTTCTCCCCCCTCCCCCCTCCCTCCCTCCCTTCCTTCCTTCCTCTTCCTCTTCCTCTTCCTCTTCCTCTCTCTCTTTCTTTCTTTCTGCTGGTAGTAGGGCTTGAACTCTAGGCCTGGGCACTGTTCCTGAAATTTTCAGCTCAAGGCACTTAAGGCTAGTGCTCTACCACTTGAGCTACAACATCACTTCCGGTTTTCTTGGAGATAAGAGTCTCATGGACTTTGCTGCCCAGGCTGGCTTTGAACCATGATCCTCACATCTCACCCTCCTGAGTAGCTAGGATTACAGGCGTGAGCCACCAGTACAGGCTAGCTGGTCCTCTTTCTACACCATTTCCATCTTCCACTATTCGGTGGTAGCTGCGTATTCAGTTTTCTGGACGCTTTAATTTCTTGCCTTCTGGTTATGGAGTCCCTATAATTTTTCAATCTCTTTCTAACTCAGATCTTCTGGGGAGCTGTTGTTGCTCATCTTTTTAAAATTGAATTTCCTCTGTCTTTAGTATCCTTTATTCCCAGCTTTATAAAAGGGAGTCACTGACAGCTAAGACTACTCTAGGACTGCAGCCCACTTGCTTGGCAGGTGCTCTGCCATTTGGGCTTCCAATCCAGCTTTTGGCTTGTTTTTTTCTTTTAATATAATTTTATTGTGATTATTCAGATGTTCTGTAGAGAGGTTACCATCTCATGTCAGGTAATGAGCACATTTTGGGTGGGGGGCAATGTCACCATTCTTTTGCTTTACCCTAGTTTTCCTCTCCTGGACCCGCCTACAAGTTGCATAGTTCATTTTCCTCATTGTATCTACTGTGTTCCATGCCTGCATTTGTTCTCTCTCCACTTCTATTTCTGCATCCTCTCATTCCTCCCCCCAAAGAAACCCCCCCACAAAAGCAAAAATAATACTACTACCACTACCACCAAAAAAAAAAAATGCTTCCATTTCCCAAAATGTATAATAAATACGATTTAAATGTTTCGAGAGCCTTTGGGATCCTCCCCTCAGAGGGTCCTCCTTTAGCCTCATTGTTGGTGTGGGAATGTTGTGGCTGGTTAGTTTGTAGATGGTGTCTCACAGACTTGTCTGCCTGGGCACCAAACTTCAGTCCTTCAGCTCTCAGCCTCGCTACTAGCTGAGATTACAGTGCCACAAGTGTACAGCTGAAGATCTCATCCGTTGACTCCCAAATTTTTTACTCCCAGCTATGTGCCTGTCTCCTCTCCCACTTCAAGTGGAAGCCTTGCTAGAGTATGGATTCCTTTCCTTATCCATCCCTGTTAACAAGCTGACCAGCAGATACTAAGATAGTCCAGGGGACCAAACACCAGTTTCTTCTGCTGAAGATACTCTTTGTTGCTGCTGAAGGTCTTTTGGTCAGTCATGGGGCTTGAACTCAGGGCCTGGATACTGTTCTTGAGCTTTTTTACTCAAGGATAACATTCTACCACTTTGAGCCACAGCCCCACTTCCGATTTTCTGGTGGTTCATTGGAGATAAGAGTCTCAAGGCCTTTCCTGCCCAGGCTGGCTTGGAACTACTGTCCTCAGATCTTAGCCTCCTGAGATCCAGGAGTAGCTAGGATTACAGGTGTGAGCTACCAGTGCCCAACCTGAAGGTCTTCTCGCTAGTGATAAACAGTCCTCTGGTTTTTGTAGCTGCCTGTCTTTTATTAAGGTTGCCACCTGGAGTCTAACGAGTCTGTTGTAAAAACATCATGTTGCTTATGTTTTGGTTTTGATGGTATTGTGAGTTTTAGAGGGGCCAGGGGTGGTTGTGTGAGAACTGTGTACTTATTTAAGCACAAATAGAAATTATCTGGGACTGAGGGATTTTTTTTTAATTCCCTGCTCTATTTTCATCAATACTGGTAGCCAGTCCTTAGGAATTTGGGGCCAAATAGGGCTGAAGTCAGATGTTGGCAGTATTTGTTTTGTTACTTAATCAGGATTTATTAAGGACTTAATTTATGTTCAGCTCTCTGCTAAGTAAAAGTTAAGAAGAAAAATGAAGAAAACACAGAATATTTATATCAAGAATAATAAGTACAGTTTTACGGTCACCATTTTGTAGTGTACAAAACACTTTTAAAATGCATTTGCAGTACCTGGCACCGGTGGCTCACCCCTGTAATCCAACTACTCAGGAGGCTGAGGTCTGAGGATTGCAGTTCAAAGCCAATGCAAGCAGGAAAGTCTATGAGACAGTTCTCTCCAATTAACCACCAAAAAGCCAGAAGTACAAGTGCGGCTTAAGTGGTAGATTGCCATCCTTGAGCTCGAGCCACCTGACACCAAAAACAAACATAAGCATGTGGGTGGGTGTGCATGTGCATGCGCGCACACACACACACACACAGAGTTAAGTACATAGAATTATCTAAGCCAATTATGGAGCCCCAAAAGAAACGAAATGCTGTGTGGACTCATTAGTCCCTCAGGGTTTGTGAACTTGGAGAATTTTCTGGTCTCCAATATCTTCAAGATCCAAGACTTCTTTGCTTTTTCCAAGGCTGCCAGGAGCCCCTGGGACTCAGTCATTGGGGGAAGCCATTTCTCCTCATTTCAGCACAAACAGCAGTTCCTAAAAACTAACCCAACCAATCCACTTGGAATCTGGGAGTCCTTCAGTGATTGCCCTTGCCGCCAAGGTCAGAGACAGACTCCTCAGCTTGGCCTACAAAGCATGCCACCCTTGTGGATTTATAAATTCTCACAACTCTCTGCATGCTGGGTCCTGTGATCTCAGTCTCTGTTCCTGCCCTCTCTGAAGACTGGTGTTTCCTTCCCTCCAGGGCCTACTGACTCATCTCTAAGATTCATTTCAGAGGTGGTATCCTCTCCTAACCCTTGCCCACATCCCCTTTGGGCTACATTCTTGGCCTCTTGGTTTTGTAGCTCTTAGAGGACTTGGCTAGTGTATAGTAACAACTCGCTCTCCACCACTCTTGGTTTCCAGACTACAAAGCCAATGTCATTAATCCCTGTCTGTCTAGGGTGAACTCTAAAATAGTTACTTCATAAAACTTTGGATCTGCCAGGTACTGGTGGCTCTCACCTGTAATCCTATCTCCTCAGTAGTCTAAGATCTGAAGATCAAGGTTCAAAGCCAGCCCAGGCAGGAAAGTCCCTAAGACTCTTATCTCCAATGAACCACCAAAAAGCAGGAAGTGCTGCTATGACAGGAGTAGAGCATTTGCCAGCACCCAGACCCTGAGTTCTAGCCCCAAAACAAAAACTCTGAATCAAAGCAAGTGACTTTTGACCCTGCAGTAAGTATGAGTAGGTATTGGTCCAAGCTTGGGCATACCATTGAATGACTACTAAAGTTAGCTTTGTATTTTCCTTTAACATGGAATATTGGCAACCAGCTTTTCCAGGTTTTCTTTGCCAAAAGTGTTACTGAATTCCATGCTCTTAGATTTTAATCCTTAGGATGATGCAGTGGGCTTGTAATTGTTTCTTGATAATTAGTCCTTACCCCAGGGCTTGAGATGAAAAGTTAAAGGAATAGATGGCTTAGTAATTGCATTGTTCATCTTAAAAGGAAAGTTGAGTAGAAACTATTTTAAAAAGTGGCCAGAGGAGATAATTACTGAGAGCAGGGGGAAGATAACTAGTAAACAGTATAAAGAAATCATAAATTCAATTTCCTTCTTTGTGTGTGTGTCTGTCTGTCTGTGTGTTTGTGTGTCTGTATCTGTGTGTGGGTGCTGGTCCTGGGGCTTGAACTCAGGGCCTGGGCACTGTCCCTGAGTTTTTATGCTCATGGTTAGAGCCATATTACCTACCACTGCTGGTTTTCTGGTGGTTAATTGGAGGTAAGAGTATCACAGACTTTGAATCATGATCCTCGGCTCTCAGCCTCCTGAATAGCTGGGCTTACAGGCATGAGCCACCAGCACCCAGCTGATGTTAAAGCTTTTGTGGGAACATTTGTTGAGTGTTGTTTCCCCTGGTCTTTCATCATCTGTGACAATCTTGGTTGAAGAACTAGAGGGCAGGGTGCTACTTACATAGCTCATTTTGCATGGTTCAGCCTTCGCTTGGTCATGACTACTAATGGCTGACCTGTTAGAATCAGGGTTCATTGCAGAAGTTCCTCAATTTCAACATCCATCAGAATCACTTGTTTTGGACTCAGAGAATGCTAGGCCCTGGCCCCAGGGACTCCCGGTATTACCAAGTCTTATCTGAGGCCTGGGAATTTGTGTTTCTAAGTTCTCTGGTCCTAAAGAATGCCGGTTTATCTCAGAACCCCATAGTACCCTTCTTCTCTCCATGATTTCTGGTAGATGAAGACATTCCTCACCCAAGAAGGTTACTAGGTGCTTTGTAATTCTGGAAGCATTACACCAGTTCTTAAACATTTTAATGTATTCAGGGTGTATCTTGGAGTCTTCCAGTTCAAGGATTCTGTTGACAGGCCGGTAGCATGGATGTAAGATACCATCAGTCTCCTCTCACTGTCTGGGATTGTGTGGCCAGTCCAGCCCAGCAGTGCGAACCTGAAAACAGACTTAGCATCTCGGCCAGAGGCTAGCTGCAGACAGAACTGCGCTGCACAGATAGGAGCCGTGATGGCATTGACTTGACCTCTGCGGCCCTGCAGCAGTTCTGCCCCAACATGCCAATGAAGCTGCTGCCTGGATCTCACTTGCAGGACAGAAGCTCCTCCTGCTTTTTCCTCTTTATATTTGTTTGTTTGTTTGTTTTTGTTGGTCACGGGGCTTGAACTCTGGGCCTAGGCGCTGTCCCTCAGCTCTTCAACTCAAGGCTGGCACTCTACCATTTGAGCCACAGTGACACTTCTGGCTTTTTCTGTGTATGCGGTGCTAAGGAATCGAACCCAGGGCCTCATGCATGTGAGGCAAGCGCTCTACACTGAGCCACCTTCCCAGCCCATCCTCTTTTTATTTTAATATCGTTCCTGAGGTTGTGCATGCTTGCTCACCGTCGTGTCTTTCACAAAGATAATCTGTCACTTTTCCTTCTCTGTTAGGGATATTCTCGTTTTGAGGGAGTTTTTTGGTTTAAGATATGCATGGAAACAATATCTTTGAGAAATCTCTGTTTCCTGGGCATGGGGGTTAAAATTACACTTTTGGCACCAACTCTGTGGAATGTGCTAATGTGGCCTATCTGTTTTAGGGTGCATATTTGACAGTGAGCATATTGGTTCTTTCCCCCAACTCCAGCCTTGGGGCTTGAGCTCAGGGCCTGGGCTTCTTTTGCTCAAGGCTAGCACTCTACCACTTGTGCTACAGCACAACTTCTGGCTTTTTCTGTGTGTGTGGTACTGAGGAATTGAACCTAGGTCTTCATGCATGCTAGACAAAGGACTCTTACCACTAAGCCACATTCCCAGCCTGCATACTGGTTCTTTATGCCCAGGTTTCTATCTCTACTCTTTTGAAGTAGCTTGACTTCATTATCTTTCATTACTTGTTGAATGTGACTTCTGCCAAAGAAGTTCCTAATTGTTGTCTTCTGCAGAGTGCTCTGATTCTCAATGCATTGTGAATATTGAAATTTCCTCTTCTGACTCTTCCAGAGTTGTTTTTCTCTTTGCCATTCAATTTCACTGTTCTTGCCAGGAATAGCTCTCCACACTTGATGGGTAGGTCCCTGCTTTTAGCCTAAATGTGAGAAAATGGATTTATCTTTGTGTCATTAGAAGCTACATAAAATCATAGTGCATGAAGAAAAAGGCATATCTCAGTGTAACTCTTACATTGCCCTGGGAGCCCAATAAACAACATGCTTCAACGTACTTTTCCCCACCAATCTGTTGCTACACACTTTGTTTGGCTCAACAGGTTTCTTTAAAGCTGTCATTTGACTTTAGCTGGGATTACATCCCCTTCCCCCTCATTTCACTTAGACCTGCACCTTCCCTTTAATTCCTCTTTAATTTCTCTTTGCTATCATTGGCAAAAATCAGTGTGTCACGAGCCCATTTTCTTCCACATGTGGATTTGATCTTGGATGATTTACAAAGAGTGTGCTACACCCTTCTGTCTTCTGTGTGTGTGTCAGGTTCTATGTAAGGGCTTTCTCTGGGGTGGTATAACAAGACACTGTCATCTGGGTAATTTGTAGATAGTTTATGTGTGTTACTCATTGTTCAGAAAGCTGGGAAGTCTAAGATTAAGGCACCAGTAGATTCAGCGGAATAATGCTTCTGTATCCTCTTATGATAGAGAGACAAAAGGGGCCAGTTTGTTCCCTCAAATTAATTATTATTACATAATTTTCAAATTCAGCATGTCAGTTTATAAGTACAATGCATCTTATTCAATTCAATGTCCTTTTGTTCATCATTCTCCCACATCCTTTTATGTGAATGTTTGTGTGAGAAAGAGAGAGAGAGAGAGAGAGAGAGAGAGAGAGAGAGAGAGAGAGAGAGAGAGATCATGAGGCTTGATCTCAGGGCCTGGGCTTTGTCCTAAGCTTTTTGCTCAAGGCTAGCACTCTACCACTTTGAGCCAAAACACCACTTATAGTTTTCTGGTGGTTAATTGGAGATAAGAGTCTCACAGACTTTCCTGCCCGGGCTGGCTTTGACCCATGATTGTCAGATCTCAGCCTCCTGAGTAGTTAGGATTAAACTAGCATGAACCACCAGTGCCTAGATCTCACATCCTTTATATAAGGCCACCAATTCCCAATTGTGAAGGACTTGATTGCTCATGATTTGATTATCTCCCAAGAACCCTACTCTTTCTTTTTGGTTCCAATCCTGGGACTTGAACTCAGGGCCCAGAGATTTAGTGCTCTACCACTTGAGCTTCCAATTTTTTGATGGTTAATTGGAGATAAGAGCCTCACAGACTTCCCTTCCTTGGGCTGACTTCAAACTGTAATCCTTAGATCTCAGTCTCCTGAGGAACTAGGATTATAGGCATAAGCCACCAGTGCCCAGCCCTACTCTTAATTTGGGGAGTAATACATCAGCATTGGAATTGGGGTGATAGAGGGGTCATGAATGTTCAGACCCTAGTAGTCTCCTGGGTCTCATTGTGCACAGCTTTTTTTTTTTTTTAGGATAAGCCAATACCTCAGAGAGGGACCCAGATGCCCTCCTTCCCAACTCTATTCCTTGCAAAATTGAAGAATTGGCCCCTCACCCTCCTTCTTGTGTTTGGACAGAAGTGGCCCCTCTGAGTGCACATTCCTTTTGTGGATACATGTCTGCAGTTTTAAGTGTCTATCTAGGTTTTGTTTTCTGGGGTTTTTTTGTTTTTGTTTTTCCCACAGCTGAGGATCAAACTCAGGGCCTTGCACTTGCCAGGCAAGTGCTCTTCCACCCAGCTAAATCCCCAACCTCTCTATCTAGGTTTCAATGGGACTTTTTATTTTTTTAAGAGTGCTAAATAAAGATGTCAACTTGTAACAAGTTCTTTGCCACAAGCCATGTTGACCAGCTGGACCGATTTTTCCATTTACCACCAAGCCTGAAAAACATGTTATCCTATGCCAAGAAGAGCCCCCATGATGGTGAGAAATTCACCTGTAGGAAACCAGAATCTCCATAGGAGTGATAATTAATACAATTAGATATGCGCCCCATAGTTAAAGGCAGTCTGGCATGTATGTGTGTGTGTGTACTCTGCCTTTATCAGATAAACAAACCAGTCTTTTCTTTGATTTCTTTGGTCATTGGAAATCAAGTGTAACATCTATCTTGGAAATCTTCCCAGTCTTTTTTTTTTTTTTTTTTTTTTTGGTTGGTCATGGGGCTTGATCTCAGGACCTGGGCATTGCCTCTCAGCTTTTTTGCTCAAGACAAATGCTCTACCACTTTGAACTACAGGTCCACTTCTAGTTTAGGCGTGGTTAATTGAAGATAAGAGTGTCATGGACTTTCTTGCCCGGGCTGGCTCTGAATCACTATCCTCGAGGCTCAGCCTCCTGAGTAGCTAGGATTACAGGTGTGAGCCACCAACACCCAGCCAAGACCCGTTTATTTATCTCCCTAATCTTAAAAAAAAAAAAAAAAAAAAAAGGCTCCATTTTCAAGGCAGCTTCTCTAAATTGACTTACACTTGAAAAACTTAAAACTAGGAGTAGGATTGAGCTTCGCTAAACTAGAGGCAGAATAGAGCTCAGCTGGAGGCCTGATTTTGAACAAGTAACTGGCTTTTGCTCATCTCCGTAGCACATAAACTTAACAGTTGGAAATTTCCTATTCAGAATTATTGATTCTTAAGCAGAACTGAGCAGTGTTTTTGCATTTCTCAGAAATGACTTGACAGCATTGTCTATCCTTGTGGGAGACAGGTTCAAGTCAGGCTAGGCTTTATGGCAGTTAATTCTTATTTGAAGTGAGTTTGAATTTCTGAAGGCAAATTAACTTCTATGTCCTTCAGAATAAATAGGTGCCTAACTCCTTTTTCTCCCCTCCCCCCAACTCTCTCTAGTGGGCTTCTATAGACGGAAGAAAGCTACTGACTTCTTTGGGTATTTTGGGAGTTGTATTTTTATGCCTGTCCTTGGCAGCTTTTCTGTCTGCAAGGCCGGTGTAGAAGCAGCTGTGCGGGTAAGTGTTCCCTGGCAATCTGCAAGATGTATTTGTTTTGTTTAATTAATGTATGCATATGACTGAGCAAATTTGTCTTTTTTCCCCTTCAACTTTATAGTTTTATATATTAAATAGATTTTTGTAACAAAACAAAAGTGCATTTTTGTATTTAAAAAAATATGTATAAGAGGAGCCTGGTGCAAGTGGCTCACACCAGTAATCCTAGTTACTCAGGAGGCTGAGAGCCGAGGATCATCATTCAAAGCCAGCCCAGGCAGGAAAATATGTGAGACTCTTATCTCCAATGAACCACCACACAACCGGACGTGTGGCTTAACGTGATAGAGCTCTGGCAGAAAAGCTCAGGTACAGAGCCAGAGCCCCTGAGTTCAAGCCCCACAATTGACCAGGAAAAAAAAAAGGAAAAGTTATTTGGAAATATAGAGTTAGAACAGGAAAAGGTCATTTCAGTGCTTGGTTAGGTCATAGTTTGTAAAGATCTTACGCAAAACACAAGTTTAAGAATTTTTTTTTTAATTACATGCTGAAAATGATAGTGACATGTATTTTAAAACAAAAACCTTTGAAATAGGTTTTGGAGGGTTAAGTATGTATATTCCTGAATTTTTTTAAATCAGTTGTAGGGCTTGAGCTCTGGGCCTGGGCTCTGTCCCTGAGCCCTTCAGCTCAAGGCGAGTGCTCTACCACTTGAGCCACAGAGCCACTTCCGGTTTTCTGGTATTTAATAGGAGATGAAGCTCACAGACTTAACTGCGCAGGCTGGCTTTGAACCATGATCCTCAGATCTCAGCCTCCTAAGTAGCCAGGATGACAGGGGTGAGCCACCATCTGGCAATTCCTGCATGTTTTGATGAGAAGATTCATGACTTCCACAAACTTTTCAAAGCCACTGCCTTCAAGTATCTTTTGGTGCTTAACTTTTATTGTAGTTGTTGTTTTAAGATTTACTCTTTTATGGCCAGGTGCTGGTGGGTCCTGCCTGCTACCCTAGCTACTCAGGAGGCTGCAGTGGAAGGATGGTGGTTGGAAGCCAGCCTGGGCAGGAAAGTCTGTGCGATTCTTATCTCCAATTAACTATCAAAAAGCTGGAAGTGGAATTGTGGCTCAAATGGAGCTGTGGCTCGAGTGGTAGACTACTAGTCTTGAGCAAAAAGCTTAGGGAGAGTGCCTAGGCCCTGAGTTGAAGCTATAGAAGCTGTAGGACTGTGCACACACACGCACACACACACACACACACACACACACACACACACACGCACACACAGTGTGATTATGAGGGATTGCAGAGTCATGCCAAGTGGGTATACTTTTCTGAGCTTTGGTTTCCTGAAGTTTGGGGGTTTTTGTTTTGTTTTGTTTTTGTGTTTTGGCGGTGTCTTCTCTTCCTAGAGTATTCTGTTCGCTTTATACTAACTGGGAATGATTGAGAGTACCATGGTGTCATTTGACACTGCACATGATTGACAGCCTTCCTTAGCACCCACAGTGCACTTTGATAATATCTTGCTAGTAAGTTAAACTTCATAGGGTAGGAATACATATAAGATGCCTGTATGATAGTGACTTCAGGAGTATTTGTTGTTGTTATTGGTCATGGGGTTTGAACTCAAGGCCTGGGCACTGTTCCTGAGTTTTTGTGCTGAAGGCCAGCACTCTGCTACTTTGAGCCACAATTCCACTTCCAGCTTTTTGATGGTTAATTGGAGATAAGAATCTCACAGACTTTCCTGCCCAGTTTTCTAGTGGTTAACTAGAAATAAGAGTCTCACAGATTTTCCTGCCCAGGCTGGCTTTGAATTGCAATCCTCAGATCTCAGCCTCCTAAGTAGCTAAGATTACGCGTGTAAGCCAATGGTGCCTTCCCATCTATGCTCATGACTCAATGTCTTTGTTCGCTTAGCACGCTTTCAGACACAGGACAGGAGTCTGCAGTTTATTCATGTCTCTAATTGTTTCATCTTTGGCTCTGTGCAATGTAGAGAGTGTCGAATGAAGCGCTCTATGTAAATTAAGGATTTCTAATTTTTAAACTAGTGGATGAGAGAATTAAAAATCATTAATACACTTGCCCTCAGAGACAATGTTTATATATTATGTACAAGAGTTGGGCTTCATAAAATGTAAATTGCTCTGAGCCAAGAATAAACAGAGTCTCTATGTCGATTTTTATATAAAGCACTGACTTAATGGTAATACTATAACTGTATGCAGATACATTTTTGATACATTGTGTTAAGGAATGGTATTCAAAGCAATACACTCAGGAATGGAGCTCACTTTTATTGTCCCTCACAACAAGACTTTTGTGAGGATATAAGCTGCTAATTCTTTTTCAGAAGATAACATTACCTCTATTTTTGTGTGTGTGTGTGTGTCCGGTTGTGGGGCCTGGACTCTGGGCCTGGGTGCTGTCCCTCAGCTCTTCAGCTCAAGGATAGAGCTCTACCACTTGAGCCACAGCGCCACTTCCGGCTTTTTTCTTTTTCTTTTTTGCTTATGTGGTGCTAAGGAATCGAATCCAGGGCCTCAAGCATGCAAGGCAAGGGCTCTACCATTGAGCCACCTTCCTAGCCCAACATTACCTCTATTTTTTTTTTTTTTTTGTCGGTCGTGGGGCTTGAACTCTGGGCCTGGGTGCTGTCCCTCAGCTCTTCAGCTCAAGGCGAGCGCTCTACCACTTGAGCTACAGCGCCACTTCCGGTTTTCTGGTGGTTTATTGGAGATAGGAGTCTCACGGTCTCTCCTGTCCGGGCTGGCTTTGAACCGCGATCCTCAGATCTCAGCCTCCTGAGTAGCTAGGATTACAGGCGTGAGCCACCAGCGCCCGGCTAACATTACCTCTATTATATGATAGCTTTAGGCTCCATCTTTCTTCTTGCAAACTTACTTCTTGGAATCACTCAGGAAATCCCTAGACAAATATTCAAAGCTTATATGTAAACATGTATCCATCAAAAATGTTACAATGTGAAAAATAGCTAGATACTGAAAAAGAAAAGGAAAGTTAAAGTATGAAACATGTGAAAGAAGAATACTATGTTGCATTAAAAAGAAATTATTGTCTTAGAAAAATGGTTATAATACAATGTTAAAAGTTATAAAGTAGCAGTGTTTGTGGGTTTTTTTTGGGGGGTGGGGGTGGAGGTCAGTTGTGAAACTTGAACTGGGAACCTGGACACTGTCTCTGAGCTCTTTTGTTCAAGTCTAGCGCTCTACTGAGCTACAGCACAATTCCGGTTTTCTGGTGGTTAATTGAAGATAATAGTCTCACGTACTTCCCTACCCCAGATTGACTTTGATCTCAGTTTCCTGAATAGTTAGGATTAGAGGTGTAAGCCACCAGCTCCTACAAAGTGGCTTTTTAAACTAAGCACACTTACCTTCTCACAAGCACTGGAAGAATTGGAAAACTACATACCAAATTTTGATGTTTTCTTTTTAATGGTGTTAGGGAATCACCCCCTCCCCCCACACACACACACCACGTTCACTGCCCTGCTAAAGTTGCTTCAGGAGGCAGTGAGGACCTGGGAGGCCCAGGCCTAGCATCCCCTGTGGTCTTACCTGATAAGTCAACATCCAGCCAAGGAAGGGCTACATTCCTCCTGGGACCAGGGTTTAGAAGATCACAATCACAGCATCTCATGCCTGGAAGTAATGAGGATGCTTTGTCCAGCCCAAGGCTTCTCACTGAAAACCAGATGTTTGAATGGCACCAGGTTCTCACTGAAGTTGTTATAGTCATTCCTTAAGAAAGCTTTGTGCCATAGCTTTCAAATTATCTGGAAGGCTGGACACCAGTAGCTTATGCCTGTAATTCTAGCTACTCAGGAGGCTGAGATCTAAGGATCACAGTTTGAAGCCAGCTTGAGCAGCAAAGTCTGTAAGACTCCTATCTCCAGTTAATCGCCAAAAAACAAAACAAAACCAAAAAACAAAAACAAAACCAGAAGTGGAGCTATGGCTCAAGTACTAGAACACTTGCCTTGCACTTGCCTTGGGCTCTGGTTCTACGTTCAAGCTCCAGGACGGGCTCCAAAGGAAAAAAAAAGAAAAGGAAGGAACGAAGGAAGGAAGGAAGGAAGGAAGGAAGAAGCAAGCGAGCATCTAGAAGACTTGTTACCACACAGATGGCTGGTGTACCTCTGATTCTGGGTACAGAGCCTGACTGCATTTCTAGTAAATTCCCAGGTGATGCTAACACAACTTGGTCCAGAGAAAAAGGGACCTGTGAGGCAGTGTGTTCTATAGCCTCTCTCACAACAAGGGCCATGTGGGGAAGTAGACTAAAAATACAAATTTGAGGCTGGAGCTGTGGCTTACAAGGGAGATCCCTAGCCATAAGCAAGCAAGTCAAGACAAAAGCATGAGGCCCTCAGTTCAAGCCCTCTACCAGCACGCTAGTTTTTACTCCATGCTAGAGACCCCCAGGGGGGAAAGTCTGGGGATGATGTATTACCAAACGTAGGGAGAAAAGCTGTAGCTACTATAAACCTTAGTGGAGCATCCTTTGTTTCCTAGCTACCTATTGGACAGCAGAATTTAAGTACCACCCTTATAGCCACCCCCTCCTGATCCCTTAGAAAGAAAGCTCTTCCTAAGTAAACTTTAGACAGCTTCCTTAGGCCAGGTGCTGGTGGCTCATACCTGTAAGCCTAACTACTCAGGAGGCTGAGATCTGAGGATTGCAATTCAAAGCCAGCCCAGGCAGGAAAGTCTATGAGACTCTGATCTCCAGTTAATCACCAGACATCTGGAAGTGGAAGTATGGCTCGAATGGTAGAGTGCCAGTCTTGAGCATTGAGCACAAAATACTAAGACACAGTATCTAGGCCCTGAGTTCAAGCCACAGCACCAGCCCACTCACACACTTACAGTCTTCCTTGTAAAACATAAAAAATGTATCTCAAGTGTTAACTACACAAGATACACCAGAGTAGCTGCCTTCTGAGAATTTCCTGGAGCTTTTGAGTTCCCTTTTTATAAGCAATCACTATGTATGTAGGAGTCGGACAGAGAAGAGTGGAAGGAAGAAAAGAAGAAATATGCCTTTCTAGTAAGTTCTTTGATATTGCTGATTCTATTCATCCAAGGACCACACTTGGAGAACCACTGAAATAGACCAATCTCCATCAAGCATATAACTGGGTTCTCCTGGACAAGCCTTAAAAAATACTTCTTCAGCCCCAACTTACCCCAAATTACCCCAGGCGGTAATTTGTTTGACTATGGTGGGGCCTTGGACAGTAATTCCAGTGACCACCCAAGATTACAAGCCACTGCTCCTGTATTTCCTTTCGCACAGAAAGTTCCACATTAGGAAACTCAGGGCGTGATGGTGAAAATAAGGACCGAGCCAGATCTTGTCACACTTCAATGTGTATCTTAGGAGTCTGTTGACGTACAGATTGATTGTCTAGGCCTATGGTGCAGAGCCTATGACTCTTACTTTAAAAAAAAAATCAATCAATTAATAATGTTAGCCAGACCTAGGATTTACCTCTCAGTAGCACCAGGATTCCAGAATGTTAACAAATCCAAGCGTGCGCCTATCACCACTGAAGTTGTTGAAGTCATTCCTTAAGAACAGTGTCCAACTAATGAAAGCAATGACATGAAGATTTCAGACATCCTTAATTAGGACTAAGAGGTATTTACCACGATTGAACATTGATGGATAGCTAGAAACTTTTGTTCTTTGTTTATCTAACTCATCTGCTCTGAGTTTCCAAAAATAAAAAAAAAGTAAGTTAATTGTGTGTCCTTACGATACTCAGACCTAACGGTCTTTTCCCTGTAACTGGATGTGAGCATTTCCTGTCTTTTTGAGTTTGGGGATCTTGCCTTCAACCTCCTCCTTGCCCCAGATTCTGCTGCTTGGTTTTAGTGTCCAGGAAGTCAAATGTTCAGAAATGCCCTCAGGCCCTCATTTCAGGAGCCTGTTAGACCCTTGGCTGTGCCCTGAAAGGAGTCAAGACTTATTGAGCCATAATTTCAGCCTCTGCTGGCTGCTTTGAATCCAACCATGGCAGCCTGCATTAGGAAGTCTATTTCCTGGTGTTCTTCTTATTGTGCAGTTGGTGGAGATATTGCCACCAACACCTGTTAGCAGGTGTCTTTTGTTCATTTCTGTTTCCTGAGGACCAAACAGGAAGAGGCGCAGCCTCTGAGCGAGGAGGAAGTTGTTTAAGTTTTAGCTCTGAAGTCTGCTTCTCCAACCTGGGGCATTTCCCCAGCTGCACAGGGCAAAGGAGTTGCCTCAGAGAGCACTGCTGTAGCCCCTGACCACTTGGAATTGTCTAAGATGACCTAGTGGTCTTCTCTCTGCTTCCAGCCCATGTATAGTGTGGCTTGTCATCAGCCTGGCTTCAGGTCAAACCTTAGGACCAATAAATAAATAAATTAATTAATTAATTAATATTTAGGTCTCTGTTAGAATCTGTTTTTCTTAAACCTACTAACAGATGGACAAAAACAAGTCAATACTATTACATTGTAGTCAGAAAATTACATTCCTTTGAAGTCAACAGGAAATGTCAAAGTAGTAACAAAAGGATAATCCTAATTATATTCAGGTGCTCTTCTCCAGGCTGTCTGCCGCTCCTTTTGTAGCAGAGCAATTGGTTTTCATCCTAGGCTGTCAGAGCTGATCAACCTTCACCATGGAAAATTTCCTGGAAAGAAACGTTGCAAGCATCATTTCTCATGAAGTGTTCAGGAAGTGTCCCAGCAACCCAGCTGGAGCAGGGCCAGCGAGAGACTCTCAAAGCACTTGCAGCCTAAAATGGCGCTAATCTGCTCCTCAGAACCTTTCCCACACAGCTGTGATCTAGAGTGGGTGTGGCTATGTGTATCCAAAAAGTGAGAGGCTCTGCTGTGGGACACACCTGTGCCCACTTCAGGCCCAAAGAAGCAGATTTTACCTTGGACCTTTTCCCAAGTAAGGCAGAAAAGAAGAATGAGTTACTGGCTTTTAGTGTAGCTGTAGCTAATCGATTAAGTCACTATGAACTGGAGTTTCCTTTGGGCACAATGCATAGATCACTGCCTACCTTATTTTGGAGAGGAAAGTGGGTGTCTTTAGTTCATTTCTGTTTCCTAAGAACCAGAGCTTGGAACATAATGGACAAGCATTGGATGGATGGATGGATGGATGGATGGGTTGGTGAGTGGGTGGACAGGTGGGTAGATGGGTCGGTAGGTGAGTGGATGAACAAATGAAGGAACTATTCACAATTGCTTCCATGTTTCCTCTTTATTTTCTGCACATTAATTCGTCCCTGTGATAAAAATACCAAACTCTGCTAACACAAGAAAAATGTTGCAAATATTACTTTTTGGATAAACATAGCGTAAACTTTGCCCTAATAAATGAATTCCATCCTGTGTCTGCATTGGAAATGAAGGCCAGTATCCGGTCCTGGCTGCCTTTGCAAAGTGTGTGGGAGTATGTCCAGAATCATATTTGACAAACATAGTATTAGATGCTTGGATGACTTTGAAAAACTAACATCTGAAGAAAAAAATTGAGCTCTGCTTTTTTTTAAAAAATAAAGATTATTGAGCCAGGTACCAGTGGCTCCTCCAGAGGCTGAGATCTGAGGATCTCAGTTAAAGCCTGCCTGGGCAGGAAAGTCTGTGAGACTCTTATCTGCAGTTAACCATCAAAAAGCCACCCAAACCACCAAAAGCTGTGGCTCAAATGGTAGAGCGCTCACTTTGAGAGGGGAGCGGGGGAAGAAGCAGCAGCAGAAACAGCTCAGAGGAGCTTGAGTTCAGGCCCCAGGACTGGCACACAAGAATAGATAAATAAATAAGGTTAGGGTAAAGCAAGTTGTGTGTTTGCATATGTGGATTTGTGTTCAAGTTGTTTTTTTTTTCCTTTCTATACTTCCTCTAGATTCCTCTTCTCGATTCATTATGACTAACTTCTCCTTAGCAAACTGCTCTACTCTGGTAGCTGCTCTCTTGCTCTCTCCCTCTTTGTTTTCCCTCCCTTTCTTCCCCTGTCTCTACCCCCTCTCTCCTCTCTCTCCTTCTGCCCCTCTTCCCCCTCTTCCTCCCCATTCTCTTTGCTTTCCCCCTTCTCTTTCCTTCTTTCTTTCCTCCCTTTCTTTTCATTTTATCTCCTTCTCCCTCTCTCTCTCCCTTTGTCTCCCCCTCTCTACCCTCTCCCCATCTCTTCCCTGCGCTCTCTCTCTCTCTCTCTCTCTCTCTCTCTCATCATCCCCTCCCACCCCCCCCCCCGCCCTTTCATAATAGGCCTTTCCTGCCCCCCAGGATACCCTCTATGCTTCTTGCCCTGGAAAATACTCCTTGAGATTGAGGGCAACTGGTCTCCCTGCCCCTCTGACTGCTTAGGGTCCACAAAGAGGCCTTACTGTAGATTGCAGCTGAATTATGTGCACACTGTCCTCCTTCTGTTGTCTTCCCCAGGTTCCAGCATTAGATGTGAACCTGGGGAAAAGGTCCAATGCCTTCCAAAGAAACCAAGTGTCTGGCGCCAAACCCTAGGATGTGGTAGATCTTTAACAACTTTAACATGCATTAAGTCAATCAATTAAAATATTTACCTAGTCATAATATTGGAAAGACATTGCCTGCAGCAGTTACAAAAAAAAGGATTGGTTAGAATTGTGAAACTGATTATTCCTGGTTTTTTTTTTTTAAAAATATTTAATCTTTTCCAAATTTTAGGCAGAATTCATTATGGTTAATTATATATTGTTTTCTTAATTGTATCATTAAGCAAAGAAAAATACTGTCATGAAGAACAATTGGAAAATAATTACACCAAAATCACTGTTGTTGTTTTTTTTTCATAACCGACATTTGGAATGACAAATTCTTGTCCCAACTATACTGCCTACTTCTGTCATTTTTGAAGATCCTTGTGGAGTTTCTTGCCTGTCCTGGGTGGTCAGAAGGATTTTTTTTTTTTTCAGTTGAAAAAGTACTTGATTTTTTTTTCCCCAAACAGAATCAAATGACATTTATCTGAAGTCTAAGGAACAGTTAGTTGAAAATGAAGCAGAGCAATACCATGGTACAGTCCAGAATAGAGAGAGACAGTTAAGTGTTGAGAGACACCTCTTAGGTGTCATAGAAGAGCCTCCTCTCTGGGCACTAGCAGCCCAGGCCTGTACTCCTAGCCACTCAGGTGGCCCTGATCTGGAGGACTGAAGTTCAAGGGCAGCCCACTCTTTCACAACAGTGTGGAAGAGTCCATCTTCAAAATAACCAACAAAAAACAGAGTTGGTGGCAAGCAAGCCCAAGATGTTCAAGGCCTGGAGTTCAGATGCCAGTCCTGACAAAAATACATAAATAAAAATAAAATAACATAATTCCAAGGAGTAAGGTTGCAAATACAATTGCTTTAAAAGCATATTTCAGAAGATTTCAGAGATATAATGGTCTAAAAGGATCATTGCATATGCAATCTTAGTAGGGTGACTACCTGAAATAAATATCACACTGTTCCCTCATTTTTTTTATACCTGGAACTGACAACATTCATTTTGCATGTGTTGTTTTTTGTTTTGTACTGTGGCTTAAACTCAGGGCCTGAGTACTGAACCTGAGCTGCTTTTGCTCAAGGCTAGTGCTTTACCACTTGAGCTACAGTGCCACTTCTGGCTTTTTTTTTTTTTTGGTAATTTATTGGAGAGAAGACTTTCTGTAATCCTAGTTACTCAGGAGGTTAAGATCTGAAATCTGAAGAAGCCAGCCCAGGCAGGAAAGTCTATGAGACTTTTTTTTTTTTTTTTTGTCAGTCGTGGGGCCTGAACTCTGGGCCTGGGCACTGTCCCTCAGCTCTTCAGATCAAGGCTAGTGCTCGACCACTTGAGCCACAGTACCACTTCTGGCTTTTTCTGCTTATGTGGTGCTGAGGAATCGAACCCAGGGCCTAATGCATGCAAGGCAAGCGCTCTGCCACTCAGCCACCTTCCCAGCCCAAGACACTTTATCTCTAATTAACCACTAGAAAATCAGAAGTGGCACTATGGCTTAAGGTGAAAGAGTGCTAGCCTTGAGCAAAAAAGCTCAGGCCCAGGCCTAGGCCCTGAGTTCAAATAACAAACAAAAACCAGTCTTACAGATTTTCCTGCCCTGGCTGCCTTTGAGCGAGATACTCGGGTCTCAGCCTCCTGAGTAGCTAGAATTACAGGTGTGAGCTACTGGATGTTTGTTTTTATTTAAATAGTGCTTTGCCTTGGGAGATAAAAGCATGTGATGCTTAGCTATGTCAGTCTGGCGTGCTAGCTGGGTGAGCTGGACAGCTTCTAGGCTTTCCTGTGACTTGGTTTCCTGTTGGTAAAAATGAGAGAAGATATTTTAGTATTTGCATGATTTTATTGTGATGTGTAAACAACATAGTGACTTGAACATGACAGAATTTCACCAATTCTAAGATTTTCCAGGTTTTAACACCTCTGAAATGAGGATGTATCTTAACACTCACTATAGTTACTTTTTTTTTTTTCTTTTTTCTCTTTTTGTTTTCATTTGGGTGCTGAAGATTGAATCCAGGACTTTGCATATGCCAAACATATATTCTACCAGATTTAACCACAGTCCCATTGTAATTCTCATAAGCATTTTGCTTTTAGTTAACTGATGGCATGTCTTTCAGAATATGGATGTCTCAGCTTGATGAGGTAAGGTTAGCTTTCATTAGCAGTGTCATCATCCTCAGCCTCATTAACTAATACAGCACCCTTGAATTGCTCAGCACTGCCAGGCTTGAGTCTGTATGCTATCTCGATTTCCCCCAAATATTTGTCTTCAAATCTAATGAGCTCTTTTTTTCAGAATTGGTTTCATCTCTGCAATGTGCAGTATTTAGGAAGTCAACCCTGTTTAGATTATCTGCTGTACCACAGTGCGGGGAGCTATGAACACGTTCATTAATGTCAGTCTCTTAGAATAAATAGAGAAGACAAATTCTTTATTTTCTCTATTGATGGATTATTCTAACTCAAAGAAGCATTTTTTTTTTCTTAGCAGAACGGAGCCACCATTATACCACGTAAGATTTACTGGCGTGTACTCTCCCCTTCCAAGAGAAGAGAAGAGGCAGTTTATTGATTTGTAACAAAAGAATGGACAGTGGCCAGACCTTTTCTGCTTTATACAATGCACTGACAGCAGCATCTGCATATCATTCAGAGGAACAAGTCCTCACATCTGAGGCCCCCCGTCAGACACGAGCCATAATAACTGAGCAGAATCAATACACAGCATACAGCTGTGTGGATGCTCAGCATCCACACTCCATGACAATGTCTTGTTATTTTACCATGACATGCTGTAGTTCCTAATTTCAGGCTTCCTCCTTTTTTTGATTGCATTATTCAGCAGAGGGGAAGGTGGGAGAGAAACCAATGTGGATCTGAGATAAAGATCTCCTTCCAGGTGAAAAGGGGCCCAATGACAGGCAGAGAAAGAACCTTGGGGCCATCGTTTATGAAGCTTGACTAGGAAGATTCTGGGCACATGTCCATCCAAATACTTGGACACATATTTCATTCAGCCCTAACACAGGCAGCTTGTCTCTTCTTGTCTTCTGTTTGCCCTCCAGAGTTGAACTGGTGGTATTTGCAAGCCACTCTGAAGCAAGAGTGTAGACACACAAGGCTAGCCAGGGGCTGGGGCACAGGGATTGGGTTTAGGGTTTTGTTGGTGGTGGTTTTTAGAATAATTAATTGAATCATTCCAGAAGCTAGGCTTCTTTCCTTTCCCCACTGGCTTCCCAACTCCCTGTTGTACATTTCCCAGTCCCCAGAGTTTTAAAGAAGAAAGCTGTACCTGTCTGACATTGACTCCTGTTCATCAAAGAATGCTCACTCTATCCCTGAAGTCTCCCTTCTTAAGTTCAGCCAGCTTTGATTGTGCCTCAGAGCTTATTGCTCTGCAATGCCATGAACCTGAACTAGTGCTACTGTTTCCCAGAGAATGTCAGGTGACTAAGCCTTAGTCAGAGAGATTACGGCCATCCTGTCCTGGTAGGCTGCCCACCAGAAACTGGGGACCGGCAGGAACAAGGTCTTTTTCCAGTGAGCAGAATGCCCTACTGTATCTAGATAAGCCTAGGGCAGCAGCCATTGCTGGGAGGGCGGGGGTGGAGGGGGAATCATCTTTTTGAATTTTCACTGAGCATTTTTGTTTTCCTCAGTAGTTGGCCTTGAACCACGGGGGCAAGCCTATTTCAAAATGAGGGAAAAAAATCTGCCACTGTGTGATCAAATCCATCAGCCATTTCCTTTTCCTTCATAAGTATTCCTGACTTCTTCTAATTTCCATGACAGCAGCCTGGCAGTGGCCTTTTGCATAGCATTTTCCCAATACTTTGATCTTTTACTCTGATGATTTTTTTTTTTTTTTTTTGTCGGTCATGGGGCTTGAACTCTGGGCCTGGGCGTTGTCCCTCAGCTCTTCAACTCAAGGCGAGCGCTCTACCACTTGAGCTACAGCGCCACTTCTGATGATTTTTTTTAAAGCAAGTAAACCCACATGGACTAGACAAAGCTAGATGGTTCATGTTTCATCATTTAAACAACACTATATTCGTTTCTGTAATCAAGCCCATGTAGAAAAGATCTTACATACTCAGTACAGTGTGTTGCCCCTATCCAGGTTGGGGAAAAATCAAGTTTAACATGTCTAGACAATAAGGTTCAAAATGGTAAACTGGGATTTTTTTTAAATTTTTTTTTCAAAGTTGACAGCACAGTTAAATTTACCAGATTTAGCAAGAGTGTGCATTTTGGTTCCTTTATTTCTAATGGCTTTTAATTAAATACATATACATGTCCATATCTTTTTTAACAAAATTGAATTAAGTATTTTAATTGGTGACATCTTTAAAAAAAAATCCACACTACTGCTGGGTGCCGGTTTTCTCACACCTGTAATTCTAGCTACTTAGGAGGCTGACATCTAAGGATCAAGGTTCAAAGCCAGCCCCAAAGTCTGTGAGACTCTTATCTCCAATTAACTACCAAAAGGCCCGAAATAGAGGAGTGGCTCAAGTGGTAGAGGTAGAGTGCCAGCTTTGAGCAAAAAAGCTCAAGGACAAAACCCAGGCCTTGTGTTCAAGTCCCAGGACTAGCACCAAAGCGAGAAAAGAAAATTCAGTGGTATTTAAAATCATAGTGTGCCCCATAGTCAGTGACATTTTAGATTTTAATGACAGCCTTAAGAGATTAACTGATGTTGTCATCAATATTATCATCTTCTCCTGTTGTTGTTATTTGTTATACAGTGATTTGAACTCAGGGCTTCTTGCTTGCGAGGGTGCACTCTCTACTTGGGCAATCTCTCCATCCCTGTTTGCTCTGGTTATTTTTAAGACAAAGGTATTGCTTTGGGGCCAGGCAGGCCAGGACCATCCCTGTGTCAACAGTTACATCCCACCATGCCCAAACTTTTCTGTTTGAAATAAGGTACTGTGATCTTTTTGTCCTGACTGACCTGGAACTACTGTCCTCCCAGATCTCCATACCTCCCAAGAATTACAGGGATGAGCTACCAGCATCTTGATTTGTTGTTGTTTTCCCTGTCCTGGAGCTGTAACTCAGGACCTGGGCTCTGTCCCTGGCTCTTTTGCTCAAGGCTAGCACTCTACCACTTTGAACCACAGCTCCACTTCTGATTGTCTGGTGGGTAATTGGAGATAAGTCTCATGGCCTTTCCTGCCCAGGCTGGCTTTGAATCTTCAGATCTCAGTCTCCTGAGTAGCTAGGATTACAGGCATGAGCCACCAGCACCCAGAGGCCCCCACAAAAATGCAGTATTTTCTATGCATGTTGTTACTTTTTTTTTTTTTTTTGCCAGTCCTGGGCTTAAACTCAGGGCCTAGGCACTGTCCCTGAGCTTCTTTTTGCTCAAGGCTAGCACTCTACTGCTTGAGCCACAGCGCCACTTCCATCTTTTTCTGTTTATGTGGCACTGAGGAATCGAACCCAGGGCTTCATGCATGCTAGGCAAGTCTACTACTAGACCATATCCTTAGCCCTTGAAGACCTCTTCTTAAAGAACCAGTTTTGTTTCCCTTATGAGTCTACTGTACTAATCACAGCCAAGTGCTGTGATTAGAGTTGTCTGTGCCTAGGCAGTGGTGGTGGTGGTGGTGTGTGTGTGTGCGTGTGTGCGTGTGTGTGCGCGTGCGCACACGCATGTTTGATTTCTGGATATTGTCTCCATGTTCTGGGCAGCCACTTCCTAGATTTTCACTCTTACCCCCTGCCCACCCTCATGCCACTTTGCTGTCTCCATTAACAGTCATCTTTGTAAACAGAACTAGAAGATTTAGTGTTGTACCTATTTTTTAAATGATTCGTTTTGATGGGGCTCTCTTTATTATTTCAGGTTGGATGCCTTTGGGAACTTGATGCATGAAATTTGCATGACTCCTTGCTGCTTTCCAGTGCCCCTCCTTGGATTCAAGCCAGCATGGCTCACATCACAAAGGTTAATGGCTGTACCTCAGGTAACCTGGCTCTGAAAATAGAAAGGAGGGAGGGGAAGAGGGAGAGAGAAAAGAGAGGGAGAAAGAAGAGGGAGAGCACAAATACAAGGGAGCGGAAGAGGGAGAGCACAAGTATGTGCATTAAATATATGTCTTTGTGCCAACTAATATTTGAATCTCTTTATGTGCTGAAATCAGCTGAGTAAATTATTACCTAAGTCAGTTCTATTGAAGTGTTGAAAAGGTGAAGTAAAATCCTGAATACTGATGGAAATTGAAGGAACCTTCTTGCCCCTTTTCTGGAGAGGTTAACTGAAGAGAGTAGAACTGAGAATCTGGATATTAAAAACTAATTCTCTGGTAGCTTTTATACTCACCAAAGGGAAAATAATTATAAAATGACTTCCAGAGAGAACTATGCAACAACTTGTCTTTGAATCATAAAAGGCCTGTATTCTGATTCTTCCTTTGACTAGATCTTAAAAACTGATGTATTTTGAATATTCAATATTGTTTATGGAAGATTGGAGAGAAGCTTGTAAGAGAAAAATACTCTGAGAAAATTCTCCTAAGAGATGATAGGTCATCAGAGATGACAACCTGTACAGGACATCTTGCCAAATACCCATTCCTCCCAAGTTATCTGCCAAAAAAAAACCCATGAATGAGAACAGTAATCGGCCATCTGAGAATTCTTTCCCAGAGCTTGAGTCCAGGGTCCCCATTCTGCTGGCTCCAAGCACCCTAGAATAGCAGCATTGTGTTCTGGAAGGAGAATAGAATTGGTGTACTGAGTAGTTTCTCCCCCCCCCCCCCCCCCCGCCAGCTCCCCCCTACACACACACACTTTCATTTACACCCTTGATCTTATTGGTGCCTTAGACCTTGACTCTCATATTTCTGCTAAATCCTATCTCTGGGAGTTTCTGGACTTTGAGAGTTACCACTTGGCCTCTAATCCCTCTTTGAACTCGGCATGTCATGTACTGTCCTTGTTTGCTCCTGAGGTCTGAAGGTCCCACTGTAACTCTTCTACCCTATCTGTCCTGTCTAACAGGTCCGGGCACTGAGTTTGAAAGTGCTCTAATTTGTGACCTCCAGGGGGACTTGTTTCTTTAGACAGAGGTTTAGACCAGACAAGGGAGGATTTTTGCTTGTCTTAGTGGTCATGATCCCTGTTGCAATTTCTTTCAAAGGCTCAGTCATACACAACTGCTATACATTTATAGGAATACTAGCTTCTACACAGACATTTTCAAATATGGAAGCATAAGACTGTCTAAAAGAAAAAACAGCAAAGACAACCTATAATATACTATACAGAAATAATGTGCTTGCTCACTTTCCATAATCTTAGTATTTCACATGTTTGATAATATGCCTGTTAAAAATTATTTTTACTGCCAGGCTCTGGTGGCTCATACATATAATCCTAGCTACTCAGCAGAAAAAGATAATGAGGATCACGGTTCAAAGCCAGCCTGTGCGGCAAAGACCATGAGACTTTTAAATCTCCCACTAACCACCAAAAAGCCCCAAGTGAGCTGTGGCTCAAGTGATAGAAATCTAGCTTTGAGTACAAAAGCTCAGGGACAGCATCTAAGCCCTGAGTTCAAACGCTAGGACTGGCACAAAAGAGAGGGGGGGGAAGAAAGAAAGAGAACTAAAGAGAGAAAAAGAGAAAGGAAAGGAAAGGGTGCTGATTTTGGAATAAGAACAGAAAATGCTATAATGTGTAATAGTTACCAAGTCATGGCTCTGGCGCAAAATGTGTGCACGAAATAGTTGTATGAAAATTAACTTTATTCTGCACCTTGCCGTAGAAGTCAACTTTACAAGTACGGGGCAGGTGTTATGTCAGGTATGGTTTTTGAATGAGGCATGTAGCAACAAACAAAACAGCAAAACACTCTGCCCTGAAGGATCACACATTGTAAAGGAAGCTAAAGTCTCCTGAGTATAGGCTGCCAGATAAAATAGAGCACATACTTAATCAAAGAAGTGGTACTGTCCATCTGGAATGTTAGTTTACCAGGGTATTCTGTTCTTATTTTCTAAACCTGACAAACCTGTCCCCACCTTGTACCAGATTGCTTCCCACTCCTTGTCACCCAGCCCCACCCCCCCATCAATCCCAAACATTTGTCTTCTCCTGCTCGCCAGAGCTTCAATCTTAATGTCTATTGAACTGTTATTATTAAATTCATTAATTTGTTTTCTATTAATATGTATTCTATTCTATAGAAGGACTGTAATGTCTTCTGTTAATGTAATGAGAGGAGCATCATAAATTGCTCTTGATTCTTCTCTTATTCCTAGCAAGGAAACAAATGAGGATCATTGGTTGGGAGATGTACTCTGTTTCTTCAGGGTATACAGATGGAGACAGCCTGCCTATTTTTTAACCCAAGTTCCTGAGTCATGTTGTGAACTGGCTACGTTGATTGATACCTCTCTAAACACTAATTAATGTTGCGCCATTTTAATTAGAGCTTCGGATTCCTTTAGAAGCCAAATGACAAGTGGCTTATTTGTCAGATGAAGATGATAACACTTGTCCTATCTCCCTCAGTGACGGTTGTGAGGGAAAGGTAAAACACTAGCTGTAAAGACACTTTTTGTTGTTGTTATTTGTTTTATTTTGTTTATTGTTTTTTTCTGAGACAGTGTCTCAGACTGGCCTTGAACTCAGCACCTTGAATGCTGGGATAGGCATATACCACCATTCCGAGCTTGTTAAACAGATGTCAGAGGATTGCACCATTGTCCCTGTCTTATAGCTCCTCTCATGAGCTTCTGATGTAGTCAGCATCTGCTCAAGTGCTCTCCCAACACTCTGCCAGAGGCTGACATTGATGGCAAAACTGTCCTGTTGAGGGAAATGAGCACTGTAAATGAGCATTGCGATGTAACTTTTATGCCTGCCATTCTATCTTTACTTTTCCTTTTTTTTTGGTGGGGGGATCCGATCGTAAGGCCTGAACTCTGGGCCTGGGCGTTGTCCCTCAGCAATTCAGCTCAAGGCTAGCGCTCTACCACTTGAGCCACCTTCCCAGCCCCCTTTACTTTTCCTAACAGCTGCTTTTCACAGTTCATTTGATTTACTTTTGTATTTTTTAATTTTCCCCCCTTATAATGGGGCTTTGGAACTCAAGGCCTCAAGCTCTTGCATGGCTTTTTCACTCAAGGATGGTACTCTCCCACTTGAGCCATGCCTCCACTTCCAGCTTTTTGCTGATTCTGCCTGGGATGGGTTTGAACTGCAATTCTCGGATTTCTGACTCCTAAATAGCTAGAATTACAAGCATGTGCCACCAGCACTTGGTAAAATACCAATGGTGTGTGTGTGTGCGTGCGTGCATGCGTGCGTGCTCATGCACATGTACGCATGTGTCAGGACTGGGGCTTGAACCCTGGGCCTTGAGGCTCTCCCTTTGCTCAGGCTCTAGTGCTCTGTCACTTGAGCCATACCTCAGCTCCCAGTTCCTTCTAGTTTCTCTCTTCTAGATTTATATGTTTTCTCTCAATCGGATATGTATTAATTTAAGGTGCTTACTGAATTGCATTGGAAATTCTGTTGTGTAAATTAATATATAATCTCATTCATAAAATTTGAGAGGCAGAGGATTACTTTAAAATCCACAGTAGGTCAGATTTTTACTATTTCTTTTATATCCTTGTCATGTGAACAGACTTAAACATAGCTCCAGTAACATTTGGTACTTAGTTCTTGCTAAGATTTTTTGCATTTTTTCCTAAGTCTTCATGGGAAGTCGTTTCCCAGTGAATATACACAATTCTGGGGAGTATGTCTAGCAGTTGAATGTCTCTTCCTTTTGTTGCGATGTTTGGACTGAAAGTTTCCCTATTGCACTCATTGTAGATAATGGTGCAGAAAATACTCTGGCTTGGTCCTTCCCTCCTCCTCCCTTTTGATTTCCTGAGATTCATTTCACAGCAGCAGGACAATTGGGTTAAAGGGCACAACTGTTGGCTTTACTGTTGAGGAGTTTGAATCTCCTTAGTCTGGTCAGTGATTTGGCTGCAGGTTTTGTCTCTGTGCTGATCTCAGATGAGGTACAAAGGCCACCTGATAAGAATGGATCACGCAGATGGAGGGAAGACTCCTGCAGAGCAGGCAGCACACCCTGTAGCTCCAGGCAGGTCCCTCTTGCTTGTGTCAATATTTTTTCTGGGCAGGAGTATTTCTCAAACAGAGAACTCTGAGCCCACTGTGGTAAACCTAGCAGCGGGAACCATGTACTGTTTGTCTAGCATGGGATGACTTGGCGCTCACTGATCTGGCTGGAACCAACGTGGTGTTTCCTGAGACTATGTAAGGAAAGGCACAGCTGCAGGATGGCGGTGGAGGTGAGTCTTAGAGGTGTCATCTGGTCCCCTGCCCTGGAGGCAAAGCATGTGCTGATTAGAAATGAGCTGCTTTAATTTGTGGGTATGGTCTGTGACTCCCCAGGTTCTCTTGGGTTCGTTGGTAATTGGATGAAAATGGATGCTCTTGTTTGTCTCGCATTCTCCCACAAGTAAGCTGTGTGGGAAGGCCAGCGGAAGAGCAGAGGGAACAGAACAAAGGTGCCCAAGATCAAAAATCAGAAGTATGGTAGAAAACTATATAAAACCTGAAAGTTGCCGGGTACTGGTGCTCACACTTGTGATCCTAGCTACTCAGGAGGCTGAGATCCGAGGATCACACTTCAAAGCCAGCCCAGGCAGGAAAGTCTGTGAGACTCCAATTAACCACCAGAAAACCAGTATTGGTGCCATGGCTCAAAGTGGTAGAGCCACTAGCCTTGAGTGAACAAGCTGAGAGACAGGCCCATCATTCAAGCCTACAACCACCACCACCAACAACAAAACAAAACCTGAAAGTAAAATGGTTACAGATAAAAAATGTCTTCCATAATAGGAGGTCTACTGATAGAGTTTTTTTTTTTCTTTCTCTCGCTTTTGTAGCTTTTTTTTATTTGGGGCAGTTCTGGGATTTGAAGTTGGTCTCATGCTTGACAGGAAGTCATTCTACCACTTGAACCACACCCCTGGCCCTAGGTTGATTTTTTTTTTTTTTTTCTTTCCCCTGGTTTTTTTTTTTTTTTTTTTTTTTTTTTTTTGGTGAAAATATCATACCGAGGGTTACAATTACATGGGCAAGGTAATGAGAACATTTCTTCTCAAGCATTGTAGCCTTCTCCTTTGTTTCCCTTTCCATCCCTTCCCATCTCCCACCCCCCACCCTCCCCCCTTAAGTGTCTTTTCTTAATGTGCATTGTTTTCATTGAGCCAAGTTAATAACCTATTTTAATGCCTGATAATATTGCATCATGCAAGTGTCATCCTCACATTAGATGTGTCTGTTTATTGGATTTACAGTATGGCATTTCAATTTTCAATGAAACTATTAGGTATTAACTCATGGAAGGCTACTTTCACACTGAAGCTTACACATGAAATAATTTATTTTCTTATAGTGATCACGTTGGAGCAGATTGGGTGTTCATTCGTTTATTTTTTAAGTAAGAAATAGTTACTTTTCAGTTTCATAACTTAAAATTCCAGGACCACCTACAAGTAAGAGACTCTGAATTTTGAATTCTGGCTCCTCTGATTTTAATCAGAGAAGCTCCAAAAGCATCTGGCCCCTGGAGAGGTTTTGGAAGTTGCTCCTTCATTGGGGCTTGCCTGTTTTACATACTCTCCATGCTTCAGATAAACTAGTAGCCAACCTCACCTTACAAGTATTCTTGCTCTAAACCTTGCAGGAGTCATAATGGGTTAAGGTTTCAGACAGGCGATTAGCTCTGTAGCTAAGCCGGGGCAGGGCGATTTGTCTTCCAGTGAGTGTACCAGCCTACTTGGCTGCTCAGAGGAAGAATCCAGGCTTAGTCCATTCCTGGGACTGAGCAAAGAAGCCCTGGACATTGCTGTTCTGATGCTCTCTCCGTGCCCATAAGAAAGGAGGAAACACAAAATAAATCCCCAACAGAAACTGGACTATGTTGAGAGCTTGAGTGGTGGAAGTAAACTCTAAGAACCTGGGCAGTCAAAGGATCAGAACTGCCTTTCCTATGAGGATTTGTATATTCTGTGCTGTGCCTGGCTTCGTGAGTATTGCCATTTATTTGTGAGTATTGCCATTTATTTCTGATTAGGCACTTCCCTTCTTTCTTGAAAGACTTGCGTGGGCAAGCTGAGCCCATCCGAAGTTTGGCTCATTGGCTTCCTTTTCCAGGGTTTGCCTTCTTCCTGTGTTCTGGATAATTTCAGTTCCTTTCCTTTGTGTAGTTGCTGAGAAAAATTTCTATGGATTTGGTGGAAAAAATGAATGACTAAAGCTCCTAGCTTTACTGCTTTGGGTGTGTTTTTTTTTCTATAAAAGATCTGCTTGATATCATCTGGCCTGAAATATAATATGAACATAGTTCTTAGACTCACAGAAACAGTAACTTGTTCTTCTTTTCTTTTCTGCGCTCCTCCCCTAAAAAAAAAAAATTCAAATTGTTTTGAGTAGTCTTCTTAAAAAAAAACTCAAGATACAACTGGAAATAAGATTTTATAAGATCCTTTCAAACAATTGCAGACCTTCTCAGTCTAAATGAAAATTATTCTTGTTTTCCTTTCTCTGGCTCCTCTGGTGGAACTGGGCTGCTATGGGAGGGGACTGGGTACTGATTTCTTTATTTCCACATACTTGGGGGAAAATATGCTCAAGCTTAAAGATCAAGTTGGGTTCTGCTTTGGGGCTGAGTTTATTACGAAGCCTGAAACCAGGCGAAATTTAACAAATATGTGGTCTCTCTGAGCTGACACCATTATTCTCCTCAACTAAAAGCACTGGATGGACAAGGGGGTTCACCAATCTCAGTTAAAAATAACTATGCTGCTATTTTGGGGATTTTTCTTTTTTTAGTATTAGTGACCAAATTCTTTATTCTCAGTTCTTAGAGTCAACTATGACTGAAACTCAGATTGAACAAAATACTTTAATAACAGGCCTTTCTAGTCAACAAGTAGAGCATAGAATTACACACATCAGAGCCTTGTCAAAAGACAATTTGGTGAGTTTGTGGAATTTACTCTTTTTTTCAAAAGTTCAACCTTTGTAGTCTTATTCCATCTTGTTTTATAGTTAGCTGGGTTTGAATGTCTGGACAGCTCTTCTACCTGGATCAAAGGTTGTAGGCTTGTGTATAGCTTCACTATGTAATAGAAACCTTTATGGAATTTGGACTGGAGTAACCATTTGTGGAAGCAGTTTGCAACTATTAGTCATATGGGTTGTATTTATTTAAGTTCCCTTTTTCGGAGTTTATGTTTATTTAATTGAACAGAGTTTTCTCTCCAAGAGCTCCTTTTTGTGGGGAAGGAAGGGCATTACTAGGGTTTGAACTCAGGACTTAGTGCCTTCTACTTGCCAGGCTATCTGAAACTTGAGCCACACTTCTAGTGATCTCTCATATTCTGGATATGATCTGTTAGAATTGAAAGAGAGTCATGCAGCTTCCTAAACTTAGTCAGAATTAGTTAGAATTTGGTTTTGCAAATATGTTTTTGGAAACATTGATCCAGTTCATCTTACCAAAATGGCCCATCCCTGTTCTCTTTTCTGAATGCCATTTCCTCTTGGATCAACTATCCATTAGGCCAAGGTATGTGAAAGAGTCTCCTACAAGAAAAAGGGGGGGAGGGGAGCTGGGAATGTGTCTCAGTGGTAGAGTACTTGCCTAGCATGCATGAAGCCCTGGGTTTGATTCTCCAGTAACACATAAACAGAAAAGGCCAAAAGTGTAGAGTGCTGAGCAAAAGAAGCTCAGGGACAATGTCCAGGCCCTGAACTCAAGCCCCAGGACTGGCAAAGAAAAGGGGGAGCTGTGTGTGTGTGTGTGTGTGTGTGTGTGTGTGTGTGTGTGTGTGTGTGTGTGTGTGTGCGTGCCAGTGTCAGTCCTAGGGCTTGAACTCAGGGCCTGGGCATTGCTCCTGAACTTTTTTTTTTGCTCAAGCCTAGTACCCTACCACTTGGGCCACAGCTTCACTCCTGGTTTTTTTGTCTGGTTCATTGGAGATAAGAGTTTCACAGCTTTTCCTGCCTGGGCTGGCTTTGAACCACAATCTTCAGATCTCAGCTTCCTGAGTAGCTAGGATGACAGGCATGAACCACCAAGAGCACATTCTAACCTACAGAGAGACAGTAGAGTATTTCCAGTACCAAGAAGCCCATTGCTTAACGTCTTTATAACCCCAGTCAAGTGCATCAACTCCTACTTTCTTCTAACTAAAACCAAAAAAAGTGTTCTTCCTCTGTTCTCAGTGTCATCCTCATCTTAAGTCCAGATACCCACCCACGTCCATTTGATTGAATTCTTTTCCTCTGGTGTTAGACTGATTGGCTGGGATGCTTCATTCAAATCAGAGACACCTGGACTTGTAGTTTGTGGGGTGGTCCATTTTGCATGTTTCCCCTCCACCTGTGAGGACAAAACCTAATTAATTACCCCATGACAAGCACCTGCGGGGTGTAATGTGGTGGGGGGGGTATGTGGCCTGAAGCCTCACTAATGCCCTGCCTGTCCATGTGATGAATCAGCCTGATGATGCACTGGTTTTCACCACACACTAGGGTGGAGACCTGGAAGCTGTAGGCCGGTGGGGGGAGGGGGAGGAGTGGTTTGCCTGTCAAACCATTCCAACAATGTCACTTACAGGAAAAACTTGCAAAACACCAAAGCCCTGTGCCACCAGATTTTTTTTTTTCCATTCATACCACACTTTGCACAGCTTCCAGATCTGCCCCAGGCACAGCCCAGGAGGCTGGTCTCCCTCACATTGCCAATCACATGAGAAGCTGTGGCCGATTACCTGTCAGCCTGTCCTGCAAGGAGTCTCGGAAGAGCTGAGCGTCATCTCCGGAGAGCTCAAGAATCACCCAGGCACGCTGGAGCTGTGTATTCTCTGAGAAAGACTTTGGGGTGGGGAGGTGGGAGGGCACTAGAAATCAGCATCTGGAATTCACTCTTCCTCAGGATATTGATTTTCTATGAAGACATCCTGGGACAGAACATCTTGTTAGAAAGGTAAAGGGAATTTGGTATTGGGGGGCTTTCCTTTGGGCAGTTTTGGTGTTCTGTGATCCTGAGAAAGTAAATTTTCTAAATAGTGGTGAATTTAAGTCGGTGCATAGTTTGAGGACTCCTGGTAGAAATGGTAGGAAACTACACAGGACTATTCAGTGAGCTCATTCATTTAGTTGCTCACTTTAAAGTGACCACAGAGATGTAATTTGACCCAAAGGTAACTTTTCCCTCCTTTATGTAATGGACCAGCCCCAAGGCCTTGTGAAAGTGACTTTTCCTCTACCTGTTCTTACTACTTTGTGTGGTGGGGGGGTGGGGGGGGGCTGTTTTTGCCAGTTTGTTTTTGCTTGAACTCAGGGCCTGGGCGCTGTCCCTGAGCTTTTGTACTGGGGGTTCTACCACATTGAGCTACAGCTCCATTTCCAGCTTTTTGATGGTTAACTGGAGATAAGAGTCTCATGGTCGTTCTTGCCTGGGCTACCTCTGAACCATGATCCCAGATCTCAGCCTTCTAAGTCGCTAGGATTACAAGCAAGAGCCACTGACGGTCAGGCTGACTTTGTGGTTTTGTTTGGCTAGGGATGGCAAGATAATGACAGTTGGACATTGTATTCTTTTATTTTACTGGCTCCCAAATATTTTCACTTTGATGATCACTATTCTCTTTAACTCTTCATTTTTGTTTGGGGTCTGACCTGAACGGAAAAGCATGAGTTATTACTATTTCCATCCGTCCTGGTGTCTGCAGAACTCATGAAGGGCTTTTCCAGCCTTCTGTGGCTACAGGTAGTAACAGGCCAGCAGTGTGCAAAGAACTGTTGAAGAAATAGCCGTGTCTGCGCTATCTCGCTGCTGTTCCCCAGCCCTGCCCTGTTCCCCAACTCCTGGCTTTGCTTAGAGCTCTGTTTTTAAGGCCTGGATGTCTTTCCTTTACCTGTTGAAATATGCCCTTCAGGAACCACAACTCTTTTGCCTTTCCCTATAGTGTTTTCTCAGATACTCCCAGTAGCATTCAGCTGTTTCCCTTCTTTATTTCTTCTTAGAGTGCCTTGTGTTTCTATTAAATAGTTGCGATTGCGCACTTTCAATTAAGGTTTATGGTTGCACACCTCACTAATCTGTAAACTTTAAGGATTTATAAGGTAAGGCTCATGTAATGGTCTTTGTAGGCCCATCCTGGCTAGCTTAGTACTCTTTGTAGATCAGCAAGACGCCCTGTTCAACCACTAACCATTCGCAGAGCCTCTGTCTGCTGTGCTGGCTAATGCTGGACATGGAGCATAGAACAGGAGGAAGACCTAGTACCTGCTTGATAATGTGTAGGATTGCATTGAGTCATGACATCTGTGAGTTTGATATCACTCCATTCTTTGACGTTTTCCTCTAACCTATCCTCCTAAGTAATTACTCAGTTCATGTGCTAACCATTCACCAGGGTACCTTTTCCCTGTGCAAACTCGTGGCTTTCACGGTGCCATATGCATTCTCTTCCTTTCTGCCTCTTCTTGTGTGAGTTATAATATCTTCTTTCTCTCAGTCATTTACCCTTGGGCCTAAAATAAAATTGTCTGTGAGATGTTTTGCACCAGGAAGAGGTACACAGATGTAGATGTGGTTGTCTCTAGAAGGGTTATTGTCAGAAGCCACTTGGAAAGTTCTTTTAAGGTCCTGTGTGTGCCCTCTTTACCCCTTGTACTGCTTGTTAGCCACGCAAACCAGAGGTGGGGTACCAGTCAGGATATATACTGATGACTTAGCTTGGCATTGTGTGCTCCTTGGAACTGTAGATAGAGACCTGAGTTGCTGATCTCTGGGTACCCTACCCCTTTCCCATTGTGGTCTTAGGAAGGTCCCTAAGCACTTCTTTGAAGGGGTGAGGAAATGGATGTTCTCATTTTACCACTTATTCACAGTCTTTTGATCATTTAAGATTTTAATCCCCTTAGTCTTTCTCTGATTCATCTCACCATTTGGCTTTCAAAAGTGCTAGTTTCCAATCTTGGATGGAAATATATGGTGTGGCAGTCTCTTCTTTTAGTCTGATGAAGATAATATACATGGGCATCCCAGATTATAAAGAAAGCCTAGGGTGTAGAAATGTCAAAGGAATATGCCTCTGCTGTGCTATACCTGGGCTAAGCTGCAGGAGGGACAAGGCTTTGGTGCTGATAAACAGAGGGGATTTGTATGTGTGCATCTTTGCAAATGGAACAGAGGAATAGCGTCCCATCCTAACAAAAATCACAGCCCTCTACTACCAGGCACACCCCTCAACCTGTTGAATGTGGGGGTGGCCTCTCCTAGGGGAAAAAAAAAATCTCCCTTTTCATTAAGACTTCTGAGATCTGGCTAATCCAGGCACATAAAGGAGTCCTCTTCCAACACCCCAAAGCAGTAAGGGGTACACACCCAGCAGGAGAAGAAAACAGGGAGCCCTTGCTGGACTTGTCCTTTTAATCCCCAGAAAGTCCGGTCACCACCCCATTACCCCTGAGGCCATGAGGTGGGTGTGAGAAGGTACCTCTGAGAGGTGGAAGGAATGAGTTACACCCAACCTTCTCCCTTGTACCTGGGACACCCAGCCTTTGGACTCACACCCCATCACAAATCTGAGGCAAGAAAAGAGGTACAAGTAGCATTAAAAGGATGTTTTTAGAGGTTGCAAGGAGGATCTAATACAGCATAAATAACCCAGGCCCGTGGAGAATGGCTGAGCATTCTGCTTTCTCTCTCTTTTAAGGAGGAGCAATCATAGCAGACTTTTTTTTTTTGCAAGATCTGTTTACATGAGAGAGAAATCATAGTGAGCTCTGTTTTTATAATTTTTAAAATAAAACATCTCACTAAAGAGCTAAATTTACACATGAGATATATATTAATCTTCAAGATCATTTAAATGGTTTTTCTGCTTTGTGTTATTATTCATTCCCCCCCTCCCACACACACACCAAAGATTGCCAGATAAAATCAATTTAAAATGAGAAAAGTTAGCCAGCTGAAAAATAGGAAAAAGGATAGAAACCACAATGAAATACTGAAATTGAAATACAAAGAGATATGAAGAACTATTCACAGATGCCAGGCGTGTGGGTTTTGAAAGTTAACTTTATTTATTTATTTTTTGGGGGTCCGGTCATGGGGCCTGAACTCTGGGCCTGGATGCTGTCCCTCAGCTCTTCAGCTCAAGGCTAGCGCTCTACCACTTGAGCCACAGCGCCACTTCCAGCTTTTTTCTTTTTGCTTATATGGTGCTGAGGAATCAAACCCAAGGCCTCATGCATGCAAGGCAAGTGCTCTACCTCTGAGCCACCTTCCCAGCCCCAAGTTAACTTTATTTTAAAATACCTTTTTTTTTTTTTTTTGTCCTGAGTCTTGAATTCAGTCCATGAGTTTCTTTTGCTCAAGGCTAGTGCTCTACCACTTGAGCCACAGCTCCACTTCCAGCTTCTTTTGAGTCATTTATTGGAGGTAAGAGTCTCCTGGACTTTGCTGCCTGGACTGATTTCAAACCGTGATCCTCAGATCTCAGCCTCCTGAGTAGCTAGGATGCCAGGTGGTTTGTTTCATTGGAAAAGAAAAAAAAAAAAGTGGGAAGATTCTCCTAGGGAGGATGAGTGTTTTTCTTAGGCACTACTGAGGACAGGTGCTCTCTATGAATAAATGAAAATCAAAAAGATCACACTTTCAGTGGCAGACTTTCCATAGTTTAAAACTCTGGGTTTTACTCTTGGCCACAGGATCGAATCCCCTGGGGGTGATTTTTTAATGTTGATACTTTGACCCCACCCCAGGCCGGAGACTCTGATTCACCTGTGGATTTGGAGGTCAGCATTTTTTTGCAAACAGCCTCTAGCAATTTTTGTTAGTGCAGCCGGGGCTGGAGAGAGAGCCTCAGCTCTGAGAGAGAGACTCTGGGCTTCCTGACAGGATGGAGTCCTGCTTCTTGTCAAAAGGGGGTGTGAGCTCAGGACACTGGCCCATTGAGCTCTTTGAAAGAAAACAAAACAAAATGAGATGACATGGTCCCAAAAGCCATGGACCCATTACCTGACTTGTGTAACTGTACCCCTACTGAACATCACCTTTATAATAACAATAAAAATTGAAAAGAAAACAAATGTCCAGTGCTGATGGCTTATGATTATAATCCGGAAGTGAAAAATCTCAGGATCTTGGTTCAAAGTCATTTGGGGCAGGAAAAGTCTGTGAGACCCTTATCTCCAATTAATTACAAAAAGAAATGAAGCTGTGTGGCTCAAGTGGTAGAGAGCTAGCCTTGAGCAAAAGAGCTCAGGGATGGCACCCAAGCCCCAAGTTGAAGCCCCAACATGCACACGCATGCATATGCATGCGCACATGCACACACACACACACACACACACACACACACACACACACACACACACACGAAGGAAGGAAGAAAGGAAAGGAAAACAGAAGAAAACAAAACACTCCAAGTTTGGCTCCTTAAGAAGGAGTAAGGGGGGGCTGGGAAGGTGGCTCAGTGTTAGAGTGCTTGCCTTGCATGCATGAGGCCCTGGGTTCGATTCCTCAGCACCACATAAGCAAAAAGAAAAAAGCCAGAAGTGGTGCTGTGGCTCAAGTGATAGAGCACTAGCCTTAAGATGAAGAGCTGAGGGACAGCGCCCAGGCCCAGAGTTCAGGCCCCATGACTGGACCCAAAAAAAAAAAAAAAAAACAGTAAGGGCTGGGAATAGCATGCATGAAGCCCTCAGTACTACTTAAACAGAAAAAGCCTGAAATGGCCCTGTGGCTCAAGTGGTAGAGCACTAGCCTTGAGCACAGAGAGGCTTGGGGACAGAGCCCAGGCTTTGAGTGCAAGCCTCAAGACCACACACACACACACACACACACACACACACACACACACACACACACACACACACACACACACACACACACACACACACACACACACACACACACACACACACACACACACACACACACACACACACACACACACACACACACACACACACACACACACACACACACACACACACACACACACACACGGCTTGGGGACAGAGCCCAGGCCTTGAGTGCAAGCCTCAGACCACACACACACACAGAGTGAAATTGAATGGGTCCTGAACCTCTGAAGTTGTCAGGGCATAGCATTGCCCGAGAGGACAAAGCTGGGTGAGTCTGTGGAGGATTACATTGTGTGCAGACTGGAACAGAGCCAGAATGAGCTAAGGTGGAGAGTGGGGCGTTAGGAGTTGATGTTTGTGTTTGTCTATGCCAACTAGAAGAATTTTATTTTTGGGGGGGTGGGGAGGTTCTCACGGGGAGAAGAAATGGTACAATCAAACTCCTGAGATAGAATGCTAGCATTCTAGCTCTTTCCCATGCTGCTTCCCTCTCCCACCTTTCTTCACCTGCCACAGGCCGCAGAGCATGAACATGCCTAGTATTGATGTAACAGGTAGCGCATGCATGATGATGTCAGCTCCCCTGTGAAATGAAGTGGTCATGCTGGCTTCGGAGGACGGCTGTGAAGCTCAGGTGTTTTTGTGAAGCCCTTGGAAAAGAACTGTGTCTGTGTGGTGGAAAGGAAAGACTGGAAAGATCCCCACAGACTGTCACAAGACCCATACCCAACTAGTGCACTTATGTGGTAGGGCAGGACTTGGAGGATGCTGTGAAATTCACAGTTGAGCCAGGTGTGGGTTAGAACCATCTCAAGCTGGGTACCAGTGTCTCACATCTGTAATCCTAGCTGTTCTAAGACTGTGAGATCTGAGGATCGTGGTTCCAAGCCAGCCCAGGCAAGAAAGGCCAACTAACCGCCAAAAAAAACAGAAGTAGAGGTGTTGGCTCGAATGGTAGAGCATCACACATGAGGGAAAAAGCTAAGGGACAGTGCACAGGCTTTTGAGGTCAAGCCCAGTACACACACACACACATACACACACACTCTAAAAAGAAGAACTCATGGAGGAGTAGGTAAACTCAAATTGAGGGTATGCACAATGTAATCCACAGTACCACTGGCATCTTAATTTAACTTTGGTTGTATCTGTATGTGGGTGGGGGGAGGGCAGACCTCTGTAGGGAAAGTCTTATTGCAGTAACTCTGGGGAGGCCCAGAACTAGGGGTTCAGATGTGTATGCTTGCAGCCCCAGATTTACTGAAGCCATCGTGGTAGGTAAACCTAGGCTAACGTATTGCTCAGCCAGCCTGGCATCACACGAGTCTACCATCAACAGCCAGTTTCCTTTCCCTAGAGAGTCACCCTCGCTGCCTACACCACCCCAGCTGTACAGCCTTGAGCACATCCTCATCTTCCCACAGTTCCCCTGCTTCTTCATCTCTGTTTAAAGAGAATGGGGGCAACGGAGAGTAGAGGCGAGTAGGTGTGACTTTGTGTCTACAGTAGGAACCTTTGTGACTGGTGGCTTATCTTCCATGACTTTCCTTCCCACCCTTCCCCGTCCTCTGTTAGGAGACCGGACAGTTATTTGCATACAATGACTTTTTCTGCTGGACCTTACCTTCATAGAAACTCACAGGCAAACAAAACCCACGGGCCCAGCTTTGAGTTACATCGCTACCTTCAACTGCTGAACATCATAAGCTATGTTTGAGGCAGAACGCACTATGTCGGAATAAAAAGTTAGCAGAATGTTTTAATAAGGTCAAGAAATATTATATTCAGATACTTTCCTTAGTTTCATTCTTTTTGTTGTTGTTGTTTTGTGTGTGTGTGTGTGTGTGTGTGTGTGTAAAACAAGCCCAATGCAGTACTCTTGGTCTTAAAAGATCTAGTCTTTGTAGCTTTCTGCAGAAGCCTGGAGCACAAATGATCAGGCATGTACTCCCAGCAGAGTGGTCAGCCAGTGGAGGAGAGAGAATGTAAGAAGATAAATGGCAGGTGGGTAGGGTGTGGCCCTAAGGTGAAGCAGTAGGACTGACAAAGCCTGGTGGGGCATTCAAAACCCTTCTTGTCCATGGCAACTGTCCCAGGTCTGAATCCCACAAGGCAGGCTCAACAGAGCCCGCCCTAATCTTGGTTCATCTCTGCTGTATTGTTTAGAACTGGCTTTGCTTGTTTGTCCTGTGACAGCATTGGGCAAATCTTGTTCCACAGGGCCACATAAATGTTTTGTGGCTTGGGTAAGGCAAGCACTTTTCTTTTTTCAGTGATGAATTTAAGCCATCTAAGGAATATATGCTTACAAACTAAAAGCAAACAAGAAAACAAAACCAAAACAAAAAACCCAGCTCATTGACAGCGACTTATGCCTGTCATCCTAGCCACTCAGAAGGCTGAGATCTGAGGACTGTGATTTGAAGCCAGCCTGGGCAGAAAAGTCCTTGTGAGACTCCTTTTTCCAATGAACTGCTCAAAAAATGGGAAGCAGCACTGTGGCTCAAGTGGTAGATCGCTAGCCTTGAGCACATTTAAGAGGCTCAGGGACAGGGACAGGGCCTAGGCCCGAGTTCAAGCCCCACAACTGATAAAAGAAAAAAAAAAAAGTTCAGGGACAGTAATGGAGGCCCAGAGTTCAAACCCCAGGACCAACCACAAAAATAAATAAAAAGGTTGCTGGGTAATGTTATTATCCAAAGCTGAGATTCCACTTGTCTGGGAATTAATCCATTGTCTTCGAAAGTCACATGACCTAATTTGGCTAAAGTATTTAAGGGAATGTGGGAGCAGCGTGGGTTTGTGGTTTACAAATGGTGGGCATTTTTAGCCTTTAGATTACATGTTGCATTAAATAAGTCAAAACAAAGGAGGAGCTACAGGCCTCTAGCCCAGCCTAGGGTCAGACTGAATCACTGCCTTCTTTGGGAAACTCTCAAGATCTGTAGCTCCGATGAAGCCAGGGAACCTTTTTGGGGTGGCAGAGAGAGGGAGGGAGGGAAGCAGAATGAGGGAAACATGGACTGCTTTTCTCCATTCCTGGAATTAACAAGTTTACAGCCAAGTCTCTAGATCAGCATTTCATATTTCTAAAAACAAAAAGAGAGAGGGTAGATTGAAAAAAACTAGAAAAGGGCTAGGAGAGGACTGACTTTTATTTCTTTTGGTGGTTGTCATGCAGATCCTTGCTAGCAGTCTTTTTTTTTTTGCTGGCTTACTGACATGGCCTGTCCCGGAATTAAATCGCAGTGGCCAGCAGGCTGCTAGTTGGTCAGGAAATTCCAAACGGGTATAAATAAATTCTCAGCAACAGCTCCTGGGCTCTGTGTCTGTTCTTGTGTGTAGTCCCTTTAATGTGGAGGGAAGTATGCCTAAGACTTGACTTCCTGCTTGCTGAAAATCACAGTTATTTTGTTTTAGGGTAAGTAAGAATGCCCCTAAAGAGAGAGAGACAGAGAGACAGAGTCATTTGGGTGGAGGCTGGTGAAGTATGAAGTTGTGCTCCGTATGGCATGAAAAATATTTACTTTTATTACAGGCTGGAAAGAATAACTCAGGGCTTGATTTTGAGTTGAGTGAAATTTCAGCTTTGGCTCAGGCTTTCACATAAAGGTCTCATTGGAGTCAGTGCAAGTTTGAGTTGGGGAGTTTCATGTACTGGACTTGTAAAGTTCCAGAATTCCCTTAGTTCATTGCTGGATCTTCTCCGGTCATTTGTTTTCTGCCCTATTTTCCTAATAGGGAGTTGTTTGTTGTGATTAAAGCTGGTTTAGTTTTTTAATAGAAACACTATAAAACAAAAGAAGGGCTAGAATTCATGTAAATACTGTAGCTTTTACCACTCTTCTCCCAAAATCCTGTACGGATTTTTCTTTTTAAAGCTTCCCTCCCCCTTCTCTTCCCCAGTCCTCTCGTTTCCTTCCCCTTCTCCATTCCTTTCTTCTCCTCTCCTCTTCTCTTTTCTTTGATTCCTTTCAGTACTGGGATGGGACCCAGGGTTTTTGCACATGTGAGGCTGGGGTTTGGCACTGAGTCACATCATATCCTCCATGCTTAGAAAAGCTCTTTTTGTAACAAAGTCTTGACTTGGGTACCTTGTCTGCGTTTCACAAAATTCCCTCTGCAATCAACACGCATCTGTTGTGCTTAGAGCAGCATGTCACTGCAGAAAACTTGCAAAACAGCACTTAGTCCCCATACCGCTCTCTCCTGTGCACGCGAGATGCATGTGTCTGTCTTTCAGCAGTGATTCCCTGTCAGACAATGGTCATCAGGGAGCAGCGTGAGCTATAAAGCCAGCCCCCAGGCACCTTTCTTGGTAGATTTTGGATGAAGAGCTGTTGCATTGTGGGGTTGGGACTGAACACTGGGAAGCACCACTCCATGCTGCCCACTGTCCCCAGCCTCCTGGCTCAGCAGCCCTTGAGTAGGACACAAGGCCATTCCAGTCCTGGTAACCATGGCTGAACCTCTTCACCTCCTTCCCTCTTGTGCTCACCTGCTACTTGGTATCCGGCGTTTAAAGCCATGTCTAGAGAGACTGATCACAGTCAAAGGGTTGCTGTGTTGAGATGGCTCAGTCTTGCCAGGCAGGAGGCAGCTGGAAAAGTGAGAGTGAGTGGTACTTACAGAGAGCAAAGTCATGAGCTCTGCCTGACTGCTGTCTTTACTGACATACATAGAGCATCAAGTGGAGTCATGGTGTCACACTGACATATACACATATACCCCAAACCCCCACCTTTGTGTGTGTGTGTGAGTCGTGGGACTTGAACTCATAGCCTGGGCTAGTGTTCTACCACTTTGAGATACCATGCCTCTTCTGGTTTTTGAGTGGTTCACTGGAGATAAGAGTCTCATGGACTTTCCTGCCTGGGCTGGTTTCAAACCCTGATCCTCAGATCCCAGCCTTCGGAGTAGCTAGTATTACAGGTATGAGCCACCTGTGCCTGGCACAGACCCTCTTTTTACTGTTTTACACAGTAACAGGCCTCAGATATTGCTGCCCATGGCCCACTACAACGCAGTGATGCAGGTACTACGACTGCCCCAGCTAGACAGGTGGAATCGAACCCAACTTGCCAGGGTCTGGAACGCAGTATGAGGGGTCTGGCCCTCAATGTTTTTAATCCCCGTCTCTCTTCCTCTACCACACTTATTCATCAGCACACGACTCAATGTGAGACGTTCTCCAATCAGCTATGAAAATATGCAGCATTCAAAGCACCATGCTAGGCAGGGATGGGTGCAAGAATAAATACCTCCTCAAAACCCTTACAGTTAGGGGACACAGGACGAGTATGTGGCTGCTGATTGTGGCTCCTGACATAAGTCAGGAGCTAAGGAGCAGTGGATGGAAGAAAGTGGTCAGTTCTTCCCAGGATAGAGTTACAGGTGTAAAAGTGAGGTTTTTACGAAGGGTAGATCATTGGTCCTGGGCTCTTAAGACAACACATGTGGTTCTGGCAGCTGGGACAGCCTGGTGAAATGTGAGCTGGGTATAGGGAACAGACTGAGGGAGGCCAGGTCGCTGTGAAAATTGCTTGGTATGTTGAGGTTTAAGGTGGGAGTTGAATTGGATTGAGAGTCTAGGTTTTATGGAACTCTGCATATCAATCTGAAAGATAATCGAGAAGGGAGACAAAATTCCAGAAATACTTGAAGGCAAAATAACATTCATCCAATCACAGGCAATACAGGAAAGCAAAAGACATCTCTACCCCTGCAAAAGAGCTGCTTTATTTGTAAAATGAGCTCCTGGATGGCACTTAAGACAGGATGCGAAAAAGGAAGGGGGAAGGAAGAAGTGGGAGGAGGAAGGAAGGAATTAAAGTGTATTAAAGTAACTTCTACAGAAAATTTGCTAAAGAACTCTCCCAGCTGTACCGCCCAAATTCAGACTCCTCCGTGGTTAACCTTGACCACATCCTGCCTTCCCCTCCTACATGTTTGAGTGTATGCATGTGTACACAGGTTGTTCTGTGTCCACACATGTGTATACACATGCAGATGTCATGTCTTTCTAACATAAAACAGTTTTGTGCCCTTTCTTATATAACTTACATAGTTTTCAAGAGAGAGCCGTGTTACTTACATAGTTTTCAAGAGAGAGCCGTGTTGTTCTATAGGAAATCTTTCCAGTAAGGGGCATCCATGTTTTTAGACCTGGGTTATAGCTTCTTGGCAGAGTGGATGATGCTTTGTCCTTTTCGGTGCGTTTCACAAGGCCACGATGAGGGATGATGTGAGCTTTGTCCAGGTAATGGGCAGCTTCTTCACTGGACAATGAGTGGCTTTCCCCTTTGGTAAGGTATTCTGAGCCACCTCAGTAGCCTGATCTGTGCTGGGAAAGTAGTCTATTCACTGATAGTTCCCGAGCCATTGGCTACTGTTGGGATGGGTGGCCACTGGCACATGGTAGCTTTCTGCTGCTATAGTTCCTCCATAGTCTAACTGGCATATAAGCCCACAGATTCCTCTTCACTTTGTCTGTTTTTACCATTAATTATGTTATTCTGAGGCTCATATGATCCAAGAATTGACCGGTGAGATTACAAAATTGTTTGTTTTTAAACTATGCACTGGTGGTCCCTGCCTGTCAGGAAGCTGAGATCTGAGGATCACAGTTGGAAGCTAGCTTGGGCAGGAAAACCTGTAAGACTCTTATTTCCAATTAACCACCAAAAACTCAGGAGTGGAGCTGTGGCTCTCAAGCACAAAAGCTCAGGGACAGAGCTCAAGACATAGGACCTGCAGACATGAGCATACACATATGCACACACACACACACACACACACACACACACACACACACACACACACACACACATATACATGCATATTTGTTTCAGTACTGGATTTGAACACAGGGCTACATACTTGCTAGGCAGCACTCTGCGACTTGAGCCATGCCTCCACCCCCCTTTTGCATTAGTTATTTTCTGAGGTAGGGTTTCCTTTACTTTCTGCCCTGGCTTCAAAACAGTTTCTGGGCAAACTAGATCACTGACGCTGGCTCGATAAGGGTGTGCTGGACATAGACCACAGCCACTGACCCATAGCGGATTAGCTCTTGGATCTAGATGCTAGCACTTCGGGCTGCGTGAGTAACCTGAGCAGGGAGGAGATGGTAACGGTCAGGATTAGAGGCAAGCCAGCCCCAAATTTTGCTTGCAAAGACCACCTAGTTGGTAGAAGGTTTGAATTTGGGTATCTAGGCTTAAGTTCTCCATTCTGAGCTTTCTCTAGCAAGCCCCTACTCAGGCATGCTGAAGCGTGGAAAGGACTAGAACAGCTGTGCAGTCTTTTCTCTCTCCTCTTCAGAGATCCCCACTGGCCCCATCCCAGAGTCCCACAATGCATAGCAAGTCTGTATTCCACATCTCAAAGCACTAAATCAGAGCCTAGATTCCAACTGTCCTCAACTTTCCCTCTGACATCACTTGTGCCGCGTTCTCCTCTCCAGATTCACTGGATTGTGCTTTAATGGCCTCCAGGAAAGGAAATCCCATCATTTTGCTCTACAGTGAGTCATCATTTGCTTAGAGAAAAATATTTTCCTTTTAGTTAGCAGAACAAGGTAAAAGGGCGCTGGTGGATGGAGCTGGTCCTCGGATCCTGGTCTCCAGCGATGCTCTGGAGGATGGGATGGAGGTAACAGGTCAAGCCAGCCAGCCCAAATGTAGGCAGAATATGAGTTCGGGAAGTCTAATACTAATGCATGCACTTAGTATCCAGCTGAGTGGCTAGGATACCTGCTAAGGATTTGTGACTTGAAGAAACAAGGAAATAATGAAAACAACACACACAGAAAGGATCCATGATTTAAAAAACAAACAAAATTAGAGGATTGTAAAGAGAATTTTAAATTTTAGTATATGCCCCAGCATCTAGCCAGAGCAACCTTATGAAAATGTAACAATTTCTATCCCTTCCTTCCTTCCTTTCTTCCTTTCTTTCTTTCTTTCTTTCTTCCTTCCTTCCTTCCTTTCTTCCTTTCTTCCTTTCTTCCTTCCTTTCTTTCTTTCTTTCTTTCTTTTCTTTCTTTCTTTCTTTCTTTCTTTCTTTCTTTCTTCCTTCCTTCCTTCTTCCTTCCTTCCTTTCTTCCTTCCTTTCTTTCTTTCTTTCTTTCTTTCTTTCTTTCTTTCTTTCTTTCTTTCTTTCTTTCTTTTTCTTTCTTCCTTCCTTCCTTCCTTCCTTTCTTTCTTTCTTTCTCTTTCTTTCTTTCTTTCTTTCTTTCTTTCTTTCTTTCTTTCTTTCTTTCTTTCTTTCTTTCTTTCTTTCTTTCCTTCTTTCTTTCTTTCTTTCCTTCTTGATCTGTTGTGGGGCTTGAACTCAGGGCCTGGGTGTTGTCCCTGAGCTCTTTTGGTCAAGCTGAGCGCTGTAATACTTTGAGCCACAGCTCCGCTTCCAGTTTTCTGGTGGAGATAAGAGTTTCATAGGCTTTCCTGCCCAGGCTTTAAATTGTGTACCTCAGGTTTTAGCCTCCTGAGTAGCTAAGATTACAGGCACAAGCCCCCAACACCCAGCTCCTCCCTTCTTTAGAGAGAAGCACTTCAGTAGCTTCCCAACGCACCTGTGAACTAAAAATTAAAATCCCGGCTCACAGCACCTTGAAGAATTGCAGCTCCTCACTGTCTCTGCCACACTTGGGTTTGCAAAGTCCCTGTCAGTCCCCAAAGTGGCAGGCTCTGCCTGTGCTGTCCCATTTGCCTAGTTTTCTCTTGTTCCAGTCTCCTTTTATCCAAGCCCCACAGGCTGCACAGTGAGCCCCTCCAATTCTGGAAGACTGCTCCCTATCTCTTGCCCACATTGCACCTGTATTCCTGTATTCTACCACCTTGGCACTTCTTTTAGCTGTCATTGATCCACACAGCAACTCATCTGTCTCCTGTACTTATCATTTCTACCCAGGCAGCTTCATAACTATTCTGCTTACCTCCTTTCAGTGTGTGCCATGTGGCAAGCTTTTGGTTTTAATTTATTTTTATTCTACTTTTGTGCCCATTTGGGGGCTTAAACTCATGGCCTGGACACTGTCCCTGATCTATTTACTACCTGAGCCACAGCTCTGTATCTCTCTATCTGGCTTTTATGGTGGTTTATTGGAGATAAGAATTGTATAGATGTTCCTGTCCAGGCTGGCTTTGAACCATAATCCTCAGATCTCAGCTTCCTGGGCAGCTAGGATTACAGCTGTGGGCCACCCTGGCACATGGTAGGTTTTAAATAAATCTGTAGCGAATGAAAGACAAACTCTGTGGTTCCCTGTAACAGTGGCCTCTTCCTTAGACTCCATCTTGATCAGTGGCAGGCTGCTGTGGCACATGCTGGTCACGAAGCACAAATATAGGGGGATCACAGTCCAGGCTGGCCCAAGATAAAGTAAGAACCCATCTTGAAAATAACCAACACATAAAGAACTGATGAGTGGCTCAAGTGGTAGATTGCTTGCTAGCAAACAGAAGCCCTGAGTTCCAGCAACGCCCCCCCACCACACACACACAAAATAGTAGCCACAGTACTCCGAAGGTGGCTTGCCTGTTATCCTAACTCAGGAGGCTGAGATCTGAGGATCACGGTTCAAAGCCAAGCCTGAACAGGAAAGACTATGAGACTCTTATCTCTATTAACCACCTAAAAACCAGAAGTAGGGCTATGGCTCATAGTGGTAAAACACCAACCTTGAGCAAAAAAGCTCAGGGACAGTGCACAAGCCCTGAGTGCAACCCTACAATCAAGAAGAAAAAAAAAAAAACAGTAAATCCTTTAGCAAATACAAGAGCAAGAGAAAAGTCTCCTCTGCCACCTGCTCTTTTATGACAGAATGAGGAATAGAAAGGTTGGGTAACTAGAGTGACTATTGTAGGTTCCCTGATGTGTGAACTGAGTTCCTCACTGTTTTGACCCAGGGTGGGTTGCTCCTTGGGCTTAGAAGAGCTGAAAGCTAACAGTGTCTTCAGGAGAGACTTCCTGCTGAACTTGTTCCGGAGGTGGTCCTGTTTGGATGTCTTCTCTACCACACTTCCGCTTCCCGGAGAGGTTGAATTGCTAACACAAATTCACTTTCAAAGGCTGAATAATTGGCCTCCTGAGAACTCACCTCTCCTGAGTTCATCCTGTTGCATTTCTTTTGTGCTCCCAGGCCTAAGCTGACCAGAGACTTCCTGGCCACTTACAGCAACAGGGTGCCACTGCCCTGTGCCCCTCAAACTTGTGGGAATCTGTGACAAAGACTGCTGTGGGATGGACTCAGTTCTTCGGACAAGGTCTCCTGTGCTTCCTGTGCAAAGAGACAATGCATTCATGGGAATTAGCGAAGTCCTTCAGTTTTACTAGTGAGGGAAAATATCTAGCAAAGAAGAACATGTGATCTGTGCATGAGGTGGTTGCACACAGGGGCACTTATTCTTCGTGAGGCCCTTAGAGATAATTGGGCCTAGAGCATGCAATAGGAAAACTGGGACAAAGAAGTCATGGTATTCCTACTTAGCAGATAGGGGGTGCATTTAAATGCTCAGACACAGGTAGGTGCTGGTGGCTCGTGCCTGTGATTCTAGCTGCTCAGAGGCTGAGATCTAAGGATCACAGTTCGAAACTAGCCTGTGCAGGAAAGTCCATGAGATTCTTATCTCCAACAAAGCATCGGAAAGCCGGCAGTGGAGCTGTGGCTTAAGTGATAGAGTGCCAGCCATGAGGGAAAAAGAAAAGCTAAGAGAGAGCAACCAAGTACATAGTAGAGTGTTGGTCATTCTGTCCTTTGTGTGCAGTGGTATAGTCCTGTTAGGAAATGGAAGGCTGGAAGACTTTAGCTCATATGGCTAGACTCTCAACCACAATGTGTGGTGTTTTTGCTCTACTCACTGTCTTTAGCCAGCCTTCCTCAGCCTGGATGTTGTTGACATTTAGGACTAAAAAAACTCTGTGTTGGGCTAGGAAGGTGGCTCAGTGGTAGAGCGCTTGCCTTGCAAGCCTGAGGCCCTAGGATTCCTCAGCACCATATAAGCAAAAAGAAAAAAAAAAGCTGGAAGTGGCGCTGTGGCTCAAGTGGTAGAGTGCTAGCCTTGAGCTGAAGAGCTGAGGGACAGCGCCCAGGCCCAGAGTTCAGGCCCCACAACCGGACCCAAAAAAAAAAAAAAAAAAAAACTCTGTGTTGGTGGCAGGAGGGCTTGTGTGTTTTAGAATATTTATTTATTTTTTAATTATTTATTTTTTTGGGTCCGGTCGTGGGCCTGAACTCTGGGCCTGGGCACTGTCCTTCAGCTCTTCAGCTCAAGGCTAGCACTCTACCACTTGAGCCACAGCACCACTTCCGGCTTTTTTTTTTTCTTTTTGCTTATGTGGTGCTGAGGAATCGAACCCAGGGCCTCAGGCATGCAAGGCAAGTGCTCTACCACTGAGCCACCTTCCCAGCCCCTGTTTTAGAATATTTAATAGCATCCCTTCTACCTACTAGACTCTCCTCACCCATCAGACCCTTCTCTCCCAGTAATGACTACCATAAATGTCTACTGACCAAATGTTACCTAGAGAGCAAACCTGCTCTCAGATTAGTGCTCCCGTACTTATTTCCTACTAAGCATCTCTTTCCTGGTGAGCACATTCATTTTTATATCTTTCCAAACCAATTATCATTTGGACAGAAGGTTAGTTTCCTTGAGAAGCTAACGTCGCATAATAGGACGTTATGAATCTAGATGACATGAATGATTTTTTTTCTTAATGCCAGTATCTCTAGTTCACTTGATACAAAAGAATTTCCAGGAAGCCCCACATGCTTCCTAAGGCTGAACACAGGTGCCCTCTGACAGGGCACTAAGCTTGATCAGAGGTAACTCTATAGATAAAAGACCATGTTGGCATCCGTTGGGTGGCTTCAGCGTCTCTGAATGCATGGGAATTTGGTCAGGAAGCTATTGGATTGGTATTGGGTGGGTCCAAATTGTAGACTGGACAGGGGAAGGGGATAAAGGACTCTCTCATCCTTTGATTCCTGAGAGGAAGTTAGCTGAGAGAGGACGTAGCCCGGGGGCAGGCCCCGTTGGTTCGTGACATGCTGGTACACATTCAGATAGCGCTGTCTCCTCTGAGGCTCTGGCTTCGCTGCTGCCTGGCAGGTTCTGTTTATTTTTCCATGCAGCCATCTGTAGGCAATGGAGATTGTAGCACACTATATTTCTCTCATTCACCTGGTGTCTCCATTCTCATAACTAAGTGTAGATGCATGATCAATATTATTGAGGCCTTTACTCTCAATGTGGCTTGTAAGTTGAACATTGAATACATTTTTTTTTTATTATGTCTACACCTGCCTTAAAGACCAAAGCATTTTAACTGGTCCCTGTGAGTTTCTTTCTTGGCCTGCTCAGTCTAACGCATGCACAGTCGTCAAGAATGTGCTTGTTGATGCCTCTCAGCCCTTAGCCCGTCCTAGTAAGCACCTAATGATTAAACAGACAGGGGCACCCTACTCCAGGCCCCAAGACTGGGGTGGGGGGTGTCTCCCTGTACTCATCTCCTTACCTGTCCAGCACCTGCCTGCCTTTCCTACTCGCTGTCATCATTTACCTGCGCCTCAAACCTTAGTTCCAGGGCACTGTATTCTGCCCCAGCCACTTCTTGGCATACTGTCTCAGTGATTTGATAATGTGCCTTTGTGAATGACCTCACTCCTGTTAGGTTGGCATGTGACTCCCAACTGGCCTATAATATTATCTCGTTTGATTGCTTGGCAATAAAACTCTTCTCCTATTCATTCCCCAGAATAGGATCTTTTTCTGCAGGCAGTGAAGTTTTCAGTAAGTATTGTGTAATGCAGGGAGAGGTGGAATCAGGCATGGTCTCCAGTGCTGTGTTTCTAGACATTCAGAAAATTCTCATAAACCCTACAGCAACCCTCCAGCGCCCAGGATCTGGTTGGAATCTGGCCCTCACAGAATTCCAGATTGAGATACTTTCAGTGAGTGGGGTTTTGGCTATATGAAAGCAGGTATAATTCTCTTAGTCCAAACAGGCTTGAAGAGTTAACAGTCTCTTTGTAACCCACAAGACTGTCAGAAAAACAACTACAAATTATTGGATTGTATTGTGTTGTGTTGTTGTTCTGTTCATGGGGCTTGAACTCAGGGCCTGGGTGCTTGTCCTTGAGCTTTTTTTTTTTTTTTCTTTTTGCTCAAGGCTAGTGCTCTACCACTTTGAGCCACAGCTCCACTTCTGGTTAATTGGAGATCAGAGTCTCACTGACTTTCCTGCCTGGGCTGGCTTTGAACCTTGATCCTCAGATCTCAGTCTCCTGAATAGCTAGGATTATAGGCATGAGTCACCAACACTCAGATCAAACTGTTGTTTTTTTTTAAAAAAAAAATTGTAGTCTTAATCTGGGGAGGATGGGGAAGCTGGAAAGTTCCCTTTCATGTATATCAGTGTCCAGGCAGGCTCTTCGGGAGTAGGATAGTTGCTCTGATTCACGAAGCCCCTTCTTCTCCAAAGTCCCAGCTTCCTTCTGGTCCCTTGTTCCTTGGTCCCTAGGTGTGAACTCACAGCTCAAGGTGGCAGCTAGTTCCAGCCATCATATATGGATTTCAGGTAGCAGGATGGAGGAAGGAACAAGAAGGGAGGTCAAAACATTATTCCTGTGTGTTTGAAGGGAGATTCCAGAGGGCTGGTTTGTGGCATTTCAGTCTATTTCACACTAACAATAAAGAAGGGTAGAGACATAGGAGAATATAGGAGAATGCGTACCAAGGAATATCTGGCTACTTGTGCTATGCTGCTTACCTTCTTGCCACACCCACTGTCATCCACGTTCATTTTTCTTCATGCATTTTGCTTTATGAATAGTGACTTCTTGTGGTAGTTTTAAAAAATGTGATATAAACTCCAGGAAATGGAAACATCTTTTTTTTTTCCTGTTTCTCTGCTTTTTGTTTTCTTTTTGTCTTGTTTGTTTGTCTGTCTTTGGGAGGGCAAGGAGGAACACAGAAATGGAGGTGCAGAGGGTGAACAAATGCAGCGATATGCACCGGACACTATGTTGGAAATGAACTGTACAACTTGTTGGGCAAGGGGGACGAAAACATTAGGGGAGAGCAAGAGAAGGAGTGACTTTGTCCCAAAAAGAAATGTGCTTTTTACCTGACTTGCGTCACTATAACTGCTCTGTACATCACCTTTATAATGATCTTCAAAAAGTGGGGCTGGGAAGGTGGCTCAGTGGTAGAGCGCTTGCCTTGCATGCATGAGGCCCTGGGTTCGATTCCTCAGCACCACATAAGCAAGTGGTAGGGTGCTAGCCTTGAGCTGAAGAGCTGAGGGACAATGCCCAGGCCCAGAGTTCAGGTCCCATGACCAGACCCAAAATAATAATAATATTAATAATAATAATAATCAAAAAGTAATGTCATTCATTTTCCACAGAGTGTATACTGCATACCAGGACTGCATTTGTCTACCCTTCCTCCCCATTTCTGTGTCCCCCTCTCCTGCCCCCCCCAAAACAGAAAAGAAAAATCAAACACTACCAACAACAATAAATGTAAAAATTTACTAAGTGTGAAGCACAAACTAACAATCACTTATAACTTCACACTGTATTTCACAAACAGTAACTTTGAGACATTATAATTGTTTTCAAATCTATACATTATATAGTTGTATATTCCTTCAGTGAAGTTATTTTTGTTTTTTTGTTTGTTTTTGTCAGTTGTGGGGCTTGAACTCTGGGCCTGGACACTGTCCCTCAGCTCTTCAGCTCAAGGCAAGCTCTCTACCACTTGAGCCACAGCGCCACTTCTAGTTTTCTGAGTGGCTTATTGGAGATAAGAGGCTCATGACCTATGACCTTTCCTGCCCGGGCTGGCTTTAAACCACAATCCTCAGATCTCAGCCTCCTTAGTAGCTAGAATTACAGGCATGAACCACCGGCACCCAGCTTCAGTGAAGATTTTTAAACGTGTGCCTGTCTCACATCTTATTACATGGTATGGGGTTGAGAAAGGAGACCATGATGGATGTTTTTTAAAAAATTAATTTGTTGGCTGGAAACAGTGGCTCATGCCTATAATCCTAGCTATTCAGGAGGTAAAAGTTGGGAGGATTGGTTTGAGGCCAGCCTATGGAAAATGTAAGCAAGGGCTGGGTAGGTGGCCCAGTGGTAGAGTGCTTGTCTTGCATGCCTGAGGCCCTGGGTTGGATTCCTCAGCACCACATAAGCAGAAAAAGCTGGCAGTGGTGCTATGGCTCTAGTGGTAGAGCACTAACCTTGAGCTGAAGAGTTGAAGGACCCCATAACCGACAAAATTAATTAATTAATTAATTAAAATAAAGTAAGCAGGACAAAATAAACCAGGCATGGTAGTGCATGCCTGTGATCCCAGCTGCTCAGGGTCAAGTGGCCTTTACACCTGCAATTCCAGCTACTAGGGAGGCCTTGAGTAAGAGGAAGATGGTTGTCTCAGGCCAACCTGAGACCATGTCTGAAAAAGAACCAAAATAGGGCTGGGGCTATTGTTGAAGTGAAAGAGCAGGTGTGAGTCTGTGGTCAAACTCCAGTACTGTCAGTCAGTCAACAAACTTGTATTGAGAATGCTTTGTGTCTGACACAGAATGATAAGACATCCCCATAGGTAGAAAGTTGTGAAGTGTTTCTGTTAGCATCTACCAGTGCACATATAAAGATGGGCTGGAAGACAGGAATCAGAAATGTTTTATGTGATTCTGGAATCACCGGTACTATAGCTAACAGTAATTGACAACTTTGAGAATGTATCTGGGCTTTTCCATTGTTGGAGGAAGAAGCCTGGATTTACACTTGATGATTGGAAAGTAATCAAGCCCGGTGTGGTTAAATTCTAACTTCTGGTGTCCACAGGGAAAAGTCCAGAGTTTATCTGAGGAGGCCTGAGCATGACCCAGGCCTTTGGCCATTGCTACAAGGTGAACTTGAAAAACAGCCAAGAATGGACCAGTTAGGTGTGACCAAAGTCGTACAGTGTTCTGTTTGTTGGGACTCAGCTGGCTCACGGGTTTTCCTGCTGCGTTTTCCTATCGAAAAGTAGCTCTGTGAAGGAAACAACTTGGGATTTCCTTCACAGAAGACATTTTCTTCATTCTATGGCCTATGACTTTAAAAACTATTTTTATTCACAAGCATGTACTCCGTATTTAGCAAGGGGTCTGCTTTGTTGATTCTCTAGGGCAGCAGTGATGGTCTACTGTGATCCATGTCAGGGCTGAGTGCTGGTTCCCTGCTAGGCACTGGCTGAGAAGGTTCTGGAGCTCAGGAGAACAGTGGCTGATTGTAGGCCTGCTTTTCCTCAGGTGACAGGAGCTGAGGCGGTAGCTCTGCGCTCCGGAACACAGCCTCTTTTCATGCTCAGATGGCCGGCAGGGCAAGACAGAGTGTCTCTGTGAAGATGATGCGCACATTGCTGGCTTTATTTGCATTCCTGGCCAAAAAGAAAAAAAAAACTGGAGTGAAGGGCACACGGGGGGGGGGGGGGGGGGGGGGTGGGGGGGGTGGGGGAGGAGTTGTTGGTTTTATTTTTTTTTTTCCAGAAGACTCCTGGCTCCGCTTCCTGTTCACAGCAAGAAAGCAGGGAATGGCTAGACAGCTGAGCAGGCTTGGGGGCGGGGGGGGGGGGGGGGGGGGGGGGGGGGGCGGGGAGGGGAGGCGAGCTACAGCGAGCCTTCATTGGTGAGAACTCGGCCTATGGCATTGAGCAGGGCCGGCCCAGGGTACGTGAACATCGACAGGCTTTTCCTTATGGGGTGAGAACCGGGGTGTCCCAGGCAGGATCTACTGGCCAGGACACTCTGCACATGGTAGGAAAGGAAAGCCCCAGAGAGTCCAAGGATTTGGGACCCCCAATTCTGCACGCCAGCCAGCCGGTGAGATCTTTCTGCTCTTTCTTTGCTTAGGGAATGTCAGACAGCCCTGCAAACAGGTCTGGCTGCATATTTTGAGTGAGCGTGCTCTCCATGTGGAGTTGGAAGTGAGCTCAGGGACCGAGCGTGGAAAGTCACATTCTATCCGCCTGAGCACAAGTTTCCAGGCACCAGGGTCTGGATGGACTCTGGCTGAAATTAGACATTCAGAGGTGTACAGCCTTTGTTTGTTTGTTTGTTTTTCAAATAGAATTCACTGCCCACGGGCTTTAGAGTGAAAACCTCATGCCTCCCTTCTACAACAGTTCAATCCTGTTTTATTGTTCTTCATGTTTTGGATTGGGAGCTGGTGTGTGTGTGTGTGTGTGTGTGTGTGTGTGTCTGTGTCTGTGTCTGTGTGTCTGTGTCTGTGTCTAGTAGATTAGGCAAGTGTTCTACCACTGAGCAACAATCCGCTTTTCCCTAATATTTTTACTTGAAACACAAAGAATAAGTGCCCTTACTTGTCCTCTGTTTGTTCCTCTTTTTGGTACTTTTCAGGATTCAAAAGTTAGAGGCAAAAGCGCTCTGCTCTCTATCAGCTGTAGTGTTAGCCGTGGGGGAAGGGTTCGGGGGGGGGGGGGGGGAGAGTTACCATCTAGGGGCACAGGACAGATGGCTTACATTTTTGCTCCCTGCTTTTAGGCAGAGCTTGTTGGTGTGGCTCTAGGAAAACACATTACCTAATCCTGTAATTTAAACAAACGAAATGGCTTTGCTTTTAAAACTGAAATGCATAGCTCTGGTCAGCAGCAGCAGCCAGGCTTGTGCTTTGAAAGGTTCCTATGTTTCCTTTTTTTAAATGTTTGGTTTAGCCAGAAGTAGCCTTTACTAAAAGGCCACATGATCTGTGATTGAAGCTCAGCCTTACCTTAGCTTTCTCGTCTGTGGAGATGGATCATAACCAGGTGTTTCTTTGAAATAGTGGGTGTTTTGTCAAAAAGATTTTTTTTAAAAACTCAGAGTACAGAAAACTTTCCTTTCTTGGTTATTGTGTGTGTGTGTGTGTGTGTGTGTGTGTGTGTGTGTGTGTGTGTGTGTGTGTGTGTGTGTGTGTGTGTGTGTGTGTGTGTGTGTGTGTGTGTGTGTGTGTGTGTATTTGTGTCTGTTTGTCTGCCTGCCAGCATGCATGTGTGCACGTGGGCCTGTCTTTCTTCAGTTTGTCCTGGGGCTTGAACTCAGGGCCTGGTTACCGTTCCTGAGCTTTTTGGCTCAAGGCTAGCACTTTATCACTTGAGTCACAGCTCCATTTCTGGCTTTTTAGTAGTTAATTGGACATAAGACACGTTCAAGGACTTCCCTGCCCAGGCTGGTTTTGAACCTTGATCATCCATCAGATCTCAGCCTCCTGAGTTGCTAGGATTACAGGCGTGAGCCACCCACTCTGGCTCTTTCTTGTTTTTAAGAGGGGGACACAGAGTTGAAGTCTGCCCTTTGAATTTTAGCACCCTGGCAGCCAAGGTAGTAGAGATTCTGACACAGAGTCTCTTCCATCTTCCTGGCAAGAAGGTGTCCCAGAGCACAAGAGAATCCTGTGGAGATAGGTACCCAGTGGCTCTCAGCCTCCCATTAGAAAGTCTGCCTAGCCTGCAGAATGGGGACTTAGGGGAGAGGAAACTGGCACCATGTGCATACTAGGCCACATGGATCTGCTCTGACCTATTACTGTGTTAGTTTACTGCTGATAGCATTTTATGTCCCAGATAACAGTTTGTAAATCAGGAATTGGGAGGTGGGGGGGCGGGGCAGGGGTGTGCTGGTCCTGGGCTTACACTCAAGGCCTGGGTGTTATCCCTGAGCTTTTGTGCTTAAGGCTAGATTCTATCACTTGAGCCACAGCTCCTCTTCTAGCTGTTTTAATGGTTAATTGGAGAGAAGACTGTAACAGACTCTTGTCCCAGCTGGCTTCCAGCTACTGTCCTTAGATCTCAGTCTCCTGAGTAGTTAGGATTACAGCTATGAGCCACCAGCTCCTGGCTTAGAGACCATAGAGTACAAGTGAGATAGTCCATGTGACAATGCTTAGAAACTGTGCGTGCGTGCGTGCGTGTGCGTGTGTGCGTGCGTGTGTGTGTGTGTGTGTGTGTGTGTGTGTGTGTACATGTGCATGGAACCAGGATTTAAACTCAGGGCTTTGCTCTACCACCAGTGTTCCACCACATGAGCCAAACCTCTAGTCTGGCATTTTACTGGTTAATTGGAGATGAAGTCTCTTGGACTTTTCTACCCAGGCTCACTTCAAACCTCATTCCTTCAGGCAGGTCTCAACCAGCTATTCAAAAATAGCTGGGATTGCAGAAGGCTACTACTGGTATCTGGATCTTTGAAGCCTTAGTAAATGAATTCTCTTAAATATATTTAGGAAGGACTTACCAAAGTGTTTGGCTCTTAAAAATCTTTGCCTCATTACATTATTTAACTTTGTGAATTAAATTCTTGCAGCTCCATATTTTTTTAAGGGAAATCTGAAAGATCAGAGAAGTCTGTTAAGTAACCAGCTAAGTTTTAGATCGAGGGTTAAAACAGATCTATCACTCTTAAATTTTTACCAGCTGACTATGCTACAACGTACATAATTTGTTTGTTTTTGTTTTTTTGTTTTTACCAAAATGCATAATGCATAACCAGGTGGCTCACACCTATCATCCTAGCTCGTCAGGAAGCTGAGATCTGAGGATCAAGGTTCAAAGCCAGCCCAGGCAGAAAAAAAAAATCCATAGAGACTCTTACCTCTGATTAATAACTGGGGAGCTGGTAGAACATCAGCCATGAGCAAAAAAACAAAAAAGTCTAGCAAGGAGCTTGGTGCCCTGAGTTCAAGCCCCCATAAGTACTGGCACCCAAAAGGTACATAATTATTTTCTCTCTTTTAGAAAAAGCAGATGTTGTGAATGGAGACCATGACAAGGAGCAGAAAGGCCCTTACTGTGTGGAAACCCCCTATGGTTATCAGCTAGACTTGGATTTCGTCAAATACGTGGATGACATACAGAAGGGCAACACCATCAGGAAAGTGAACATCCAAAAGAGGCGGAAGCCACCTGTGCCATGCCCGGATTCCAGGACCACGCCGGGCCAGCCAGGCTTTTGGACTTCCACTGAATCGCTTTCATCCTCCAACAGTGATGACAACAAACAGAGTCCCAACTTTCTCCTAGGCAGAAGCCTAGTCACATCAACCCCCATCCCACGGCCACCTGCCCCGCTAGAGACCTCACCCACATTCCTTACCGTCCCAGAAAGTCGCCAGCTGCCCCCGCCCTCCCCACAGCTCCCCAGGCACAACCTTCATGTCACCAAGACCCTGATGGAGACCCGGAGAAGACTCGAACAGGAGAGGGTCACCATGCAGATGACACCGGGCGAGTTCAGAAGGCCCAGGCTGGCTAGTTTTGGAGGCATGGGCTCCACTAACTCTCTCCCCTCTTTTATGGGTTCTGGAAGCCACCATCCTGCCTTGCAGCTTCAGAACGGGTACCAAGGCAACGGGGAGTATGGCAGCTATGCCCCAGCGGCAGCTACCACCTCCTCCATGGGCAGCTCCATCCGCCACAGCCCCCTGAGCTCAGGGATCTCCACCCCCGTGACCAACGTGAGCCCCATGCACCTGCAGCACATCCGCGAGCAGATGGCCATCGCCCTGAAGCGCCTGAAGGAGCTTGAAGAGCAGGTGCGAACCATCCCCGTCCTCCAGGTCAAGATCTCGGTCTTGCAGGAGGAGAAGCGGCAGTTGGCCTCGCAGCTGAAAAAGCAGCAGGCCGCCTGGCAGGATGATGCGTGCGGGGTGCGGAAACGTTCCTACAGCGCAGGGAATGCCTCCCAGCTCCAGCTCCTCTCCCGGGCCCGGAGGGGCAGCGGGGAGCTGTACATCGACTATGAAGAGGAAGAGATGGAGAGCGTGGAGCAGAGCACACAGAGGATCAAGGAGTTCCGGCAGCTCACCGCCGACATGCAGGCGCTGGAGCAGAAGATCCAAGACAGCAGCTGCGAGGCCGCCTCAGAGCCCAGGGCGAATGGGCAGTGCCCGCCTCCAGAGCGTCGATCGGTGGCGGTGGGGGGCGACGGGAACATGAATGACATCATCGTGTACCAGAGGGGCTCCAGATCCTGCAAGGATGCGGCGGTAGGAACAGTCACAGAGACGAGGAACTTGGGGGTCAGTGTGACAGAGGCCATGCTGGGAGTGATGACGGAAGCCGACAAGGAAATCGAGCTGCAACAGCAGACCATCGAGGCCTTGAAAGAGAAGATCTACCGCCTGGAGGTACAGCTAAAAGAAACTACCCACGACCGGGAGATGACTAAACTCAAACAGGAGCTACAGGCTGCGGGATCCAGGAAGAAAGTGGACAAGGCCACGATGGCCCAGCCCCTGGTCTTCAGCAAGTTGGTGGAAGCCACGGTGCAGACCAGAGACCAAGTAGTTGGCAGTCACGTGAGCACAGTGGACACGTGTGTTGGAACCGCCTTGCAGACGAGTAGCATAGGCATCTCCTGCCAGCCCGAGTGCCGGAGTCAAATGGTGGGGCTCGAGCTGCCCATGAACTGGTGGATTGTGAAGGAGAGGGTGGAAATGCATGACCGATGCACGGGAAGGTCAGTGGAGACCCGAGACCAGAGTGTGGGTGTGGAAGTCAGCGTCTGTGAAACGGGCAGCAACACGGAGACGTCTGGCAGCGACCTGACGAGCCTCCAGACAAACCTGCACCTCAAGGATGTGCGGTCCATTGGCTGTGGGGATTGTTCTGTCCATGTGACTGTCTGCTCTCCCAAGGAGTACACCTCACGCAGCGTGGCCACGGAGGCCGTGGGCCAGGTGGAAGTTGCTGTCATGGCCGCGCCTCATACCACGAGCCAACACACCAGTACGGCTTTGGGCCAGGTAGACCAGTCCACCAGCACCGACCCGGCCACTCTCGTAGACTCCTGCACCAACACGTTCCTCAGTACTTGGGACAAGCAGACCAACACCCAGATAGTGGAGATGAGGACGGTGGCTGTAGGAGAAGGCCGAGTCAAAGACATCAACCCTTCCACCAAGACAAGGTCGGTGGGGGTTGGGACAATGCTTTCTGGCAGTTCAGAGTTGGACAGACCATCCACTGTGAAGACCAGAGAGTCAGGTGTGGGGCAGATAAATATTCACGACAACTACCTGGTTGGTCTCAAAATGAGGAACATAGCATGTGGGTCGCCACCGTTGACTGTGGGGCCAACAGGCAGCCGGAGGAGCGTAGGTGTTGGGGATGAACCTATAGGGGAGCTCCTCCTGGAGGGCCCCGAACCCCAGGTTGCATCTGGAATGATGACCGGCTTGGATCACTACATCGAGCGGGTGCAGAAGCTGCTGGCCGAGCAGCAGACGCTGCTGGCGGCCAACTACAGTGAACTGGCAGAAGCTTTCGGGGAGCCTTACTCACAGATTGGCTCCCTCAACTCCCAGCTCATGAGCACCCTGTCCTCCATCAACTCTGTCATGAAGTCTGCAAGCACCGAAGAGCTCAGGAACCCCGACTTCCAGAAAACCAATCTGGGTAAAGTCACAGGTGAGTGGCCGCACCCAGAGGGACCTGGGAATGTCAAGGTTGATGGAAGTGCGTTTTCTGGGTGCTGTAACTAGGTTCCCCAGACTGGGAAATGTACAAAGAATAAGGGTTTTTACTAAGTAAGCTCTTGGTTGTGGAGGCTGGCAAGTCCAAAGCATGACCCTGGCATACGGTGGGCCTTTTGGTTCTATCATCAAAAGGTCAGGGCATCGTGTGAGGAAGACAAAGCAGATGTAACAGCCCTGCCGTAATGGTTGTACTCCTATAGTTGTGTTGATCTATTCATGCTCACGTGGACAGTGAGATTCAGTGTGCAGCCCATGAATGGATGGGGTAGGATGGGAAAGAATGTCTTTCTAGGAAGTAAGGATTTTTTTTTTAATCTTCTGGGACAATTCTTTTGGGAGTCATGGAGAAAATTTGACAATGGTAATGGATAGAATGAAAACCAAAAATCCCTAAGAGCTCTACTGTTTCCCACTGTGGTAGTTTCCTTACCCTCTGACTGGAGAAAACCTAGTATTGGCTGGCCCAGGGGTTTAGTTTTCTATGATGCTTTATGGTGGTCTATCATTTTATATAGAACACTTCTCCTTCAAAGAATGCTATCCTATCTGTATCCATAATTAGCAGTATGTCTCCAATGCATAAAATGTTTTCAGTTAATTTTGTGTATGTATGGTGCTGGTTTGGGGGCTTGAACTCAGGGCCTGGGCTCTGTCCCTGAGCTCTTTTGCTCAAGGCTAGCGGTCTAGCACTTTGAGCCAAAGCAACCACTTGTGATTTTCTTGTGGTAAATTGGAGATAAGTGCCTCACAGACTTTCCTGTCCAGGCTGGCTTGGAACCTCGATCCGCAGATCTCTCTCCTGAGTAGCTAGGATTTACAGGTGTGAGCCACCAGCTTAGTTAAAATTTTTATGAGGGAAGAGACATTTTCGTCAATTCATTACCACAACATATAATCATGAAATTCCTACTCTACTTCCAATATAGGGACAGGCTTAGAGGACAGTTCCATGAGCAAAACCTGGTCCTTTCCTCCTGGTGCACAAATGACAGACAGGGGACCAATGACAGGCTAGAAGGTGGAAAGTACTAGGAAGATTATGTCTGCAGATCTGGGGGTAGGAGAGTCGATTAGCTTGGCAGCGGCTGCTTGCAATAAGGGATTCAAGCAAGAATCACTTTCCTTGGTGCCAGCTGCTCTGTGTGTCTAAAAGTGTACCTACCCAGTATCTCACCAAACCCTCCATTACTTTGTCAGCATCCATTTCTGGTATGCTAGTGACCTAATCCGGCCTGTTTCCTGTTACATTCTGAAAAGACAGTGATAAAAATGGACTGAAATAGATTCTTTTTATATCTTCCTAGCTTTCTGCTTTCAAATCTGAGCAACTATCAGTTTTTAGTACTGGTGCTATGGACCGATAAGTTATTGTAGAATAAGACTGACCGCTGATATTTGGAGAGAGGGGTTGCCTTTTATTGTGTTTGTTTTTTGGTTGGTTGGTCCATGGGGCTTGAACTCAGGGCGTAAGTGCTGTCCCTGCCTTTTTTTTCCCCTCAAGGCTAGTGCTTTACCACTTTGAGTTACAGCTTCACCTTCACTTTTTCTGATGATTAACAGGAGATAAGAGTCTCCTGGACTCTCCTGCCCGGCTTTGAACTGTGATCCTTAGATCTCAGCCTCCTGAGTAGCTAAGATTACAGGCATGAGCCACTTGTGTTGGGGGTGGGGGGAGGGAGGTTGCCTTTTAAAATCAAAGTGGTGGCTGTATTTTAGCTACTCAGGAGGCTGAGATCTGAGTTCAAAGCCAGCCTGGGCAGAAGAGTCTGTGACACTCATATTCAATTAACCAGCAAAAAGCTAGAAGTGGAGTTGTGGACCAAGTGGTAGCACACCAATCTTAAGTAAATATGCTAAAGGACAAAGCCCAGACACTGAGTTCAAGCCCCAAAACCAGAAGAAAAAAAAAAAGCCTAATAAATATCCAGGGTAGTTGTTACAGAATAAACAAGACTAACATGATACCTGGACTAAAGCAAAATCTTCAGTAACTCTCGTATGTCTGATGTCTGCTTCCCCAGCCTTTAAAAAATCGTGAGGTCAGATGTTGAAGTCAAAATAAAATTCCTGAATAGCTCAAGACACTGAGGACCCAAGGGATCGTTAAAGCATTTTCCTCCCAGCCTTCCCCCCTCCTCCCCAAATGGAGGTTTCTTATTTCAGATTCTTGCCAGAAATATCCAGCCCTGGATTCGTTTGTGCCCACCCGCTTCCCTCCCGCCCCCCGGCCCAAGCAGAGAGACCAGGATGAAAGTTTCCTGGGCTTCTATTGTGCAGCTTTAACCCTATGTATGAACACCTAGCTAAAAGCCACAAGACCTACAGAGCATTCAGGAATGGCAGAATAAATACTTTTAGTGGCAGCCCCGCCCCCCCATCCCCACCCGAACACACAAGAACAGCTTGAGAGTATGTCTGTCATTCACATTACATTGGTCTTGTAGCCATATTGCTCTAATGGGAGTAGGAGTCATTCAGGAAGTCAACCCGCTGTGTGGGGTTGTATGTAAGCTGCAAATTGAAGCAGCTTGATCTAGTAAGGCAAGATTCCTAACGCTACGAAGAATGAACGCAGCAGCATGCAGGCCGGGTTGCAGTACACACTTGATGATTCGGGGTGTTGCTTTCCATAGGGCAGGACCTGAATCTCTACCAAAAAGGAGTCATGAAGTACAGAAAGAAAGGTTTTCATTCATTCACACTTTCTTTACACACACACACACACACAACTAGGAACTTGGGTTTAACGTCTACCAAAGAGACTATAAATAACCAGTGTATGAACCTAAACCTAAATTTAGGCCCTGAAGCCAGACAGTCTGGTTCAGATTCTTTCTTGACCACTTAGGACAAGTTGTGTTTTTTCCCTCTCAGAGTCAGCATGCGGGTGGGTTTGGTGAGTCAGAGGACTAAAGAGCATCAGAGTCACCTGAAACACTGTGTCAGTGCTTGGTGAAGGCTGGCCAGCACTGGGGATTTTTGTTTTTGTTTTGTTTGGGGGGGGCGGTAATTGTTGTTGCTGCTGTTTGTTTCTGTTGGTCCTGGGTCTTGAACTCTGGGCCTGGGCACTGTCCCTGAGCTCCTTTTGGCTCAAGGATAATGAACACTCTACCACTTGAGCCATAGTACCACTTCCGTCTTTTTTCTGTCTAAAGGACTTTGTTTCCCTTGGCTGGCATAAGCGTGAGCTACCACACCCAGCTTGGCCAGCATTGTTTTGTGACCACTTCCAGAAAGGGAAATGGGGATATAGAACAGCTGTCAACCTTTGACTTGGGCTGGGAATGTGGCTTAGTGGTAGAGTGCTTGCCTAGCATGCTTGAAGCCCTGGGTTCAATTCCTCAATACCACATAAACAGTAAAAGCTGGAAATGGTGCTGTGGTAGAGTGCTAGTCTTGAGCAAAAGAAGCTCAAGGACAGTGCTCAGGTTCTGAGTGCAAGCCCCAGGACTGGGGGAAAAAATGGCTTTTGGAGGATTTGTTTTGGTTTTGGGTGGTGGTCCTGAGGTTTTGACCTTTCTTAGCACTGCACCACTCTCTCTTTCTGCTTTTGGTCATTTGTTGAACAAGATTAAGGTCTCGTGGCCCTATTTAAACCTACGACACAGTTGGGTTAACAAGTACACAGCACCACCACACTCAATTTATTAGTTGAGATGGAGTCTTCAGAACTTTTTGTCCAGGCTGGCCTTGAACCATGATCCTCTTGATCTCTACCTCCTAACATATGTGCCAAGGGCTTGAATTCAGGGCCTGGGCCCTGTTGCTGCTCTTTTGCTCAAGGCTGGTGCTTGAACCACAGCTCCATTTCCAGCTTTTTTTTTTTTTTTTTTCTGTCTGTCATGGGGCTTGAACTCTGGGCCTAGGTGTTGTCCCTCAGCTCTTCAGGTCAAGGCAAGCACTACCACTTGTTAGCCACAGCCCTACTTCCAGTTTTCTGGTGGTTTATTGGAGATAAGAGTCTTACAGCTTTTTCTGCCCAGGCTGGCTTTGAACCGAGATCCTCAGATCTCAGCCTCCTGAGTAGCTAGGATTACAGGCATGAGCCACAGGCACCTGGCCATTTCCAGCTTTTTTAATTATAGATAACTGTCTCATAATTTTCTGCCCAAGCTGACTTTGAACCATGATCCTCAGTTCTCAGCCTCCTGAAAAGCTAGTATTTAGGTGTGAGCCACTGGTGTCTCGCTTGGTCTTTTGTTTTTAATCCAAATATTGATGTTTATAATTCTTCATAAATCCTGTGGCCTCTCCCCACACCCCAATTATTATGCCTCCCTAATTTATATCAAGATAAAGAAAATGTTGCAGGTAAAAATGAGAAAACAAAGTAATTGTGATATATTTTTCAGCCCAGTGTCATTCTGTCAGTGTTAAAGCTTAAAACAAAGTTTGTTGGTGCCCAGCTCAGAGTTCTGTTTATGTTTCCTGGAGTTGAGAGTTTAGTCTGTCAGTGGTATCACTTTTCAGTATGCTAAACATTACTTTTAGCAGAGTCATAATGCCTAACACTCCAGTGCAATGTATTAAAATTATAACGGGAGTATATGCTCATAAATGAACAGTTCAGAGGAGCATGAAACATAGTTGAAGCCTCCCTCCGGGACCTATGTAGTCCTGAGCATTGCAAGTATGCAAGTATAGTTCTTTCTCTTTTCTTTTTCTTTTTCTTTTTTCTTTCAGTCCTAGGGCTTGAACTTAGGGCCTAGGTATGATCCCTAAGCTTTTGTGCTCAAACCCAGAGCTCTACCACTTGAGTTACAACTCCCCTTTTACCTTTTTTGTTGCTTAATTGGAGATAAAGAGTCTCGGGGACTTCCTGCCTGAGTAGCTTTGAACCATGATCCTCAGATCTCAACCTCCTGAATAGCTAGGATTACAGGCCTGAGTTACCATCTCCCGGCCTTCTTCTAACCAAATGTGGATAATCTATAGTCTTCCTATGTACTTTTTTTTTGTTCTTTTAAATGGTCCCATTTTCCCCACAGTTTTAGAGACAATATTATGGCTTTGATGTAGCCAGAATTTGGTGGTAATCAAAGGCATAATTCAAAGTATTTTTCTAGCTTTTGTGGCTATTGCCTGTAATTGTAGCTACTCAGGAGGCTGAAATCTAAGGATCAAGGTTAGAAGCCAGCCCAGATAGGCAGGAAAGTCCAGGAGACTCTTATCTCCAATTAACAATCAGAAATCCAGAGGTGGAGCTATAGTAGTGGAGCTCAAGTAGTAGAGTGCTAGCCTTGAACACAAAAGCTCAACGACAGCACCCAGGCCCTGAGTTCAAACCCCAGGACCAGCATGTGTGCACACACACAGCTACATCAAAGTCATGATATTGTCTCTAAAACTGTGGGAAAATGGAACCATTTAAATGAGCAAAGTGAACACGTGAGCTTGCATGCATGCCTGTGTACCCTCCTTTCCCCTCCCCGCCATACACACACAGTGTTTTTCAGTTCCCAGTAGTGTGAGTTCAAAGTATTACTTTCTTTCATGGAATTAAAGTGTTCAGAGCAAACAAGTTCACACCTTCTTGTCTCAGCTAGGATTTCAAGTCTGTACCACCATACTTGACTAAGAGGAAATAAGTTTATTGCACCAAAAACTTTAGGAAGTAATATTTATTTTTCCTATAAATGAATTGGGTGATTTTCATCTGAGAAGTGAGTAGATGGTTTGTTATGAATCCCCTCCTTTTTCCTTCTAGAAATGAAGGGGGGCAGTGGGGTTGGGAGGAGTAGTAGTTGCAAATACTCTAAGAATATGCAACTGTCTCTAATCAAATGCAAATAGAACTTAACTGCCTGCCACACTGTTTATAGAAACCTAGTCATTCTTATTCAAACAAAAGAACTGCTTCATAAATCAGCTTCTATATTTCCAGTGTTGGTTATCTTAGATTTGTTAAAAAGCTGATGATCTGGGCTGGGAAGGTGGCTTAGTGGTAGAGTGCTTGCCTAGCATGCATGAAGCCCTGGGTTTCATTCCTCAGTACCACATAAACAGAAAAAGCTGGAAGTGGCGCTGTGGCTCAAGTGGTAGAGTACTAGACTTGAGCAAAAGAAGTTCAAGGATAGTGCCCAGGCCCTGAGTTCAAGCCCCAGGACTAGCAAGAAAAAAGAGCTTATGATCTAAAGTCATTCCCATTAGCTGTGAAAGTGAATTTGAAGAGAGAGTTCCAAGCCAGAGGAAAAGCAGGAACATGAAGTTGTTACAAAATGACCATTAATAGTTATCTCCTGATTCAAATTTTATATATATATATATATATATATATATATATATATATATATACACATATGGGTATATGTGTGTGTGTGTGTGTATATATATGTGTGTGTGTGTGTGTGTGTGTATATATATGTATATATAATGACTTGTCTTACTGGTTTCTCTTTTTTTTGCTGGTCGTGGGGCCTAAACTCTGGTCCTGGGCGCTGTCCCTCAGCTCTTCAGCTCAAGGCTAGCGCTCTACCACTTGAGCCACAGCACCACTTCCAGCTTTTTCTGCTTATGTGGTGCTGCAGAATTGAACCCAGGTCTCATGCGTGGAAGGCAAGCACTCTACCACTGAGCTACCTTCCCAGCCCCTGGTTCTCTTTTTGTACCACTTTTTAAAATGCTTTAAATGCTTTTTTAAGAGCCTCAAAACAATCCAAACCAAGCCCCATAGACAGTGTGATAGAAGTCCTGGTAAAGGCTGCGTTGGGAATTGACATGTAGCTACAGAGTATCTGGGCCTGTGTCTTTTGTCAAATGGCAAGGTTAAGTTCGATTTTTCTCCCAGAGTCCCTCCCAGGAGGCTTCTTCTATAAAAATAGCTCTCCTGATGTCTCCCATGGGACTCGGCTGAGGAAAGTTCTCCCACCACGCATGGATTCCCTTCACCATCTGCCACCCTACCGGCTCCTCCAGAGTCCAAGGCCTTGCCCTTGCCAGGCCTGTACTCTACCTTACTGAGCTCCATGCACCCCCAGCCTACTGAGCAGATTCTTAACTTGAGTGAGGTCTGTAGCTTTGTGAACATTTTTGCAATGGGGCTTTTTGTGCAAACTGTAATTTTTAGCAGATTCTCAAAAATATGCTTGGGGGCGTGGCTCAAGTGGTAGGGTGCTTATTTGCCTAGCAAAATTGAGGCACTGAGTTCAAACCCCAGTACCACCAAAAAGAGAGAAAGGGAGGGAGGAATGGAGGAAGGAAAGGAAGGAAGGAACGAAGGAACGAAGGAAGGAAAGCAGGCAGGAAGGCAGGCAGGCAGGCAAAGAAAGAGAAAGAAGGAAAGTAAAAGTCATTATGTCAAAAAATGAACTTAACAACTTTGGTGGAGGGTGGGGGGAGGATCGGGTGGGGGGAGGGGAGGAGTATGGGAAAGGATGGGAAGGGGAAACAACGAGGAGGCAACAATGTTTGAAAAGAAATGTACTCATAGCCAGGCGCTGGTGGCTCACGCCTGTAATCCTAGCTACTCAGGAGGCTGAGATCTGAGGATCGCGGTTCAAAGCCAGCCCGGGTAGGAGAGACCGTGAGACTCCTATCTCCAATAAAACCACCAGAAAACCGGAAGTGGCTCTGTAGCTCAAGTGGTAGAGTGCTCGCCTTGAGCTGAAGAGCTGAGGGACAGCGCCCAGGCCCAGAGTTCAAGCCCCACGACCGACAAAAAAAAAAAAAAAGAAATGTACTCGTTTTCTTGCCCATGTAATTGTAACCCTTCTGTACCATATTCTCACAATAAAGAAAAAAAAAGAAAGAGAAGAAAGTGGGAAAAATTCTCAAAAGAGAACTAACCTCTGACTTGCTGAAATTGAAAATCCTCATGATTATTTAAAGACCTGGGGGAAATTAAGCCCTGTGGGAAAGATCATCCAAATCTTCAGATCCCAGCCTTTGTTTTTTGTTTTTGTTTTTGTTTGTAGGTCATGGGGCTTGAACTCTGGGCTTGGGCACTGTCCCTGAGCTTTTCCCACTCAAGGCTAGGGCTCTACCACTTTGAGTCATAGCCCCATTTCTGGTTTTCTGCTGGTTACTTGGAAATAAGAGTCTCACAGACCTTCCTGTCAGGGCTGGCTTGGAACTGCAATCTCAGATCTCAGCCTCCTGAGTCAGTAAGATTACAGACATGAGCCACCAGTGCCTAGCACACACTTGCTTTTTTAAACCTGGGCTTTCTAAATGGGTATTAGTGGCATTCAAATACGCTGGAAAAGATTAAGATTTACTTTGGCATACTGAACGATTCCTAACGTGAGGGTTATATGAGGCTACGGAATGGAGATGAATACTTTTTCAAGAACTGACAGGACATTGAGCTCCTGGTCATGTGATCTCACTCAGGACACACATGGGGGCTGGGACTGGCAGAGGGCTGCAGCTGTGCCATATTGTGAACAGGGAGTCATTCATTCACCCCTCAGTAAAGATCTTCACACAGCCTGCACTGCCCCACGGGCAATCGACAGCCATGCCTTAATGTCACCTATATGTGAAACGTGTTGCTACCACAAATGGATACAAAGATTGGACAACGTGTCATCCATGTTCTCCAGATATATTTGGTCACTATTAGGTACTCAAACAGAAAGTGCTCCACTCAGTTCCAAGTCGAGGTCTCTGAGGTCTGGAGACGAAATGGGACATCACATTTTATTTAACCCAGCTTTAGTTCCTGCAGCCTGTCAGCGTGGATTTTCTGGGTTAAGACTTGGGAGGGTAATTGAATGTGGGCGAGGTTTGCGATTCTTTTTTTTTTTTTTTTTAAGTTTTTTAGTGTGAAAATACCATACAGAGGAGTTGCAATCACACGAGCAAGGAAATGAGTACATTTCTTATCAAGCATTTTTGCCTCCTTTTTTTTCCCTTCCCATCCCTTCCCTCCCATCTCAACTACACCTCCTCCCTCCCCCACCCCACCACTTTCCACATAGCGTCTTGTACATCTCATTGTTGCAGTGGGTCCACCTGTATCCCTATTTAAACAATTTGTTTTTTCCCTTCCACTCCCCAAATTATACCAACATCAAATACAGTGAAAAACAAAACAGTGGGGGAAGGACATACAAAGCAACAAAAAAAATCACGTGGTACCTTATAAATACGTTAGAAACAATAGCAAGAAAGAAAAAACCACTTGTGTCCTTATCTTGGGATTCATTTAGCTTAACATCATCTTATTTGACCTTTTCTGCTTGTCTCAGATATATACTAGTTATTGCAAATAAGGGAAACCATGGGACCTATGTTTCTTTGCGCCTGGCTTACTTAATATAATTTTTTCCAAGTCTTTCCATTTCCTAACAAATGGGGCAATGTCATTCTTTCTGATGGAGGCATAGAATTCCATTATGTACAGATACCACATTTTCTTGATCCATTCATCTACTGAGGGGCATCTAGGTTGGTTCCATATCTTGGCTATGGTAGATAATGCTGCAATAAACATGGTTGTGCTGGTAGCTTTAGTATGGTCTTGTTTGTGATCATTTGGGTAAATGCCCAAAAGTGGGATTGCTGGGTCATAGGGGAGCTCTATGTGGAGTCTTTTGAGGAACCTCCATACTGCTTTCCAAAGTGGTTGAACAAGTTTACACTCCCACCAACAATGCAGTAGGGTGATGAATGTGATTCTTAATTTGCTCTCTAACATGGCAATTTCTAAGCAAATATGGGCTTTCTTTTTTCTTTTTTTTTGGGGGGGGGGGTTGGTTGTGAGGCTTGAACTCAAGATCTGGGTGCTCCCCCTGAGCTCTTTCTACTTAAGACTAGTGCTCTACCACTCTAAACCACAGCACCACTTCCGTTTTTTCTGCTGGTTAATTGGAGATAAGAGTCTCACAGACTTTCCTGCACAGGCTTGCTTAGAACTGTGATCTCAGCCTCCTGAGTAGCTAGGATTAAGTGTGGGCTTTTAGGTGCGTTCGTGACAGCTGTTTAATCTATGCCCAGGAAATTATCAAAATGGCCCTAGAAATGAAACTACTGCTCTGTGCTTTCATGTTTTCTGTCTTGGATTTGGGTTGGCTGTTTGTGGTGGTGGCAGAGTCCTGAATGGCAGTCTGGAAGGAGGGAGGGTTTGGCCTTTCTCCTCCATTGCAGCTATTCACTGACCCCTGGGAAGCAATAGCTATAAATAGAAGGTGAACCTTTATGAAGAATCTCTCCTGTCTATCCCCCAAGCCAATGTTTGCTCTGGAAAGGCTGAATTTGAAGCCCTTTTTCTTTCTTTTTATTTATTTATTACCAGTCCTGGGACTTGAACTCTGGGCCTAAGTGCTGTCCCTGAGCTTCTTTTGCTCAAGGTGAGCATACTACCACTGAGCTACAGTGTCACTTCTGGCTCTTTTGAGTAGTTTATTGGAGATAAGAGTCTCATGGACTTTCCTGTCCAGTCTGGCTTCGAACCACAATCCTTACATCTTACCCTCCTGAGTAGCTAGGATTACAGGCATGAGCCACCCATACCCACTATACTGTCTTTTATAGTTACATTATTACTTTTACTGGTGCCTTTTCATATACACACACACACACACACACACACACACACATACACATACACACATACATGTCTTTTATTGTGAAATTACTATACAGACGGGTTACAGTTATATGAGTAAGTCAATAAGTACATTTCCTATCGAGCATTGTTACCTCCTCCTTTGTTTTTCCCCTACCATCCCTTCCCTCCCCATCTCCCCAACTCGAAGTTGTAAGGTTCATTTTCAACATAGTGTCTTGTATATCTCATTGTTACAATGGGTCAACCTGTATCCTTATTTCAGCATTTTGTTATTTCCCTTCCCCTCCCCAAATTAGAAAAATGTATATACAAGATGCAGGACACCAGAATCAAATACAGTGACAACAGGGGTTATACCATGGGGGAAGAACAAACAAAAGAAACAAAAAAAATCACGTAGTACATTATAAGTACATTTAAAACAATACCAAGCAAGAAAAAAACATTTGTGTCCCTATCTTGGAGTTCATTTCACTTAACATCATCTTACATGGTCATATGTACATAGCTTTTGACTTACTCTGCTTGTCCTAGACTTATACTAGTTATAGCAAATAAGGGAAACCATGGGGCCTATGTTTCTTTGGGCCTGGAAGCCCTTTTTCTTAATGGAAAGAATTATTCCAGAGGCACCCCCTGCACTCAGGTCCCTTACAAGGAACAGGAGAAGGGACTCAGGGAGGGACCTGGGAATCTGAGCAAACAGGGAGGGGCAAACTTTCATCTAGACATAACGGACAGAAGAGATCTGTGGAATGGTATCCTAGAAAAAAATACTGTGGGGGAAAGATCAGCCTGGCAGAGAGCACGGGTGACACTTTATCATGAAGGAGCTGAAATTTCAGGCACCATACACAGTCTCCTAAGGAAGGACAATTGGGAGGAATAGAGTCCCCGGACAACTCTGAACACCATTTGGGGTGGGAAGATTGAGCAGGACCATAACCACCATTGCAGCCAGGTTCACGATAGAGGACCTGACAGCAATTGGCCTAGGAGTGCAGGGACTTTAAAAAGTCCTTGTTTAAAGCTGAGTGCCCTGTGGCCCAGACCTGTAATCTTCACTACTCAAAAGACTAAGATTCAGAGGATTGTGGTTCAAAGGCAGCCTAGGCAGAAAAGTCTGTTTAGGGCCGTCTTCCAAAATAACCAACAAAGGTCTGGGCTGGTGGCATAACCCAAATAGTTGAGCACCAGCTGAGGAAGCAAGTCTAGCTAGCTTGAGGCCCCAAGTTCAAATCCTGGTACCAGTGTATGTAGAGGGGAAAAGACTTAGTTTACAAAACTGAGTCCCGGCCTTGCCTGGGGAGATTAGCTAGAAGAGGTGGGGAGCAGGTAACAGGTTGCTAGGAATGTTCTGAACAGATGCAAGTGGTTTCAGAGGCTAAAACATTTTTATTTAAATAGAAAGCTTATGTCTGGGCACGGATGGCTCATGCCTCTAATCCTAGCTACTCAGGAGACTGAGATCTGAGGATCATGGTTCGAAGCCGGCCAAGGCAGGAACGTATGTGAGACTCTCCAATTAATCACAGAAAAAGCCACAAGTGATGCTGAGGCTCAAGTGGTAGCAGGTTAGCTTGAGCAAAAGGAGTTCAGGGACAGCACTCAAGCCCAGAGTTCAAGCTCCAGAACTGGTTTTAAAGAAAAAAAAAAGACAGCTTATGGATTGGGGGCATTTTTCAAGTGGTAGAAGGCCAACTATGTCAATAAAAAGCTAAGCAAGAGCACAAAGACGTGAGTTCAAGCCTCAGTACCAGCATGAAAGGAGGTGGGTTAGTGGGGTGGAGAAAGAGAAAAAGGAAGAGGAAGGAAGGATTGACAAAACCCATAGCAACCCATTTGGGGGATTTTTAAAATGACATCACTGGAGAAATTTGAATAGACTGGATATATAATAATCATAAATTACCTTTTCTAAAAATATTTGTCAGTTTTCGTGTTAATGGCATGTGAGTTATTTCTTTTTTCTTCTTTTTTTTTTTTTTTTTGTGGTTTTTGTTGGTCGTGGGGCATGAACTCCGGGTCTGGGCGCTGTCCCTCAGCTCTTCAGCTCAAGGCGAGCACTCTACCACTTGAGCCACGGTGCTACTTCTGGTTTTCTGGTGGTTTGTTGGAGATAAGAGTCTCACGGACTTTCCTTCCCGGGCTGGCTTTGAACTGTGATCCTCAGATCTCAGCCTCCTGAGCAGCTCGGATTAAAGGTGTAAGCCACTGGCACCCAGCTAGAGTTATTTCTTTTAGAGCTATATGGTGAAATACTTATGTTCATGGAAGTTATAAGTTCTCCGGCTTTCACTGTGCAGTACTGCGGTGCAGGTGGGTAGAAGGGCTGAGAGGAAGCTTGGTTTTCTGACCATGGTTGAAGCTCATGATGAGAAGGGCTCTCTGTGTGGTCACATGCTGCATAATCCTGCTTTGTCAACAGTGAACAGTGTTGCCACTTACCGCTCAGTGATGTTCTCACCCTTGGAACTGGTATAAATCCATGAAGGTGTCACCCAACTCCAAAATCACCGAAGGATGCATTCTGAGAACCTGTCCCTACCCATAAAGTATGGTATAACTGCATTCTTGCCAACTTGTGTATGTTGTAACTTTTCAGTAGTGGCCAAAGTAATGTGTGTACATAAACAAAGGACTGGTGGATGATGAAGAGGAAAATGCCTAGTGAATGAGTTTCTCTAGAAGGGCTCTTCTGGCCTCAGAAGCTTGTGAGATCTTTTAGAGATTAATCATTTCAGAATAATGAAGAATTGAGGAGGAAAGGAAAATAAATGCCACTTACCATGCTGGATCCTTCCGATTTGCAATCAAGGGACATGTCAGGTCGTGGAGCATTATCTATTGTTTGGAGGCCTGCATGCAGTACTGACCATGTGTGTTGAACGTGGACTTGAAAAGGGAATACCCTGGGAAGCCCCCTCTCCCACCCTCGCAGGCCTGAAGAACTAGAGGAGGAAGGTGTGCATTGCTGATCAGTAGACAAAGCAAGAGCTCTGAGTCACACACTCTACCTTTTCTTTCCTGGCAGGAAATAATTTGGAATATAGCTGTAAGTGTGGAGGCCTTCAGTCAGGAGGGCTGGTAAGCATGCAGACGTCCCAGCCTGAGTACAAGGTAGAGGCTACAGAAGAGAAGCCACTCAGCAGCCAAAACAGCTTCCTGTCTCAGGAAAATATGCTGGCCCCAGTGAACCTGACTGATGACCAGATAGCCACAGGCCTCTATGGTAAGTTCCCAAAGTCTTCCAAGTCAGGATGACAGACCAACACTTCCCATAGTCCATTGAGTGAGGTGTGCTTTACAAGTTGGCCTTGAAGAAAGATTATGTAATTGTTTGGAAGGTAAGCTTAGAATAACTTCAACATGACAAGAGAGAGAGAGAGAGAGAGAGAGAAAGTACACGTGCCAATCTCTGGTGGTTCATGCCTATGATCCTAGCCATTCAGGAAGCTGAGATCTGAGGATCACGGTTCAAAGCCAGTCTCAGCAGGAAAGTCTATGAGACTCTTATCCCCAGTTAACACCAGAAAACCAGAAGTGGCACTGTGGCTCAAGTGGTAGAACACTAGCCTTGAGCTGAAAAGATCAGACTCATATCTCCAATGAATCAGCAAAGCTAAAGACTTGGCTTGAAATGGTAGAATGCCATCCATAAGTGAAAATGATGAACAAGAGCACAAAGTCCTGAGTTCAAATACCCTTAGAACTCCCCTACACACACACACACACACACACACACACACACACACACACACACACACACACACACACACACACACACACACACACACACACACACACACACACACACACACACACACACACACACACACACACACACACACACACACACACACACACACACACACACACACACACACACACACACACACACACACTGACCAGAGAAAGTAGGCAGTATAGCCCTTTAAGAAAATGTATTTGGTATGACAAATTATGGAATCTAGTAAACAATGTTTCATTCGTTCTAGCACATTTTCCAGATTATATCAGCTGAAGAAAACGTATACCATTATTCTTTCTTCTAGGACCTAAATGCTTTTTTGAAGATGAAAAAGGATGCAACATAACTTTGTAAACAGTAAAGCAATTTGTAAACAAAGAAAACCAATTTTCACTGGTTTTGTGATACCTGGAAGTACAATTGATTTTTTTTCCCTCATTTAAGAAACAGTCCTAGAACTTTGAATTGTATTTCTTTGATTTTTTTTTTTTTGTCAGCCGTGGGGCTTGAACTCCGGGCCTGGGCACTGTCCCTCAGTTCTTCAGCTCAAGGCTAGCATTCTACCACTTGAGCCATAGCGCCATTTCTGGCTTTTTCTGTTTATGTGGTGCATGCAAGGCAAGCACTCTACCCCTGAGCCACCTTCCCATCCCAGAATTGTATTTCTTTGAACACACTACACGTGTCCATTAGATTTTGTACAAGTTTCTCACATGTGCATACCCAAATCTACAGTTACAAATACAGGGATGAGGAGGTCAAGACTTGAGCAGGAAGGGCAGCTATTCATATCTTCTATGAGTTAGGTCAGGTCTAATTGCCCTGATTCCTTTTCCCACAGTATGTACAAATAATGAAAACACACTGAAGTCCATCATGAAGAAGAAGGATGGGAACAAAGACTCGAATGGCACCAAGAAGAATCTTCAGTTTGTGGGCATTAATGGCGGGTAAGGGAAGATGGTGTTGCTAGTACAGTGTCCTCTGTCCGTCTCCTTTGCCTCCTGCCTAGTGAAGGCATGTTTCAAGGTACCTGTTCTGAGTTGCTGCCAACATCTTGGTGATGGAAGATTCTCCTCAGAAAGGTCCATCTGGGCTCTCTTCTTCCCTCTTCTTGCTGTCTTTCCAACGCTACCTAATGAAGCTGAAACTTGGCATCTGTCCTCTGACCTGAACACTGTGTTTCTTCATCACAAAGCAGTAGATGAAGAGAGGAGGCTGGGAGCTGCACTCTATCACCCAGTGATGGAGTACGTCATCCTCCACTCCAGCACCGGGTGCTTTTTCCTTGATTAGCTCCCATGGTCGAACTGTGAGCCTTTCACATGAAAGAGTAATGCAGTTAGGCCATCCGTTCTTTCTAAAATAGAATGGGTGTTGGCTATTTTATGTATTCCTTTTCTCAAGAAATAGTTCCGCCCATTTATCATCCTACAATTGAGTCAAAGGAATTGCTTACCAGAAGGCAACACTGCAGAGTTAAAAAATTTAAAAAAAAAAAAGTACTTATGCCAGAGGAAGCTACTGAGGCTTAATGTGATGGTTCCTGTTGATCAAATCTGTGTGTTGTGTGTTGTTTTGTTTTTTAGTGCTAGGGCCCTGGACATTTTGAAGCACATGCATACTTGATAGATTATGCCATCTATTCACCCTGACTGTGGGAGAATAAATGAAGAAAGAAATAGAACTGAACAACTTCAGATTTTGTTTCCTTAAGTTTCTTCTAAATGTATATACTAAGCCATACTTTTTTTTTTCTTCAGATAACTAGATGTATATGATACCAGCTGGTGTCATGGTAGAAACCCCCCAAAAGCTTTTTTTTTTTTTTTTTGGTATATGCCAGCTTTGGGGCTTGAACCTAATGCCTGGCTGCTCTCCCTGAGCTTTTGTGCTCCAGGCTAATGCTCTACCACTTGAGCCACAGCTCCACTTCCAGCTTTTTTTGGTGTTCAATTGGAGATGAGAGTCTCACAGACTTTCCTGCCCAGGCTGGCTTTGAACTGCGATTCCCAGATCTCGGCCTGCTGATTATTTAGGATGACAGGCCACAGGTGCCCAGTCCAGGTGGCCCCTTTGAAGCCAGAACCCATTCAGAACCCACCACGTTCAGACAGAACTTACTTTGAATCTCTTAAGTGCAGCACGTAAAACCACTGGAGGGAGTCAGCAGCTTTGCCTTCATAGAAACTTCTATCACTGAGTCTTTCTGGGCACAACTTGCATCTCCTGAAATCCCAAATTGCCACCTAGGTATGAAACAACTTCAAGTGATGATTCCAGCTCAGATGAAAGCTCTTCTTCCGAGTCAGATGACGAATGTGATGTCATTGAGTATCCTCCTGAAGAAGAGGAGGAGGAGGAAGAAGAAGACGAAGAAGATACTCAGGGAATGGCGGAAGGGCACCATGCAATTAATAATGAAGGTTTCAAGTCTGCCAGGGTGGAAGATGAAACACAGGTTCAAGAATGTGAACCTGAGAAGGTGGAAATCAGAGAGAGGTGTGGTACCCTCCCCACCCCCGGCCCTCCCCCCTCTCCCCCACGCTTAGTGCATTGGGGCAATAGAATCTGAGTCTCAGAGATTGCACAATTATTTCTCTTTGGTCTTGCCTATCCCACAGAGATATGCACATCTGAATAAGATGTTCATAAATACAAGTGTAGGCTGGGGCCTCCTAGAGTAGCAAAGAGAATTGCACAATGGCTAGTCTTCTTTGTTATCTGAAACTTGAATTTCACACGGAGAACTATGTCTCTTACAATTTCCATTGTCTGAACACCTTACTTGATAGTTAAAGACATATTGGGAAAATTTGGTGACCAACACCCTTCTTTGTTTTAGGAGTTCAGATTTTATATTTAACCATTTCACTCAATGCCAGTGTTGGTGTAGCTAGTACAGAACCGTTGTGTGCATTGTAAACACGTGTTTGGCCTCAACCATTTTATTGTAAGATGATGTGTGTCATCTTACATGTGTTGCTCCCTGAGTGATCAGGAATATTGTGGATACAGGAATAACATAATTAACAGCTGAAATAAAATGTCAGACATGATGGTAGGCTACAAGGTCCCTAAAAATGCAATACGTTTTAGGGACTAAGTTGTTAGTAAATGTGGATTTGAGACGATGGAAAAGATGAAAACTTCAGTGTGGTTTTTCATTATGTAAACTATCAATAGAACAATTCAGGAAACATTCCTGTTCCATTGGGCAAATGACAGCTTGCTACATTTGCTTCTTGCTCCAGGTGAGTGTTTCTATTTATATTGCCAATTGTTTTCAGATGGTTTGAAATGTCACCTGCTTTTTTTTAAAAACAGCTTTATTGATATCTAAGTTGTTTAATATACATCACTTGATTTTAAAAAATTAAGTACTTGTATAAAAGGATTTAAAACCAATGTGATTTTTAAGGTTTCATATGGGTTAAAAAAAAAACCACACTTTTATATTTGCCAGATATAGGTTGAGCTGAGTGGCTTCCTGGTTAACCTACTGGATATTACATGGTAATTTAGACCTCTCCAACCCTGTAAGAGTGAAAATATGTTAAAGGATTTAGAACAGTCATCAGGAGATGAAGTTCAGCGATAGAGCACTTGCCTTACCAGTTCAAGGCCCTGCAAAGACACTGCAAAAACACAAAACCCTAACACAAGGAACAACAATTCTCCAGATGCGAGACCATAATAATGTTCTCAGTGCCAGATTTACCTTTAGGGAAAGACTTTGAGCTCTGGCTGGTGGTGCATGGCTCTGTGTGGTATCATTGAATCACAGGCCTAGAGAGACACCCAGCCGACACCACCAGCAGCCTAGACTGGCTCAGAGAAGAGGTATGTGTGATTTGAGATAAAAACGACTTGAATTGTGGCCCATCCTGAGCTCACGTCACTTCCCTCCTCCCCTTTCAGGTATGAATTAAGTGAAAAGATGTTGTCTGCCTGCAACTTACTGAAAAATAACATCAATGATCCCAAAGCTCTGACCAGCAAAGATATGGTAAGAATGACAAGCAGACAGTGTCCCCTGTCTGCGCAGACTCAGGGCTAGGGCAGCTGCTCAGGCTGCTGTAGCCTGCGTGCATCTCCCTGAACTATTTGTGGTATGAGTGGCAGGATACGCCCCGTGCTGCCCAGCCCCCAAAGCACCCAGGGTGTTCCTTGGGGCCCAACTTTGGCTATCCTTTACCCACCCTGTACTTTTCTTAGGGTGGAGGCATGTGAGGCACACACTGACATACAGAAAGGACTAATTGCAGTCATCTTCTTCCTGCGGCGCTTCTCTCCATAGAACCTTCTAGGCCCAGGAGCAGCATCCTAGCAATTTCTGTTGTTTTGTTTGTTGTTTTTGTCAGTTGTGGGGCCTGAACTCTGGGCCTGGGCACTGTCCCTCAGCTCTTCAGCTCAAGGCTAGCACTCTACCACCTGAGCCACAGCGCCACTTCTGGCTTTTTTCTTTTTGCTTATGTGGTGCTGAGGAATGGAACCCAGGGCCTTATGCATGCAAGGCAAGGGCTCTACCACTGAGCCACCTTCCCAGCCCCAGCCCACAATTTTTGTATTTTTTTACTTTTGTCAGTCATGCGGTTTGAACTCAGGGCCTGGGTGCTGTCCTTGGGCTCTTTTGCTCAAGGCTAGTGCTCTATCACTTTGAGCCATAGCTCCACTTCTGGTTTTCTGGTGGTTAATTGGAGACACAAGTCTCAGGGACTTTCCAGCCTGGGCTGGCTTTGAGCTGCCATCCTCAGATCTCAGCCTCCTGAGTAGCTGGGATTACAGGTGTGAGCCACAAGTGCCTGGCCATTTTGTTGCTGGTGGTGGCAGTGGTGGTTGTGGGGCTTGAACTCAGCACCTGGGCACTGTCCTTGAGCGCTTTTAAACAGAACAATAACTGCACATGTCCTTGCATAGTCTGAGAGCACAGAGGTTGTGGTTGCCATGGTGATAGGAATGGTACAGACATTTCTATAGCAATGGTGGTTCTGTTGCCATTACCATGTTTGTGACTGGGAGCACGTCTACTTCCCTGGGCTAGAGCAGCAAGTTGGTTGACAGCTCCATCTTTAAAGTCTTGAGAAAATGTGGTTTGATAATCATATACATTTGAACCTTTGCATATCAGTTCACTTTGCTATAACATCTAAATGCTAAATAAGGCAACAACTGGTGAAAAAGTTGACTTATGATGTATTAGCCAGGCACCAGTGGCTCACATCTGTAATCCTAGCTACTCAGGAAGCTGAGATCTGAGGATCGTGGCTCAAAGCCTGACCAAGAAAAGTCCATGAGACTCTTTTTTTTGTTGTTGTTGGCCGTGGGGCTTGAACTCTGGGCCTGGGCGCTGTCCCTCAGCTCTTCAGCTCAAGGCGAGTGCTCTACCACTTGAGCTACAGCGCCACTTCCGGTTTTCTGGTGGTTTATTGGAGATAGGAGTCTCACGGTCTCTCCTGCCCGGGCTGGCTTTGAACCGCGATCCTCAGATCTCAGCCTCCTGAGTAGCTAGGATTACAGGCGTGAGCCACCAGCGCCTGGCTCCATGAGACTCTTATCTCCAGTTAACCACCAGAAAATCAAAAGTGGAGCTGTGGCTCAAAGTGGTAGAGCACTAGCCTTGAGCAAAAGAGCTCAGAGACAGCCCCCAGACCCTGAGTTCAAGCCTCACAAATGACCAACACAAAAAAAATGTACTTATGAAATCAAAATGTTAGGATCTGAGGGACCTGAGGAATTATCTAATCCTGGAGCAGTTTCCTCTTGTGTGACAAATACCATTGCAATGCCAATCACAGCAGAGGCAGAATACACAAGGGCACACAGCTGCGGGACCTCACACCCAGCCCCTCTCCTTAGAGCACAGACCGTCAAGACTGGGCCTTATCTAGAGCAGCAGCTACTAGATTAGACTAGCTAGACCAAAGCTAGATTATCCCTATCTAGGGTAAGATCCATTTAAGTCATGGTGTATTGCCATGTGCATGTTGTTGTTTTTTTTTAACTTGGTGTCTTTTGTTTCTACTGCTATGGAAACTGACTCATCAGAGCCAGCTGAGTTGTGACAGTCTGTCAGAGTACCAAAAAAGAAAAGGAGCATGTGACGTTGATAAAAATGTGATAGTAAATTAAGTTCCTAGTCAAATGAAGGCACTGCTGGTTGAAACTCATCAGTACCAGCTAGTGCCTGGGCTCTCCCTTGATCACAGTGGTGAAACCAGGAAATAGCACAGCAGGAGCAGCATCCACTAGGTGCAGCCCGAATTTAAAACTGGTACCTTAGGGATCCCACATTGAGTAGCCGTAATCATTCTTCCTTTCCTTCCACCATCCTAGAATCGTAATGCATATATGGCCTTTCTGAATTCTCTAGTGTGTCGTCTGTGACTTACATATTGTTTTGCTAGTTGAGTTTTCATTCATTGTCAAAGTGTTTAAAATTACAATGGCCTGAAAGGGAGAGGACGTATTTCCTTTCTTTCTGTGTGAGGACTCCAAAGAAATAGAAATCTGGATGAGAAGAGAAGGAAAAATTAAGACCAGTTCTTTCCTGGCCAAGACTCTTTCCAAGTAACACAAAATATGATTGAGCAGATGGAAATGGAAGAGTCAGGCACAGAGACTTTCTGGGTGCTGAGGGTTTGACATAGGCTATCTTTCTCTGATACAGCCTGCAACTTGGAAAGCACATGTGACTGGTTATGGAACAAGCATTGTCATCTTCCTCCCCAGCCCTGGCTCTGGCTAATCCACCTTGAACCTCATTGGGCCTTAGTTTGAGTGGCTCATCCATGAAGCAAGCCCCCTGTCTAAAGAAGTCAGAGTGGGGCTGGTAATCAGAGACCGATGATCTCAATGAGAAATGGAATTTGTGCAGACCTCTTTGGGTTCCCTCTCTCTCCATGGTGGAACATTGGCATTTGGGATTGGAGCCCAAACTAGCAGTCTCCACACGATGATCCCTCAGCCTAGTGTGGTGGAGGAGTTGAAGGAATTGGAGTTGGTCGGAGGGAGTTGCATACTTTCGTCCTGGTATCTGTGAAAATCATTTTCAAGACCAACCAAATTCCATGCGATTAGCAGCTGGAGTGTTTTAACCTCCTTGCAAACTCTGGAAGAGAGGCATTATCCTTTTTTCAGACCTGGAAACTGTGATGCAGAATAAGTAGCTTCCCTGGGTTATATCCCGATTTGAACCTCTGGGGTCTGGCTCTGGAACTATTTGCCTTACAGGGTGCTCTGAGGCCTGTCTTATGGAAACTAGAATAGATCATGTGTGCTGATTAAAATCAGAGAGATGGTGCAGGTTGGTGTTTGGGGCTGTGTGGGGGTATTCTGTAGTTGTCATTTTCTCTCTGTGTGTGTACGCGTGAGCTAGTACTTTAGCTTGAACTCAGAGCCTCTCACTCTTTAGCTTTTTCATTCAAGGCTAATACTCTACCACTTGACCGGCTTCTTCTAATTCTGGCATTTTCCCAGTTAATTGGACTTAAGACTCTCTCCAGGCTGGCTGCAAACCATGACCCTTGGATCTCAGCCTCCTGAGTAGCTGGGATTCCAGGCGTGAGCCACTGCTGCCAGCTTTGAGGTAGCTTTTGGAGAGCAGATCCTAACCCACGGCTTTTGACTACAAAAGGTCAGGTTGCTTGGGCTTTTTGCTGGTCTATACACAGAAGAACTAATGGCAGCTCCGTGTTTTGGCAGAGATTTTGCCTGAACACCCTCCAGCAGGAGTGGTTCCGAGTGTCTAGTCAGAAGTCAGCGGTGCCGGCCATGGTGGGCGACTACATTGCAGCCTTTGATGCTGTCTCTCCCGCCGTGCTCCGCTACATCATCAACATGGCGGATGGCAATGGGAACACAGCCCTCCACTACAGCGTGTCCCACTCCAACTTCGAGATCGTCAAGCTGCTTCTGGACGCAGGTGCGGTGGCTGCCCCTTCTTTCCTCCAGCAGCAGGTCCTGACTCATCTCGGAGAAGCCTGTTACTCTACTCCCGAATCCTCTGGCCCTCCTAAAACCCTTTCATTGCTCTTCTACATGACATGGCAAGAAGCCTGTTTCTGAGTCATGATTTGAAACTTAAACAAAACGGGGTGGGCACAGATGCCAGATGTTTTTGAAAAGAGGTTTGGGAGATCTTCTTGCTGCGCGTCAGCTGCATTGAAGTGAAGTGGATGCCTGGTAATAAACTCACATTTGCTCCTGCGCTGAATCACACGGGCTTGGCTGGTCTGATCGCAGGGACAGAGTCCTGCTCAGATCCAGAGTCCCAGCTCTTCTTGCATTTGTGCATTGCTTGGGCTGTCCTTGTACCCAGACCACCATCCATTCATGTTACAGAAGTGAGTGGTTCATCAGGAGTGAGTGGTTCATCAGGAGAGGGACCAAGCAAGGCCCTGGTAGAAACATCACTGTTTCTTCTCCCCAAATAAATGAAATACTGGAGAATCAGGCTAGATATCAAAGCAAGCGTTGTCATCATAGCTGAACCACGTGAATAAAAACGGGAACTTGCCATTCCAGGATATAGCAATGTCTGTGGTATCACAGGGATAGGGGAGCTTTCAACAAAGTGCAGCAGCCCAGTGTACATAGTGGCTGAACTTACTTAGAAGTTATTTTACTTCTGTCTTCTGGCTAAAGCAGGATGTACAGTCACTCAGTCTAATTAGTGATGGCATGATGCTGGCATCTACTTTAAGATGCCATGAAACTGCCCAGTTTTTCCTCTACTGATTCTTGATCCGACTGCCTGATTCTTGTTTTTTCTACTTTGTTTTGAGGTTCTTGGGTTGACGTAGAGGAGAAAGCCAGTCAGATCTAGCCTTTCTCTTCTGTTTGCTTTCTTCTTTTTCTTCTCTCTTTCTCTTCCCCTCCTTTTCCCTTCTCCTCCTCCTCCTTGCTTCCCCCAAATCCTCAGACAGTCCACAGTAAAAACATGCCTACAGCCCTCTTTTAGTATTTTTGGGGGGCGGGGGAGGCAGGGGGAGAGTCCTAAGGCTTGAACTTAGGACCTTGGCACTATCGCTGAGCTCCTTTTGCTCAAGGCTAGCTAGACTTCATCACTTGAGCCACAGCTCCATTTCCAGCAGTTTTTTTTAGTAGTTAATTTCAAATCAAGGTCTCACAAACTTTCCTGCCTAGGCTGGCTTCAAACCATGATCCTCCGATCTCAACCTCCTGAGTAGCTAAGATTCTAGGTGTGAGCTATGGCACCGGGCTGCCCACATGGGCCCACTAGTCCCTAGCAGTTTCTTAGAGGTCTTGCTGCTGCTTTGTTCCTCTCAGACCACAGGTGCTAGAGCTACAAGTCAGGGTGCTAGAGCTTTACCTTTAGGAATCCTACGAAACGGAACAGTAAGCTGCTGAATGTCTACATCCCACCTTAGTGTTTATTCTCCAGAGCACCGACTCAGACTTCTTGAAAACCCCCATGCCATTGCAGGCCCTAGGGGAAAAGACCAAACATACATCCCTGAGGCATTCTGGGGTTCCTCTCAAACCCCTGTACCTCCAGTCCTCACGTCCATCTGGGGCTGGTAGGAGACAGTTTCTTGCTAACACAAGTCCTTGCTTGCAGACGTGTGTAACGTTGATCACCAGAACAAGGCGGGGTACACCCCCATCATGCTGGCCGCTCTGGCAGCCGTGGAGGCAGAGAAGGACATGCGGGTTGTGGAGGAACTCTTCGGCTGCGGGGATGTGAACGCCAAGGCCAGCCAGGTCAGTGCTGTTGTTTACTATGTTGACTTCGCCTGGCGATGGTAGACAAGGTTGATGAGACCAGGCTGATGTAGCAGCATTGCCGGGCTTGCAGTCCAGGCACTACTGGGCAGTCCCTGCTGACCAAACATCCCCGGGACACGTGGGCATCCTTAAGTCTCTCCTGGGGAGACAGGAGATGGAGACAGGTCCTTGGAGTGAGTAAAGCACCGATCCCTTTACCGCCCTTCCTTAGTGCACAGTTCTGCTTTCCCCTCGACATGTCAATCACACGGTTCTAAAGCCAGGTCTTCCCCCCAGGCAGGGCAGACGGCCCTCATGCTGGCAGTCAGTCACGGGCGGATAGACATGGTGAAGGGCCTGCTGGCCTGTGGGGCTGATGTCAACATCCAAGATGACGAAGGCTCCACCGCCCTCATGTGTGCCAGCGAGCACGGGCACGTGGAGATCGTCAAGTTGCTGCTGGCCCAGCCAGGCTGCAATGGTCACCTGGAAGACAACGTAAGCATTGTGCTGGGCCTCTGGGGGGGGGGGGGGGGGGGGCGGGGCAGATCCTCTTCCACCCTCCGCGTGGGCCACCTTCCTGACTGTGCACGCTCATACGCCCATTCAGCATGGGCAGAACACTAATCAGGCCTCACCCCAGCAGTCATTAAAGGAAGAAAGTGACTTCTTGGGGTGTGTCGGTGAACCAGGATCCTAATAAGGGGGGAAAAATAAAGACACTTGAGTCAGATTCAACGTAGGCAATTTCTGAGGTGATCCAAGGTCCATGTGAGCAAAAACACAACGGATTCTTAATTAGAAGCTGGCCTCGTTTATGACTAAAGCACTTTCCCACATGAAGAGACAACACGGTAACTCACAAAGGCTTATTAAATAAAGTGAGTGACATTTCACAAGCTCAGGTCCTGGCTGCTTTAAGCACATTTTCCCATTTCAACTTGATCTGTTTCCTATCATCCTTACCCTGTTCCCAAGCTTCCCCGATAGCTAGGGCTTGTTTTGTTTGGTCGGTTGTGGGCCCTGAACTCTGGGCCTGGACACTGTCCCTCAGCCCTTCAGCTCAAGGCTAGCCCTCTACCACTTGAGCCAAAGTGCCACTTCCAGCTTTTTCTGCTTATGTGGTGCTGAGGAATCGAACCCAGGGCCTCATGCATGCAAGGCAAGTACCCTACCACTGAGCCACCTTCCCAGCCCCTTGCGTCCCTCCCCCCCCCTCCCCCCCCCCCCCCCCCCCCCCAGTACTAGAGCTTAAATTCTGGGCCTGGGTGTCATCCTGTAACTTTTGTGCTCAAGGCTGGCACTCTTAACACTTGAGCCACAGTTCTACTTCTGGCTTTTTGTGCTTGATTCTTAACAGGCTTTCTTGCCTGGGCTGGCTTCCAACCACAATCCTCAGATCTCAGCCTCCTGAGTAGCTAGGATTACAAACGTGAGCCCCAGTGCCCAGCCCCTTGAGTGTGAAGCAAAAAGCAAGAGAGTGCTTCTGAGTGTCCCTGGGCCAGAGAAGGATATGCACTGACAGACAGAAAGCACAGCTTGCACTGGGCAATAAAAACAGGTCAAGGGTCACAGAGGTCAGGCTGGGTTGGTTCTGTTTTTGAAAGTTTCTTTCTATGGAACACAGTTTAGAACCAGAACTTCCTTTGGTTCAAAACACCAGAAACTTCCAGGGAAGCCATAACTCTTCAGATCCCACTGGACCTAAGCCAGTAGGACCAGCAAACCAGTGGAGGTATTTACTGTATTGAGGGGCTGCTCTTGCCCCTCAGGCCCCCCAGGGGTGGATGCTGGAACTGCAGAGGCACAAGATTTTTTTTTTCCCCCCCCCCCAACTTTTCCAGCTTGCCTTTCCTCAAGAACAGTCCATTTCATGTGCCTGGGTTTTGTTGGGCTGTGTTTTCATGAACTGCTTGTAGATTCATAATAAGAATCTATGGAGTCACTGGGACTTTTTGAAATCCTGTCTGGCTAATTACCACTTGCTTATCTGTAACCAAAACTGAACATCCTTTCCTTCCAGAAGAAAAGCAGCTCCCCAAATGCACTGTGTGGGAGGGAAGGACCCCAAGGTTGAAACCACATGCCAGTTGTTTCCTGTTCCTTGTGACCAGAGAAGTCCTCATTTCAAGACTAGACTAGAAAAATGAGCCATGTTGCTTACCCTTTCCTATCTAGTTAAATCCCTGCAAATTTAATGGAGCCATCAGAGTTCAGTGCTTACCCATGGGTGTACCTGATAGTTCTATAAAGGTACTCAGCATCACAGCTCCGTCTCAGGAAGAAAGCAGATGTTGTTGGGATCAATTCCTTATTCTCGCTGAATGTGTGAGCTGACCTCATTCTTCTTCTGTGTTCTACTGAAAAGGTCCAGAATGAAACCATTCCTAAATTGGCTGAATGAATGGCTGGATTTCAGAAAATTCTCACCCTGGCTTTTTCTTTCCATTTTGACTTTCAGGATGGCAGCACTGCACTCTCAATAGCGCTGGACGCAGGACACAAGGACATAGCCGTTCTGCTGTATGCCCACATCAACTTTGTCAAAGCCCAGTCTCCGGTCAGTATTCTCCATCGGCCGAAATCCCCAGGCTGGTGGGCCCCTCTGGCAGGAGACTGGCAGGAGATGTGGGTTTCATGTCCATTCTGAAAATGGAAGTTTTAGTGTAGAACTATAAAAAATGCATTCCCTATCTGGGCGCCGGTGGCTCAGGCCTATAATCCTAGCTACTTAGGAGGCTGAGATCTGAGGATTGAGGTCAAAGCCATCCCGGGCAGGAAACTCTGAGACTCTTATCTCCAATAAACCACCAGAAAACTGGAAGTGGCACTGTGGCTCAAGTGGTAGAGCACTAGCCTTGAGCTGAAGAGCTGAGGGACAGGGTCCAGGCCCAGAATTCAAGACCCACAACAACAACAACAAAAAATGTACTTCCTCCACCAAGAAACACAGAGAAGGCTGGACCCCGTGTCCTTGGGAGATAGAAGCTATCTCACACAGCTTTTTGTTCAGACTTCTCCAAATGGCACAGGCTTACACCCCCGGATCCCCGTGTTTTCCTGGCATTGCTCCTAAACCTGACAGTTTGCATTCTCTTGAATGGGATGTTGGCTTCCAGGGGCTAACAGCTGGACAAGGCCTGCTGAGTCCAGCTGGCCTCAGAGCAGTGCCATTTGGTAATGGACACCTGCCTGACATTCTCAGCCAGGGCTCTCCTCTCTCTGGCTCCCCATAGTGGTTATCAGCGATAGTGGACGAAATTCTAATGTCACAGATACCATAGCTGCCCGAGGTCACTTACTAGCCTTTTTTTTTTTTTCCCTCTTGGTCTCTAGGGCACTCCTAGGCTTGGAAGGAAGACATCTCCCAGCCCAACTCACCGAGGCTCATTTGATTGATGAGATGGCAAACAGCCCTCATGTACACACCTCCACGAAGCTGCTAATTGTTCCTGTTGGGGTGACAGACACTGAATGTATATGAGCTGTGCCTGAGCTCACCAGCACACAGAAGCATGAAGGCCTGGGCCTGAGCTGGCTTTTTTGCCAGGGGAAGCAGGGCCAGCAGGAGAGTGTCTACCCGGACACCCAGCCTCCTCTCTGGCTGTCTACTCTATGTAGGGCCCGCTTGAATCTGCGATCTGTGGCTTCTGACTCTGCTCCGTTATGTACAGTGGTAGATCCGCAAACTAGCCTCTCTTTCTTCTCCCTGGCTCCCCTACAACACAAAGAAGCCACCAGGTTCTCTTTGGTTAAATGTTTCCACAGATATTTATATTTGCGCCATGTGGAACCCATTGGAAAACACTTCCAGAATTTCATTCCAGGGTGATTTGGATCTTTTTTTTTTTTCCTTTCTTTTCTTTTTTTTTTAAAGTAAGATAGTTGAGATGATTCTTTTGATCATCTGCAACTTCAGCCCCTGGCTGGTAGTATCTGGTTTTAGAAATAGAAAAGATGGAACCCTCAAAGCATATAAATTAACACAGGGAAATATTTCCAGTTGGTGTATTATATGGGTTTTTATATCAAAGATATCTATGAAGTTGACACCGTATTTTCAACTTTTATATTGCATAGTGATGAAATTCCTGAAGTTACATGTAACATCACACTTTTAACCATCGCACAGCCCCGTCTAATAAAGGTTGTGTTAGAATTGGCTCTGTATTTGCCGCTAGAGAAACAGCATAGTTCTCTATGTATTTATGGATTCCTTTATAATGTGTCACATTTACTTGGGTCCGGTATGTATTTAAATGTTTGAAGTGCCTTAGACTCTTGCCATATTTTCAAAATAAAACTCCATTAAGCTCTTGGCCTTGTCCCTGCTTTGGAGCTGACAGCTAGCTGTCTGTCCAGTCCCACTGACTTACAGCGACAGCATCCAACACTGATGGATAGAGGGAAGCAGGCAGGTGCTCGGTCTGCTGGTCTCAGAGATGGCTGCTCTTTCTGAGCGGTCTTGACTGGTGACATGAGGCTGAAATGTAAGGTCTTACTAAACACATAGCTCATCGGTCAGATAGCCAGGGATCCCCTTACGTTGATTCTACTGTTTGTCCACAGACAACTGCTTTATCCAGAGACAAAAGGGGGGTAGGAATTTAAAACAGTGCTGGTCATTCAGGAAGGCCTGAAATGGCTGATGGCTCTCCTAGAATGGGCCAGGGGACAAATCTGCTAGCTGTGGGGTTTGGATTAAATTTTAGTACAAGTTGTTTTGTTCAAGCCCAATTTCTTTGAGATCAAGAATGGATCGAACAACGCAGAGGAGCGAGCAGTGTGTGGAGAAGTTCTGTGTTTTGTTTCTGTTCCTTAGTGGCCCAAAATGCCTGCTGAGCTAAAGAGGGCTGTCTCAGAGGTGGCTTGCTGCTCGGGGGGGTTTTCTTTGTGCCACATGAGAAAGAAAAGGCACTCTTATTATAAATACAAGGCTGAGAGTGTACAGCTCAATAGTAGAGTGCTTGTCTAGCATGTGCAAGGCCCTGAGTTCAATCCCTAGCACAGGGATGGGGAGAGCTAAACACGTGATAAGTGAATGCCGGCCTCTGCATACAGACTGCCTTTCACATGTCTGGTTCTTAATTCTGAAAAAAGAAAGTGGCTACTTGTTTTATCTTGGAGTGAAGTCTTGTACAATATGTATCTAACCTTTGGGTAATGTACGCTCGCCTCAGCCTTGTTTACTCTCATAATACTGGGCACTTGGAATGCTTTCTATCTTGGGATCTTGACACACTATGTACACAAGCCCGCTGGTCCCCATTGGCTCAGTCCCTATTGGACGGACGCTGCTCCACAAATGGACTTGTGGCCGGAGACACGGACCCAGGTCCCCAAGACAGGCCAGCCTACAGAAGGATACGCCAAACCTTTTGGTGACAGATAATTTCCCAGAAACCCTTGCCCTAGAAGCAGGGCAGCTCCAGGCTAGAATCCATCCCCTAAATAACAAGAATGCAGTAGGGGCAACTTTGAGACTCAAAGTTAAGAAAATTCAATTGACAAGGTGCCCTATGCCACTGGGGAAGTGATGGCTAAGCCTGTCATTTACCTTGAGGGGACAGACACTGCTTCTGGAGTTCTCCAGGGACACGCTACCTAGCAGACACTCACAATATATGAACTGCTGAGCCTGTTCCTACAAGCTGCCATACTCTGAGGACTAGTTTACTCCTGGCTGTAAAATACTCAATCACTGCAGATACATAGCAAGCCTTACCAATGGAATGGAATGAAAATTGCTAACTTTCCCTCAGGGAAAAAAAAAAAAATGAACAACTTTGCCATAGCTTTTTTTTTTTTTTTTTTTTTAAGATGCTAGAGTCCTTTCATTTTATTGGGAGGAAAGGAGGTCAGGTCCTGCTGCAAACTGAAATACCTTTGAGCTGACCTTCAGTGGCTCAAGCCTATAAATCTAGCTCCTCAGGAGGCTGAGATCTGGAGGATTCAGGTTCTAAGCCAAGCCAGGCAGGAAAGTTCATAAGATGGCTTATTTCCAATTAACCAGTCTACAATCCAGAAGTGGAGGTATGGCTCAAGTTGTAGAGCACCGACCTTGAGCTAAAAAAGCTAAGGGACAACTTTCAAGCTCCAAGTTGAAGCCTAAATACTGCAATGCAAGCACACACATGCACACGCGCACGCACGCACGCACACACACACACACACATTTTCTTTTTGCTTTTCTGATTGTTTTCTGTGTGCTTTCCCTTCAGAGGATAGATAAGAATTTCCTGAGGGAGCCTATGGGTTGCTCATACCTCACTCTGGCCTGAGACTAATTCCATGCTCTGGGAATCTGTTGCTGAGCAAACATCTCAGGAATTTTAAAAAAAAAAGGACCCTGGATCCACACTGAGAATCTTCCATTCTCCCTGGCTTCTTTTCCAAGCAAATGAGGCAGGACCAGAACTACAGAACCCCCCTGGATGTGTAGCAAAGCCATCTTTTTCTATTGCTGGAGCTACCGCCTAGTCTTTGCATGTGGGTTGTCATGTTCAGGGCCTGGGGTCATTATTTCCAGAAGGCTAGGAGCCATGGCTACCAGGATCGCCTTTTTCTGTGCCCATGGGGATGTGCTGGGGGATGGCTCAGCATATATGTGACCATGACTAGCTGGGCAGGAAGCTCTTAGTATATACTTTTTCAAGTTTTCCTTTCCTACTTCCTCATGGAGCTGCTTTTTTCATTACTACTCAGGAAGAAATCCATGTAATGCTTTGGCTTTGAAATAATTCTAATTTTCCATTTTCATTCTTTACCAAAAAGATAAAAAAGCTCTGGGCCTTAGCCAGAAATGATTTTGCTCAAGGTCTGGGAATGTGGCTCAGTGGTAGAGTACTTACCTAGCATCCCTGAAGCCCAGGGTTTGATTCCCCAGTACTGCATAAACAGAAAAGGCTGGAAGTGGTGCTGTGGCTCAACTGGTAGAGTGCAAGCCCTGAGCCAAAAGAAGCTCGGGGACAGTGCCCAGGCTGAGTTCAAGCCCCAGGACTGGCAAAAGAAAAAAGAAAATACATGATTTTGCTCTACTTTCTGCATAAGGAAATCACTAATCATATGTTTTCTTTGCTCTTATTTAGCATGGTTATAATTTAGAAGCCAGCTGATTGTAAAAATATATCTAAAGTATGTTTTCTTAGAGATCATTACCACAAAAGGCTGTGGGTGAACCCTTGGCCGCTGTGTGTCAGAGCTGTGTGCATTCCGACTCTTGCCTACTAACGTTCTGGCTGCTTTGGGGGGGGGGGGGGGGGTGCAGAACTGAGCAACCCCAGTCAATGTGAAAAATGGAATCAAAACTTGCATGGTGCAGTGGCTCAAGGCTGTAATCCTAGCTGCTTGGGAGGTGGAGATGGGACATTGTGGTTCAAGGCCAGCCCAGGCAAAAAGTGGTTCACAAGGTTTTTGTCTCAACCAACCGCTGGGAGCAGTAGCATGCTCCTCCTATCCCAGCTGGCTGGGTGTGGTTGTGACCCAGGGAAGCCTCAAGTAAGCCCTTGCCCCAACTAGCGTGGGCTGGAGGTATAGTTCAAGTGACAGAGAGCCTGCCTAGCAAGCTTGAGGCCCTGAGTTCAAGCCCTATGTACCTCCAAAACAAAGAACATATACCACGGAGATACCTGTCCTGAATGTAGGCAAAGTTTCTGCAGAGAAATTGAACGTGCAAATGGCTTTTTTGGGAGAGCACCTTGTTTATATGGATTTGGAGGATATTGGGGGCAGAACTGGCATTTTAGGAAACCAGCCATCTAATGACTCCCAACTATTAAGACCTTTGATAACTTCCAAGGCAAAAGAATAGGAAGTCTATCCCTACTTTTCAGATAATGGAAGTTGACTAGGAAATATTCCTAGCCGGGCACCAGTGGCTCACAGCTGTAATCCTAGCTACCCAATAGACTAAGAGCTGAAGATCATGGTTCAATGCCAGCCCAGGCAGGAAAGTCCATGAGACTCTTATCTCCAGTTAACCAGCAGAAAGTGATGTTGTGGTTCAAAGTGGTAGAGCACTAGCCTTGAGCAAAAGAGCTCAGGGACAGCACCCAGTCCCTGAATTCAAGCCCCACACCTGACTGGAAAAAAAAAAAAGATTCTGCAAAGATGCCATGGGCTACATAGCAAGTCTCTTTCTACAGCTTGGACAAGACCTGGCGTGTTTATACATCCTGTACTCATTCAGTGTTGAATGTTGGAGTTTGGCTAGAGGACTTCAATCACAGCAGTCTCGGCAGACAAAATGAGCTGCACATTTCACTTAGGAAGAAGCTCCTTTTATTCTAGTCCTGGGAGCATTTCTCCGGGCTGCCTCCGTCACTAGTGAAGGCTCATTTAGCAGCCAGGCTCCGCTGGGAACCCCAGAGAGGCGCAATGAATAGCAAGCACGTGCCTGTCCCCCAGCTGCCGTCTCTGAATTCCCCGCTCTGTTCTCACCACTGGACAGAAGCACACAATGGTTCTCTCTGGAGCCAGGTTGGCCGCTCACACCAAGTGCCGAGACAGAGGCTTTAGTGAGCAAAAGTCACAGGGGCCCGTGGGATTCCCATCCCCCGGTCCCCAGCCCAGAAGACAGAACTATGGCCCGGCTCTGGGCTCAGAGACCAAGCCAGGGTAAGTCAGACAACACAGAAGAGATCAGTGTTTTCCTGGCAAGCTGGAGCCAGCTTGTCTCTCTCCTCCCCATGAGGAAATTCATCTCAGAGACAAGCTCGCTTTTTGGAAAGTACAGAGGCTGAGATTGATGGATGGAAGGCCTTGGTGACCAAAGGAACATGGATCATGTCCCCTGTGTGCCACTTTCAATCACTGTCAGGACAGAAGGCCAGATGCAAAACCCAGGGGCCTGCCTTACCCACCCTGCTCCAGATTCTGATCTGTAGACTTTTTTTTTTTTTAGGTCTATCGTGGGGCTTGAACTTCAGGCCTGGGAACTGTCCCTGAGCTCTTCATCTCTACCTCTTGAGCCACAGCGCCACTTCCAGTTTTCTGGTGGTTTAGTGGAGAGAAGAGTCTCACGGACTTTCTTGCCTGGGCTGGCTTTGAACCGCGATCCTCAGATGTCAGCTTCCTGAGTAGCTAGGATTACAGGCGTGAACCACCAGCACCCGCTTTATATACTATTTTTAAAGGTAGAACAGAGTATCAGGGGCTGGGATGTAGCTCAGTGGCAAAGCGCTTGCCTAGCAAGTGCAACATCCTGGGTTCGATCCCCAGTACCAAAAAAGACAAAAAAAAAAAAATACAGTTAAAAAAAAAAACACAAACAAACAAACAAAAAACCCTTTGGGGCTGGGAAGGTGGCTCAGTGGTAGAGTGCTTGCCTTGCATGCCTGAGGCCCTGGGTTCGATTCCTTAGTACCACATAAACAAAAAGAAAAAAGCCGGAAGTGGTGTTGTGGCTCAAGTGGTAGAGCGCTAGCCTTGAGCTAAAGAGCTGAGGGACAGCGCCCAGGCCCAGAGTTCAGGCCCCACGACCGGACCCAAAACAAAAAAAAACCAAAAAACAGAGTATCAGATTTACCCTTATATGTCATGAGTTAAGGGAGTTGGCTAAAGAATCCTAGTAGTTCCAGAGTACAAGGACTATGGAAGAAGATGTATAAGGGAAGCTGCAAGTGGTTCATATATGTAATCCTGGCTACTTGGGAGGCTGAGATTGGAAGGATCAAGGTTCAGAGTGTGCACCTGTTCTCCTAGCTTTATGGAAAGGTGTGTGTGTGTGTGTGTGTGTGTGTGTGTGTGTGTGTGTGTGTGTGTGTGTGTGTGTGTGTGTGTGTGTGTGTGTGTGTGTGTGTGTGTGTGTGTGTGTGTGTGTGTGTGTGTGTGTGTGTGTGTGTGTGTGTGTGTGTGTGTGTGTGTGTGTGTGTGTGTGTGTGTGTGTGTGTCCTGAGATTTGAACTCAGGGCCTGGGTGCTATCTCTGGGCTTTTTTTTCCTTAAGGCTAGCTCTCTACCACTTGGGCCACAGTTCTACTTCTGGCTTTTTGGTAGTGAATTGGAGATAAGAGGCATGAGGTTCGAGCACTTGGCAGAAAGCCTTTTTAACCTTCAAGCAGGCTCAGGCAGGAAGCAAGATGCTATCTCAAAAATAACCAGCAAAATCACAGGCCTGGAGGCCTGGCTCCCTGGCAAGAGTCCCTGCCTACTAAGCTCAAGGTGTTGAGTTCAGACCCTAGTGCAGCCCCAACGAGGTATTTTATGTGAGGGTAAAAGTTGATTCCCATAACTCTTCAAAGATCGTGCATAAAATACCTGTGTACACAAAATGCTGGCTAACAAACAGCCCTCAATGCCTAGGACCAAAAACGGTTGCAAGAGCTAGGCACTGATGGCTCACATCTGTAATCCTAGCTACTCAGGAGGCTGACAAGGGAGGATCGTGGTTCAAAGCCAACAAGAAAGTCCATGAGACTCTTATCTCCAATTAACCACAAAAACGCTGGAAGCGGAGCTGTGGCTCAAGGGGTAGAGCACTAGCTTTGAGCACAAAAGTTCAGGCACAGCACCCAGGTCCAGAGTTTAAGCCTCAGGACTAGAAAAAAAAAAAGACGCTAGAACCACCAAATGAACAAGACTTCGCGAAGAACCTCATCATTCCCATGGCAGCCTACTGACCCAAGCAAACTCAACCGTCAGAACACAGGACATAGTAAAATGGGCAGCCCAGGGCATTTAATAAATAGATTTCTATTTATAAATATTTGATATTTTATTAAATAGGTTAAACAATTATATACTTTAAAAACATGGTGGCTCATACTTGTAATCCTAGGGGAGGGGAGAGAGAGAGAGAAGCATGTAGTTTGAAGCCAGCCAGGATACAAAATTAGTGCAACTCCCATCTCAATAAATAAGCTAGGTGTGGTGATACACACCTGTAATCCCAACTATGTGAGAGGCCACTGGGAGGCAGTAGGATGGAGATCTGAGGCTAGCTCATGGAAAAACATGCCACCCGACCTGAACAACAACTAAAGCAAAAAAGGCTAAGGGGGTAGGGTGTGGACCAAGAGCGAGGGGACCTACCTAGGAAGCACTGGGTCCTGAATTCATACCCCAGGACCACCAAGAAAAACAAAGGCAAAGCTGGGCACCGGTGGCTCACACCTGTAATCCTAGCTACTCACAAGGCTGAGATCTGAGGATGGTGGTTCAAAGCCAGGCTGGGCAGGAAAATCTGTGAGACTCCTATCTCCAATTAACCATGGGAAAACTGGAAGTGGTGCCGTGGCTCAAGTGGTAGAGTGCCAGCCTTGAGCACAAAAGCTCTGGGCCAGAACCCAGGCCCCCAGTTCAAACCCCAGGACCAGCAAAAAATAAAATAACCAATCATATATATATATATATATATATATATATATACAATCATATATATATCACATATATATCACACACACACACACACACACACACACACACACACACACACACACGTCAAGTCTGATTCTGAGTACCAAAGCAAAATTACTCAGCATTCAATGTGCCTCTGAGTCTCACACTCCATCTTACTATAGTGCCCTAAATTAGGGTTCAGCCAGCTGCAACAGTGGTACACTAGAGAACCTGTCCTTACTACATTCAGAGAAGAAAAAGACTGTTACAGCCGGGACAGCCAAGGGTCAGGATATGGCTGTCGCATTAAGAAGGGGACAAGGAAGGAGGCTTGCTGGCACCAACAAAACTAATAAGGACATTTGATTTCTAGGCCCTTGGGGAGATTAGAAAGACTGAGCTCCCAGAGACTCTGTGTCCTTGTAGAAAGGCGATCACATTCTCTCAGTCACAGTCTTAGCCACCAAAGGCCAAGGATATCAGCTAATCAGTCAATAGGAACAAAACTTATTCCCCCCCCCCCCACAGCTGATAAGACACCTCAAGGTGTCCTTTCAAAGTGCTTGGTTTGCTGACTTCTGCTGCTGGCATTGGGAAGCCTCAGGCCGCAGTTGGGCCCAAATACACTGCTCCTGTGTAAGTAAATTCTCCCTCCCAGTATTAGCCAAGGTCTTTGACATCAGAAGTGTGGTGCCTCAGAAATCAGGGTTAACACATATCACAAGATGGGAAGGGGTGGGTGGGGGGCCATAGTGAAGGGCAGGACACTAGTTCCTACCAGACTGGAGTACGCGGTGGCAGGCCCATCTTTGGGTGCTCAGGAGAATAGCTTCCACCTTGGCTCTATGCACAGTGAGGCTCCGTATTAGCCAGGGCTCCAGGGGGGAGCAGAATAATAGGACATTTTCCCCACAGGAAGCCATGGGTAATGAGAGACCAGCTTATGATTGGTCAGATTAAGAAGTCCCACGACCCACTCTCTACAGGCTAGAGTCCCAGGAAAGCCCTTACAGTCCAAACTCAAATGGTTGGGCCCAATGGAGATAATGTCAGAGGGCAGAAGGCAAATCCATCCCCTCCCTCCCCCCACAACCTGCTTCCAGCTGACATACCCTTTCTCCATATTAGCATGTGCATGTGTGTGTGTATGCGCATGCGTGCGTGCAAGCATGCGTGCATGCATCTGTCTGTGTGTGTGTTGGTCCTGGGGCTTGAACTCAGGGAGGGCCTGGGTGCTGTCCCTAAGCTTTTTTGCTCCACACAGGCACTCTACGACTTGAGCCACAGCTCCATTTCTGGCTTTTTGGTGGTTAATTGGAGACAGGAGTCACTCAGACTTTACAGCCCTGGCTGGCTTCAAATCACAATGATCAGATCTCAGCCTCCTGGGTAGCTAGGATGAAAGGTGTGAGCCACCAGCACCCAGCTCTCCCTGTATCTGTTCTGTTCATGCCCAACTGTGGATTGGATGATGCTGATCTTTTTTTTTGGGGGGGGGGGTCCGGTCGTGGGGCCTGAACTCTGGGCTGGGCGCTGTCCCTCAGCTCTTCAGCTCAAGGCTAGCGCTCTACCACTTGAGTCACAGCGCCACTTCCGGCTTTTTTCTTTTTGCTTATGTGGTGCTGAAGAATCGAACCCAGGCCTCAGGCATGCAAGGCAAGCGCTCTACCACTGAGCCACCTTCCCAGCCCGATGCTGATCTTTTGTTACTGTTTTTTTTCTTTTTGTGCCAGTCTTGGTGTGAAGTCTGGGCCTGGGCATTGTCCCTGAGCTTTTGCACTCTACTACTAGAGTTACAGATCCACTTCCAGCTTTTGATGGTTAATTGGAGATAAGAGTACTGGATTATGGCTTTCCCGCTTGAGCTAGCTTCCAACTACAATCTTAAATTCTCTGGCTTCTGCAAAGCTAGGTTTACAGAGCCAGGCGCCGGTGGCTCACGCCTGTAATTCCAGCTACTCAGGAGGGTGAGATCTGGGGATCACAGTTCAAAGCCAGGCAGGGCAGAAAAATCCTTGAGACTCTTATTTCCAATAAACCACTAGAAAACTGGAAGTGGCACTGTGGCTCAAGTGGTAGAGCACTTGCCTTGAGCTAAAGAGCACAGGGACAGTGTCTAGGCCCAGAGTTCAAGACCCATGACCAATGAAAAAAAATACTTTAAAAAATAAAATAAAAGAGCTAGATTTATAGGCATAAGTCACCAGCGCCCAGCAAGGCTGATCTTTACTTGGTTTACCAACACAAATTCTACTCAGACACTCCCCCAAATAATGCTTCACTAGCCACATGGGCATCCTGACCCAAACTAGCACTTCAATTCTCCAGTAGTGGCTTCTGAGTACAGTAGCATCCTACCCATAAAATATGCACACCCCACAGGAGTTTCTCTCTCTCCCTCCCTCCCTCCCTCACTCCCTCTCTCTCTCTCTCTCTCACACACACACCTACCTCTGGCCATGTCACTCAGTGACCAGGAAGAAATTTCTAGAAAATAAAGGCAAAGAAAGAGGCTAGGCATGGGGGGGGGGGGGGTTGTCATGCCTATAATTCTATCTACTTAGGAGGCTGAGATCTAAGGATCGTGGTTCAAAGCCAGACTGGGCAGGAAAGTCCTTGGGACTCTTATCTCCAATTAACCACCAGAAAACCAGAAGTAGAGCTGTGGCTCAAAGTGGTAGAGCTCTAGCCTTGAGCAAAAAGTTGCTGGGGACAGCACCCTAGCCCAGAGTTCGAGCCCCAGGACTGGCACACAATGCTCTCTGTCTGTAAAGTCTGAGAAGGGGAAGGTGACTTTTTTCTTCTTCTCTTCTTGAGATCAGGTGTCTTTTCATTCCTGGTTTCACTCTCTGGCATGCAGACATCTGGGCATGCACATGAGAGTACCTGAGAACTTCCAGAAGCTGAAGGGATGCTGCATTTACGACGCATGCACCAGACCACAGAGGCAAAGGCAAAAATCACCCTTCTAAGCCCCTGGACTGGGCCCACTTCATCTCAAGGTAAAGGCGGGGGGGGGGGGGTCGCCCACAAACTAAAGCAGACCAACCTCCAGTCCACACCATTCACTGTGTGGGCAGTGTAAGAGATCTCTATAGTTGTAGAAACGCAATATGATTTTAAAGTCTTAGCACTAACATTGTAAAACACTATAGTAGTGAAAGAAAACTCCATCCATGTAACAGTCTATAAAGGGAGACCCTCAACCCTTCCCTTTCCATAACTAAAAGTATGAAAATATTTTTTAAAGGTATCTACCCTCCAGTAAAACTAAGGCAAAAAAAGAATTTAAAGAGGTCTTGTTTCTTTCAAATCCTAGGCAAAAAGTAAATTTACTATTAAATGTTTCTAAGTGAAATAATGCAAGAATTGTTTTTTTGTTTTTTTTTTCCAGTACCAGGGCTTAAACTCAGGGCGTTATGTTTTTGCTCAGCTTGCTAACTAACAGCTGGTGTTCTACCACTTGAGCCACACCTGCAGCTTAGTTTTTTCTCTGGTAACTTAGAGATGGGAAGAGTGTCTCTGAGTTTTCTGCCTAGGTTGGCTTTGAACCACAGTTCTCTACTCTGCCTCCCGAGTAGCTAGGATTATAGGCATGAGCCACTGATGCCAGATATTGTTTAAATCTTTTTTGTTCATTTGTCGGTCATGGGTCTTGAACTCTGGGCCTGGGCGCTGTCTCTGAGCTCTTCAGCTCAAGGGTAGCACTCTACCCCTTAAGCCCAGAGCTAGTTCTGGTTTTTCTGGTGGTTAATTGGAGATAAAAGACTCACAGATTTTCTTCCCTGGGCTGGGTTTGAGCTGCGATCCTCAGGTCTCAGCCTCCAGAGTAGCTAAGATTATAGGCGTGAGCCACTGGTACCTGGCTAATTTTTTTTTTGGTCGGTGACCCTGAACTCTGGGCCTGGGCACGCTGCCCCTGAGCTCTTCAGCTCAAGGCTAGTGCTCTTACCACTTGAGCCACAGCACCACTTTCAGCTTTTTCTGCTTATGTGGTGCTGAGGAATCGAACCTAGGGCCACTGAGCCTCCTTCCCAACCCTCCCTGCTTTTTTAAGACACCCTTTTAAGCATTTTTTAAAAGAGCAATTGTATGGAATCTTCACTTTTTACCGTATTGAAATGTTCACTGTTATTTTTTTTTCCTTTCCACTCTGCAGCTCAGTCTTTCACTCCCTACTTTAGGTCTTGTGGCAAAGTATGAAACCTTTACCATTTGGGTAATTTTGCAATAGTTGCTCTTATCTTTTCTCCAAGATCAAAGAACTCAACCTTTGCTAAGCTAGGGCTTGCTGTCTGTCCTGTGACACTCTGCCACCTAGTGTCCAAACATAGATACTACAGTCTCCTCAGCAACCTACTGTCTTAAGGATGGACTCCTCCCCACCCTCTTACCACGGGGCTGCCTCTCTCACCTTCAACCTTGGACCAGCGGTGAGGCTGACCAGGAGAACAAATGCCACCACTTTGTAGAGGACAACAGGGACTCTGGAACCAGACAAATTTGACCCAGACTCCTAGTTTCTCCCTTTCGCCAACTGTAGCTTTGGACAAGTGACTTGCGTTTGCAAAGGCTTAGTTTCACCACTATAGATGGTGGATGAAAACACCTGGCCACTGACCTTCTAGAAGCCATGTTGTAAAGAATAAACGAAATGTCACCAAGAGCCTCAAATCCTGGGTCAAGAAGCACTTCATAGAAAAAGGAAAGACGGAAAATTATAGCTTGGCTAAGCAGCTTGGAGCCATCTGTGTTTCTTCTAATGCCTAAGTCTGTTCAGGTGGGGTGGGGGTGGGGATGGGGTGTGGGGGGGAGCTAGATGGTGGTTGCGAACCCTGAGCCTGTCTTTGAGTGGCTCTTGTAATTCCCAGGTCCAAATTCACAAGGACAAGAAACTGACCCAATTGGGTTTAAGGCTAGTACGTGATCCAGACAACTCTTGAGTTAGGGGACCAAAGGGGACTTGGTCCTGGTGAACATGGCTGACAGTCTGTGGGTGTTTGCTATGCTACAGGAAGGCCTGAATGTCCACAATGAGCAAAGACTACAGGCTAAGTAGAGGGAAATCCCTTGAAGCCCAGAGTGAGGTCTTAGGAAATGAGACCCTGCGATTCCGGCCTTTGAACTTCCAGAAAGTTAAATGGGTATGGACGGCTTCATGTCACTCATCTAGATCTAATGTCAACGGAGACCGCACATTTGAATTCCCACTTTAAAAAAGAAAACTGGGTGCTGATGGCTCACTCCTGTAATCCAAGCTACTCCTGTGGCTGGGACCTAAGGATTGAAATTCAAAGCCAACCCAGGCAAGAAAGTCCATGAGATCCTTATCTCCAATTAACCACTCAAAAAAAACGAAAGTGGCAAGGTGGCTCTAAATGGTAGAGCAAAAACAGAGCTCTGAGACACACCTCGGCCCTAAGTTCAAGCCCACAACTGATAAAGAGGCCCTGGGGCGAGGGTGGGGTAAGGAACTGAAACTTAGAGATGTTAGATCCCTTCCTGGAAGTTACAAGAGAGATTTGCCCTAAGCCAGAATTCACATTCTCCATATTTTCATTGGGGTCTCCTTTGTCTACAGCAACACAGCCCCAGGCTAAGGACTCCCAGAGGGAGACTTCCCAAAAGAGGCCAGATCTTACGACACAAACCCACAGACAAGGATTAAGCTTTGCTCTTTAATTCTTGATAGACCCCTCCTCTCCTATTTGAAATAAGGGCTTACTTAGGAGTTTTGTTAAATAAAAATGTGTGTGTGTGTGTGTGTACATACTCTTACTTTTTTTTGTTTTTGGTTGGTCCTGGGGCCTGAACTCTGGCCTGGGCGTTGACCTTCAGCTCTTCAGCTCAAGGCTAGCGCTCTACCATCTGAGCCAGGGCACTACTTCCGGCTTTTTCTGCTAATGTGGTGCTGAGGAATCGAACCCAGGACCTTATGCATACAAGGCAAGCACTCTACCACTGAGCCACCTTTTCAGCCCCCTTAATAGCTTTGAAGGAACAAGTTAGATCCCAAGCAACAAACTAAATATTTTCATAAACTCAGGCATTCCATTTTAATAATGCATATTCTATGTAATTACTGGAGAATATAATTCATTTACATTTAAGGTATATATTGATTGGGATGGGTTTACTACTGCTATTTAGTTTTTTTCTTTTTGTTAGTTGTGGGGCCTTCTTTTTGTTAGTTGAACTCTGGGCCTGGGCGCTATCTTCAGCTCAAGGCTAGCACTCTTACCACTTGAGCCACAGCGCCACTTATGGTTTTCTGGTGGTTTATTGGAGATAAGAATCTCACAGACTTTCCTGCCTGGGCTGGCTTTGAACTGCAACCCTCAGATCTCAGCCTCCTGAGTAGCTAGGGTTATAGGTGTGAGCCACCGGTGCCTGGCTAGTCTTTTTCTTATTGTTTTGTAAATCCTCTCTATCTTCTGGAACTAGAGAAAGGTGATTTTTTTCTAGTAGTGTGTTCGGAGTTCTCGGAATTTCTTAAAAATTATTATACTATATCCTCTTAAGCTTGGTGGACAGTTATCCCGAATCTTCAAAAGCGTATGACTTTAACAGGTTATATTAAGCAGATAATAATGTAAGATTGACTGCATTAAAAATAACTGTCTACAGTTTCTTAAACTCCATTTTTCTTTCATCATTTTGCAGTATGCATTGCTTGACAAATTACTGTAGTTATTTTAGTAGTTTATTATTTTAGTGGTTCTATCTTATACCATTCACACTAAAGACACAAGTGATTTATACTCCACCAATACATTACTGGCATAGTATGAATTTGATTGCTTTTTTTTTCTTTCTGGCTTTTTTTTTGGGGGGGACGGGGTGCAGTGCCAGTCCTGGGGCTTAAATTCAGGACCTAGGTACTGATTCAGCTTTTTTTTTTTTGGTCAGTTTTGGGGCCTGAACTCTGGGCCTGAGCACTGTCCCTCAGCTCTTCAGCTCAAGGCTAGTGCACTACCACTTGAGCCAGAGCATCACTTCTGGTTTTTCTGCTTATGTGGTGCTGAGGAATCGAACCCAGGGCCTCATGCATGCAAGGCAAGCGCTTAACCACTGAGCCACCTTCCCAGCCCAGTTCAGCTTTCTTGCTTAAGGCTATTACTTTACCACTTGTGCTTCAGCTCCACTCCTAGCTTTTTGGTGGTTAACTGCAGATACAAGTCTCAAGGACTTTCTTACCCAGGTTAACCTCAATCCTCCTATCTGAGGATAGCCTCACTGAGTAGCTAGGAGGCGTGAGCCACTGGCATCTGGCCTAAAAACCTCTTTCTAGCTAGCTTGAGGGGAGTCTGTTGTGGGCAAGTGAGATTCTGACCCCAGTGAGAGTTCAGGTATCATATGCTGACACTCTAGTTGCTTTCATATGCGCCCCCCCCTTCTAGATGATTCCATTCCATAATCGGATCATATAACTCCCCCCACCACCACCCCTTCTACCGTAACTTCCCGACTTTTCTACCTTCTCCAACACAATCAAGTCAGGAACCTTCACAGAAGAAAGGGTTCTGGGTCTACAAGCTCAATGGCAAAAATATCTCAAATTTAGCAAGGCTGGCATCCCAGAAGAAAAAGTGAAAATACAAGAAAGATATTAAATAAATATCAGCCAGATGTTAAATAAATAAATAAAATGAAGGCAGAGACTGCAGTGTAGTCCGGGGTAGAGTGCTTCTCTAGCCTGTTCAAGGCCCTGGGTTCAAGCTCAAGTACCAGAAGAAGAAAACACAACAACAACAAAAGAACCAAATGTCTGCTTCATACTCAGTGGTCAGCTGAGACTTACACTCAGGCCCTGGGTGCTGTTCCTAAGCTTTTGTACCCGAGGACAGTGCTCTATCACTTTGAATCACAGCACCACTTCCAGCTTTTCTTAAGTAATTTTACTGGAGATAAAAGTCTCACAGACTTTCCTGCCCAGGATGGCTTCAAACCACGATCCTCAGGTCTCGGCCTCCTCAGTAGCTAGGATTACAGGTGTGAGCCACCAGGGCCTGGCCCACTCAGGGCTTTAAGATTTGACCTTTTTTTTTTTTTTTAAGCTCTTTTGGTAAATTTAGATATAAAATTGAAAATGAAAATGGCCTAAAGACCTCCCTCTGTAGGGTATGAGAATGTAAGATTGATTTTTTTTTAAAGGCTTCTTGCTAGACACATCTATTTAAAAATGGGTTAAAAGGTATTATTTTACCCAGTGAACCATAAGAGCACCCATCACACAACTCACCACCCCCACCCAACACAATTACAGCCCCTCAGGTAAGTGCCCCCAACAGACATTTGGAAATATCATTTACTTGACAAAGCATATCAGTCTGGAGAAATTCTGCTTGGCTGCATAAATAGGCATTGGGATCGCTTTAAGAATGCAAAGGCCCAGTGAAAATCCACCGGAAGCAGTTTATTAGGACCCACTAGCCATTCATCAACACCAAGATGTGATCTGATCTGGTCGGAGGGCTCACTATAGCACCTGCTGGTTTGTATAACTACGCTCCCTTAATCGCAGCTGCCCAGGCCTAGGGGTTAGGCGGAGTCTCCTGGAGCTCAGGCTGGCTGATCCCGGTTTCCCTGTCCCGGGGACGGTGGGTGCTGTTAAAAGCTCCCCAAAATGGTCCTTCCTTGTGGTCTGGACAGACACCTCCAGACTGGAGACACACCAAAGCCCAGAAAGGCCAAGCCCCTCCTCCATCTTCACACAATAAGCCTGAGGAGAACTCAGGCAGCCAGAACTCAGATCTGGGGGTTTGCCCTCTCTGCCATGCAATCTGTACTTTCCTTTCCGAAGGGCCTGATTTGCATGTGAATTCATGATTTGCAAGTGTGTATGTGCCCACGTGTCGAGTACTGGGATTTGGGGCTTAGCCTCTTACGGGTGTTTTTGTTGTTGTTGAAGTTTAAGTCTAGCACTCTCCGACTTGAGCCACACCTCCACTTCTGGCTTTTTGGTGGCTATTTGGAGACTGCCTGATGTATCTGCCTAGCCTGGATTTGATCTGGAATCCTCAGCTCTCAGCCTTCTGATTAGCTAGGATTATAAGCAGGAGCTACCAGTGCCCAGCTCCATTATCTGCATTTATACTGTGTCCTTCGTGAGTGGTACTTATATGATTACATTACCATATATTCAGAAAACACAGGCAAAAATATATTTCCATTGTCCCAATACCAGATCAATTTGGACTGCTTTACCTTCTGAGATTCTGTTTTCTTCTCTATTTCCCCCTATTTAGAAAGATGAACATGTCCTTGCATATCTTAAATTTTTGTACTTCCAACATTCAACCTTACCATATAGACTCTACTGTTTTGTTTTCCCAGCCTTGGGGCTTGAACTCAGGGCTAGGATGCTTTTCCTGAGCTACTTTTGCTAGCACTCTACCCTATGAGCCACAGCTCTACTGCCAACTTTTTGGTAGTTTACTTGGAGAGAAAAGAGTCTCAAGGACTTTCCTTGTCCAGATTGGCTTCAAACCCTGATCCTAGATCTCAGCATCCTGGGTAGCTAGCACTACAGGTGTGAGCCATGGGCACCCAGGTTCTACTAGTTATTTGAGGGGAGGGAGTCTGTTTTTATAGTTGTCATGAAGTATCCGCAGCTGCTTCATGACCGAAACTCCAGGTCAGGCACCTGCACTGTGCCAGGCCTCATGCTGCCCCCTGGCCTGATGAGAGTCCCAGGCGAGAGACATGAGGGGTCCAGGCGTGTCTCAGAACAGTTCTTCTACCTGTTCCCCTGTCACTAAGGTGAACAATAGGCAATTCCATCCCCAGCTCTGTTTTAGCAAGGAAGACCCACAGGCAAACGGGCAGCTTTATCTTAATTTAGCAAGAAACAGGGAAGCCTGGAACGGGCGGCTCATGCCTGGGATCCTAGCTGCTCAGAAATCTGGTGTTTGAGGCTCACAGTTCAAAGCTAGCCCGGGAAGAAATAGTCACGAGAGTCTTATCTCCAAGAAGCCAGCAAAAAGCTGGAAGTGGAACTGTGTTTCAAGTGGCAGGGTGGGAAAAAGCTAAGAAAGAGCAGCAAGTGTGTGAGGCTGGGCGCTCAAGGCACACAAGTGCATGTGCACACGCACAGGCATCACACACACACACACACACACACACACACACACACACACACACGTCCACTGGAGATTTCAAGGGATATAAACATGAATAGAAAATGAAAATGCCAAGCTGGGCCCCTGTGGCTCACACCTGTAATCCTAGCTACTCACGAGGCTGAGGTCTGAGGATCATGGTTCAAAGCCAGCCTGGGCAGGAAAGTCTACGAGACTCGTCTCCAATAAACCACTCAGAAAACTGGAAGTGGCGCTGTGGCTCAAGTGGTAGAGCACTAGCTTTGAGCTGAAGAGCTCAGGGACAGTGCCCAGGCCCAGAGTTCAAGCCCCACGACCAACAAAAAAAAAAAAAGAAAGAAAGAAAGAAAATGAAAATGCCCTAAACCTCCCCATCCCAATGTTATAAAAGGAAATCTTTCCTTCTACAATGTCTTCTGAAATAAGATTATAGGACTGCACACTTCTGTAATTTGTTCTTTTTGGACTTGGCAAATGTCATAGATGATCTTTGCGTTGCCTATACTGATCTACCTAAGTCATAGCCTTGCTTTGATTGGATATTCCATAATTTAGTTCACCAACCTCCTACTGAAACGTCTAAGAACCTCTTTGTTTTTTTTAAATCAAAACCAAACCAGCATGAACATATAAACAACCAAGTAAATGTCCAAGCTTCTGAATTCAGAGTACAACCCAGATTCACTACTCTCCAAGGAGTGTCTCCCCATGCCCAAATCCAGACATGGCCGAGAGGGAATCCTGTAACTACAGGTTAAAAAAAAAAAAAAAAGCAGCACTTACCTCCTGTCTGGGGTAGCCTGCAGGACAGGAAGGCCAGGTCCAAGACACCTCTGAACCCCAAAGCTTCTGAACTTCAGGCACTACTAGGTTTCTGGTGCAGACTAACCTTCCTTTCCCTGCTGGCTCTCAGCTCTTGGAGGTGTAACTCAAGAGTAAGGCCACAAGGGCTACCCACGTGTTTTTAATTTTGTTTTAAACACGGAAGACACAAAGACAACCTGAAGTCATTGCCTTACGTCTGCTCCTGTACCTGGGATCCAGAGATAAACAGACTTGTGGAGAACTAGGAAGAATCTAAGTCCTGAAGGGCAACTTCCTGGGTTGAACCCACTGTTTCCTTGCGTGGAGCTCACGCGAGGTTACCTCTCAGGGCCTGTCCTCTGGTTTTGAATGCAAGATTCAACAGCTGTACTTACTTAGGTTGTTATAAGGGCTGAGTACAGTGATAACAGCTTTGTAAATACTGGTCTGTATTATTTCTAACAGAAAAACAGGTGGAAAACTGGTTAAATACGGGGTAGTGTATAAAATTATAGTGTATATTATATAAATTATTATATATTATGTAATTTATATAATTATAGAATTTATATATGCGTTATTTGATGAATTACCATAGGAAAATTCTTGCTATCTCTGGATTATAAACCTATTTCTTTTCTTTTCTTTTTTTTGTTGGTCATGGGGCTTGAACTCTGGGCCTGAGTGCTGTCCCTCAGCTCTTCAGCTCAAGGCAAGCCCTCTACCATTTGAGCTACAAAGCCACTTCCGGTTTTCTGGTGGTTATTGAAGATAGGAGTCTCACGGTCTTTCCTGCCCGGGCTGGCTTTGAACCGCGATCCTCAGATCTCAGCCTCCTGAGTAGCTAGGATTACAGGCGTGAGCCACCAGCGCCCGGCTCTATTTCTTTTCTTTTCTTTTCTTTTGTTGGTCATGGGGCCTGAACTCTGGGTCTGGGCGCTGTCCCTCAGCTCTTCAGCTCAAGGCTAGTGCCCTACCACTTGAGCCACAGCACCACTTCCAGCTTTTTTCTGCTTATGTGGTGCTGAGGAATCGAACCCAGAGCTTCATGCATGCGAGGCAAGCACTCTACCACTGAGCCACCTTCTCAGCCCCCTATTTCTGTTTTAAGCCTATTTCTATTTTTACATATTTTAAAGGGTTTCTCTCCAAGAAGCAGTCATTACTTTCATAACTAGGAAGTAATTTATTTTTGCCAGGGTTAGGATTTGAACTTAGGGCCTTGTACTTGCTAAGGAGGAGCTCTACCACTTCACCATGCCCCCAGCCCTTTTTACTTCAGTTATTTTTCAAATAGAGTCTTGTGCTTGGGCCTGAAGTCAGCCACCGATCTGAATTTATTTATAGTTTCCTGGGACAACTGGTGTCTACCACCATACCCAATGTTTATTGATTGAGATGGGGACTTAGAACTTTTGGCTTGTGCTGGCCTGAAACTGAAATCTTCTCCATCCCTGCCTCCTGAGTAGCTGGGATTACAGGTATGAGCTACTGTCCCTAGCCAAGAGTGGGCTTTTTAATAAAAGGCATCGTGAGACATATATGTGTTTCAATCTAGGCTGGGCCTTTTGAAAAAAAAAAAAATCTTCCCAACATGTCAATCCTACCTCAAATCAGAGAGGTCAATAGCTGTTCTCCTGTGATAATGCCATTTCCTCAGGAAGCCTGGCTAAACACCCATGATCTCCAAGGACTAGACCCACCTGATTTTCTGTCCACCATAGGCATGTCCTTCTGAGTTCCTAGGGTGTTGTTCTGGGAAAATGAAATGAATTTATATCTGAGCCCAAGTTTGTAATCAAGGAATTGCTTTATAATTTTAAAATTGTTCATTCCCGTCTTGGCCCATTGGCCTCAGTCCAGGAAGTAGCCAGTCAACTGTAGCCAATGAGGGATCAGAGATCATAAATAAAAGAGCAGTGATAAAAGGCACATCATCATTGGCCAGGCTGGGCTGCCTGAGTCAGGCTCGAGTGGCTTCTCACATCTGCTCCATTCTAACTGTCCTGGGTCTCGATTGATGCCTGCTCCTGTCTCAATGCACCTGCACGGCGACACTTGTCAGATGTAAGGGAATCTAAGTGCCCAGATCATTCTCTGGCTCTATCATTCTTGCAGCAGGAGGCACGAGTGTTGAAAATGGCAATTTAATGAGTCATGCAATGCAGCTCAGTGTTCAGAAGCATTGACTCCAAAGGCCACAGAGGCAGAGAGATCCCTCCGGCCTGATTTTGAGCTGTGTGTGTTTGTGCATGCGCATGTGCATGTGTGTGTATGCATGCACAGATAAGGGGCTTGTACTCAGGGCCAGAGTATGTCCTTTAGCTTTTTCGATCAATGCTCAAGGCTGGTGTTCTACCACTTGAGCCATAGCTCCACATCTGGCTTTTTGGGCACCAGTGGCTCATACCTGTAATCCTAGCTACTCAGGAGGCTGCAATCTGAGGATCATGGTTCAAAGCACACTGGGCAGCAAAGTCCATGAGACTCTTATCTCCAACTAACCATCAGAAAACCATAAATAGACTGTGGCTCAAAGTGAGCACTAACCTTGAGTGACACAGCTCCAGGACAGCATCCAGGCCCTGAGCTCAAGCCCCACAACCGACAGAAAAAGAAAAAGAAAGAAAGAAAGAAAAAGAATATCATGGCCTTTCCCGCCTTGGCTAGCTTTGAACCTTAATTCTGATATTTTAGCTTCCTGACTAATTAGGATTGCAGGCATGAGCCACCTGTGCCGGGTGAATGAGTCTTTTGATAAAGTAATTGTTAAAACAATAGTTAAAATAAGAGAGGGAAAGGGTTAAAAGAAAAAGGGAAAAAAATAGAAAGCAAAAAGAAAATAAGTCTCCAGATCAAAACCAGACAATGACAGATGCCACTTCCCCATATCGTTGGGCTACTGTCTCCACCTACTGGATTTCTGTGGTACTGCGCAGACCAGTGCTAATTACGGTCCTGTGTCATCCACAATGCAATCCCTCCCTCCCTCCCTCCCTGCCTCCCTCCCTCCCTCCCTCCCTCCCTCCCTTCCTTCCTTCCTGAATATTACTTGATGTTGGCTGGACACCAGTTCTGGTTGAGTTAGTATAAAGGACCTTATGTAAATGAGCTCATTCTTCAAGACCCTGCTGGAAATTGCTCTCTGACACATCCAGGTCGGGTGAGTCCTTCGTGGTTGACAGCTCAGGTCACCTCTTCACCTTGTGTCGTGATGGCCAGTGTGTCTCCTGTCAACCCCATCCACTATGCGCTTGGAGGGATGCAAATGCAGCCAGCTTCAGTTCAGGTGCTCAGGACTGCATCCTCATGATACCCTGCATCCTCATCCCTAGTGCACAAATAAGGATGCTCTAGCAGAAGGCAGAATTGTTTGCACAAGGACACCAAGGGAGGAAGCAGCCAACCTGTCCTTAAACCAGGCAGCCTCCCTCCTCTGGCCACTCAATGAACACGTGGGCATCTGTGCGCTGCCCCAGAGCTCACCTGTCACTGGCTGGCTGCAGCATTTCTCTGCAGGCCCTGGGGAGTCAGGATTATATCCACAAGCCCTCGGGCCTCCCAGCTATAGCGTGAGTGTGGACACGGGGGAAATGCCTCACAAATCGGGAAAGTGGAAAACTAACGGAAAGAAAGGATTTCCTCCTCCCTCCTCCCGCTTTGCTCCCTGCTTGGTGTTAAGAGGTTTGAATACATATGTCTGCAAGCTGCCTTCTCCAAAGCTTCCACCCACTCCTTGGTCTCCATGGCTGTTCCTCCCTTTGGCCCTTCAGATACAAGGGGACTACTTCCTGTGGGTGGAGGCCTGTAGGAGGAAGTGATCCTTTACAGCTGTCCAAGAGGATGGGATCCTAATGTATGGGGTCCTTATAACATATTCCCTGGACCCAGGTGCCAGTGCCTCACACTTGTAATCTTAGCTACTTAGGAAGCTGAGATCTGAGAATCAAGGTTCAAAGCCAGCCTGGGCAGAATAGTCTGTGAGACTCTATCTCCAATTAACTAGGAAAAAAACTGGGCTGGAGTACTGGTTCAAGTGGTAGAATGCCAGCCAAGCAAACTTAAGCTGAGTTTTCAACCAAGGTAGCAAGTCAGGTGCTAATGGCACACATCTGTAATCCTGGCTACCCAGGAGGTTGAGATCTGAGGATTGCCCAGTTCAAAACCAGCCCTGGCAAGAAAGCCAATGAGACTCTTTTATCTCCAGTTAAGACACCAAAAGGCCAGACGTGGAGATGTGGCTCAAGTGGTAGAGTGTGTCAGCTTTGAGTGAAAAAATTAAGGGATAGCACCCAGGCCTAGTACTAGTATGTGTGTGCACATGCACACACGCACACGCACACACATACACAAAACCAAACCGTGATAGTGTCAACCTGCTGTTCTTGGCCTTCTAGCCAACAGAATGGTGAGAAAGAAGTTTTTGTTGTTTACACCACCAAGTCTAGGGCAATGTGTTATAGCAGCATGAAGAGACGAAGACAAGAAACAAGTGAACCAAAAATGGAAGAATCCCTACCTGACACCATTCTGCAGAATGTGTCTAAATTATCTTTAGCAACAGAGGTACAACATTGTGTTCTTCATGGACTGAGCTGGTTTTTTGATCCAGCTTGTTGTTCTACCTTTAATTTTATGAATGATGAGAGGTGTTCCTGTTCTTTGATTTAGCCAATCTTTATTTTTAAAAAAAACTGTGGCCATTAAGTTGTAGTAACTCAACATTAAAAGTAATTTCCATGGAAATGTGTTGTGTTGTCAATAGCAGAGCACTAACACTGCATTACTCAGCATCTGACAGTGAACGTGGTGCTGCCAACGGCAGCATCGGAGCTCACAGCGCCCACAAGAACCTCATTACAACTCTGATGAGGCAAGTTGTATTTATGATGATGACTTACAGTTAAATGTGCACCTCAGACCTCTTCCTCTCCAGCCTTTGTCCTCTTCAAAACCCCATCGATTCCCAGAGACTACTAGTTCTCTCTGCTGGCTGTCCAAAGAGCTGCCCAACTATTGCTGAAATAAGACTCCCTCATGCCAGAGAGTTTTCGTGTTTCCTTGCTCATACCCTCTGCTAAAACAACCAAGCCTGCCTCCTTGGCTCCATTACTCTTGGGAATACTTGGCTGCATGACTTGACAACTTAATGCTGAAAGTCACAACATGATCCTGGCTATCCCAACCAGGGAAATCAACTGGTAAACCTTCTATATGCCTCCCAACTACAAGATTTGAGGATAATGGAGTCATAGCTCCAGCCTGGTCTTCCAGGAAGTTTATGACCATGTTGGTCATGTTCTAGCTCTGACTGCTGCTGCACACCCTTGGTCTGACCTTCTGGCCTCTCCTTGGTTCAGGCCAAGGCTCTGATGCTCCTTGGTCGTGTTATATTTTTCATGCACACTACTGATCATAATCTGTATGTTCACTCAGTCTGTATTCTCAGGCTGATGTGTGGATCAACTGACTAGGCATGGCACATACCTGTAATCCTACCTACCTGGAAGTGGAGATGAGAAAGAAGATCATCATTCAAGACCCATGTGATTAAAAAAAAAAAGGAGAGAGAGAGTCTATCTCAACTAGCAAGCCAACCATGTTAGCTGTGGTGCATACTTATAGTCCCAGCTACCTGCGAGGCATAAGTAGGAGGATCAGTATCCAAGGATGGCTCCTGGTTTTTAACAAAGAAAAAAGTGTGAGATCCCCTCTGAAACATAAAGCAGAAAAGGCTAGGGGCATGGCTCCGGTGGTATTTGCCTGGTAAGCACAAAGCTATGTCGGTAGGGGTTGTGATAAAAATGATCAAGGAGCTGGAGGAAAGGGACCAGGATGCTTTCTTGGGGAACAGTGCTCTAAGCTTGGGTCCAGGTGCTTGCAGAAGCTGCACACTTACCACTAAGCATTCAGTTCTATACTTGAAACAGGTGAATTGTGTAATTTGTAAATTATTCCTTAATAAAGTCCCTCTTCAAAATCAAAGTCTGTGCAGCTGACCTGTGAGATTTTGCCTGGATTTTATTTTTTTTTTTGGGGGGGGGTGCCAGTACTAGAGTTTGAACTTGGAGCTGAGCACTGTCCCTGAACTTTTTTTTTTTTTGGTTGGTTGTGGGGCTTGAACTATGGGCCTGGGCACTGTCCCTGAACTCTTCAGTTCAAGGCTAGTGCTCTACCACTTGAGCCACATTGCCATTTCTGGTTTTCTGGTGGTTAATTGGAAATAAGAGTTTCATGGACTTTCCTGCCCTAGCTGGCTTTGAACCGTGATCTTCAGATCTCAGCCTTGTGAGTAGCTAGGATTACAGACATGAGTCACCGGTGCCTGGCTTCCCTGAACTCTTTTTGCTCAAGGCTAGCACTCTATCACTTGAGCCACAGCCCCCTTCCAGCCTTTTTGTGGTTAATTGGAGATAAGAGTTTCATGGCCTAGCTTTGAACCATGATTCTTAGATCTCCACCTCCTAAGTAGTTAGAATTAAAAGTGTAAGCCACTGGTGCCCAGCTTGGACTAAAAAAGCAAATTAATGCAATTTTAAAACTTTTATTTTTTAAAGTATTGGTTCCATTTGCACTGTAAAATAGAAATGAAGGACTTCCAAGCAGAAGGAAAGACAAACAAAATCAAGCATGCAAACAATTGATCCATACACAATAAAATTCAAGAAAAAATCATTAAGAGTGACATTTCACTTTTCATAAAAGGTACAATTCACAGAGGAAACATAATCATCCTCAGTGGTCATTAATACAAGAAGAGAAACGAGGGGCTGGGAAGGTGGCTCAGCGGTAGAGCAAGCGCTCTACCTTGCCTTGCATGCACGAGGCCCTGGGTTCGATTCCTCAGCACCACATAAGCAAAAAAGAAAAAAGCTGGAAGTGGCACTGTGGCTCAAGTGGTAGAGCGCTAACCTTGAGCTGAAGAGCTGAGGGACAGCGCCCAGGCCCAGAGTTCAGGCCTCACAACCGGACCAAAAAAAGAAGAAAAACAAACAGATCTGTGTTCCTGGTTGAAGCCTAGCCCAGTTATTTTATACTAAATATTATACTATTCTCTACTAAATACATTTAAAGATAGAGATCTGAAAACAAAATTTATATGTGTGTATAAATGAAAGATTGAAACTTACAGTGTAATTGTTTGGGTTTATTTATGTATTTTTTTGTTTTTTGGTGCTGGTCCTAGTGAACTCAGGGCCGGTGCTCTTCTTTGAGCTCTTTTGCTCTTATTGGAGATCGGAGTCTCATGGACTTCACTCCCTGGCTGGCTTGGAACCTCAATCCTTAAACCTCAGCCTCCTGAGTAGCTAGGCAGGCATGAGCCACTGGCACCCTGCTGTTTGTTTTTTTAGGTGGTACTGGGGATTGAGCTCATTGCCAAAGAGGTGCTCCATTGCTTGAGCAATGCTTTTATGTTTCCTTTAGCTAATTTGTTTTGCCAGTCCTGGGCCTTGAACTCAGGGCCTGGGCTCTGTACCTGAGCCTCTCTGGGCTCAAGGCTAGCATTCTACCACTTGAGCCACACCACCACTTTTGGCTTTTTCTTGTTATGTGGTACTGAGGAATCAAACCCAGGACTTCATGCATCCTAGGCAAGCACTCTACCATTAAACCACATTCCCAGTCCCCTTTAGCTATTTTTCTAGGATATTTTTGTCTAGGACCAGCTTCAGACTTTGATTCTCCTATCTATATGCCTACCTTTTGAATAGATGTGATTGCAGGTGGTAACATTACACTTGGATTGTTGGCTAAGTGTCAGTACTGGGGCTTGAACTCAGGGCTTAGGTACTGTCCTTTAGCTTTATCACTCAAGACTGTAGCTCTACAACTAGAGCCACCCCTCTACTTCCAGCTTTTAGGTGGTTAAGTGGAGAGAAGAGTTTCATGGATTTTCCTGCTCCAACTGACTTTGAACTGAGATCTGAGGATCTCAGCCTCCTGAGCAGTTAGAATTACAGGTGTGAGCCACTAGTGCTAGTCCACTCAGCTTCATTTTGCCCATGTTGACTGCTACTACTGCTACTGGCCTACTACTATGATGGTCTTCCCTTTGGAGTAGTTGGGATTACAGGCGTACACTACTATGCATAGTCTTCTTCTTTTTTTTTTTTTTTTTTAAAGATTGACAGGAAAGTTTATTGGGTACACTCCTGGGTAAACTCCCTGGTCAGGATCAGCTAGGTTGCACAGAGTCTGGTTGTAGCAGGATATATATGGCCAGGGTCAGCAGGAACTTTTAGCACATCACTTGTTTTGCAAGTTTGAGCAGTTTCAGGCCAGTGCCCCCAAAGAATGATTGGGACAGTGATGTATAAGGAAGTGGCTTTTCTCGGCTGCCTCTGCCCTCCAGCGGCCTGACATTCTGGCATTTTTGGTTTGGTAACAGGGCAACAGTCATCTGGCTACTTCCTGCTGGACAGGGGCATTGTGGGGCTCTATGCGGTTGTCTAGGACACCAGAAGGGTAGTCAGCAGCTGAGTGTACGGGTGGAGAAGAAGAACCTGATTAACCGTCCCTCTGGTCATTTCTTGGATGTGGCTCTGGATGAACCTCAAGAGGCATGGGGCAAAAAAAAAAAAAAAAAAAAAAAAGAAAAGATTAATTAAAATGAATGAGCCTACTAAGGGTAGTAATTATCCCGCAAAGGGGCTGTGGAACCAATCCAGAATAGGTCACCTGGACTGCTGATGTTTGAGCTCCTCTTTTAGCTTATTTAGGGCCTCAATATTTTGTTCTACCACACCTGACTCACTGATGTAATAGCAACATTGAATAGCATAGTCTTTTACAATAACTACAGAACATGTTCCCAAAGTATCATGTATTGTCACACAAAAGCCCAATAAATTCTAACTATCAGAGGTGTAGGTCAGTAGTAGAGTGCTTTCCTAATATATATGGGCTCTGGGTTCAAGCTCTAGCACATACTCTCTCTCTCTCTCTCTCTCAAATGTAAGAGTTTATTTTTGGCAAACAGAAACTACATATATTTTGTTAGTGTTGGAAATCACAGCATTCACTTTGGAAATCCTCTGTCTTTTCCTTTTGTTGTTGTTATTGTGGGGCTTGAACTCAGGGCCTGGGTGCTGTCCCTGAGCAATTTTTCTCAAGGTTAGCACTCTACCACTCTGAGCCACAGCACCACTTCTGATTTCCTGGTAGTTCATTGGAGATAGGAGTCTCATGGACCTTTCCTGCCCCGGCTTGCTTTGAACGGTGATCCTCAGATCTCAGCCACCTTAGGAACTAGGTAAATCCTCTATCTTAAGACTCCCTGGTTTTGATATGCCACAAAATACAGCATTTACATTTCTGCTAAGGATTTAATATCTGAAATTCCCTTCCTTTAATTTCCTTAGGTTCTCTTTTGCTTCGTTCCCACTGTGTGAAAGGAATAATTTCTTCACATGTTCCCTGGGCAGTTCTGCTCTGTTCTGTGTTTATTTTCTTTTCCTTTTTCAATTTTTAAAATTACTTTCCCCTAAGGTTTCTGTCTTTTCCCAGGTACCTACCCCAAGGGCATCAGCATGGATAAATTTCACTCTTTAATAGCGACTGCCTCCCACTGACCCTTTCCTCCTGACTCCTACCTGGCTGTAGGAGTCCAAGTTAGGTTCTGGGCCTTTCTAGCTGGTTTCTTTGGCCCTTGCTTCCAGGTTCTTAACTGGTGCAGTCGGCCATCAGTGTTAAAATGCAGCAAGCCAATGATACATGAAGCCCACAGACATCCAGGTTTTCCCCTAGGCCTCCAGTGGTTAAAAATTTAGAAAACCCTCTGTGCAGGTAGAAAAGTTGGGGTTGCAATTTTTAGCATGAGAGAAGAAAGGAAGGAAGAGAAGGAGACAGGAAGGAGGGAATGATAAACTAGAGTTGGACGTCCTTTGGAATGTTTTAGTTTTGCTTTCCTCTGGATATCTTGAATAGAACTATACAATCTTCTGCACTCTCAGGAGTCATGATTCTTCCCTAGTTTATTGTTGTTTTTAATTGGCTTCTTTCTGATGAATTGCACTGGAGTGCATATATTTCCCTTTCACATCCAAGCAGTCCAGACATACACTGAAACAAACAAGAAATAAATAACATAATAAATAAGTAAATAATAGATCAATAAATACATAGCAACAACAAACAAACAGGCTATTGCTAATCATTTTTAGTTTTCTAATTTTCAGCATCGGCTACATAATGACACGTCGGGGCTGACATCAGTTTGACTACAGGTACCAAACGAACAAACCGTTTCAAGTCATTAATGAAAGATGGATGCTTGAGCCAACAAATCGCCTGGCAGAAAATGTGCATTCAGTTTAGTTAAAAGTGGTCACCACGGTGAGAATTTCAGGCACATTCCTTTGAGAGTTTTTCTTTTCTTTTTTTTTTTTTGTCAGTCATGGAGCTTGAACTCTGGGCCTAGGCGTTGTCCCTCAGCTCTTCAGCTCAAGGCGAGCGCTCTACCACTTGAGCTACAAGCCACTTCCAGTTTTCTGGTGGTTTATTGGAGATAGGAGTCTCACGGTCTCTCCTGCCCGGGCTGGCTTTGAACCTCGATCCTCAGATCTCAGTCTCCTGAGTAGCTAGGATTACAGGCGTGAGCCACCAGCGCCCGGCTTGAGAGTTTTTCAAGCCATCAGCTGGCTCCGAGATGTGGGTCAAGGGGCTTCTAGCCAGCTGGAGGAGAGCTCTGCCGAGCGAGATGCTGGCTATGCTGGTACAACGTCTTCCTGACCAGGCTCTCAGGCACACAGACATCCGGACTCACCAGCACTTGAACCTTTGGAATGAAACATGGACTTATCCAATCTTCTTTATGTTTTGGTTGGTCATGGGGCTTGAACTCCAGGCTTGGGCACTGCCCCTGCGCTCTTCAGCTCAAGGCATGGACTCTACCCCTTGAGCCACAGTCCCACTTCCAGTTTTCTGATGGTTTATTGGAGATAGGAGTCTCACAGACTTCCTTGCCCAGGCTGGTTTTGAACCGTGATCCTCAGATCTCAGCCTCCTGAGTAGCTAGGATGACAGGTCTGAGCCACTGGCGCCCAGCTTATCCAATCTTCTTTTGCTTTGCAAAAGAACTGAATGCTGATTTTTTGCTTTGACCACCCCCTCCCCCATCTTCCAAGGGGTAGCAAAGGTCATAACCGATGAAAGGGGCTAGGAGAGCTGGGTGGGAGTGGGGATAAATACACATGTAAAATGTGTGGCATTTAAGATCTCCAAGTATCTCCTGCTAGACATTTAAAAGCTTGGTGGTGATGGCTGCACAGACTTGAATCTATCTGATGTGAATGAAATGATGCACTGAAAATGGGAATGTTTGCCCTGGATTGATGGCTTGTACCTATAACCCTGGTTATTCAGGAGGCTGAGATCTGAAAACCATGGTTCAAAAGACCTGGGGATATTGGGAAGGAAGGTAGGAAGGAAGGAAAGAAGGAAGGAAGGAAGGAAGGAAGGAAGGAAGGAAGGAAGGAAGGAAGGAAGGAAGGAAGGAAGGAAGGAAAAAAGGAAACAAAGAAACAAGGAAAGGAGGGAGGGAGGGAGGGAGGGAGGGAGGGAAAATACATTTACGGATATTTATGGAATATTTATGGGTATTTTATGGAACATTTGTGGATATTTTACCACAATGAAAATTGAGATTCATGGCTAATTGAGTAGAGTCTGCTAGCATATCTTAAAGGACTGTAATGAGGATCGTAAGTAGATGGCAAACCCACCCAAATTCTATAATCTCTATTTGAAAAATAGAGTCAGACTGGACAGTGTGGCTCCTGTCTCCAGCCTCCTCCTGACCTCATGAGCCAACCTTCACCCTCTCCCCTGCAGGCATGGACTTCCAGGGTTGAGGGAAACTGAACAAAGGCTTAGGGTTCAAGGGGAGGGCAGAGTACAGGCCAGCGCGGAGAGAAGAGGGGAAGGGCCCAATGGTATCTGCTCTCTGCCTATCTCCCTCTTCCCCTGCCTCTCCTCCCCCAGCCTAGGCAGGAGGCAAATTGGAGACTTTTTAGTCAGGAAAAGAGACCTTGGGTCATCAAGCTCTCTCTCCGTCTTCCCAATTCACACCATTGTTAGCCAGGCAGGGAAAGCTTAGAGGGGAAGAGACTTTCCAAGGTCACATGACCACACCAGACCTGCATTTGTGTGCATTTTGGTGTCTGCTGCTCCCAAACCCTTCCTGTTCTTTCTTCTTTCCCTACTTCGCCTTCCAGCCAGAGCCTATGCTAGAACAATTTTACCAGGCTTCATTCACTTGTCATGAAAGTGTTCTGTCCAATATATGTGTTAGTAAATGGAGTATTATGTAATATCATAGATTTTTTAAAAACATCTAGGATTTATAAATGACTGGACTTCCTCATCAACCAAAGAACCCCATTTCCACTAGCAGTAACTCCCCAATTCTCACACATGGTCCTTTGGGGTGGCTTTTCCCACCCCTCATGATTCTTTTAAGGTCCATCCATGTGACTTTTCTCCAGATAGCTAAGTTGTTCTTGTCAAAGGAAAGTAGAATGAAGGGGCAGAGAGAAGGAGGAAAAATCCCGAGGGCTAGAGCATAGCCCAGACGTGAGACGAGGCCAGAATTCCAGATGATGCCTGGGTACCACAAACCTACACACTCTGATCCTGTTCAACCCACCTCCCAGCATAGCCTACCACATTCATTCAGACAATGCTCGTTTCACGCACAGGTGTGTGTGGGGGGAACTTCTGGCCAACTGAAAAGATAACAGTTGAGCCAAGCACTTGGTGGCTCATTCCTGAATTCCTAGCTACTCAGGAGGCTGAGATCTGAAGACCAGTCTGGGCAGGAAAGATCGTGAGACTCTTTATCTCCACTAACCTACCAAACAATCTGGAAATGGAACTGGGGCTCAAGCAGGGAGTTCTAGCCTTGAGAAAAAAAAAAATAGCTCAGGGATAGCATCCAGGACCTGAGTACAAGCCCCAGGACCAGCACCAACATAAATAAATAAAATAAAATAAAAAAAAGTAGCAATTGGAACTAGGAAATGATGACTCTGACCTGTAATCCTAGCTAATCAGGAGGCTGAGATCTGAGGACGGAGGTTTGAAGCCAGCCCTGGGTAGAGAAATCAGTGACTATTATCTACAACCAAAGAGCTAGAAATGGAGGTCTGGTTTGAGAGATAGAGCACCATCCTTGAGTAAAAAGGCTAAGCAAGAGCTTGAGGCCCTGTGTTCAAGCCTCAGTACTGGTATGAGTGCATGCACACACATAGCAATCCCTAATTTAAAGTATTTTACTTCTCTCACCCAAGGTTCCCCATTCAACACCTCTACATTGCTCATTTCAATCCTCTAACAGTGAAAGAAGAACACAGTCCATGGACTATATGAGGAGCTGGACAAAATATGGACAACGCTGTGTGTTATTTCAGCTTTTTACTTGAAGGAAACAACTGCAAGGGAGGAAAGATGTGTTTTCACTTGTGGTTCCAGAGGTTTCCATCCAAGTTGGCTCCTCCATTGCTTTTGGTTTGAGGCAAAGCAGACCATGGTGGAGGTGGAGGGTGTGATGGAGTCAGGAAGCAGAGCGAGAGCAATGTGCTGGTGGGAAGATTTACCCCCAAAGGCAATCTGTGCCACCTTCCGCAGCTTCCAACAACTGCCAGTAGACCAATTGTTAACAAGTCCTTGAACAGATTAACCCATCGATGACAGCAGAGTCCTAATGGTCCCGGTCACTTTCTAAAATCCTCTCAAACTCTTGCACTGGGACTAAGCATTCAGTACCCAAACCTGTGGAGGATACTCCAGAATTAAACCATGACAACCTGCAAACAGATGGAAGAAGAGCCTCATGGACTGAAAGGGAATCATTTCCAGACTAGCAGTGAACAAAAGCCGTGTGTTGGTCAGCAGCACAATCTGCTTACCAGAAATAATGAGTTTCCCTAGGCACCAGTGGCTCATGCCTATAATCCTAGTTACTTAGGAGGCTGAGACCTGAAGGATCTGTGTTCAAAGCCAATAGGGGAAGAAAAATCTGAGCAATTCTATCTCCAACTAACCAGCAAAAAGAAAATGTATTAAAGGTGTGACTCAAGTGGTAGAGCATCAGCTGCGAACAAGAAAAAGCCAAGCCAAGTGAGAACCTGAGATCCTGAGTTCAATCCCTCATCAAATCTATCTATCTATCTATCTATCTATCTATCTATCTATCTATCTATCTACATATATATGAGCGTGTGCCTTAATATATATTAAAAATGAAAATAAGCTGAGTGCTGATAGCTCATGCCTATAATCCTACCCAGCTACTCAGGAGGCTGAGATCTAGATCATGGTTAAAAGCTAGCCTGGGAAGAAAAGTTCATGAGACTCTTGTCTCCAATTAACCACCAAAAAACTTGAAGTGGATCTGTGACTCAAAGTGGTAGAACACTAGCCCTGAACAAAAGAGCTCAGGGACAGCACCTAGGCCCTGAATTCAAGCCTCACAACTGACTATATATATATATATATATATATATATATATATATATATTTTATGTAATATATACCTGTATAAAAGATATACTTGTATAAAATATATATAATATATACTTGTATAAAATATATAGTTTCATATATAGTATATTATAATTTATAAAGTATAAAAGTAGTATATATTTTATTAATATATTAACATGTTTTTAATAATATTTAATTATATATATGTTTTAAAATTCACTCATATTCATCAAATACTAATAAGCACCTTGGTCAGAATAGCCTTCAGTCTAGGCATTTCCGATACAGTTAGGAATGAGCACAGTCTGACTTTTGTAGACTTTACAACTCCTCATTTTTGTGTCCAAAAGACCAGCTCCAGGACTACTTCCTATGACCCAAGTCAGCTCTCCTCTGTGAGCAGGACTCCCCTTCTTCTCCCCTCTATTATCTTTGTATTGATAATCCATGCCCTACTTACCACCTCATTCCTTGCCCCTATCTTTTCTTGGTGTGACTTCTAGAATGTTCACAGTAGATCAGCACAATGAAGTTGCTATCACCCTGCAAGCACATATCTGAGATTAGTCCCAGGACCCCAGGAAACCCTATGTCCCAGTTCTACTTGTCCCCCAATTGTCACTACTTTTAGCAGGGGAGGAAGGATTTGAGATAGGGTTTTGTTCTGTAGCCCAGGCTGACCTCAAAGAACTCAAGTTTTTCCTGCCTCAGCCTCTCAAGTGCTAGGGCTCCATGTGTCCAGCTACTGCTGCCACTGAGGGATAAAAGATGGATAATGGGATCTTTCTAATATATAGTGAGGCCTGAGCCAAGTACACATGGTTCACGCCTGTAATCCCAGCTAACTCAGGAGGCTGAGATCCAGAGGTTCAAGGCCAACCTGCCTGGCTCAAGTGGTAGAATATCAACCAAGCAAGTGATGCCAGACCAAGAAATGCCAGTAGGAGAGGAGATGAGAAGGTGAGCCTGGATCCTTACTATTCTTTATTTTCCACTGGGTAACTCTCTCAATCTTTACCTGGAAACTGGGGATGATCGGGTCTTTGTCAAGAGCAGTGACCATAAATGAGTGAATGTAGAAAGTGCCCAATCTGGGCACAAGTGCCACATAATTGTCATCCCAGCTACACACAGGGGACAGAGATTTCGAGAACTATGGTTCCAGTCCAGACCCAGGGACAAATTGTTTAAGAGACCCCAGCTCAACAGAAAAAGCTGGATGTGGTAGCACTTGCTTATTATTCCGGCTACTTCAAGGAGCATGAATTGCAATCGAGGCCAGTTCTGGCCTATTTATCTTTATTTCAGAGTTAGCTAGGAGTCTCAGAAACCACATAGGAGTCTATAGCAGAGGGTCACACAGTTTAGGTAAAGGCCTCCTTCTGAATTCAGCCCTGGCATTTCCAAAATAGCCACCAATGGTAGAGTAGGCGTGGCTATGTTCCAATACCTTATGGATCCTGAAACTCAAATGTCCTATCTTCATATGTTCCCCCAATATTTGGCTTTTCATTTTCTTTAAACCATATAAAGATGTAAAAAGCTTTTTGTTGTTGTTGTTTTTTTGGTGCCTGTCCTGGGGCTTGAACTCAAGGCCTGGATGCTGTCCCTGAGCTTTTTGCACTCAAGGTTAGTACTCTACCACCAGCTCCACTTCCTCCCTTTTTTGGTGTTTAATTGGAGATAAGAATCTCATAGACTTTCCTGCTGGGGCTGGGATTAAACTGCTATCTTTATATCTCAGCCTTCTGAGTAGCTAGGATTATAGGCAAGAGTCACCAGCCTGGCTTAAACACTTTCTTAACACTTGGGGCAGACAAACTCAAATGGTAATTTATAGACCCCCTAGCCTAAGTGGTTCTTTTTTTTGTACTTCTAGGAAGCTTTGGGGGACATAGCATCTCCCAGGTCTTTAAGGGTGTCTATACCCTTTAATGCAAAGCTAGCATTTGCAAGGCCCTGACCACACAGTCCACACTCGCTGTATACACACACACACACACACACACACACACACACACACACACACACACACAGAGCAGGGCCACATTCAGCAAGTAAAATTAGAGTGCCTGATTACAATCAAATATCGAGTGTATGCCATGCAATATATTTATGCATTTCCGACAAGAGCCCTGCTTCAAAGATTACAGCAACCTCTGGGTGTTCAGATCGGATGCTCCCCCCCCCTCCAGCCCCCTCCCCCATCTCTTCCTTCCCCACCCTTCTCTCCCCTCCTCCACACCCAAGCCCCTGCTCCCACGTGCAGACTGATGACTTCTCAGCCTGGGCAGAAACTCAGTAGCTGTCAATCACTACGGAGGGAGGCGGTGGGGTTTCCAAACAGGAAATTAGGGCAGAAAAGGGCAGGGCGGGGCGACCCCCTTCCCCCACCGGGGACCCCTGCCCGACCCACGCGGGCTGGCCTAGTGAGCCAACCTGGTTGGGGGCTTAGGAGAGCCCCCGCTGAACACGCTTTGTTTGCGTGGGGTTCTCTGGATGTGGAATGAACAGCTTATACTTTGCAGACCGCAGTGTGAGGATTCAAGGCACTGGTGATTACTTCTTCCGTGTCTCCAGCTTTGACCCAGACCGGCCAGGACTGGCATGATGGTAAATCCCAGCGCCCAGGGAGGTAGAAGCAGGGACATCTCAAGTTCTAGGCTAGCCTGGGCTACATAGGGAGACTGTCTCTGAATCAATCAGTTATCAAGCAATTTATCAATTAACCAAGCAATCAAGCAAGACCAGTATTCTTAAATATTAATGTACCAACCCTGTCTGAATAAAGCTTCTGGAAGCTTCCCCTCTTTCCTGAGTTTGTGGAGGTAGAATCTCTGTTGCTGCTGCTGAAGACACAGAATGTTGGGGGGCCACACCAGGGATGAAAATTGGGGGAGGGGTACAGGAATGTCTTCATCCTCTAATAGGCCCCAATCCTTCTTCCAAGATGGAATTCTGCTTTGTATTCGTCACTGCCCCTTCTTAATGTGGATCACTAATCCAAATACTAGGAAATGGAGGCAAGACTCAAGTGGTAGAGCCGTGGCCTTCAGTGGAAACGAGAGCTTGTGGTCCTGAGTTCAAGCCCCAGGATTAACAGAAATAAAGCCTACTCAGTTGCCACTGTATGTATATACCACTTTGTTGAATGGCAACTCCTGTGTACAAGTAACTTAAAGATCAGAATAAAAATAAAAATCCAATTGCACTATCCCAATTACTGCTGTCCCAGAAGGTCTGGTTCTTTGGGCCCTGCCCCAACCCTGTTTTTTAAGCTCCTCACCTGCCTGTGGCTACCATTTCACCTGGCTTTGAATCCTGCACTTGAACTGAACAGTCACTGAGAGCTTTCAAAAGGTGAAAGCTTCAAAAGTTTGCCTCTCCATCCTCTACATTTGACCTTTCAAAGATCATGGCAACCAACTTCTTTACAATCATGTAATCCGCTCAAGCAATATTTATCCGCAGTGGCATAGAAAGATGAAAAGTAAGTACAATTGAACGTGTCATTCTGTAGTTGGAGGCAGTTTTTAAACAATTTGTGCCAATAATAACAGTGACCATGTAATTACTGGCATCAAATACCTTACGCATTCCCTCTATTTTGCATCTCAGTTCTATCATTCTTTCTTTCATATTTGGGCAATTTTTCATTTTTATAACACACCTCTAAAACCTACTGAAGTTGGTAAAGTAAAAACCTGACCAGGCCTTCTTTATTTTTTTTTCTTTTTGTTGGTTGTGTGGCTTGAACTCTGGGCCTGGGCGCTGTTCCTCAGCTCTTCAGTTCAAGGCAAGCGCTCTACCACTTGAGCCACAGCGCCACGTCCAGTTTTTCTGGTGGTTGATTGGAGATTAGAGTCTTATGGACTTTTGCCGCCCGGGCTGGCTTTGAACCCTAATCTTCAGATCTCAGCCTCCCAAGTAGCTAGGATTATAGGGGTGAGCCACCGGTGCCCGGCTGTTTAAATTTTTTCCAAGTGATAAAATATTTAATAGCTAACATTGATGCTTCTACTTAAGATTTTAAATTTTTTTAACTCTTAGTCCCAAAATATTCATTTTACCATTCCAATCTTCTACCCCATGAAAGATGACTAGAGTGAAAAATACAGGTATGCTGATAATTTTATTAATCCTCCCAGTATAAGCTCTGCTAGCCTGCCTTGTTCTCATTTTTGTTAGTGAGCTCAGAAGTCAGCAAGACAGTGGTTATTGCATATACAAGGGTGTAGCTCTGCTCCTGGACCACATACTTTAACTTCTAATCACACTGAGACTTCAATGAAATTTTATTTCAGGATTTATTGTCAGTGTCTTACCAACTGAAGGCAAAGGAAGATCCATGAGAGATCTCAATTTATCAGATCATCAGTTGTGTAACAGAGTATTTAAATGGCTAGGTGGTAATTTGAGATAGATTTTTACATTTATCTGGTTTTGGTTTTTATACAAGTAATAGGGCTTGAACTCTGGGCCCGGGCATTGTCCCTGAGCTCTTTTGCTCAATGCTATCACTTGAGCCATAGCTCTATTTCCCAATTTTTATAGTTCATTGGATATAAGAGTCTCATGGATTTTCCTGCCTGGGCTGGCTTCAGACTGTGATCCTTAGACTTCAGCCTCCTAGTAGCTAACAGGCATGAGCCACTGGTACCCAGCAGTTTAGGTTTGGGAGCCAGTCTGGGTAAGAAAGTCAGTGAGACTCTTATCTGTAGTTCACTACTGAAAAGCTAGAAGTGGAGCTATGTCTCAACTGGATAGCACTAGCCTTGAGCAGAAAAACCTCAGCGACAGCTCGTAGAGTTCAAGCCCCCAGGACCTGCACATAAATAAACAAACAAACAAATAAATAAATAAATAAACGAAGACTATCTGTATTTATACAATAGCCAGTTAAGACAAAGAACTTATAAGTTAAAACCGAAAATAACAATTTGACATTTGTTTGCTTTTCATAAATATTAAACAACAAATGCATGTTGTTACTATTTCCCCATCAAATTCAACTTTGTAAAATAACTGTGTGGGGGGGGGGGGGCCTCTGGGAATTGACTCCAGGGCCTTGGGCGCGCTACCCAAATACTCTAAAATCAGTTGTTGTTCTGTGTCTCTCCTTCCCCAGGGCCTCATATTTTACAGCCGAATTACACCTCCAGTCCAGTTTTTCACTGATTATTTCTAAGGTCTTGTCTCCTGGGCCCAGGCATCAGTTAAGAGGAAATCTACCTAATTTGGGCTCCAAATCATTGCTGGGATCACAAGCCTACCACTTCAGCCAGCTTCCCTTCATGGAGATGAAATCTCTTGGGTTTTTCTGCTCAGGAAGGCCTGGAAATTTAATCCTTCCAATGAAAGGCACGAACTAATCACCACCACTGGGTCAAAAATCAGTATTTTTAAATACCAGATTGTTAGCTCATACCTATAATCCTAGCTACTCAGGCGGCTGAGAACTGAAGGTCACCTGGTTAAATACTAGCACCCAAGGACACTACTGATTATTGGAAAGTCATTGTACAGTGACAGCTCTACCTTGAGTGACAAGTAAGATCTCATTTAAACAAACCGGACTTGATGCCGTGTGCCTGTGATTCTAGCTATGTGGAAGGCATATAGGTAGGAGAATCTTAATCTGAGTCAGGCTCTAGGTAAAAAGGCAAGACCCTACTTGAAAAAAAATAAAGCAAAAAGACTGGACTGGAGGCGCGGCTCAAGTGGTAGAGCACCTGCCTAGCAAGCATGAGGCTCTGAGTTCAAACTACTGCCAAAACACTCCCCACCCCCCTCCCACCCCCGCATCTGCTCACATAATCCCCAAATGATGAGATGACTGTTCGGTGGTGGTCACTCTCTCGAAGACACCGCTGTTTTCTTATGTATGCCAGTCTGTGATCCTCACAGTAATTCTCAGACGAGGAGCAGGTGCATGTATGGAGGGAGGAAGTGGCAAAGCTGGGCTTTCAACTCAGGCTGCAAGGCCATTTCTCACTACCATGCCATGCAGGATGCTGACTTCTGGCCTCCGTCAACATGGGTACCTGTAGGAACACCGAGGTGTGGAGGAAAGTGACTGCCAATGAGCCTTCAGTGTTGCCTTCTCAGTCACAGCCATCTTCCTGGACACTTAGGTCACTGCCAGCAGAGTCTACCTTTGAATTACTCCTGCTCCTGCAATCAAAGCCACAGTCCCCATCAAAGCGCTCCTGACAAATGATCAAACAATTTCCATGCAGCAGGCATCTTCCTGGGCATTTTTCAAGCATCTCTAACCCCTGTGAGATTATTGTTCCCACAGGACAGAAGAAGCCTCTAATACACTAAGTGGTTTGTTCAAACCGCACCGTGATTGGCAAAGCCTTCAACAGCTCAAGGACAAAGCCTCCATCACTCTCCATTTGCCTATACTAGGACACAGGCCAAATGTCCCACTGGCAGACAAGGTGCCTGCGCTATCTTTCCAACCTTATCTCCTGCTGGGCTCCAGCTTGACTCTTCTGTTCCAGACTGGCATGTCTGGTCCTCTCCTCCAACCTGCAGTCTTTCATCCATTATTCCCATGACCCTGAAGGGCTTGTTTTCTCCTTCTGCCTCCTCTAGGTCCCCTGTGATGGCCGGCTCCTCTTTCATCTCATTCGCTGACCTCCTCATTAGATGCTCATAGCCACGAGTGCCACCTCTTCCTTGATCTCTGCTGCTCACTCTTGTCATGTGCCTTTCTACACACAAGGGCTGCAGAGCCCGTGCTGGTGTGAGCCAGATGGTGCAGAACTGCACGCCTGCCATTGGGAGTGGAATAGGAGTCCTGTAGCAACTCACTTCATGTGTACGCTCAGAATTTTCCCTTGACTTGTGTTGCCCAAAGATCTGGGCAAAACCTAATTTCCACAGACAATAGCTCTCCTTTCCCACAGGTCCTTCCACATGGAGGAGCTGTGTGGTACAGAATCCCTGCACACTCCCCATAATTTTCTTTCCAATATGGAAATAGCAACAACAGACATTATATACTGGACTGCTGAATGTTCTTCTTTATCTCCCCCTCCCTCTCTTTTGCCCATCCTGGGGCTTGCACTTAGGGCCTGGGCACTGACCCTGACTTCTTTTGCTCAGGGCTAGCACTCTACCACTTGAACCACAGTGCTACCCCCTGCTTTTTCTGTTTATGTGGCACTGAGGAATCAAACCCAGGGCTTCATGCATGCTAGGCAAGCACTCTACCACTAAGCCACATTCCCAACCCATCTCTCTTTGTCTTTGAGCTAGTCCTGGGGCTTAAACCCAGAGCCTTTGTTCTCACTTGGCTTTGTTGCTCAAGGCTGCAGCTCTACCACTTGAACCACAGCTTCACTTCTACTTCTTTTGCTGGAAGATAGAGATAAGAGTCTAAGCTTGGCGTGGTGGCTCATGCCTGTAATCCTAGCTACTCACGAGGCTGAGATCTGAGGATTGCAGTTCAAAGTCAGCCCAGGCAGGAAAGTCCAGGAGACCCTTATCTCCAATGAACCACCAGAAAACCGGAAGTGGTACTATGGCTCAAGTGGTAGAGCACTAGCCTAGAGTACTAGTCTAATCTTAGGTTTGTTTACGCTGGTATGGTACCACAATTCTCAGTGAGGATTCAGCCTTCTGAGTAGCTAGGATAACAGGAATAAGCCACCAGCTTACTCTCTCCCTTTCTCTTTCCCTCCCTTCCTTTTTGTGATACTGGGATTTGAACTTGGCCTCATGCTTACTCATCTTGGTTGCTAGGCTGGCATTCAACCATTTGAGCCATGCCTCCAGCCTGGCTTTTTGTTCTTTTGGAGATTAAAATCTTGAGAACTTTTCTGCCCAAGCTGTCCTCAAATTTCAATTGTCCAGATCTCAGACTATTGGTAGCTAGGATTACAGGCATGAGCCACTGGAGTCCAATTAGTTTTCTTTTTTTTCCTTTCATCACCTATGCTTTGGGTCTAAGAAGTTATCTAAGACATAGCTACTTTTTTTTTGTTTGTTTCTTTGTTATGTGGCTTGAACTGAAGGCCTGGGTGCTGTCCCTGAGATCTTTTACTCAAGGTTAGTGCTCTACCACTTTGAGTCACAACTCCACTTCTGATTTTCTCGTGGTTAATTAGAGATAAGAGGTTCAAGGATTTTCCTGCCCAGTCTGGCTTTGAACTGTGATCCACAGATCTCAGCTTCCTGAGTAGCTAAGATTACAGGGATGAGCCACCAGCAGTGGCTATATTTAGCTACTTTTAAGACTTGTTTTAGGACTGGTCTTTTCTCCTCACTTACCAGTGTATTTTTGGAAGTATTTGTTACCAATTTCTCTATATTATCCTTTGGTCCTTACCTTTTTGGCTTTTGGTTTCTGGAAAGAGGAACAGGAAGAAAGGAGACTAATGTGACTAATGGGTTCAAAACATTTAGTGAGGCTGAGCACTGGTGACTCATAGCTATAATCTTACCTACTTGTGAGGGGAGAATGAGGTCCAGAGAATCAGTTTGATGCCACCCTGGGTAGAAAAGTTCATGAGCTAGATGCACAACTGCATCCATCATCACAAGACAACAGGAAGCCTAAAATAGGTGGATCTTGTGCCAGGCAGGAAGCAAGACATTCTCTCAAAAATGACCAGCTTGGGGCTGCAAAGGTGGCCCAGTGGCAGAGTGCTTGCCTTGCATGCATGAGGCCCTGGGCTCAATTCCTTAGCACCACATACGCAGAAAAAGCCAGAAGTGGCACTGTGGCTCAAGTGGTAGAGTGCTAGCGTTCAGCTGAAGAGCTGAGGCACAGCACCCAGGCCCAGAGTTCAGGCCCCACCACAAAAGACCAGCTCAAGAAAAGTCTGGCGGCATGCCTTTAGTGGTAGAGCATTTGCCTAGAAAGTACAAGAACCTGAGGTCAAATCCCACTACTGTACAAAAACAATCAAACAAGCCAAATCCCAATAATTCCTTTTTGGACCATGTCACCCCTTCCCTTGCTCTCCCCCAGTTTTTGGGATTTTTTGGAGATAAGGTTTGGTTTTCTGCCTAGGTCTACCTGGACTTATTCCTCCTCTTTGTGCTTCCCTGTGTCCCTAGGATGATAGGTTTGTGCCATTGGGCCATACCATTAGTGAAGCTGGAGTCTCCTGAAAGATTTTCCTGAGCTGGTCTTGAAGCATGTTTCTTCTGATCTCTGCTTTACAAACACCAGGCTTGAGCCCTGTGTGGCATCAATTTTGTTTTCTACAAGTAGACTGGGTCTTGGATCTACACTAGCTTGTTTATATGTTAAAGTGTCAATATTTTTTTGTGTATGTGTGTCGGTTGTGGGGCTTGAATTCTGGGCCTAGGCGCTAGCCCTCAGCTCTTCAGCTCAAGGCTAGCGCTCTACCACTTGAGCTACAGCGCTACTTCCGTTTTTTTGGTGGTTTATTGGAGATAGAAGTCTCACGGTCTTTCCTGCTCAGGCTGGTTTTGAACCGCGATCCTCAGATCTCAGCCTCCTGAGTAGCTAGGATTACAGGCTGTGTCAATTTTTTAAAAAAGCAAACAGTGACCTGGTTCTGGTGACTCATATAATCATTATTCAAGAGGATTGCAGTTCAAAGCCAGCCCAGGCAGAAACATTTTCCAGAGTCCATCTCCAGATAACTGGCAAAAAGCTGACTGGAGGTATGGCCCAAATGGTAGAGCACCAACAGCAAGACTATAGACTAAGTGAATGCATAAGGTCCTCAGTTTAAGCTGGTTGAAAAGGCCAATATCAACTGATATGTATGTATGTATGTATATATATATATATGTGTGTATGTGATATATATGTGTTTATGCATGCCTGTCCTGGGGCTTGAACTCAGGGCCTAGGTGCTGCCCCTAAGCCTCTTTGTGCTCAAAGGTAGCACTCTACCATTTGAGCTATAGTACCACTTCTGGCTTTTTCTGAGTAGTTTATTGGAGATGAGTCTCATGGACTTTCCTGCCTGGGCTGTTTTTGAACTGTGATCCTCAGATCTCAGCCTCTTGAGTAGCTAGGATTACACACATGAGCCACTGGTATCTAGCAATACACACACACACACACACACACACACACACACATATTAACGAGAGGATTTAAGAGATGGGATATGTCAGCAGAAAATAGGGGTTACCTCTGAAGAGGTTTTAAAATGTATGGCTAGTTGCATTCTGATGTTCAGAAATAATGCTTCACTAGCTTCATGGGTAGGGTATGAGGTATTATGTAAAGCTTTTTAGGGAAATAATTTTGAGATGATAAACACTAATGGAGAAAATCCACGCTGAAAGAAAGGCGTCTATGGGAGGGACCTCAAGAACAAAAGGGGAAAGGCAGATTTGTGCTGAATGAGGCAAACCAATGAAAAAGCCTGCCAGTGTACAGCTCTTCCAAGCTACTTTTGGAGAACTCCTAAAGCTGTAGTCCAGAATGTAGAAGGCAAATATCCAGGCTGATGAAAAGCGGGGGTGGGAGGATGAGGGGGTAAGAAAAAAGTCCTAGTAGGACAATTGTCATTACAAGGTTAAGAGAAATAACAATGAACAGAGGCTTGTGGAGCTGAATAAGGAGACTAACTAAGCTTGTAGGTAGAAGAGTCTAAGGTTTGTGTCTCAAGCCTGTATCTTAGCTACTCACAAGGCTAAGATCTGAAGATCCCAGTACAAAGTCAGCATTGGCAGAAAAGTCCATGAGACTCTTATCTCCAATTATTAAACACTGAAAAGCCATAAGTAGAACTGTGGTTCAAGTGGAAAGAATGCCAGCCTTGAGCAAAAAAGCTAAGGGACAGGACCCAAGCTCTGAGTTGAAGCCCTAGTAACAACATTTAAAAAGGCTAAGCAATGCCTTGGAACAGCATTCCAAGTGCTCTAAGACTTGCTTGAGGTCTTCAATTTTTTGTTTTCCAAGTGGAAAACAATGCAGAAGCCTGGGGCTCAAATACTGAACAAACTTGGGGCAAGGATTCAGGCTTGAGGTAAAGGCTGGGTGTGAGGAGGCTTGTGGCTGTGCAGATGAGTCTGTAGGCTTGGGGATGGATCTGCTGTGCACACGTAGGGAGAGGAGACAGACCTGGCTTGTGTGTGTGTTTGGAGAGGGGGGGTCAGGGTGGGCCCCTGTGGGACACTCCTCCCCCCCCAAAACATATATACTATGACTAGCTGGGGTAGAGGTTGCAGTTTCATTCATTTGTGCACAGAAAAACAGAATGGATTTTAATAAATGTCTCTATCTCTGTAATCCCTCGCCGAAATTCAGGGTGTGCTGTTTTGTTTACCGGGTTTCTTTATCAGAGACCCTCCTGCCTCTGCTTCCCGGGGCTGGAATTACATGTGCGCCCTCACTACCCCATGCTCCAAAGTCAGTGCGTTAAACCCCGGAGCTGCACATGCCTGCGGACTCTAAGAGGCAAAGGCGCGGTGTGCACCTGCACAGAGAAGTAACTATGTGTTTGCGGGGCTGGAAAAAAATCACTTGGAGCTTAGGAGGTAGAAAATATTGCCAGCAGACGAACACAGGTGCTCGGAGGAGGATAAATAGGAGGCAGTAAACCCCTAATCCTTTGACTTTTATTTTAGGGGTGGGAGGGAGGGCTTATTTTCCACTTAAATTCCACACAAGAAAAGAAAACCACTTTCCCAGTTGCCTGCTGGCCAACGTCTAGGGAACGTGGAGAAGGCGCCCTGCTCCCTAAGGGAGATGGGCGGGTGTGGAGGGGGAAGGGAGCTAGACGCCCCCATTGGGTGGTCTGCGCCCCCATCGCCCCGCCACAGCGGGCGTGCGTGCCAGACTCCCGCGCCCTGGGGAGGCCAGCATTCCGGGGTACACGGAGTTCTAGCAGGGTGTGTGTGTGTTGGGGGGAGGGAGTGAGGTGGGGTGGGGGTGGGGGTGGGGGTCTCCGGCTCTTGCACCTTGCGCGCGCGCGCATTTGCAGCCACCCACCATCAGCCAGCGCCCCCCGGCCCCCCGCGGGGATGTCTGCCAGCAGCTGTGGTGTAAAAGTAGCAACAGGACCCCCGAGAGCGAGCGAGAGAGCCTCGGCTGGAGTTGGGGTGGGGGGTGGGGAGAGGACGGGGGGGGCGTGGCCGCGCAGTCTCCCGCCTCTGCAATCCCCGGGGAACGTTCGGGAAAAGTATCCAAAAGTTCTGTGGCCGCGCGCGCCAAAAAAAAAAAAAAAAAAAGGACACAACCCCCCCACCCCCACCCCACCCCCGACGCTGCGTGTCCCCGACCTCGCCACTCCGGGCCGTACCTCCGGCGGCGGCGCGCACGCCTCCCGGCACCTCCTCCTCCTCCTCCTGCGCGTCCTCCTCCTCGGTCAGTTGGGTGGTGTTTCCCCCCCTGTTCCAAGCGCGACCGGCACCCCCGAAAAGAGGCTTGGCGCTCTTGTTTTTGTTTGTTTTTTAAAGAAGGGGCGCACCATGCCCAACGAGGATACGTTCAGCAAACCGTCGGCCCCGTCGGAGACGCCGCACGCCCCCGGGGCCCCGCCGCAGGGCAAAGCGGGCGGCTACAGCAAAGGCTCCGGGGCGCTGCTCGCCGCGGCCGGGGGCGGCGGCGGCGGCTCGGGCTCCGGGGCGTCGGGCGTGGGCTCCGGGAGCAAGAAATCGCCGCGGCTGCCCAAGTGCGCTCGCTGCCGGAATCACGGCTACGCGTCGCCGCTCAAGGGCCACAAGCGCTTCTGCATGTGGCGGGATTGCCAGTGCAAGAAATGCAACCTGATCGCCGAGAGGCAGCGCGTGATGGCCGCGCAGGTGAGTGGCGGGGGTCGCGGGGCGACCCGGGCGTCGGGGATCTCTGGGGCCCGGGCCGGGGAGGGACGCGGCGGGGTCGGCCGGCCGTCGCCGGGCGCGCGCGCTCGGGCCAAGGCTTTTCCCAGCCACGTGGGTGCGGACGCGTCCCAGTTCCCGCCCGTCCGTCCTCGGGGTAAACGATGCGGGGTTTCCCCCATTCGGGATCCCGGGTCCCCATTTCTAGGAGCGTTTCGGGGTTCGCATGTACTGCGAAGGAGCACTCTGTCCGGGAAAGACTGGCCGAGGGCGCGCGGCTCCGGGTCCCCCGCGCGCTCCAACCCCACCTTCCCGCAGAGCTGCGGGGTGGGGGGTCGTTCTTAAGATGGGGAGTCCCACGAGCAGAATCGCGGGGGTCGCTGGGCTGACCCCCTGTCCCCGCGTCTCGCTCGCGCTCCACATAGACACCGGCTCCCCGTTTGCCAAGCAGAGCATTGCGGGGTTCTTCCCCTCCAGGAGTTCCCACGATCTCTGACCCTGGGTCAGGAGTGGGAAGAGTTGCGGGGTCCGCGCCTATGGCAGTCCCCCCCACATCCTAGCCCCTGCCCCTTGGCCTCTGAGAGGGGGCGGTCGGCTCTGCTGGAGCGGGTGGCACGGAGTGGGGGCCCTGGATTCCCAATCCCGTTTATAAACCTGAGACTTTCGGGGTGCCTGATGCCCCCCTCCTTGTGCTGAGCTGCATTTATTAGATAAGGCGGACTCTCGGGGATCCGTGGGCTGCCCGGCCTGGGTGGAGGGAGGGAGGTCTGCTGCGCTGAGCCCGGTGGCGGGCGGTTGAGACAGGCCGCGGTGGGCGCGGGTGATGCGCGCGGGCGCAGCGGGGCGCGGCCTGGGGCGCATTTGGCGTCCCGGCCATTTTGAGCGCCTTGGACTTATTGGCGTTTAAAAGTCTGCATCCCGCTACGAAATGTACTCATTTCCCTGCTCCGTGTGCCTGTAACCCCTCCGTACAGCATGTTTGCAATAAATGTATATATTAAAGATAAAGTCTGCAGCCACTGCAATAAAGAAAGGTTTGCACGCGCTGGGGACGTGGGCAGGTTTGAAGTTTTGGTCCACTTTTGTTTTTCATCGCTTGAACCAGCTGGCTAGTAATTTGGCCTCTTCACGGAGATAGTTCATGCCATGGTTATTCTAAAAAAAAATGATTTTTTTAATAAAGAAGGCAGTGATGTGCATTCTTTCCTGCTAAAAGCAGCTTCATCTTTTTGAGACGGGATCTATAATATGAAAAGTTAACTGAAGGAATAGTTTGTTAGCCATGTTCAACTTGGGATCAGGACTGTGTGAATATCTTCTTTTGGGGGTGGCTTTAGAGGGTGGGTAGAGCTGCACAGAAGCTTAAAGATTATATTTTTTGCACATGCATCGGTTTTTAAAAAGGTGTTTTTAAATCACATAAGCATATTGGAAGGGCAGTCAAAAAATCAGTTTCTCCAGTTCCTTCATAGGCTTCAGCCTGGATAATAGTAAGAAAAAAAAATACACTGATGTCACATTAGAACTTGACACATTTAGAGTACTTAAAACAAACAGGAGGAACTTCTGACTTAAACTGGTAGATAAGAAATACTATGAACACAGGAGCTGGCTTACGTGTGTAATGTGAACCGTATTAACAGGATGGAAATTTCCACAAATTGTAATAAAATGTTTGGTCTAGACTTAACATTAATTTTGAATAATCTTGATTTACTAAAGGGACAAACTTTGAAGAGACTGCTGAAATGAGAACAACTCAAGGTTGTTTTTTCCTTGTGACACTGGAGGATTTCCCACAAACCCTAAGTTTTGTACTTGTGTTAGAGGAACCAACCCGTAAAAAGTCCACATTTAAAATAACATAGCTGGGCTAAGGCACACACAGACACAAAACCCATAAAAATCCACACGACTACTTTTTAATCACCCTAAAGTAGCCTGAAATTGATCTTGCACATAAAACAATTGATTTTTAACCAACTGTCCTCTTTTTGCTTAAATAAACTTTTCTAACCTTTGAATAATCAATGTTTTGAGTTTATGGCAGAACTTGTGCATTTTGTGTGTATATGAAGTTTGTGTGAGTCGGGGTATACTTTAGTGTTTGAACTTCTTTAAAAACCCTTATTTCTGGTCAAAGTCATTAATACTTTGTTTTAAAGCCTCTTGGTTAAACACAGAAAAAAATGAAGAATTAAGTATTTTTTAAGTTGTGTGTGTGTGTGTGCGCGCGCGCGCCAGTATGTCAGTTTGGGGGCTTGAACTCAGGGTCTAGGTGCTGTTCCTTACTTTGCTTTTTCTTTCAAGACTGATGATGCTCTACCATTTGAGCCACAGCTTCACTTCCATAGTCTTGAATAATTGCTTGAGTTTATTATTTGATTTTTTTTAGTTGAAGACCCCTTTGCTTATGAAAGTAAAAATTATCTTCAACCTAACCAGCTAGCTCTGGACTACAGTTTTTCTAAAACATTATACAGTCCCATTTCTAATGTACCTAAGTCTCAGCTTGTCTCTGAGTCTCTGAGGTACTGCAGACATTTTCCCGTTTCTCTTGAGCACTGATGGTCAATTTCAGTAGAAACTCCTTTTGTTACATCTAGTATTTTCTTTAAGCCTTTTTCCCCCTTCAACTTTTAACAATGTTATTTAAAAGAGGATAAAGAGAAGACTTTCTAATAAGTATGTCAAGTTTTCCCCCCTCTGTCCCAGTAGTGGCTTTCTATTCCTGACCAAAAGATCACACACAAGATCACACTCAAAAGATCTCCTCTCCCTTTCTCCTTGCCCCAGGCCCCTGGTCTTGTCTATTGCCTCTCCTCTCACTTCTAGCCATCTGCTTCTCCACACCTCGATCCTTCCAGCTCTGGAAACCTGGACTCTTGAGGGTTTCCCAAGCAGCCCTGTCTTTCCTGCAGATCTACTATCAGATTCTTCTTTCCCTTTCTCCTACCTGTCAAAGTCCTCCTCAATACATATTCTTCAATGTTCTGTTTAAATCTTGCCTTGGCTGATTCTTACATATTAATGATAGTTCTCTTTTCCTTTCTTTTCTCTCTTTTCTTCTTCCTTTCTTTTTTTGATCTCTTTCTCCTCCTCTCTTGATCTTCCTTTCATCCCTTCCTCCCTCCCTCTCTCTCCCCCTGTCTCTCTTTTCTTTCCTTCCTTCCCTTCCCTCCCTCCTCTCTCTTTCTCTTCTGCCTTCCTGCCTTCCTTCTTTCCTTCCTTCCCAGTCCTGAGACTTGAACTCAAGGTCTGGGCACTGTCCCTGAGCATCTTTTGCTCAAGGCTAGCACTCTACCACTTGAGCCACAGCACCACTTTCGGCTTTTTTCTGTTTATGTGGTACTAAGGAATCAAACCCAGGGCTTCAGGCATGCTATGGAGGCACTTTACCACTAAGCCACATTCCAGCCTAGCCTCTGTGATATTTCTGTCTGAACTTCTTTCTCTAGGGTTTCATAATGCCTCTCCATTATTGTCTTGTAGTTGCATGCCTGCTTACTTCCATTTTTCTCCTTTTGAGGCATAAGAACCTTGGACTGTAGTCTAATTTTGATGGCCCAGCTTCTTAGTACAGTGCCCTTGTATTTCTGTGTGGAATGATTGAATGAATGATCCAATTCTGTCCTAATCCAACAGTACTCCCTTTCTATCACTTCTCTCTCCTCCCTTCTTTCCCCTCTTTTCCCGTGTGTGTGTGTGTGTGTGTGTGTGTGTGTGTGTGTGTGTGTGTGTGTGTGTCTGTGGGTCTGTGGGTCTGTGGGTCTGTGTCTGTCTTTGAGATAGGGCTCACTGTGTAACATCCTGGCCTTGATAATACTGTGTAGTCAGGCTGGTCTCAAACTCCAGATCCTCCTGCCTCGGGCTCCAAATGCTGGGTTTACAGGTGTGCACTACTACACTTAGTTTTAATATTGGGATTGAAAGCTCTCCCTTGGCTGATGCACAGTTTTCACAGATCCACCATGGTCCCCCTTCCTTTCTGGTGTACTGATAGGCTTGTTTGTTTAACAGGTACTTCTGATTCTAAACCATTTTCTAGCTCTGGCTGCATAGCGTAATAACCTGGCCAAAATGGGCCACAGAAATGAGAGAACTGAGGATGCTCAGCCGTCATTCACCTGCAGAACTAGGAAAGCGTGGTGCCGGTGTGCTAGCAGAGTCGCTCAGGTGAGGTCCATGTATGCTGGAGGTGACTCCTTGTCCTGTGCTCCCAGGTGGCCCTGAGAAGGCAGCAGGCACAGGAGGAAGAACTGGGCATCAGCCACCCCATTCCACTGCCCAGCGCGGCCGAGCTGCTGGTCAAGAGAGAGAACAACGGCGGCAACCAGTGTCTCCTGGGCGAGAGCAGCAGCAGCAGCAGCTCCTCCCAGCCCGCGCCAGCCAGCGCCCCGGCCAGCGCTGCTTCAGGTAAGGGGGGGGAGGGCAGGGGGGGGCCGGGAGGGCGGGTAGCACGAGGGAGGAAGAAGGGCTGTAGCCATAAAAGCTGCCTGAGCTTCAAGGACCTTTCCCTTCCCTCCTTTCCCCTCCTCACCCTCCTCTCTGTCTCTCTCTCTTCTCTCTCCCTCTCCCTCTTCCTCTCCTTCCCTCTCCTCCCCTCCCTGCCCCTCCCTCCCCTCCTTTCCTCTCCCTCATCACCTTCCTTCCTTCCTTCCTTCCTTCCTTCCTTCCTTCCTTCCTTCCTTCCTTCCTTCCTTCCTTCCTTCCTTCCTTCCTGTCTCCCTCCCTCCCTTCTCCCCATCTCCGGTATATTGGGCCTTCAAGTCAGGGCCAGGCCACTCACCTTTAGCTTTTTCACTCAAGGCTGGTGCTCTGCCACTTGAGCCACAACTCAGCTTCTGGCTTTGTGCTGCTTCGTTGGAGATAAAGAGTTTCATGGACTTTTCTAGTCAGGCTGGCTTTGAACCAGGATCCTCAGATCACAGTTTTCTGAGTAGCTAGGATTACAGGTGTACGTGCCCAGCTTCAAGGAGTTTCTTTAAGCATTATACTTCTGGAGGTTCGCTTTTGGATGCCGCCTTTGGAGAAAGCCATGGCTTCTAATAGAGACATATAAGTGGAATTGCAGAACATCAGAAGGATTCACATTTCATCTCTGTCTCCCACTCCATTTTTGAGGTCCTCTTGGATGGAGGCTTCCTAGAATTGGACATCTATTTTTCCAACAAGGTTTCTGTCTGGGAAGGGTGTTTGGGCAGGTCAAATCCTAGGAGTCAAAGGTGGAATGAGTTTGGGGAGGAATGGGAAGGGGTACAGGGCTGACTTGTGTTCTTTCTGGAGCTCATTGCTGTCAGAGGGGCTCATGTGTACACTGATTCACCTCCCTTCCTTCCCAAGCCACTCTGTAAGGTAAGCGGTGCTAAGTTTTAGCGGTGATGAAAAGTGATTGGCCAAGTGGAACTAGAAAGCCTGTGATTCGTCCATCTGCTTCCATCTTGCAAAAATGACCTGGAGCTCCATCCTCCAAAGAGTTAGTCACAGTTGAAGTGCTTGGTGGCCACATACAGCTGAGGGATGTCATGCTGAATGATACATTTCTATACACATTCTATAACACACTCTACCAGAGAAAGATCTGAGGGTCGTGGCAGTTAAATGCAGTAGTGCCCTCCCTCTTAGATACGTTTTAAAAAGCCTAGTGAATACCTGACACTGAAGATAGTACTGAAGCCTATATAAATGTGTGTGTATGTTCTGCATTTTTTTGGGGGGGTCTGGTCGTGGGGCCTGAACTCTGGGCCTGGGCGCTGTCCCTTAGCTCTTCAGCTCAAGGCTAGCACTTGAGTCACAGTGCCACTTCCGGCTTTTTTCTTTTTTGCTTATGTGGTGCTGAGGAATTGAACCCAGGGCCTCAAGCATGCAAGGCAAGCGCTCTCCCAGCCCATGTTCTGCATTTTTATTTGAAATAAGTAAGATGTTCCTTAGAAATAAAACCATAGTTGCTGGCTACTGGTGTCTCAATGCTTGTAATCCTAGCTACCCAAGAGGCTGAGATCTGAGGATCTTGGTTTGAAGCCAGCTTAAGCATGAAAGTCTGTGAGACTCTTTATTTCCAATTAACTGCCAAAAAAATCAGAAGTGGCCTAGTGGCTCAAGTGGTAGAGTGCCAGCCTTGGGTGGAAAAGCTAAGGGACACCACCCAGATCCAGAGTTTAAGCCCCAGGATCAGTTAAAAAAGAAAGAAAGAAAAACAAAGGAAGAAGAAGAGAGGAGATTTTAAAGATCTCATGAGTCCTGGTTATTGTACAGAAGAAAGCAGGTAGGTGTGTATGTGTAGGTGTGTGTATGTGTGTATTTGTCTGTGTGTTGTTACTGGAGCTCTTTCTCTTAGGATGAAACTACATCCTGATCAGCCCAGGATAAATTGAAAACGTCCTAAGTTGAAATGCAATGAATGTAACTTGTGTGCTGACCATAAGAGCTAAGCCACATAGGACAGCATGCAATGCTGGTGGTTTACCCTCCTAATCTGAGAGCTTAGCTCTCTGCTGGGGAAATGTCAAAAACTTATTAAACAAGCTGGGAGCCAGTGGCTCATGCCTGTAATTCTAGCTACTTAGGAGGCTGAGATCCGAGGCTCACAGTTCAAAGCCAGCACAGGCAGGAAAGTCCAGAAACCCTTACCTTCAATAAACCACCAGAAAACAGGAAGTGGCACTGAGACTCAAAGTGGTAGATCGCTAGCTTTGAGCAAAAATGCTCAGGGATGGAGCCCAGGCCCCGAGTTCAAGCCCCATGACCAACAGAATTCATTCATTCAACATTAGGTTTTGACTGCAAGTTCTTTACATTTGTAGTGGCTTCTGTACCATGATAAAGTTAAAAATGAAAAGCTGAGCTGGTACTCTTCTTTTTTTTCTTTCTCTTTTTTTGGCGCATTTGGTTGCTCACAGTATACACCTAGTATATAGTTTCCAAAGTTGGCTCTTCACAAGACAAAAGAGGGAATGGCAGAACATGAGAAAATGGCACTGAGAAGGATACAGAAGGAGTCTCGTGAAAGAGAGGGAGTGAGAGACAGGGTTCAGCTCAAGAAGAATGTAAGCAGGTCCCTTGCTTGACTCTGGAGTGGACTGCCTTAGAGCCATACCTTTGAGCTAAAATCAGTAGTACCCTATAGGGAAGAGACTGTTACTGTCAGTGTGTGTTGTGCTCTTTTGCTTGGGTACAGGTGTTGAAGTGTGGCCCTGGGAGGCTCCACCTCATTTCCACAGGACGATGTTCCCCCAGCTCTGGGGGCCAGGAACACCCATGATGGTACACAGATGGTGAATCCACCACAGACTTCCACCACACCTCTGGCTTGGGAGGGATGACTTCCAAATTAGGTTGTGAGCAAGCAGGAAATGGAGATGGCAGTAGAATAAAACTGCAAAACACAGAAAAGGAGAGTGAAAGGAAAAAAAAGAGGGAGGTGGAGAGCCAGAAAGAGAAAACCAGACAGACTGACAGCCCTGAAATGTCAGTCAACTCCCTGGACAGCTTGCTGCAACACATACATAGCTTCTATTGCTATTTCGTTTGAAGTAACAGTCAACTTAGGTAGATGGTAAACATTTAGAGTGAACGCAAAACGTAATTCCTAGGAAAGACCTTGGTTCTCCCCCTTCTTCCTCCACCTCCTCCTCCTCCTCTTCTTCTTCTTGTTCTTTTTTTTCCTTTTTTTCTTTTTTTGCCAGTCCTGGGGCTTGAACTCAGGGCCTGGGAGCTGTCCCTTAGCTTCTTTTGCTCAAGGCCTAGTGTTGTCTACCACTTGAGCCACAACACCACCACTTCCAGCTATTTCTCAGTAGTTTGTTGGAGAGAAGAATCTTACAGCCTGTCCTGCCCAGGCTGGCTTCGAACTGAGGTGGTCAAATCTCAGCCTTCTCAGTAGCTAGGATTACAGGTGTGAGCTACCAGGTTATTCTTCTTATGTACATACATAATAGTTAACATCAGAGGGGTTTAATGCCCTCACTTGTTGCAATCGGGTTGTTTGTTTTGTTTTCATTTAGTATAACATATTTTAGTGGTCTAAAATTCCATTGTACAGTTATAGAGGGGCTGGATTTGAAAGGATTTAGTGAAAAGCATACGTCATAGGAGTTGTCATGAGATAGTCAGACCTTCCAATTGTTTCATCTGTGGCAATTACTAACCTTCTGCCTCCTGATACCTGCTGCCTCGAGTCTCCAGCATTTTCTATGTGGGTAGCTGGGTAAAATTGAGTAGATTTCTATGTCCTTGACATTTCTTAGTTATCTCCTTTTGGCTCCGTAAAGTGCCAAGGGTGAGAAATGTGTAAGAATTACTGCCAAGATTATTGACTGAATTCTGGGACTTCAAAGGATATTGGATTTACCAAGCTGTGTGTCCTTTATTGGAGAGCCAAGGCCGGTAAGTGAGTTAATGGATGCTGAAGATGCTGTCTGCAGCCCTTAGTGAAAGACTGGTTAGATGGACCAAAAGACTGACGGGTAGTCCCTGACTGAGGCTGGAAGAGATCTCACTGGTGCTTGTCTTCTGAGTGAGGCTAATTGTGTGTGTGAGAGGGAGAAAAGTTTTAGCACCTCTGTTCTGGTTTCATCTGTTGAGTTTTAGCATTAATGTGTGCTTTATTATGTTTTTTTTTTCAGAAGTTAACAGCTGTTTATTTTTAAATGGCAGGCATTCAACATCTGGGCTCCCTTTTTACTTTAAGTTTATATGTGACATGCCCTTCCCCCTTTTATACGCCCCCATAGAATACCAGTCTTCCCAGTGCATCTGCTGCGGCGTGTCTATAGTGTGTCTCTGCGTCTCCTCTGCATAAAAGCAGTGGATGAAGGGCTGCATTGTCGGCCAGTTCTGCAAGCGGGTTCTTTGTGAGAGCCTGAATGTTATCATGCCCTGGCCCTCCCTTCTGCAGCACCCTGGACTTCCATCCACACGCACACCCTCCCTCCCCCAGATCAGGCCACCTCCCTCCGTCTAGGACTTTCCCTTGCAGCTTCTGCCTCCCCTTCTGGCCAGGTTTTAGTCCCCTTCCCCTCAGGTTTGGGGCTACTGGTGGAGGGATCCCTCCTTCAAACATCTTTGCTTTAGTTGTTTCAATCCAGAGAAAGGGGCGGGCTTAGGGTGGTGGGGAACACAGGTCCCTGGGTGTCTCCGTTGCTTATTTAAGTACGTTATAAACAGGAGCTGTGCCGTTGGGAATGAAGTAGAGTCTATTGGAAGGGTTTACCACTGACAGAAACTGAATTTGTGTTTGCAGAAAAGTAGACTTTAGGCCGGGCACTGGTGGCTCATGTCTATAATCCTACCTACTCAAGAGGTTTTAGGGGGACTGAGGTTTGAAGCCAGCTTGAGGCAGAGAAGTCTACTAGACTCCCATCTCCAAAGTAACCAGCAAAAAATCAGGCTGGAGGTATGGCTCAAATGGTAGAGCCCCAGCCTAGCAAGCTGAACCAAACACAAAGCCTAGCAAAAAAAAAAAAAAGAGAACTTTATTTTTTAAAGATAGTTTTAGGTTTATAGCAAAAGGGAAGGGAAGGTGCAGAGATGGCTCATGTGTTCCTGGACCCCTGTTCATGCCTGGATTTTCCCACCAAAGGAATGCAGTCATGACCGTTGATGAACCTAAGTTGCCACGTGGAGTCATGGTGTATACATGACTTGGTGTACACACCAAGCACATAGTCTTGGTGGTGTGTTTCCTGTGAGTGTGAACAAGTGTGCAAAGCATGTATCTGCTGCAATATTGTCACACAGTATTGCTACTGCCTTACCTTGTCCTGTTTTGGAGTTACTCACATTTAAAATAACATTTCACCTTTATATTTGCAGCTTCCCAAAACTGGAAAGAAAACAGTGTTATAATAAAATGAACAATTATAAAAGCATTTTATATTAAGTTGGATTGGGAATTTATTTTTGAAACGTTCCGGCTACCTACATGATATGACTCTTAGGTGATTTAAGTCAGCTTTTACCCTGGTGTTTGTGGCTTACACCTGTAATCCTAGCCACTTAGGAGGCTGAGATTTGAGGATCCTGGTTTCAAGCCAGCCTGAGCAGAAGAATTCATGAGACTTTTATCTTCAATTAATTAGTAAAAAAACAGAAGTGAAGGTATGTCTCAAATGGTAGAATGCCAGCTTTGTGTGAAAAAGCCAGGTGAGTGTATGACCCTGAGTTCAAGACCTGGGATTGGCAAACAAACAAACAAACAAACAAACAAACCTCTCAGTTTCAAGTAGAATAGGAAATGCTCTTAAGTTTTTTCAAATAAAATCATGCCCGAGTTTTACTTTTGAGAGTCTTAAGAAATTTCCAGGTTTTTTGAAGCAATAATTGGAGTTAAGGTTAAATGAAAGGAAACGTTAGGTTGTAGTGGCCATTTTGATCACCTGTTGCTCTAGTGTCTCAATCTTTCCTTTTAAAAATTTTTTCTCGTGCTGGTACTGGGGCTTGAACTCCAGGCCTGGGTGCTGTTCCTGAGAGTTTTTGCTCAAGGCTGGCATTCTACCACTTTAGCTACAGTTCCACTTCCAACTTTCTTGCTGATTAATTGGAGATTAGAGTTTCCAAGACTTTGCTTCTTGGGTTGGTTTCAAACTGCTATCCTCAGATCTCAGCCTCCTGAATAGCTAGGATTATAGGTAAGATCCACCAGTGATAGGCTTTTATTGCCTTTCCTTAAGGAAACTACCCATTAGCTGTCACTCCTGGCTACTTATCCTAATTCTAGGCATCCACTAATGTCTGTCACTACAGATTTGTTCTAGACATTTCACAAATTCAAGACATTTAATTTCAAGATAAGGACCTATTCGGTATGGCTTGTTTTAGCCTGTTGGCAAGATTTGGCCATGCCGTCACATGGGTTTATTATTTTGGTTACTACTTGTGTGTGTGTATTTTGGTTATTACGTGTGTGTGTGTGTGTGTGTGTGTGTGTGTGTGTGTGTGTGTAAGTACTGGGGAATTGAACTCAAGATTTGGGTGCCATCCCTGAGCATTTTTACTCAAGGCTAGCACTCTACCACTTGAACCACAGCTCTACTTCCAACATTTTGTGGTTATTTGGAGAAAAGCATCTCATGAACTTCTCATGCTCAGGCTGGTTTCCAACTGTGATCCTCAGATCTCAGCTTACGGAGTAGCGAGGATTTCAGACGTGAGCGACCGACACCTGGCTCATTATTCATTTCTTTGTTACCAACTAATATTCCATTGTGTGGCTGGACTGTATGCTTTGTTTTCTGTTTATCAGGTGATAGAAGTTACCTAATCTTTTTAGCCATTGTGGCTGAATCTGCTGTGAACGTTTGTGCAAAAGTCTGGGATGAATATATGTTTTACTCTTATCAGGGAAGGAAATGGGCAGATTCATAATGGTAACCCTGTGGTTGATACTTGGAAGAATACTTTCCAAAGTGTCTCTACTTTCCACCATCAGTGTATGAGGGCTGCAGCAAATTCAAACAAGTCTTAAAATTTTTATTATTAAGTAGTTGTGCAAAGAGGTTACAGTTCCATAAGTCAGATTATGAGTAGCTACCCTCAAGTTACAAAGTTCAATTTTTATATATTGTACATTGAACATAATGACTGCATTTGCTCACTCTTTCAAACTTAATTGTGTGTGTGTGTGTGCACACGTGTGAGTGTGCTTGTGTGTTTGCCTGGGGCTTGAACTCAGGCTGGGCACTGTCCTTGAGCTTTTGTTCTCAAGGCTAATGCTCTACCTCTTGAGCCACATCTCCACTTCAGGCTTTTTTGGTGCTTCGTTGAGTTTCAGAGTCTCATGGAATTTCCCAACTGGGCTGGTTTCAAATTGTGATCCTTAGATCCCCTAGGCCTGAGCCACCAGTGCCTAGCTTACTGGTTCTTTGTTGTTCAGATATCCATTTGTAGTTTTCACAAATCCCACAGTGCGTATCTGCTTTTCTGTCTTTTCAGTTAATAAATAAAAACTCACTGGTGAAAATTCACACAAATATTGGTCATAGTTGCCGAACAAATTACATTTCATACTGAGTTGATTATTTCTGATGTCAGACTTCATAATTGCTAATCTGGTTTATTTTCTGATACCACTAAACATGTTTTCCAAAAAACAAAAAACAAAAAAAACCCCAATTCCAAACCATTTAAGAGACTCTTAAAAGAGATAGTAAATATCTGGCTTGCCCTGCTTTCACTGTATTTGATGTTGGTGTAATTTGTGGAGGGGAAGGGAAAAAACAAATCGTTTAAATAGGGATACAGGTGGACCCATTGCAACAATGAGATGTACAAGTCGTTATGTCGAAAACGGACTTTACAACTTTGGCCGGGGTGGGGAGGAGGGGAGGGGGGACTGGGGTGGGAGATGGGAAGTGGAAAGGAATGGGAAGGGGAAACAAAGAAGGAGGCAACAATGCTTGATAAGAAATGGACTCATTATCTTGCCCATGTAATTGTAACCCCTCTATACGGTATTTTCACAATAATACTACTAATAAAGAAATCATTGGTTTTGAGTTATAGTGATAGCAGATTTTCTGTTTGTTACCAATAAGATCTCCCACATACTGCTTCAGCTATCCAATATCAATTCCAGGTGACTTTGAATATTTTTACATTTTTTCCTTAACTCTTGCATCAAGGTTTTGGGGACTTACATACTCTATATACATTAATTTAGTGTTGAGATGGCTTTTATCAAACACCAGTACATGTTTGCTGACCTGCACTGAGTTCATCTCTGCTGGCCAGTTTGCTGTCTTGAGCAAGAGCTCCTCCTCCCTTCTTTCTACTCCTCCGTTCTATTTTTCCTGTTTGATTTATTTGACAAATATTGTGCCACCCACCTTCCATTCTTCCCTCCCTCCGTCCCCTTCCCTCCTTCCTTCCTCCTTCCCTCCCTCCCCCTCTCTCTCCCTCCTTCCCTCCCTTTCTCTCTTTCTTTCTTTTTTCCTTCCTTCCTTCCTTCCTTCCTTCCTTCCTTCCTTCCTTCCTTCCTTCCTTCCTTCCTTTCTTTCTCTTTCTTTCTTTCTTTCTTTCTTTCTTTCTTTCTTTCTTTCTTTCTTTCTTTCTTTCTTTCTTTCTTTCTTTCTTTCTTTCTTTCTTTTCTTTCTTTTCTTTCATTCCCACAGGGATTGAATTTAGGGTCTCCATGCTGTCCCTGAGCTATTTTGCTCAAGGCTAGAACTCCACCACTGAGCCTTAGCTCCACTTCTGGCTTTTAGGTGGTTAATTGGAGATAAGAGTTCCATGCACTTTCTTGCCTGGCTTCGAACCAGCATCCTCAGATCTCAGCCTTCTGAGTAGCTAGGATTACAGGTGTGAGCCACCGGCACCTGGCATGCAGCTACGTTTGGCCAGACTTTAGGTATGGTATATAGATATCTATCTCCTGGATCGGTATATTTCTAGGAGACTGAGACAGTTGATAAATACGCACATCAGTAAATAAACAAGTGGAGTTAAGAGGGAAAACAAAGATAAGGGGAGTTGTGACCCGTTGCACAGTAGCCATTTTAAATAGTGTGATCTAGGAAGGAAGGCCTCTGAGCAGAATAACCTGAATTTAGCTCGTCTTGAGCGGTAATCAACCTGGCTGGGTAGGGTGTGGGGGAAGCGCACTCACCTTGCTGGGGGCAGCAAGCAAGGTGACAGCAGGCAGGTAGGCAAATGTCTTCAGGTGAGTAGGGTGGCATCGGTGGGGGCTGCATCATGCCAGGGCGTGTAGGCCGGGGAAGGGGTTGGAATTTTATTAGCATGCCATGGAAAATCACTGGAGTGTTGAAGCAGTGAACAGCACTGCCTGATTTACTTTCCTCAAGGATTTCTCTGCTGCTGTGTGCAAGGCCAGGGGGGGGTCAAGAAACCTAGTGGGAACCAAGATTGATGTGGAGTCTGCCATTGCCCTAGCTAAGGGAGAAAGCTGCTTGGAGGGGTGTTGGGAGGTAGATGGGAAGAAGGAGTGGGCTGGGAGGTCTGTGGAGGTAAGATCTGACATCATTTTGGTAGCCATGGTCAGTGGCATTCCCTAGGGAGAGCAGCTGCACAGCATTGCCAGGACTGAGTTGGTGTTGAGTCTTGGCGAGTCTGAAGGGTTGTATCTTTGCATCATGAGCAGCATGGGGACCTCTGAAAGATGGGCAAATCCTAAAGTGGGTATGATGGTATACACCTGTAATCTGACTTAGGAGATTCAGGCAGGAGGATGAATCTGTGTTTGAGGTCAGCCTGGTCTACATAGTAAGACTCTTCTCTCATAAGAAGAAAAAAGTAAGCCAGGTGCCCATGGCTCACGCCTATAATTCTAGCTACTCAGGAGGCTGAGATCTGAGGATTGTGGTTTGAAGCCAGCCCGGGCAGGAAAAATCCATAAATCTCTTATCTCCAGTTAATCACAGAAAAAGCTGGAGGTGGTGCTGTGGCTCAAGTGGTAGAGCGTTAGCTTTGAGCAAAAGGAACTCAGGGACAGTGCCCAGGCCCAGAGTTCAAGCCCCAGGACTGGTTAAAAAAAGAGAGAGAGAAAGAGCCATGAAGTCATGAAGACATTACCTCACATACCTTGAGCTTTCCTAAAGATGGCTCAGTGTCTGAATAGGTGTAGAACAGGTGTTGTTACTAGTACTATGTGGTGGTGCCTGGTTTTGCCCATGAGAAGAGCACATGGTAATAGAAGCTTAATCAAAGGTCTTCAGGATTGTGATACCTCTTAGAAGAGTTTGGCTGTTATTCTGATAACTATCCCTGGGGAGGGAAACTCTATCCCATTGGAATAATCTTAAAAATACAAGGTCCAGAGACCTGGTTTAAGTCCTTACCCCATTCTGGATTCGGCGAATTGAATTTCTTTGTGGTTTTTATTCGTTTATGAAATGGGTATGTAGTTTCTGTCATTTATGTCCTAGCTTGGCTGCAGCCCTCAGCTGTGTCATGAGAGATGACACGCCCCCCTTTTTTTCTATCAAGTGTAAGATAGCTATGGGAAAGTTCTTTCCTTTTTTGTTTCCCCCATTAGTGCTGGTCCTGGGGCTTGAACTGAGGGCCTGGGCACTGTCTCCTGAGTATATTTGCTCAAGGCTGGTGCTTTACTACTTGAGCCACAGCTCCACTGGTAACTTTTTGGTAGTTAATTGGAGCTAAGAATGTCACAGACTTTCCTGCCCAGGTTGGTGCCTGTGCTATCCTGCACTCTGATCCTGCGATCTATGGCCAGTTCCCATGAAGTTGAGATGACAGGTGTACCCCACTGAGTCTGACTTAATAATCGAGATAGGGGATCTTGGAAACTTTTTTGCCTAGTCTGGCCATAAACTGAGATGCTGGCAATCTTTTTTTTTCCCCGGTAGCTAGGATTACAAGCATGAGCCACCATGCCCAGCCAGAAGGCAGTATATTAAAGTGTTTAATTTTAGGGGATTTCCCTTAAAAAAAAAAAGCTAACACTTTCAAACCTCTCCTTATTTGAAAAATAAACTGTTAGATTTTTTTTTTAAATCAGGCAAACCAGAAAGCAGTAGAGTTCCAAGGACACTAGTGTTCAATCAATTTGCCGACACTGAATGTGTCAGGCCGGTAAGGAATTAATGAGTAGAAGCATTGTATAGTGCCCATAATTCCTCATTAGCCAGTTCAAGGTGGATTTGAGACTGTCCCTAGCAGGTCGTCCTGGGAGTGGCTACCTTGTAGAACCCCATCATCTCCCTGATGAGGGCAGAGTCCAGTTCCCTTATCACTTTCCTTCCATGTTTATCTGCAAGGTGGAATGATGAGTTATAGGAGTAAAGGAGTGAGCGACACATCAAAGAATTTTGTGTGGCTTTGAATAGGGAGCCATATTGGGTTTGGGGTTGTTCGCTTTGAGGGTGCAGTCTTCATCAGCAAGCACCTGGGGTTTTGTTTTTCTCCAAAAGATGTAGATAAACCAGAGGGAATCGAGAGGAAGGGCAACAAAAAATGATGTATGGCCAGGAGAGAAGGAGAATAACAGTCTATAAATATTTGAAAGGTAATATAAAAGAGGGAGAGAGATTATTTACAGCAGCAGAGAGGACTTTGATGGAGAACAAAAGCTTGCATCTAGGAGCAGGGGGAAATTGGATAAGCAGGGGTGGGGGGAGGGGAGGGGAGGGAAATCAAGGCATAATAAGGATAATTAAGCCATGGAAAGAAATTCTCACATCTGGGTGTTGCCAAGAGCCAGAGTGACAGGAAGAAGCGCGGGTTTGTCATTGGAGGGCTCACGTGGCACTGTGGATCATACTGTCTTCATTGGCCTTTCTCCTTTGCTCCTTAAACCAGTGCGTAACTGGTTTAATTTCCAGCCGTCTCCACGGGCGTTAGCAATAATTCCAGTGTGAATGGTTCTTTTGTTTTGTTTTGCACTGTCTTCATTGTGTCAGATAACTCTCGTGGCTGTCTTGTTACTTATACTTTCATCTTTACAGAAATCTTGTATGATAGAGACTATTTCTTCCATTTATAAAGAAAGGAGGGCCCAGTAATGAGGATTTACAGGTGGATTGAGTGGCAGAGCTGAGATTCAGCTCAACATGTCTGACTGGTAGCCAGAGCTCAGGCGCTACAGGAAACCTCCTAACCCCAGATGTGGAGATCATGATCATCACAACTGGGAGACTAGGCAAACAGCTTGTCTCTACGTGCAGGGAATAAAATAGCTGGTGCCCAGCACACCTTTGCTTTTCTGTCCCTTTTCCTTAAGAGACAGCTTGTCAGTAAGCGCTTAGGTTATCAATAGCACTTACTGAGGTTATTAATGTTTCATTTTCTTATGTGTAAATTCATCTATACCATAAGCTTTTAGTACATTCTTACACCTTTTAAGTTTTGTTGTCAGATGCTGATGGCTGACACCTGTAATCCTTAGCTATTCGGGAGGCTGAAATCTGAGGATCCCAGTTCAAAGCCAATTTGGGCAGCAAAGTCCCTGAGCCTCTTATCTCCAACTAAGCAGCACAAAGCTAGAAGTGGATGCATTGTTTAGGTGGTGGTGGAGTACGAGCCACGAGGGAAAAGGCTGAATGAGAGCGTGAGGCCTGAATTTAATCCCAGTACCAGCAAACACACTGAAGTCATTTGTCACATGTTATTTAGGAATGCTAAAAGACAGGAATCACCCTGGATCTTACATACCAGTGTAATCAATCTTAAACTGTCCTTTGCAGTTTTTTGGGTTGTGCTGTTTGACACAGTGTCCCCAGGAGACAGTGGGGCGGGGGGTGGGGGCAGAGAGAGAAACAGAGAGAGAGAGAGAGAGAGGAGTGGAGGAGTGTGTACCATGTGCTGGTTGTGGGACTTGAGCTCAGAACCTGGGCACTGTCCTATAGCTGATACTGTACCCCTTAAGCTACACCTCCACTTCTGGCTTTGTGCTGGTTGATTGGAGGTTAAGAGTCTTATGGACTTTTTTTTTTTTTTGGCCTGGGCTGGCTTTGAACTGTGATCTTCACATCTCAGCTTCCTGAGTAGCTAGGATTTCAGGCGTAAGCCACTGGTGCATGGCTTCCCAGTATTATGGCTTAAAACCAACCTAAAACCAGCAGCATTAACTCACAGCGCAGGTGAAAGGCTGAGAAGCTGGGAATGTGACTGGTGTTAGGGCATGCACTGAGCATGTGCAAGACCCTCATGTAGTTCAGTGCCTAGCCCTCAGAAAAGAGGCTTTGGATGTCTTACTTGTTTGTGTCCCTAAGAAGTTACCAGCTTTGAAATCCACATGTCTGTAAATTAATCCAGACTTCATCATCTACTGTATTTTCTATGTGCCATCCTTCCTAAGCTCTGCTAGCACCTTGAAGTGTAGAAGTTCATCTTCTCAGATGCCTAGCCTTACTATGGAAAGCCACTGAAAGAATATATGCATATTATCTTTTTAAAACAATTGTAGAATGAAGCCAGGTGGCTTACACCTATAATCCTAACTACTCAGGAGGCTGAGGTCTGAGGATTAAGGTTCAAAGCCAGCCAGGGCAGGAAAGTCCATGCTACCAGAAAACCTGAAGTGGTACTGTGACTCAAAGTGGTAAAGCAGTAGCCTTGAGCAAAAGAGCTCAGGGACAGTGCCCCAAACCCAGGACTGACAAAAAAAAAAAAGCAGCAAAGTGTGAAATATAAATGAAAGATACTAAGACTTAAAGTATCATTGGTATAAGCAGCTGAGAGAATCTGATAAGAGTTACTAATGGTTTTTTAGTAAAGGGAGAGTTGAACTGTTACTGTTTTGCTTTTGAATGATGGGGTCTTGCTATATAGACCATTCTGGCTTCAAATTCTTGGGCTCAAGTAGTCCTTCTACCTTAGCAAGGAGCTGAGACTATAAGCATATACTACCATGCCTGACTGTAATTTCAGAATTTTTTTTAATACAAGTGCCAGTATGAAACAAGGGTATTGCTCTACTGATACAACAACCTCTACCTCCTCTTCTCTTTTATTAGGGTAGTGAGGACCTCCTGGCCCAGAGGGTTGGCTACATGGAAATCCAACCTGGGTTCAGGAGCTGGCTTTTTTTAATTGGTAATTTTCTATGTGTTATGTGTCAGCTTTCTTCTTCCCTTTACAATTATGTGCTTTTAGTTATTTAATTTATTTTTACATAAAGAGCTTTTTGTTTTCTGTCTCTGTGCAGTTGCTCCCCATTGTGGCCTCTGGTGAATTCCTCACTAAAGCTAAATTCATCCCTAGATTACTTTTTCTGTAAACTGTAATGATTTGCCTCTGGCTGTATTTCTCCCAAGGTCTCCTATCTCAGTTACTTATAAGGCTACTCCTCCCTTCTTGTTCACTTTGATCTTTTATAATTGGCTTACAACTCTCCATATTTAATCTGCACTGACTTCATTTCTCCTCCTTTCTCTCTGTCCTCTCTCTTTTACTTCAGTCTGTGAAAATTCAATAATCTGTTTCTTGTTATTATTTTCTTTGGCACTGTGAATGGTTTTCCATTCTTGACAGCCCATTTGCTTTCTTTTAGCTATCAGTGCATCACATCTGGATACTGGCTTATAATAAACACAGTTAGGAGTAGAACAAGCTACAGACTTGGCCGGAGCAGAAGACACCTGTTTGATAGATGGCCATGTCATTTAAGGAGCTGGGGAACCAGCTGAGCACCCAGTTTTTGTACCCGGGGGGCTGGAATGAATTTACTGAGTTCTGAGAGCATTTACACAGGAGTTGTCCTCGCTGGGGCAGATTCCTGTGGCAGCTTAGCGTGTGAGGAAGAATCTCTTCTGAGGCGCCTCCTTCCTGTGACACATGCCTTGTGACACTGGGACATCTGTAACAATCTTACCTTGAGTCTAGCTCTTCAGCTCTGGTGCTTTCCCTGCCCCTTTCTGGTTCAGAAATAGATTCCAGAAGAGTCCCTATTTTTGTTTAGTCATTGGGCCCTTCATTTCTTACTTTTATATTTTGGTCCTGGCACCGGGGATCTTCTAACTCAGGACCTTTTGCTCTATCGCCTGCTACATCCTGAGCTTCCTTAAAGCTTTTTCAGCTGGTGTCCAGGATAGTTGTTCAGTCTAAACTCACATCTGTAGCTCTTTTAGAAGATTGCTCTTCGTTTTTTATCTGATTCTTCAAGGACTTTGTGTCCTAACAAATGTTAAGGACAATTATTGAGTGCTTTAAGGTTAGCCAGGTGGTGGTTCATTCCCATAATCTTAGCTTCTTGGGAGGCTGAGACCTGGAGGATCATGTGGATTGGAGGCATGGCCCAGATAGTAAAGTGCCAGCCTTGCATTCTCAAAACAAGTTCAAGAAACCCAAACCCTAGCAGAAAGAAATCTGAGTAGAAGAAAGGAAGGAAGGTAGGAAGGAAGGAAGGAAGAAGGAAGGAAGGAAGGAAGGAGGGAGGGAAGGAAGAAAACCTCCTAAAATAAAACTCAGCAGTCTTTCCCAAAAGATTCTTTTTTTTTTTTTTTTTTTAATTTGGTGCAGGTTCTGGGACTTGAACTCAGGGCCTGGGATGCTGACCCTGAGATTCTTTTGTTAAGGTTAGCGCTTTACCACTTTGAGTCACTGTACCCCTTCTGGTTTTCTGGTAGTTAGTAAAGAATTTCACAAACTTTCTTGCCTGGGCTGGCTTTGAACCACAATCCTCAGATCTAAGCCTCCTGAGTAGCTAAGATTACAGAAGTGAGCCTGGCTCTCAGCTTCATTTATTTTTCTTTTCTTTTCTTTTTTTTTTTGTTGGTTATGGGTTTGAACTCTGGACCTGGGCCCTGTCCCTGAGCTCTTCAGCTCAAGGTAAGTGCTTTACCACTTGAGCCACAGTGCTAATTCCTCCCAGCTTCATTTCTTACCTTATATTTTCTCTATCTCTCTGTACATCTGTTCACCCTTCATTTTTTTTTTTCTTCTGGCAGTACTGGGGTTTGAATTCAGAGTACTGTACATCTGAGCCAGACCTCCAGCTCTTTTTGCATCGGATATTTTGAGATAGGTTCTGGCTGTGCCTGTGCCTGATCTATACCAGCCTTCTTAGTAGCTAAAATAATAGGCTTGAGCCTAGCTTACCTGTTTTCTTTTACTATCTATTTCTCAGTAAATAAAAGGCAGAAATTGTACTTGGCATACTCTGTATGAAGAATAGTTTTATTGAGGTATAATTTATATGTCATAAAATTCTCCCCCCTTAAAGTGGAGTTGAGTGTATTCACAGCTGTGAATATACATTCTACACATTTTCATATGCATGTTCCCCCAAATCTACACTCAGAAGTTCCTTGCTACTTCTTCCTTCTTGTAGCCTTGGGTGACCACTGATTCTTCTTGTCCTGCTGGCCCTACCTTTTTTGGACATGGCTCACGGTGAAATGTACACTGCTGTGGCTTCCTGCGGTTGGGTTTGTCCCTTCGCCTAGTGTTTTCCTGGCACATTCGAGTGGCAGCATGCATTCATGCTTTGTTGATCACTAATTAGACAGGACAGTGTATACTACATTTTGTTCACATGTTGATTAGTTAATGGAGAACATTTGTGGCTAATTTGTGTGTGTGTGTGTGTGTGTATTTCCTTTTCTTCAGTATCTACCTTGGAGTGGAACTGTGGGTCTCATGATGTCTCTGTTTAACATTTAGAGGGGGCTAGGGACCGGTGCTCACACCTGTAATCTTAGCTTCTCAGGAGGCTGAGATCTGGGGAATTGCGGTTTGAAGCCAGCCAGGGTGGGAAAGTGCATGAGACCTTTATCTCCAGTTAACCTCTAGAAAACTGGGAGTGACACTGTGGCTCACATGGTAGAATGTTAGCTTTAAGTGAAAAAAGCTCAGAGTGCCCAGGCCCTGAATTCAAGTCCCATGTTGGACAAAAAGAAAACATTTGGAGGGGTTGTTATTTTCCTGAAGTAGCTTAGCTGTACTATTGGTCCAGTTCTTACAGTGGTGGAAACATGGGCCTCCATGTATTTTTTTTTTGCTTGGACAACATGATCTGTCTTTTGCTGGAAGCCACTCTGGGGACATGAAGGACATCCCATTGTGATGTCCATGTGCTGTGCATTCTCCTTGCTAATGGCTGCTCATACTGGTCTCTGGTCATGTGCTCATCGGCCACTTGTCTGTCTTTGGAGAAATAGGTACTACTTCAACCATGCCTCCTTTTCTAGGTTTTTGCTGAATCATTGGGGATAAGAGTCTTTTGGTTTTGTCTGCTGGGCTGACTTCAAACCTCAATCCTCTAGATCTTAGCCTCCTGAATACCTAGAATTATAGGTGTAGGCCACAAATACCTGGCTTTTTCCTTCTTTTTTTTTAGATCTTCAAATGGGTGTAGCAGGAGGTTACAGCCAAACATGTCCATACGTGTATATATAGTGTATCTTGATCATCTGTTATTCTCACCACCCTGTAGTTTCCCACTTCTTTTTTCACATATGTAAGTTACCCTGCGTATTGTAACTACCATCATTCTCTTTTCCATTCAGTCTCCTCCTTCTCCTCCCTCCTCTCCCTGCTCAAAACATGTTTCAGTTTCCTTATATTCATTTTGTTGAACTGTCTGTTAATTGTTCAAAGGGTTTATTATATAGAGTTTCACTTCTGCACGTGCTATATAGTTTAGTCAGCTTTTTTTTTTTTTTTTTGGTTGGTCATGGGGCTTGAACTCTGGGCCTGAGCGCTGTCCCTGAGCTCTTCAGCTCAAGGCGAGTGTTCACCACTTGAGCCACAGCGCCACTTCTGGTTTTCTGGTGGTTAATTGGAGATAGGAGTCGCACGGACTTCCTGCTTCTGCTGGTTTTGATGTGTGATTCTCAGATCTCAGCCTCCTGAGTAGCTAGGATTACAGGCGTGAGCCACTGGCGCCTGGCAGTTTAGTCAGCTTAGTTGCATACAATAGTATATGCCCCTGAGTGTGTTTTTCTAGGAGGTTGTATTTTGGGTCTGAGATTCCCATATGAAAGAAACAGGTGCCCTTTGTCTTTCTGGTCCTGGCTTACTTTGCTTAGTATCATATTTTCCAGTTCCACTCATTTTCCTACAAATGCATACTTTTGTTCTGCTTGATGGCTGAATGAAATTCCATTGTACATATATAATGTACATATAATGGAATTTTAAATAATTATAATGTATGCACACACACGCACCCCTCTCCCCACACATACATTTTCTTGATCCATTCATCTATTATAGGGCATCTGGGCTATTTGTATAACTTGGCTATTGTGAATAGTGCAGCAATGAACCTATCTTGCAATAAATACCCGGCAGTGATTTCTCTGGCTCATATAGTAGTTGTATTTTTATATTTTTGAGGCTTCTCCATACTGATTTCCATAATGGATGCACTAACTTACATTTCCACCTGCAGTATTTGAGGCTCTCTCCTATCCTATCAGCATTTGTTGGTGTTCATGTTCTTGATGATGGCCATTCTGCCTGGAGAGACTCTTAGTGTTTGTTTGTTTTTCTAATTTACATCAAGGATCTATTATATTGTGGTGACATTATTTATTTTTTATTGGTCTTGGGGCTTGAACTCAGGCCCTGGGCACTGTCTCTGAACTTTTGTGCCACAGCTTCACTTCTGGTTTTCTGGTGGTTAATTGGAGATAAGAGCCTCACAGATTTTCCTGTATGTGCTGGCTTCAAACCATGATCCTCAGATCTCAGCCTCTTGAGTAGCTAGGATTTATAGGTGTGAGCCACTAGCACTGGCTGTGTTTTGTATTTTTAAAGATTAAATAAGGAGACAAATTTTAAAAGGCAGTTTGCCTAGTAAGACTTTGAATTCTCAGTTTGTAGAAGATGTCAGCTCACCTCCTTGTGGCTTTTTGTTTTATCCTGTCTAAAGATAACAAATGGGTAAACTGAGTCACAGTTCTTGAAGCTTTTCCAATCTCAAGATTCTGTTTTACGTTTGGAGATTCTGTTCATGTTGGTTAGTGTATAGGAACAGCAGAATGATTTGAGCAGTTCTCAGAAAGAGAATAGAATCTACAACTAATTTTTACGTAGTTAAGACATTAGAGATGGGCTTTTTATTTTTATTTTTTGGGTGGTGGAGATTGAGCTCAGGACCTCCAAACCTTTTCAATTTAGGTTATTTTAAAGACAGATTCTCATGAGTCACCTCCCAACTCCTGCTGGGCTGATAGTCTCTTATGTATGCTCTTGCTAACTTTTTGTTGGGGCTGGTCTTGAACTGTTACCCTCTTAATTATGCCTGGTAAATAGCTGGGATTATAAGTGGGTACTTGAGATGGGTCTGTTTATTTTTAATCCAGACACAGTTACTAATATTTTTTTGTCATTCAGGCTATTTTTTAATCTTTTATTTTTTGTTTTAAATTTATTATTATAAAGGTGATACACAGAATGTGTGTGTGTGTGTGTGTGTGTTTATATAAGTCAGGTTTATATAAGTCACATTTCTTTGTGGACATTGTCACCTCTTCCCTTGTTTTCTCCCATTTTTTTCCCCTTCCCATATTTACCCACAAGTTGTATAGCTCATTTATAACCACGCTATTTTTGTAGCCCTTTATTGTTTGTGTGCTGGAGTTGGCACCCAGAGTCTCCTAGTGCCAGACAAGCGCTTATCACTGAGCCAACCAGCAGCCCCCAAAGTCCTTTCTTTTTACCACATACAGTCAGAACGTAAACTGTGCATGAGACTCATGCACACTTTTAGTACACGCCTAAATATATACTAAAGCACAAATTGTTGTTACGTTCCCAGCAACCAACAGGACAACGGCGTTTTTAAGGACTTTGAATGGCTTTCTTCAGATGTCGACCTGTTCATCTCTTGAGTGAAGTTTCTATGTTCCTCTCCTCTCTGATCCCAGAGGAACTTTCTTCCTCTCCTCCTTGGGATTTCTCATAACCTTTTACTTTTCTATTTCTTCATCTCAACCAATAACCACAATCTTAAAACCTGTGTTGGTAGGAGTGTAGGTCCCCCCCCCCCCCACCAGGTCATGACCCTTGCCTCGTTAAGGAAAAACAGAACCAACAAGCCCTTTATTGTCTTTGTCTTAGCAGTGGCTGGTATTGTTTCTGATCCAAGGTAGACTAAATCTCCAGTGCCCAGGACACTAAGTGAGGCATTGATACAGCTGTAGATGATACTAAGTCCTGCCCACACTCTTGGCAAAGTGCACCTTAGATAGGGACTGTCTTTGGGCCTGGGCCTGATGGCTTAGTGTTGAGTTCTTCTCCTCTGGGGAGCACCATTATACTTGTTCACAGGTCCCGGAGCTCACCAGGTCATTCTTGTTACTTAAGCCATCTCATGGTGGCATTGGACCTCCCGCCTGCCTGACTGGCTGTTTGCCTGTCTGCCTGTCTGTGTTTACCAGTCGGGAGTCATTTACACCTGGCAGGAAACTGGCTGACTCCTGGTCATGCACAGCCTCTCAGCTGACAAGGTCCCAGGCCAGGCCATACCTCAGCTCTTTTGTGCTTTCTGATACTAGCAGGGGACATATGCCAGCTCCCAGGCTGGGCAGGGTCCTTAGCTAGAGCCAGTTGCATGTCTCGGTAAGACTTGCCACTTGAATTTCTCATGGTGACATGATGTGGATAAACTTATTTCCGAGGCTCGCCAGTCTGTGAGAAGCTATGAGGTTTAATTCTCCAAGGTTAGTCTTATGTGATTTAAAAAACGATGGAAGAGTAGGTGAGCTTTTCTTTGTAGAGACAATTTCTCTCTCTCTCCCCCTCCGTGTGTGTGTGTGTGTGTGTGTGTGTGTGTGTGTGTGTGTGTGTGTGTGTGTGTGAGATGGGGCTTGAACCCAGGCCTGGGCTGTCCCTGAGCTCTTTTTGCTCAAGGCTAGAGCTCTACCATTTTGAGCCACAGTGGCGCTTCTGGCTTTTTCTGAGTGGTGTAGTAGAGATAAAAAAAAAATCTCACTGACTTTCTTTCCCAGCCTGACTTTGAACTGAGATCCTCAGATCTCAGCCTCCTAAGTAGCTAGGATTATAATTGTGAGCCACCGGTGCCTGGCCCATTCTGTTTTTGTTGTTTGGTTTTGTTTTTGAGAGGAACTTTATCCAAAGGAAGAAAGGCAGAAAACACACTGGAGGAACCACAAGAAGACAGAGTGGCCTTGTTCCTAGCAGCACATATTTGCATGAACTCAGTGGTAGTTCAGAGGCTGACCATCCAACCTACAGAGGCCACAGTGGAGTAGGGGAAGAAAGGCCAAGGAATGGGAGGGTATTTGACCTCCAGGGTACAGTCGGCACCCTACCTCATTCTCTTGCCTTTCCTGCTAGTGATGAACAGCTAGCTAAGCCAAAGGCACACTTTAGGATAAGGCCCTAGTGTCAGTTCTAGAATTATGTGCAAGTCTCATTTCAGTTGCTCATTTGACCATGCTTTCTTCCTTCTCAAAACAAATACCCACCAGGGAGCAGTACATGCACTTGGTTTATGATTCAGTCTCTCTGTGTTCTCTTTCCTAGCCAACTTCTCTCTTTCATAGTCTTTAAAAACACAATGCAGTTAGACAGAAAATTAAAGCAGAAGGCAGGATGATGGTGTCTCTTACTTGTAATCCTAGCTACTCAGTAGGCTGAGATCTGAGGATCGTGGTTTGAAGCCAGCTTGGGCAGAAGTCAATGAGCCACCAAAAAGCCAGAAGTAAAGATGTGGGTCAAATCGAGTGCTGGCGTTGAGCACAAAAGCCATGCGTTCAAGCCCTAGGACTGGCACAAACAATCCCCAGCAAGGAAGTAGAACTGAGGAGGCCTGGCTCTAGGAGTAGAGTCCTAGTCTGGCAAGCTCAAGGCCTTGAGTTCGAACCCTGGTATAACACACACACACACACACACACACACACACACACACATCAAGCACACACAAATCAAGGCAAAGAGAGCATCAAGGGCTCCAGATAATCTAATTTTTTCCCCTGTGATTTAAATGAAGGTGAGGAAAGCACTTAATCAAATCTGAAACCCTCACGGTTATACTTGTGTGCCTGTAATGTGCACCATGGGTGCATGTAGGCTAGGGGTGTGCTTTGGTCCTAAAGGTCAGACGAGTTTCCGCCACATATTTGGCTAAGATGGAACAGTTAGCTACAACAGTATGGAAACCTGGAGGTCATATAGCAGGCAGGAGAAATAATTAATGCCAGGTAATGGGTAATTACAGATAATGGCCTTCCTAGGGCGGTGCAGAATACACAGCCCCACGGACTTGGCTGCCATGAACACTGAATAGCACATTAACTTTATAGCAAGCTAAACATATAGCCCTGGAATTGCTGCACATGCACATGTACGTACACACACACACACACACACACACACACACACACACACCAACAAATGAAGCCTCTAGTCTTTTTTCCCCCCTTTTGGGGTTTGGGTCCTGTTCCCTAGCTTTTTTTGTTGTTGTTGTTGTTGTTGTTTTGTCGTGGGGCTTGAACTCTGGGCCTGGGCGCTGTCCAGCTCAAGGCTAGTGCTCTATCACTTGAGCTACAGTGCCACTTCCGGTTTTCTGAGTGGTTTATTGGAGATAGGCCTCACAGACTTTCCTGCCAGGCTAGCTTTGAGCCACGATCCTCAGATCTCAGCCTCCTGAGTACCAATTATTACAGGCATGAGCCACCGATGTCCAGCTTTCCCTTAGCTTTTGAGTTCAAGACTAACATTCTACCCCTTGAACCACGGCTCCACTTTCAGTTTTTTGGTGATTAATTGGACACAAGAGGCTCATGGACTCTCCTGCCTGGGCTGGCTTTGAACTGGGATCTCAGATCTCAGCCTCCTGAGTTACTAGGATTACAGGTATGAACCACTAGGCCCCTAAGTCTTAAGAGAAGTGCTGTGGTAGCGAGGCTTCCCTGGAGCAGTGCTGAAGAATGGATGGACTGGGGCTGGAAGGGGGAGAAAGTATCTGTCCTGCATTTTGAAAGGACTTGAATTTGTCTAAGTCGAGGTGGGCCACGGTTTCCAGGGGTTGAAAACAACAACAGTGAGCGCTTGTAGTTTTCCTGGCACCAGGTTTGTGTTTGACGTTTAAAATAGCCCTGTCTTGATCGCCTCGTGGGAGAAACACGCTGTCCCCGTTTCCTGATTATGGCTTTAGGGAGTGATTCCACTGACTGCACTCAAGGCTGCTGTCTGACCTCAGGGAAGGCCAGGGGCTGGCTTGTCCTCTTTTCCAAGTTCAGTGGCGTTCATTGGAGAAGCCCTGCCAGGTGCAGCCCCGCCCTCCCGTGATGCCCTGAACAGCAAGGAGGCCTTTGACTGCACATTTTTGGTGCTTCTCTTATTTTAAACCAGTGTTATCACTGGGCTTCTGTGGAGACAGCAGAATAGCTTACGTTCACTGAGTGCCTGCCACATGTTGGAGCCTAAATGCTAGACATGGACTCTCTTAGAACCCCTAAGAGGTGTCATTACCTCCACATGACATGAGATATTCTCTCTCCAGTCAGTCAGCCAGGACACCCAGCCTGAAGCTCTGCTACCTGCTGCCTAGCCATTCTGTAGGCATCCCCCCACCGCCCTTGGTGCCTGTCCTAGGGCTCGAACTCAGGGCCGAGGCGCTCTCCTTGAACTTTTGTGCTCAAGGCTAAGCCACAGCTCTACTTCCAGCTTCTCTGGTAGTTAATTGGAGATGAGAATCTCATGGACTTTCTTGCCTGGGCTGGTTTTGAACCATGACCCTCAGAACTCAGCCTTCTGAGAAGCTAGGACTACAGGTGTGAGCTGCTAGCGCCTGGCTTGTGATTGGAAGGTCGTTAACTACCACTCCAAGAGTCACCTGGAGGTGTGTTTGGTTCTAGTGTCATCAAGGCCTTGGGAGTGAGAGTCTGGGCTGTGGCCTGGCCATTGGGCCTTTCATACTATTGAGCTCTGCTGTGTGGCCTGGGTGGTAGCCTGGGTGGCAGAGGTCATTTCTGGAGTACTTTTGTACCAGCTCTGAGCTATCTTGGAACCACCACTGTTGGTGGTGGTGCTGATCTTTGCTTGGAGAAGGAGTCTTGTTCCTGGGGTGGCTAGTCTCCATGTCAGCTACATCATAGATCCCCTTCTTGTGGTGGAAGAGTCCTGAGGCAGTACCATGGCTTACTTGGTTGATTGTTGATCAGTGGGTGGACTTTCCAGAAGCTGGTAAGTCTGGACCACCAGATTGCTCCACAAAGAAGGCTGGTGGTTGGCTAATCATTGCCCACTAAGGAGCTAGCATCCAGCCCAGTACCATCCTCCAGATTCTAGGAAATGCTTTCCTTAAATAATGAGATTGCTTTTCTTCAGTAATATTTGTCTTCAGTAAACAAATAAGGAAGTCGGGGAACACCTATGTTTCCCTCCAACGTATTAGTTGAGGATGGATTAACATGGAGGTCTCAGATTTTCTGGTAAACGATTTGGCCAGATTGGCAATTAAACTCAAAAACTTTCTAGGAAAAGCACCATGAAAGTATGGGGTTGCAAAGACAAATATAAGACATCTATCAATGATTTATATGAAGTCATTCTAAATTGGAGTTCTACGGTTTGTAATGGTAAATCTTTGTTTCATTTGTGATCTTTTTTTTCCTCATATGAGGTTTAAGCCCAGGGTCTTGTGTTCTCACTCAGCTTGCTTGCTTAGCTGGCACTATACCATTTGAGCCATGTCTCCAATTCAGCTTTTTCTTTACTTTGCTGGGCCTGAGGCTTGAACTCTGGGACTGGGTGCTGTCCCTAAGTTTTTGTGCTCAAGGCTAGCACTCTGCCTACCACTTGGGTCACAGCTCCATTTCTGTCTTTTTTGTTGTTATTGGTTATGGGGACTAAACTCTGGGCCTGGGCACTTTCCCTCAGCTCTTCAGCTCAAGGCTAGCGCTCTACCACTTGAGCCACAGCACCACTTCTGGCTTTTTCTGCTTATGTGGTGTTGAAGAATCGAACCCATGGCACCATGTGTGCAAGGCGAGCACTCTACCACTGAGTCACCTTCCCAGCCCCATTTCTGTCTTTTTGTGGTTAATTGGAGATAAGAGTCTCACAGAACTTCCTGTCTAAGCTGGCTTTGAATCACAGTTCTTAGATCTCATCCTGCTGAGTAGCTAGGATTAGTGTGAGTCTCTGGCATCGAGCTCCAACTCAGCTTTTTGCTGGTTCATTGGAGATGGAGTTCCCAAACTTTCCTGCCTAGGCTGACTTCTAATTTTGATCCTCTGGATCTCCTTCTTCTGAGTAGCTAGGACTATAGGTGCGAGCTACTGGCTCCTGACGCATTTGTGATCTTTTGTATTTCATGTGGGAAACTAGTGTTTGGTTTTCTCACTGAAAGGAATATGAATTCTAAGTTTGAGCACAAAAGATGCAACGTGCAACAACTCTGGGAATCATGACATTGGAGAAGAGGGGAAAGTCTTCACCAACCTTAAAATGAATTACTGGTTAACTACTATTAATATGCCACAGGTCTAGAGATCAGGAAGATCAATAAAGGTGTTTATCATGTGTGGGTATCGATCTCTCAGCAAGAAGTGAATCATATTTCACGCTGCATGTGGTAGTGAAGGAAAAAAAAAAGTAGCAGAAAGGATGTGAAGCCCGGTTCTGAAAGGATGTGCACAAAGTAGGACTGACAACCGTGCGGGAAGAAGAGAGGGTCTTCCTGTCTGCAGAGGAGACTAGTTCTGTGCTGGTCTGTGGGTAATTTTTCCAGTTGTATTCTTATATAGGACCTGCTCTCTTCCTTAGCCGTTGAATCCAGTTCCATTTAGCTTTCTTACATATCACCAATTAGGAAAACATACTAGTCAATTTAGGAATGTGTAACAGTCATTGCAACACTTAAAGCCTCAAATGGTCGTGCATGCCTGTAATCCTAGCCTAGAGGAAGTAAAGATGAGGAGTATTGAAAATTCAAGGCCAGCCTGAACTACACTATGAGACTCGGCATACTTCTCACTTCTGTATATAGGCTGATGATTCTGTAAGTGCTCACTGTCAAGAAAGCTAGCACATTCCCATATTCTCTTAGGGACAATGCTGATTTGTCTCTTAGTTAATACCATCAGTGTGCAGTCTTGCCCAGGTTTTACTCTAGAAGGCTATAGAGGGAGATCTAGCTTAAGAATTTTCAGCAAATTAAAATTAATTAAAATACTTGCTTTCCATTAAGAGATTTGTGGTCTGTACTTAGTTGAATTGGCTCTGGTGTGTGAGTGTGTGTGTGTGTGTGTGTGTGTGTGTGTGTGTGTGTGTGTACACGCATGTACATATGCCAGTAGTAGGGCTTCAACTCAGGGTCTTGCATTCTCTTAGCTTTTTTGCTCAAGGCTGGTGCCATTTGAGCCATATTTCCACTTCTGTTTTTTGTTTTTTGCTGGTTAGAGATAAAAGTCTCCGGGACTTTTTTTTTCTACAGCTGACTTTCAGGCCTCAAATCTTGACCTCCTTGAGTAGCTAGGATTATAAATGTGAACCAGCAGTACCCAGCGAATTAACTCTGATATTAAAGATCCCTTTCGTGGTATACGTGAGCCTTGGAGACCAAAGTCAGACCAAAGGTGTCCTGAGAAGTATTATTGACGGTATGTCCAGCCCAGGTTTACAGAACTGTCAATTCTTCTTGTCACTTTTTCTTCTGTATTTCAGAATGTGTACAGTTAGGAGTAGCCTATTATTTCTATGTGTAAAACCACCTTCAAAAATGATTGTACATGTGTACATAATAAAGCTTTGTGTTTTAGTTCTTATGAGTTGGAAATCTTACTTTCAAAATTCTTACCAATTAATTTGGGGGTACTTAGCCTGACTTGCTAACTTGTATGATACCCCTGGTTGTTGGAGGAAATGCCTCCTTTTTACCTTTTGGGGACTTTTGCCCTGATCTGTCGAAGTTCTTATCTTTCGAAGTTCTTACCCATTCATTGTGGGCGGGATCTCTGTGTTCCTTCTCAGGCCAGAGAATATCGAGTGATGACAGAGCATCGAGTGAGGGTGAGAGGGACCTTGCAGACTTTTCCAGAACAACAGGATGATCTTTAAGGAATTCACAGAACATCACACACAGGCACTCCGAAGGTCCATCACACTCAGACCCCGCGAACATTCCATTCTCACTCCCTGTGTTCCTTCTTGTGCACTTGGCTCTCTAGCCAGGCTGGTCCCTGTCCTTAGAGCTGTCTTCTTTCCCTCCTTGTGTGACTGTATTGATGTTATTCTCTTCTATTTTCCTCCTGTCTCTGTGTCACCTCCATCCCAGCCCTGTTGATGCCACTGTGGCATCTGTCTATCCTGTGATTGCAGTACTTAGATGGTTGTACTCTGGAGGTTTTCTCGTCTAGGCCGACAATTATGAATGAAGTATTTAACACTTCTTTGTGCCTTTGAGAAACATCTAAGACAAATTCTTGTACATAGGTATTACATGATTAATGCATGGATTAAATATAAATGTAAAGATACAATTTAGGGCCAAGAATAATATGTGTGTGTGTGTGTGTGTGTGTGTAATTTTTTCTGACGTTACCTTACTGGGCTTGAATGTAGGACCTTGAGCTCTTGCTCAGCTTTTTTTTTTCCCCCTAAGAGCCAGCTCTCTACCATTTAAGCCATACCTCCACACCTGGGTTTTGATGCTTAAGAGGAGATAAAAGTGTCATGGATTTGTCTGCTTGGGCTGGCTCCAAATCTTGATTCTTAGATCTCAACTCCCTGTGTAGCTAGAATTACATGATGTTTTGATAAGCTATTTCTCTAGAATCCAAAAGGCTTTTGAAGAATAAACAAATGCCTGGCAAATATTGGATACTTAAGGAATATGTGTTAAGGAGAAGAAGTGCTTCACTAGATGGATGAAGTTTTTCTCATTAGCACAAAAGAAGAGAAAAAGCAAGTGTGAGGTCTCAAGTCTGTACTCTAGCTACTTGGGAAGTACGGAACAGGGGATTCAGGCTGAAAGCCAGCCCAGGCATGAATGTTTGAGAGATTCCATTTCAACTGATAGCTGGGCACAGTGCTACACACCTGTTATCTCAGATATAGGACCTGCCTAGCAAGCATGAGGCCCTGAGTTAAAAACAAACAAAAACCACGAAGCTGGGCACCTGACTCATACCTGTAATCCTAGCTACTCAGGAGACTGAAATCTGAGGATCAAGGTTCAAAGCCAGAAAAGTTCTTGAGACTCTTCATCTCCAGTTAACCAGCAAAAAGCCAGAAATAGAAGTAAAGTACTAGCCTCGAGCAAAAAAGCTCAGGAACAGTGCTCAGGCCCTGAATCCAAGCCCCAGTACTGGCACAGAAGAAAAAAGTAACCCCTGGTACAACACAAATGCAGCAACAAACTGAATAAGAAAATGGATGTATTCTATGAAAATGAGGATTATCCAGTAACAGTCCACAGCATGGATGGCTTATGACCTGAGTTCCATAGTGATTCGCTTCTCTATAATAGAATTCATTTGTGCACTCGTTTGTGCATTCTCATTAGGACTGCAAGTCACATCTTTTTAGGGATAAGGTATAGAACAGTTGCTTTGAGTCTTTAGAGACTGTCAGATCTCAAACTTTGCATGTATCACATGACCATTCTTCAAAACCCAGGTGGTAGCCTGCCTTCGGCGTGTCCAGTGGATCTCAAGAGTTTGCATTTCTTTAAGTCCCTGGGAGATGGTAATGGTGCTGAATATGGACTATACTGCTAAACTACTGCGTCCTACACCAGGGGAGAGTTTCGTGTACCAGGTACTCATATATAAAGCAGGAGGCAAAGAGCTGCCTTTAACATTGACCGTGAGTTTTAATTTGGAACTTTGAAATGTAGCATTGAATTGAGGTTGTGGTTTAGGGTTAAAGAGTTACCTGATTAGCATGTGCTAAGATATCCAAGAGGGACTGGGAAGGTGGCTCAGTGGTAGAGTGCTTGCCTTGCATGCATGAGGCCCTGGGTTGGATTCCTCAGCACCACATAAGCAGAAAAAGCCAGAATTGGCATTGTGGCTCAAGTGGTAGAGCACTAGCCTTGATCTGAAGAGCTGAGAGACAGGGCCCAGGCCCAGAGTTCAGGCCCCACGACCGACCAACAAAACAAAACAAAAAACCCAACAGTTGGTAGTGTATAGACAACGCTCAAAAAAAAAAAATCTCACTAGTTGAGCTCTAGTGCCTCAAGCCTGTAATCTATTAGCTATTCAGGAGGCTGAGAATCTAAGGATCATGGTTCAAAGCGAGCCTGGGAAGCTAAGCCCATGAGACTTTTATCTCCAGTTAACTACATACACAAAGTGCCAGCCTTGAGGGATAAAGCTAAGGGAGAGTGCCCTGACCTTGATTTGATGCCCTTGTACCAGACCCCTCCTCTCTCTCTCTCTCTCTCTATATATATATATAAATATATATACACACATATATATGCATATCATTTTTAAGATGCTTAACCATGTTATGGCTATAAAATTTGTAGGTATGCTGGGTGCTGTGGCTCATGCCTGTAATCTGGGCTGTTTATGAGACTGAGATCTGAGGGTTGCAGTTTGAAACCAGCCCAGACAGGAAGGTCTGTGAGAGATTTATCTTCAATTAACTACCAGAAAACCAAAAGTAGCTCTGTGGCTCAAAGTGGTGGAGCACTAGCCTTAAGCAAAAGTGCTCAGGGACAGTGTCCAGGCCCTGGGTTCAAACCCCACGACTGACTTAAAAAATTTTTTATAGGTATACTTGCAAAGTGCATATGGTTATATTATTCAGACACTGATGTGGAACTCTGCCTTTCCAACATGGATGTGTCAGTTTATCATTAAAACATACTATAACTTGAAGGATGAAATAAAATAAGGGAAAGTAGAAAAGTAATTAGTAATTAACTAATTACAAACAGATGATTGTAGCAAAGCAGATGGTCGCTTTGACCTGCCCTAGCATTTTATGTGAGGTTTACCATGCAATTTATGGAGGCTGTTTCCTTGTTACCTTCAGAGTTATTGCTGTTGTCATTCTGTTCCTTGATGAACTGAGGCATGATGGGAGCCGGCCATTTCCTTTGTGCATGTTTCCTCTTTGCTGTCTCCAGGATCCCTTGTTAACTGGCTTCTTCTGCTCCCATGGTACTAAAATACCAGGTCCCACAGACCTACTCATCTGCCAATCCTTTCCAGTCTGATTGTGTGTGTGTGTGTTTGTGCATGTGCACTAGTCCTTTTGATGCTTAATTGGAGATAAGAGTCTCATAGACTTTCCTACCCGGGCTGGCTAGGAACCATGATCCTCAAATCTCGGCCTCCTAAGTAGCTAGGATCACAGGCGTGAACCACCAATGTCTGGCTTGCGTTTGCTTGATCACTGAGCAGGCTGCCCTCTCTGTGAGCCATGTCAACGTTGGCCTGTGTGATACTGTTTCCCTTCTGTATGATTGCTGCTTCTGCTCTCTTCTTTCCATCTTGGCCATGGCTGGGTGACACCTGGATGCCAGCTTCTGGTCTCCGTGTCTCCCAAGATCACAGGTGTCCTTACTCCTCACACCCTCCATCCTGGGCCTTCCTTTGTCTAGATTACACCCCCCTATCTCTTTTCTCTGCTCCAAGGATCCTGCTCTCCATCTTCCCCCGTTTCTTCATTCTTCCAGGTCTGTTTGGTCTCATGCTTGACATGTTCCTGGAGACCAGGCTCCCTGACATTTGCAGTCTCTGCCTAAACTATTTCTGTGACTCACGAGTGGGCCTTGCTACTCCCAGTGGCTCCTCTTTTACTTGTGTTGAGAATTCCATTAGGCAGATCTCCACTGCACAGCTTTCTGGGTAACCTCCTTGTCCAGGGATCCTCAGAACATGCTTGCTACATCTCAGAGATCTTGAAAGCTGGATCAGGGTTTGCCTTGTCTGCCTCCAGCCCATGAAGCTCTCCTACTGAGCTACATCCCCTCCACCCAATTCCTTTACTCCATTTATAAGGTGCAGATCAGACCCAGCTTAGGCTTCAAGACATCTTTCCTTTCTCTGATTTCCTCTTCCTGTTTCTGGGCATTCTGGGGATGTGGAATGGTGCTGTGATTGTAATCCTATCTTAGACCATATGTTTCCTGAGTGTGTGGTTTCGGGGAAAGGCAGAATACCTTGAAGCCCTTGTTAGGTCTCTTAGCTAGAAGGATGGCTGATGAGTTCATTCAATCTTTTGTGTGTTGTTAGTTCGTGGTGGCCCTAAGGCTTGAACTCAGGACCTGAGCACCATCCTTGAGTTTCTCTTGCTCAAGGCTAGCATTCTGCCACTTGAGCCACAACTTCAGTCCCAGCTTTTTTTTGGTGGCTAATTGGAGATAAGAGTATTATGGACTTTCCTGCCTGGGTTAGCTTTGAACTGCTATCCTCAGGTCTCAGCCTCTTGAGTAGCTTGGATTATAAGCATGAACTACCAGTGCCGGGCTTTCATTCAGTCGCCTCCAGTGCCCAGTTTTCATTTAGTCTTTGACTTTGACAATAAACAGTTTAAAGCCTGTGTGTCAGGGTTTGGCAGTTTGAATTCTTCGGGACAAATTGGTTCTTTTCCCCATTTATGTGAAAAAGTTCTATAGCAAAAGCACTCATATTGTCAGAATACTTCACTGGACTGACCTACAAGTCTGCCTCCCCGTCTACACCATAGTTCAGACTTTAAAGGATACAGTGTTAACTGTGAAGGAAATAATGTGTGTTTAACCTCCTAGCCTCTGTCTTCTACTTTCTGGCCCATCTTTGAGGGTGCCAGACTTAGGATGTTGGGGTATTTATTTCCTTTATTTAAAGTGAACTGCAGTGACTTTTATGGTAAGAATGCAGTTTAACTGGGTTTGGTCTTTAGTATCTTGACATAAGGGTGGGAATATCTAGGTTGAAGTTAGACTGTCAAACTGTATATAATTAGATCTACCTCTGAAACTAGTTGGTAATCTCAGTAAAACACAAACAAACAAAAAACCCAAAAACAAAAACAAAACTCAGCCAGCCAAACACTGCCTGTGGTTCCCACCTTAAACCTAGCTACTCAGGAGGCTGAGATCTGAGATCTGAGTTGGAAGCCAGCCTAAGTAGGAAAGTGTGTGAGACTCTTATCTCCACTGAACTACCAAAAATACTGGAAGTGAAGCTGTGGGGCTCAAGTTTGTAGATCATTAGCTTTGAGCAAAAGAAGCTCAAAGACAGAGTCCCAGCCCTGAGTAAAAGTTCCCCCACCCCACTCCCACATATCCAGCAAGGGTCTTTCAGCTATACCCTGTAATGGTACCAGCCTTGGAACCTTCCTGGTACTTTGCTCTGCATATATTGAGAAGAAAGCAGGGGTGCATTCATCATCAGCACTCAGAGTTTAAATTGTATGGACCTCTACATTAAAGCTATGTTCCCCCCCCCCCCTTCTTTTCTTCCTTTTTAGAGGGACGCATGGTCATCCAGGACATTCCTGCTGTCACCAGCAGAGGGCACGTGGAGAACACACCTGACCTGGTTTCAGACTCCACCTACTACAGCAGCTTTTACCAGCCATCTCTGTTCCCCTACTACAACAATCTGTACAACTACCCGCAGTACTCCATGGCCCTGTCTGCTGAGTCCTCTTCTGGGGACGTGGGAAATTCCCTTGGGGGGTCCCCCGTGAAGAACAGCCTTCGGAGCCTTCCAACACCTTACGTGCCTGGTCAGACAGGAAACCAATGGCAGGTAGGATACTATCAAGAAGACTTAACCGGATATGTGAAACACTCACACACATGCTCAGTGAGGCATGCGTGTACACATGTGTAGGCACAGTATGTAAGTCGTACAAAGAGTCTTCCCCTCTGCTAATAAAGCCATTTAACCCCATAGGTTGATTGTGGGGATCCTGAGAAGAAATATGCATCTGTTTGGGTTCACTTTTGATTTTTACTTGCTCACACTGGCATTTTGCATAAATTCCCTGTCAGCCAGAGTTAGGTGTGCAAGTAGTTTGAGCCCTTAGGAAAAACTAGGCTCAGTTTTCTGAGCAGCACTACTCTTCCTGAGGAATTTGTACCCTGGGAAGGGAAAATGTTAGAATGCATGTGTTTGCATGGAGAACGGTAAGGGAAGGAATTGGGTCATCATTTGTGGGGCCGATGTGATTGCATTTTTTTTTTTACTATAAATTGAGGTCGGTCTTTCATACTTCATGCATTGTTAAAAGACCGTGCAAGTCTGGTGCTGGTAGCTGTTGAGACAGAAGGTAATCCTAGCTACTCAAGAGGCTGAAATCAAGGTTGGACACTAGCTTGGGCAGGAATGTCTATGAGATCCTTGTCTCCAATTAACCGCCAAAAAAAACTGGAAGTAGAGCTCTGGCTCAAGTAGTAGAATTCTAGCATTAAGCAAAAAATAGGGGTATTTGTGCTCAGGCCCCGATTTTAGCAAAACTCTTAATGCTGGCACAAGAAAACAAACAAAACCCCCAACAAACTCTGATATGAAAATGGACCACATATGAGTACCCATGGAATGATTTCTTTATCTTTGGAGGAAACATTTTTGACTCATTTAGGATATAGAAATTGTAAAGGATAGATATGGTACCAAATGTGTTCATTAAAATACGTATGTCAGGCTGGGAAGGTGGCTCAGTGGTAGAGCACTTGCCTTGCATGCATGAGGCCCTGGGTTTGATTCCTTAGCACCACATAAGCAGAAAAAGCCAGAAGTGGCACTGTGGCTCAAGTGGTAGAGCACTAGCCTTGAGCTGAAGAGCTGAGGGACAGGGCCCAGGCCCAGAGTTCAGGCCCCACGATTGAAAAAAGTATTTGTGTGTGTGTGTGTTGTGTGTGCACGCGTGCGCGTGTGTGTATGTGTCATAAAAAGTATTTTGTTATGAAGTCATATAAACCTACAGATGGTAGGTACTTTTAGCTAATATTGAAAGGATAGGAATGGATTCAGATTACTTTGTAACCAGAATGATCATTGTAGCTTAGCAGAGAAGCATGAGGGCAGAAGATGAGGTGCCCTCACCTTGCTTTGTTTCTGGGAAGTCCTTGACTCTGCTCTTTGGGTAGTGCCTTTCCCTCCTGGTGACAGCTACTCAGGAGAGGGTGGATGGGATGGGTTACTCCCATGGCTGCTGCCTTGTTTTTCTGTTCCCTTTGGGAGGTTTTCCTCAACTTACCTGTGCATGCCTGTCCTGTTTTGCTGCCTGGTGCCCTTGGCCACAGCTAGGCTTAGCCCAGAGTTAAAAGCAGAAGCCAATCTTTTGTATTAACTTGACCCTATTTCTGAGACCCAACTTGCTTCATAACTCTTGACTAGATGGAGTCTTCTTTGTGTACTTTGTCTGCCTTTCCTTGCAACATTGAGTACCACTGTGTGCCCTGTGTTTCTCAACCTAAAGCAGCTCCACTTTCTGGTTCCTAGAAAATGCCAACTAGTAGAAATGATCTTTTTTTTTTAAAGCTACACTTCTTACAGATAGACATTCGATTATTCATATAATGACTCCATGGGAATTTCTGTAGAGTTGAGACTACTGTAAATTTCCTTATAAAAATCCAGCAAGCTGGGCTGGGAAGGTGGCCCAGTGGTAGAGCGCTTGCCTTGCATGCTCGAGGCCTGGGTTCGTTTCCTCAGCACCGCATAAGCAAAAAGAAGCCGGAAGTGGCGCTGTGGCTCAAGTGGTAGAATGCTAGCCTTGAGCTGAAGAGCTGAGGGACAGTGCCCAGGCCCAGAGTTCAGGCCCCATGACCGGACCCAAAAAAAAAAAAATCCAGCAAGCTGCATAATACCTACTAAGTGCAAAACCTATTTAAAAAGAAAGGAGAAAGCAGTCTCTTGGGACAGCCTCTTACAATTGCTGAGCGTGTTCCTGTGACTGACTTGGAAGCCGAGAGCTGCTTGAATCGCTTCTGCTCTATCCCCAGGCCTGCAGAGATTTGTGGCCCAATCATAGATTCCTGTCCTGTTGTGAAACAGGAATAACATTTGTGACACTGGAACAAACTCAGGATGAATGGCTGGTTCCGCTGACCAGCAGCTCAATTTCGCTTCTGCATTTAATTGCCTGCAAAAGCTGTTTATTGCCCTGTGCACTCCTCCACGGCAACATTATCTCTTAAATAAACATGTTGTACCAGGTTGACAAGGGAGAGGTGCATAGGAAGTGAGCAGAAATAAATATGGGAGGGCTCCCAGCTGGGCCTGAGATTTCCTTCAGGCCTAGGGCGGGCGCCTTCTTGATTGCTTCCTTGCAGTTTGTGCTACCACATTCTAGCCACAGTTAGGCATGGTCAGATGGCAGCCTGGGTGATTTCATTCCTCCTGATAGTCATTTAGGTCTCAGTCTGACATCTTCCATGATATGGTTGCCTATTGCTAATTACGTTCCTCACTGGAATGCATTCATTTATTAAATAAACATGTATCAAGCAGGTAGGACGGATCCCTGAATAGAACAGAAACTTATAATTAAAACACAATAGGGTGCCTGTCTTTAACAATAATTTATTGTTATGTTTCAGAATAGTTAAAGGAGATCCAAACGTTTGACCTGACGGATATATGTCCAATTATCCTGATTTGATCATTATACCTGAGATGCATAAAGTGGAACCATCTCATGGTGCTTTAGAAACATGTACACTTATTATTTGGCCATGAAATTAAAATTTTAGGAAAGAATTAATGAAAGGTAGAAAAGGTGGAGAGGAGATGGGAATTGCCTATGTAATACCATGTGTTTGAACTAAGATACAGACAGAAGGAGACCAGATTCCAGCATCTAAGAAAAGGCACCCCTTATGGGTGTTTCTGTAATGGCACTCCAGCACCTTTAGCCTGGTAGGGGGCCAAAGGGCAAGACCTGGCCCAGATAGTATGGGCTGTGTATGGGGGGATAGGATCTTACTATGTAGTTAAGGTAGAACTCAAACTCTCAGTCTTCCATGCTGAGGTTGCAGGCATGTGCCACTTTGTGCAGTTTGCAAATATTCTATCATTTAAAAAATTGAGCTGGGTGTCAAGTGCCTTTGCTCATAATACTAGCTATTCAGGAGGACAACAGACAAATCCAAATGGGAGATTCTTTATCACCAATTAATCAGCTAAAAGCTGGAAATGAAGGTGTGGTTCAAATGATAGTGCTATCCAGGAGTGGAAAAACTTGAGTGAGAGGGTGAGGTCCTGAGTTCAAGTCCCAGTACTAACTTATATGTGTGCATGTGTGTACAAACACACACATGTGCGCGCGCACACACACACACTCAGGCAGACATATAGATAGAAGGTATGTTTGGGAGAGGTGTTTACCAGGTGCTCATTCTACAGTCCTGTGACAGTATATGAAGCTGTCTGTCTGTCTCATAACCTTATGTCATCACCGGCAACAAAACTAACCATGACTCACTTTTCTAGAGCAAATGTGGTTATTAGACAGGAATTGACTGGCCTTTTCCTCCACAAAGATAAACTGACAGTATTTTTAAGCAGTCATATGCATTTATAAGGACAAATCCAATTTAAAATTTTTTTAGAGCATTTGCTCCAGGAAGAGGGGATGAAAATAGACACGATATTTGTCTTAAGCAATTTTTTGTTGCTGTTTTGTTTCTGTTGCTACTGGGGAGTGAACACCACACCTTGCGTTCACCAAGTGCTTTACCTCTTGAGCCACACTTCCAGTCCTTTTTTTTTGCGTGTGTGTGTGTGTGTGTGTGTGTGTGTGTGTGTGTGTGTGTGTGTGTGTGTGTATCATGGTTTGAATATAAGACCTTGCTCTTTTTTTGAGGGGGGGGGTCCAGTTGTGGGGCCTGAACTCTGGGCCTGGGCGCTGTCCCTCAGCTCTTCAGCTCAAGGCTAGCGCTCTATCACTTGAGCCACAGCGCCACTTCCAGCTTTTTTCTTTTTGCTTATGTGGTGGTGAGGAATTGAACCCAGGGCCTCATGCATGCAAGGCAAGCGCTCTACCACTGAGCCACCTTCCCAGCCCCCAAGACCTTGCTCTTTTTATCTTGGCTTTTTCATTCTTCTGTGGCACTTGAACCATGCCTCCAGTCTTGCATTGGTTATTTTTGAGGTAAGGTCTCACTTTATAACCAAGCCAGTCTGGGCTGTTATCCTGGCCTTGTGCCCTTTTACCCTGGAGCTAACAGGCATATACCACAGTGTCCAACCGAGCTCAGCTATTGGCTCAATGGAGTCTGAAGAATGTCTTTCTTACTCAGGTTGGCTTCAAACCACAATCCCCTCCTCATCTCTGCTTCCAAACTCACTAGGATTACAGGTTTGCACCAGTAGTATGTCTGCCATAATTTGTTTTATTTTTAAACACTTTTTGTTTTTAATATTTTTTTTTGCTAGTACTGAGGATTGAACCCAGGGTTTTGGCTTCCTGGAGATCCTCTTGAGTCATACCTCCAGTCCTCAAATTTTGTTTCTTAAAGGGAAAATACAGAAGCATACATTTCTGTGGATGCTTAAAGGATTCCTTTTATACCTTTTCTAATGCTATCATGTGCATTTATTTTATATCTAGTCACCTTTTTACAGTACTTTTAATTTTAAGTAGTTAAATTTTTGTTTTAAGGAGTTAAAACTTTATTTTAAGTAGTTATTACTAAGTAGTTGTAGAAGGGGTTACAGTTGTCTAAATCAGGTTATAAGGACAATGTTTCTTGGTCAGTGTCACCCCTTCCTTTTTGTTCTCCCCCATCTTTTATAAACTTAGTAACTGCAATAACTTTATAGTTTATTTTAGAGTACATTTCTTTTTTTCTTGGGTCCGGTCGTGGGGTCTGAACTCTGGGTCTGGGCACTGTCCCTCAGCTCTTCAGCTCAAGGCTAGCGCTCTACCACTTGAGCCACAGCGCCACTTCCAGCTTTTTTCTTTTTGCTTATGTGGTGCTGAGGAATCGAACCCAGGGCCTCAGGCATGCAAGGCAAGCGCTCTACCACTGAGCCACCTTCCCAGCCCCTATAGTTTATTTTAGAATTTCTACATAGACAGTCATTTCATAGAAGCAGAAATCCTGACATTCTCCCTTTTGAATACAGTTGTTGTTTGGTCAGTCATGGGGCTTGAACTCAGGGCCTGAGCCATGTCCCTGAGCTCCTTTGCTCAAGGTTAGTGCTCAACTACTTTGAACCACAGCTCCACTTCTGGTTTTCTGGTGATTAATTGGAGATAAGAGCCTCATGAACTTTCTTTTTTTTTTTTTTTTCTGTTTTTCTTTTTCCTCATGAACTTTCTTACCTGGGCTGGCTTTGAACCATGATCCTCAGATTTCAGCCTTGTGAGTTGCTAGGATTACTGACCTGAGCCATCAATGCCCGGCTGAGTGCAGTTCCAACGTATGTTCTTAGTGTATGATTCAGATAACAAGGGTTAAGCAAAAATGTCTACCTGTGGCTTTATGTGCAATCCAAACCAGGGGACAGATGTGACAGGCATTTCAGATACAGAAGAGTATCAGTAGCTACAGCAGTATGAGAGGAAGACATTTTTACAGAGTAACTTAGTTAAACACAGATGGATTGCAGAACGAAGTTGAACTAGCCTCTGGAAGCCTGAGACACTTGGGAGCAGGCAAGTCTGACTTAAGAACAGAGCAGAAACCAGGCCTGGAGCATCTTAAGGAATGCTTCCTTGGCCTGCCTGAGGTGGTCCAGGAGCATCCTGGGAGATGGACATGGACCAGATCTTCTGGAGCATCTTTGTATTTGTCTGAGATTCCCAGGTGGTCCTACAGATTATTTCCGTTCTTCCATGAATTCAGCTTGATCTGGACTGACTTGGAAAGCCTCATGAAAGGCTGCTGTACTCCAGAGACTACTGTGTCATTGAATTAGAGTTGGAATGAAGTCTATTAACATCTACTACCAGGTTGTTACGGGTTAGGAAATAATAACAGCCTTTTGGGAATTCTGTAATGTGCTTGAAAATTAGATAATTAGATCACCATGTTTGAAAGCTTTTAGATTTGATCTGGTTGGGCTGGTGGCCAAACTTGTATCTATTTACATTTGCCCTTTTCTCTTGCTTCTTTTTCCTTGCTAAGTAGACGTGAATATGATACATATATATGTGTATATATTTATATATATACATAAATGAGGGACATTTTAGAAAAAGCTATTCTCAGATTCCTTGGAAGTCCACATTTATTTAGTTAAGAGTTCCTTATTTGAGTAAAGGCCCAAATCAATGGAATGCATAAGAGACATGTTTGTCATGTCTTTTTAATACCATATTGGAAGTACAAGAGGAAAAGAAAAGAACAATTTGTGTGTGTGTGTGTGTGTGTGTGTGTGTGTGTGTGTGTGTTTGTGTGTTTAATCTCTAGCATATGACAAAGCATGTAGGAGAAGCTCCTTATTTCTTTGTTCACGGATCATTTTTGCTGAGGCCTGTTCCAGACTTGGTGCAGTGGAACCACTGAGGAAGGAGACCTCAGACACAATACTTTTCTGCCTGTTGTTATCAAGATGTGGAGGTTTCCTGGGGCGAGGTACGATGACTTGTGGAAAGATGGGTTCTGTGCAGACAGGCAGGGTGAGGCTGTTGTTCAGGATTGTCAGTGCCTGGTGACAGTGAAAAGCACACTGACTTGGAATGAGTTTTATTATCTTAAAATTCTCTGTGGAGCATGTACCTCTTTATTTCCTGCACTTGGAACAGGTTGAGTCAGCAATCCCTCCTTAGTGTATAGTCTAGGTCTTGTGGGGGCAGGGGTGTAACCCTTCAGATGAACATTCTGGAGGGGGTTTAGTCAAAGGCGATTTAAAATCAGGTACAGGGGCTAGGAAGGCAGCTCAGTGGTAGAGCGCTTGCCTTGCATGTATGAGAACCTGGGTTCGATTCCTCAGCACCACATAAGCAGAAAAAGCTGGAAGTGGTGCTGTGGTTCAAGTGGTAGAGCACTAACCTTGAGCTGAAGAGCTGAGGGACGTGCCCAGTCCCAGAGTTCAAGCCCCATAACTGACCCCCCCCCCAGAAAATCAGGTACAAAAGTGTTCTTTTGTTTTTAATTTTTATCTTTTTGGTGCTGGTCCTGAGGCTTGAACTCAGGACCCCAGTGTTAACCCTGATATTTTATTTATTTAATTACCTTTTGCTCAAGGCTAGCACTACCATGTAGCCATTGCTCTACCGCCCACTTTTTGGTGGTTAAGAGCCTTATACACTTTTCCTGCCTGGGCTGGCTTTGAACCACGATCCTGAAGATCTCAGCCTTCTGAGTAGCTTGGATTATGGGTATGGGCCAGTACCATGAAGCAAAAGGTGTTACTTTAAAATTTTATTTTGGACTGGAAATGTGGCTGAGGGGTAGAGTGCTTGCCTAGCATGCATCAAGCCCTGGGTTTGATTCCTTAGTACCACATAAACAGAAAGGCTCAAAGTGGCACTGTGGCTTAAGTGGTAGAGTGCTAGCCTTGAGCACAGAGAGGCTCAGGGAGAGTGCCCAGGCCCTGAGTTCAAGCTCCAGGACTGGCCAAAAAAAGGTTAAAATTTTATCCTTTGGCATTACTGACATGTGAACTCAGGGCCTCATGATTGCTAAGCAGGTATCTAGCACTTGAGTCAGACCACAGGTCTTTTTCCTTCAGTAATATTTCAGTCTTGTGGTTTTGGTTACTTCCACATAGTTGGGATTATAGGCATGTGCCACCATGCTCAGCTTTTTATTTTATTTTTTCCTTCTCACATTCCTTCTCACAAGCATTCTTTTTGGCAGTCTCATTTTTCAGCTAATACTAGAAGGAAGACAACCTAACTGTGTGTCTCGAGTGTTTATATAAAACTAGAAAATGGAAGAAACTTTCCCCCACCTTACCCTGTACATGTATGTGTGTGTGTGTGTCATGTGTGTCAATGACAATGCTGGACCTTGTTGGCTTTTCAGTGTCTTAAAATTGGAAAAGTAGAACAGTTTCAGAGAACTGACTTTTCGTTCAAGTATCAACTATTGCTGATACTTCAGGTAATTTATGTGGAATGGGGAGTTTTGTTCTTGCTTTTGGCTGTTGTTGTTTGAGTCATTTGGTAGCAAACTCAGGGGAGGGTCTTTGGGTATAACTACTCATGAGAGGATTAGACAGGGCAAACAGGTAAGCAGCCTCAGAGTGCTGGGCCTCATACCTCCTATTCCATCTTGACCTCTGACACAACCTTATTAGGGAAGCTAGGCTTAGGGAGATGCAATCCCTTAGCATTAGCTGGTGAGGAGGGGCTACAGTATGGGTTGGACTTTACCTACTGCGGAGACCAGAAAGGCTTCTTGAGTGAGACCTAGAAATTCTGGCCTGTTTCTGAACACACACACACACACACACACACACACACACACACACACACACACACACACACACACACACACACACGTGTACATGCACATACTTCTATGTGTTCTGAGGTAGTCTATTTTCCATCATTCTGTGTCAGTTGAATGGCATGGAGGTGCATCCCTTCCATGCTGGTCTTGGAGTGAGATGCCACCTTGAGTTGGGTCACCGTCGGCCTGCATTGGAGCCTTTAAACGTTTCAGGGAAGGTGTGAAAGAGTGTGAACGCGTGCTTCTATTTGGAGGTGGCCCCTGACTGTCTCACCTTGCCCTCCTGGCAGTCTGTCATGTTCAGTCCTCATAAGATTCCCCTCCACACACTGCTGATTTATGCTAAAAGTATCCTAATGTTTCTGACAGCTCATGTGTGACATGAATATAATCCATATTTCTTAGAGCAGCTAATCCAACTGGCTTATTTCCCAATACTGCTGATGGGGCTATATCTCTCTTATGTCATCGCCGTGCAGATTTTGATGGTAACGTATTGTTTCCGGGTCACTAGCTTTGTCTAAAACAGTAGGTTGGAACAGAGTAGCAAAGGTTAATTGAGTTTGTCTATCAAGGTGGGAACAGATAGAGAAGCTTTTCTTGGTTTCTGGTCCTAAAAATCAAAGTTTCTGATCGTGGCTATGTCCATCTTGCCTCATTTCCAGGCTGCCCTCCCCCAAGAAAGGTTCTAACGTGCTGCAGAAACAGAAAAAGAAAAATGAAGAGTTGACAAAATGCCAGCGTTAGTGAGTTGCTCTTTATAATCAGATTGCATCTGTAGAAGGACTGGTTTGAGGAGGACCAGCAGCTTTTCCAGCAAGAGCTTCCTTAAATCAGAACCAAGTTACTGCATTTCTCTGAGCCCTTTCTTTGTGTGTTGATGATTTATTAAATTATGAGGACTAAGGGAGATAGCAAAACTGTTCTTTCCTATTACCCAGTAAATGCTCATTTTCTTCTTCTTCTGCCATTGCCTTTTTCCCGTAGTCAATACCAACGTTTTCTCTGGCCTGCTCCTCTAATCTGAAGAGAGGCTATACAATGACCTTCAGAGAGTTGATGGGTGGGCCAGAGTGGAGGGTACTAGGTCTGGATAGTTATTAACTAGAAATTCATCCATACTTTTCCACGTCACTTTCTCCCAGCTGTTTCTTGCTGCTCTTGTTCATTTTCATGTAAAATAACTTGTATTTATGCCTAGCCATGCATGAGTTCTGTTGAGAAACTCGAGTCTGAATTTTAGATTGTGAATCAGACAAATGGAAGTTTCTGGCACAGAGACAGGAAGATTCTACACAGGTTGTTAAAGATCAGGAAGGCAAGGAGTCTGATGCTAGAGATGGTGCATCATGATCAGGTTCACAAGATCAGCCTTCACCCTGTCTTCTGTTTTTTATTTTAACTGTAGTTTTTGGGTTTTGTCTTTTTTTTTTTTTTTTTTTGGTACTGGGGATCAAACCCAGAACGTTGCAACCTTCTCTTTTGTGAAACCCTTGAAATGCATAAAGGTTTCCAGATTCCAGGAAAAGGAGATGTTTTGTAACACTTAGCCTGTTCTAAGTAAGTATTCCTTACTAGAAGTACTTTTTTGCTTTCTTCTCCTATTGATATATCAGTGTCTTTCATTAGACTAAGAAGCCGCAATTCAAAATGTAGTTACAGAAATAAATAAAGCACAAAGTTCCATGAAACAGCCCTTATTCCAGTAGGCAATAGAGTCTCAAGTATTTTTTATTCTCTTTCCTTCTGTTCTGTTCTTTCCCTCATCCTTTTGTTGTTTCTCCTTTGTTTCTTCATTTTGGAGATGGGAGTCTTGCTGTGTTGTCCATGCTGGTCTTTCAACTCATGGCTCAAGTGATTCTTCTATGTCAGGCCCCAAGTGCTAGAACTAGAGATGTACACTGTTCTTGGCTGTATTATTTACCATTAGTAGAAAAGAATAACTGAGGTATTCCAGGGCCTTATAAAGAATAGCAGTTTTGCTTTTGGAAATCCAGTGTTAGAGAAGTTATCCTTGACAAGCACTATTGTGAAAAACAACTGAGCAACTCAGTAGAAAGAATTCATTTGCATTTTTAAATGCAACATGTACGGCTAATTTTTTTTCCCATGAAGACAAGCACAGTGGACCCTCCTTAAATACAAGTGTAATCTCTACATCCTCTGCGTATCTATTCCTTCTAGTTAATTCTAGGCTACAGTAGGTCCTGGTTCCACATTCTCTAGGACTTCCAGAAGTCGGTAGACAGCTGGTTTTATGTTCTTTTGGTTGGATTTGATTCTGTATTTATAAATAACTTGCTTTATTTTTCCATGGTGTATTTTAGGACTGTTTAACTGGTGTGTGTGTGTGTGTGTGTGTGTGTGTGTGTTGTTGTTGTTGTTGTTGTTGTTGCAATCATGGGGCTTTAACTCAGGGCCTGGGCATTGTCCCTGAGCTCTTTTGCTCAAGGCTGGCACTCTACACCTTTTTTTTTTTTGGGGAGGGGGACAGGTCAGTCATGGGGCTTGAACTCTGGGCCTGAGCCCTGTTCCTCAGCTCTTCAACTCAAGGTGAGCGCTCTACCACTTGAGCCACAGTGCCACTTCTGGTTTTCTTTCTTTTTTTTTTTGTCGGTCATGGGGCTTGAACTCTAGGCCTGGGCGCTGTCCCTCAGCTCTTCAGCTCAAGGCGAGCGCTCTACCACTTGAGCCACAGTTCCACTTGTGGTTTTCTGGTGGTTAGTTAAAAATAGGAGTCTTATAGACTTTGTTGCTTGAGCTGGCTCTGAACTTTGATCCTCAGATCTCAACCTCGTGAACAGTTAGGTTTATGGGCATGAACCACCAGCACCCAGCCACAGTTTTAGTTTTTAGTCTAATGAATCTAATCATGGATTTTGTTCTTTTTTCTTGAATTCTTCTTGAAAAGCCCCATTGGTATAGTTTCATTTGTTTTGGCCTGTTATCACAGACTTTCTTACCCTTTGGGGAAGTTAGGACTTGCAACTTAAACCAGCTTTGATGTGTTATACCTTTTCTTTTCTGATATATTGCTTCTTTTCTGATACTAGGGGCTTGAACTCACTTCCAGCCTTTTTCGAGTTCATTGGAGCTAAGGTTTCCTCTTATTTGTTTGTCTTAAGCTGGTTTCAAACTATGATTCTCAGATCTCAGCCTCCTGCAGGATTACAAGTGTGAGCCAGCGGCCCTCGCAGATTGCTCCTCTTGGCTGCCAGCTCCCACTTGCTAACAATAGCAAGCAAAATTCATTGGGATCCAAGGCTCTTTGATCTTATTTTCTCTATTTCTTTTTAGCATAAAGGAATAAAAAAATGAGGAGGAACAAAATAACATTGCATAAAGGAAAAAATGTAAAATTGAATGGGCCCTCCTTGTCTGTTGTTTTCTTTTAGCTGGAGGTAAAGTGCTGAGTGGAGGGAGCTCTGGGTTCGTGCAAAACCCCGTTTCTCTACCTTGTCACCGTGGAGCTGTTGGAAACTTGGTTGTGCAAGGGGTCACCCAAGGCATTTTGAGAGGATGCCACACTCCTTGGCTTGGACCATTAGGAGCCAAGCATCCCCCCTCCCCCAGCTGTGATAATAAAAAGTGTCTCCAGACAGCCACATGTCCCTCAGGAGATGGGCTGCCCTCACTTGAGAGCTACTGCAGTAAGATACTGTTTCAAAGGCTTCATTATTTACCCATTTCATTGAAGCCCAAAGTAGTGGGATTGTGATTTTTTTTTTAAGTTAGCAGGAGTAGAAAGTGATTCAAAATGGTACCTTTTCTTGGGCTTTCTGGGAAAACTCATTCTGTCTTAATTCTATGTTTTCAGAAATATTGGACAGCTCACAGGCCTTTGTGTATAGATTCTTTCTGGACTACTATTTGACTAGGATGTCGCTAAAGTGATTGATAGTCTTGAATCCGATCTTGTCCTGTTCTTTTCTTTTCTCTTTTTCTTTTTGCTGGTCCTAGAGCTTGAATTCAAGGACTCAGTGCTTCTTTTGCTCAAGGTTAGCTCTCTACCACTGGAGCCACAGCCCCACTTCCAGCTTTTCCTGAATAGTTTTTGTAGCTAAGAGTCTCATGGACTTTCCTTCCTGGGCTGGCTTCAAACTGTAATCCTCAGATGTTAGCCTCCTGAGTAGCTAGTATTACAGGCATGAGCCTGGCTTTTTTCCCTCCTGGTCTTTTGTATCTCTTTCTTCTTTGGCTGATAGTTTAGTGATCTTGAGGATTTATGGGGAATATTGAATGATTAAGTACAAACAATTCAGTTCTTAGTGATAATCCTTGTTTTAGACGTTTCTCATAACAGGAAAGAAATTATAAGAGTAAACTAAAAGTAAGTGTGTTTTTACCCGGTGCCAGTGGCTCACACTTATAATCCTAGCTACTCAGGAGGCTAAGATAGGAGGATTGAGATGTGAAGCCAGCCTGGGGAGGAAAGTCCATGACATGCTTACCTCCCATTAATCACCCCAAACCTGGAAATACAGTTGTGGCTCAAGTGGTAGAGCACTAGCCTTGAGGAGGTAAAAAAAAGTTCAGGGACAGTGCCCAGGCTCTTAAGTTCAGGCTCCATGATGCAAGCCTTCAAAATTGTCTTCATTTCCCAGTAAACTTTAGTTTAAAAACCAGACTCTATCACTTGTCAGATAATACCCATTCTACATTCAGACTTGACTTTTAGTTAACATGGGGTGGGTGTTGGGGTCTCAGACATCTCAGGTGGGTGGAGACATGGCATATCAGAATTACTTGGGGAGCTTTGGAAAGACTTACAGTACAAGTCATATACCACCTGGGGAGCTTTGGAAAGACAGTACAAGCCATATACCAGACAAGTTAAATCTGGTTTCTTGGGGGTATAGGTAGGTGTCAGTGTGGATCCCCTAATTCCCTTACTGCAGTGGAAATCAAGGTTGAGAAACCAGAACCTGTATTTATAAATAAAGTTTTATTGGGACACAAGTCAGGCCCATTTGTTTGTCAGCTGCCTAGAGCTTCCATGACTTGCAGCCCTAAAGTATTTACTGTTTTACTCCTTTTGGTAAAAAGCTTGCTAATCCCTGCTGTGGAGTCTTTTGTGTACATTTGTCAAATGTATTTTTTTTTCTTTTTAAGATTTGTGTTGTCTTACTGGTGAAAGAAAAAAAATGTGGTATTTGTCAAAGCCTGCACATCAAGTCCTGTGCGTTTCTTTGTGCATGGGAAAACTGAGAAGCATTTTCCATGGAGAGCTGACTTGTAGATACTCTCCATCCTAAGGGAGGAGAGACATGCCCAGAGCAGAACAGCCCTCTGTGCTTGTGTCGGCCCCCTGCTAACCCAGCATTCACGATGCACACTGTATCACTGACTTTTCCCTTGAAAGATGCTGAAGTTTGTTGTTACCATGGTAGCACTTCCAAGAAGCCATCAGGGCTCAGAAAGAGAAATCTTAGGAGCTTTAAGAGAAATGCATAGGTAGAAAAATTCTAAAAACCCACAAAAACAAAACCAACAACCCCAAAACATATTCACAGAATGTATACACTTTTCCTGTTCTGTTGGAGAGTTGATGGTTATAAACAGTTGTTAAAAGAGTCTTCTAGAAGGTCCTTCTTTGGTAGTAGGCTCCTAAATGTGAGAGAAAGGGGGTCATTGATTTCAGCTCCTGTCACCAGAGCAAGGTTTGGGGACTGGCAGATTCACGATTGGTGGAGAACATTCCAGATTTGCAGGCTTCACCTAGCTTTACTATATATCCTTACTTCCATTTGCTCTATTTAAAAGACCCCCAAGTTATTTGTGCGCTGGTACAGGGAGCAATGAGAAGCCTTGGCTTAATTGATATCTGCCTGCTGCGTAGTCAACTACACCCATTGATTGTCCTCCCTCTTAATGATTTCAAGGCTGCCTGATGGGACCTCTGACCCGAGCTGTGTTGGGAGGGTGGCAGTCCGTTCTTTGCCTTCGGCGATTTTCCACGTGCAGTTTGCTTGACCTCTTACTTAGGAAAGATTTAGAGGATGGTTAGAAATGAAAACAGGGTGACTGGCCCACAAGAGATGCCACTGTATATATTTTGGAAAACACACTTGAAAGAGTAGAAGGAACTCGCCTAGGTAAACCTCACTTGAAAGGAAATTGTCACTTGTGAGGGATCGGCTTTGCTTTCCCAAGGGGCATGAATCTACCCCTCAGAGCACACAGTGGCTTAGGGAGAATCAAGCCCACGTTTTTGTCACAGAATTAGGGAAACCAGGAACCTCAGGTCTTTCTACCATGTAATGCCATTACATTTAAAGGGCACGTAGGCCAGAGTGTCATGGGAAATGATGTTCATAGCCAGTATTAAGGAGGCCTCATACTTTATCTGCCAGGTTCTGCTAAGTTAGCACTGTTTTCTTTACCAAGTAACATTCTAAACATTTGGTTAAATAAATATAATTTTAAAATTATTTCTTAGTTCTGATCATAAGTGGCTGTTTTTTTTGGCCAGTTCTGGGGCTTGAACTCTGGTTTGGTAGGTTATTAGAGATAAGAGTCTCATGGATTTTCCTGCCCAGGCTGGTTTTGAACTGCGATCCTCAGATCTCAGCCTCCTGAGTAGATAAGATTATAGGTGAGAGCCACTGGCTCCAGGCTAAATATATTCTTACAAGGACAGTATAGGGTGGCCAAGGTAAAGATGCCACCTTACGCATGAGGAAGCCTTTAGAGGATCAATAGCATTCTTCAGCTAAAGAAGCTGGGTGACACATGACAGACTGTAGCTTCTACGTACTGACTGTAGCTTCCACGTACCGACTCTCTCCTCTCCACTTCCCTGTTCTCTTTAGGATTTGTCAACTCAGCATTGTACAGATTTTTACAGACACTCCAATAATGGTGAAATGCAACCTGGGTCTCACTGCTTTTGTGTCAGTCAGTGCTTCTGTCACTATGACAAATAAGAAAAAAAATGAAGTAGAGTTATTTTGGCTCGCGGTTTCAGAGATTTCAGCCCTTGGTCAGCTGGCTCCCTTGTTTTTTGGGGGTCATGGATGATGCTGAACATCGTGATGGGGAGCTGGTTGGGGAACAGAGTAGCTCACTCATCATGCACAGGTAGGACAGACACGACAGACAGACAGACAGTGGGAGAAGGGAGAGTGGAAATCCCTAGTGATCTACATTGTTTTTTAGCTCTACCCCATCTTCTAGCACTTCCCTGAATCATGCCACCACCTGGAGACAGCACACGAGCCTGTGGGACACATTGCACGTTTAAACCCTAACAGCAATCTTTCTTCCTCCTTCTGCAGATGAAAAACTCGGAGAACCGCCATGCAATGAGCTCCCAGTACCGGATGCATTCATATTACGGGCCTCCCTCCTACCTGGGCCAGAGCATGTCCCAGATCTTCACTTTTGATGACGGCCCTTCCTACTCGGAATCTAAAGCGAGTGGTAGGTGTCTGCTTGGGACAGGCTTTGGGTGGGGATGATTGCATCCAACACTAGGGCTCGAGCCCTATTCAAGAGCTTAGATGCAAGCTCAGTGTGTGTGAAAGCATTTAACTGTGGAGTGGTTATGCTTTGCTTGCTGGGAATGTGGCTTAGTGGTATGGAGTGCTTGCCTAGCATGCATGAAGCCCTGGGTTCGATTCCTCAGTACCACAAAAACAGGAAAGGCCAGAAGTGGCACTGTGGCTCAAGTGGTAGAGTGCTAGCCTTGAGCAAAATCTCAGGGACAGTGCCCAGGAGTTGAGCTCAAACCTCAGGACTGGCTAAGTAAATAAGATTCCCTCCAGTTTTTCCCTCATGTCCTCACCAGCCCCCCCCCCCTTTTTTTAGGTAATCTCACTATGTAACTCAGGCTCGGCTTGAATTTGAGCTTATTTTGCCTCTGCCTCGAGTGTTGGAATTATTATAGACATGCATCATCACATCTTGGTCTTTCTTGGTGATTCCCCCCCCTACTTTCCTACTTTATTAGGATTGTGGAGGGATTAAACAAAGAGGAAGAAAAATACTTGAACGTACATAAAATTCAATTCTCTGAAAAATGCACTATAAGACTCTCAACAGTCCCTGGAAATTTGGTATTATTGACTTAGTTTTTTACCAGTGCCACTGGATGAACCAAAGTTAAAATTATTGGTAAATTCTTTTTCTAGAAACTTTGTTCTGGTTCTTGTACGGAAGGTTCTTTTTTTTTTCTCTTGTGTACGTGCATGTGTGTGTGCTTGCACACGCGCGTGTGTGTGTTAGTCTTGGGGCTTGAATTCAGTGCCCTGGGTACTGTCCCTGAGCTTTTTTGCTGTTTACCACTTGAAGCTCAGCTCCATTTCTGGCCTTTTGGTGATTAATTGGAGAGAAATGTTTCACGGACTTTCCTGCCTGGGCTGGTTTCAAACTGTGACCCTCAGATCTCTGCCTTCTGAGTATGTAAGATTACAGGTGTGAGCCAGCTCATGGAAGTCTTACTTACCCAGTTCTATGGTGAAAACTGTATTAGAATGTAATGAATGATTCTTTCTAAAAAGATGAGCAGGAGTAAATGCATGCAGCTTCCTAGAGAATAGACAGAAAACTTGAAGGGAGACTTACTTCAAAATATCCTTTGTAGAAAGTAGAAAGGTAGGTTGTATAAACAATATAACATTTAAAGTAAGCATCGTGCAGTTCTGCTGAGCAAACAGCCCCAAGTCCTCTTGATTTGGAAATCAGCCCACTAGCCCCCCTCCCTAGGCTGTTATGCTGGTTCACCAACATTCTCTAAAAAACGTTTTTCACCTAACTGCTAGAAACTCAAAATTTCTTTAATCCAATATGCAGAAATTAAATTACCCACTGAAATCTTTCATGTTTCAAGCAATTTGTTTCCAATCAGCTACTGTAAAATTATTCATAATTGGGGCTGGGAAGGTGGCTCAGTGGTAGAGTGTTTGCCTTGCATGCCTGAGGCCCTGGGTTCGATTCCTCAGCACCACATAAGCAAAAAGAAAAAAGCCGGAAGTGGCGCTGTGGCTCAAGTGGTAGCGCACTAGCCTTGAACTGAAGAGCTGATAGCCTTGAACTGAAGAGCTGAGGGACAGCACCCAGGCCCAGAGTTCAGGCCCACGACTGGACCCCAAAAAAACAATTATTCATAATAGAAATACCAAACATTTAGATAGCTAAATAATTACTACAGCTAAAGCATCTTCAGTACATGTTTCTTTTGTGCTGAGAATGTACACAATCTTACTAGCACCCCAAAAAACATGGCATAAAAAGTGATTCTGAAAAGGCTAGGTCGGCTACCAAAAAAACAGGCCCATACCTGTAATCCTATCTACTCAGGAAGCTGAGATTTGAGAATCTCTATTTGAAGCTACCCTAGGTAGAAAGTTTGTGAAGTTCTTATCTCACAATTAACCACCAAAGAGCTAGAAGTGACATTGTGTTCCCAGAGTTCAAGCCCCAGTATCGGCACACATACACACAAAAAAGCAGTCTCAGAGATGTAAATTTTGTACTTTCAAAGCTGGTATCCTGTTGTTAAAATATTCAAGAAACAAGTAATATTTCTTTAAGCTGTATCCACAGCACTTAAAAATGCCCTGTAGATCCTTACCCAGCCATGTTAGGAACATTGTCTTCCTGAGATTAAATTTTGTTTGATTCTTTTTGTGCCAGTCCCGGGGCTTGAACTCAGAGCCCTTACATTCTTGCTTGGCTCTTTTTGCTCAAGATTGGTACTCTATTATTTAAACCATACTTCTGCTTCTGAATTTTGCTTGACTTTTTTTTTTTTGGCCATTCCTGGAGCTTGAACTCAGGACCTGGACATTGTCCCTGAGCTTCTTTTGCTCAAGGCTAGCACTCTACCAATTGAGCCACAGTGCCACTCTGGCCTTTTCTGTTTATGCAGTACAAAGGAATCGAATCCAGGGCTTCATGCATGCTAGATAAGCACTCTACCGCTAAGCCCTTTGCTTGATTCTTAATAGGATAATTTTTTTTCTCCCTTTCCTTTCTGGATACCTGTAGTGACAACAATAATTATTAGAGAATTCCGTTTAGTAGCTGAAAATGTCTTTTCTGGAAGACCGGTAAGAAAAACAGATTCCCCAGCCCCTCCTGCAATTATGGTACAAACTTGGGGCGTTTACATGCTAGGCAGATATTTCTGGGGACCTCCATTCCTGGTACCCAGGGACATGCCATTCCAGTCTGGATATTTTGTGTGTGAGACTGTGTGTGAAGTGAATTTTTGTATATTACTTGTTTCCCAGAAATTTTCATTTTAAAATTGAAGATGTATTCATCTTTTGGGGTAGAAATAAAATAACCCAATAAAACATTTTTTTTAATACAGGTGATCTCAGAGTTTATGCAGTAGCAATGCAAATAACTCTAATATAATGGCTTTGAAGTAAAAAATGGCTGCTTAATGAACCGGAGCACTTGGAAATACATAATTCTTCAACTTCAGTTTTAACCTTCTCCTAAACATTTAGGCCGTGGTAATAGGCAGGCTAGTCTTATGGTGCTGGGTTTCCAGATCTCCTTTTAAATTTTTTGTGTTGCGACACCATCTTTTGTTTTAGCAAATGCAACCCAGGCAGGAAGTGGAAGTCAGGAAGGCTTGAGTAGGAAATGGCACTGACCTACTAAGGCTTATCCTGTACTAAGTAAAATGTGGTTTTCCTTTTTGTTGTTGTTGGTGGTGGTTTTGGGGTTTTAACTCAGGTCTTGGGTGCTTTCCCTGAGCAATTTTGCTCAAAGCTAGTGCACTACTATAGCTCTACTTCTGGTTTTCTGGTGGTTAACTGGAGCTAAGAGTCTCACTGGGCTGTGGGAAAGTGGCTTGTGCCTGTAATCCTAGCTACTCAGGAGACTGAGATCTGCGAATTGTGTTTCAAAGCCAGTCCCTGTGAGACACTTATCTTTAGTTAACTACTCAAAAACTGGAAAGTGGAACTGTGGCTCAGTGGTAGAGCGCTAGCCTTGAGCATAAGAGCTCAGGGAGAGTGCCCAAGTCCAGATTTCAAGCACCACAACTGACAAAAAAAAAAAAAAAAAAAAAAGACTCTCCTGGGGACTTTCTTGCCCATACTGGCTTTGAACTGTGGTCCTCAGATCTCAGACTCCTGAGTAACTAGGATTGCAGGCATGAGCCACTGTGCTGGTGTGCGTGTGTGTGTGTGTGTGTGTGTGTGTGTGTGTGTGTGTGTAATCCTCCTACCAATGCGCCTTGAGAAGCTGGGATCACAAGCATGAAATCACCACATCTTGCTTGTTGATAGACATAGGGGTCTAGCTAACTTTGCCCAGGCTGGCCTTCGACTGTGGTCCTCCTGTTCTCTGCTTCTCAGGTTAGCTGGGATTACAGGTGTGCACCACCTGGCCTGTCATGTTAAAATAAATTTATCATATAGGGAAACACAAGCATGAAAGACCAGGGTCCTCACTGTTAATGTGACAGAGCCAGTGCACAATTTAGGAATGAAGCAGTTAAGGAAATAATTGTTCTAGAAATTTCTTCTAGAAATTAGGCAGGAAACCCACTCGTAGGAAGAAATTGCCTGTGCTTCTTATTCTAGGAATAAGGGAATATTTTTAGAGGCGGCTTTTTTGAGACAAAGGTATAAATTCAGAGCAAGGCAGCAAGACAAAACTATAAGAGGCAATTTATTAGAGGCAGAGAGGAAGAAATCTGGAGAGGAGCAGGAGGCATTTGAATTTATGGCAGAGTTTGAAAAGCATAGACACAGAAGAAAAGAGGTTACAGTCCAGGAAAGCAAGGCCAGTGCACCAGTGTTCACAGAGAGAAATTACTAGAATTTCTTACAACTTTTCTGCAGATGGATTCAGCTGAAAGTACGGATGCTGAGAGACCTGGGCCCTGCTTTGGGCCCTGTGTCTCACAGTTGATCAGGTATGCACGCTTGGGAAATGGAGGAGTGAACCAGGAGGAGCAATGGCAAAAGCTAATAATTACTTTGGGATGACTATGGAGAAAGGGATTATCCAAAACCTGGCTAATTTCTGAAAGTCATGTCTTTAGGATTTCACAGTGTGTGTTAGCTTGAGGCACGGGATTTTTACAAAGCAGGTAGGAGGCAAAGGCACAATATCTGGGATTAAGGCCCCATGGTTCATCTTTCAGGATATGTGAGCTTCCATTTTTCTCTTCAGGGCTTGCACAGTGGGGAACATTTGGAGAGGTTAAACCTTTGGATATCTTCAGATGGGAAGAAGGATATCATAGATTGTGTGTGTGTGTGTGTGTGTGTGTGTGTGTGTGTGTGTGTGTGTGTGTGTATTGTGTGTTCCAGGCCTTGGGCTTGAACTCAGGGCTTGGATGCTGTTCCTGAGCTTTTTTGCTCAAGGCTGGTATTCTAACACTGGAGCCAAAGCTCCACTTTTGGCTTTTTGTTGGTTAATTGGAGATAAAACTTTGCTGTCTGGACTGACTTTGAACCATGATCCTTAGATCTCAGCCTCCTGAGTAGCTAGGATTACAGACGTGAGCCACCAGGACCTGGTTTAGAATTTCCATTTATTTTAGGTAAAGAAAGTCATGGGGAAAAAATAGGTTGGTGGGGAGTAAAAGGTGTGTGTGTGTGTGTGTGTGTGTTGCTCGGAATTGAACCCTTAGTCTCGCACATGCCAAGCAAATGCTCTACCACCAAGCTACATCCCAACCCCTAGGGGATTAATTTTGCACCTGTTGTATTTGAAATATTCATGATATACCCCAGTTGATTGTCAAGTGAGAGTTGGATCTAGGAAATCTAAAGCTAAGAAAACTAACCCTTCCCTGCTAGGAATAAACATTTGAGGTTTTCATGGGTAGATACGATTTGAAGTCAGGATGATGAGATGACCTAGAGAAATGAATGTAGATGAAGGATAGGGATTAAGGCTGGTCTTTGGGCTCCCAGTGGTCAGAACTTTGGTGGATGGAGGGTAGAGTGGGGAGTAGGCAGTGAGCACATCAGTGGTTGGGTCTTGGAAACTAAGAAGAGGAGTTATTTCAGTGAAGAGAGCCCAACAGTGCTCCTGAGATGTTTGTGTGTTGCCAGGTAGGAATGGTGGGTGGCTTGGCTGTTTAGCCATGTTGATAGGGAAGTGGGACCAGAACCTGACAGGATATGCAGGAGTGCATGAGAGAGGAGAAGCAGGTAGAGAGTTCAGACAGCAGTTCTGGGTGGAGGTGGGAGGTAGTTTATGGTGGGAATGAGTGAGCAGAGCAGTGACTAGAAGCAGAGGTGAAGATGGAGGAGAAGTCATTTCTTTGGAGACAGGGAGGAGTCAAGGTGGCCCTGAGTGCTGATGGGAGTGAAAATTTGCTGGTACGGGGTATGCACACAGTGGCCACAGCTGTATCCCTGTTGCTTTTGCCTCAGTTTCCCTACTTGGTACAGTTAGGTTCTGGAGCCCACATTGATGCAGTGGGAAGGGGGGGGAGGGTGGAGGTAAATAAGCCCAGCAAGGCACAAATGCCTTTCTGTCAGGGGGGAAGCTGGGGTGGCCGGCACTTCTTATAAGGGACAAAGATGTACCAGAAATGTTTCAGAATCTAGTCCAGACTACAGGGAGGCTGGGGCTGCTTTTGCCACGTGTGCATGTTTTGCCCTGAGTGGCGTGGCCAGCCTGTAGGAGAAGGAAATGCTGACCTTAGAGTTTCCTTGCTTTAAGAACAGTCGATTACATTTGATGCAACATTTAGAAGATGGTTGAGTTGAACTTAATCTTGACACTGTAGGAAATGACTTCTCATTTGGTAGATTTCAAAGAAAAGAGCACTGGGCTGGGAAATTTATTTTCCTTATGTGACCTTGATACTCTCACTTGGGGTTTTGAGCAGAAAGGCAAGGGGACCAGTCAGAGGCCGGGAGCAGCACGCAGTGGGAGAAGGAAGGGAAAGGCCTTTCTAAAGAAGACATCTGGCTCCAACCCCAGCCCGAGCCCAACAGCAAGAAGCTCATCGATGGTTCCATAGCTTCTGTTTGCTCCCTTCTCTGGATAGCTGAAAGCAATTTGTGTTTGTGTGTGTGTGTGTGTGTGTGTGTGTGCGCGCGCGCGCGCGTGCGTATGCATGCACGCTAGTCCTGGGGCTTGAACTCAGGTCCCGGGCTCTGTCCCTGAGCTTCTTTGTTCTTAATACTAGCTTTCTACCACTTGAGCCACAGCACCACTTCAGGCTTTTTCCAAGTAGTTAATTGGAGATAAGAGTCTCATGGACTTTCCTGCCCAGGCTGGCTTCATACTTGATCCTCAGATCTCAGCCTCCTGAGTAGCTAGGATGATAGGCATGAGCTACCAGTGCCTGGCTTCTATTTTTGTTGTTGTTTTTTTTAATTTATTTTTTATTACCTTTAAGTAGTTGTACAAAGGAGTTTTGCCACTCAAAAAATCAGTTATGTATATATGCCTTGATTGATGGTGTCTCTTTCATCATTCATCTCCATACCACCCAACGCTATTTTTGCAGGATATGCATTGAATATTATGACTACATCCTCCCCCTCTTTCCTCTCTTCATTCCTCTATCCCCTGCCCTGTGTCCATCCTTCCCCACCTTTGAAACACTTACTTTCATTTTCATTCTGGCTTTCATTTTGTTGGACTGTGAGTTCATTTTTGTAAGGAATCTCACCATTTGAATTCTTCCCTATAAAGACTGTACTTCAATCCGTACATCTGTATCAACTTGTATTCAATCCCATATGTGTTTACTTGCGTATTTATAAATTAGTTCTAGCTTTCACATATGAGAGAAAACACACGTCCTTTGCCTCTAGGCCCAATTTAACTTCCTTTAACATGTTTTTTTCCCATTTCTTTGCAAATGATCTGTTTTCATTTTTCCTAATGAACGAGTAGGATTCCATTGCGCTCATATACACATTTACTTGATCCATTCATCCACTGAAGGGCATCTGGGCTCTTTCTGTGCCTTGGCTATGGTGAACAGAGCAGTAATGAACATGATTGTGCTAGTGGCTTTACTATATCCTGACTTGTAATCTTTCAGATAAATTCCCAAGAATGAGTTCCTGGATTGTAGTATATTCTACATTGAGATTTTTTTTTTTAATTGGTGTCAGTTGTGGGGTTTGAACTCTGGGCCTGGGCACTGTCCCTGAGCTCTTCAGCCCAAGGGTAGTGCTCTACCACTTTGAGCCACAGCTCCAATTCCTGTTTTCTGGTGTTTAATTGGAGATAAGAGTCTCATGGACTTTCCTGCTTGGGCTGGCTTTGAACTGCAAGCCTCAGATCTCAGCCTCCTGATTAGCTAGGATTATACATGTGAGCCTCCAGTGCCCAGCTATGTTGAGTTTTTTGAGGAATCTCCAAACTGATTTCTAGAAAGGTTGTGCTAGTTTACATTCCCAGCAATAGGATACTAATTTTTTGTTTGTTCGTTTGTTTTGTCCATATCTTTGGTCAGCAACTGTTGTTGTTTGTAATATTTTGTTGTTGTTGTTGGTTGTGGGGCTTGAACTTGTGGCCTGGGCACTGTCCCCCAGCTCTTTTGCTCAGGCTAGTGCTCTGCCACTGGAGCCACAGCTCCACTGTTGATTTTATTCTTGATGGTGGTAGCCATTCTAACTGGGATGAGGTGGGTGTCTCAGTGTTGATTTGATTTGCATTTCCTCTTTGGCCCACAGGGTCAAGCATTTTCAAGGTTTGTTTTTAAAATAGTCCGTACATAGGTTTGCTAAGCACCCTGGTGACTTAGGTACAGGAAGTGCAAAGAAAAAGAGAGGGGAGGGTACGTAAGGGCCTTAGCAGGTATTAATAATGAGGACATTGTTCAGGGAGGACAAGAAGGGTATAAAGTGGGTGAGATTGAGGGTCCTGCCATGTCCCCTGTGGAGTGAGATGCCAGTATTTGATAAGACCACTGCCAGTCTGTCATCTAGAAACTTCCCAGAGACGTAAGGCAGGGAGGTGGGAAGAAAATGGCTCTCCAGCACAGTCACAAGCAGATGGGGCTGGGGTGTGGCCTCTCACAGAGGACCATCTCTGCGTTCTCCAGATGCCCACCTTCAGCAGTGATGCCCGGCCTCGGGCAGTGTCCTCAGAGGTCTGCCACCTGGATGGTTCATGGTTTCTTGAATGAATGAGAAACCAACTGTTGGATTCTTTCTGTTCAGGTCTCACTGACCTGGAGTTTAGGCATGGTGGGAAAGCAATCAGTGCAGTAAATCAGAGCAAGCCATCATGGTCGAACCCCCAGGCCACAGACATTCTGGATTTATATCATGGGGGAAAACTTCCCTTTGGAAAACTAGAATTTTAAGGACTTATTCTTCACATAGGGCTGGTCTTTGATGAAGAACCGCAGCCCTGCCAGAGTTGGGAGGGGCTTTCTCTATATTCCCACTCAACAAGATCGGTGTGGGCAGAGGGCTGCGACTTCTACTTGTTAGGGTTTAAGACGAACAGGCAGCCAGGATCTTGTGGCTCATGCTTGTAATTCTGGCTACTCAGGAGCCTGAGATCTGAGAATCACAGTTTGAAGCCAGCCTGGGAAAAGTCCACGAGCTTCTTATCTCCAATTAACCACCAAAATGCTGGAAGTGGCTCAAGTGGTAGAGTGCCAGTCTATAGCAATTAAAAACAAACAAACAAACAATGGACAGTCCCCACACCCTGAGTTCAAGCCCCAGTCTGACATGGAGGAAAAAGAACAAAAAGGAAGAGCTAGTGTCAGAACTTGTTCCTCTGAGCTACTTGTCCTAGACTTTGCTTGTCCCTTTTCCCCTTCCTCGTTCTTCCTCCTCCCCCTCCCCTCCTTCTTTTTCTCCTTTCCTTCCTTTTACTCTTCCTTCCCTTATAAACATTCACATAGTTCTTACAATGTCTTTAAGATAATGTCCTGTGCACTTTATGGTTATAACTTACCTAACTCTCTTAATACTATGGTCCCATTTCACCAGACTGTGGCTTGAGGTAGGAAAGAGCCAGGGTCCTGCTTTTTGTGTGTTGGGAGGAGGAAGTGAAGTATAAGGAGGAGGTGGTTTGTCTAAGACCTCACTAGCCATTGGTCTTGGGCTCTTTGGGTTGATGTCTTTCCAAGACATTGATGGCTAGAACTGGGGTTTGAGATAGGACGTGTCCTATCTTCTGGGACTCAAACCATGGTCCAGATGGAACTTTTTCTTATAATGGTGAAATGTCAGAACCCGTTGGCACAAGCCTCATGCATGAATGCACCACCTAGGGGTGTCTTTTGGTAGCAGCTGCCATCAGCAAAACTCTCCACAGCAGTCTGAAACCTACCAGCCATTCAGGACTGATATTACTCTTGACGTCTTTCTCCTAATATTACCCAACGAGCACAGCAAAGCCATGTTTAGCTATGTGATTATATTTGAACTTCCTTTTTATGTAATAAGAAAGTCAGGTGCAAGTGTTCCTATTGGACGGGCAGGTGGCAAAAGAGTAGATAACTTGTTATTACATGGATATCAGAAATGCAAATAGAAGCACAGTCAGATGCTTCTGTCGTTATTTTTCTTTTTCTGTTCTATTTTTTGAGACCAGGTCTTTCTATTATATAGTCCAAGCTGGCCTTATGCTTGTGACCTACCTGCCTCAGCCTTCCAAGTGTTGAGATTACAGGTGTGTGTCACCAGGCCCTGCTATCGGGTGTTTTATTAAATAGTCTTTTTGCTTTTCTGTTTTCCTGTGATCATCATCTATTAACTGGTCACATATGCTAACAGCCATTTATTTTTAAATTAGTGTGAATGAAAGGTACATTTTTTTTTCCAGATGAGTTTTGGAAAAGATGCTATTTTTACTCTCTGTCTAATCTATGTATTTACCATGGGGTAGCCTTGTTACATCTTCAACTTGTTTGTGAAAAGCTATCTATCCATTCAGGGCACAAAGCAGATAAGCGGTCATGTCACACATCAAGCTGGTCTGTGTTGTCACTTAACCAACTACTCTTCTTTTGAGCAGTCCTGGAGAGCTGGGTATTGGTGGCTCACACCTGCAATCCTATTTGAAGCCAATCAGGCAGGGAAAAAAAAATCTGTGAAGACTCTTACCTCCAGTGAACCCGCACAATGTTCAACTGGAGGCGAGGCTCGTGTGGTAGAGCACTTAACAGTGAGCAAGCGAGCTGAGGGGGCGTGAGGCCTGAGTTCAAGCCCTTGTGCCATGACCCCAGCCCAAATTGCATCCTTGTGGTCCTCAGTTGCATGTGACCGTGTTCAAACCTGAGCTGTTTTCCTCAGATTTCTTCCTTTGACTTTACTCTGCCAGGCCTTCATGCTTTCCTTTTGTGTGTGTGTGTGTTAGGGGGACTGGGGCGGGGGGAGGGAAGACCCAGTATGGAGTAACTCAAGAGTTTATTTTCCCAGCCTGGCTTTTCAGAGGCACGGCCCAGACCAAGTACAACTTGAATAACCTTCAGGAAAGCTGTGCTGTCCTTCTGTCGGCCCCGCTGTCTTTGAAAATTGCCTCCAGAGTTAGTGAGCAGGAACAGTTAAGATTTACAAACAATGATGAAGCTTGTCACGCATCCTTCACCATTCATCATCCGGGTGCCGTGCCTGGGCGGTGAAGTGTTCTTCATAAAAACCAGTTCAGTGTGAAATACACCTCGCTGCAATGTTTACTGCTCTGAAGCTCGTCAGCGGCCCTTTATAGTAAATCCAGATTGCGATGTGACATTACAGTATATCATTGCCCGGCGCCGTGGGGTTTACACCAACAGTGAATGCAGCGCGCACCAGATGAGGTGTCCACATTGAGTTATGTCAGAATTTGGCTGTTATATGGGGATAGCTTTGGTTTTCTGAACACTGAAAGTTAGCTTTATATGTATTTATATTTATATATAGGCATCTACTTCCCATTGTGCACAACATACACACGGGGATAGATGGTATAGGCGGAGGTCAGCCTATGGTGTACAAGTATGGTGACCGGATTTTATGTACCTACCCAACTGTTGTTCGTGGAGATCAACCTAAATGGAATCTTGGTGTCTGTGGAGGGGGCGGGGGGTCCGGGGATTTGAAGTGGATGGTTGGTTGGTCTGTAGAAGTGGACTTGATCTTGCGTTGTATATAGTGATCATGTTTACTGTCCTTTCTTGAACAAAAAAACCTCAAGTAACTCTTACCTCCTGGAATTATCATTGAACATCGTTAGGCTCCTTGGATAGTAGGGCAGAAAAAAGAAACTACAGCCCTCCTCCCAGCCCCCATCGCCCTCCTCAGCCCTCATCGCCCTGCTGTTGGTTGGTCCCTGTCTGTCCCATCGAGGGTACACTCTGGGGAGGCCTCTGGAGTTACTGTGTGTGGACTGTTGTTGTTTTGAGTTGGGTATCAGAACAGAGGCGGCTGCTTCCCGTTTTGGCAAAAGATGCTGCTTCTCGGAGGAGATTGATGAGGCTCTGCAATCAGAAAGCGCTTGCGGAATTTACAGCGTGATCAGGTTTATTTACATTAGCCCTAAAAGGGATGGTATTAAAAATGAGCCCCAGCAAAATAGAATATTCAGAGATAACAGCAGACTTCAGTCCCTCACTCAAAAGGCTTTAAGTGGTGCGTTAAAGGTGGTTTAGCACACCTTTTAAAATTTTCTGTTACCTGTCGCAAGGTTCTTAGGAAAACCCTTTGTGGTCTTATATACCTGGCTGCAATTGAATTTGGTGTCAGTTGCTTCATTTTACACCTAGGTTAGAGGTGTTAAAGTTGAGGTTGAGTCAGGTGTACAGGTGACTCCTCACACCTGTAATCCTGGCCACTCCCGAGGCTGAGATTGGAGGATTATAGTTTAAAGCCAGCCCAAGGCAGGAGATTCCATGACATTTTTTTATCTCTAGTTAACCATCAAAAATCTGGAAGTGCAGCTGTGGCTCAAGTGGTGGAGTACTAGCCTTGAACATAAAAGAGCTGAGAGACAGCATCTAGGCCATGAGTTCAAGCCCCAATACTGGTACAAAAAATAGTTGTTGTCTCTAAAATTTAAACTTAATTCAGCACCTATGTTTTTATGTGCTATGTCTAACCACCTGTGCCTCACATTTCACTGAATATCTAGGACAGAGGGCAGACTGGGAAGCGGATAGAAGACAACAGCAACTTCCCTAAGAATTTCCAGAACTTTCCAGAGTCATGTTGCTTTTAAGAATAGTCCATGAGGGGTTGCTGATCCGTCTTAGGGCTGTTTCCTTATTGGATTGAAGCCTTTGTATGGATTTCTCAGTAAAAAGCAATTTGTGGATTGTAATTTATCCTTGAATGTATTAACTGTATTGTTTCTTCGGCTGCTTAGGTAATTCATAGGCCCACAGGTAAAGCGAACCATACATCTTTCTTCATATTTTTTTTTTTCAGTTTCTGGAGTTCATTTTGATAAATATTATTTTATATGATCAGAGGCACAGAGTCATTGTGCTTTTGTATTCCTCTCCTAAATGTATCTCCATATTTTATGTTAGATAAATTAGTAAAACAGCAAATGAAATTAATTCTGTCATTCAGAATTAAAATGGAAATTTGTTCTTGTATTTCTTTTCTTTTCTTTTTTTGCCAGTCCTGGGGCTTGAACTCGGGGCTTGGGCACTGTTCCTACGCTTCTTTCTCTCAACGCTAGTGCTCTACCACTTGAGCCACAGCACCACTTCTTGTTTTTCTGAGTTTCTTGGAGATGAGTCTAACGTATATGATCATATAAAATAATATTCTATGAAACCAACTCCAAGAAAAGGAAACGAGACATTTTTTAGTTGCTATCGGCTGTTTTTATTTTCCTTTTGTCTTGTTTATTAGTTTGTATTTAGGAAGGTAAGGGAGGGCACAGAAAAGTTGGAAGAACGGTGAGCAAGTTCAACAGTGATAACTCACTTAGACACTGTGGAAAATCAACTGGGTATCTTGTGGGTGGGGATGGGAAGGAAAACATCAGGAGAGAGCAACAGAAGGGAAGACACGGTTGAAAAAGAATTGTACTTATTATTCATTACCTGACTCATGTAACTGTAAGCCTTCTATATATCAACTCTACAACAACAACTTGAAAAAAAAAAAAAGAAGAGTCATAGCAGACTGTCTTGCCTGGCTTTGAACTGTGGTCCTTAGATCTCAGCCTCCTGAGTAGTCAGGATTACAGGTATGAGCCAAATGTATAATACAGGCTTTTACCTGTATTTTATGAGTTGTTCTCCTCCAGTTTGGCCCAGAAGCTCTTGTGCTGGGCCAGGTCCTGGGTCTCTCTAGTTAATCCCACCCTCAGGATATAAAATTTTTATTTCATTTCAGTAAAGAATTAATAAACCCAGCCCAGCACCTGCAGCTCATACCTGTAATCCTAGTCACTCAGGAACTAGCTCTGAGAATTACAGTTTAAAAAATCAGCCCAAGCAGAAAAGTCTGTGAGACACTTATCTCTAATTATCCCAAGAAGCTGTAAATGGAGCTGTAGCTGATAGAACACAAGACTAGGAGAGAAAAAGCCAAGTGATATCACCCAGGCTTTGAGCTCAAGCCCTAGTACCAGCACCAAAAGAAAAAAAAATGAATCCATTGAATACCCATTGTACGCACTTAATAGTATAGTCCAGGAGTTGAATCTCAGCCAGCCAGCTATAGGCTTTGGGTCTGTGTTGGATGAAGATTTCCTTCTCTGGCCTAGAGCAACAAGAATTGTAGCCTAATTCTGGGCAAAAGCAGGCATATGTCACTTCGTTACTTAACACGGCTGTAGACGTGGGCTGGAGTTTGATTTATTTGTTTATAGTAGTTTTATTGAGATAATAATTCACATACTGTAAAATTTGCCCTCTTAAAGGGTACCATTCAGTGGTTTTTAGTATATGGACGAAGTTGTGCGATTCTCACTACTTCCTGTCTAGTTCCAGAACATTTCTATCATCCTAGAAAGAAACCTCACCCCCATTAGCAATCATACCCCATTTTTCTCTCCCTCTTAGCTCTTGCCAACTTCTGTCTCTGGTTGCTGTGAATTTGACTATTCTGGATCTTCTTTCTTCCTCCTCCCTCCTCCTCCTCTTCCTCCCTCCTCCTCTTCCTCCTCCTCCTCCTCCTCCTCCTCTTCCTTCTCCTCTTCTTCTCCTTCCTCTTCTTCTTCTCCTCCTCTCCTTCTCCTTCTCCTTCTTCTTCCTCTTCCTCTTTTTCCTCTTCCTCTTCTTCCTCTTTTTCCTTCTTCCTCCTCCTCCTCTATGTCCTCTCCCTCCCTCTCCTCCTCCTCCTCCTTCCTCTTCTCTTCTCCTTCTCCTTCTCCTTCTCCTTCTTCTTCACGAAGACTAGTGATCAGACCCAGGGCTCTGTCGATTCCAGGCAAGGGCTCCCATATCCTTGGTCCTAGATATTTGATATAAATGAAATCAGACAATATCTGGCTTTTGTCTAATTTTGATTTAGCATAATATTCTCAAACTTTGTCTGACTTGGATGCTGTGGCACAAAGCAGAGCTTTGTGGGGAGAAAAAGGTTGGTTTGTGTATATGTGTGTTTATGTGTGTGTTTGTTTGTTTGTTTTTGGCAAAGGATTCATCTCAGAGAGTGCAGTAGAGGGCTGTGCGTGAAGGGCAGGCTTACAGGGAGCAGGGTAGGTTCTGGGGTCACAGGCCCTGCCTGCCCTCTGAGAAGGCTTGATCTTTCTGGCAATCAGATCTAGTCCTCCTTCGAAGCTATCTAGGGGCCACCAAGAGTCACCGTATTAGAACAAGAGAGTCTCCGTCACCTTTGTCACCTAGAACATTCCAAAGGTTTAGCAGCTCTGGGTGCTTAGAAGTAGCACCTTCCATGATAGCACAGGTAGGTGAAGAAGCCATTGGCTATATTCTAGAGTTGGGCATATTGCTGAAGAGAGAGTTTGAGTAGCTGCTGGAGGCAGAGCAGGACTGTGGTTTGAATGTCCCCTTCAGAGCTTGAAATAGAATTGCCACTGTCACAGCCTTAGAGGTAGGGCCTGTTTAGAAGCTAGAACTCCTGAATCCAATCAAGGATGGATTAATCTCTAAGTGTTGGGGGCCAGCCATGCCTGGAATCCTACCTACTGAGGAGGCTGAGACTTGGAGAATCATGGTTGAAAACCAGCCAGAAAAGGCTGCAAGACTTCCATCTCCAGTTAACCAGCAAAATGCAGGGCTGGAGGCATGATTCAAGTGGTAGAGTGCAAGCCAAGAGTGAAAAAAAGGAAATGAGGAATTGAGTGCAAGCCCTAGTACTGGCATAAAACAAACGCACAAGAATGGATTATGGCAGTTACTAGAGAAGTATTCTGCTCTCTCAGGAGCGGGCTCATGACCAAACCGGAGATGTGTTCCCATGCTCTGACTGTCTCTGGCCCTTTTACCTTCTGTCATAAGATAAGGAGGGCTGAAGGCCCTTCCTCAGATGCCTGCATCATCAGGCATCTTCCATGACTAAAAGCCAAAGAAACTCCTGTCCATTATAAATGGCCTCACCTCAGGTTTTCTGTGATAGCAGCAGCAAACTAAGATATCTTTGGGTGATCTCTCTCCTGACCCATCTCTCACTGGTGCTCTCCAGCTTTAGGCTCCATTGTTGAAACTTTCATCTTCTTTCATCTGTCTCCCATCCTCACCCTCCTTTCAGGAGGAAATCAGCCAGCCAGCCATGCAGGGCTATTCGAATTCGAATTCAAGATCTAGCACCTCTGTCAAGTGCTCAGTAGCCCTGCCCGGGGCCTACTTGAGGACAACATATTGAATATTGTGAAAAAAGAATGTTCTTTGTTTTCCATTCCGAAGTACTTTGGGACTTTGATATCGACCCGAAGAGGCAGCTCAGTGTTTATTGCCCAGAACAGAGAGGTGAATACAAGTACCAGCTGCTCTCCAAGTACCATTTAATAAAAGCCTGACTTTTACCTGCCTTGTAATCGTAGCGACTAAGGAGACTGAGATTTGGAGGTTGAAGTTCAAAGCCAATCTGGGCCAGGCACTATTGGCTCACATCTGTAATCCTAGCTACCCAAGGAGGCTGAGAGCTGAGGATCAGCTTTCAGGAAAGTCCACAAGACACATATTTCTAATTAATCACCAAAAAGCCAAATGTGGAGGTGTGGCTCAAGTGGTAGAGCTCTAACCTTGAGCAAAAAAAACCCTCAGGGACAGCACCCAGGCCTGAGTTCAACCCCCAGGACTGACCAAAAAAAAAAGTATGACCAAGATGGGGAACATGGTATTCCCTCTGACCATTGTGTGGGGGGAGGGGGGTCCGGTCGTGGGGCCTGAACTCTGGGCCTGGGCGCTGTCCCTCAGCTCTTCAGCTCACAGCTAGTGCTCTACCACTTGAGCCACAGCACCACTTCTGGCTTTTTTTTTTCTGTTTATGTGGTGCTGAGGAATCGAACCCAGGGCCTCAGGCATGGAAGGCAAGCGCTCTACCACTGAGCCACCTTCCCAGCCGCTGGCTGAATCCTTCTATGCACAGATGTGTTTAAATTTTGATGCATTCCAGTTTGGTTTCTTTCTCTTTGGCTGTCACTGACATGAAATCAAGACAGAATCCAGTCTGGGGAAACTGTCTCTTCCTTTTCTTCTCAGAGTAAGGGAGCTTTAAGTTCCTCTGTGCAGATGGCAGTAGGTGGCAGTTCTTCATTCTCTAGTATGTAGATATCCAGATTTTTCAGCACCATTTGTGGACAGGGACTGTCCTTTTATCTCAGTGTGTGGTCTTGACACTAGTAGGGGAATGTGGCCCAAGGGCAAAGCTTGACATCTGCCTCTGTGGCCTTTTATCTGTGAGCAGATCAATTAGAAAGCAGCAGGGATTGAGTGTGGACATCCAAGTATCTGCCCGTGAACTTGTTATTGGAAGATTCACCCATCTCTGGTAAATGTTTTCTTTCTATTTTTTTTGAATATTGTGTATGTATGTGTGTATGTATGCATGCATGCATGCATGCATGTATGTATGTATGTATGTATGTCAGTCCTGGGGCCTGAACTCCGGGCCTGGGCGCTGTCCCTCAGCTCTTCAACTCAAGGCTGGCGCTCTATCACTTGAGCCACAGAGCCACTTCTGGCTTTTTCTGTTTATGTGGGACTGAGGAATCGAACCCTGGGCCTCATGCATGTGAGGCAAACACTCTACCACTGAGCCACCTTCCCAGCCCCTCTTTCTTTTTATTTTTAAAAGAAGCGTTTTCTTCCCTTTGCCTAACCCAGGCTGGCCTGGAACACAAGATCTTCCTGCGTTTGCCTGCCAAAGTGCTGGGATTACAAGGGCATAACAACAAACCCAGCTAAAGAAGCTGGTTTTTATTTGTTTGTTTTGGTCAGTTGTGGGACTTGAACTTGCGGCCTCTGGGCTCTGTCCCTAAGCATTAGATAAGAGTCTTGTGGACTTTCTTTCCCCGGCTGGCTTTGAATCGTGATCTTCAGATCTCAGCCTCCTAAGTAGCTAGGATTATATAGGTGTGAGCCATTAGCACCCAGCTTAAGAACCTATTTTTCTTTTTTCTTTTTTGGAGAACTCTGAGATTTGAACTCAGGGCCTCACACTTACTAGGCAGCAGACTCTTTTGCACTTGAGCTATACTCCAGCCATCTGGTGGATACTTTCTTGATTATCTTTTACTTTTATCTACTGTGTCCTTGACAACTCTCTTAAATATATCTTTTTCTTCTCTGCTTATAGTTCTGAGATAAAGGTGAATAAGGTAATAGGAAGGAAATCCTTTTAAAGTCAGGACTTACATTCAGTGAGAAGAATTGAGTATGTAAAAAAAAAAAATTGGCAGATTTTCCAGTTTTCTAGTTGGAAAAGATTAGAGTTTTTCTATTTGAAAGTAGTACTTGGTAATTTTTAAGCCAGTTTGTCCACGAGTAATATTGCTAATAAAACCCTCCCTGTGCTCAAAGTAGGTCATGAGGACAGGCTGGTGGGCAGACCAGAGTTGTCAATTACTCCGTCATGTCTGCAGAAGGGAAAAAGTCAATGTGTCCTTGTTTTAATTTGACACACTCCAGGCTTTTGAGAGTGTAATTGCTGGAGGGGGGCAGTTAAGTGGCCATGTTCCCTGTCAGCCTGTCTGCCTCTGACTCCAGGGCTAAGCACCATGGGAGTGGTGATGAGGGATGAGGTATCGTTGGGTTAAGTGCTGGTATAATGGCTCCTTCCGCATACCTTGTACCCCATCTCTATCAGCACTTGCCTGAGGCGGTGAGGGTTTATGCTGCGAAAAGAGTCCGTCTGTTAATTTTCATGAATCAATGTCAAGTTGTGAGGAGCAGCTGTTACGGAGTTAAGTGGACTGTAATAAATACCACCCCCTCCTGGAGTAAATCTCAAGTCTTTATATCTATCCGTGTGGTCTTATCAGTTTAAATGATTTTTTTGGCCTACTTATCAAACCAAATGTTGGTCTCCAACCGATGGAGGCAAATGACTTGTCTACTTTGTATGTGTGTGTACATGCACATGTGTTTGGGCTCCAATACTGGGGCTTGAACTTAGGTACTGAACTCTCTCCCTTTACTTTTGCACTCAATGCTAGCACTCTACCACTTGAACCACACCTCCACTTCTTTTTTTTGTGAATAATTAGAGAGATAAAAGTCACACAAACTTTCCTGCCCTGGCTGGCTTTGAACTGAGGTCCCCAACCTCCCGAGTCAGCTAGGATTACAGATGTGAACCACCAGTGCTCAGCTGACTTGTCTATTAGCCTGCAGATAGCATGTGGCTGCTACTCAGGCAGAGAGGAAATGTGTCCAGGCCTGGATTATTTTGGAGGTGGAGAATAACTCTTTCAAGTTCTACAATGTACTAATCTGTTTTGTAAATTAACATGTGTTAATTGGACACAGGGGTTTCATTGTGATATTTCCCTAGATGTGAACTCTGTACTTTGAGCAACTTTACCTCCTGTGATACTATCATAATACAGTATCTAGTGGGTTTCATTATGCTGTCTTTGTGTGTGTGTGTGTGTGTGTGTGTGTGTGTGTGTGTGTGTGTGTGTGAGAGATGGATTATTTTCCTTCCTCCCTTCCCCTTCCCAGGCAATCCCTCTTTTACGGTATTCATGGCTTATATGCCATCATCATGAATATAATCATCATCATTACCATTATTTTAGGTCTATATAACATAGATGATAAAGAAAATACAGTATTTGGCTCTTTGAGCTTAGCTTGTATCACTTAACATGATGTTCTCCAGTGTCATCCATATTTCTGCAAACAACATGTCATCCTTCTTAATGGCTGAATAATAATCTATGGTATGTATAGTAATACATACTATATATACATACCATGTATGGATGCATGTACATTGTATATGTCTATACACATGCATATATACAATAAATATATGTATATGCATTAAATTGTACATGTACATACAATGTATATATCTATATAGTATATCTATATAGATATATACCTACTCTATATGCTCTACATTTTCTTTATCCATTTTATCGGTTGTTAGAATTTTTCCAAAGCTTTTTTGTTGTGAATAGTTCTGCAATAAATTTTGGTGTGCAGGCGATCCTTTATCAAATGAGCTTGTTTTTTAGTTATTCAGCTTTTTTTCAGTCACTCAATTTGCTTTTATTTGAAGAGAAGTGCCCATTTTGTCTTCGTTTTTAAACTTAATGATGTAGAATTGTAATAGTGGTCTGTTAAGTTTTCAGAAACTCTGCACCTGTGACTCTAGAGTAAACCTCCTCATGTTCATTGCTGGTCTCTGTATGTTTAACTTCTTGTGTTAATAGTCATATTCCACACAGGTTGGTTGGTTTTATTGGTCCTTTCACAGCACTCATTTATTCATTTGTAAGTTTTGGTTGGTGCAACATACAGTTCTTGGTGTTTTTTTCCCTCCCTTCCTTCCTCCCTTCTTCCTTCCTTCCCTCCTTTGTCTCTTCTTTCAGTACTGGAATTGAACCTAGAGCCTCTCAATTGCTAGGTAAGCGCTCTGCCACCTGAACCCTCCAGCCCACTGATAGTTACTGTTAGAGAGACTTTTTGAAACTCCTTATTTCCATATTTTTCTTTCAATCCCACTAAAAGCTGAGTTGTTTTTGAGCTGATTGTTGGCAGCAGTTACTCTCAGAAATGGGACAAGTAAGTTCTAGAGCTGAGATTTCAGCACTTGTCTGACTTTAAGCCCACACCTGACTCTAAAGCACACATGCACACAAACACACACACACACACACACACACACACAGAGTCATACAGAGTCTCATGACTCTACACTGTGTTGGCTTGTGGTCAGCAATAGAGGATTGAGTCTTACTTATCCTGCATTCCACCCAGAAGCAGAACCAAGAACAACAACTTCTGTGCAGATAGTAGATTGAACGGTGAGTCCATGGCACCAGACAGAAAGATTAAGGGGAGAAAGAAATGCCAACTCAAAGCTGCGAAGCAACTGGTGTTATCTATCTATCTATCTATCTGTCTGTCTGTCTGTCTGTCTGTCTCTATCTTCTCTCTCTCTGTCTCTCTCTCTCTCTCTCTTTTTCTCTCTTTCTCTCTCCCCGCCTCTCAGTCTGTCTGTCTATCTAATCTATCTTTCTGTCTATCTGAGGCCCCTAGTCAGTCTATCAACGAGAATGTCAGTGCAAGTCCTGTCTGACAGGGCCTTTGCCTATCTGTGTTCTCCATGAAAACAACACATGCAGACTAACGCCTGACATCCTGGTTTGGGGCTGGCCTGATTTGAAGTCTGAAAGTCGTCAGGATGGTGAGATATTGGATCCACTGACAAGTGGAGTTGCTTTTCGACAAGGAGCACTGGCTGGGGACAGGGAGGGGAGGATGGAGAGAGGTGGTGGATATGGGTCAGAACGTCCCAGTTTGATCATCAAGCATTACATGCTGGAGAAGATTTGTCTCAGGAAGAACATCATGAGAAAGAAGTTACTTTTCCGGATACTAGTAGTACATGCCTATAATCTTAGCTACTCAGGAAGCTAAGATCTGAGGATTGAGCTTTAAAGATAGCCTGGGCAAAAATGTCCATGAAACTGTTATCTATCTCCATTTAACTGCTAGAATGCCACATGAGTTTGCAGGGCCCTAAGTTCCACACAAAAGAAGTTATTTTTACTTTTCTTAACCACAGTCTCTCTACCTACCCAAGTTGAAGATTAATTGAAAGGTACTAATAACCCTTTGGAGAAATATTGCTGGCTCTTGGCTACAAGCTCTATAGTTTGTGACTAAATTAGTTTTCTTTTGTTGAGTGAGGCAGTGATTAAAGCATTGAATTTGAAGTCTTCACACCAGGCATTTCACACACATGACCTTGAGCAGTTTCTCCCCAACCCCAGTCCCATTTTCCTGGTTTTAGGTTGGAGGCAATGGGATAATATGAGTTTCATAGTGTATCTAAAGGATTGATTGATTGATTGATTGATTGATATTTGCCAAGCCTCCATCTTGACATTTTGCTGCTGACCTGAAGATAGAACCTCAGATTTTTCTACCTAGGCTAGCTTTGAACCATGATCCTCAGATCTCAGCCTCTTGTGTAGCTGGGATTATAGACCTGAGCTACCAACTCCTGGTTTCATTTTAGTTACTTTTACTGACAGCAGGAATTCTATGATCTCCTTAATTGTGTATTCCTTGTTGAGTTTGAGCCTGCCAGAGTTAGTTCAAATATTACTGTAATTGCTCCAGGGAGGCCAATTTCAGGAAAGTAGTGGTCTAGTGGAGTTGGCCTGCTATCATTTCTTCTCCCAAGTCTTTTTTTTTTGGGTCCGGTCATGGGGCCTGAACTCTGGGCCTGGGCACTGTCCCTCAGCTCTTCAGCTCAAGGCTAGCACTCTACCACTTGAGCCACAGCGCCCCTTCCGGCTTTTTTCTTTTTGCTTATGTGGTGCTGAGGAATCGAACCCAGGGCCTTGAGCATGCAAGGCAAGCGCTCTACCACTGAGCCAACTTCCCAGCCCCTTCTCCCAAGTCTTCACAAAAGCTTTTTTTCTTTTTTTGGGGGGGGGGGGGGGAGGTCCGGTTGTGGGGCCTGAACTCTGGGCCTGAGTGCTGTCCCTCAGCTCTTCAGCTCAAAATTAGCGCTCTACCACTTGAGCCACAGCGCCACTTCGGCTTTTTTCTTTTTGCTTATGTGGTGCTGAGGAATCAAACCCAGGGCCTCATGCATGCAAGGCAAGCACTCTACCACTGAGCCAACTTCCCAGCCCTCTTATTTTTAATCTTTTGATTTTTAGCAGCTTGAACTCTTCTTGCCTCTCTACCTTTGAGAGAAAGCAATTCAGCAAATAGTATTGATTTTGTGCCTTCCTTCTCTTATTTGCATTTGAAATGAGGAGTGTTTATTTTGAAGAAACAATTTTTTTCTATGTGTGTGCTGGTCCTGGGACTCAAACTCAGGGCCTGAGCGCTGTCCCTGAGCACACACTGGCTCTGAGTCTCTTTGTGCTCAAGGCTCACACACTCTACCACTTGAGTCACAGCACCACTACTGCTTTAGTCTGAGTAGTTTATTGGAGATGAGAGTCTCACAGACTTTGCTGCATGGGTTGGCTTTGATCCTCGATCCTCCGATCTCAGCCTCCTGAGAGGCTAGCACTATAGGCATGAACTACCAGTACCAGGCTCAAATGAATGTTTGTTTTTTTAATTGTTTTGTTTTTGTTGGTCATGGGGGCTTGAACTCTGGAGCTGGGCGCTGTCTCTCAGCTCTTCAGCTCAAGGCTAGTGCTGTACCACTTGAGCCACAGTACCACTTTCAGTTTTCTGGTGGTTAATTGGAGATAAGAGTCTCATGGACTTTCCTTCCTGGGCTGGCTTTAAACTGTGATCCTCAGATCTCAGCCTCCTGAGTAGCTAGGATTACAGGCATGAGCCACTGGGACCAAAATCAAGAAAAGAATGGTGAAATTTCTGGTGTTTTGGTTCTTGGATGTCAGGTAGTTTGGGAAGACAATCCCATAAGCTGTAGTCTCAAACTTTGTAAATAATTCATTTTTATCCATGAAACCACACCCGATTCCTAGATTTTGAAGTCCTTTAAATTTTTCTTCATTTCAAACTCTGTATCTAAGCTCCTGTACTGCAGTGTTTATGCTTATAATAGTTGGCTTATAATAGTTATAATAGTTGGCCGTGTGTTGTAAAATTCATTTTTCTGTGATGCTTCAAACAGACATTGTTATGGCCTATTTTAATTCTAATTGTTAATTGCTTTAGAAGATGCATGGCCACTTATTCAATTAACAAGATGATTTAGTAAAGCTAGCTTATTGCCTAAAGTCATTCATGATCAGCTGGTTTAACCTAAGGAATTATCTAGACCTCTTGTTGGATACAGGTTGTCTGTATTAAAACAAATTGGCAATAATAATGCAAGTTTTATCAAGTTCTTTTTTAAAAGTAGCATTTTCACATTTTAAAAATGATTCACCTTCCCCAGTATAGCTAGACTGGTTTTCTTTTATGATCCTTTGCAATTAAATGTTTCACATTTCCATCAAGATGAAACTTGATACTCGTCTAGATTTACGTACTAGAAAGTACTTCTTACATGGGAAATTTAAAAGCACTGTGGCGGGGGCGGGGGGGGGGGGCGGGTGGGGAACCACTGGAAAATGGTTTTTCAGAACACTTTTGAGCAGATAGTTTAGTCAGCTTTATTTTTGCTGAAACACTGTTTTTATTTTCTTTCTAGTTCCCAACAACTTGCTTTTCAAAAAACACAAACAAGAACCACACATCCACATTTTATACATTTGGTGAAGGCAAGACAGTGCTGGGATTAGACTTCACAGCCTGAATCTTGCTCTGAGAGCTCTCCTACTCAATCTCTGCCTCCTGCCCAGAAATAGATCCATAGATAGAGAATTAGATAGATAGATAGATAGATAGATAGATAGATAGATAGATAGATAGATAGATAGAATTTTTTTTTTTTTACCAGTTGTAACATTGACAGAATAGCAAGCTGTGTCTATCAATTGCCTCAAGACTCTTTTATTTTTTGCCAGTCCTGGTGCTTGAACTCTGGGCTTGGGCACTGTCCCTGAGCTCCTTTTGCTCAAGGCTAACGCTTCACCACTTGAATCACAGCTCACTTGTGGCTGAGATTAATTGGAGATAAGAGTCTCACAGACTTTACTGCCCAGGCTGGCTTTGAACTATGATCCTCAGATCTCAGCCTCTTGAGTAGCTAGAACAGGTATGATTCATGCGCATCCAGCTAAGACTTAAATTCTTGATGGACTTCTTTTTTTATTTATTTTTTTTTTTGCGGGGGGGATCCAGTCGTGGGACCTGAACTCTGGGTCTGGGCGCTGTCCCTCAGCTCTTCAGCTCAAGGCTAGCGCTCTACCACTTGAGCCACAGCGCCACTTCCAGCTTTTTTTCTTTTTGCTTATCCACAGTGCTGATGAATCGAACCCAGGGCCTCAGGCATGCAAGGCAAGCGCTCTACCACTGAGCCACCTTCCCAGCCCCCTCTTGATGGACTTCTTTTCAGAACTTTTGTCATGGCATCTCGTGTAGCTTACATAGCAGAAATCCATGGATCTAGTTTGCTTGACTTTCCCCTCCCTGTTTCAGGCCTGTGGCTTGAGCTAAGGGACAGTCCCTGCTAAGGTTTAGGGCTCTACCATTTGAAACAGAGCTCTACTTTCTGGTTTTTTGTTTGGGGTATTTTTGGTGTTTTTTTTTTTTTTTTCTTTTGGTAGTTAGTTGGAAATGAATTTCATGGACTTTCCTGCCTGAGATGGCTTTGAACTGAGATCCTCAGATCTCAGCCTCCTGAGTAACTAGGATTACAGGCATGAGCCTCCAGGACTTAGCTTCACTTGGCTTTCATACTGATCATCAACTTTTACATTTTTCAATCAACAGTTGATCTTAGATCCTTTTTGTTAGGACAGGTGGGCCTTCTCTCCTTCCTTCCTTCCTTCCTTCCTTCCTTCCTTCCTTCCTTCCTTCCTTCCTTCCTTCCTTTCCCTCCCTCCCTCCCTCCCCCCTCTTTCTCTTTCTTTCTTTCCTTCCTTCCTTCCTTCCTTCCTTCCTTCCTTCCTTCCTTCCTTCCTTCCTTCCTCCTTTCCTTCCTTCCTTCCTTCCTTCCTTCCTTCCTTCCTTTCTCTCTCTCTCTCTCTCTTTCTTTTCTTTTCTTTTCTTTCTTTCTTTCTTCGGTCCATTGTGGGGCTTGTACTCAGGGCGTGGGTGCTGTCGCTGAATCAATTTGTGTTCAAGGCTAGCACTCTACCACTTGAGCCACAGCACCAATTCTGGATTTTGAGTGATTAATTGGAGATAAGAGTCTAAGAGGAACTTTTCTGCCCAGCCTCTTGAGTAGCTAGGATTACAGGCATGAGCCCCTAATGCCCGGCTGTTTCTTTACTGTAAACTGGCATATACTATTTCTCAGCTTGAATGGATCATCATTTATTAGTTAATTATTAGTTAATCCTTATTTATGAGCAGTCCTGTTAGTTTTCTTAGTGATGGTTCAAACAAACCCCACTTCTTGTACAAAGGTATTCTTCTGGGGGAGGGGAGATACTAAAAGAGACATAACAAAAGAAAGTCTTTATTTTTAGATGGTATTAAATACTAGCAAATAAACCCCAGGGCCAATTTGCATATCTGACAGCAGCCTATTCTGGCCACGTGATATGACCCAACATCTACATTTCTGTCAGTGTGGTGTTTGGAAAGTGGGCTGTAGGGATGTTTTCTTCCTTTCTGTTCCCATCAGAGTCAGAGTGGAGATAAGGGAGGGGAAAAAGGGTCCTCCGTCAGCACCTGCCATGTCAGTAACTGGAGCAGTCCCTCTCCTACTGCTCCCGTCTTTCCTAGCAAGAAAAGTGTAACCGTGGGTCGCAGGTTATGAGAAAAGCCCCTTCGGCACAGTTCATCTTTGCCTAACAGCCACCTTGTGCTGAATCCCAATCAATCTCGGCATAAAGGCGTCAGCTGTGCACCGGCAGCTGGAAAGAGTGTGGTGATTTTCATTTCATAGCACTATCTCATTTCTAGATGATCTGGACTAATAAGACAGCTGGAAAAAGAAAAGTCCAAAAGGATTAGGCAGTTCTAACCTGATTGTCTGTGTTTTTAGGGGGCAGATGGGTCTTTTGGATGCTGGTAGGATGGTCCATTCAGATCTGTGACATTACACTGGCCAATAGTGGAAAAACACACACACACCCACACACACACACACACACACACACACACACACACACACAGAGTGATTGACACTTTGCAGAGGCTTGACTTGTAGGCCAAGCTCATCAAGATCACAAAGAACCAATATGTTAAGTAATGCTGGGTGCTGTGAGCTAATGATCTGATTTCAGCTGAGCTGTTCCATGATTGTCATTTGATGATGAGACACCAGGGGCTGGCTGTCACTGGAAGCGACTGCTCAAAAGAATGGAGGAACTGAACCTCGTCCCATTTAGCAAGCCAAGTCCCAGCGATCGGAAAAAGCTTTAGTCTGTTATTGACAGAAAACGTTAATGTCTCTATTAGGGATGGAAAGGTCTTAATTTCTTGCTTCGGAAGTAATCACTTGATGCTAAATTACCCAACTCCGTTTGTACTCCATTAATTCTGACTTTGAGCAGGCACTTAAATCGCTAGAGCTTAAAAGAAATAGAGATTTGAGAAATCATAACACGATGATAGAATTTAAGTTCTAGAAGAGAGAAATTGCAGGTCACTGAGCTGGGGGGCCCCTTGCTTTATAGATCTAGAAAGTGGGGGTTCAGTGATGGCTTGCCTAGGGAGGTGTCCTTAAAGACACTCTCTCTTGAGCCCTAAATTTTATTTTGCATTATTAACTATTTCCTGTTGCCTGAGTGGTCCAGTAGAGCAGGAGCTGGATTCTTGTGTTAGCCTGAGTGATTGATATGTTTGTGCCCCCCGCATCTCCCCACAGCCCCCCCGCCCCACCATCCAAGGCAGCATTTCTGTTAAATGTATCTGGGCCTTGATACTCCTGACCAGGAGGTACTAGAGCCTGCTGGGGTGAATTGGTTCATTTTTCATTGTCTCCACCCTGACTTCATGGAAGGTCATATGGGGTAGGATTGAGTAATTACTTACCCACTCAGAAAACACACCTGCATGGGCTTGTACAGAATGGGTCCTTCTGTGGTCTTTGTGCACAGAGAACAGGCTTCGGAGCACAGATCGGCCCAGCTTGCGGGGCCAGTCCACACCTCCCTCACATGGGTGTTTGCTCAGTCGTTTTCCTTATCGTCTTATGAGCTTTTGTTTGTTTGTTTGGTGCTGGTTCTAGGGGCGGCTGAACTCAGGGCCTGGATATTGTTCCTGAGCTTTTGTGCTCAAGGCTAATGCTCTACCACTTGAGTCACCCAGTTCTGCTTCCAACGTTGTTGGTAATTGAATTAGAAATAGTCTCACTGATTTTCCTGCCTGGGCTGGCTTTGAACCACGCTTCTCACATCTCAGTCTCCTGAGTATCTAAGATTATAAGCATGATTCGCTGGCCACTGGGGTCCACATTGTAGGAAAGTGGGGTTCAGGGAGAGGGTTGTTTTGTTCTTTTCCCCTTTTCCTCTTCTTGTCTCTCAGAGACTTAACTACCAAAGAAAACTGTGATTCCTTGGACAGTCTTTAACCACAGTGCTATGATCTCCACCTCTGAGAGCGTATTTCTCTGCATGGAGGTCCCTTCCTCTCCATGGGCCCTGGGCAGCTTGCTTCTCAGCCGGTTCCAAGAAGTTGATAGGCAGCAAATGGAGCGTACAGTCAGGATACCCCATCTCATCACTCCGCCTAGTCATGTAAGGGATCCCTGAAGTCTCTTTCTTTAAAAACAAAACAAAACAAAATGCTTTATTGCTGTATGATTGGCATACAAAAATCTGCATCTGTATAATGTATTGAACTTGATAAGTTTGAAGATAATTATACACTTGTGAATCCAATCTTCCCTGTCCACCATTGCCTCTGTCTTTAGTTTCATTTGTATTTATTATTTTGCTTTTTCTTTTATTAAGTAGTTGTACAAAGAGGTTTCACTTGCATAAGTCAGGTTATGAGGACAATGCATTTTGGCCTCCCATGGTTTACCTCCAGTTCTCCCCCCTCCCATCCCTATCCTCAAGTTACATTTAGTTCACTTTTTACACAGTGGACCTTGAATAGAATGGCTGCATTTGCTCACCCTCGCTCTCTCTTCATGTGCCCATCCCCTCATTTATTACTTTTTTTCTTTTGGTAGTACTGGGATTTGAACTCAGGTCCTTTCAGTTGCTATGCAGCAACTCTTATCACTTGAGCTCTGCTCCCAATCCTTTTGGTTTTAGTCAGTTTTGGGGATATGTCCTTGAGAGTTTTATTTTTGTTTTTATTGGTTTGTTTGTTTTTAACCTGGAGCCAGCATTGGACCATGATCTTCTGTCTTTGTGCCCTTTATAGCTGGGATCACAGCATGCGCCCCCATGCCTGGCTTATTGGTGGAGATGGGACTCTCAGTCATTTTCTGCCAAGGTTTGCCACCAGCTTTTTTTTTTTGAGTCCAGTCGTGGGCCTGAACTCTGGGCCTGGGCGCTGTCCCTTAGCTCTTCAGCTCAAGGCTAGCGCTCTACCACTTGAGCCACAGCGCCACTTCTGGCTTTTTTCTTTTTTTTTGCTTATGTGGTGCTGAGGAATCGAACCCAGGGCCTCATGCATGCAAGGCAAGCGCTCTACCACTGAGCCACCTTCCCAGCCCTTGCCACCAGCTTTTGCAGTGACCCCGTGGCTGTTTGTCTAGGCACTTGGGCGACCACATGGTGAATGTTAAGAAGAGAAAAGCTGATCGCAGATGGTTGTGTAGTAACTATAGATAGGGCAGGGTTCTGTGATCTCATGGTGGAGGGTACCGAGTTCAAGTCCTGACACTCAGTAGTGTGTGCCCTTGAGCATGTTAATCACCTTTTCTTGTGTCTTCATTTTGTTCATTTGTTGTTTTGTGCTCGTCCAGGGGCTCTTAAACACAGTGCCTGGGTCCTATCCTTAAGCTTTTTTTTTTTACTAGTACTCTGTCATTTGAATCATGGCTCCACTTCTGGCCTTTTGGTGTTTTAATTAGAGAAAACAGTCTCACAGTCTTTCCTGCCCTGGATGGCTTCGAACTGTGATCCTCAGATCTCAGCCTCCTGGATAGCTAGGATTACAGGCTTGATCCACAGGTACCTGGTTGTGCCTCAGATTTTAAACCTGACAAATGAAGGTATTAATATCCACCTCCCTGAAGAGTTTTGGTGAAGATGCTCGGTAAAGCACAATCCCAGAGCCCAGTAGGGACCCAGTGAATGAGAGCAGTTAGGACTAACCATAATGCTAATAAATAATGTGGATTGAACCTCATTTGGAAAACTGCTAAGTCAGCACTTGGTACTCCTGTCCTAGGCTGGTGGTCCAGTCTTCCTGGGAATTCTGTGTGATTTCTCCAGCTGTCCACCAGCCTCCACGCATTAAAGGAGCTGGTCCCGCCTACAGAATTCAGTGCTTACAACGGCAGACTCGGTTTTTTTCTCTTCCTGATTTTCTGTCTTTCGGTCTTCTTACCTATGTCTGTAGTTTTTATGACTGTGTAATAATGATAATGATAATAATAATAATGTTGTTTTCTCCCTTTCTGTTTGATTGTTTCAACGTAGAGATTTCTATGTTTGTGTGGGGGAGAGGGTAAGTACATGGTCCTAGAGCTTGAACTCAGGACTTAAGATACTGTCCCTGAGCTTTCTTTTTCCCCCTCAAGGCTCTGGCTCTATCCCTTGAGCCAGAGCTAGAGCTTTTTTGTGCCTAACTAGAGTTAAGAGTCTTATGGACTTCTTAACCCAGGCTGGCTTCAAACCATGTTCTTCAGATCTTAGCCTCCTGAGTAGCTAGGATTACAGGAGTGAGCCACCAGCCTCTGGCTCAGCTGGTCAATTCAAATGGCTTCACTAAGAAGTCACTTGGAAAGGCTGCTACTATGCTTGCGCATGGAGGCAGGGACTACAACCTCATACAGCAAGAAAGGGTCTTTTCTATACATTGTAGAACCTCTACCCAATCAAAATGAACCTCAGTGATTGGTCCGCTCGGGCAGTGTTTTTGGTATAGATGACACTCTAGATCTAAAGTTTGTCCTGCCCCAAGCTAACATGTCTGTGTACTTAGAAGCTTCCTTGTTCACATGAAAGTATCAGAAAGGGGGTGAGCATCATGAAGGTTGCCTCTGCATCTTGGAGGAATTGATGTAATTGGATGCTCCCCTTGAAGGAGCTCGTGCCCGTTTCTGGAGCAGACTGAAGGGAGGACTAAGGCGTTTGTCCAGCAGAGAGGAGACCCTGCGAGAGGACAGGGGAGACAGGGTTCTTAAGAGCAGGACAGAAGGGAGAGCAGAGGCGCAGCTTTCCCCCAGCCCAGAACTGTGCAGGTGTCACAGGTATCATAGAGAAGCTTGTCTTTCTCCTGACTTTGCCAAACCCCAGGGTCCCTGGTGAGTATTGGAAATACTTTCTGATGATCTGTTCTCGTTACGTGAAAGGATGAGCAGGAGTATGAACTAGTGGCAATTGAATGCTTGTTTAGAACTTAGCAGGCTTGATTGTTCTTAATCCCAGCAGCCTGTGTGTGTGCATGTGCGTGCATGCGTACATGCGCATGTGCCCAGTATTGTGGCTAAGGTATTTGCTCAAGGTTGGCGTTCTACCACTTTGAGCCACACCTCCATTGCTGGCTTTTTGGTGGATAATTGGAGATAAGCATCTCATGCACTTTCTTCTACCCAGATTGGCTTCACACCACAATTCTCCGATCTCATGAGAAGGCAAGGTTACAGGAATGAGCCACAAGCTCCTGCCTAGATCAGCCTTTCATAGTCTTCTTTTCTTATAATGTATGAGGAATTGAAATATAGAGCTGGGTGTTGGTGGCTCACAACTATAATCCCAGCTCCTCAGGAGGCTGAGATCTGAGGATCCTGGTTCAAAGCCATCCCAGGCAAGAAACCCCATGGAGCTCTTATCTCCAATTAGCCACCAGAAAACCAGAAGTGGAGCTGTGGCTCAAAGTGGTAGAGTACTAACCTTGAACAAAAAGAGCTCAGGGACAAAGTCCAGGCTCTGATTTCAACAATAACAAAGAAATCCAGGGGCTGGGAAGGTGGCTCAGTGGTAGAGCACTTGCTTTGCATGCATGAGGCCCTGGGTTCGATTCCTCAGCACCACATAAGCAAAAAAGAAAAAGCCGGAAGTGATGCTGTGGCTCAAGTGGTAGAGCGCTAGCCTTGAGCTGAAGAGCTGAGGGACAGTGCCCAGGCCCAGAGTTCAGGCCCCACGACTGGACCCAAAAAAAAGAAATTCAGAGCTGTTACACTGATTGTCTAGGACAGATCACTAGTAAGTAACAGTGTAAGATTTCATCTCAGGTGTGTCTCTTACCAGTGTTCTCTTATGAGAACAGAGACGGGCTTTTTTTACAGGAATAGGCCTTGTAACTATTGTGTTGGGCAGGGCCAACCCAGAACCAATGCTCAGTCGGTACCTGTGTGTGCAGTAACCAGTGCATAAGAACCGTTTTTAGCTAGAGGTCAATGGAGAAGTAGGGAAGAAGGACCGCCAGGCTCCCAAACAGAGTTCCCTGTGTCCAACACCTGGTGTGTGAAAGCTAATGTCCTGAAATTTATACCCCAAGGAATTATGGCACAATGAAAAGTGTGTAATTCGATAGTTCGTGCAATGCAGATAGTTTTTCCAATCCCTAGGAGGCTTGCACGTTTCAGCTTCCAGCAGCGATCTCCACAGGTGAGATAGTCACTTGGAGATTAACCTTCTGGAATGAGCAGACTTCACTTGAACCTGAAGGAACAGAGGGGGCCATTTCTTATCTGACTGCTCTTCACCCTGAACTTCTGGGGAAGCCAATAACACAGTGAGCGTAGGAATTCCCATCCGGTTTTCAAATTAGAGATTTAATTACAGTCTTCATTGAAGATGAACCAAGTGTGAAAATATCTGATCTGCCCGGAATGTGGGGCTAGGGAGGGGAGTGTGTGGGCTGGACTTTGTGCCCGGGCATTTAAATACTTTCAACAGTAGCACTGAGGGTGAAATTAATGATTTTGTGAGCAAATCTTGGCCTTTTGGATAGTCAGAGGTGATGAAATTTATATTCTTGCTGACTGTTTTTTTTTTTTTTTTTGCTCCCTCTGTAAGCCACTTCACCAGCCCCACCCCCACCCCATTAGTATTCTGATGACAAGACTATCTAGGGTTCTGAGTGGCTGTTAGCTGCTCAGTAGGCTGAGATCTAAAGATCTCAAGGCAGGAAAGAACCTGAGACTCTTAGTTCTAAGTAATCACCCCAAAAGCTAGAAAGCTAGAAGTTGAGCTGTAACTCAAGTGGTAGAGCACTAGCCTTGAGCAGTAAAAAGCTAAGGGGAGGGGGTGGGGTAGGGTTGGCCACCCGTGGCTTACAACTGTAATCCTAGCTACTCAGGAGGCTGAGATCTGAGGGTCGTGGTTCAAAGCCAGCCCGGACAGGAAGGTTCGTGAAACTCTTATCTCCAATTAACCACCAGAAACTGGAAGTGGTGCTATGGCTCATGAGCTTGGATTGAGCTGAATTGCTCAGAGACAGAGCCCAGGCCCAGAGTTCAAGCCCCATGACCGACCAAATAAAAAAAAAAAGCCCACTGCAGTCTTGAGTTCAAGCCCCAGTACTGACACCAAAATAAATAAATAAAATGCTACAGACTTAAATCTCCAGTGCTGTAAAGGTTTTGAAAACCGTTGTAGACTGACATCTGGCCATTTTGCCCAGATGTTTTGTGTGTGTGTTAACAAAGAACATGGCCTTGCTCATGGTTGGGGCTGGAGTTCTTGATCTGTCTGTTGAGTCAAGCTCATTTATCATACCGTTCACCTCTTTAATCCATCAGCCAACCAATTAATCATCAATAAAAGCAATCTATCCAACTGATGGCCATATTAGCTGTTTTGTTCAATGTGTAACTTTCATAAGCCTCTTTCATCATGGAGGGGAAATAATGTCTCTTATCTTTCTAGCTGCCATCATTCTGACATTTCTGTTAGTGTCTTGGTTGAACTGTGCCCACTCAAGCTGAGTGCAGAGTAGATTCACCATGCTTCATGAATTCAAATCACTGAGAGAAATAATCTGTTTTGGATAAATGAACTCCCATGTAACTGAAATTTTCTCCTGCAAATGCCAAAGGCTCCTACATCCCTTCCCCCCACCCCCTCAGCCATACTACCCTATTTTGGCAACAGGGGGCTTGTGTTATGTTCAGCGGCCTTGCTTCCTTTGCAAGAAAGAACCGCTATCCTTGCCCTCCCCAGGACTCCAGATTCATTGTCACAGGGATCATTGTACTTCTGCCTCTGCTGGCTTCCTCTGCTGCTTCTTAGATTTCCTGGCCTTTTCCTTGTGGTAGACTTGGCAGCTGTCACTTTCCTCATTACAGCTGTCTTCTACGCCTGCTCATCCAGAGTGACTTAGGAAACACGCCAGCTAGCTTTACCCAGTGAGTTAGCTTTTATTTATCAGCCGCCTGTTGAGTTCTGATCATATGCAAGGCTTTCAGCTAGTGGACAGCCCAGGACTTGAAGGGAAACATGACAGGGACCTTCCTGGTCTGTATGGGAGTCACTGGGTCTATAGAAGAGTGTAAACGAGAGCTGCACAAAGAAGGTATGGAACTCTGGGAGTTGTCTCTGCTTGAGTACTTGGCAGAAGTTGGCATTTAAGTCAGGTGTGGATGTGATGGGGAGAGAAGGGGTCCAACTCAAAGGGAGGAGGCCCGTGGGTCTGTGCTGGGATCTGGGGTGGGAGCAAGGCTCACACTGGGCTTAGCTATCAGGAGAAGTGGGAGTCAGATGGCTTCTCAAATGCCAGACCAAGGTGGGGCTGGCACCGTTTCCCAAACCATGAGAAGTGTGTGTTTAAGAGAAAATGTCCCAGACACTTTTTTGGAAGCCTATGTGCCACTCTGGGAAAATAAGCAGAGAGAATAGAATAGAATAGAATAGATGGACTGAATACCAGCAAATTAGATGTAAAAATAGTGGGCCAGAAATTGGGTGAAGTTCAGAGCCATGGGGTCAGCGGGAAGTAGAGCAGACAGATATCAGCAGAATAGGACTTAGCATCTGCTTCCTAAAGAGTGGCCTGAGAAGCGGAGGTTGCAGTTTGAGTACACCATTGAGATGGGTGAGCATCCAGGTTGTTGGAGGAGATCCAGGGTCCATCTCAAGCCTGCTGGAATGCTGTCCAGGTGGGGACTTCCGGCAGCTGTGTAACACACAGAAGCCATTCTCTGTGAGAATGCAGAGCAGGAGAGACTGTGGATGAAGCCATCTGGAAGGAAGTGATACTAAAATCTTGAGTGACAAATGAGTATCAAGTCTGGCAGCTTGAAAGGAGTTCCGCAGTAGAGAAGAGATAATCTAGAAAGAGGAGAATGCATGAATTAAGAGCCCTTATGGCCTGAGGCTAGAGCAGGGGGCGTGGTCTCCTGCACTCCATGGGGAGAAGGAAGAGACCAGAGAGGCAATGGGCTTTGGCGACCAGCAGGTCAATGAGTGGGCGTGAGGAGATTTTTCTGAGAATTAAGCAGCATCCATTTTGCCTGCTGATTGGCAAAGCCCATTTTTCAATTGAACTTGGTGGTGAACTTGGCCAGATAGTGGCTCAGGGTTGGGAGAGAGCAAGAAGTGAAGGAAAGAAATGTCATCCAACGATCACAGCCAAGTATTGTTGGTGGCTCATGTCTGTAATCCTGGCTACTCAGGAGGCTGAGATTTGAGGAACATGGTTCTAAGCCAGGCTGGGCAGAAAAGTCCATGTGACTTTTATCTCCAACTAACCAGCAAAAAAAAAACCCCAAAAACCAAAAGTGGAAGTGTGGCTCAAGTGGTAGAGCACTAGCCTTGAGCAAAAAAGCTCAGGGTCAGTGCCCTGGTCCTAAATTCAAGCCCAGGTATCATCCTGCCACCACCAAATATCCACTGATAAGTAAATCAATATATTTATGCAAGGCCTCGAAGAGATATTTACATATCCCTATTTATAGCAGCATTATTCACAGTAGCCTGGTGGTAAACACAACTCAAATAACTGTCTACCTTCAATGACTGTATAAAGAAAATCTATATACCAAAAAAGGTAGAATATTACTCAGCCTTTAAAATGAAGGAATTTCTACCCGTTGTCGGTAGCTCCTACCTGGAATCCTAGCTACTCAGGAGTCTGAGATACAAAGAATCAAGGTTTGAAGCCAGCTGGGCAGAAAAGTTTGAGACTCAATCACTGAAATAATCAGCAAAAAAAAGCCAGGCTGGAGGCATAGCACAAGTAGTAGAGCACCAGTTGAATAGGCAAGTCAAGCCTTGAGTTCAAACGCCTGTACTGGCAGGAAAACAAGAACAGAATGAAATGCTGACACATAGTGTAACATGAACATCATGCTAAGTGAAATAAGAGAGACACAAAAGACAGGCAGCATAGGATTCCATTCCCATGGGTGCCTAGAGCAGCAGAATCCCAGAGACAAAAGGAAAGCAGTGTTTGCCCTGGAAGAATGAGAGGGTGCCAGGGGTTAGTTGTTAGCAAATATGGACTTTTGTGTCTGAAAGTGAAAAAGTTCCGGAGATGAGTGACGCCACTCAACTCACACTCAAAAATGATGGCACATTTTATGCCATATGCATTTTACAACAATTGAAAAAAAAAAACACACACACAATAAAGCACAGAACATTATCCCCGAGGGAAACTAATATGTTGACCGAAGGAAGGAAGAAATAAAGAAGACTTTGTTACCAGCAGTGGTTAAATCACAGCTGGGGATTGAACCCAGGATCCCAAGAATGCCAGCCATGTGTTCTGTCATTGTGCCACACCTTCGCCCTCCAGTTTTTCTTGAGAGCTGGCTAAAATACCTGAGGTGTAAACCATGATTCTGAGCTCAGTCAAACAGTAGACAGCAGAGCTCAGTGACATTCTCAGGATGCCTATGTTAAACCTCAATAGGGTTGAAGTCCTTTCTTAGCAGCTAATTGGACAGAAAGCATTTTAAACCAAAAAATGTAGAAGCGGGCCCCTGGTGGTTCATGCCTATTTTCCTAGCTACTCAGGAGGCTGAGATCTGAGGATTGCTGTTCAAAGCCAGCCCAGGCAGGAAAGTCTGTGAGACTCTCATCTCCAGTTAACCACCAGAGAACTGGAAGTGGTGCAGTGGCTCCAAGTGGTAGAGCGCTAGTCTTGAGTAAAAAGAGCTCAGGGACAGTGTCCAGGCTGCTAGATCAAGCCCCATGACCGACCAAAAAATAATAATAAAACGTTGTAAGAACATGTATAAAACTATTTTTGTGTTTAGGATCTAAAGAAAAGTGAAGAAATACTCGTGTGAGGGGAGGGGAGGTAGTTTATACTATATTGTTGCTGTTGTTTAATTTCTGTTCACACTTAACTGAAGCCATTCTAAAATGCATGTGCTTGCCCTGTAATCTCACTACTTTACCCATCCTTGAGATCTGTGTGGTGTATAGGTGATAAAATGGTGTGAACAACTTTGATTGGGCATGTATCCTCCTGTCTGCAAACACTTGAAATTTTCTCTCCTGATTTTGGCCAGCGTTTATTTTATGTATTGTATCCTGGTGCTTCCTTCCCTCTTCTGAAGTGGAGAAAAATAGTACTGATTACTAACTGGTATCAAGTTTCCAGTAATAGCAGTTAGAAGAAGCTGGAAAGGACCAGTTGTATGGTCTTGATGCAGTTTTGCATTTGGCCAATAGTGTCCACCAGAAATCATATTTGATTTTTGCAAGCAGCAGAGTCTCCAAGTAGTAAAGAGAAAACAATTTGCCTCATACCAGTCTCTGCCCTGATACTAGTATATCACTTGGGCTTCAGTATTTATTTTCGAATTATAAGCTGCAAATTGTAAATAAGTTCCCTTGGAGAAATGGTCTCTAGATTCTTTCCTCATATCCACTTAATTGGAAAGTGTCAGACTCTTTTGAAATGAAATGCTTCCCAAAATCCACAGAACTAAAGCATCACATCTGAAATGTTTATTTTTTTTTTCCAATGATGTAAATACAAAGTGGAAAGCCAACTGCAGGCTGTGGATTGAATAGCCAAGCCCTCCTGGGCACTAGGTTAGAAGGCAATGTTCACAGCATGTGACCAGAACCCTGCTTCTGCCAATGGGATCAGTTCTAAAACCTTTATCCTTTTGCCTTAGCCATAGCAGCTGCCTATCAAGTTGGAATTGGCACGGTATTTTACCTTAAGGCTGAAGCAGCCATTATTCTTTCTTCTACACTCTCACTGTAAAGCTGTTTCTTACTGAAAATACCTAGACAGTCAGCCCACTTGGCATAGAATGGCCAATGTCACAGCCTGCTTTAAGAGTTTGTTTCTCTACCCAAATTCACATGGCAACCCTCTCGCAAGTAATTTATATTTTTAAAAAACCTTACTTTCAGTTAGCCATCAGAACTCCAGAATTGGAGCTGTGTATCACACACACACACACACACACACACACACACACACACACGTGTTCTTCTTGCCAATGTGACTTGGCGCTGTTAACAACTGTGAAGATTGAGGCAATGGGTACTTTGGTAGCATAAGCCTTTTTTCTTTTTCTTTTCGTGGATGCAGGAATGGGAAAGATGGTTGATGTCATAGGAAGTAAACTGGAATATCTGGGGGCATGCTTTGGAAATTACTAGAAAATCGTATTACCATCCAATGAGCAAGCAAACCATTCTTCTCTTACTTAGAGGCAGAAAGAATCTCATTGTGGGGCTGAAATTGGTTCTAAATTTTGAAAAAGCATGCCACAGATATCCCAAAAGAAGTTTCCACTGTACCACTCTTGGGCATATTTAGCCCTGGCAGAATGAGGCTCTGAACCTGATCTTTGGTGCTTGGGGATGTGGGTAGGGGTTTGGAGGTGGGCCTTTTGCCTCTTACTATCTGAAGATCCTCCCACAAGCTCTTTAGGCTGACTCTGCCTTCTTCCTTCATAAATGGGGACAGGGTCGAGCCCTGAGGACAGTTCTGTGTCATTGGTAGGGGCTGATACGCCAAAGAATTTGCATCATGATAATGCACATTATGATAACCCAGTCCCTATTGGATCCTACGCCTGTGGCCAGGTGATGTCAGCATGTCTGCATGGTGCCTGTTCCTAGTATCACTTCCCAGCATTCCTCCCCCTCCCCAGCAGTCAGAAAAGCAGACTCACTACCAGGTATGGTGGCAGGGCCAAGGCTGGGGGATGGGGGAAGACTTAGCTTAGCCTTGGGGTGAATTCCATGGGTGGATGAGGAGCAGGTGCATTTTTTGTGAGCTCCATGAACAGTAGGAAAACTAAAATTACAGCATAGAAAGGTCCAGACTAGCTGGGGTGCTGGTGGCTCACACCTGTAATCCTAGCTCATCAGGAGGCTGCTATCTAAGGTTTGTAGTTCAAAGCCAGCCTGGGCTGGAAGGTCCATGAGACTCTTATTTTCAGTTAACCACCAGAAAACCTGAAGTAGTGCTATGGCTCAAAGTGGTAAAGCCTTGAGCAAAAGAACTCAGGGACAGTGCCCAGGCCCTGATTCAAGCCTCATGACTGGAAAAGAAAAGAAAGAGAGAGAAAGAAGAAAGAAAGAAAGAAAGAAAGAAAGAAAGAAAGAAAGAAAGAAAGAAAGAAAGAAAGAAAGAAAGAGAAGGAAGAAAGGGAGGGAGGGGCTGGGAAGGTGGCTCAGTGGTAGAGTGCTTGCCTTGCATGCCTGAGGCCCTGGGCTCGATTCCTCAGTACCACTTAAGCAGAAAAAAAAAAAAGCTGGAAGTGGCACTGTGGCTCAAGTGGTAGAGCGTTAGCCCTTGAGCTGAAGAGCTGGGGGACAGCGCCCAGGCCTAGAGTTCAGACCCCACAACCGGACCCCCCCAAAAAAAAAAAGAAGGAAGGAAGGAAGATAAGAAGGTAGGTCTAGACTATGAGCCTAGGTTGCAGACTTCCAGGAAGAGGCTCTTTGATAGGTCTCTGTTTAATTAATTTAATTTAGGAGGGTTTGAACTTGTGGTTTCGTTTTCCTAGTTAGGCACTCTACCACTTGAGTCATACCTCCAGTCCTGTTTATTTTGAAGATGGAATCTAGTAGATGGCTCTGCCACACTGACCCGGACCCTCCAGCCTCTGATATCAACCTCCTGAGTACCTAGGATTATAGGTGGAAGCTAATGCTGTTTCCGGTTTATTTTGAGAATTAAATTGCTCTATGAAGCCTGGCAATCGGTGACTCATGCCTATAATCCTAGCTATTCAATAGTCTTAAGATCTGAGGATCATAGTTCAAAACCACCCCAGGCAGAAAAGTCTGTGGGATTCTTTGTCTCCAACTAACCACACACACACACACACACACACACACACACACACACACACACACACACACACACACACACACACACACACACACACACACACACACACACACACACAGCCAGAAGTGGAGCTGTGAGGTAGGATACCAGCCTTGAGCAAGAAAGCCCAGGGACAGTGCACAGGCACAGAGTTTAAGCCCCTGGACCTGGGGTGGAGGCAGGGTGTTTGCTCTATCATTTGTGACTTCGGTATACATGTTCATGAAACATGAAATTTAGAGGAAAGGAGGGATCATCAATGTTGCATAAGTACTTCCTGTTCTGCATTTAGCTAGGGTTGGTTTTCTTTTTTTGGTGTGTGTGTGTGTGTGTGTGTGTGCGTGCGCGCGTGCATGCGCACATGTGTGTGCATGCTTGGGCTTGAACTCAGGCCTGTGCCCTTGCTTAGATTTTTTTGCTCAAGACTGGCACACTTTACTATTTGAGCCATAATTCCACTCGGCTTTTTTTTTTTTTCATTTTGTACTGGTACTAGGGCTTGAACTCAGGGCCTGGATACTGTCCTTTAGCCTTTTCAGCTCAAGGCTGGTGCTCTGCTTCTTAAGGATTTGTCTGCCCAGACTGGCTTCCAACTGTGAGCCTCAAATCTTAGCTTCCTGAGTAGTGAGGACTGCAGAGCTGAGACCTAAGTACTTTAACACTTCTGGCTTTTTGCTGCTTAATTGGAGGCAGAGCCCTGTTCGCTCAGTTTTTAAAATGCTGTATTCCCCAGTGCTTGCAAAAGTTACGATGGTTCTATGTAGAGGGTAGTATGGTAAGTTACCCATTTCCATCTCTGCGAACTTTCATGAACCATCGCGTGGTACATAGATCACAGATGCTTTGTTCCTTAATATGCCGATTCAGAGATGGCACCCTTCCAAAACTAATGTTAGATTTTCGAACTGACAGTTAAGATAGGGTTTTAAAGAAAGCATTCCCCAGCATAGTACCTTCTCTCTTGTCACTATGTGTTAATTCCACTTAGAGAAAAACACACTTAATTGTTTCAAAGATTACTTTTTTTTTTTTTTTTTAGTAAATTTGTAGTAAATGGGGGAGATTAATAAAGGGCTATTTTTTTCTCAGCCTGTGGTTTCTAATTACATCAGTTACAGCTCAGCCTTCTTCTTAACTAGAGTGCAGGCATAAACTGGAAAAGAATGAGCTAATCCATGATAGATCAGGTGGAATAAAGATCTCCATTCATATCTTTACTTTTATCCCTTGTTCTGAGTGCCAAGAATTAATGCTGTTTGAAAGTACAAGCTGAACCTGCCAGGCCCCAGTGGCTGAGATAATCCTAATTATTTTCAGTGTTAGTGAGAAGGGTAGCCGCTACACTGGGGGGGGGGGGGGGGGGGGAGTTTTCTATTGTGAAACATTAAGTATCTGCTAAGTAGTATTGATTGGATCTGATTTTATTTCCAAACACGACTGTTATGGTGAAGCAGGAGAATTCGTTGTTGAAGAAATTTTCATAGCTTTCCACCATTCAGAAAGTCACCAAGCCATTCATTTTTCTTCCTCAGCAAGAGTGGCCAGGTGAAGAACTGACACCCACTCGCGTTTTATTTTTTAATGGTTTCTTAGTAGGAGTTTAATAGTATTTAACATACAGAGGAAGAACATTTTTCCCCCTTGAGCACGGAATAGTGCGTTTTCTCACCTCACTGGGAGAGAATTACTCGTTCCAGCCCATTGACTTCCAACAGATTATTCAAGTTAAAAGTCAGGGGTCTTTGCAATGTCAAAAGACTGAGCAGTTAGAGTGGTTTTTGTTTGGTTTGGTTTTTTTTTGTTTAAAGAGGGTTTTTCCTTTTACTTATTTTTTTTTTCCTTGTGGCAGTATATAATCATTTTTTTTCCCAAAAAGAATAGTGGTAGTTAGATGGCATCTCCAAAATCATCTTAAATGTTTCTTCTTCATATTGATTAGAACTATTCTGGCTAAGGTTTTGGTTTGTTTGTTTTGAAATAATAATAAAAGAAAGACCATTTAGACAAGTAAGCTATCTGAGAGACACCAGGCCCTGGGCTTGCTGGTTCAAATGGGGGTCAGCCTCTATACCCCATCTACCTTCTTTGTAACACAAGAAAAGATCAGATGGGCAAGTTTTCCTTCTTTCTTTCACTTTACTGTTCAAACTCGCCTCTAACCTCCAGAATCATTTCTTCCATTTCTGTAAATGCTGCCAGGCTAGCTGTGATTATGGGTTAGCATAATCCTTAATTGGTTATTGGCTGTGAATGCTTCCTGCCCCCTTTTTTTTCCTCCCCCAAGCACTAAAGCGGGGCACTCACATCTTCAGTGAGCATCTCTGAGCCAATTATTCTTTCTTTCTTTGGGGTTATTCCCCAGAGTGGAATTACCAGGTCAGAGGGCTGAACAGTCTCGTGGTTCTTATTACATGTCACCAAATTGCTATCCAGAAAGATTGAACCAATTTCAACTGCTTCCAGTAACTGTCTCCACAGAGCCCAGGACATTACAAGTTAGGAGAATTTTTACAAAATGATTCATCCAAATCTTTTCTGTTGAGATTAGACCTGCCCAGGGCCCATTAGAGTCCACTTAAAAAGAGAGAGGGGAAAGGGATCACTTGGGGTGTTTACATTTCTAATTGATATTCAGTAATTTGCAATGGTCAATCATTAATAAAGTTGCATTAAAATGTATGGGATAGCTGGCTGCCAGTGCCTGTAATCCTGAACTACCCAGGAGGCTGAGATCTGAGGATCAGAATTGAAGCCATCCCAGACAGGAAAATTCCATGGGACTTTTTATCTCCAATTAACTAGCAAAAAGCAGGAAGTGGAGCTGTAACCCAAATGGTAAAGCACCAGCCTTGAGCAAAAAAAAATCTAAGGCACAGTGCCCAGGCTCTGAGTTCAAACTCCAATGTCAGAAGGCTGGGGGGCCGGGGGGTAGGCCAAGATAACCTTAAAGGACAGTATTAAAGAACTGCAGTAAAGGGGCTGGGAAGGTGGCTCAGTGGTAGAGTGCTTGCCTTGCATGCATGAGACCCAGAGTTCAATTCCTCAGCACCGCATAAGCAGAAAAAGCCGGAAGTGGTGTGCTGTGACTCAAGTGGTTAAGCGCTAGCCTTGAGCTGAAGAGCTGAGGGACAGTGCCCAGACCCAGAGTTCAGGCCCCACAACTGACCCCCCCCCCCTCCAAAAAAAAAAAAAAACGAATTGCAGTAAAATAGATCTTGAGTATTAGTAAAGGGAGGAAAACACTAAATCTTTGTTAGGCAGTTTGGAACTTTTATGAAGTGCTATACAAAATGAGTTGAACAGACACTGTCCCTAATTTCTGCAGGCTAATATTCAAAGACATACTAAGCCTTGAATGGGTTAATAAAACAATAATACGGATTTAGATTTTGAGTGGAGAAACACTTTTTCTAAATGCAGGTGCTTTTCAAAACAGATTGAGTTCATGTATTTACTCCTTCTCAGGAGCTCAGTCATGCGTTAAGTGGGCTCCGAGCTCGATCTGTGCAGGTAACACATTCTTTGTATCTCACATCACACGGGGACTTTCCAAGGAAACATTTCCTAGGCAAGTGAGAGCAAAAGGGAAGGCACTTCCCAAATTTCTCTCTTTTCCAGAATTCCCACTCTTCCCTCTTTCTCCTCTCAAATTGGCTACATGGGGGTTGGGCAAGAACTCACTTTTCTTTATCTTCTAACTGTAGGAGAAAGGCAGGCCGAGGACAGAAGTGTTGGAGAAACTTGCTCATTCCTGAACAGACTCTGCATCTGCCTGGCAGGGTTCGTTTCTGCATCCCCTTAATCCCACACAGGGAGTAGAAAGGTGATCAGGGTTAGAATAAACTGCAAGAGCATGCCAGTCAGGGTCTCCCTTATAAAATGGGCAAGAATTATGCTCTCTGTGAATGCTTTGAGGGTTGAAATACCTCATTACAGTATGGGTCATACTAAAAGGTAGTGGCTTGGGGCAAGCAGATGAACTCAGACTCTCCGGTGTGCTCTCCACCTGTCCATACTCACAAGATCTCAGAACAAAGACTACCACCTTTGAACAACATTTCTTCCTTTGTATATTCATAGTCCGGTGCCTGTACATAGTGTGTGCAGTATGTATGTACAAGTTATAAGTCACTTTGTATTTGCAAGAGCTTTGAAATCCATATTAACAACTCAGATTTAGCAAGATGTTGTTGTTGCCTGCAAGAAGGTTAGAAAGATGCACATGCATACTTTTCTCCCCTTCTCCACCCCCTGCATCTATAAAACATCATTTAATGATTCCTATTGCTTTGAAAGCTTGCAAACTGTCCCTTTTTAAGTTACAACAGACTGAAATTCATTAGCAGTCACCATTGATACAAAAAGTAATTGCTTGTCAGGAAAATGGCTTTTCAAATTTCTTCACCTTATGAAGTCTTCAGAGCATCCTTTATTGGTTATAGAAGTAGCTTGTCCATCTGTCTTATCTGTATGTCACATTGGGGGAAGAAAATAATTTGGTCCAATGGTTAAAGGTCCACTTGTGAAATCGCAGCTCTGATCTTTTTATTTCCCTGTGGTTCCACTAGCGGAAGCAGACCTTTTCCAAATGCATAACAAGTGTAAATAGTGTTCTCTTGTAAAAAGGTCTCTTTCAGCATAATATACCTTATTAAATTCCAAACATAATAAGTATTGATGGCAAACATTTCAGAACCCAGTACAGCTTCTTCTAGGATTTAGTTCTCTCCAAATGACTTCAGCACTCAGCTCCCGGTACATTTTGCTAATTACATCATAGATTTCCCTATTGATGAACACAAGCTGAATTAACACAGGAGCACTAATGTACCCTTTCACCATTATTGTCGTACAAGAAGCCGTGGCAGATGCTGGCAGTTAGTTACACAAACATTAGTATTAACGATTGGCCATTTGGAATTGGTGACAAACTACTGCCCGGCAGAATCCTGAGGCTGAAACCAATCAGGAAGTTAATGAGGAGAGAAATTACCACTGCAGCTTCCCTTTAATTACATTCACACTAGGCATGAAGGGAGTTCTGGGGGTGGATCTAAACTCAGCTAAGGTTAAGAAGGTCAGAGACCCTTTTGCTTAAATTTTGTATCTATTGCGGCTGGTAGGGTTGCAAAAAATTGTTTATTAGCACATTACTATAGCATCCTTCATATTTAATGTCAGTGTCTCAGTTTTTATGTTCATCTGTTAGTTTTCAAAATCTTTACCTGCTAGTTTATTGCGATATAATTTATCTTCTTCCATTAGAAAAAAATCTCTCCCATTTACTGCTTTTAAAAACTTATGTGCATACACACACACAAACACATCTGTTGTGTAGTTTTCAGTCAAGGGAAGTAATAGTGGAGTTGATCATGCCATCCACTTTGTTTGCTAGATCTTTCCAGATGGAAAATGCATGGGTGGAGTCTTGCTGAGGAATAATTTCTCTGAACTCTTTCGTGTGGACCACTTAACCAGACAAGTTTCATCTGCATCCTTTGCATAAAGGGGCAAATTTTTCTTGGTTTTATTTGGTAATGAACACAGATTTGAGACTCTACTACTCTTGTATTAAGTAGAGGTACTGTGTAGTTTGTGTGTGTGTGTGCGTATGTGTAATTCTAAAGAAGAGATTTTAATGAGGGTCTGTAAAAAACACTTGCAAAATTCCAAACAGAAATGGAGAGTGTCACTTTCTTTGTTGGAACCTAATTGAATATGGAATGTAGAAAGATTAGCCACTTTTAACTTTCTTCTTTCCTCCCTCTCTTTCTCTTTCCCACTTCCCAGTATTCTCGCCCCCCAGCAGCCAAGATTCTGGCTTGGTTTCCCTTTCTAGCAGCTCTCCAATGAGTAATGAGAGTACAAAGGGGGTTCTCGAATGTGAGTCTGCGTCAGAGCCCAGCGGCTTCGGGGTCACTCCAGTCATCGAAGAGGAAGAAGATGAGTAAGCGAGTAAGCGGTGCTGGCCGCTGCTGCTGACCACACGCTTGGAATAGCAGGTTTATTCCATTGCCTACAGGGTTTGTTGTTCTGGCATTGACTTCGTCGTTGAGAATGTTTGGTTTATACCTCTTAGGGTTTAGTCCAGAAGCAAAACACACTTACAGTCATTTATAGGGTTTTTGTGGCTACCATCTGCAAGAATTAAGTGCCTTTGCTCATGGAGTTTGAGTCTCTCAGCTTTAAAAAACAAAACAAAACAAAATAAAACAACACTGGATTGCATGCAGTTTTCAAGAAATACAGTAATTCACTAAAATAAAGCTATATATATATATTTGCATCTCAATTAGAATCCTAATTCGATTTTAGTTTTAAAAATGAAATTTTAGGCGTCATAGATTCTAGTATTTTTAATAAGACTGCAGAAATATAAACTTAGTCAAGCACTTGACCAGTGAGAAGAAAAAGAGCAGGCCAAAAAAAAAAAAATCGATTATTTACAAATCTACAGAAGGTCAGGGTAAATGGAAATACTGTGTGTTTATGTTGCTGTTGGAAATAGCAATACCTTATCCCCTCGATCCTAAGCATAACTGAAATAGAATGAGAAAAATTAAAGCCTTTTCAGAACAGCTACTTTTCCTATAAAGGGTAATTTGAAACAACACAACTTAAAGGTAGCCCCAGCGAGGTAGGGCTCCCGGGTAGTGTTTCTAGAATAATATGAGTTTAACATACACATTCTATTACAGTGAAGGGGAGGGGGGGGGGATGTAATCTAGACTATTTTGTAACCTTAGGTTGTAATCTGATTTGGAAATAAGTACATCTTTTTAAAGTTACTACCGATTTCTGAGTTCATTATTTTGTTTAAAAATTGGTTATGGAGTACTTCCTTATGTAACAGAAGCCACACTGAAATGAAACTAGTCTTTTAAAAAAATCGTTGTTCTGTGTAGTTGCAGCTGTACCTGAAATAAAAATGTTATTGATGACTGAATTTTCTTGTGTGTATATTTGGTGAGCGGTATTAAACAGGGGAAAAAAAGAAATTACTTGTATTTTCTTCGCTCTGTGCTTTGAAAACATCTATTTGATTTCACCTCCATCTGTTGTAATCAATAACCTGACCATCTTGTTTTTTATTAAATGCACTTACTCTTAATTTCATCCACCAGTGGTTTTAGAGAGAATAATGTGGAGTTACCTATATAGGTTTGACATTATAAATCACTTCTTGGGGCTGAATCGTATAGTGGTATCGATTGATCCTGATATATCACAGAAATTTACTGTCACTTCTGTTTTCAATTAAAGATACAATCAGTCAGATAATGACTTAATTGGATTTTACAGAAGATTGAGTTTTATTGCCCAGTGCTTTACGAGTTTAGTTAAGGAAGATCATTTTATCACACTTGTCAGGCCGCTGCTACCCGCAGCCCAGTGCCCTTTGCTGGCTGTAGCTATTGTGACGGGCGGGCGACACCGGCAGGCCGCGGGGCGGCTGGGGGTGGGGGGGTAGGGAAACGGGGCTGGGAGCTTTCACGTCCCAGGGTTTACTGATGGCATTTCCAGAGATGAGGGTCCTCTCTGCTCACCCACGGCCCCAGCCCCCCCCCCCCCTTTCTTTCACGAATCCAGGAGATCTGCAACTCCGTGAGGTTCATCTGAGACGTGTTCAGCAGAGCAGCCGGGTCCCCGCCCCTGCACGCCAGCACACCTCACCCACTTCGGGGGAACATAAGAAGCGGGACTGGGTTATGAACCTGCCCAGTTCTGGACCCCGGTGAGAGGCAACGCAGTAGATCGTGGTGGCTGGATTTGTGCCGTCTTTCACACACATGCATCCTGCACGCGGGATCTGCAGCGTGCGCGGGGGGGGGGGGGGGAGGGGTAAGGGGCGTGCAGGACACGCGTGTGTGTGCACGCGTGCGTGCATGGTAATGTTAGTCATCTTCAGCCTTGGCCTTCTGGCCTTAACTGCCCTTAACTGAGCTATGGCAGGTGCCCAAGGGAGGTTCTCCTGGCCTGGCCGAGGACGAAGGCCATGCCTGCAGTGGCCTTGGTGGTCCTCCTCCCTGATTGCCCGCGATCACAGCCCCACCCCGGGGCCTGGGACCCACCAGAGTGCAGGGTTCACCTCGCCGGTCCTGGGTCCCCAGGCTCTCCGCCGGCTAAGTGTCCAGCTGACCCGGTGATGTGGCTCCGGGGCCCAGGTTCACGTCCTTAGCTTTAATCCCAAGGCCCCGCTGGCCGCTGGTGAGGTTGGAGCCCGCCTGCATCACCATCACCACCACCATCCTGGGGGGCGGGTGGGGGGGAGGGAGCCCCCCCACCCTCTCAGGGAGCGCTGAGGCCTTCCTTGCACGCACTTCTGACTTCCCAAGTGCACGCATTTTGCACCGCATCTGCACAGGGCGCCTGGAGTCTTCACAGCTGAGACACAGGACGCTCCTCCCGACGCCCCGAGGCGTGTAGGGCTGGGAGTAGGTGTGTGATGGGGGGGTGGGGGGAGGGAACAGTCCCTGGCTTCCTTAGTTTGGCTGCAGGTTGGGGTCGATCTGGGCAACGTGGCCAGGAAAGTGGCGCGAAGCCAGTGCAGACCTGTAGCCGTGCACGCACCCACGGTGTGCAAGGCCTGAACCCCCTGCCCACACAACAGGGCCCTGATGGGTTTGTTGAAGCCAGGTCGCCATCCAGGACTCGCGATGCCTGGGAAAGGCGTCCGCCCTCCTCAGGGGCGTGGCCTCAGCCACCGCTCCCCCCCCTCCACTTAGAAGCCGCGTCCCGGGCCGAGGTGGGCGTGGCTCGTGAGGGCGTGGGCGTGGCTCGCCAGGGTGTGGGCGGGGACAGCGCTGCGGCAGTCTTCCGGCGCAGGAAGCGCAGCAGAGGGGAAAGCAGATCGGGGTGATCTTCCCCCCCCAATCCCACACCCCGCCCTCCCCCCGCCTACTGTCTCCCGGTCCGGGGCACCCCGCGCCCGTCCGGTCGCGGCAGCTCGGCTTGACGTCGGAGTTGTCCGGCCTGGATGCTCCAGCCTTGGGGCATTGAGTTCGTATCCACTCTCAGGCGCGCGCTTCCCGCCTTGCAGCGCCCCCCCCCGTTATTAACAGCGGGGGACCCCGCACTAGGGTCTGTGTCCGACCTCGCGCACTTCCCTCCGGGAATGTTAGGATCAGCGAGGATGGAGGGCCGGGGAGAGGGGGCACGAGAGAGAGTTCTGGGGGGGGGGGGACCACGTGGCTTGTCTGCGAGGCGGTGCCCCCGGAGTGGGGAGCACTCGGCCGGGCATGGGGGGCGGGGGCTTCCTGATCCCTTCAGGGTCGCACACATTACCCATGATGATTCCTTGCAGCCTTTTGTGCTCAAGAGAAAGGTTGGAAATGCATCTGCCAGCCAGCACTCGTCATTTTATGGAAGAGACAACGCCCTTGCCTCCCCCAAAGCAGGCGGGGTGCTCGGCCCTCGCCCCGGCAGACTTGGGGCCACACTTGGGGGTGAGCAGATGTTTTCCAGTCCCTTCGAAAGCACGATTGCCTCCTTCCACCCCCTCCCACCACCCCCCCCCCCACAAAAAAATAATGGTGTTTTGAAGTCCAGGCTACGTCTGAAAATCTACACCGGAAACAGAGCTTGCTTCCTTCCAGGCGTTGAGCCCCTGCTGGGCTCAAGAAAGTTCTAGAGTTTGAAGGAAGGAGCGGCACCCGCAGGCCACTCCGGACCCAGACGGCCTCTGCTCCGGGAATATGGTGTCTGCGTCCACGTGGGCCTGTGTCCTCTTCTAAAATACTGGGGACAGGGGGGAGAGGACCGTCTAGCACCTTCCTTCTAAGGCAGCGGTGTGATCCCCTCAGGCCTGGCTCCTCGAGGGTTTGTTCAGGCTGCAGGGCCTCTTAGGACGGGTGCGCACGAGCCTCTCCTGGAAGCCAAGCCGGAGGAGGACCAGGACAGTGGCAACTTGGAGAAATCGAGGGCAGGGCCGCCCGGTGCCTGGCCTTGGATCTGCGGCGGGGTCAAAGGGCGATGCCAAGGAGCAGTGTTTGGGCAGAGCTGAAGTCGCTGCTTAGGTTGGATTCCTGGTGGATTCGGGGCAGACGGGGCGGGGGGGGGGGGAGGGAAGACACATTTTACTGGGATTTTTAAACACAGAACAGAACTGGGGGGTTCGCAAGCCCGGCCCCCAGCATCTGCCCACACCCACGTCACCGTGGCCGCACCCCGCCCCCTCCCCATGAGAATCCAGCAAAGCAGAATCTTTCTTGGTGTGTCATGCAGCCAGCACATAAAACTGTCCTTTTGATCGAGTGTGGCCGGAGGTGGCGGGTTGGCAGGTAGCTTACCAAGACCTGCGGAGTTGGAGCCAGGGTACATGCACCCCAAGCTTCTGATGGATACACGCGCGCCTCACCACAGTGCCTGCAAGGGGCGGGGGTTGGGCACGCACACAGTACTTTTACTCTTTCACGTGTGAACACAGCCACCGTACAGCGTTACTTGTGGTTTACCAAACACACACCCCACCCAGAGATGAGCACCAGTGGTCTGGTGAGGTTACATGTATTGGTAATCCTCTCCCGGCCTTTGATGATTCCCCCCCCCCCCCAAACCATAAGTGTGTAAGCAGCAGGGACTTAGCAGAAGCAGGCCGCGCCTCCTAAATGTGATTCGGACCATATGCGTTCTGCATTCATTCCTGGCTCGGCTTTTCTTCTGCACACTAACTGCTAACACGTTATAGTCACCTTGAAATTTCCTCTGCTATTTTCCAATTAAAAGCTTAATAGCCCTGGAAACGGAGTTCATGTGGTGAAGTTTACCATAGTCCCTTGTTCTGAAAGGCTTTCTGCTGGGATCCCATTATGTGCTTGAATAAACCCTTTCTGCAAACAGAAATGGGACTCGGGGTTGTCAGGTGTTGGGTTACAATAGACTTTGAGGCAGGGGACATTTTACCAACATAAATACGAACCTGTCCCTATAGGGAGATGTTGTCAAATACTGGGATATGGAAAACATTCCCATCAAATATGAGAAAAGGATTACTGCTCTATATCAAATGAGTATTTAGATCTCAGCCCGCGATGTGCACTGGAGTGAAACGGGGGCCCCTGGACCAAATAATGCCAGACTGTGTGAGTGGCATCAGGCTAGGTGAGCGAGGAAGGATGGGATGTGGGGGTGCGCTTAGGGGTGCAGACGCCATCTGAAGCAGGGGTGCAGCGCTCTTGTTTGCCTTTTTTAAACAGGTCTTGACTCCATCTTACTGATCGGTTTCCCTCACCATTTGGATACATCCAGCTTCGTTTAAAAAAAAAAAAAATCCTTCGTCCCCGGGTCTCCCAGAGACCACAGATTCTAGAACGAAAGATCCGGGATGCAGGGCCCTTCTCACCCCTTCCGGATCTCTCTGCTCACCAGAATCTTCGGCCACGTTCCCACTTTTCCCGCTTCAGGTCCCGGCAGGCCGTTCCAAGACCTCTGCCCGGCGCCCTGAGAGTTCATGAAAATTCCTTTCCCCGTTGTAGTGTTTTGGGGCTTTGCAGGCCTGGTGAACAGTGGGAGGAGAAGAGGGATTAAAGGGTTTGGGGGGGGGATGGAGGAGGGACCGGGCCCGGGGCGGGGAGGGGGTGGAGGTGCGGAGAGACTGCGGGGACCCAGCTTTGGCCCCAGGGTTCTTGCGGATGTGTAAGAGCTTCCTCCCCAAGCCCCACCAGATTGGCTTCCCTCCCTCCCCCCCCCCCCCCCCGCTCCCTACCCCTGATGGATCGAAAACCCCGGGTTGGTTTGGAGCTTGTAAGAAATAAACGCACGCATCTGAGTTCTCCTTTCCACCCCTTCTCCTTCCCCAATCGCCCATCTAGGCGCAGGAGGGGTAGGTGGGCAGCCGGGACCCCCGGCGGCGCCGTGTTCGAGTTCACGTCGACCTCCGGAGGTGGTGGGTAGCTCGCCGGCGTCCACGGCAGTGAACAGGGCGGTGAACAGCTCTGGGGCCCCCGAGCAGCGGAGAGGTCTGGCACCGCTGCAGACTCCCGTAAGCTCGCCTCCGGGCGCGGAGTCCGGAGATCTCAGAGTCCGACGGGTTCGTTGGGTTGTAGTTGTTTGGTTTGGTTCGAGGGTTAAGAGGATTTCAGCGGTTTTTTAGGCGCGCGTAATTAGCGCGCATCGGCACAAGACCCCCAAACCCGCGCTCACTGGAAATGGGGAACCATCTAGAACAAATTGAAAGCTGTCAAATAACACTTAAAGCTTTCTACGGTCACCTTGGGGGAAAGGCCCTCTCCGTCCTTCCTGCCAAAGACGTTTGTGGGTGGGATCCGATGGCCTGGGGCCGGCTCCACATCCTGAGGGTTTGACCCGAGTCACGCGTGGCCTTCGTGGGGGTACAGCGATGCTGGTTGTGGGGTGGGGGGAAGAGGAACACAGGCCGCCGGCCGACCCGGAAGGGGGGGGACCCTGAACGTGGCGCGTGCGTCCCCTCTGTGAAAGTCTAGCCCGGCGCCCAGGGCGACCGTCCGCACGAGCAGCTCTCCGGCCTCTCCGGGCCAAGACGTCCTCAGATCGGGGCGCGGGGGAGAAGAGGATCGAAAAATCAAACTCGCTGGCCACAGCTCGTCAGGCTGACTTTTCTTTTTCTCTTTTCAACAACAAAACCAACCCCAACCCCACACATCCCACGCTTGTTTCGTCTTGAGCAACAAAAGAAAAAGTTTGCCAAAGGAAACCAAGAAGACAGTCCCGAAGCTCCGGGGTCTGCACCTCCCCCTCCCCCCACCCCCTCCTCCACCCCCCCCCCCCTCGGCCCCTCATTCCACCCGCCCGCGGCCGCAGGACTGAGGACTCGCCTCTCCTCGAAACCCGGGTCTGGGGTGCCGCGCCGCCCTCCTGCAGGCTCCGGTCCTCGCCGAGCGGAGTTTCCGTAGCCTAGGGTTGGGGAGGGTGGGGAGGGGGGGGATAAAAGCGATCTGGGGCGCCGTACCTCCAGATCAGGCCTGGAGGGAGCAAGCAGAGAGCTTTCGGGGACCGCTTTCGCCGCGGCGCTGGCGTGTGGGGGACCCGCCCCCCCTCACCGGGGCAGACCCCTCCCCTTCCCTGCCCCGGAGCGCACCGCGACGCACCCGCGCCACGCAGTCGCTCCTGCCTCCCCGAACGGGTAGCGCGCGCGAGGGATGAGCGGAATGGGGGGGCCGTGAGCGCCCCCCGCGAGAGTGGCCTGGCTTGCAGGTGGCGAGGAAGGTGAAGTGCGAGGACCCCCGTGCGTGGAGGAACAGGAGAGCGTGGGGTGGAGGAGGGCCGAGAGACGCGGGACCCGGGGAGTGGTGGAGGGGGGGTGTGGCGGGGGACGGGGAGGGGCCGGTGGGGAGGGAGGGGAAGGAGGGAGGGAGGGCGGGCGGCGGAGGAGGTGCGGAGCCCCGGGGGCCAGTGGAGACCGCAGCTGCAGAAGCGTCGGATCGGTGGGTAAACCGGAGCTCGCGCCAGCTTCTGGCGGCGGCCCGGGCGGCGTGTGGGAAGAGGAGGACGAGCGCGCGGGTGGAGCTGTGCGGGTCGGGACGCGGCCCTCGACGGCGGGCGGGGGGGGGGGGGCGGTGGAGATCGGCGGGGACCAAGCCGGGGAGGTCGAGGCCGGGAGCCAGCGCTTCAGGATCTGGAGAGACAGACGGCAGCGCCACCGCCCCCAACCTCTTTCCTACCACGCCGCCGGTCGCTCCGGGACGCACGCGGAGAGGGGAAGTGAAGTCCTCGAGGCGGGGATCGCAGCCATCCGGAGGCCGATCGTCATCTCCCTGGAGTTGAGCCCTCCTGGGCCCCGCCATCTCGGAGCGCCCCGCTGGCCTGATCCAGCCGCCAGCCCCCTTCCACTCTCCCGGGCGTCCCGGGCATGAACGGCTACGGATCTCCCTACCTGTACATGGGCGGCCCGGTGTCGCAGCCACCGCGGGCGCCCCTGCAGCGCACGCCCAAGTGCGCGCGCTGCCGCAACCACGGCGTGCTGTCCTGGCTCAAGGGCCACAAGCGCTACTGCCGCTTCAAGGACTGCACCTGCGAGAAGTGCATCCTCATCATCGAGAGGCAGCGGGTCATGGCGGCGCAGGTGGCCTTGCGCCGGCAGCAGGCCAACGAGAGCCTGGAGAGCCTCATCCCCGACTCGCTGCGCGCGCTGCCGGGGCCTCCACCCGGGGACCCCGCGGCCACCCCGCAGCCGCCAGCCTCGCAGGCGTCCCAGCCGCCGCCGCCGCCGCCACCGCCGCTGCCGCCGCCGCCGCCGCCGCCTCCGCGCCCGGCCGCTGAATTGGCCGCGGCCGCCGCGCTGCGCTGGGCCAGCGAGGCCCAGGCCGGGGCGCTGCACGCGCCACTCGCCAAGCCAGGTGAGCGCAGACTTCGGTGCGTGTGTGTGCGTGTGTGTGTGTGTGTGAGAGAGAGAGAGGGGGGGGACCCTGGAGCCCCAAGGCAGGACCGGACCGTGCACCCGGTGCATCGGCCTCGCCAGATCCCTTGCCTTGAGCTTAGCAGAAAGTGTGGGGTTCCGCTGGGGAGGGAGGCGGTTAGATGATCAGTTTTTAACTCGGAGCTCGCGCCCGTGCACCGTGCACCCTGCGGTCGATCAGGCTTTCTGGGTGGCTTTCCAGGGCCTCACGTTTGCCGGGCAGGCGTTTGGCAGGTGCAGCTTCCGAGCCAAGGCCCAGGGCTTGGACGAGTTACCGACTTGAGTGAACCTGTAATCCTGTTAGCTGCGCGCTGCGCCTTCCCCCAGACTTACCTTTTAGTTGAAAGAAGCCTCATTCTGGGGACTCAAAAGACACAACAGCTATTTCAGGCTTGTCCAGGATCAATTCCTTAGGCATAACTTTGGTCTTTTTTTTTTTTTTTTGCCGTTTCCCAGGCTGCGTTAGTTTTTTCATGTGGGTTGAAGAAGTAAAAACAAAACTTGACCTACCTAGCAGAGAGGGAAAACCTCTTGGGGAAAGCAGTTTTCCAGGTGGCTTTGGGCCTCAGCTTGCAAAAACCAGGGTTCAGAGGGAAGGCTTTCTTGTCTCCCTTTCTCCCCGCTTTCTTCTCCTTTCCTCCACCCCTAGGTGGATATGCATCCCCTTTCGATCTATCTCTTTCCTTCATTTCATTTCTCCCCAATGGAACGGATCCCTCAGTCTCTTTCCTCCCAGAGAGTCTCCAGCTTCTTGAATTTCAGTAGAGTGTATGGGCCGTTTCGTTATACTCAAAGGAAAGCTCACCTCCTCAGGGCAGTTGATATGCTAGAATTCCAGAGTGGAAGGCCCACGGTCTTCCTATAGGAAGTGTAGGGTCAAATTTACTGAGTTCTGGAATTGACCTCCGTTTCCCCTGTGCCCCCAGGTCTCCCTCTAGTTTAAAAAAAAAAATCTCTCATTCCAGTTGCCAAGCCAGCCGTGGTTGTGCAGCCTTGCGGTTTATCACACGTTTTGCTAAGTTTCTGTGTTCTCAAGACTAACAGTGCAAAATAATATATATTATTTAAAAGTATATTATCAGAACCAATTTGTAATACCCCCCCCCCCCCATCTCTTTGGTTTTATAACAAACCGAAGACTCATACGTGTGTAGTTAGCATCTGTTTTGGACTCCTCCCCTGAAGGAAAGGGGACCCCATTTTGGGTTTTCTGAAAATTGAGTGCCTCATTCTTTCTATACCATCTACTTGTAACACCCACACACAATACACTCTCCAGGTATATCCCCAACTCCGATGTGAGGTGCTCAGAATCTTTGGGAGATACTCCTTTGAAGCCCACTGGTAGAAATGAAGTCCCTTTTCCTTTCGGAAGACTGCTCTTGGAAGTTTTGTTTCGCCTCTCCTTGCTTACAGTGGACTGAGGTACGGGGGCTTCCCATGCACCTCCAAAGCTACCCCTGCCTGCAGAGTGACTTTCTGGAGCATTGGGCTACTGCTGTGTGGAATGGAGAAGCTGTCCTCACTGGATTGGCGTGAGAAAGGAGCCTGTAGCCTAGATCCAGGGCCTTGCCCCTGTACTCAGTTCTGCTGTCTAGGCCTGAAGCCCTGCAGACAGCTTCTGTGAGAGGGTGTTTTAAAGGAGGGACAGAAGAGTTTACTGAACAAGTGCTTTGTGGATACTGAATACATACAGGGGGGATAAGCCTTTCTCTGAGGCATGCACCTTTCCCAGTTGTCTCTCTTTTGTCTCTCCTCTCCTCATAGTTATGGTTTTGCTACAGAGAAGATACAGGAAGAGTGTCCTGGTTTTGTTGCTAGGAAATTTGGATCTCAGCTGTAAAAGTGTCTCTTCCTTAATTTTCGTTAAAACAGCGTCTCACCACAGAGCCCAGGCTGACCTCTTCATTCTCCCGCCTCAGCCTCTTGAGTGCCTGGATTACAAACAGACACCACTACACCTGTCATCTCTTCTCAGACTTTCCATTGTTAGTTTTCCTAGCCGTTATTCTACCACCACCCCTACCCCGCCCAGGACTACAGCAAAAGTCAGAGCTAATGTCAGAGGTAGCACTTTGCTACATTCACACTGCGTTGGGTAGCGTGGTCCTTGTCTAAGAGGAGATTTCTTTACATACATCCTGTGTCCCTCGGTTCTCTGAAATAGCCCGTTAGAGAGTCATAAGAAAGAGAAGTAGGGGCAGGAGGAAAGGCAGAGTAGCAGCTGCAGTAGCAACAGAACATAAGCTTTGGGGGAATAAAAAAGGGCAAAAGATTAAGACTAGACAAATTAGACCTGATGTTTTCTCTCTGTCTCTCTCCTCTCCCTTCACTTCTATCCTTTCCTCCTTCTTTTCCTCTCTTTACCAAGTATGCAAGGATACCCTAAGGTTTCCAAATTGAAAGCAAGTAATTGCAAGGAAAGGTAAGAGATATCTTTAAAAAACTAAGTTGTGAGGGACTTAGAAGCCCAGTTACCATCTGGTCAACCATATACCTACACATTCCTTTACATAGCTCTGGTTTTCTTCTTCAATTATTTTGACTCCTGTAATACTATTCTTTAAATCTAATCTCCAATGCAGTGTGGAGGTAGGAAAAAAAAAAACCACCAGATAATTGTTTTTCCTGTAGAAATAGGAACATACAAGTGGGTCCCTTCTGTGCAATGCATGTAAAAACGAAAGAGTCTGTGTGATGCTGAAGTTAAAGAAATCTGATGGAAGCCGCTGTATGTGTTTATACTTTTCCTGCATTTGCTCTTGTAATATATTTGTAACATACCATGCATATTTAGAAACATATCAGATACCCCTGCTAAGTAGCTCATTGATGGTAGTAAATTCTTAGACCCACAGGAATCTCTAAATATTGGCAGTGAAATCCTGTAGATCTATGATTTTGTGAACTTTACTTTTTAAAACCTGGTTGGACTTTTTTTTTTTTCAGGGCCAATGGCCTCTTTGGTACATAGCTGTGGAGAAGTGTCTGCCCTCCGCCCCCCCCCCCCCCTACAAAGGCAGGTGTATGGGCACATGGGGTATTTTGTCCTGTCTAGAAATCTTTGAGAAAAGAACTTGCCTTAGGAAGGATGTTTGCAGGGCATGTCTAGAGAAAACCCACTATGTTCAGGGAGTGACACATGAATGTCAAACTCAGCTTCATATCTGAAATAAATATTTGCCAAATCCTATAACAGATTCTTCAAAAGGCTGGGTGCTGGTGGCTCACTCCATTCAAGGATCTGAGAGCTGAGGATCATGGTTTGAAGTCTGCCCCAGCAGGAAGAGTCCTTGAGATTTTTTTTCTCTCTCCAATGAACCATAAAAAACCAGAAGCAGACCAATGGCTCAAATGGTAGAGTGCTATTCTTCAACACAGAAGCTCAGAGACAGTGCCCTGAGTTCAAGCTCCAGGACCAGTACCAAAACAAAAATAACTAAGGAATGTATATAAAAAGGAATTTAAGTAAAGATGGGACAGGTTTAAACATCTTTTTCAGTGTAATTTCTAAGAAGAATTTCTCTATCTTACTTATTGTACTTCTAGCCTTCTAGCTATAGATGTATGGGTTAAAGGAAGTGTATGCATGTATGTATGTGTGTGTGTGGGGGGGTGTGCATGTGTGCATGTGTGCTGGTACTAGGACTTGATCTCAGAGCCTGTCCCGTAGTTTTTTTCTACTCAACCACTCTACCAACCGCTTCCGGTAGTTTGGTGAATTGAAAATAGTCTCATGACTTCCCTGTCTGGGATGACTTCAAACCATAATCCTTAGATCTCAGCCTCCTAAGTAGCTAGAATTACAGTGGGGAGCCATTGGTGCCCAGCTTTAAAGTGTATATTTAATTTTTTTAAATTGTAGATCTCTCTTGCTTTTGGATTGCCATCTGTGCCCGACTTAGAATTGTTAGATTTTGATTGAGCTCCAAATTCACTTAATAGTCTCTCTGTATTGTCTCTCTATATACTAAGATATTTTTTTTATTCTTTTCATTTCTCTGGAACCCTTCCTCCTGTTAAAAACAACAGGATGTCTTTTTGCTGCTGGAGTATCTGAATCAGCATTCTCTACCAGCCCAGCCCGCGTTTCAGGACTTGGTGCTCTAGAGTTGAGAGAAGTTAAGGGTCACAGCCAAGGTGAGAAGCTGCAATCTTTCGGGTTGTGGCTTTCTTCCCTACCTGGGCTTCTTCCGCTGGGCCCTCCACCCAGGTGCCTTGAGAGGAAAGATCCGTAAGTCTAGACCCATGATCAGAATAAATGCAACTTGTCTGTGAAGGAAAAGGAGAAGGCAAATTTGGTGCGGGGGTAGGAGGAGAGCAGCTGGAACAGGAAGCGAGGACCTCCTTTCCTGTTTGGTTTGTTTGCTTGTGAAGGGGGAAAGTTAAGACAGAAGTTGGGAGATTTTTGGAACACTTTCTTTACTTCATGTTTGCATTGGACTTTTCAGCCCCAGCTGGATTGGGTCTCTTCATGGTCTGTTTTCATCTTTTTAATTTTGCTGCATTAAAAAAAAAATGTCCTAAAGAGAAGTCCCTGGTCAGTCTGTTCTGTGAGATCTTACCCAAGGCAAGAAAGGAAACTCTTTGGGCTGCAGAGTAAGAACCATCCAGAAAGTTAGGGCTGGATCATAAGGAAAACACAGTCTGGTTTTAAAATGGTTAACTTGAAGCCAGGGGCTTAAAAATACAAGTAGATCAAAAAGGAATAAATGGAGAGCACAGCTGTCACTTAAAAACCTTTGTCCAGAGCTGGCTTTTGGGGTGCTGAGCCACCAACATCAGGGTGAGTACCCAGAGCCGATTGAGCAAAATCCATGCAACCAGCTTTTAAAAACACCACCACCAATCAGATGCCAGAGATTGCAAGGGACATATGTGAAAACCTTTTTCTTTACTTATCTGAAGCTCAAGTTCACCTGGGCAACCTATCAGTATATTTGCCTGGCCTCAGCTTGCTCCTCTTTGCAGAGATGTGGTGTAGCAGCTTGACAACGAACCAGAATCCAGTGCTCTAGGGCAGAATCCCCCAGCACACTCCCCGTGTTATAAATCTGGCGGCTAGCCTGCTTACCACTTGCACAACCAACTTTTCTTTTCCCTGATGGATGAACTCTTGAGTTTAAAAGATTACAGTAATCACAGGAGGACAGTGTAAATCGAATCTGATAGCAATAACTTTCGGAGAAGGTCAAGCTCAAGTGAAATGTTACCAAGCAACAGGCATTTTGTTTGCAAAATACAATCAAAGAGCATTGATGAGAAATCTTCTGGCCAGCCAGTCAGCATTTTCTGCTAACAGCTTTACAAAGGGGAAGGGAGTAAATCTTCATAAATCAAAGTCCCCGGAGAACTTGCAGCCTTTTCTGGAAATGTTGCACTTCTTCCTGACAGGGAGAAGATGAAGATGGAGCCCAGAGAAAATCCATCTGCCTACCTGACTTTTCTTCCCTTCCTTTGACCTGTTGCAGCCCCTTTAGCCATTAGCTGCACAGGTCCTGGCACCTCTTGGTCTAATGCTATCTGGCTGTGATGGCACAGTGCATTTCTGGTTACCACAGGCTTTGGTTATGTGACTTGTTATGGCCCAAGAATCCCACAAAACCTTAATTCAGTCATCTCCTTCGTTGTCCAAGCTTTACCAACGTCTGCTCTGAGAAGGGAAGGGAAAAATATAAGCAAGTGGGCTTTCCCATTTTATTATGTAATTAAACAACTATATAAAGCACAATTAACCACCCAATAACAGTTGTATATTAGGGGGAGAGGGGAAACAACTCAGCCTCAATCTCTTGACAATAACAACTGACCCGGGAAGCTGAGATCCAGGTTGCCTGTGAAGATGCTACAGCTGGCTTCTCAGCTACTTGCTAGATTGCTTTGGGGAAAAGCAGGGGGAGGGAGGGAAGTGAGGCAATCAACTTGGAAGTTCCTAAAAGGCCTCTTGGCCTTAGTGGCCAAGAGGCAATGCTTTGGCCATTTCTGGGTCATCTTTCACCCAGCACAGTACCCGGATGCACAGTAAAGGAATTTAAGAATATTTGTTAAGTAGATGGAAACAGGAGTAGACAGCTGCACTTTTGTAAATGCCAAGGAATAGGTAAATTTGTAGGCAGTTCCCCTGTACCTTTCCTAAAGTGTTCCCTTCTGCACAAAGAGGTCAAAATGAATATGTATATATATAATACAGTGATAACTTATATTAGTCATAACTAATATAAATATATATATATATAATTGTGTATTCTACAGTTGCAAACTATATTTGCTGAAGCTCAGCCCTTTCTATACCAGAACACTCCTCCAAAACGATTGGTCTCATGGATCCTGGAACTCTGGCCACTTCTCCTGTTTTGTCCCGTGGAGTCCTGGGATTCTAAGCATGTGTTCTGACACATGGAACTGTCATTCATACATTATTAAAACCAGGGGCATTAATGATTTCTAAACAGCAAAGAAAGCAAAGCGTGATTAGTTACTTTCACAGCCTTTCTCTGTCCGGAAGAATAGGGAATGCTTTTAGGTTAAGATGTATTCCTCGCTATACTTCAGTTTTCCAACCATTTGGATTTGTGTGTGTGTGTGTGTGTGTGTGTGTGTGTGTGTGTGTGTGTGATCACTTTTTGTGTGAGAGAAAGGTAACCAGGGAAAGTGAAAGAAGTTTCTACCTGACTGAAATTCTGGCTGGCAGTGATTTCTCCAGGAAGTCCTGCCTGCTGGGTGCTGTAGGATCTGTATGCTTTACAAACTCTCCAAAGGAACCTGTTATTTAGAGGGGTGCCCCCCAAAGCTCAAGTGAGGAAAGGAGAATGTGGCGATCTTTGTTTCAAAATATGCATGACCGAGGAAGGAATGTCCAGCGATTTGATTTCTGAGTTAGGAAATTCCTTTCTGCCATTGTCTCTGATTTTCATCCTGATGTCAGATGTCCTTTGGTTTTTCTCAATATAATTGGATAAGAAGTAAAAAAAGAAAACCCACAACATCTAACTCAGAAAGTTTTTGCATTTTTCTGTGCCAAGCAGAATGGCTAACACATGTGTTCGGCTTTCTGAACATGTTAGATTCTTAAAAAAAAAAAAAAAGCTGAGCTGCATTTTCACTTGGGAAAATAATTCATAGAAATGTATTGCCAACCCAAGTTTGGCACTGGAAGTTACTTTTATGTATATTATGTTTATTTTCACTTCTTGATTAAAAGCTGTAACAACAACAAAATAAGCCCTATGTTATGGCATATACATTTTGAAATTGATAGAATTATTTCTATAGGAAAATTCCTTCCTTCCTTCCTTCTTCCTTCCTTCCTTCCTTCCTTCCTTCCTTCCTTCCTTCCTTCCTTCCTTCCTTCCTTCCTTCCTTCCTTCTTTCCTTCCTTCCTTCTTCCCTCTCTCCCACCCTCTTTCCCTCTTTCCCTTCCTACCTTCCTTCCTATACTGGTATTTGGTGTCAGGTCTTAGGCCTGACCACTTGAGCCATATCCCCAATCCCCCAAATTTCTCTCTTAATAATTGACATCTACTTCATTACTCTAGTGAGAGATCTATTTCACAGGTAGTTGTAAGTATTTCTCCTTTATGAACCATGGTACATAACTATGACGCATGAACTCTGAAGCATAAATATTAAGATTTTTTTTTTTTAATTTAGATGCTTTGCATTAGAAATGGCACATTCTGCTGCTTTTAACTGCTGATTTTTGTTTGTTTGTTTTGGTCATGGGGCTTGAGCTCTGGGCCTGAACGCTGTCCCTCAGCTCTTCAGCTCAAGGCTAGCACTCTATCACTTGAGTCACAGCACCACTTCCAGTTTTCTGAGTGGTTTATTGGAGATAAGAGTCTCACGGACTTTCCTGCCCAGGCTGGCTTTGAACTGCGATCCTCAGATCTCAGACTCCTGAGTAGCTAGGATTACAGGCGTGAGCCACCGGCGCCTGGCTAATTGCTGGTTTTTAATATCATATAAAATGGGTGATTTTTCCTGTGTGTTGATGATGGCTAGTTGTTTTGACTCTCTGTAGGCATGTACTAGAGTTAAAAATGTTATCAGTTGAAATACACTCTTACTCCATATGTTCTAGGAATTAGAGCCTCAGTTTCAAGAAGAAAGAAGATAAAGTATGTGGGAGTATTTCCTGTTTCATTTTTTTAGTTGGCAGTTTCAGATTTCCATATCTAGAAAGGCCTTTGTGTTCTAAACCAACCTGGACAATCTATAAAGTTCATTTCGTTCTGGAAAAAAAAATCTGAGATGTAAAGAAACACCTGTTATTACATTACACTTTATCACAGGGCTTAAAGCGTACCCTCTATAATTACTTGTGAAAGTCTGTATTTACAGTAGAATCATTTGCCATGCATTTAATTTAGGTCCAACAATACCACTACTGCTAGATGCCAGAGTTCCACAAAATTGTAGAGATGGTCTATTCTACTCTTTGGAACTCATGGTTGGGTGAGTCCTGGGGCAGTTCAGCGGCCTGTCTTCTTTTGCCCAAGTGTGAAATGTTGGATGTTAGGGCTCCTTGCATGAATCTTAGCACATGAATCTTATGCTGCTGAGCTGCATCAGTCTTGCGTTCTTCATTGGCTTCTGTCTCCTCTTTGAACACGGAGGAAACAGCGCTGAGCTCAGTTAGTCAGTAGCATGCCCTGGGTTCATTAACCTGGTTCCTGGGGCATCTTGTAAATAAATATCTCTGTTTGGTGATAGCCTGAACACCCGGATGGAGAGGCTAAGCAGTCCAGAACCTGCCCAGAGAGGGTGGATGATGGGAACAAAATTCAACAGCACTCTTGAAGATGTAACCAGAAATGCTTGGTACCTGTCCTGTGGCTCAGGGAAGCACGGCAGAAGGGAATGTGGTTTTACAACCAGGTCTCACAGTTGCTTTACAAGCTGGCAGCCATTTAAGCTTCTAATGAGATGTATTCTGCAGACCTTAGGAAAACTGGTAGAAATCAGGATTTATAATCTTGTCACACAGTTTCTGGTGTACTTCCATACAGTGTATCTATTGCTACTTTGAAAAACTCCTGCATTTTTTTTCTTTCTTTCTGGGTCTATAATGGTCCTGGGGCTTGAACTTAGGGCCTGAGCATTTTTCCCCCACTCAAGCCTAGCATTCTACCACTTGAACAGCTCTTTTTGGTGGTTAATTGGAAATAAGTGGCTCAGATCTCAGCTTCTGAGTAGCTAGGATTACAGGCATGAGCCACTGGCACCCTGCAAAACACTGCATTTTTATTTTTTTATTTTTATGTATTAATTTTTATTTTTTGGGTCCAGTCGTGGGCCTGAACTCTGGGCCTGGGCGCTGTCCCTCAGCTCTTCAGCTCAAGGCTAGCACTGTACCACTTGAGCTACAGCGCCACTTCCGGCTTTTTTCTTTTTGCTTATGTGGTGCTGAGGAATCGAACCCAGGGCCTCATGCATGCAAGGCAAGCGCTCTACCACTGAGCCTCCTTTCCAGCCCCCACTGCATTTTTATGATTAGTCAGAACCTCATTTTCTAATTCTCCCTCACTAACCTTCTGCTTTTAAAAAAAAAAATCACTTTCTTTTGGAGCTTGTGTGTTCTTCGGAAGAAGAATTTGGTTGAAAGATCTTAAAAGTTTTTCCTGAAATATGTATTTGAAATTCATCAAGATTGACAAAATTATGAACATGAAGTTGTTTTTTAGTTTTAGCCATTTCTCTTAAAAATAGCTGTGTTTCGGCCTGGGAATGTGGCTTATTTATAGAGTGCTTGCCTAGCATGCATTAAGCCCTGGGTTCCATACCTTAGTACCACATAAGCAGAAAAAAGCAGAAGTGGTTCTGTGGCACAAGTGGTAGAGTACTAGCCTTGAGTAGAAGCAGCTCAGAGACAGTGCCCAGGCCTTAAGTTCAAGCCCCAGGACTGGCACACACACACAAAAAGCCATGCTTCTAGCTTTCTAGCCATTCTGACAGTCCTTTCATTCCCAGGAAGAATCAGATATTTCTCTTGCTTAAAAAACTCATCATCCAGGCCAGATGCTGGAAGTGCAGGCCTGTAAATCCTAGCCACTGTGAAGGCTGACGTCTGAGGATCATGGTTCAAAGCCAGCCTGGTCAGGAAGGTTATGAGGCTCATCTCCAGTTAGCCAGCAAAAGCCACAAACTGAGTTGTGATTCAAATAGTAGAGTGCCAGCTTTGAGCTTTTGATAAGCTAAGGGATAGTGCTCAGGCAGTGAGTTTAAGTCCCAGTACTGGCACAAGCACACAAACAAAACCTAAACCTCTTCATTCTCTATTATTGTTGGGACCCTGTGTGTGTGTGTGTGTGTGTGTGTGTGTGTGTGTGTGTGTGTGTGTGTGTGTGTGTGTGTGTGTGTGTGTGTGTGTGTGTGTGTGTGTGTTGGTCCTGGGACTTGAACTGAAGGCCTGGGCATTGTCCCTGAGATTTTGTGCTCAAGGCAGGTACTTTACCACTTGAGCCATAGCTCTACTTCTGACCTTTTGGTGGAGATAAGAATTTCATGGATTTACCTGCGTGTACTGGTTTTGTATCTGGATCTTCTGATCTCAGTCTTTTGAGTACCTAGGATTACAGAAACCAGCCACCTGTCACTGGCTTTCTTTTGTATTACAGTGAAACATGTAACAGATTCTTTGCCATTTTAGTTGTATTCGTACATGCCGTTTTAATTATGTTCCTGTGTACCATTTGGCAACATTGGGGGATATTCCCAGGATTGAACCCCTATCACCATTATTAATTTTCAGAATGCTTTCATGAGCCCCAACTAAAATTCCTTGCCAATAAAAACGAACTCCCTTATCTCTAGTAACCCCTATTAACCACCATTGTATTTTCAGTCTCTATAAATCTATCCATTCTAGGTTTCTTATATAAATGGAATCGTTTTTTTAATGTCTGGTTTACTTCAGTTAGCAAACTATTTTCGTTAGCAAAATATTTTCAAGATGCAGCCCTGTTGGAGCATGTATCAGAATCTTGCTCCTTTTTTTTTTTTTTAATCTTGAGGCTGAATAACATTCCATTATATACATCTACTCCATTTTGTTTATCCATTTATCTGTTGATGGACATTTAGATTGCTTCTGAGTTCAGACTACTGTAAATAACACTGCTAGAAGATTGTATTTAGTGCTTAGCAAATCCTGCCTGGCCACTTGTGTTTTGCTCCCCTTACTCCCTTCTTACCCTAGAGAGTAAGTTCTACAACTTAGGGGTGGGTCTTCAACTTTCAAAGTTTCCCTCCTTGTTCTTTTTCCTTCAACATTTTGCCTATTATAGCAAGCAAATAATTGATGCTGACAACAGATAATGTAAGCTAAATTTAAATAAGAAAGGTGTTTAGGGTACAAGAACAAGAGTATTTGACTTGTTTTCCCAAATGCTTTAGAACAGGGTTCAAAATCTAATTGTGTGTTCTTTTCACTACAGAGTCCCAAACTGTCCCTTGTCTACTTGTTTTCAAGAGTTTAATAGAGGTGTGAATTGGTCTTGAGTCCAGAACATTTAAATAAGTCTTATTAGAATGTCAGACTTGAGAAGTTTTTCGTTGTTGTTGTTGTTGCTGCTGCTGTAGTTGTTGCTTTTGTCTTTCGGATTTGGGATTTGGAGTTCAAATAGCATAACACTTGGGAACTTCCTTGCCCTAGAGGAAAAAAAAAAGGACTTTTATGTATTCCACAGCCACTATAGAAAGTAAAGATAGCTTCATATGTGTACACTGCAAGTAAATCTCATATTAGAAACCTTATATTTTGTATTGAAGAAAGAAGCCGTTTAATTAAAGTGCAAATTTGGAATAAGTATGATTTCCATCAGATTTATAATTGATAGTGGCTCTAGTGGCTCACCTCTATAATCCTAGATATATTCGACTCTAGCTCCAAAATAACCAGCAAAAAGCCAGGGCAGAGGTATGACTCAAATGATAGAGTGCCAGCCTAGCAAGCAAGCCAAGTAAGTTTGGGGCCCTGAGTTCAAGCCCCTCTCTATACCTATTCTTATATTTATAATAATATTAATAAAAATATTGATAGTTGTTCCGATCTAATTTATGAATATTTCAAAACATATTTAGTTGGGTTTGGCATATATTTGTTTGCTTTGTGAAGAACTCAAATTTGTTTTTTCCAATTTTATTTAAGATACTTGCTGTCTTAAGGGAATGGTCATCAATTGGTCTTTGTTTAAGGCTATTTAACAACAAGCAGGCAGAGATGGTTTCTAGAAGCTACTTTGATGAAATTTCAGGCTGGTTATCGCTATACAAACAGGTGCCTGTGGAGAAGCCCACAATGAGACTATTCAGACAGGGCCTGAAAACACAAGCCAACCAGCTATTCACAACCTGCCAACTGGGTCATTAAGAGGTTTCATTTTCAGATCTTTTATTCTAGATTGAGTAGCTGTAACTAGTGCATTTTTAAAAATTCTACTTACATATAGCTTCCTAGTTAAATGTATTTCATATGTAACTATATATAAAGTATATAAGCAGTAAATAACTATATATTGAGTATATAATGCATAATACATATAATAGGTATACATATAATATGTATATAATCGTATGCATATTATATGTTCACATATAACACATATTATATGACTATATATTATATATACTTAATATACACACTTATATACTATTTATATAATAGTATATAATATACTAATAGTATATTATAGTATATAAAATATACTAGTTTTATATAATATATTATGTATTTATGAATAACTATGTGTTAGTATGTTATATATCATGTACTATTATATATAGTTATGAATTTTATTTACATATAGCTTCCTAGTTAAATATAGTTATATATGCTAATATATAACTACATATTATATTATACATTATAAATATATAGCCATATATTATATATTATAAACTATATAAATTATATATTTAGAAATGATATAATTATAGATTATATAACATAAATTACATATAATAAGTTATAAACTACATAATATATATTATATGCATATAATTATATATTATATACATTAGAAAGTTATATAGTATATATAACTATATACCTATTTATATATAACTATAATGTATAATATATAATTATACATACAATTACATATAATATATAATATATGTAATTATATGTTATATATAACATGTATTTACATATAACTATATATAAATATATATGTAACTATATATAATTATATATAACTGTGATATACAAAACTGTATATAGTTGATTCATATGTGTATATGTTCGTGGTAAAGGTCTGTTAGAATTGACTGTATGTATAGTATATATAACTTTAATATATTAACTGTATAGTTGATATATATATATATATATATACATATATATATATATATATATATATATATGTATGTTCCTTTATTGTAAAGGTCTGTTAGAATTGACTACTAAACAAACCAGTTACCCAGTCCTTCTGCTGCTTAGCACTGCAGTACTTGCCCTTTAAAGATAATAATACTAACAAGTCTCAGTTTTATTTTCTTCTTTCTTTGTTTTTTTTTTTTTCTTTTGTGGTACTAGCATTTGACCTCTGGCTTTGTGCTTGCTAGGCAGGTGTTTTACCACTTGAGTCATGTTCCTAATCCTCTTCTCCTTTTAGAACTACAATGTGAAAGTCTTGAAAGTCCTTACTCTAACTGTTACTGACAAATACAGTTCATGCGAACACATCTACTTCTGGCACATGTAGTCCTGAAGTCTGGACGTGTTGTTTCATTGATGCACAAAACTTCCCATGCAGTTTTGTTAATCCTTTTTTCTTTTCTTTTTGTCTTATCAAGCCAGGTGCTTTAGTGGCTTCTTAGTAAGACTTCAACCTGTGTTTAGATACTAGCCACTCACACCTGTAATCCTAGCTACTCAGGAAGGAGGATGAGACCCGAGAATTGCAGTTTGAAGCTAGTCAGGGGAGGAAAGATCATGAGACTCACCTCCAATTAACCACCATAAAGCAGAAAGTGGAGCAGTGGCTCAAGTGGTAGAGTACTATTCGTGAGCAAAAAAAGCCCAAGGGACAGCACCTTGGCCCTGAGTTCAAGCCTCAGGAATAGCACACACACACACACACACACACACACACACAAAGATTTCAACCTGAGGGGTGTCTTTGTTTCACCCTGGACATTATCTTTTTTTATTAATAAGGTTTTTTTAAATTGTGAAAATACCTTACAGAGGGGTTACAATCACATGAGCAAGGTAATGAGTACTTTTCTTATCAAGCATTGTTGCCTCCTTTGTTTCCCCTACCATCCCTGCCCTCCCATCCCCCCTTCCCCCCCTGCCAAAGTTGTAAAGTTCATTTTTGGTATAACATCTTGTACATCTCATTGTTGCAATGGGTCCACCTGTATCCCTATTTAAACAATTTGTTTTTTCCCTTCCCCTCCACAAAGTATACCAACATCAACTACAGTGAGAACGGGTTATACCATGGGGGAGGGACATACAAAGCAACAAAGAAATCACCTTATAAATATGTTAGAAACAATCGCAAGAAAGAAAACCCATTTGAGTCCTTATCTTGGGGTTCATTTCACCTAACATCAACTTATCTGACTGTCTCTGCTTGTCTCAGGCAAATACTAGTTATTGCAAATAAGGGAAACCATGGGACCTATGTTTTTGGGGGCGTGGCTTACTTCACCAAGTCTTTCCATTTCCTAACAAATGGGGCAAGGTCATTCTTTCTGATGGAGGCATAGAATTCCATTGTGTATATATACCACATCTTCTTGATCCATTCATCTACTGAGGGGCATCTGGGTTGGTTCCATATCTTAGCTTTGGTAAATAATGCTGCAATAAACATACTTGCGCTGGTAGCTTTAGTGTGGTCTTGTTTGTGATCATTTGGGTAAATGCCCAAAAGTGGGATTGCTGGGTCATAGGGGAGTTCTATGTGAAGTCTTTTAGGAACCTCCATACTACTTTCCAAAGTGGCTGAACAAGTTTACACTCCCACCAACAATGAAGTAAGGTTCCTTTCTGTCCACATCCCCTCCAGCATCTGTTGTTATTAGAGCTCTTGATTATAGCCATTCTAACTGGGATGAGGTGGTATTTCAGTGTTATTTTGATTTGCATTTCTTTTATGGCTAGGGATGTTGAGCATTTCTTCATGTGTCTATTGGCCATCCTTCTTTCCTCTTCAGAGAAGTTTCTCTTTAAGTCTTTAGCTCACTTATTTATTGGGCAGTTGTTTCTTTGAGGATTTGTTGTTGAGGGATTTAATTTTTTGAGTTCCAGGTATATTTTAGATATGAGACCCTTCTCTGTTTTATGGCTAGTGAAGATCTTCTCCCAATCTGTGGGCTTTCTATTGACTTGCTAGCTATGTCCTTTGCCATGCAGAAGCTCTGCAACTTCATGCAATCCCATTTGTCCAACCTTTCTTTAATGTGTTGTGTTTCTGGGTCTCTATTAAGAAAATTTCGGCCTGTGTCAAGGAGACCTAGGGTTTCTCCTATTCCATCCTGTAATGTTTTCAGAGTGCTGGACATTATCTTAAGCAATGAACCTGGAACTACACTGTCAATTACTACCTGACTCACAAAAACCTGTTTAACACCAAGCCAACATGTGTGTGTGTTGGGGGGGGGGGGAACATTTCAAACACTAAAATGCAGGTGGGCGCTGGTGGCTCACACCTGTGATCCTAGCTACTCAGGAGGCTGAGATCTGAGGATCAGGATTTGAAGCCAGCCCTGGGCAGAAAAATGAGACCTTTCTTGTCTCAGACCAGGCCAAGAAGCGGCACTGCGGCTCGGGTGAGTGGTAGAGCACTAGGCTTTGAGCAGGAGCAGCTCAGAGGCAGTGCCCAGGCCCTGAGTTCAAACCCCAGGACTGGCCCCAGGATCAAAAACTAAATACTAAAATACTAAAATGCCCTTGTGTGTGTGTGTGTGTGTGTGTGTGTGTGTGTGTGTGTGAGAGAGAGAGAGAGAGAGAGAGAGAGAGAGAGAGAGAGAGAGAGAGAGAGAGAGAGAGAGAGAGAGAGAGAGAGAGAGAATGGACCTAGTGACCCAGAAGCTGGAAAGCTGAATCTTGGGCCTGGTTATTGGGTCCTGGGAGCCATCTCCTGTTGGGGGGGGGGGTGTCCTCTTTGCACACGGCACTCTGAGGCGTGGATCTTCATGGCCCCTGGCTTTCGTGGTGGCTGTGGCTCCCTTGGGTCCCCCTCCCCCGGCCTGCACCTTGGGATGGGGTGGGGCGAGCCTTTGCGCCCCTCCCCGCGCACCTCCTCGGGGCAACACTGAACCCCGGTTCTCCTGTGCCTTGCAGACTTGCCGGAGGACGGGCTGGGGGACAGCGGCTCCACCGACAGCGACAAAGACGCCGCCGCCGCCACGGACGCCCGGAGCTCCCCGGACGGCGCCAAGAGCAAGGGCTGCTTCCCCCCGGAGAGCCCCGAGCTGGTGTCGGTGGACGAGGCGGCGGGGTACCCGGCCCAGAAGAACGGAGCGGGCGGCAGCACCCCGGAGAGCCGCCCGGGGAGCCCCAGGTTCCACGCCGCCGGCGCCGGCAGCGCCCCCGGGGCGGCCCCGGAGCCCGGCCAGCTGCTGATCGAGGGCCCGTCGGGGGCCGTGGCGCTGCCCCTCGGCCTGAAGGCCAACCGCCCCCCGCTGGACGTGCTGCGCAAGATCTTCCCGCAGCAGAAGCCCGCGGTGCTGGAGCTCATCCTCAAGGGCTGCGGCGGCGACCTGGTGAGCGCCGTGGAGGTGCTGCTGTCCAGCCGCTCCTCCTCCTCGTCCTCCTCGTCCTCCTCGTCGTCCTCCTCCTCGCTGTCCTCCGCCGCCGCCGAGCGGACTCCCGCCGAGCCCGAGGGCCTGGTGCTGCCGTCGGGCGCGCACCTGTTCGAGCACACGCTGAGCTCCTACCCGCTCTCCTCCTCCAAGTGGTCGGTGGGCTCGGCCTTCCGCGTCCCGGACACCTTGCGCTTCTCGGCGGACTCGGCGGCCGTGGTGTCCAGCCCGCTGGCCGTCCCGCTGCAGCACCCCTTCCCGCAGCCGCCCCGCTACCCGCTGGTGCTGCGCAACACCCTGGGCCGCAGCCCCTCGGGCCCCTTCCTGCCCAACGACGTCACCCTGTGGAACACCATGACGCTGCAGCAGCAGTACCAGCTGAGGTCGCAGTACGTCGGGGCCTTCCCCTCCAACCCGGCCCCCGGCCCCGGCAGCGGCGGCTTCCGGGGCTCCCCGGTCCTCCCCGCGCGCCCCGCCGACGACCCGCGCATCTCCCTCCCCGAGGACGGCTGCCCCCTGGTCACCAAGCAGGCCCTGTACACCGAGGAGGACTATGATGAGCGGTCCGACTCCTCGGACTCCAGGATACTCAACACCTCATCTTAAAAACAAAAAGGGGGTGGGGTGGGGAGGGGGGGGTGGTGACCAGCAGGGCACCCTCGTACCCCCCCCATGGTATATCCTGGGGGTACCCCTCTCCACCCCCAAGAGCTGGCCACCTTTCCTGGCATACCCTTTCCTTCGACTGTGCTTGAGATTCTATACATTTAGCAATAAAGGAAAAAAATAAAGAAGAAGAAGCATAACTTATTTAACTTGCACTTCACTGGAAAATGCCAAATAGCTCGGCTCTGTGGCTTTCGTGTTGAATGTTCCGTGTAGAAGTCTGATGGCCAAGAAGAAGAGTTGGGGTGGGGGTGAGGGGGAGGCCGGGGCCCAGGGGTTTGTTTTGAGAATGTAACACAGTTGGCAAGGCCAGGCTGGGCTCCTCCACTCCCTATGAATGTTAACTCGTATACTTGAACGCAGAACTTTGTAAAAGAGGGTTCCTCAGGATCTGTGAAAACCTAAAGGAAGTGGTTTGTTGGCTGGACTATTCACAGGGAGATTAGGTTCTTAGGTGAAACTCCATCTTGCATTTTTAAAAGACAGGACTGTACTCCAGTAGAAAGAGAACGGCTCAGATGCTTATTTAAGCTTGGACAGTTTTCAGAGACAAACTCCATGAAGAATTATTCTTTTTCACATGGCTGGATCAAAACACATGTACTGTCCATCACAGCTGTGAACTGCATGAAATGTATTGTGAAATGAACACAAGATTAAGCTTTGTCAGGTTAATGTAGCATGCTAAGGACTCTAGAAAAAAAATAATAAACTAAGGAGATGATCTTGGTTTATGTCTTTTCTACTTGTGGGGTGAGGATCTCTAACAGTAAGAACCTTGATGTAAAAGCTACTTACCAGTGTGTGGGGTCAGGAACCAAAGAACCCCTTCAATGAGAAATTCCTTGAGAAATATGAATGGCAAAGCCTTGGAGCGTCCATCAGAAAAACAGAAAATGTTGTCAAGGACAGAATTCATGCGGGGTGCCAGTGGCTCATGCTTGTAATCAGGAGACTGAGATTTGAAGATCATGGTTCAAAACCAGCCCAGGTAGGAAAGTCCATGAGACTCTTACCTCCAGCAAAGCTGGAAGTAGAGCTACAGCTCAAGTGGGACTGCAATAGGTCTGAGCAAAAAAAGCTCAGGAATAGTACCCAAGCTCTGAGTTCAAGCCTTGGGACGGGTATACACATGTGTACTCCCTCCTTCCCTCCCTCCCTCCCTCCCATTCTCTCTCTCCACCCCCCCCCTTCAGCAGTTTTACTGGTGTGGGGAAAGATTGAGAGACAAGGTAAGTGTTAATCCAGTAAAGAGCTGCTATAGAAATGAATGGTAAGATGACCAGACAGGCAACAGGTACCAGGGAAAAGAAACCAATTTTAGACCAATGGCCCAGGCTGTTAAGTTCATCCACAGGCTTTTAAGAGCTAAAGAACATTTAACTTTTAAAAAATTAAATTTTTTTTCAGTCATGGGGCTTGAACTCAGGGTCTGGGTGTTGTCCCTGAGCTCTTTTGCTCAAAGCTAGAGCTCTACCACTTGAACCACAGCTCCACTTCTGGTTTTCTAGTGGCTCATTGGAGATAAGAGTCTCATAGACTTTCCTGCCCAGGCTGGCTTTGAGCTGACATTCTCAGATCTCAGCCTCCTGAGTAACTAAGACTATAAGCCTTAGCCACGGCACCTGGCTAGAATGTTCAAATTTTATGAAAAGACATAGGACCAGAGAAGAGGGTATGAGGTGTAGCACCGGACAGGTCAGGTGTTACTCCTGAGGGCCTCAGCTCCCATGGCTCCTGGCTCGCCCCAGGAATAGATGAGGCCTAAGGCAGTAGAGAGAGTGAGGAGCATCGTGAGAACATTTGTCGAGTGCCCAGAAAACAGACTCTGTCTGCATTTGAGCTGACATATTTGAGAAATGAACTTGATTTTTACTGCATACTGTTTCAGTGATTCATTCTTTCGATGTGCATTTCCTCAGCAGAAACCAGTCGAAGATAAGATGGATGCTAAATTTATATGTTAATTTTAATATTGAAGCCATCCTCTGTTTGAAGAATAAGATCAATGCTTCAATTTCATTTCTTATGTGGCACTGAAATGCTGTCATTACTGGGGCAGGCTCCCCAAGTTCCAGTCTTTCACAGGGTGCAGAGGAGTCTGGGGGCCAGCGTGCTTGCCTTGCTGGTGGTCTGCTCAGAACAAGCTCTGTGTTCCCATCCTGTCACTTACTATGTCAATGTCAAGAGCCAACCATCAGGGTAGTGATGTTTTTCTTAAGTTACAATGGGGTTCCTTTACTAATTGGATTCTGAGAGTTCATTGGGCTACGTCTAGAGTTTCATCTAGCCTATGGGGCAAAGCCACCGGACTTCACCAAAAGTAAACTCAGCGTTTGTGCAGAAAAATGATCCCTCCCGAAGACTTGAGTCACTGCCGGTGGTTTTAGACCACGACCTCACACTTGCACTTGAGAGTCAGATGAACGTTTCCAAAAGGTCTGTGGAAAGTGCTTGGGGGGGGGGGGAGAGAAAAAGATGGGATTTCTGCCTCCCCGCAAATACAGCAGAACCAGATGTGTGCTGACTGCTGGGAGGGCAGGGGGGTTGGGCTAGGAGGTTGAAGAGGCTTCTCTCCCCAGCAGGCTGCTGCCTCTCCACGCACTCACTGCTCCTGCCTCGAGCAAGACAAGGTACCACCGTGTTCTCTGGTCTTTGTGCATTCTACATGTTACCCCAAGGGGCAAAGTGGGGTTCAGATTATAAGTGGGTGTCCTCTTTAAGCTTGTCAGAGCAGAAAAGGTGCTACTGGATGAAGAATCTCTTCTCCTCCCCTCCCGTCTCTCTTCCCCTCTTCTCTTCCATCCTTCCCTCCCTCCCCCTCTCCCTTCCTCCCTCCTTTCCTTCCTCCCTTCCTCCCTCCCTTTCTTCCTTCTTTGCCCCTCTCTCCCTCCCTCCCTCCCTCCCTCCCTCCCTCCCTCCTTCCCTCCCTCCCTCCCTCCCTCCCTCCCTCCCTCCCTCCCTCCCTTCCTTCCTTCCTTCCTTCCTTCCTTCCTTCCTTCCTTCCTTCCTTCCCTCCCTTTTCCCCCTCCCTCCCTCCCTTTCTTCCTTCTCCTGGGGTCTGAACCAGGGGTGTTCTAGAATGCTTTTTCTTTCAAGGCTGGCGCTCTATCACATGAACCACACCTGCACTTCCAGCTTTCCTTTTTCTGGTTCATTAGAGATAAGGCTCTTTCAGACTTGCCTTCAAACCCTAATCCCCAGATCTCAACCTCCTGAGTAGCTGGGATTCTAGGAGGACCAGTTTTCTGACCTTCCTTCCTCCTTCTATCCCTGCCTCCTTCTCTCATTCCTTTCTTCCTTTTCTTTCTAATCATGGTCTATATATCCTAGGCAGGTCCTGAACTTCCCATTCCTCCAACCCCCCCTCCCCCTTTACTTCTTCCATTATTTTCTTTCTTGACAGAGTCTTGGTATGAATGCTGGGCCAGCCTGTATCTCCCTTCCTCCCATTTCAGCCTCCTGAGGGCTGGGATTATAGACATGGTCCAACTACGTTGTACAAAGGAACAGGAGAGCCTAGCAGAGACCCTAAGGAAAGAGGGATAACGACAAGGAGCAAATGGGTGGCAGATGGACATTTTGAGAATTTAAGGGATTAGAATGGAAGCTGTGGCTGAATAAATCTTTACCCTGACCCCTTTGGGAAAACAGGAAGTAGTATTCACTTAAAGTGAATCACTCTATGATTAGAATTACTCCATGATTAGAAATGGAAGAAATCTATTGAAAAGAAATTAGATCATTAGTCTGTATTCAGTACCTACTAACTGTATCCATTATCCACTGACATTTTCAGGGCTGGAATTGAACCAAGGCCCTCTTGCATGCTAGGCAAACTCTCTACCACTGAGCCATAGCCATAACCTATGTTAAACCTTCATTCTGGCCTTCATCTGTGCCCTGATTACCCCCAGCTCTAAAAACCACTAGCAGCTAAGGTAGGTCATTTGGGGTCATTTGTGCAGTCAATGATGTCTGAAAACAGTGCAGGCTGTAGGTGAAAATATCTGCAGCAAACATTGATGGACGAAGTCTCTGGTCTTCAAAAGAGCTCTGTGAACCAGTCTATCTGCACGCCACCAGCAAATTCATATCTTAGATTTGCTGCAGGTCCTGAGTCTTCAAGAAACTTTACGTCTAATGTGACTCATTGTTGAAAATATTTTATGATTTCTAGAGCTTCATAAATTAGAAACTGCTGTGAGTATTGGCTGTTTATACCCCTAGGACAAGAAAGCTTCCTAATTCAATGCCGATTTGTTCAAATTAACAGTTCAAAGCAATTATTATTTTGAAGCATCTAGCAATCTAAAACCCATCCAAATTAATTTATTAAAAGCAGTTTTTTTTAAAACAAGCTTAGAGCCAGTGGCTCATGCCTGTAATCTTAACTGCTCAGGAGGTTGAGAGCTGAGGATCTTGATTAGAAGCCAGTCCAGGCAGGAAAGACTGAGACTCTTTTTTTTTTTTTTGGGGGGGGGGGTCCGGTCATGGGGCCTGAACTCTGGGCCTGGGCACTGTCCCTCAGCTCTTCAGCTCAAGGCTAGCGCGCTACCACTTGAGCCACAGCGTCACTTATGGCTTTTTTCTTTTTGCTTATGTGGTGCTGAGGAATCGAACCCAGGGCCTCATGCATGCAAGGCAAGCGCTCTACCACTGAGCCACCTTCCCAGCCCAGACTGCAACTCTTATTTCCACTTAACCATTAAAAAGCCAGGAGTGGATGTGTTACTTAAATGGTAGAGAACTTTTATCGAATGGGAGAAAAAGGAGAGTACCCTGGTCCTGAGTTCAAGCCTCAGTACCAGAAAAAAATAAAACAAAACAAAAACCCCCAAACAATTTTACCCAAAAAGTTGCATTAAAAAAGTGGATTAGTGTTATATGTTGATCCAAACAAGCATATCTATCATCCATCTATCTATCTATCTATCTATCTATCTATCTATCTATCTATCTATCTATCTATCTATCATCTATCTATCTATCTATCTATTTATTTTACCAGTGCTGAGTCTTGAATCCCAGATGCAGGTGCTGTTTCTCAGCTTTGTTGTTGTTGCTGTTGCTGGTCCTGACTGCTTGAACTCAGTGATTTTCCTGAGCTTCTTTTACTCAAGGCTAGCACTCAACTACTTGAGTCACAGCTCTATTTCCCCCCATATACACTTTTTTTTTTTTTTAGTGGAGATAAAGGTCTCATAGGTTTCCTGCCTGAGCTGGCTTGGAACTGTAATCCTCAGTTCTCAGCCTCCTGAATAGCTAGGGTTACAGATATGAACCACCAGTGTCCAGCTTCCCTGAGCTTTTTTGCTCAAGGTAAGTGCTCTATCACCACTAGAGCCACAGCTCCACTTCTGTCTTGTTTTGGTAGTTAATTGGAGATAGGAGTCTTCTGGACTTTCCTGCTCCGCCTGGCTTTGAACTGTGCTAATCAGATCTGAGTCTTCTGAATAGCTAGGATTACAGGCATGAGCTACTGGAGCCCTGTCTCTGAGCAAGCATTCAGAAAGAAGCTCTGTGTGCTAGCCCTGGTTCTGAGTAGTTACATCTATTGACTTACTTAATCCTCCCGAGGACCACACAGCAGTTTTCTTTCCCACTGGAAAGATGGGTAAGTAAAGAGGTAATTTGTCCAAGGTCAGTTACCTGGAAGTGGTGGAGGTAGATTTTAGTCTTAGCAGTGTGGATCCAGTTATGGGCTCATACTTCACAGGACTTTCTTTTTAAGTTCCTGGACATCCAATCACCTTGTTTTTTCCTGCACTGAGAAAGGCCTTCAGATAGTAGTTGCAGGTGGTTGTGGAGAGCAATTTCTGGAAGCCTGAGAGTGTATGGCTGCCGAATCCTGGGCGTTAACAGCAAAGACAACCAATACTCCCTGTATAGAAGTCAGACTAGCCTTGGAGGCAGGGCCACAGGCCACCTTGGGTTATTGTTTTTTTTTCCTGCTCTGCTGCCTCCTAGAGGTCAGTAGAAGTAAATATGTGAAACCTGAATTCCATCCCCCCACCCCCACCCCATTATAATCCTTTGGCCAATCAAGAAAGGTGTGAGTGTATTTTTAACAATACCTTTGCTATGTTCTAGTTCGTTTCAATCAAGGACCAGCCACCCAAGATAGCTGTGACAACACTGGTGGCCTTCATGCACCCTCCCCATTCCACAGAAGACCTGTAGGGGGAGACTCTGAGAAGAGGCAGCTATGGAAAGCAAACAGCTCCATGCAGGAGTTCTGCCTGGCAGATGGATATTCACGCTGACTGCAGAGATTGTTGGTAAAATGACAGAGAAACGGCTCCAAGGTTGAACTTGAATATAGTAACACTAAAACAACCATTTTCCTAGGCTTGGGATGAGAAGAAAATGATTTGGCTTTCCAAGTTAGGGATTTGCTTTCTCTTTCATTGAAGCACAATTGACAATAAAGTGACAGACCCAAGGCAGATGTGTGATAACTTGGGACAAATGTGTATATTTGAACTCAGGGCCTAGGTGCTGTCCCTGAGCTTTTTTTTTTTTTCCAGTCCTGAGGCTTGAACTCAGGGCCTGGGCACTGTCCCTGAGCCTCTCTATTCTCAAGGCTAGTGCTCTACCACTTTGAGCCACAGACACTGATTCCTGTTTTTTGGTGGTTAATTGGAGATAAGAGTTTCACTGGCACTTTTCTTCCCTGGCTGGCTTTGGATTATGATTCTTAGATCTCAGCCTCTTGAGTAGCTAGGATTCTAGGCGTGAACCGCCCATGCCTGACTCTTTTGTGATTTTATCCCCAAAACAAAAAAAAACAAAGAACCCAAAACTCCCACAAACCTGCTCCAAGTCTGGGTTCACATCTGTAATGCTAGCTACTCAGGAGGCTGAGATCAGAAGATCGAAGCCAGCCTGGGCAGGAAAGTCAATGAGATTCTCATCTCCAATTAACCACCAGACAAAAGACAAACATGGAGCTGGGCTAAAGCACAGGAGAGCACTAGCTTTGAATGAAAAGGTTCAGGGACAGCAGCCAGGCCCCAAGTTCAAGGCCAGGAAGTTGTCATTTCATTGGTACAGCTTCTCTTGAAGTGCAGGTGTTGCCCAGAACAGCTGTGTCTATTCCTTGCAGGATAGGCCTGGTGTCCCTGGCCTGCCTGCAGCCAAAGCAGGGTTCCATTCTCCTGGTGCTAGAAGTGGCCAGGTCTGACGCTGGCTTTGGAGGTGCCATCTCTGTTTCCCCAGCACAGAATTTCCATTTGGATTTCCCAATGATTGCCAGCATTCATGAATGGGGAAATCTCCAAAGGAAGTGGAGAAGCAACCATTGTCTTGTATGCTTTTCATGCTTGGTTCTTGGGGGGTGAATTTGGTGTAGACATACTCCGGATGGCATCTGACTTCCTGAACTAGGGTGGGAGATATTTTATTTTTCTGGATGGGGGGGCTTGAACTCAGGGCCTAGGTACTCTCTCTGAGCTCTTTTTTTTTTTTGACAAGGCTAGCACTCTACCGCTTTGAGCCACAGCGCCACTTCCGGTTTTCAGGTGGTTAAAACTGGAGATAAGAGTCTCATGGACTTTCCTGAAGGGAGACTGTTTTCAGCGTTGAAGTACCTGCCTGACTCTTGCTTCTGATCAAGTTGATGCAAGGTGTGGATCAACCTGGTGCAAACAGCTCCCCCTCCCCCTCCACTCTCCCTCTGTTACAGTGGTCCTCATGGGGCTCTCAATGGGACCCAGGACCCACGCCTGGTCCCTCTGTTTGGGTGACTATTCATAGCTCTAAAAACAGAGGGCAGCCAGCCATGTCTCCCAGCTGATTTCATGTCATTATCTCTGTACCACTACTGAGGCTTGAACTCAGGACCTTTCATCCTCCTTCAGGGCTGGGGCTCTGCCACTTGAGCCACAGTTCTACCTCTAGCTTCTTGGTAGGTAATTAACTAGAGATGAGAGTTTTGTGGACTCTTCTATCGGGCTGGTTGTGAACTTTGATCCCTACATCTCAGCCTCCTGGGGGTAGCTAGGATTATAGCTATGAGGCACCAGAGCCCAGCTTCCTCACTTACTTTGTATTGAGATGTTCATTTCCTTCATTTATTTCTCCTTTTTCTTCTTTTTACTTTCTGAAGCTGGCTGGGACATGAACTCAGTATCTGATACGTTTGCTCATTGGCTGGTGCTCTACCACCTAAGCCACTCCTCCAATCCCATCATCTTTATTAACTTGATGCCTCTGTGGACCTAATGTTTGGAACACAGGGATCTACATCCTCCTCCCCCCCACCCGTCCACCTAGTTTGAAAGCGGGGTAGCACAGCTCACAGAGCAAAGAAATGATGTGATTAGTCCACAGAGCCTTAGTGAAAACATTCCCAGACTCTCATTGCCACACATTAAGTCACTAGTGGTGCAGAGGGGCTGCTACTCTAGTCTGGGGGAGGGGAGTGGAGAGGAAGGCGCTGGCACAGAGTTTTCTGTGTGTCTAGAAAGGAAAGGGTAGAAATGTGTAGTGAACGCCAGGAGCCTCCACCCCGGGACACAGGATGACCTAGGAAGGCTTTTCAGCTTCCAAGCCCTGCATTCGGCCATTCTTCAGGTGGTTGCAGGGGCCTTGGTCCCTGATTTCTGATGACTGACAGCTCTGCTGCTGCGCTACTCTGATCTTTGAATAGCTCTTCCTTCCCAACAAGAATAGCTGGTCTTCGAGTGTCACTCTTAAGTGTGTACCGACTTGTTGGTCTTCACATCTGCCCAACAAGATAGGCACTCTTTTTCCTTTTCCTACGGTAGGTTCTTTCCAGGAACTATTTTACAGATTAAAAAAAATATATATTTATGGGGACTGGGAAGGTGGCTCAGTGGTAGAGTGCTTGTCTAGCATACATGAGGCCCTGGGTTCGATTCCTCAGTACCATATAAGCAGAAAAAGGCAGAAGTGGCGCTGTGGCTCAAGTGGTAGAACGCTAACCTTGAGCTGAAGAGCTGAGGCTAGCATGCATGAGGCCCTGGGTTCGATTCCTCAGCACTACATAAGCAGAAAAAGGCAGAAGTGGCGCTGTGGCTCAAGTGATAGAGTGCTAACCTTGAGCTGAAGAGCTGAGGGACAGCGCCCAGGCCCAGAGTTCAGATCCCATAACTGGCAAAAATAAATAAATAAATAAATAAATAAAATATATATATATATATATGGAATTGTAACCCTTTTATACAACTATTTAATAACAATAACAATAAAAATTAATTAGAGAAACACAACACAAAACAACAACAACAACAAACAGGCCAGGTACTCTAGCTACTTAGGAGGCTGAGATCTGAGAGTTGTGATTTGAAGCCATCCCACACCCAAGAAAGTCCCTGAGACTCTTATGTCTAATTATCATACAAAAAGTTGGGAAAAAAGCTGAGGTGGAAAAACTATGGATAGCACCTAGGCCCTGAGTTAAAGCCACAATACACACACAAACACGCACACACGGACACACACACACTCAGACATCCACACACACACACACACAAATTCAATTCATTTCCACACATACAAGCCCTCAATATATGACTTTGACTAAGATAAAACAAAACCTTGGAGGGTTGTTTGCATTTTCACTAAACCCTGTCTTGTAAACAAGGCGACAAGGTCAACCCTTAGCACTGGGTGTCCTTTAGAAGTTGCTGCGTTGTTCTGGATGTCAAAGGTCCTGGCCTGATGATAAGCAGTTGGTGGAAGCCTTGCTTCTGCAGTCCTTGGACTACCCTACCACCTGCCCCAAAGTAGAAAGAAAATCCACACCAGCAGCCTCCCACAGTCGAGCATTCCTCAATCCAATGCTGCCCTCTTGTGGTGCTGAAGCACCAACACACAATTTGGCCCTGCTCCGTCTCCTGAGCTCTCATTGTGGCAGCTGCGATCACATAGGAGCCACAGTTTCTCTTTGTGTGGCTATGGAGACATGAGGACCAGTGTCCTGGAAAACATCATTTAAGTCTATTCTAAAGCAGAAGGTGAGCCAAGTGCAGTGGCTCACACCTGTAATCCTATTCAGAAGCCTGAAGATCACAGCTCAAAGCCAGCCTGGGTAGGAATGTCTGTGAGACTCTTATCTCCAATTAACCACTCAGAAAAAGCTGAAAGTGGCACTGTGGCTCAAGTGGTAGAGCACTAGCCTTGAGCATGGAGAAGGTCAGGGACAAAGCGGAGGGAGCAGCAATCTTGGCTGGCACTGGTTGCTATTTATTTAGAAAGGTGGACCTGGGCCTACAGATTTAGACTTGAACTGTCCTGGTGAAGGGTTTGCATGCTAAAATGTGAAAAGCACCAAGTTGCAGCAAGGGTTATCAGCTTTGGGGCACATTAGAGCATGTCAAGGGGCTTTTAAAGACCCAGCTGCCCAGGCCTGATCGTGATCAGTTTCATTGGAATCTTTGGGAGTGGCGGAGGGTGAGGACAAGGTCCTTCTGTTAGCTCAGGCTGGATTTCACTCTCATGATGGAGAAGGGAAATTAGATTTATGGTTCAACTTCCTGATACATCTCACAAGGGGAACACAAAATGCTAAATCCCAACAACAAATCTCCAATAGCTAAATAGTGGGGCTAAATATTTCTCTGTCTCCAATAGCTAAATCTCCAATAGCAAAACAACTAAGAGGAAAGAAAGTGCATATTCTCACTAGAAACCTTAAAGTGCACACTGGTCCAAGAGATTAGAGGTCCTACCTAGTGTGGGTCAGAGAGCAAACCCATTCTGACCACTAGAGGGCGCCTGAAGCAAGGAGAGCAGATTGGTAACCAAAATCCAAGAATCATCACAATCCAGGAAAAAGCAGCTTGGAGGAATTCAGGCCTGTGATTCTGTGAGGCTTCAGCAGAGGCTGGAAATCCAGGAGAGCATCTGGTCTTCTAGGGATTCATCACAACTAGGCAATTGTTCCTGAAAAACAGAATCAGATTAATTTCCTATATGAAAACACGAATATTTCCTATATGAAGATAGCTAGGGTGCTGATTGGAGCCCAGAGTCTTCAGCAAGAAGCTGCACAGCCCAGCCAGCTTTCTGCACCTAAAGGTCATACCACGCGGCCTGCAGATAGCGCTGGGGTGCAGATAACCATCAGGTCATGAAGGAAAACAGAGGCATCACAGGTCACAGGTGCTATAAATGAAGTTCCCTGCAGGAACTGGCTAGGTGCTAGAAAGGATGCCGGCTAAGTATGGAACACACCGAGGGAAAGCTTTATCGCAAGCTGGGGTCTGCAGTGGTGGTTCTTGCAGCGTAGCTCGGGCATCAGCGGTGGATGTGTGGGAACTGTGGATTCCTTACAATCCGAAAGCCTGGGGCAGAGCCCAGCAACAGCTCTGTTATCAGGCAAGCCCTCCCCTGGCAGGGTCTATGTTGTCATGCCTGGTATTTCTCAACACAAGTGCTGAAATTTTACCTGAATGTCCTCCCTCCCTCCCTCCCTCCCTCCCTCCCTCCCTCCCTCCCTCCCTCCCTCCTTCCCTTCCTTCCTTCCTTCCTTCCTTCCTTCCTTCCTTCCTTCCTTCCTTCCTTCCTTCTTTCCTTCCTTCTTCCCTCCTTCCCTCCCTTTCTCCCTTTCTCTCTCCCTTCCTTTCTTCCTCTCTCCCTTCCTTCTTTCTTTTCCTCCCTCCTTCCCTCCTTTCTTTCTTTCTTCCTTCCTTCCTCCTTCCTCCCTTTCTCGCTTTCTCTCTCCCTTCCTTTCTTCCTCCCTCCCTTCCTTCCTTCCTTTCCTGCCTCCTTCCCTCCTTCCCTCCTTTCTTCCTTTCTTCCTTCCTCCCTCCCTTTTTCTTTCCCTTTCCTCCCTCCCTTCCTTCCTTCCCTTTTTCCTTCATTTCTTCCTTCCTTCCTTCCTTCCTTCCTTCCTTCCTTCCTCCTCCCCTCTCTTTCCTTTTCTTTGTTTCCTCTCTTCCTTTCTCCTTCTCCTCTTTCCCTCTCTTCTTTCCATCCCTTCTTTTTCCCTTCCATCCTCCCTCCTCTCCCTCTCTTTCTCTCTTCCTTTTCTCCCTCCCTCCCTCCCTCCCTCCCTTCCTCCCTCCTTTCTTCCTTCTCTCCCACTCCCTTTTTGGTGCTACTGGAGTTTGAACTCAGGGCCTCACACTTGGAGGCACTCTACTGCTTAAGTCCCATAAAGCAGCAACAACAGTGCAACTAAGAGTGCATTTATGAGCCAACCAACCCATGCTTGTGCCCTTCCAAAAGTCAGCCCATCAAGGAGGGATTTATTCCAATTAGGCCTGTGTCTCAGTACCAGCCAATCAACAATGGCCTTATCAGATGACACCATCCAGCTTAATGTCCTGAAAATATTCTCCTTTCTGTAACCTGCTCCTCCCCATGAACTTTATTCATGATCGTTGGTCCACTGACCTGCACAGTTGTCCCACAAGACCCCAGCTCTGCCCTTTTTATTTTATATACTAACTGGTGGCCGCATCCTTTGACAAATTCAAGAGTGAAATGTGATAAAGAAGTGAAGGGTGAAAAACAGGAAAGGTAAATTAGCATTAAGAGCAAAAAAAAACATGACTTTTAAAACCATGAGTTATGGGCTGGGAAGGTGGCTCAGTGGTAGAGCGCTTGCCTTGCATGCCTGAGGCCCTGGGTTCGATTCCTCAGCACCACATAAGCAAAAGAAAAAAAGAAAAAAGCCGGAAGTGGCGCTGTGGCTCAAGTGGTAGAGTGCTAGCCTTGAGCTGAAGAGCTGAGGGACAGCGCCCAGGCCCAGAGTTCAGGCCCCACGACTGGATCAAAACATTAAAAAAACAAACAAACATGAGTTATGATTGGTGATTAGGACATAAACGTTGTAAGATGGCAAACAAAGATAACGAAAAATCCCCAAACACAGTGAAAACAGAGGAGTTTGGGAAAGGGCAATTGAACAAATTTATTTTCCTGATTTTTTTGGTTTTTATTTAAGAAATAATGACCGTGCTAAGATTTGAACTCCGGGCCCAAGCCATGCTCCTGCTAACTTTCTGAGTTTTACACTTAGCTTCTTGATTCAGCAACATCTAAAACTTAACCTAGATATTAAAAGGTGGTTTTAGGGGGGTGGGGAGGAGTGTAGTCGTGGAGATGGGAGGGCAGGGATGGTAGGGGCAAAACAAAGGAGGAAGCAACATTGCTTGATAAGAAATGTACTCATTACCTTGCCCACGTAATTGTAACTCCTCTGTATGGTATTTTCACAATAAAAGAACTTATTTAAAAAAGGTGGTTTTATATTGTTTTCTCCTTTCCTGTCTTAAATACGTGTGTGTGTGTGTGTGTGTGTGTGTGTGTGTAAGAGAGAGAGACAGAAACAGAGAGACAGAGACAGAGAGAGGGCTTGAACTTAGGGCCTAAAGCTTTATACTTGAGCGGACAGCCCTACTTTCAGCTTATTTTTTCTTTTCTTGGTGGTTAATTGATGATAAGAGTCTCTCGGACTTTCCTTCCCTGACCTTGCTTTGAATTGCAGTCCTCAGATCTCAGCTACCTGAGTAGCTAGGATCACAGGCATGAGCCACTGGTGCCTGACTTTAAATTACTTTTACTTCAATGTAATTTAAATGCTTAGACCTTTGATCTTGCTGGGTTGATTTTGTAGCTGGCATAAAGAAACCGGCTTGATTCTATTCACTTGTGTACAGCTGGCCTGGCCTGTTCTCAAATACTCTGTAGAACCTCTCTGAGCACGCCATGTATGTTTCTTTCTTTAAAGGGTGGAACGTAGTCTGGATTTTTAAGCATGAAGACAAAAATGCCACTCCCCTAGGGAATATGAATGGCAATGTGCGCATGGGTGTTTTGGATCCATGTTTCAACCATCACAGCCACAAGGGCTTTCCCTTCTGAGACACTAGGAAAGCTCCACCATGCAGCTTCACAGAGCCGCCACTAGGGGGGGATGTTTAGCCATGGGAAGAAAGACGTTCTGGGCCCCAGCGTCCTATTCCCTAGGTTTATCCACGTGGTGGTGGGCTGGGCTCCATGAAATTACATTGCTGAGGAATGCTAAGAAGGGGACATGAAAGGCAAGCTAGATTAAGCTGGCAAGTAGAGGCTCACGCCTGCAATCCCAGCTACTCTAGAGGCTGAGATCTGAGGATCCCACTTCAAAGCCAGCCTGGGCAGGAAAGGCCATGAGACTATCTCCCATTAACCACAAAGAGCTAGTGATAACACATTAGCCTTGAGTAAAAAAAGCTCAGAGACAGAACCCAGGCCCTGAGTTCGAGGCCCATATATATCACTAAGAAAAAAAAAGCATAATTATGCTCCCTTTAATATAATATGGTCTCTTGCTACATTTGTACACACACACATGTACTTATCTAAACACATATCTATGTTTGATATTTGTGTGTATATAGACAGACAAATGAGACTAATTCTTTACCATTGAAAACCCCAAATCAACTGCGCACTAGTGGCTCACGCCTGTAATCCTAACTACTCTGGAGGCTGAGATCTGAGGATTGTGTCTCAAAGCCAGCTTAGGCAGGAACGTCTATGAATCTTTTATCTCCAATTAAGCACCAGAAAATTGGAAGTGGTGCTGTGGCTCAAAGTGATAGAGCACTAGCTTGAGCAAAAGAGCTCAGGGACAGTGCCCAGGGCCTGAGTTCAAACCTCATGACAGACAAAAAAGAAAAGAAAAGAAAATCCCTAAACAATTCCTCTGTTAGCCTCTCTGTATATCTTCTTGAAGACTTTTTCTGTTTCTCAATTTGCCTAGGATTGGGCTAATAAATAGGTTCAAAGATAGATCAAAGGAGCTTCCACGGGTTATGAGAAAATACCAGAGTTTTGAAAGATCTTCATGGATAGAAAGACATAAATCAAAAGAGGCTCTTTTGAAATGCCATTCACCTTCCTTTTGCATAGGAAGCCAGGGCCCGGAGAGAAATGAACCCGTGTTCCACTTCATCTGGACCTCGTTACACACCGTAGAGTAAGAATGGCCGAGGAGACACACCCAGCAGAACAAAATCCATTCGGGGGATTTTATAGTTTCCCGTGTAAAAAACCAAAATCTCTTGAGCTTTCTAGGAAGACACACGTATTTATCCAACATTTGGCACCTAGAAAATATTACTGGCAGATGACAGTTCGGAGTTATCTCTTAGCTGGGGTAAGGATGGCAGACTAAGTATGGGTACAAAAGTTTTATTTTATTTTATTTATTTATTTAATTTTTGGGTCCGGTCGTGGGGTCTGAACTCTGGGCCTGGGGGCTGTCCCTCAGCTCTTCAGCTCAAGGCTAGTGCTCTACCACTTGAGCCACAGCGCCACTTCTGGTTTTTTTCTTTTTGCTTATGTGGTGCTGAGGAATCAAATCAGGGCCTCAGGCATGCAAGGCAAGCGCTCTACCACTGAGCCACCTTCCCAGCCCACAAAAGTTTTATTTTTGAGGGGCTAGGAAGGTGGCTTAGTGGTAAAGTGCTTGCCTGAAGCCCTGGGTTTGATTCCTCACTATCACAGAAACAGAAGAAGCCAGACGTGGAGCTGTGGCTCAAGTGGTAGAGTGCTAACCTTGAGCACAGAGAGACTGGGGGGGGCGGGGAAAGGGGGGTGCCTTGCTTCTGAGTGTCCCCATTACTACTGTTTGTCTTCTAAGAAAATAGGTCAGGAGGCAGAGAGAAAGGGTTGAAATTCAATGCCAGTCTAGCTAGGCATAAGTTAGTGAGGCCCAATATTGAAGAACATGCTGGAAGTGGTAATCGCGACTAACTATAATTCCAGCTACTTGGGAGGATTGCGATTTGAGGCTGGCCCTAGGGACTGGCTGTATATTAGATTTATCATCAGGAATATCATAGAAATAAAAGCCTGCAGTAGGTAATCTTTTGCATCCTATCTATCTATCTGTCTATCTATCTATCTATCTATCTATCTATCTATCTATCTATCTATCTATCTATCTATCTATCTATCTATCTATTTTTTCCCCTGAGAGTCATGTTTTTCTAATTTCATTATAGTGTTGTGTTTGCTAGTTTATTTGAAATAAAGTGGTAGGAACATCTCCTCACCACAACCTGTTTATTCATTGTCAGGCTTTGGAGATGGTTTAATCTCCCAAATCTTCATGTGGGTCTCTAACAATTGGAGGCTACAGAAAGACACAGGATGCAGGTTTTCTCTCATCTGTGGAAGCTAGGTCGAAATGCAGCAGGACATGCTAGATTATACAGGACTCCAGGTAGTCACACACAGGGAGACCAAAGGCGGACACTCTTAGGAGAGGAACACAAAGGTGCAACGCTTCTTTGCCTCTGAGCCTATAAATTTATCGAAATAAACTCTAGGAAATGGAAACAAGTGGTTTTTTTTTCTTGTTGCTGCTGTTTTTGTTTTCTTTCCTTTTTGTCTTGTATGTTTGCTCATTGATCTGTCTTGGGGACATAGAGATCTGTAAGAGGGGACGTAGAAATGAAGGGACAGAGGGTGAACAAATGCAGCAGTGGTCCTCACTGGACACTATGTTGAACATGAACTACACAGCTTGTGGGTGGGGATGGGAGGGAAAAACTGGGAGAGAGCGAGGGAAGAGGTGAAATTGTTCAAAAAGAAATGTCATTTATTACCTGACTTATGTAATTGTAACCCCTCTGCAACCTTTATAATAACAATCCAAAATAAAAATTATTTTAAAAAAGAGCCTGAGGAAGAGGATTCAGCTGTGAAAATGTCTCTCCCAGAAGAGAATATTCTAATTCTTGCAGGACAGGCTGAGTTCTCTAGAGACTTGAGTTCTTTATGTGTCAGTTGTTGGGCTTGAACTCAAGGCCTGGACACTGTCCCTGAGTTTTTTTGCTCAATGCTGGTGCTCTAACCCTTTGAGCCACAGCCCCACCTCCAGTTTTCCAGTTGGAGATGAGAGTCTCCTGGAGTTTCTTGCCTAGGCTGGCTTTGAACTGCAATCCCCAGATCTCAGCCTCCTGAGTAGCTAGGATTATAGGCTTACACCACCAGTGCCCTGGCTGAGACTGAGTTCTTTAAAGGCAAGTTTCTCCCAATGTGCTTGCCCTCTCCCCCACCCCACCCCCCACTGCTAGTGCTGAATTTTCTTTCTGCTTTGCCTTGGCCAAAGTGTTGGCTCCATGATATTTAGACTTTACAGCCACCCACCTTGTGAGCTAAACGAGCCTCTTTTCAACTTATTCTGCTTCAGCTCTTTTGTCATAGTAACAGAAAATGAACTAAGACATCCATTCCTCCATTGATGGACATTTCTAATTTGGCAGACTTGGATGTTTCTGGAGGGAATAATATGTGCTTGTGGAATTGCTGGTCAGGTGATCAGTTGGGCCTGCTTTTGGCTGATAATTTTGGAGATGGAGTCTCAAGTTTTCTGCTGGTCTGGCTTCAGACTGGGAGCCTCCAGATCGCAGCCTCCTGAGTGTCTAGGGCCTCAGGCATAAATTCGAATCAGCACTGGGCTTTACTTTATGTGATCTTTGAGATTATTCTTGCTAAAATATTCTACCAATTAAAAAAATTGGATTGCTTGCCATTTTACCAGCAAGTTGCAACAATTTTATTTAAAGTACTTACAAGCCAAATAAGTGTATGCTGATGATTTTCTTTCAGTCCAGCCAGGTCATTTTTATAGCCTTTGCTCCTTTCGCTCTGCATGGGCTCTTGCTCAAGAGTTCATTCGCCATCAAGTGACTCCAAGTGACAGATAACTTAAAGAAATCACTTACTCCGGCAGTCTAGCATTGATTCTACGTTCGCAGCTAAATATTTACATTTGGACTTGAAAAGACGCCTTTCATGAGCATCGAAAGAGCCTTCCATCTCACGCTGACACAGAAACGGCCCCTAAATCTTGCAAGATGGAACAAACAGATGTCTTCTCCACCGCAGGCAGGGGTCGCCCTGTTTCTGATGTGTGTCTCTTTGGAGGCATCTTGGCTTTTATGAGTGAGCCATCTGTCCCCAGGGGCCTCCTGGGCCTTCAGTTCTCTGCCCAGTAAGATACAACATGCTCAAGGTAGGTCTGGCCTATTGCCCTGGGGTTTAAAGGCTTGGGTGCCTGAATTCATTAGGTTCCACAGGAATAGAACCCCCAAAGGGATTGATCAGATGGGAGAAAATGGCAGCAGGAATGGAAATTAACTGAAAAAAAGAGAATTGCCATTTAAGTAGCCAGGGAATTTCAAAGTTTCATCATTCTCTGGCAGAGAATACAACCATAAAAGTGCTGTCATGTTAATTGAGCACTTACTAGTTTCCATATGCATTTTTCTCCCCATGGAAACCAAGGCTGAGATATAATCAAGAATGACAGAGGGAGGGCTTTAACCCATCCTTGTCCTCACCACTGTGCTGGGAGATATTACAATGCCATGCCCTGGTTAAGGGTGCTGCTCAAGAGGCTATGAATAAGTGAGTGCATATGCTGAGCTATTCTGATTCACTATTTTTAGGTTGCTTTCAACATTTCCCCAGGGTAAATAAGGAATGGCATAGTAAGTGTATTCCTATGCAGAAATGGCCACTCTTTGGGTTAATTTCTTTCCAGAAATGCCATTATGGAGTCAAAAGGAACCCTTGGGAGGGTGTGATCTATGCTACAGCTTCCTGAGGTATAATATGAGCTTGGCAGGTGCCAGGGCTCATGCATGTAATCTATCTACTCAGAAGGCTGAGGTCTGGGGGATCCTGGTTTGAGGTCAGCTGCAGCCGAAAAGTGGGTTAGACAAAAATAAACAGCCAAAAGCCAGGCTGAAGGCATGGCTCAAGAGGTAGAGCACTAGCCTCACCCTACATTCAAATCCCAATATTGCCAATAAATAAATAAATAAATAAAGACAGAAAACAGCAAAGAAAGGAAGAAGAGAACTTTCCCCACCAGTTTGTATATATGAATTACTATCATAGTAGTAGTATGTGGTACATAGCAACTATTCTACTTACTATTTAAGTGTGGTTATAAATAATTCTTTTCCAGGTGCTGGGTTATTTTGTTATTTCTTAGCTCTTTGTTTTTGAGACAGTCAAACTCATGACCTTATAGATAAGAGAGCACATATGCTTTAAGTGAACTCATGTCCTTTCTGCCTTAGCCTCCTGAGTGCTGGGATTACAGGTATGTACTACCATGGCCAACTCAGGACTGATGGAGTTTAAGCTTTCTTTCTAGTGATCTTATGTTTTAGGGAGAAGTTTAGAGCACAGTTTCTTTTTTTCTTCTTTTTCATTTTCTCCTTTTCTTTCTCTTTATTTGTGCCAGTACTGGGGTGGGAGGTTGAACTCAGGGTCTTATACTCTTGCTTGGCTTTTTTGCTCATGCTTGAGGTTGAACCACTTGAGCCACGTCTGGCTTTTTGCTGGTTAATTGGAGATAAGTCTCTTGGATTTACCTGTCTAGGCTGCCTTTGAACCTGGATCTTCAGGTCTCAGTCTCCTGAGTAGCCAGGATTATAGATATGATCAGCAGCATGCTGGGAGAGTGGTTTCTTCTGAGTGGTATCTTGGCTTAGGCCCTGGGTGGTTTCCTGGAGCAAGCATCCACACCTGTCAGTAGCAAGGTATCCACTCCTGCAGATCAGTGTCTGCTTCTCTGTCTGAAAGTAGACCCAAGCAGTCAGCAAACAGTCCCAAGGCAGCAAGTCCTCCTGCCTGCCACCGCCCCTCCTCCCGCATGATCAGTACTCCCCAGCTCTCCTCCAGAGAGGGAGCCTGATGGGGTGCACGTAAGTCTGAGGGAATGCATTTGAGGACAGGCGCCCCTCAGGGCTGGGGGCTGGGGGCGGGGCCAGGCCCTCAGGGATGGGGGTTGGGGGCGGGGCCAGGCCCTCAGGGATGGGGCTGGGGGCGGGGCCAGGCCCTCAGGGATGGGGGTTGGGGGCGGGGCCAGGCCCTCAGGGCTGGGGGCTGGGGGCGGGGCCAGGCCCTCAGGGATGGGGCTGGGGGCGGGGCCAGGCCCTCAGGGATGGGGGTTGGGGGCGGGGCCAGGCCCTCAGGGCTGGGGGCTGGGGGCGGGGCCAGGCCCTCAGGGCTGGGGCTGGGGCGGGGCCAGGCCCTCAGGGATGGGGCTGGGGGCGGGGCCAGGCCCTCAGGGCTGGGGGCTGGGGGCGGGGCCAGGCCACATCATCACCTGCTTCTGCCTGTCACCTTCTCTGCCCCCAGGGATCAGGCTTCACACTCACCAACTGGCTTTGCAGGGTCCAGAATCCCTCTTACCACAGGCGACTGTGAATTCTGAGCACCTGGGAGTCCAGCGGCGGCTGCCTGCCTCGATTGCTTCCTCAGTTGGCATCCAGATGCCCAAGGCAGTCAAATGGCCCTACAAGACAATCGCCATTACTCGCCCTGACATTTTATTCTCAGATGATTTGGGAGTGGCACACACAGCCAAGAAGGCTGATTGTTTTTTTTAATTTAAAAGGACACATGTAAATGCGTATATTCCCTATTAGTGATTGTTTTCAGAAGGCATGACCTGCACGTGATGCATGATGGTAAATATTGGCTGTAAAAAGAAAATGAATGGGGGAATGTACCAGATCATTAAGCTGTTTCCCAATGCTGGGCTTTTAGGTGACTTCCTGTTTGTGGGATATGAACTCGGCCTTGTGCTGGCTAAGCAGGTGCAGTGCGGCTTGAGTCCCATTCTCAGCATGGTTTATTGCATTAAAAAAACTATCAATAACTCCAGGCATGATGAGTCACACCTGCAATCCCAGCTACTCACGAAACAGAGATAGAGAGGATCACAGTTCCTGAGATCTCAATTCCAACCAATAAGATCTGGGCCCGGTGGCACAGTCCTGTGATTCTAGCAACTCAGTGATCATGTCTCAAGCCCTCAGCAATCCTGGCATAAATTTAAGAATGTATTACAAAAATAACAAAAGCAAAAAAAAAAGGTTGGGGGTGCGGCCCAAATGGGCTAGCACCTGCCTGGCAAGTGCAGGGCCCTAGTTCAAACTCCAACTGTCAAACCCCGAAGAAAGCTTGTAAATAATGTCACCCCAAACATGTTTGCGTATAATAGCATCTTCTTCTTTCTGTGCTGTTCCTCTTCCAAAAGTAGGATTTCCCAGCCATAGAATGGGAGCAAATCTGTGGCAAATGTGTGTATTTCCAGACCGCTGTGCTCTGTAGGAATACCAATTGCTAACATTCCTGCCCTTGTTGGAGTGCTATTTTCACACCACCTTTTCTGGCTGCAGAATTCTTTCTTGCTACTTTTTTAGAAAGATAATGATTTCTCCATATTTGAATCTTACATTTGTATTTGGTTACTTGCGGTACTTAGTATTTTGTAAATTCTGTTTATTTCTGATAACATTTTAGCTGATTAAGATGTTGATACTGCCAGGTGCTGGTGGCTTACACCTATAATCCTAGCTACTCAGGAGGCGGAGATCTGAGGAGGATCCTTGTTTGAAGCCAGCCTAGGCAGGAAAGTCCGTGAGACTCTTATCGCCAGCGAACCACCAGAAAAGCAGAAGTGATGCTATAGCTCAAAGTGGTAAAGCACTGGCCTTGAGCAAAAAAGCTCAGGGACAGCGCCCAGGCCCCATGACTGACACACAAGAAAAGACATTAATTCTTTATCCTACTTGCTACAAATGTTTTCTCTAGTCTGCTTGTCCTTTCTTCTTTTAATCCTTACTCTTTGTACCCCTCTTTATTTTTTCGGGGGAAGGGAGCTTGAACTCAGAGTCTCACACTTGCTAGCCTGCTACTCTGCTACCGAGCCACACTTCCAGGCCTGTTTCATATTAGTTACTTATTTATATTTTGTGCCAGTCCTGGGCCTTGAACTTATGGTCTGGATGCTGTCTCTAAGCTTTTTTGCTCAAGATTAGTGCTCTACCATTTGAACCACAGCTCTATATCTTGCTTTTGGTGGCTAATTGGAGATAAAAGTCTCTTGTTCAAACCATGAACCTTAGGTCTCAGCCTCCTGAGTTGTTAAGATTATAGGTATCAGCCACCAATGCCTAGCTACACTGGTTACTTTTTTTTTTTTTCCATTTCCTAACAAATGAGGCAATATCATTCTTTCTGATGGAGGCATAGAATTCCATTAATATGTATGTGTGTGAGTGTGTGTGTGTGTGTGTGTGTGTGTGTCTGTGTGTGTGTGTTACACTGGTTACTTTTGAGATAAAGTCTCACTTCCTGTCTATGACCCAATTACTTTAGGCTTCCTGTTGTTTCTGAGATGACAGGTACACATCATCAGTGACCCGTTTCCCTATGTCAAGTTGGATTCTCTGGGGTTTTTCTGTCAGGTCTGACCTGGAACTGTGATCCTCCTAATCTCAGCCTTTTATGTAGTGTAATATGATGTGTGTGCCACTGTGCCTCTGTGCCTAGCTCTGAGTTGAGAAGGGGATCTCACAAGCTTTTCTTTCCAGGCTACTTTGAACCACGATCCTCCCATCCTCAGCTTCCTAAGTCTCTAGGATTACAGGCATGAGCCGTAAATGCTCGTCCCTTCTTTCCCTTTTCCCTTCAACTGTTTTGATCCTCATAGAGTAAGCTCTGTTTATCTTCTTTTACTTTTGTTTATTTGTGGGGGAGGGGCAATCCTAGACTTGAAACTCAGGGCAGGGGTATAGCCCTGAGCTTTTCTGATCCAGGCTAGTGCTCTACCACTTGAGCCAGAGCTCTACTTCCAGATTTTGGTAGTATATTGGAGATAAAAGCCTCACAGACTTTCCTGCCCCAGACTGGCTTCAAACTTCTATCCTCAGATCTCAGCTTCCTGAGTAGCTAGGATTACAGGCTAACTTTTGTTGATCAACCCTAAGAGTGTGAATTCTAGTAGAGACAAAAGATAGCACTTCAAACACCAGGTAGGAAAATGTCCCAGGGTTTAGGTTCTTGGCTAAGTGTACATCATACTCCCTATCTACCTTAGGAACTTTCCAGGAGTTTGATTGGCTCATTGCATGAAGCAAATGAGGCCAATGTTTCTGACCTCCCTGATGGATAAAGAAGCAGCGGATCTGTGCTCTAAGGCCCTCTGCCCCTGCTCTGTGGAGTTGGGAGAAGGCAGGCGAGGAGAGATGGGGCTGGCTGGAGGCCACCAGAAGAAAGGGGGTCATCACAGTAAAATGCCCTTCTAAGTGAAAAGCGGGGCAGAGAGGAGAGTTGGAGTCCCTATTTCTTGGCCCTGGCATCTCAAGCCTGGGAGGTGTGGCACTCTATTACCTAAAAGGGAAACAAGCCATGAAAGTAAGATGGGAATGTTAGGCTAGATCTTTTCAGGCTATATCTGCAAATCAGATCCTAGAGCCTTGAACAATCCCTGGCAAACAGAAGCAGAAGCGCCTGGCTCCCAGCTGGGCTCTCCATCCTCCATAGGGCTTCAAAGTTTCCTATGGGGCAGGGGGGGGTGGGGGGGGTGTGGGGGGCCTGGGGAGGGTTGGCGCAGGGGAGAGGCTGGCTGTGGCCTGATCAGACAGCCCTAAGTCAGCTCTGGGAATGACTGTCCAGGAAATTCATGTGGAAATAACAGGCTACCAAACTCTTTTTTTTTTTTTTTTAAATTTTCTTCAGTGGCCATGTCTTACTTTCCTAGTGTTATTTGAAGCATTAGCTACCATTACCCTTAGCCTGATCCCAGGATGTGGTTTGTGTGATGTGTTTTTGTGCAAAATAATTACTTGATAGAGTAGCATAGCTGATCTGAAAATCCATGAAGATTTAAGTATTCCTAAGAGAGGGAAGAAGTGAAGTTAGGTCATAAGTCACAGAATTAGATCCATAGAACAGTGGAGTAACTTAAGTCTTCAACAGTACTGTGGTATGTGTCCCCGCTGTGGGGCTTGAAACTCAGGGCCTGGGCATTGTCTCTGAGCTCTTTGGCTCAAGGCTAGCATGCTTCTTCTTCTTCTTCTTCTTCTTCTTCTTCTTCTTCTTCTTCTTCTTCTTCTTCTTCTTCTTCTTCTTCTTCTTCTTCTTCTTCTTCTTCTTCTCCTTCTCCTTCTCCTTCTCCTTCTCCTTCTCCTCCTCCTCCTCCTCCTCCTCCTCCTCCTCCTCCTCCTCCTCCTCCTCCTCCTCCTCCTCCTCCTCCTCCTCCTCCTCCTCCTCCTCCTCCTCCTCCTCCTCCTCCTCCTCCTCCTCCTCCTCCTCCTCCTCCTCCTCCTCCTCCTCCTCCTCCTTCTTCTTTCTTCTTCTTCTTTCTTCTTCGTGATTAATTGGAGATAAGAGTCTCAGAGTCTCATGGACTTTTCTGAACCATGATCCTCAGATCTCAGCCTCCTGAGTAGCTAGGATTACAGGCACGAGCCACTGGCTCCCAGGGTGTACTGTGTATTTTTAAAAGGACTGGAAGAGAGACGGGTGTTTATGCCTATAATCCTAGTTATTACAAGGCTGAGCTTTAAGGATTAAGGTCTGAAGCCAGACCAGGCACAAAAGCCTGTGAGTTGTATGGCTCAAGTGGTAGAGTTCTGGCTCAGAGTACCCAGGCCATGAGTTCAAGCCCCAGTTTTAACATACAAAAGAGTCTGAACGTGACTACCATATAGAAATGATAGAAGTCTGAGGAGATGGAAGTACTTCTTATCCTGATTTGGTCATCATTTATATACCACAAATATGTAATACTTTATCACATTAGAATCTGTCAGTCTGTACAAATATTATGTATCAATTGTTTAAAAGAAGAAAAATGATTTAACTATTCCTATCTCCCCTCTTGAGCCATGCTTCCAGCCCAGCATTTTACTAGTTAATTTAGAGATGGAGTGTCACAGAATTTTCGGTCCCTCTCCCTTCAAAGTTTGATCCTCTGGGTCTCAACCTCTTGAGTAGAAAGCATTGAAAGGCATGAATCACCAGGGTCACACATTTCCCTTTATTGTGGGAATGCCTCCGATCGACTCTCCCAACAATTTCCAATACAATATCATTAATTACGGTCATCATGCTGTGTATTAAATCCTGGGAATATATTTACCATATATGGAAAGTTTATACCTTTTGGCTAACACCATCCTATTTCTCTCCCCCTCTTCCCAATCCCTGAAAACTGTGATACAATCCTCCCTGTGAGTAGAGCCTAGTTTTAAGTCTCAACTTTCTGCTGGAATCCAGTGATTTACACCTGTTATCCCAGCTACTCAGGAGGCTGAGATCTGAGGATTGAAGTTCAAAGCCAGCCTGGGCAGAAAAGTCTGTTGTCTCCTAATAATTGCCAAAGTAAATAAATAAATAAAAATAAATAAATCTGGAAGTGGAGCTGTGGCTCAAGTGATAGAGTGCTAGCTTTGAGCAAAAAAACTCAGGGATAGTGCCCAAGCCCTGAGTTCAAGTCCTAGGATGAGTATGTACACGTACATGCAGTGTTGAGTATGTACACGTACATGCAGTGTGTGCACCCCCCCTTACTTCCCTATCCACCCTCACCCTGCAGTGCTGAGGATTGAAACCAGAGCCACAAAGTTTCACACCAGTAGGACTGGGATTCAAACCCCAAACGCCCACGATAAGAGGGAAGAGGGAATCTTTTGTCAGTTTGTGAGGCTTAAACCTAGGGGCGTGGTGCTGTCCCTGAGTTCTTTCACTCAAAGCAAGCGCTCTACCACTTTGCTCCACAATGTCACTTTTGGTTTTCTGGTGGTTCATTGGAGATAAGAGGATCATGAACTTTCCTGCCTGGGCTGGCTTTGAACCTCAATCCTCAGATCTTAGCTTCTTGAGTAGCTAGGATTGCAGGTGTGAGCTACCAGCATCTGGTTGAAAAGGAAGTTTTTTTTGTTTTGTTTTGTTTTTTAATTCCACTTTATCTAACTTATATGGGTCCTGGATCTCTTGGCTTGGCAAGAGGCATAACCTTATCTTTACTGTAACCATCTTTGTTGAAACCATCTTCTCTCCACCTCTATGTGTGTGTGCTTGATTGCAGATTCGGGAATAGAATCCTCCATGCTGACAGCCTTAAGCTAGGATCTGGCAAGGTGCAGATCCAAGCTCTGTCCAGATCCTGCCTTTGCCCCTCAGTCAGCATAAACACAGACCAGAGGGTCAACAACTCTGTGTGTGTGTGTGTGTGTGTATTTTAGTAGCTATTGCATGCACAATATATGGCTAATTTAAAACCAGAACCATTCACAGACTTGTTAATATTTTACCCACACTTGTATTTTCGCTTGTTTACAAATTTGCTTTGATACCATTAAAATTCCAGAACTTTGGAATCCAAAGAGGGGTTGGCATGTATCTGCTCAAGAGTCCCCTGAGTTAATAAAAAAGAAAACAAAGATAACTTTAATTATTGTTTTAAAATTATATTTCTACTAGCTGTAAGTCATTGTATGAAGGAGCGACAAAGCAGTTTACGAACACAACGCATCTCACTTGATGCCAGCCCTTCCAGCATTCTTCCCACCCCTCCAAACTCCACCCCTCTCCTCAATTTTCTTAATTTTGTAGGACATACATGGAATTTTATGGCTACATTCTCTCCATGTTTCCTGTTTTCCTTCACTTACTTCCCTCCTCTTGTCCCTATACTTCACCTTTGAAGTACCCTGGTATTCATTTTGTTAGACTGTTAATCTTTCTAAGAAATTACACTGTTGGGATTCTCCCCCCCAAATACTGTATTTCGGATGATACATTTGTGTACACTTGCATGCATACAGCCCTGATGTTTTCACTTATACTTATATAATTTTTTTAAATGTGCCAGTCCTGAGGTTTGAACTTGGCCTGGGTGTTGTCCCTGAGCTTCTTTTTACAAGGCTAGTGCTCTACTACTTGAGCCACAGCTTTATTTCTGGTTTTTTTTTTTTTTAGAAGTTTATTGGAGATAAGAGTCTCATAGACTTTCCTGCCCTGCCTAGCTTCAAACATGATGCTCAGATCTCAACTTCCTGAGTAGTTCAAAGAGGACAGGCAACTGGGCCCAGGTGGCTCACACCTGTAATTCTAGCTACTCAGGAGGCTGAGATCTGAGGATCTCAGTTCAAAGCCAGCCTGGGCAGAAAAGACCTTGAGACTCTTCAATTAATCACCAGAATACTAAAAAGTAGAGCTGTGGTTCAAAGTGGTTGAGTGTTAGCCTTGAGCAAAAGAGCTCAGGGACAGTGCCTAGGTCCTGAGTTTAAGCCCCATGAAACAACAAAAACAAAGAAAAAAAAAAGGAAAGGAAAAGAAAAAGATTACAGAAGTGAGCCACGAGCACCAGACTTACTTTAATTATTATTACTTAAAAACCAAACCAAACAGACCAGTGATGATCCCTTGTCTTTGAGAAATTCTTAGCTTTTGAACATCTTCTCAGAGGCCTACTTGGCACCCCTGGGCAGGGTTTGGGATGGGGGGGGGTGGTTTCCAGCACACAGCTGGTCCAAGCCTGAGAAGCAGCAGCTGCTGGAAGGCAGACAGGACCACGGTGTGTCTCTGTTTCCTGGCTTGGGTGTAGGAGCCAGCGGTTGGAGGGCTCCCTGCTTGTGATCCAGGGCTATGAATTGAAATGTCAACAAAGAGCTTTCTCTGAACTCGTGTCTCAGAGGGATTGACACAGGAACAACTAAGGATTTGAGATTTCAGGGTTCCCAGGCCAGGGGGGGCCGGGGTTTTCTGTAGTTTCCCCGCAGGCTTCTAATTCCATCTCTGTCTTAGATGACAGGTTACACTGCGGTCCATGGGGTGTCCCTCTCCCCAGACAGTATCAGGAATGAATTAGCATGTTTCCCCTCCTGTAAGTGATCCTCTTTTTGCGTAAACATCCCCTGGGTTTCTGTGATGTGTAACTAATGGAGTGTTAAACTCTCAGGGCTGGTTTAAGACTCAGCGCGCACACGTGTTGCCAATCCATCATGCCTCTAATACTAATTAACATAGCAGGGACACAATAAAGCCACAGATCCTACACACATTACCGGGCTCTGGTTTCACTCCTATAACAATCTCCCTATTGACCCAACGGGAGCCCACGTTGGGAAAAGGAGCTGCAGCCCTTCTCCCTGAACCACCGAATGAATACAACGTCCATCCTGCTGTGCATCCTCCACAGGGCGTCCACTGGCCCCATGGTGTCTGTGCTCAGCCATGAGGCTGAGTTCCCAGGGCAGTGGTTGGGGCAGCCTGGGAGCCTGGCTCCCAGCTGGGTGAGAAGTTAGAACTGTGTCTCTGACCCCCTGAGCTACTGTTCCCATTGGGATTTCAGGGCCTGCCTGGTTCCCAGCTTCTGTACGAGCCTCCTGGGAATGCATTCGGGCCTCAGTGGTTTACCTGTAGACTCAATGCCGCAGGCCTGGCAAACCCCCAAGTTCCGGTCAGACATGCAGCCAGCCGTACATGCAACTGTCTCTTCCTTAGGGTGTTCCTTGTGTGGGTATCTGCGTGGGTCAAAAAGTCATTGACAGGAAGCCAGGATGCTGGTGGTTACTGTGGAGGCTGAGAGGGAGAAGGATGGTAGTTCGAGGCCAGCTGGGGCCAAAAAAAAAAATGTTCTGGAGACTCCATGTTGAAAAGGGGCTAGAGCAAGTGTGAGCGCTCAAGTGGTAGAGCATCAGCTGAGCAAGCCTCAGGTCTGAGGTCAAACATCAGTACCAAACAAACCTAATCATAAAATAATAATAATTGACAGGCACTCTGAAAACCAACTGAAATTGTCCCTTCAAAAAGACATTTGGAAAATCACCTTTTGAGGCTACCTATCTGAGTGAACACGACTTTCCGAGTCTCTTATAATCAAAACAAGATCTAAGCCAGATGCTGAAGGCTTATGCCTGTAATCCTAGCTACTCAGGAAACTGACTTCCGAGGATCGAAGTTCAAAGCTAGCCTGGGCAGGAAAGTCCCTGAGACTTTTATCTCCAATTAACTACCAAAAAGCTGCAAGTGGGAGCTGTGGCTCAAGCGGTAGAGTGAAAAGCTAGGAGAACTCAATGCCCTAGTACTGAGTTCAAGTTCCAGTACTGGCACATACATGCACATGCGCGCATGCACACATACACTGCAAAGCAAAACAAGGAGCAACAAAAGGTCTAGTACTATGATTCTTACAGCATGAATCATATTCTGAGGCTAACATGACACCAGAATTCTTTGTGATCCTTACTCTCTAGCATGGTTATTTTCTCATTAATGTCAATGATGATGGATATAAATTAATAAATTGTTATTATTATTATTGTCAGTCATGGGGCTTGAACTCTAGGCTTGGGTGCTGTCCCTCAGCTCTTCAGCTCAAGGCTACCAGTTGAGCCAAACCTCTACTTCTGGATTTTTGATGGTTAGTTGGAGATAAGAGTCTCACAGACTTTCCTGCCCTGGCTGGCTTCAAACCATATGAAGCCATGCTCTGCATGTGAGTTCCAGATCCACTTCTTCCATTTCTATCAGTTGGAGAACCTAATTGATTCATAGGCCGCGTTCCTTATACTGCAACACTCCCTGCTCCGTTTTCCTTTCGTACTTGCTATTTCCGCTCCTTTTCTCTATTCAAATCCAAATACTAAGTCTAGATGTCTAGATATGCCCAGCAGATGCGATATTTGTCTTATGAGCCTTCTCGTTATTAAATCAGAGTTGGACAAAATCCCTGGAGAGCATGGCACTAACCGCTTCTGCATCTCCTAACTTTGTGTCTCTCCTTCGTCCATTCCCACTCTTCTTGTTGTGCCAGTTCTGGGGCTTGAACTCAAGGCCTGGGCATTACCCCTGAGCTTCTTTGCTCAAGGCTAGAGCTTAGACCACTTTGAGCCACAGCTCTACATCTAGCTTTTTGGGAAGTTAATTGGAGATAAGAGTCTTGCAGGCTTTCCTCCCTGGTTTGGCTCTGAACTACAATCCTCAGATCTCAACCTCATGGGAAGCTAGGAGTACAGGTGTGAGCCACCAGCACCTAGCTCTTCTTTATTTTTGGGCAGTACTGGGGTTGGAACTCAGGGTCTTGGACTTACTAAGCAAGAGTTCCACCCCTTGAGCCAGGCCTATTATTTTTCAGATAGGGTCCTTTGCTTCTTAGCTAGGTCAGCTTGAGGCTGTTCCTTATACCTTCTTATACCCTATCAGCTGGGATTATACACATGTGCCAGCATGCTTGGTATACACTTTCACGTAGAGTCTCACTAACATTTCTGGAACTGTGATTGGCCCCTTGATCCTCCTATCCCTGCCTCCTAGCTTCATGATATCTAACACCTGTTTGCATTCATTGTCAGATTCACACTTCAGATCTGTGGTTCAGCACCCACATCAGGAGTGGTGGTGGAGAGAGAAGTGGAGCTGGTCTGAGCATGCTGTCTGGAGGAAAGGAGCTTAACAGTTGCACGTAGTTTCTGTATGTGCCCAAGTGGAGAATGCCCGTTGGGCATCGAGAAGGCTAGTAATGGGGGTGCCATGAGGCACGCTGCCGTCAAAGTTCAGCACTGCTGAGGGGCCAAGACTCTTACACCAGGCCTCCATTCAACTCTGTTCCTAAGGAGAATCTCCAGGACCGAGCTGAGGGCCGATTATCACTAGGTGTCAATGTGCGTATTCACAGAGGTTAGCGATGCTCAGGTGAATGTAGATGAGAGCACCCATGCTGTACACCGGTCATCTGTGCTCAGGTGCAGCGTCGTACCTGCCATCCCAGACCGGTGAAGAGAAAAATCTGGACTTAAATCCACTTGGTGTTGCGTTTCGGGCCTACCACAAATGGATCAATCGTTTTATGATTCCGGGCACTTTTGTCAACCCTGGTTAAGTCTTGTTTATTCATTTACAAGATGAACTTAATGCTTGACTCTGCGTATTTGTTTTTGTTTTGTTATGGTTTTTCAGGGCTGGGGTTGGAGCCTGGGATTGGAGGCACAGAGCATTGTTTTGAAAAAAAAAAAAAAAAAAGAAAGACTCAGACAATGTGTCATGCCTTTGGCCTAGGAAGTGCTCTATGTGCACACAAGTGGTTATTATTATTATTTTTTTACACAAGTAACTCAAGTTCTAGTTTGATCTTAGATACTGGCATTCATGCTGAATGCAACAGACTTGCTTGGCTGCTTTATATTGTATGCGGAAAGTAAGTTATATTCCATTGCTTCGGCCCTCCCAAAGTTCCCCCATCTCCTTCTAGCAATGGCCCCTAAAGCCCCATCAGATAGATCTATTTTTACCTTGAGGAAGTCAGTGGTGGAGTATTCCTATGTGTAGTTGGCCTCTCTGTTCTGGTTTTTCCTGTGAGCAGCTGTTTCAACATGACTCGTTGGAAGCTTAGTAGGGCTGCCCTGGATTGAGATGAATGACTTCTTGATTGAGCGAGAGACTCCAAAGGAAGGTAGGATGGGACCCGAATCCCTGAGGCAGGGTATCGAATGGCACAGTAGCAGAAAAGCCAGCAGCATTGCGTGTCAGGTTGCTGGTCTGTTCCTGCCAAGATGCCTCAGCACACAGGTTGAATTACTTTACTCACCCACGCTCCTTTGATAGAATACTGTACGTATCCAACAATTTAAAAGAGCTTAGTTTGTATGTGCTCATTAAACAACAATTTAAACCATTAAGAAAATATAGAACTTACTCATTGGATCTATAGAGAGTTCTCTTTCTCAAAATCAGGTACCAGAGATTTGTGTGTATGTGTGTGTGTGTGTGTGTGTGTGTGTGTGTGTGTGTGTCCATGTGCCAATCCCAGGGCTTGAACTAGATGCTACCCCTGCACTTTTGTTTGCTCAAATCTAGTGCTTTAGCACTCAAGACACATCTCTACTTCTGGCTTTTGGTGATTACTTGGAGGTACAAGTCTCATGGGGTTGCATGGGTTGGTACCGAACCATGATCTTCAGATCTCTGACTCCTGAGTAGCTAGGATGTCAGATGTGAGACCCTGGTGTGAGGCTTAATATTGATTTTATTAGTTTCCTGCATTTGGGGAAACAACTTGTGCCACAAATAGTTAAAAGTAAATGTAGATCTGGGGGGGGGTCATGTATTAGGGTGCTTGTATAGCAGGTGCGAGGCCTTGGGCTTAATCCTAGCACGATATAAAGCAGCCAAAAATTGACTGCATTTTAATAAAGCCTTTAAATTCCCTATTTCTGATTTGTATCAAGTCTGAGGAATTTGGTTAATTAAACTTTATGCCTTACAAATATGTAGACAAAAGTAAAATGAGGTCAATCCCAATGTGATACAAGTTTATCAAATAATTCTAAATAATTGTACACATTTAAGAATTCATAGAAAGCTGGGCACTGGTGCCTCACACCTATAAACCTCGCTACTCAGGGGGGAGCTGAGATCTCAGGATAATGGTTCAAAGCCAGCCTGGGTATACAAATCCCAGAAAACCTTATCTCCAATTAATCAGCAAAAGTCCAGAAGTGAAAGTATGGTTCAAAAGGTAACACACCAGCCTTGGATGAAAAAGCCAAGCAAGAATGCGAAGACTCAAGTTCAAACCCCAGTACCTCCCACATAAAGCATTAGTGTGCACAACGTGATTTTTTTTCAGTGAAATTCTACAATTTCTGGAATTTTTTTCTTGGCTGTCATTTTACTATTGAGCTACCTAAAGTCTCTGGATTTTTATTTTGTATTTCTGTACAGTGGAATCAGAGCTGCTTGCATTTCCTCTGCTTTTTTCCCCTTCAGTGGCAGAATTGTTTAAGAAGCAGCAACAAACTCAACACAAGCCCTTACTATGATAATAAAATTATACTAGTTTATTTGAGCTATCATATACATACACTCCTGAAGTAATGAATGCTTATTATTACAAAATAGGAAGAAATCTGCCAAGCTAAAGATTGAATAAATGTTGGAGGATCTGTAATCTGAAGTGATTTATCACCCACTTTGCTTTTACTAAGTATTTGGTAAATTCTGAAGGAATCAGGGAGTCTTTCTCCTTGTGGGCTAATTCGTGCTTTCTTCTTCTTTTTCTTCTCTCTATCTCATCCCAGTACTGGGGCTTGAACTCAAGGCTTGAGCACTCTCCTTTAGCCTTTTTCCACTCTAGGCTAGCACTCTACCACTCGAACCAGATCTCCACTTCCTAATTTTGGTGGCTAATTGGAGATAAGAGTCTCATGGATTTTCCTGCCCTTGTTGGTTTTGAAATATGATTCTCAGATCTCAGCCTCCTAAGTAGCTAGGATTTAGGATTGTAGGCATAAGCCTTCTCTTTCAACTTGTCATGACAAATCTATGCCTGAAAAAAAATTCAGTGTGTTAACGCTGAAATAATTAAGAAGCAGTTTTCTTAAACTTAAAAAATCCACCCCAGAAAAATAATAATTTTGGAAATGAGTGCTTTGAATAGAAGAAATCGATGTGTGTGACTGTGAATGGAAGAATAAGTTGTCAAGGACAGCTTCCATCTGTGGTGCAAAAGCCACCATTATAGAAACCTTATAAAAGCACCTTCAGTCAGGAAGTTCTTTCTCTCATGTCTTGACTTGAAAAGCATTTGAGATTCAGGAACCATGATCTTGTATCCAGAAAGGAAAATTAAACCATGTATTATGCGAGAAAGTTCACTGACTTTCAAAAGCTATTTTAGCTCCAGTCAGGAACAGACAGAAAGGCTTGTAAAGAAAAAAAATATTTTAAGATACCAATAATCCATTGGGGCAAATAAAAAGAGTTTAAAAGTATTAGACGAACATGATAAGAAACTGTGCATCTGGTTGACATTTTAGTGAAGTTGCCAGAGTACGAACTAATTTCAAGACAACAAGTCTAGTAACATATTTTTTAAAGCGCAGGGGAAAAAAATTGGCTGAGCAAATCTTAACACCACATGTGAGAGAACCATCAATACTGATTGCATTATAGATCTGCCAAGCAACAGGGCAAAGGAGGGGGGAAACGCTGGGGACCTGATTCTGTGCTTTCATGCATTGGACTGCACACTGAGGACAGATCTAGTGCTTTTGCAAAAGATAAGCCAAGTCTACTGACTGTGTAATCTTAAATGGATGAAAGTTAAAGTGTACAGATGTCCACATGCATTGTGCAAACTAGGATAAAGGAAAACTCAAAACAAAACAAAACAAAAAACCAAGAACCAAGGCTAGGAGCCTATGATTCTAGCTACTCAGGAAGCTGAGATCTGAGGATTCCAGTTCCAGGCCAGCTTGGACAAGAAAGTCCATGAAACTCTTATCTCCCATTAACCCCCAAAGAGCTGAGAGTGGAGGCATGGCTCAAGTGGTAGAGTGTAAAAGCACCCAGGGCCTTGAGTTCAAGACCTAGTACTGGCATACATGTTTACAACAACAACAAAATTAAAACAAAACAAGCATTGTTGTGCTAGTGTGGTTGATCTTGCCAAGGTATTATTCAGGATTTTCTCACCCGAAAGTCACCGAGTAAGACGGAAGAGCATTCTCCAAAACCTTATACTCACAAACTTTTTTATTTTTGTATGTGTGCTGGGTTTGGGACTTGAACTCAGGGCCTCACTTTCTCACTTCGCTTTTCTTGCTAAAGGCTGGATCTCCACCACTTGAGCCATACCTCCACTTCCAGCTTTGGGGGAGTCTCCTGTGGGCTTTCTTGTGGGGGCTGGCTTTGCATCATAATTCTCAAATCTCAGCCTCCTGAGTACTTAGGACAACGGGTGCCCTTTTCCTTCTTGGCAAAACCAGCGCCATTCCCCAACCAAGAGCCAACTCAACAGGTGGAAGGAACATTGTACCACGCTCCCCCCCACCCCCAGTCTCTCCTTCCTTCACAGATAACCCTTCAGACTTTAAATAAATAGATCACTTTTCGCCAACCTCTCCTCCTCCCTCCACGGCTGCAGGTGAGCCCAGCCCAAGACTGTGGAGGATTTAACCCTAGGATAGCTCAGCCTGCTGTTGGGGGGAGTGGGGGTCCCAGGTCTCTGGGATGCCACAGCGGGCCTCCTCTGGATGGGCTGCGTCCCAGGGTGTTGGTTTCCAGAAAGCTTGGGCCTTCCCCCTCCCTGTCCCCCCCACTCCCCCTGGCTGGGGAGCACTAGACGCTGGGGAGGAGGGGTGGGGGGAATCAAAGCATTCTTTGGAGCCTGAAGCTGTGGAGGTTGCAGTTTTGTTAGCCTGGCTTCACCTCGCCAGTAAATTTTCTGCCAAAGAAGGGACTCGGGATGCGGGGTGCGTGCTGGCGCGAGGAAGGGTCGGGAGTGGCTGCCACCTGCACCCCCCCCCCAGGCGTAAATCAGTGGGAAGCCGGTGCCTGCCACCTTCTCGGGGGTCAGCGCTTTCGAAGCGAAGACGATTTCCTTGGTCCTCAAAGTTCACCGAGTGCCTGGCTGCTGTCCGGGCTCCCGCTCCAGCTGGCTCCCATCTCTTCCCCCCCAGGATCCCCCAAGAGCGAGAAGCGCAAAGCTTGCCTAGTTTTTCCTCCCCACCTAGAAGTACAACAACAACAACAACAACCCCAAACAAAAAACCCACACAGGAAAAGACTTTTAAAACCCTTTTATTCTTCCGAACTCTTTAACTGATGGTTCAAGGCTGATGGATAGGATAATGGGCTCCAAACGGCTCAAGGTCAAGGGCTGGTTTAATGGGCAAAACCAAGAGTTAGAACCGGACAAGCCCTAGAGAGGTGTGTGTGTGTGTGTGTGTGTGTGTGTGTGTGTGTGTGTGTGTGTGTGTGTGTGTGTGTGTGTGTGTGTATTTCCTTCCTCTGACCTCTTTCTCTTTCTTTTCTCTCTCTTCTCTTTCTCTTTCTTTTCTCTCTCCCTCTCCCTCTCCCCACCTCCCTCTTGCCAGCCCTGGGGCCTGAACCCAGGGCCTGAACACGGTCCCTGAGTTTCTTTTGCTCAAGCCTAGCACTCTTACCACTTGAGCCACAGCACCACTTCCAGCTTTTTCTGTGCATGTGGTACTGAGGAATTGAACCCAGGGCTTCATACATGCTGGGCAAGCACTAAGCCACATTCCCAGCCTTTTTCCTTTTCTCTTTATCCTTCTTTCTTTTTAGTTTCTTTCTCCCTTCCCTACCCCCTCCCCTCCCCTCTCTTTTCCTCCCTCCCTTCCCTCTCCTTTCCCCTCCCCTTCCCTTTTTCCCCCTCCCCTTCTCCCTTCCCTTCCCTTTCCTTCCTTTCCTTTCCCTTCCCCCCTCCCTCCCTTTCCCTTTCCTTTCTCATTTCTGGGACGAGGAAAATCCCTCTTGTAGGCTAGTGGAGTACTCTGGAAAGGATCTGTGTCTTTTGCCAGTTGGCTGCAGGGCACAGATGATACTTCATGATGTCATGGACAGTCATTGGTTTTTCAAAGACTGGGTCAAGTACAGGTTGATCCTGATTCCTCCACTCTCTCTTCCAGCCCCGCCCCATCCTGGTGGAGGCTATGGAGCATCTTTTCAGGCAAATAGAGTATAGGGATATTTCCTGGAGAAACGGAGAGGATACCCTCCTCTCAGCAAACACCATTGTCCAGGGAGACTTTCTGGGTGAAAAAAAAAAAAACAAACAAACAAAAAGAACGTCCAACCTAAAAATTAAAAAGGAAAAAAACCCACTTTTGTTTCTCCCCAGACTATGTCTCTGGAGTAAAGCATTGCAAAGCATGGGCTAAAGAGATATATTTATATAACTTGATTTTTTCCCCTCTTACAAAATGTAGCTGTATCAGGGAGAAGCTAGAAGCTACAGGACCACCAGCCTGTTATGGCTTGTAGAAACTGTTTTTGTCACTTGAACGAATCTTCATTGGATCTGGGATGCAAAAACTTCGTTTTTGTGAAACTACCCTGTGGGTCTACCCTTAATGAGTTGACAGGTCTTTTTTTTTTTCTTTTTTCACAGCTTTGACAAGGCTTTTGACTACAAAGGATCGCTGGCAGAAATATGGAGGAGAAATGTCACTGAAATGTCAAAGCCAGTGCAATAGTTTGTTTCTGATTCTTCTCCCTCCATCTCCCTCTTTCTTGTACTTCTTGGACTTTCTTCATGCCCTGGATCTAGTTATCCATGCAAGTAGTCCATCCGTAGGAGCTAAAACATTTGTTACAGTTTTTCATCTTTAAGAGAAAAACTAGTAGTCATTGAGTTTTATTCTTCCAATTTCAGCTAGGGAACTGGAGGTGCAGGATGGTGGCAAAAGGATTTGCCCAGTGGGTTATACTCCAGGAAGAAGCTGAATTGTCACCTGCACCTACACCGCCATTCTTGTCTACTCAGAAGGCTGAGATCTGAGAATTGTGGTTTGAAGCCAGCCCAGGCAAGCAAGTCTGTGAGATTCTTAGCTCTAGGTAACCACCAAAAATCCAAAAAGTGGAGCTGTGACTTAAGTGGTAGAGGGCTAGCCTTGAGGAAAACAAACAAACAAAGGGTAGGAAAAGCACACAGGTTCTGAGTTCAAGCTCCAGAACCAGCACTCGCGTGCGCGCGCACACACACACACACCCCTCCATTATGTGATGGTAGTATGGAATGGACAGTTCTTATGGATAAACATTTATTGTTTCCTTTGTCCTGAGACCTACAAAGAGGCTCTCTCTGAGAGAGAGAGGTGGCAGCCAGCCATAGACCCTCTCCAGGCTGCTTTCCATTGCAAGGCTAACACCCCTAGGGTGGAGCCTAGGTCCCAGTACAACTGGAGTCTCTACCTCCCTGGAGGACCATTTGGAATGGGTACTGAAGAGACAAGGAAGACTGATTGCCTCATATCCTGGCAACTGTGTGACTTCCAAGTGAATTGAGCCAATGGAAGCAGAGAGAGAGAGAGAGAGAGAGAGAGAGAGAGAGAGAGAGAGAGAGAGAGAGAGAGAGAGAGAGAGAATGAATGTGTGTGTGTGTGTGTGTGTGTGTGTGTGTGTGTGTTGGGTAAGGCAGGCTAGTAGATACATAGGCAGGATTGTTCATAACTGCTTCTTCTGCATCCCATTGCAAGGGGCATGTTAAAAAAAAAGAAGGAAAACAAAGCTACATGATACAAAGACATTGAGCTGAAGCTGAACATCTTTTTGCAAACCCTCCATCCACTCAGCTGACTCTCACTTTCCCTTTCCTTTGTAACGGCAGGGGTGTGCATTGGGGCCTTCTCCTTTGATCTTAAAAGTCTTGGATTTGAATCCCAGTTCCCCATCATGAAGGGGTGATTCTCACTCAGAGAGGGAGAACTGAGTCTGGCGAAATTCGCTCTTCTCTCACCTCCATCCCCATTAGATGTGACAGGTCATAGATTTGGTTGCGCAAAGTAACTTGGGAAATCATATCTCTTCAGTCCCATGTGGGATTATTTATTTCGCCGCTCCATAGCCAGGCAAAATTGTAAGGCCAGAATGCACTTGCCTTCCACTAGATGCGAGGAGGAGACTGGCTGGAGACCATCTCTGGAGAAGCCCAGGCCATAACGAAACCCTATAAATCCCTTCGACCACGATGCCCAGAAAGGGCCAATCGTCTTTGGGAAGTTGATTTAGCTGGGCCAAATTAAGCCTCATTTGGATTTCCTTCTCCCAGTGTCCAGCTCTTTACATGTCCATTATTTGAGATACAAATCATTCTCAAGTTTGTCACTAAGCTAGGCTAAGTCGACTTTGCAATCAGAAAAGGATGGGGGGCTCTTCCCTCAGTAAGCGTGCGTGGGTGTACCAAGGGTGCAGATCCCGAACCCCACTCCCACTTCTAGCACTGAGGTCCGGGCATGCTTCACCTTTGGGCAGCGCCTGGGGAGGCATGTGATGTGAAAAAAATGCTTTCCTTCTTTTTTTTATTTGATTTTGTGTCTATCCTAGAATTTGAACTCACTGCCTGGGCCTGGGTGCTGTCCCTTAGCTTTCTTTTCTTTTCTTTTTCTTTTCTCCAGGTTGGTGCTCTACCCCTTGAGCCACACCTCCATATCTGATTTTTTTGGTGGTTAATCAGAGATACGAGTCTCACAGACATTCCTGCTGGGGCTGGCTTCCAACTGCCATCCTCAGATAGGATCAGCCTCCTTGAATAGCTAGGATGACTACCGAGGGCCAAGGCATCTGGCCTTTTATTGTCTTTCAATTTAGGGGCAGGTATTTGGAGAAAGAAAGCCACTTTTACCAAGGAAAGGAAAAGACCATCACTATTTCTTTGGCTCACTTGCTTGATTCCCTGAAGAGCTGGTGAGGGTCTGGGCTGAGAGAGTTTAGGGAAAGGGAGAAAGAAGCATGGGGTGGGAGGGAGGCGCCCCACCTGGCTCACTGTTGGCAGACTCCTAGGGTCACCCTGCCCCCCCCCCCCAGCTTGGAGGGCTGAATCCACAGTAGCCCTCCACTGTTTTGTAATTTACAAGAGGGACTCCACAGAATGGCATTTGGTGACCTGGTGTCCATTTACAAGCCGAAAGCGCTCTCTGTGGCCTCACCTATCAGCTCCAGGCCGGATCTCTTTTTTAAGAGGGGGACCTCCAGAGGTGGATTGCTTGACCCTCCTCCCTTCGGCCCCCCCCCCCCCCGCCCCACACCCCGCGCTTCAAATCAGCGCGTCCAGAAACGCCACGCGTCTCATTCTGCAGACAACTGAGGTACAGAACAACGCCACTGGCCGAGGTCAGCCAGCCGAGGAGCAACCAGGTCCAGTCCTGGATTCTCTGAGCTCGGGTTTCCTCTCCATTTAGTCCACCGCCAGCAGAGTTGGTGGAGAGTCGTAGATTGCTTTGACAACGCAATCAAAGGTATGATCACCCCCCCCCCCACCCCAGGGGGAAAACCGCACAGAATTCGGAGTTTAGTGTGAGCTCCCTTGAAGATCTTCTCCAGCTGCGCTCTCTCTCTCTTCGCACGATCGGTGGGAGCGAGGTTCTCTGGAGACGGTGGGGGCCCGAGGATGGGGTGTCATCGAACAGGACGGCGGTTATAACCAAGTGCGCAAATGGGGTGGGGTGGGGTGGGGGAAGGGGAGGCGGGGTGGGGGGGACCGTCGGGGATGGGGTGTGCAGGGTTTTTGCTGAGGTGAGGAGGGCATTGTGCGAGGGACACAGATCCTGGGCTGGTCGTCTAGGATCCTGCGCGTCCAAGCGTGAAGGTACGTATGGGGGGGGGGCGGGGACCACTTTCCCCACTTCAGGGTCTGATGGGGAGCACCCTGGGAGAAGCCACTAGTCGGTGGCTGCCAGACCCTTCCCAGGCCGCGGTCCCCCGTCCGCTCCGGGTCCCAGGAGCCAGCTCCAGCGCCCCCCCCCCCCCCCAGGCGAGGTGTACCGCGCTCTCCTAACCATTTATTTCTATGGTTGCAGTTCCAGGGCTGCGCGCTCACCCGTTTACTTTCAGTTTAGGAAACGGTCGCTCACCCCTCTCCACCACCGTCTCCCCCCCACCCCGTTTCCTCTTCTGTGCCCCCTCAATCTGGTTTATCCAAAAGTTGACTTTGTTGCTATTTAAAATGACCAGCGAAGGGCTAACGATGTCACACCTCTTCACTCCTGCCGGGCTGTAAAGGCAAGAGAAGAAAAGCCCAATAGCACCGTGGAGGCGGCCGTGGGGATGGGATGGGAGGGAGGGGTTAGTTTGTGGAAACGTGGGGAAGCCCGTTGGCCTAGGTATGGGGGAGGTGCGGGGGGTGATTTTTATTTTAAGGGTCTGGGGTAGGAGGGGTGGTGGAGATGGAGAAGAATTCTTCTTTTTTTTTTTTTTTGGAGAAGAATTCTATTCCTGTGGAATAGTTCCTAACTCCAGTACTAAAATCAGGAGTGCAGGAGAGAGGAAAATAATAATAATAATAATAATAATATACATGTCACCCAAACGCACTGCCAGTGTTTCCTACGGAGAGCCGGGAGCTTTAGGGCCCCACCTAGGACAGAGATTCTCATCACTTTTCCAGGAGTCCTTCCCAGATTTCTCTGGGTGCTCCAAGGTTTTTCCTCATTGGGGATGGAGGGAGCCAAAAGAAAAGAAGAGAAGCAAAGAAAACTGAGACGGATCTAGGTGTAGGGTGGTGGGTTGGGGGCCAGCCTGGTGTTTCCAAAGGAAAACTTTGTCCCCGAAGTCAAACAACAAAATTTCAAAAAGGAAAAACAAAACCAGACAAAACAAGCCTGGAAGAAGAACATTGTTTCCGCTGTGGTTAAGACTTCAAACGCTCCCACGGAGGCGGGTGTGTGTGTGTGTGGGGGGGGGGGAAATGCACCTCGATGAGATAAGAAAGCATGCAAAAGGTGAAGCTCAAACTGCCTGGTGTTGGCAAAGCAAAGGCACCTGCATCTCAAGCCCGAGGCAGGAGAGCGCAGCGCCCAGCTCTCGGCAGTCACCCTCGGAGACGGTTAACATCTAGGGGGAACATGCAGGTGCGTCCACTTCCTTTCCTGGGGAGAAGTACCCGCAAACATGGGAATCCAGTGCTTGGTCATCCGGAGAGAATTTTTCCCTCCTCACAACGAGCCCAACCATACCTGACGTTCTTACTTCGATGCGCCTGGCGCATTGCTACACAGAGAATCCGTTCAGCAATTACCTCCAACCAATCGTTCTTGCGGGCCTACTATGTGCTTGACACAAGGCAATAAAAATTCCTCCTCGGTTTCCTAAACCGATCCTTCTGGAGAGGGCTTGATTGCTCAAGGAAGGCAACCAGAAAAGCGTCTGCTGCGTGATTTTTAAATGCATCCCAACGAGCAACGCAGTAGCGTTGACTTTAGAGGACCAAGTTCTTCCGTTCATTGACTGGAAATGTAACCGTTCTAAATGGTTTTGCTTTTGTTTTGGCGAAAGATTTTTGTGGGAGATGAAGAGAGTCCCTTTTCATTGCAAATATATGCATGCAGACCCCCCCCCCCAGCAACTTATTACCAAGAGAACTATGTTTAAATGCATGCTTAGGGCACAGTGTCCCCCTTCCCCCCTTGATGCATCGCATGCTTTCCCATCCTCGCCCCAATTCACCGCGATCGTTATTTCAAATAGCAGAGAAAGAAATGTGACCTGACCACCTGCCTCCTCACGGGCTCTGTGAACTAAATGAGGAGCAATGTTTATCTCCAAGATGAGCAACGCTGGTCACACACACACACGCACACGCACACGCACACCACCCACGGGTCATCTGCACCCCGACTAGACGCTGAAAAGGACTTAGTCTTAGAGCAGAGAGAAGGTTAGAGTGGCCCGATCTCCACCTCGAGCCGGGGGGAAGCCATTGGAGATGCTGCTAATGAGGGATAGGCGCCAGCCAGTTTTGATCTCGGCCTCCTGATGTGCTTTACCTTCTCTGGCGGACAACGCGATGCGTAAGAGTTTTGTCTCCGCCAGGGTCCGAGCCCTCGGGGTGAAAGAGCCCTTCTCTCCCGCAGGCGCGGTGGCGCTTCAGGGTTTAGCTTCAGGAACCGGGACCCCGGCTGCTGCGAAGGCCGGGCGGGCTGAGTCTGGAGGAGCCGGGCTGGGAGGTAGAGCGTACTCCGCCCGGAGGAGGAGGAGAAGGGGGAGGAGGACGCCCCAGATGGCTGGCGTCGGCCAATCAGCGCGCACACCGCCTGACAACTGGCCAATCGGAGGGCGCGGAGCTGGGTGGAGTGTGGGGAGGCGAGTGGATAATACTAGGGAGGGGAGCGGAGGCTGGAGACCGCGGTGTGGGCGCCGCACACCCCGCCGTGGCGTGCGTGCGTGCCTGCGCCTGCGGGGAGAGGCTGCGTGGAGAGCCGGCGACCAGGGCTGGCCTCTTGGAGGCCAGCAGAAGTCGAAAGCGGACTCAGCCCCAGGGCACAGCCCCGGGCTGGAAGAAGGAACAGAACTTGGCAGAGTTTGGGAGGCGCTGGGAGAGGACTGGCTTCACCTCCCTCCCTTCCCGGCTCCTACACTCTCCTCTACCTCCCTCCCTCGCATGCCCACCTAAAGGGGCTCGGGCCGCCTGTCATCCCCACTCTCAGGTTTCGTGGCGCGGGGTGGCCACGCTCCTTCCCTCCCCGCCCCATTTCCATTTGCACGCACACTCTGCAGCCCGATCCTCAAGCTGGAGACCTCTGGACTCTGGGCCTCCGAGTTCTGGTGAGTTCGGCGGTGCCGGCGGCCGGGGTGTCGGGGAGGAGCCAAGGGCTCGAGCCACCTTTCCACGTCGGTTCTGTTTGACTGGCCTGTCTGGTTTTCCTGGAAATCAAGAAGCGTGGCTCAGCCCTGTGCGGGGTGATGCTGATCGAGTGACTGTCGGTTTTCAGTTGCCTCTTTGGGGATGAGGGGAGGGGGTGATGGAAGACCTTCTCCAGGGTCCCGGTGGTGGTGATGGTGGTGTAGGGGAACGAGAGGCTTTGGGGAAGCGTCAGTGTTGTTTGTGGCAGGAAGAGCACCCGCATCGGTGCGCTTTTCTTGCTTTTCTTTCTTCCGATGTGCACCCTGGCCGTGGGAGTTGGGTCTGGCAAGGCCTGAGGTTTAGGGCGGCCTGGGCAGAGGCGGTGGCCCCGTGTCTGAGGTCAATGAGTTCCTGGGGGATTTGTTTCAGGAGGGCTGTGTTTGTTGGCGGGTCAGGTGCTTACAGATCATCGGGAATCCATGACATGAAATTCCCTCCTTCCCCCGTTGGACTGTGGATCGCTCGGGCCCTTAGAGATACAAGAAAGGACTCCGGGAGGGAGGATTCTAGAGCAGGAGAACTCGAGGCAGAAGCCTGGCCTGTGGAAGGCCCGGGCCGCAGGCTCAGGCCTGGCCCCTGCCGACCTCGGGCGCGTCTTGGGACCGGGTTCTGTGTCTCCCCAGAGTGTGGGCAGCCGAGACCAGCGAGGCACCGCGCGCGCGCGCGCCATGGCCGGTCGGCCAGCAGGTCCTGGAGCCGGGGACTGGGAGATCGACGTGGAGAGCTTGGAGCTGGAGGAAGAGGACGGCCGTGGGGCGCCGCCGCCGCCGCCACCCTCGCCACCCAGCCCGCTGGCGGCGGCCCACGGGGCCGGCGAGGAGGAAGAGGAGGAGGACGACGACGACGACGCGGAGGACGCAGACCCGGAGGAGGACGGTGACAGCGAGGAGACGGGCGCCTCGCCACCGCCGCGGGGCCCGGGCGGGCCGGAGCCAGCGGGGGAAGAGCGGCCGCCGAGGCCCCCGCCCCCCGCGCCCGGGCCGTCGCTGCCGCCGTCCGGCCCGGCGGAGCGCGGGGCCGAGGCGGGCGGCGGCCCCGAGCCGCGCAAGCTGAGCCGCACGCCCAAGTGCGCGCGCTGCCGCAACCACGGCGTGGTGTCCTGCCTCAAGGGCCACAAGCGCTTCTGCCGCTGGCGGGACTGCCAGTGTGCCAACTGCCTGCTGGTGGTGGAGCGCCAGCGCGTCATGGCCGCCCAGGTGGCGCTCCGGAGGCAGCAGGCCACCGAGGTGCGTGCGCGCGGGGCCCTCCCCGGCCCCGGGCTGGGGCGCGCAGCCGTGCGTCCCGGGGTCGCCCGGGGAGTCAGGAGGGGACCGGGCCGCGACCCATTCCCCTTGTGATGCTGACACCCCCCCCCCCCAACTACTAGAGAGTAGCCTCAGGAGGGAGGGAAGGCCGGGGGAACTTGGCCGGACCTTAATTCCTATTGAAAAGCAGAGCGCGTGGAGGTTCCTTTGAGACCCGGTGTGTGTGTGTGTGTGTGTGAAAGTTACTTTATGATTATGACTATTCATGATCATTACTATTACTGTTTTTCTTGTGCTGGTTTTGGAGGGTTTGAACTCAGGGCCTGGGCGCTGTCCCTTAGGCCCCCCGCCCACTTTTTATGTGTGTGATTAATTGGAGATGCGAATTCTCATTTCTGGCTTTGAAGCCAGCATCTCAGATCTCAACCTCCTGAGTAGCTAAGATGAGAGGTTTGGGCGATGGTTGCCCCATGTTAATTTATTTCAGTTAGTTTACGTGGCGGGCTGGGATGGGCTGAGGGAGGTGGCCACAGGGCCAGGCCTCATTCCCACAGGCAGGCCGGGTCCCCAGAGCTCTCCACAGTCACCTTTAGCGACAGGGCGAATCTTGTGACAGAAGGAGAGACCAAGTCGGGCATCTGCAGCCCCCAGCGGGTGTGGTCAAAGAATCTGTGCAGGGGTCCTGTGGCACGAGGGGGCTCAGGTGGGCAGAGAGCAAGGGTAGTCGTTAGAAGAGAGGCTTGGATTTATCATATATATATATATATATATATATTATTTTAAACAGTTGATGTCAGGGCAAACAAGGGAAGCTTTACAGAGCCTCTTCCTAGGTGCAGGGAAGACTAAATGAAAATAAAATTGCCATGTTGGGGATGAAACCAGGGTCTCACTGGTGCTAGGCTAGCGCTCTGCCACTGAGCCACACTCCCAGTCCCGGGAAAGCTTTCCATTTGACCTTCTTGACAGATATCCACTGGCAACTAGGTCAACATACATGCCAAAGCAGGCGAGGTCCCAAGGGAGAGAGAGTGCTACCCCCTCCCCCCCCCCCTTGGTCTCTCACCAAACAAACCTCTTGCAAGCTTCCCCATAATCCACTGGGTTGGATTAGAAAAGATTCCAGAATTCCACTGGGTGACATAGGCTGGGAATGCAGGAAGACTATTTCCCCTCTCCATCACCCTATTTTATCCACCTTATCTGGGAAGAAGCCTGTCCTTTTCTGCTCAACTGCCCTTTAAGGTCCTGTGCATGTTCACCCCAATGCAACCATCAGCTCAGTCGTATCTTCAGGAAAGACTCCCTTAGCCATCCATTTCACCTCCCTCCATGTCACTTTGGGGGACATTTTCCCTGAACTATTTCTAGAGTGACTGCTAACTAGTTACAGGCTCAAGAGAGAGCTTCAAACTGGTGAACCTAGGATTAAGGGGTGCGCATTTTAACTTGTTTGGAATGGTTCCCCCCCCCCTCACCTCCAGGCTAGCAAAATAAATATATTTAGTTTGGTGTAGGTTTTAGAAGCTTTACTAATAATATCCTTTCTATTTCTCCTACACTTTCTTTCAAGGCACTGATTATGTTTGTTGTGTTTACAGGACAAGAAGGGACTTTCTGGGAAACAGAATAATTTCGAGCGCAAAGCTGTGTATCAGAGGCAAGTCAGGACACCTAGTTTGTTGGCCAAAAGCATTTTAGAAGGTAAGGCAATGCTTAATTACTCTTTAGCCTCTTGAACTGAGTTGAATGACTCTCATTATTCAGACATATGACATAATTCTCTCTCTCTCTCTTTTTCTTTCTGCTCAAGGCTAGAGCTCTACCACTTGAGCCACAGCTCCATGAATGGTTTTGTTTTTTTTTTGATGGTTAACTGGAGATAAGAGGCTCAGGGACTTTTCTGCCTGGGCTGGCTTCAAATCTCCATCTTTTGCTCTCAGCCTCCTGAGCAACTAGGATTATAGACACAAGTCATGGTGCCCTACTTCATACTTGGTAACATAATGAAGAAGATATCTGCAGAGAAAAGCAATTTTTATTAGAAAATATTCCCCTAGGAGGAAAATAAGGTCCAGGAAGGGGCATCCTCATACTTGGTGTCATCATTACTTTTTAAGAACCCTGCTCACATTTTAAGAGCTAATAGGTTAAGTTGGAATCCATGTGAAATTTGGCTCAGATATACATTGCAAAATGATCCAGGAGCAGATGTTTTGGAAGGAAATAAATGAATGAAAATGCTCACGTACCAGACCCCTTCTCTTTCCTTAGCTGTAAGGAGCTACTTGGACAAAGTATGTGAAGCAAAGTCAGCAATGGGTGATTAATCAGCGCATCTAGTCTGGGATTCAACTTCAGGTTCCATGCTTTTCCATTGTACTCTTTCCTCCCTGGCCATCGAGATAACTGCTATTCTATTCCACACTTTTATCTTGGACAGTTAAGGTTGTAGAATCTCAAAGACAAAATTTGAATCAAACAAGCAAAGTAGAGGTTGAATTTGAGCAGTGTGAATTCTCCTCATGTTTTCACATTTGGTTCCTTTTCCTTAATGTATTACTGATATTCTAAAGCATCGTTCTTTGGGTAGTGTTTATTAAATCTGCTAAGTGATTGCTGGGCTACCTCTCATGGCTTTCTTTTGGCTTCTTTAAATTTTCTTGAAATTTACCTAAGAGAAACTCTGTATTAGCTTTAGTCCACATCAGAAAGTTCCCATGGAAAGAATTTTTTTTTTTCCCCTTAAAGTGAATAGATATTTGAGTTCTTTCTTCAGTTCATTCTTTTTCTCGTGTTGCTTCTGAATTCAGTTGATGCAGGGCAGGTTTTAAAGTTTGTGTCTCACCCAGTGCTGTGCACTTCTGACCTTAGAGAAGATTCTCATGAAGTAAAAACGAATTGGGTTACATAGTGGGTAAACAGATTTATAACCATAGGAACCACATTGATAAATTGAAATTTTGCCAAAGCAATTTGAGAAGTCAGAGGACTAAACGGAACAGTAGAGTCAAGTAAATAACTTCCTGGCAAACACTTGGGAAAGAAATTGGAAACATTAATTTTCAAGTTTTATTTCATTTGCAAATGAATACAATGGGTTGGTCACCATGTAAGCACAAATATCACCACGGATCCTTCAAACAAATTTGATAGTGGTGAGTGTTTGGAAATGATGACACACTCTGAGTATTTCATGCCACCAGGAATTCTGTTTACATTACACTAATCTCTGGTTTTGATTTTGTCTCTATTCATGAAATGTGTGATGACTTAATCTTCATTTTAATGATCGCTTGTTCAACCATTTTGGTATCTGGCCAACATGATTGAGCTTGGGAAAAATGCTTCAAACCTGTTATTTTGAATATAACTGGGAATACCCTTGGCGCCCCCCACCTCCAGTTTTGTTTTGCTTTTGCTTTTCTCTATTTGTACTGGTTGTTAAGGGGAAGACCTGGCTAAATTGTCCATTGTAAAGTATGTTTGACTAGTAACAGCACTTTTCAATTTTCTATGCTTCTCTATTTCCTTAGGTCTTTTTTGTTCTTTTTCTCCTCACTAATCTCCTTTAACTTTCTTTTTTTCTTTTTCTCCTAGTTCTCCTTGGATTATTCTACAACTGTAACAATATGTACATAATGAGGCATCTTTAGAAAATAAAAGTGACTTCAGCTCTAGGTATAGATATATAATTTTTTCTTTTTTCGTTTTTTGTGTGCCAGTACTAGTGCTTGCACTCAGGGCCTGGGCACTGTTCCTTAGCTTTTTATTCTCAATGCTAGCTCTCTATTGCCTGAGCCACATCTCTAATTCTGACTTTTTGCTGATGAATTGGGGTTAACAGTCTCATGGACTTTTCCTGCTTAACTTGGCTTTCAACTGTGGTCTTCAGATCTTAGTCTCTTGAGTAGCTAGGATTACAGGCATGAGCCACTGGCTAGATACCTTTTAAAATAATGAACACAGATGAAAAGAGAAGAAGGCATTGGTTGACGCAAGATGGACATCTTTACCTCTTAATATGTATGAATCTAGGAAGAATATTAAAGTCTCAGTCAATAAATACACTTGTTCAAGCAAGCAAGCAGATAAACATATATATATATATGTACACACATATACATATACATACATACATATATATATATATATATATATATATATAAATATGAAGATACATATCCCCAAACCAAAAACCAGGAACAAATGTTACAAGATGGAAATGTTTTCCTCAGAGGAAACAAATCGAAATTGAACCTAAACTTTTGCTCTCTATTGAAAAGTATTAGGGATCTAGAATTATGCACAATTGTTCTACTGAGTTTTGGAGTTTCCTTTTGTCGTTTTTGCAGATTTTCATCCCGAAATGCTAATCTCTTTGCTGTGCACGTTTGCATGTTTCAGGTTATCGCCCCATAACAGCCGAGACTTACCTAGGAGGGACCCTACCTCTGCCTCCTCCAGTTAGTGACAGAATGAGGAAAAGAAGGGCGTTTGCTGACAAGGAATTGGAGAACATTATGCTGGAAAGAGAGTACAAAGAGAGGGAGATGTTGGAAACTTCTCAGACTGCTGCTTTGTTCCTGCCCAACCGCATGGTGCCAGGACCTGAATACAACTCCTTCAAAAGTGCTTATAGTCCATCCCCAGGGGAGCCAGTGAGCAAGGAATTCTGCAATTTGATGCCCACCTGCCTTGATCTTACCATGCAGTATTCAGGATCTGGGAATATGGAACTGATTTCTTCTAACGTCAGTGTGGCCACAACTTATAGGCAATATCCACTATCTTCAAGATTTTTCGTTTGGCCCAAGTGTGGTCCCATTAGTGACACCCTCCTTTATCAGCAGTGCTTGCTAAATGCTACCACCTCAGTTCAAGCCCTGAAGCCAGGGGCCAGCTGGGAGTTGAAAGGAGTCCGGGACGGGCTCAGTGCAGAACATGACATGCTGCCTCCCAAACTGGAAGGTCCCATGGTACTGCCTCACACTCCAGAGATCCAGACATCCAGAAGTGACCTGCAGGGTCACCAGGCTATCCCAGAGAGGTCTGCTTTCTCCCCTCCCCGGCGGAATTTCTCTCCCATTGTTGACACGGACTGCCTGGCAGCTCAAGGGCAAGTCTTAAACAAGATCAGCAAAGAAAACACCAGGCACCCAATGCCACTTAAACCTAATCCATTCCATTCATTACTCCAGCAAACACAAAGTGACAAATTAGGTCCTGAATTGAAAGCACCACCATTTGTCAAAGAAGCCTTTGAAGAGACCCCAAAGAAACGCAGGGAGTGTCTGGTCCAGGAAAACCAGAGGTACACATTTACAATAGATAGGTGTGCAAAAGACCTTTTTGTAGCCAAACAAGTTGGAACAAAACTCGCGGTGAATGAACCGCTGTCGTTTTCTGTCGAGTCTATTCTCAAGAGACCCTCATCTGCCGTCACTCATGTCTCTCAGTGAAACGCTGCTCCCATGGACAGCTGGATTCTTCTGCAGTCTCAGAGCATTCTTGCCATGTGCTTTTTTTCATTTTAAAATAAATGTTTGTATAAAGAAATTTCTAACGTAAATGATGATTCCTACAAATTCTATATATTCACATGCATGTACCTTTCTCTATCACATCAATATATTTAAACCTGGAACTTGCTGAAGGGGCAAATTGTAAAGTTCTCTGCTTTACATTTCAGAAAGCAATAAACTTGACATTAGCTTTTAAAGACCCATTATTTGTGGAGGCAAATAGCTGTCTCTGTCTAGATGACATGGTGTCCTTCCTTGAAAATGTGTTCTTTATTTTTCTGGGATTCTCTGTATTTTCAAGTGAGCCTGCTGGTCCCTGGTGGTCACAAGAGTATTCCTAAAGTGCTTTAGTTTTAGATGAATTTGCTTGTTTATTTTGTAGTGGTGCAGATCAAATCAAGGGCTGTGTGCAAGGCAGGCCAGCATTCCACTACTGAGATGTACCCTTGGACCTAGTTTTGCATTTTGAAGGACATAGATGGAGGCAAAAATAAATTTAGGGAGAATGTTAGGAGAATGTTAGGGCTGGTTGCATATTTATAGAATCATAATTTCATACTGTTGGACAAAGTGGAATTAATTTGAAGGGAAATCAAGTGTAACATCTTATTTATATCATGAGGTATGTCATTGGAGTGGATTTCTTTTAACCCTCTGGTCCCTGGTTTCTTTCTCAATCTATGAAAGGCCTCCAGCCTCTATGTGGGAAAGGAACATCCTGTTGGATGTTTCTGCTTCCTCTGAGCTTTTGATGATCGTAGGTTGGGGGAACCACTGAGCAGGGGCACTGTCAGTGTATGCCCACTGTTGCAGAAGGGCTGGTGACAGCAGGCATTTAGATGCAGGTGCACGCATACCTCCCTGCTGGCCCCTGAGTACCAGTTTATATCTCTCACATTTGTGCCAGTGGCAAAGGCTTTCAGTGTGGTTTTCTTCTGAGATTTAAAAAAAAATTACTATTCTAATGGCTGACAGTTGCAGAGGCCTGCAGATGTTTATCGCCGCCGCATGAGGGTGGCTTCTTGCATTTTATACTTTGTCCCCCCCTCCCCCACTCCCCCCGCCCCGTTTTTAAGTTGTTAACTCTTGTTTTGCTCAACAAAAATTTAATGTTGTAACGTATGATTGATAAAATTAGAGTAAGACATTTATAAGAGTATTAAATTCATCTCTTAAGATGTCCCCTATAATCCTGAACTCAGGAGTTGGAGGCAAGAGGGTTGGGGATTTGAGATCAGACTGCTGCTACATAGTGAGTTCAAGGCCAGCCTGAGCTATATATAATGAGACTTTGTCTCAAACCCTCCACCCTCTCAATAAAACAAAAACTAACCAAAGAGACTCCCTAGCAAGCAAAACCTGTTCAACCCCCCCCCCCCAACAAACAAGCAAAAAGATATCTAGGACTGGAGTCATGGCTCAAATGGCAGAGTACTTGCTTAGCAAGCACAAGGTCCTGAGTTCAAACCCCAAGACTGCCAAAACAATCTCACCTGTGGACCTCAAATCCAAGATGTTAGTAAGAGAACACAAGTCACCTTTAGTCCCTCCCTGGGTGAGATTTGGCAGGACTCACTAGGCATGTCAACTGTGCCAAGTAACTCAGCAATTTAAAGATTTTCCTTCTTGCTCTTGAAAACACTTAAAGATTACTTTAAAATGATTTTTTTTGCTACTGATGAGCTCATGTAAACCTCCAGGGATTCTCTGGGTTGTTGCTTAGAATTAGCATCAATTTCAAAAAACAACAAGCCAAAACTAAGGTTGATTTTCGGTTTGTACTTGTAAAATAACCCTGGGTTTTATTGAGTCAAATTTACTTATTTTTACTGTTGCAAAAGCCAGAGTGAATGGAAGTTTGCCAGAGGAAAGAAAATGAAAGCAGACAGAGATTGGAGTAACTCTGGAAGATTATCAGTGTGTGGAAAAAGGGCTTTCCAGCCAAGAATGCCCTGGTGTTAGACAAAGAATCTAACTCCACTTTTCCCTCCCAGTCATCTCTGCTTTATCTCACTAATTTTTATTTTCCTGTTGGGCATTCCTCACAGAAATGGGAGAAGCATATTGCAATAAAACCACATGAAATTTTTCCCAAGAGAAAGTCTTCTTAAGACAAACATGGACTTTCTTTCTTTCTTGATCTGTAATTTTTTATGTTTTTAGTGCTTGTACTGGAACTTGAACTCAGGGCCTAGGTGCTCTTGTTTAGCTTTTTTCTTTTGCTTAAGGCTGGTACTCTACCACTTGAGCAATACCTCTACATCCGGCTTTTTGGTAGTTAAGGAGAAATAAAAGTCTCAGAGACTTTCTTGACTGGGATTGCTTTGAACTGAGATCCTCAGATCTCATCCTCCTGAGTAGCTACAATGGCAGGAATGAACCACCAGTGACCAGTTTGTGTATTTTTGGATACTTAGATTTATTATCTTTTCCTTTCGTATTCACATAAATACATTGGGATTTTTTTCTGTCCTCTATACCATATTCAACCAAAGGGATCTAGTGGGCTGTGAGTATTAGTTGTTTTTCTCACATTACAAGTGAGCAGAATTTTATTGTTTTTGAATGTTTATGAGGATGAGTAGTTTTCCTGGCAAATGAATATGTCGTATGCTATGTATTAATTCCGCTAGAGTGGCGAGTTCTTGGAACTTTTAACCTGGCAAATTCCCTGCCAGCCATTTAGTAAGACCTTTGTGTTTGGCTCTTGGGTTTTTAAAAATCATCCTTTTTTCCATGAAAGATAGTATAGCCTTTAAAAAATACTGTCATTGTCATATTACATTAAACTTGTGGTTCCATTTAAGTATTTTTTTGTGTTAATGGATTGGATTTAATCCGTGTGTGTGTGTGTGTGTGTGTGTGTGTGTGTCTGTGTGTGTGTGTGTGTGTATCTGTGTGTGTGTGTGTGTGTGTGTGTGTGTGTGTGTGTGTATCTGTGTGTGTGTGTGTGTGTATCTGTGTGTGTGTGTGTGTATCTGTGTGTGTGTGTGTGTGTGTATCTGTGTGTGTGTGTGTGTGTGTATCTGTGTGTGTGTGTGTGTGTGTGTATCTGTGTGTGTGTGTGTGTGTGTGTGTGTGTGTATCTGTGTGTGTGTGTGTGTGTGTGTGTGTGTGTGTTAGTATTAGGGCAGGGCCTTGAGCTTTTCATTTGGCTTTTCACTCAAAGCTGGTGCTCTACCACTTGAGCCACACCTCCACTTCCAGCTTTTCATTTTTTCACTGAAGATAAGAGTCTCATAGATTTTTCTGCTCAGGCTGACTTTGCACCAGGTTCCTCAGATCTCAGCTTCCTGAGTAGCTAGGATTACAAGCCAGAGCCACTGGTGCCTGGCAACTTTAATCATTTTTGAGAGCATAAGAGGGCAAAACACACATGTTTTCCTTAGTTTAACTTACAATATCATGATGTGTTGTTAATGACTTGTTTTCCTCCCAACTCAACCTTATCAAGAATTATTAATTTTTTTTCTCTATTTGCAGCTTTCAAAAGTTAACCTCAGTATCTCTCCAACTTCAACGGGCAACTGACTCTCTGGGAATCTGATTCCAGAGAATTGCATGCCTAACTATCAACCAATTTCTCATGCCTCTGGTCTTTGGACCTCCCTCTGAGTAGCAAACGTTCACATTTCTGTTACTTGTAAGCACGTGATCTGCTATGGAATTTGAGCTCTAATGCAGGAATACTATTATTATCATGAATCATTTAGTATACATGAATACTAAAGAAGTTCCCTTTCTGCTGGTCCTTTGGTGTCTATAGTAGGAAAGGTCTTAGGCAAAGATGGACAGTATACAAGTATTGCTGCTTTTCTGTCTGTCTGCTACTCTCTTTTTTTTTTCCAAATGCAGTTGTTTTCATGTGTGTTACATGTGTGATATGGTGTGCATACATGATGCTTCTTGGTGTAGAGAAATACTAACAATATGGAGATTAACTGTCTTTGCCATTTTCAAGTGTACACTTGGTTATTACTAAATACATTCATGGTGCTATGCAAATGACCTTATCTCCAGAACTCTTTGTATCCTGTAAACAGAAACTCTGGTGCCATGAGCCGTAACTGCCTTCTCTGCCAGCTTCCGGTGCTGCTCTGCTTTCTGCCTCTACAAATCCCCCTATCCTAAGTACCTAATAGAAGTGGGATAATGTTTTTGTTGCTTTGTGACGGACTGACTTCAGTTTCACAATGTCCTCCTGATTCATTTATGTTGTAGCAGTGTAAGAACTTCTTTTTCATTCAGTTGTTTATTTATTTTTGAATTTCAAGTCTCTGCTTGCTAGGTAGGCTCTGTAGCACTTGAATCACACCGCCAGCTTGTTTTTTGCTTTAGTGATTTTCTAGTTAAACTCTCACATTTTAGGCCAGGGTTAGCCTCTGAGTGAGGTCTTTCTACTACAGTCTTGGTCATATCTGAGACTATGGGCAGGTGTCTCCATATGTGGACCCCAGAATTTGCCCTTTTTTCTTTCTTTTTTAATCATGGGGCTTGAACTCAGGGCCTGGGCACTGCCTCTGAGCTCTTTCACTTACTCTGAGCCACAGCTCCATTTCCAGTTTTCTAATAGTTAAATGGAGTCAAGAGTTTCACCGATTTTCCTGCCTGGCTTTGAACTGTCATACTTAGATCTCAGCCTCCAGAGTAGCTAGGATTACATGTATGAGCCACCAGCAACTGGGTAGACGTTCCTTTCTTTTAAAGGATGAATAATATGCATATATCACACTTGCTAGATATATAGAGGTACCTGTGCATATACACAGAGCACATGTTGTTAATCAACTTACTTATTGATAGATACTTACTTTCCATTTTTGGCTATTGTGGATAATCCTGTTGCAAAAAATAAGTATGTGTATTATTCTGATTTCTAGTGCTGTAACAAAATACCTGAAGTTAGGTCATGTAGACAGAAAAGAGGTTGATTTAGTTTGCAGCTTTTAGGCTGAAAGTTTACGATTGGTTCGGCTGGAAGTTGGCCTCTGGCTGCTTCTCGGAATGGTGGAGACATACCATGGTGGGAACACATGAAGGGGACAGGGAAGTCATGGCAGGAGACTTCCAGTGTATAACAACTCACTGTTATGATGGATAAACACTACAATGGTTGGTAACCCCCAGGATGTACCCAACTTCCATTAGGCTCCACCTCCTGAAGAAGTTTCTACCACTTCAACACCAACATACTGGGGGCCAAGTTCCTGGCACATAAACCTTTGGGTGACACATTCAAACCACACTCATACCAAGCAGTGGGCAGATAACTCTTTGAAATGCCATTTTCAACTTATTTGGATCATTATATTTATTTAGATCTACAGCTACAGATAATCCACATCTATATCATCTATATGTTATACTCTATATGTAGATAACTCGACTTCTATCTCTATTTCTATGGCTTTTGCCTATGTCCTTGGGTCTATGTCTGTGTCTCCGCTTTTCTTTATCCAGCCCTCACCTGCTTGCTGTCTCTAGGAACTGAGTTTTTTTTTCAGGCCCACATCCCTCCTACACTCCTCCTCTCTCCCAGCAGGTGAGACATTCCCACTCCACACAGCTATCAATCTAAATTATGTACCTTGAAATGTGAATTTGAGTGTGCTATCAGATCAGCTACACTTGAAAGCTAAATTCCAATTGTGTAATGAAAAGCTGTGCAACTTGTATTAAGAAATGTTTCAGAATTCCTTAAGTGGAGTCTCAGAAGAGATAAAGAGCAAATAAATGGCTGAAGGTCAAGATGAAGAAATAATGAGAATTCACAATTCCCCGTAGAATCATAAGGACATGCACATCACTTAATATATGCAAGCTGAGCTTTCAGCTGGGATAAGAATTATTCCAGCTCACTTTTTTTTTTATTAATCTTGGATTAATTTCACTTCTATTCTAAGGCTACTACTTGGACTTATTTTCCTAATGAGGGTTTAATTTGTAGGGCTGATAGTTCTTGAGACAGATAGCCTCTTACAATATAAACTTATTTTATTTATTTAGTTAGTTATCCTGGTACTGAGCTTAAATGCAGAGCCTTAGACTCTTGCTTAGCTAAAGGCTGCTACTCTACCACTTGAATCATGCCTTCAAGTCTAGCTTTTCTTTCTAGTTCATTGGAGATAGAATATCTTCTTTTTTTTTTTAATTTTATTTTATTTTATTTGAGAACATACTGTACAGAGGGGTTACAATTACATGGGCAGGATAATGCGTACATTTCTTACCAAGCATTGCAGCCTCTTCCTTTGTTTACCCTTCACCTCCCTTCCCAGCCTCCCCCCTCCCCCCTACCCAACCATACCCCCCCCCCCCCCACGGACATTGTAAAGCTGGTTTTGACATGACATTTTGTACTTCTCATTGTTGCAACAGGTCCACCTGAATCCTTAAATGACTTGTTTGTCCCCGTCTCCTCCACATGTTATACTGACATCAAATATAGTGAAAGCGGGGGTTACACTGTGGGGGAGGGACATACAAAGCAACAAAGAAATAATCTTATAAATGCGTTAGAAACACATGCATGAAAGAAACAAAAACATTAAAATACATATTTGAGGGTTTGTTTTCCTAACATCACATTCTCTGACTTTTTCCGCTTGACTCATACCTATACTAGATATTGCAAATAAGGGAAACCATGGGACCTATGTTTCTTTGGGCCTGGCTTACTTCACTTAATATAATTTTTTCCAAGCCTTTCCATTTCCTAACAAATGGGGCAATGTCATTCTTTCTGATGGAGGCATAGAATTCCATTGTGTATATATACCACATCTTCTTGATCCATTCATCTACTGAGGGGCATCTGGGTTGGTTCCATATCTTAGCTATGGTAAATAATGCTGCAATAAACATAGTTGTGCTGGTAGCTTTAGTGTGGTCTTGTTTGCGATCATTTGGGTAAATGCCCAAAAGTGGGATTGCTGGGTCATTGAGGAGCTCTATGTGGAGTCTTTTGAGGAACCTCCATACTGCTTTCCAAAGTGGTTGAACAAGTTTACATTCCCACCAACAATGAAGTAAGGTTCCTTTCTGTCCACATCCCCTCCAGCATCTGTTGTTGTTAGAGTTCTTGATTTTTGCCATTCTAACTGGAGTGAGGTGATATCTCAATGTTGTTTTGATTTGCATTTCTTTTATGGCTAGGGATGTTGAACATTTCTTCATGTGTCTATTGGCCATCCTTCTTTCTTCTTCAGAGAAGCTTCTCTTTAAGTCTTTCACCCACTTACTTATTGGGCAGTTGTTTCTTTGAGGATTTGTTGTTGGGTGGTTTAATTTTTTGAGTTCCAAGTATATTTTAGATATGAGACCCTTGTCCGTTGTATGGCTAGTAAAGATCTTCTCCCAGTCCGTGGGCTTTCTATTGATCTTGCTAGCTATGTCATTTGCCCTGCAGAAGCTCTGCAACCTTATACAATCCCATTTGTCCAACCTTTCTTTGATTTGTTGTGTTTCCGGGTCTCTATTCAGAAAATTTCGGCCTGAGCCAAGGAGACCCAGGGTTAGAGATAGAATATCTTCTGCTTTGATCGGCTTTGAACTTCTAGCCTTGGACTTCAGCTTCCTGAGTAGCTAGGTTTACAGGTATGAGCCACTGGCACCTGGCTATCATTTGTGTATTTTTTGATGACTGATCATTAAGTCAATGATTATGCTTTTATTATCCCCCTCAGTTTTTTCTTTACTAACTCGGTAGGTCTAAATACATTTAAGCATGTTGATAGAGTCATCTAGAAATAGGTTGACATGCTGTGTCTCCCCTTTCATCATTTGTGTTAATAGGCATGTTCTGCCCCTCCAAGACTATATACACTTAAATTGGGTGATTGTGACCAGAGTGTAAATCATTGTTGAAGATACAATCTTGGGATCCAGAGAATGGCATGACTGTGCTTCAGAGGTGCTGACTAGATGACTTTTCCTGTGGGGACATAGTGGCTTTTTCCTCAGTTTCTCCAACTTGTTAGGAGACTCAAGGCTGATGACAATAGCCACAAAATCAACCAAGGGCAACCTTTTCACACAAAAGCATCTGAGGACCAAGTGTGGTCCTACAAAAGGCATGTGGAATGAACACTTGTTACTAATGATGACTTTGCATGCTATATTTGCAAATTCCCCATGGAAAACAATTGCTAACCCCCTCCTTACACAGCACACTTTTTTTTTTTTCCTTGTTTTACTTTTGTCAGTCGTGGGGCTTGAACCCTGGGCCTGGGCACTGTCCCTTAGCTCTTCAGCTCAAGGCAAGCACTCTACTACTTTTGTCACAGCGCCACTTCTGGTTTTCTGGTGGTTAATTGGAGATAAGAGTCTCACGGACTTTCCTGCCTGGGCTGGCTTTGAACCGTAATCCTCAATCTCAGCCTCTTGAGTAGGTAGGATTACAGGTGTGAGCCACTGGTGCCCGGCACAGTTTTTGTTTTTTGAGGTAATGAGTCCAAAAACTTCTGGCAGGCTGAAGGCAGGTAAGTAAACAATAGAGCTGTTTGTCCAGTTCAGTTCTGTTTAATGAATATTACTGAGAACCTTCTGTGTGCCAGTTACAGGCTTAACACTGGACCTAGGTCAAGAAGCCAAGAGGAACAAGGAACATGAGATCTTAGCAGACCCTTCAAAGACTAGAAAGTGGTCTGGGTGCTAAAAGGTGACCTGGCCCCAGTGGACCAGCACCCTTGCTTCTTCTTGTTCCCTTAATAGCTAAGGGTTTCACCTCGTGAGAGTACCAGAAACAGTTGGTTATCCCTTCAGTATCTACTCCGCTCTTGGTTTACTTCAACCGGCAACTGGCCTAGCTAAAACACACCATTTCCCAGCCTAATTTGAATCTAGATGTGGCCACTGAGATGCAGGTGAATAGCTGGGAAAGGGAAGCCAGGAAATCAAAGAGGACCTAAACAACCGTCAGAATTACTTTATTTTTTCTCTTATGCCTCTTCTAGCATCTTTTCTGGCCTTGAGGTTGGGGCAGAGAAATTGAAGGAGGCTGAGGCCTATGTACTTCAAGGATCTGCCATACCAGCCCTGGACTGCTTTGCTCTGCTTGTTCATGTTTAATAGAGCTAAAGAATTCTTTCTGTACAACCTCTGTCATTGGGTCTTGGTTAGAAGCAGATGAAGGATAAAGGGGTTCTACTGGTTGTATCTGTCTTTGCTGTGGTCCCTACTGACTCCTGTCTGTTATCTTTCCCTTGTAGCTTCTCTTTGTGATTTTTTTGAGGATGTGCATCTTTTGGTTATCCCCCAGTAGACTGTAAGTCCTTCCTTCAAATTCAAGAATGAGATTTAATAAGTTCAGTTGATTCCTGCTGTTCACTTAGGACTAAGCCTTACATCCCAGCCCCTTGTTTTAAGGGCCAAGTATGTATATTTATATGTAGTGATGTATATGAAGTACCTGATCCATAATTGACTTCCTCATTCTACCTTTGACCTGTGGCCTTTCCTAGAAAGTATTTCCTTCTCATCAGAGAACCAGTAATTCTACAGTCTACAAGGAGAATTGTGTGATTTTAATGGGTAACTATTAGGGTAGAAAAATTCAGTCTTGAGTTTCCACAGAACAGCAGCCTGTGTCATCTAATTTTAAACTATTCTAATAAACATAAGTGTCTTATAAAACAACGTTGATGACAGAGACCACAGTAAAAATTAGTTTTGGTTTTCATTTTTGCCTCTCTTGGGGCTTGAACTTAGGGTTTGGGCAATGTCCTTGAGCTTTTTTTTTTCCCCCACAAGGCTAGTACTCTACCACTTGAGCCACAGCTCCACTTTCAGCTTTTTGGTGGTTAATTGGAAATAAGAGTCTGAGGGGCTTTTTTGTTTAGAGCAGGCTTCAGACCACTATCTGCAGATGTCAGCCTCCTGAGAAGCAAGGATTACAGGTTTGAGCGACTGGCACCCAGCTTAGGTGCTTTCCCCCCCCAATACTCATGGAAAAACTCTAATAATATAGAATAATATAGGCAATTGAATTGAAAGTAGGAAGTAGGGGATGAGTGTGAGGAAGACATAATCATATGACCCACTTACGCTTGTTTTCAAAACTCAGTCCATCTTGACTAAATTTTTTGTTGTTGTCGGTCGTGGAGCCTGAACTCTGGGCCTGGCACTGTCCCTCAGCTCTTCAGCTCAAGGCAAGCACTCTACCGCTTAAGCCACAGCACCACTTCTGGTTTTCTAGTGGTTTATTGGAGATAAGAGTTTCAATGACTTTCCTGACCGGGCTGACTTTGAACCTCGATCCTCAGATCTTAGTCTCCTGAGTAGCTAGGATTATAGGTGTGAGCCACCGGTGCCCAGCTCATCTTGACTAATTTTGATGGTGTCTCCTGCAGGTTTAGGAAACTATTACTACTATACTTCAGACTGGCACAGGTCAGGTTGGGAGAAACACATCACCTTCTGTGAGCTAAGAAGAATGCTCACATCCCATCATTGCCTGCTTATGGGATCCTGTATTAGATGTAGCGTTAGAACAGTTTGGGGCACCAATGAAAGAAACTCAGTTGTTAAGCATTCAGATTAAACAAACATGAAGAAAATTTGGAATATAAGGGTCTTAAAAATATGATCAAGAGGGATTCTGAAACAGAATCTCAGAAAAGGCAAGGAAAAAAATTCAGAGCTTCAGAAATGACTGAAATCAGTTTTTTTTTGGGGGGGGGGTGGGGGTTGGTCATGGGGTTTAAACTCTGGGCCTGGGCGCTGTCCCTCAGCTCTCAAGCTCAAGGCGAGCGCTCTACCACTTGAGCTACAGCGCCATTTCTGGTTTTCTGGTGGTTTATTGGAGATAGGAGTCTCACGGTCTCTCCTGCCCGGGCTGGCTTTGAACCGCGATCCTCAGATTTCAGCCTCCTGAGTAGCTAGGATTACAGGTGTGAGCCACCAGTGCCCAGCTTGAAATCAGATTTTTTTTGCTTTATTGTTATTATAAAGGTAGTGTAAAGAGGAGTTACAGCTACATAAGTCAGGTAATGAGTACATTTCTTTTTGAGCAGTGTCACTTTTCTTTTCTTTTCTTTTTTTTTTAATCTCTTCCCAGGATTTGCTTTCATCTGCCACCTGTGGTTACCTCTTCTTTGCCGAGTTCGCCACCGTTTCTTTCTCATTGCTGGCCAGATTCCTACCAATCATAATATGTAATAGTATTCACCTCTAAGAATACTACTCTCCTGCTCTGATACTAGTTAAAATCCAGGGAAAGAGCTCTGACTAGTCAGGCTGGGATAAAGTCATATTCTTGGACCAATCAAGCTTGACCAGGAAGGTGAAGACACTGACATAGGCAAGGATACTGGAGATAAGAAAATAGACTCTGATGCCAGGTAGATCTCCCTCTGGGGCTCACCACAGTAAGCCAGCCCTTGCTTTTTTTTTTTTTTTTTGGCAAGATTATCCAACATCTCTTCACATGTTGTGCAAAGATCACATGCATCTGACCTAATATTCTCTGGTATGGTCTCTCAAAGAGCGAAGAAAGACCTGGAAGAGCTCTGGGTGATAGAGCTACAATTTACATCTAAGTCTATGGACCTGAGGAAAAACTCTCTTGGCCCAAGGACAATGTAGGCAATCCGTAGGGAAGTTTTATTTACCGTGAATCCTAAAGGAATACACATGTCTTAGAGCCAGGGGAGACAATGAGAACTCTGACAGTGACGTTATGTTTTGTTCACGAAAGACAGGTCAAACATGAGCTCATACATTTACCTTATTTTCTTCAGAAAAGCCTCATCTGGTCTCTCTACCTCTGAGATCCTCAACAGAGAGACTCCTTAGTTGTTATACAATTTATTCTTTTGGATGCAAGTGTTTGCTGAGAAAGCAGATTCTCCTGATGGATTCTTTACTTGCGTGTTAAAATACAACAGGCCTGCAGTGGTAATCTTGGGCTAGAAGGAGCAGAAAAGACGTGTGATCTCTGGCTCATGATGGAGCTCAAGTCTTGGCTAGATTATTTCTGAGTAGGTGCCCTTTGCCCAGTATTTCAGAGAGCACTCCAGGGTCAAAGGATAAACTGTGCATCCAGAGATGAAAGAACAGTTGTTTCCCTACAGGGCCTCATAAATCAGTTTAGATAGCATTCCTCTGGTACCACAACACTGGGCTGTTGATGCATTTAATGGAAAATATTTGTATTGTCCCTCCTCCTCCTCCTCTCCTCCTCCTCCTCCTCCTCCTCCTCCTCCTCCTCCTCCTTCTCCTCCTCCTCTTCCTCTTCCTCTTCCTCTTCTTCTTCCTTCTTCTTCTTTCTTCTTCTTCTTCTTCTTCTTCTTCTTCTTCTTCTCCTCCTCCTCCTCCTCCTCCTCCTCCTCCTCCTCCTCCTCCTCCTCCTCCTCCTCCTCCTCCTCCTCCTCCTCCTCCTCCTCCTCCTCCTCCTCCTCCCTCCTCCTCCTCCTTCTCCACCTCCTCCTCCTTCTCCTTCCTCTTCTTCTCCTCCTCCTCCTCCTGCTCTTCTTCTTCTTCTTCTTCTTCTTCTTCTTCTTCTTCTTCTTCTTCTTCTTCTTTTCTTCTTCTTCTTCTTCTTCTTCTTCTTCTTCTTCTTCTTCTTCTTCTTCTTCTTCTTCTTCTTCCTCTTCCTCCTCTTCCTCTTCCTCTTCTTCTTCTCCCCCCTCCTCCTTCTTCTCCTTCTTCTTCTTCCCCACAAAAACCCCCTAAAAACAAACGAGCTGATAAACTGAGAAACGAAGCAAAGCAAGCATCCATCCCCAGAATGTAACATCTGATTATACTTAGTCGTGTAGGAACCTTAAAAAAATAAAACAATAAAACAACCTAACGTTCATTTCTTACTTCTATCCTTAAGCTCAGCAATAAACTAGCACTTTTTGGTTAGGAAGTCAAGGGAACAGACCAATAACGCTGGTGCTTCAGCATCTACATTTCACATGGTGCGTGTAAATTATGAGAACACCTCTCGTGAGCTCAGCGGGGAGGCCCCCAGGAGCATGCGCAGCCCTGTCCGTCATCCTATACTCCACCCATCTGGGGAATAGCTCCTCCTCTAGGGTGGCTTGCTGAATTAATTGGCTGGAGGTACAAAGGAATCCTCCAGAACGGCTGTACATTTCATCCGGAGGAAGTCAGTGGTTGAACTGTACCATCAACATTTGGCAGCTGGGAAGTCACAGACACGGCCTGCTGATAATTAGGACACGTCTCAGAGAAAAGGAAAGACAGCATGACGTCTTGGGTTCGGTTCCAGAGGTTGCCAGTTGCTTTGCTTTAGCCTTCTGTGACCTTAGGGAAGGTGTTGCACACGTTGGCTCTAAACCTGGGGATATAAACGCCTGCTTCAGAGGGGCTGTTGGTAGGATGCATCCATGCACTCTATTTGAATACAGAACACAGAAAACCTAGTGGAATTGTTTAAAGGAGGGCATAGAGGAGATAAAGGAGAGAATGTGAGGGGTAAGATTGATCTGGGTGCATTCTACATAGGTATGGAAATGTACAATGAACTCTGCCTTGTACCATTAATGTGTGTTAATAAAAATGATTAAGACTTCAGAATCAGAAGATGCAAAGAACCCTTGAAGCCATAGTGTCCAATGTCCTCATTTTGACATTAAAGTGGTGACTTTTTCCCAAGGAGGCGATGGGCAGGTTAGCCTGCCATGTCTGCATGTTCCCAGTCTTGATCAGGCCACCTTCTAGGAGCAGTGCCCCTAGGACAGGCCCCCAACATGTGAGTTGTTGGGATTCCATGAAGGCTTAACAGGCAAGGAAGGCAGGCATGCTATACATGGGTGGCCATGTTTATTTCACTTTATGTTTGAGCTTCTAAGTCCTTCTGAAGAGTCACTGAGCACACTACTGTGACCTGCTTAATGCACGATGTAGCGTGTTTACACGCTTAAGAGGTAAAGGGAGTGAAAAAAAATGGGATATTGAAGGAAACTGCTAATTGATGCATGAAAATATACCTGGAACCTTTCTTTTTTTTTTTTTTTCTTCAAAAATCAGAAAATGAGGGGCTGGGAAGGTGGCTCAGCGGTAGAGCGCTTGCCTTGCATGCATGAGGCCCTGGGTTCGATTCCTCAGCACCACATAAGCAAAAAGAAAAAAGCTGGAAGTGGTGCTGTGGCTCAGGTGGTAGAGTGCTAGCCTTGAGCTGAAGAGCTGAGGGACAGCGCCCAGACCCAGAGTTCAGGCCCCACAACTGGACCCCCCCCTCCCAAAAAAAGAAAAAAATCAGAAAATGCGTTTTAGCTGCTTACTCGACACCCCAGATTAAGTAATGTCAAATGAGCTGGGTGAACTGAGGGTTGAGAACAGTGGTTATGGCTGTGTTTCCCGAACTTTACAGCTCTGGGGAATGGTGGGGGGAGATGGGAAGGGATGGGAAGGGGAAACAAAGGAGGAGGCAACAATGCCTTATAAGAAATATATTCATTATCTTGCAACCCCTCTGTACGGTATTTTCACAATAAAAAAAAAAGAATTGTGGGTTTCCAGATATATCAATAAATTTGACATATATTCAGACAAATAGCTGCCCATCCCTCATTGCTGGGCAACCACTTTACTGTGTAAGCGCCCAGCCCTCCCAGCCCTTTTGTCTTTTTTTTTTTTTAAATCAGACGTGGGGCTTGAACTCAGGGCCTGGGTGCTCTCCCTGAGCTTTTTTGCTCCAGGGTAGCACTCTACCACTTGAGCCACAGTGCTACTTCTGGTTTTCTGGTGGTTAATTGGAGATAAGAGCCTCATGGACTTTCCTGCCGGGGTTGGCTTCTAGCCACAATCCACAGATCTCAGCCTCCTGAGTAGCTAGGATTACAGGCATGAGCCACGGTTGCCTGGCCTGTCTTGTTTTTGAGGCAGAGTCTCACTGTTACCTTTCTCTGGGCTGTCTTGGAACCTGACTCTACCCTGAGATTTTTAGGAGTGCGTTACCACTCCCAGCTAAGACAATTCTGTGGATATTCTCCATGTGCCTTTTAGATTTATAGTGATCCATTTTCTCTTCCTAATGATTAAGATTAACCAAAGATTATTGTCTATTTTCTCAAAAATATTGCGTTGTAGACGGAGGCCAAGATTCCTGGTATGCATTTAGGGGAAATCCAACTCCCTTGGTCTTTGTTCTCTTAGGAAAATGGAATCTGCAGAAAACCTCCCTCATTAATCATCTGTCACTCCTACCTTTTTCCCTCACTTGGGGGAGGCTGGCCTGATGAAGGGACCTGCCAAATGGTGTGATATGACATTCTTTTTTTTTTTTTGGTCGGTTGTGGGACTTGAACTCTGGGCCTGCGCGTTGTCCCTCAGCCATTCAGCTCAAGGCTAGCGCTCTACCACTTGAGCTACAGTGCCACTTCCGCCTTTTTCTGCTTATGTGATGCCAAGGAATCAAACCCAGGGCCTCATGCATACGAGGCAAGCACTCTACCAATGAGCCACCTTCCCAGCCCTGATATGGCATTCTGAAATGAAGGAATTTCTGTAATTCTTTCTTCTCTTGGGAAGGAGAGCCAGACAGAAACAGGTAGTTCCCCAGATAGGCAGAAAAATATAGTGTCCTGACAGTCTTGGATTGGGAATTCCTGTTTATTTAGACTGCGCGGTGCAGGGTGGTTGAATCGCTAGATGTGGGGTTCAGCCGCTCTTTTCTCCAAACGATTCAATTTTAATATCAAATGTGATTTCTCCAACACGTACACACAACAAAGCCCTCCATTCTGATGGAAGGGGGTGTGTGTTCACTGACATAGATAGGTCCCCTCACGAACCTGCTGGAGTGGTGCTCAGCTCTGCATTGTAGCCTTGTGGCCCCGAATTGGAAAAACTCATTATTAGTCATATATTTTCTTTGGGAGAGGGGCCACACTGAACCCTCACCTCACACCATTGACGCCTAGAATCTCTTTAAGCTCACAAAATGTTCTCTGTAACTAGAGTGCTAGGGAAAAACAAAAGGAATTTTTCCATCTTGCTGTATAATTCTCGTGATCTTTTTAACACCTCTTAAATAGTAGGCCTCCAGGCAACTCCTGTTAGGCCCGCCCCTTCATCTGGCTCTCCGTACAATAGAACACAAAAAAAAAGAGGCGAGAAGAAATCTGTGGTAATGAGAGATCACTGGAGATATTTAAAAGCTCATAAAATCCAAATGAACTTCCAATGTGTGATGCTCAGCCAGTGTGTAAATCACCATTTGACAGACTATCTCGAAGATCCAAAAATGCTGGGACTAAATGCTATTTTGCTTCATGTCACTCTGCTTTAAATGAAGGAAATAGCAAACTACACACTGGAAAGTGTTACATCCTTTCAGAGGGTTGCTATGCGTGTGATGTCATTTCTTAGCGGAAAGGGCAGATTTCTCAGTTCATAATACACCATCGACAATCACCATTGTCATTGCCATTCATCATTCTGTCTTTTCCCTATCCCCAACACCCCCATTCCTAGTCCCCTCTCCCCTATAAGTTTCCAAGCTAATGTATTGATAACAAGTCTTTACATATGCATGTGTCCTGGTTAAAATATTGAGTGTTGTTGAGAACATGTTTCTGTTTTTCATTTATCATTCAATCCTGCCTGGAAGATTGATGTCTGCTGTAGCTACAGTAAGATCATTGTTTTTAACAGTTGCAAAGTATTCCATTGTGTACATTCACTCTATTTTTAAATCTGTTAAAAAATTGGGGTAAGAGACACACAATGAAACTTTCCCCATTTGAACCATTTTCTATTTGTAATATATATATATATATATTTAATTGTAAAGATACTGTACAGAAGGGTTACAGTTACACGAGTAAGGTAATGAGTACATTTCCTATAGAGCATTGTTACCTCCTCCTTTGTTTTTCCCCTACCAAATCCCAGAAGTGGGATTGCTGGGTCATAGTTTAGTCTTTTTAGTCTTTTGAGGGACCTCCAGACTGCTTTCCAGAGTGGTTGAACAAGTTTGCACTCCCACCAACAATGCAGTAGGGTTGAACCATTTTCTGTAGAGAGTTTCTGGTATCAGGTGTTTGTTGCTCTGCAGCCATTGGCTCCATTCATCTCCAGATTTTTCTCATCTTCCCCAACGGAACTCCTAGTTATCAATCACAAACTCTGTAATCCTTCTTACCCCCAGCCCTTGCAGTAATGATTACGGCTCTATGCACTATGTTCTTCTATTCTATTGATAGACACCTTCTACTGATAGAGCCTTCAAAGCTACCAGCTACACGATTACCAATGACCTCGTACACATCTCCTTATGAAGCTGTGTGGGAATTTCTCAGAAGAGATTTTGGAGACAAAAACATACACTGCTTTCTAGAACACCGTGTCCTCACCAATATACTGGGGTGTAAAAAATCTTGTTATGTTCTGACCTCTAAGAAGTATCTTCTAATTTTTTAAAAATATTCTAAAGGTCTTATTTGTTTACTAAAGAGATTGACTATGTTCTCTCCCTCCCTCCTTTCCTTCCTTCCTTCCTTCCTTCCTTCTTCCCTTCGTCCCTCCCTCCCTTCCTCCCTTCCTTCCTCCTTCCTTTCTTTTCTCTACCTCTTCCTCCTCCCCTCCTTCTCCTTTTCTTTCTCCCGCCTCCTCCTTCCACTTTCTTGTCCTCTTTTCCTTTTCCTCCTCTTCCCCTCTTTCCCCTTCTCCCCTCCTCTTCCTCCTTCTTTGCAGTGTTGGAGATCAGAACCCAGGCCTTGTGCATACTAGGCAAAGTGCTCTACCACTGAGTCACATCTTCAGCTCTGGGAATCATATTTAATTATAAATTCCTTTGAGAAGGAAGACAGAAATCTTATCAGTAACCAATTCTATGAAGTCAACTCATTTGTAAGTTTTCCTTTTCTTACACTGACAGCTCTTTAGAACGAGGCAGTCAACATGAGTGGCTGGATAGAAAGTTTGGTGTGTACAAAGAACTCTGGGATTGGACTCAGGGAATGTTTCCCACACATCACTGGGGCCTTTGATACATCAATAAAAATCTATTAAGTACTTCAATTTATCTGAGGAATATATCACTCTGAACAGCAACGGTTCTCAATTGCTAGAGAGCATCTGCATCACCTATAGGGCTTGGGGAAGCAGAAATCACTGCACTTGCCCAAGTTCCTCATTCACTGGGTCTTGGGCATGCCTTTACAATTACATTTTGCATGTGAGATATTGGATTAGTGAAGTATGGGGGTGTAGCTAGCCCACAGACCACACTTAAAATTCACCTCCAGAGACTTCGTTAAGAGTGAGATAGTCTAAGTCTTAAGAGGTGGTGGAATCCAGGATGGCAAGGCTTTCTTGGACTGTATGGGTCTTGGTGCTCCACAAAATATGCCAAGGAGAAGAGAATATTCCAGAACAAGGAGATAGACTCGAGTGAATGATGTCAGGAAAGCACTAGCTTGCGAAGGAATAGTTCTAAGTTCTCTTTGAGGCTTCTGTAAAAGTTTCAATTAAGCCACAAGAGAGGGATAAGCTTATGGAATAGGTACAGTAACACCTAAACAATTAGAGCTTTGGTTTTCCTCCCTCATACAACAAGAATCTTGCAGTAGAAAGTCTTAATGGTAGTTTTCCTTTTCTCAAATACTGCAGTTTTCTTACCCTTTCATGTCTATAACAGAGTTACTGCAGTTTCAGCCATTCATCTGCTTTCCAAGAATAAGGATAGGAATAATAAGAAGTAGACAAAGAAGGAAGGCCAGCATTCACTTTTAAAAAAAGTTCCCAGAAATTCTCAGCATCTTCTGCTTCTGCTTTAATGTCTACAGCTGTTTCTTAGCCAGGTCCAGCTTCAAGCATACCTAAGAAATAGTTCATTTGCATCTCATCCCATCCCAAACTAAATTAGGCTTATTTAGTAAGAAGGAATGACATCTGTTCCAGTACCATAATTTTCTTCTGCATTTATTGAGGGCTAACCACAGCACTTAATTGAGAGCCAAAACTATGGTAGATTCTGGAAGTCTTTGTATATTCATTGGTTATTTTTGTATGTGTGACGATTGTCATCATTAGTATGCTGATACGTGTGGCAGGTTGAAAATTCAGAGCACGTTCACTTAAAATAGAGTTTATTTCTAAGGCAGCGCAAAGGGTCATTTTGCTCCACTTAATAAGTATGGAGATGATGATTCTCTTTCCCTTGATTTCTCCTCTGAATCACACCATTTTATTCTCTAAATTTGTGCAGGCTCCCATCATACTTTAATCCCTCCCAGAAGATGTCATACCTTTTAAATTTCCAAGACAAGATTTTAGCCTTTCCCATGCCCTTTTGTCACTAGGCACTATGTGTCAAGCCAGAAAAGCAGATAAACCAATCTGCAGGAAAAAAAAATATCTGAAGAGATGAAACTTGAAAATACACATAGGGGCTAGTTGTAACTATAAGCCTGGAGTCCCTGCTACTTTGGAAGTAGAGGTAGGAAGATGGTTTCCTGAGGCCAGTCCTGATAAAAGCATGAAACTGTATTTGGAAAATAAAGTAAAAGCAAAAGGACCTAGGATTTGCTTTACAAGCTCGAGGCTCTGTGTTTAGTCTTCTGCACTGCCAGAAAATTTACCTTGACCATTCTCGTACAGACAGTTTTTGACTTGGTGTTTTCAGACAGAGGTTCATGGTGGTTCTTGGCCACTTAATCTCCTCACTGTGAAGGAGAGGTGCTCATGAAATCCTGCTCATACTTTCTTGAGACTCACCTTGGAAATGTGTTGTGAGCACAGACCTGCATATTGATTTGTGGCGTCTCCTTTTGACTTTCTCTCGTGAGCCTGAGGAGGAGGGAAGAAAGAAATGGTGTCTTTGCCAAGCAGAAAAGTTTGAAAGTCTTTTTTTTTTTTCCAGCGAGAGTTGAGAGATCGCTGAGCCACCAGGATGATGGCTTGCAGGCGGCCTTGCTTTCTGTGGGAACGCTATGCAGAAGACAGAGAAAAGAAGAGAACAGCTCAGGGAAGTACGGAGAGAGGCTGGTGGGCAGATCTGGCGAAAAGAGGCGGGAGCTGGAAGAGCCATCAGCAGGTACCATGGTCTTGCTCAATGCAGAGTTAGAAGTCTGAATGGAAGGGAGTTAGAAATCTGAATGGAAGGGAGCCAGTACAGGATGCTGATCCAGATAGGAAAATGACAGAGACAATGGCAGGAAGATGGCTGACTTGTAGGGAAGAGTGAGTGATTACAAGGCAAATGAAGTTCTTGAGGGGCAGGTGTGGGGAGAAGAACCTGTCACACACCAGTTACCTATTGAAATCCAATTCAGCAAATGTGCATGTGCTGTCATAGACAGAACAATGACCCCCAACCAACCAATCAACAATGTTCATTCCCTTGAGACCTGTCTTGCATAGCAAAAGAGACTTTGAGGAGACCCTGAACTTGAAGCAGGGAAATGATTTCAGATTACACAAGCAGGCCCAATGTCATCACAAATGTCATGTGAGTAAAAGAGGGAGCGTAAAGAGAGAAGGAGGGAGGGAGAGACAGCAGGAAGCGCAGGGATTTCAAATAGAAGATGCTACACGCTTGGCTTTGAAACTGGAAAAGCTAAGGAGAGTAGGTGGGAAAGAAAAGGATTCTCCCCTGTAGCCTCTAGAACACCGCCTTTGGTGGTGGTGGTGTTTGTTGTTGTTATTATTATTGGTGCTGGTTCTGGGGCTTGCACACTGTGCTCAAGGCTAGACTTGAGCCATAGCTCCACTGCTGGCTTATTTGGTACTTAATTGGAGATAAGAGTCTCACGGACTTTGCTGTCTGGGCTGGCTTTGAACTATGATCCTCAGATTTCAGCCTCCTGAGTAGCTGGGATTACAGGTGTGAGCCACTGTGCCAGGCTACATTTGTTTGATTTTAAGTCATTGGACATGAGCAAGTTCCAAATGGCTCAGTGAGTTAGGATGATACACATGAACAATATTTGATTTTAACCTCTGAATGGTTACTGGCCCAGTGCTTCAAGTCAGTGATCTCCCAACTTGAATGTGCATGGAAATCATCTGGGGTCTTCCTAACATATAGAGTTTGATTATCTCCATTTGGGGTGGTCCTAAGGTGTTATGTTACTGACCAGTTTCCAAGTGTTGGTTTGGGGACCATGACTTTTTTTTAAGCAGTGGATAATTTGCAGTGCACTCTGTCCAAATGCTATCCATTCAGTTGTTGGCATATTTGGTAAGAAGGTCATCTGTGACTCATCTTTTTCTTATTATGTTGAAGTCAAGGAATAAATACTGGGATGAAACAGATCTCAATGCTTATTACAATTTATTTTTCTTTTATGTGCTCTATTATGTTGTATTTTTAATACATATATGGGAAAGGAATATTTGGAAATAAAGCCAATCCAAAAGCTTACAGAGAAGAAGTCAGCCACCTGTCACCCTATAACTCAGAAATGTCTCCAAGAGTGGTAGGTGAGTTGGGGCCCTTTCAAGGTCTTTGAAGAACTTGGTGTTCCTTGAGTGTAATGGAAAACACCAATTTTATGTTTTTGCTTTATGGATCATTATTGATATTCTATAATTATATTGCTCATAATTTCAGTAGCCTCAGGGGTCATTTACCATAAAGTGAGAGTTTGCAGCTGGGGGCATGATTTGGCCCATCTGGAGGACATTTTGCAATGTTTGGAGAAATGTTTTATTGTCATGTCTTGGGAGTGGGTTGTTTCTGGCATCTAGGGAGTGGAGGTCAGAGATACTGTAAAAGATGCACCACACAAAGCCAGTGGCTATAATCCTGACTACTCAGGAGGCTGAGATCTGAGGATTGTGGTTCAAAGCCAGCAAACCAGGGCAGGAAAGTTTGTGACACTTCTCCAATTAATCACTGAAAAGCTGGAAGTGGCTTAAGTGGTAGAGCGCTAGCCTTGGGCAACAAAAACTCAGGGACAGCTCCCAGGCCCTGAGTTTAATCTCCAGGACTGGCACTAAAATAAAAAAAAAATAGATGCACGCTATAGTACTTACAAATACACCAGACAGCATCGACAACAGTAGTGACCTGGTGATGAATGTTAACAGTGGCAAGACGGAGAAACCTTTGTGTGCGGCAGTGGGTTTGAATCACCTGAAAGACTTGCTAAAACACAGGTCCTGTTCCCTCCTGTCACATTCCTCCTCACACTTCCCTCAATTTCTGGTTTAGAAGGTCTGTGAGGAGAGTGCGAATTTGCCTTTGTAACAAATTCTCCACTGATACTGATACTGCTGGTCTGGAGGCCATACTTCCAGAACATTTGCCATGGGGTTTAATAGCTACACAACTCTAATTGGTCTCATAGAAGTTTTAGCGCCATACTTTGTACTCTCAGTCATATTTGATTAGGCTGATCATATATCTCTGGTATGTTGCAAACATCCCTTGGGCATTGGCCAGGTCTCCTCCTTCTGTTGGCTTGTCCTGTGGTGCTGAAAACAGGCCTCTTTCATTACTGTGGACCAGATGTTTTCATTTGACTGTGTGGACTTGGCACCATATAAATGACTACAAGGCCATATGACTGAGGTGTTGGCCTGGGGGAGATTGATGGAGAAATGGGGCCAATGTATGTGAAAACAACCATGGTTGGTTTGGTTGTTGTTGTTGTGATTAAGACATAGCCTCACAGTGTCCTGAACACTCAACACACCTGCACATAATTGTGTGTATGTGTGTGTGTGTGAGTCGTGGGGCTTGAACTCTGGGCCTGGGCACTGTCCCTCAGCTCTTCAGCTCAAAGCTAGCGCTCTACCACTTGAGCCACACAGCGCCACTTCTGGCTTTTTCTGCTTATATGGTGTTGAGGTGAACTCACGTCCTCATACATGCAAAGCAAGCACTCTTCCATTGAGCCACCTTCCCAGTCCCACATACTTGTTTTTGTACTTCTTAAATAAATGGTGCTTTAGTTTGTGGTGGTAGATTCCAAACCTAAGGTACCATCTTACTGGTGTTGAAGTCAAGTGAACTTTCCTCCCATGATGCTAACAGGTCCGAAGGAGGGGACTCTGTCCCCTGCCTGAGGCCAGAGCTTAGCCACCTCTGATAAACATTATGCTGAGGTGCTGGGCAGAGATGGCAACTGGATTCATCCAGCCCAGGAGAATGGAGAAAGTATGAAACTGCAAGGCCAGGACTCAGCCTCAGGAAAGGGTTTGGGCCAGGAAGTACTTAGGAGCCATTAGTAAGAAAGCAAGGCATACATGACCTTTGTGCTCCAAATGAGGTAGTGAGTCAGCAACCAGGTCAAATGTGAGGGAAACACTTGCCATGAGGTGTCTGGAGATGAGAAAGCTCAAAACTGAAGTGAGCTCTGATGTCTCTAGTATGAATTCTGCTGGGCTGATGACCATGGCAGAGTCTTGCCTTAAAGTTGGAACTGGTTAGTCTGGGAGATGGGGTATATTCAGGACAGAAAGGACAATGTCTATTTCCTGAATTCAAGGAGAAAGGCTCATTGGGCATTTCCAAGGTCCTTCTAATGCTCTTGAATGCAAGCATTTAGTGTATTTCTTTCTATGTATTACCTCCCCCCAACTACTAGGGATTGAATTTAGGGCTTTACACTTGACAGGTAAGTGCTCTACTGCTTGAGTCACATCTCCAGCCCCTTTTGCTTTTACTTTGTTATTTATTTATTTTTTTTTTGTCGGTCGTGGGGCTTGAACTCTGGGCCTGGGCGCTGTCCCTCAGCTCTTCAGCTCAAGGCGAGCGCTCTACCACTTGAGCTACAGCGCCACTTCCAGTTTTCTGGTGGTTTATTGGAGATAGGAGTCTCACGGTCTCTCCTGCCCGGGCTGGCTTTGAACCGCGATCCTCAGATCTCAGCCTCCTGAGTAGCTAGGATTACAGGCGTGAGCCACCAGCGCCCGGCTTACTTTGTTATTTTTTAAAAAATTTATTTTATTGTAAAGATGCTGTACAGAGGGGTCGCAGTTCCATGAGTAAGGCAATGAGCACATTACTTGTCGATCATTGTTACCCCTTCCCTGTTGTTCTCCCACTATCCCTTCCCTCCCCACCCCCCCCACTCCTTCCCACTCCACCCCCACCCCACCCGAAGTTGTAAAGATCGTTCCCAATATACTGTCCTGTGGGTATCATTGCGGTAGTGGGTCATCCTGTGTCCTTGTTTCAGCGTTTTGTGATTCCCCTTCCCCTCCCCAGATTAGACAAGTATATATACGAGATGAAAGTAAGCAAGTCCCAAAGAAATTTAGGTCCCGTGGTTTCCCTTATTTGCAATAAATTAGTATACATATAGGATGATCTTATCAGATGAGCTGAAAAGCTCAAAAGCTATGTCCATATGTCCAAATAAGATGATGCCAAGTGAAATGAACCCCAAGATATGGACACAGAAGGTTTGTCTTTATTGTTATTGTTTTAAAAGTACTATGTAATTTCTTTTTTTTGTGTGTGTTTCCTCTGTATGTTCTTCCCCCTGTGGCATGTCCCCTGTTGTCACTGTGCTGATTTTGGTACTCTGCATCTTTGCTATTTTTAACATACAGTTTTGTGATTTTTGCCTTGGATCAGCCTGAGTGGAGATCCTCCTACCTTCACCTCTAGAGAAGTTAGGATTATAGGTACATGCCCTCATGCCTGGCTTGTGTGTACGTGTGTGTGTATGCGTATCTGGGTCTTGAACTTAAGGTCTCATACTCTTAAGTTTTTTAGTCACAGTTAGAGCTGTACCACTGGAGCCATCCTACCTTACCTCCATTCCTGGCTTTTTGCTGTTTAATTGGAGATGAGAGTCTTGTATTTGTCTGCCTGGTGGAACTGTGATCCTCAGATCTCAGCCTCCTGAGTATCTAGGAACATAGATATGAGCCATTGGTGCCCAGTTCTGGCTTGATTTTTAAGTTCTAATAATAGCTAATTTATATTCTTTTGTAATAATCAATGTTTATCAAAGGTCACCTAGAGCATTACTTCCTATCAATTGTGTTGCAAGGTGGATTTTTCTCCCCATGTTGGAAATAAAAAATGAATGCCAGGAGAGAACAATCAATTGCCCAAATAAGTACCCAGGTAGATTCTGTACTCAGCTTCATTTATCTTCAAGGTCTGAGCTCTTCTGTTTATTGAAGTGTGAGTCAAATTGGGTCATAAAAATTGTTGTTCAGCCCGGTGCTGGTGGCTCACACCTGTCATTCTAGCTACTCAGGAGGCTGAGATCTGAGGATTGAGGTTCAAAGCCAGTCCGGGCAGGGAAGTCTGTGAGACTCTTATCCCCAATGAACCACCAGAAAACTGTGGCTCAAAGTTGTAGAGCACTAGCCTTGAGCAAAAGAGCTCAGGGACAGCACCCAGGCCCAGAATTCAAGACCCACAACTGACCAAAAAAATTGTTGTCCAGGTTTTTTTTTATCTTAATGGGGGGTCTATTTTTTCTAATAAGGAATCATCCTGTCTTCTGGTAATGTATACTAATAGGTCTAATATTCCAGCCTGCAGAAACCCAGCCACCCCTGGAGGAAAATTATTTTTATTGTTTTCTCTTTATGTATTAAAAAACCCACCAAACTGTCAATGACTTGGATTCTCTCACCTTCTTCTCATGACAATCCCCAGTGCTGACAATGCTGCCATGTCCCCAAGGAAACATTGTGAATTGTTAGACACACACCTTACAGTCTACGGGTCCCTGCTTTACCTTTGTGAGAGTCACCTCAGAGTTTCATACTACACAGTACTTCATCCCCAGTAATGTCCTCCAGCCCTCCCATGACTAGAGAGGAATCTGCATGGTACTGTAAAACCTAGTTTATCACACCGAGGAGGAGAGAGAGACCAGACCTAGTGGGGAGGGCCCAAGGGACCATAATTTAGGGGTCGCAGGGAATTGGGACTCAGGGACTGATGCCCAGCACCCAGGCCCTTGTGAACCACTGCATCTTAATCTGGGCAAAACAGGTCGGCAAACGGAACACTTCTTGCAGAACCAACACTGCTGTGAAAGCTGTGACTATGTTATTTGGCTACAGCCAGGTTTGCAATGCATTTCTTTTTAGTAGGTGCTTGCTTTGGAAACCCCAACGTTACCCTGCTTCAGATGCTCCGTATTTAAATATGGGGGTAAATGCAATAAATTCTTGACTGCATCCCCTGTACCCAGCTTCATTTGTCTCTCCCCTGACCCCTGAAAAGAAAGAAGAGAAGGGGTAGGGTAGATCAAAGTGGGGTAAGAATGTTGGAAGGTGTGTGTGTGTGTGTGTGTGTGTGTGTGTGTGTGTGTGTGTGTGTGTAACTGAGCAAGATGCATGGTATTCATAGTTTAATGGCATCTCCTTTGTACAAGTGCTTAAAGATAATAAAAACATTAAAAAGGTGGTATTTTAGAGATACATTTGCATCTTCCCAGCTCCTATCAGAACAACTGAGCACTGCTTAATTAAAATCTCAGGCTCTTTTTGTTACCCTGGCCCCTTCTTCCTGTCTTTGGCTGATCTGCTGCTGAGTGAGTAAGGACTCAGCCTTCTGGGCTGCTTGCCTGGCTTGCTTGTCTGTGGTGACGGATTCCCAGCCCCTTCCCTCTCCTCAATGCCCACTAGGTGACGCCTGTGAAAGGAGCCGGTTCTCCTGAGTATAGGCGCCTTCTCTTTCCTCCTCAGGCCACAGCTGTGTAGGTGGCAAGATGCTGGGGAGATTCTTTTGTGCCCCACGCTCAGGGATGAGGCATGCGATGTCCTCAGTGGATTTCCTTTCTTTTGACTCTTTCTTTTGGTGCTTCTGCACAGACTACGTGACAGATGAATTATGAAAGCAGGAAAGAGAACTCCCACATCCTATCCAGCCTGAATGGCTTTTGATTGCTGGATAGGATCACGGCTGCTTTATAAACATAAACAAAAATTCCCCCAAAATGAGGGCAACTTCTGCTAGTCCTGGGGAAACGGATTGAATTTCTGAGCTTTCTGGAAGGAAGATTGGAGAAAGATGTGATGATTTAAAAAAAAATTACCTGGGCTGGGAAGGTGGCTCAGTGGTAGAGCACTTGCCTTGCATGCCTGAGGCCCTGGGTTTGATTCCTCAGCACCACATAAGCAAAAAGAAAAAAGCCGGAAGTGGCGCTGTGGCTCAGGTGGTAGAGCGCTAGCCTTGAGCTGAAGAGCTGAGGGACAGCGCCCAGGCCCAGAGTTCAGGCCCCACGACTGGACCCAAAAAAAAAAAAATTACCTGGGTTAGCTCATGAACTTGAGAGTGGGTGAGAATCACCTGTAGGAGTTGTGGAAGCACAGCGGTCCTCCCACAGAGTTTCTGATTTAGACTTGAGAGGAGACTTAATGCCTTTAGCAAGCTCCCAACTAATGCCTTCTATTTGACCAGGGACCTATCTTAAAGGACCGCAGCATGGCGGTGGTCTGTGGCATGTGGCAGAGAAAAAGTCCCTGTGACAATTTCAGAGAGGAAGGAAAACCTGTCAACAGTATCAAGAGATCTCCTCTGAGCAACGTAAAAGTCACCTTTCTCCTTGGATCAGTTTCGGCGTTCTCCTCATGCAAAAGATGCCACTGACACCTCACACTTTCGTTAGATAAATCCACCAGGCAGGGATACAGTACATGTAATGGCAAGTCAGGGACATAATCAGCAGCTGGTCCATTGCTGAAGCAACACAGAGGTGATTTATTTAAATTTGCTTGATTGTTTTTCTAGTAGGGAAATGAAACCTTCTCTCTCTACTGCAGGTGTTCAAGTGCTTTTCTTAATGGCTAAATATTTAAAGTCGTAGTCAAGTCAAGGTGAAGAAGGTCATATGAATGTGCACTCGTAGCCTGGGATTTCTGAACATCCTAAATATAGCTCTTCAGAGTCTTAGAGGGGTTGAGAGAGTGGGGATGTACATGTGAATATGAAAATAGAATTATTCTTTGTGTATTTCAAATGCCCTTGAAGTGTGTGTTAGCAGTGCTCAGAACTTGCCATATGACATGGCTGTTTCTATAGATTGTTGGAAGTTGATGCCTTTCTGGTCTTCTAAATAGTCTATGTGATCATTTCACAAGCGGAAGTGGTAGTCTGGGGAAGCTCATTGAAAGGCCAAAGTTACTTGGTTTAGTGTTCAAACTAGAAAGCAAATGTCTTTGGACTTTAGTTTCCAGGCTCTGTGTTTGTTTTCCAGTTGAGCTTTTCCATTTTGACTTTCTCTATTAAAACAACAGTTGGGTAATTTCCATGAAGTATGCTGTAGTTGGATCTTTTTTTTTTTTTGTCTGTCGGAGGGTTTGAACTTGGGGCCTGGGTGCTGTCCCTGAGCTCTTTTTACTCAAGTGCTCTACCACTTTGAGCCACAGCTTCATTTCCAGTTTTCTGGTTGTTAATTGGAGATAAAAAGTCTCATGGACTTTCCTGCCCTGGCTGGCTTTTGAACCTGGATCCTCAGATCTCAGCCCCCTGAGTAGCTAGGATTACACACGTGAGCCACCAGGGCTTGGCTTGTAGTTGGATCTTTCTTCAGTTATAATTGGGACCCCCTTAGGTGGAGTTTCTGCCACACTGTAAGGTCCATACCTAATGTTGATAACACGGCAGGCATTTTACTTTCTGTCTTTCATATAATGACCATGAAATCTCCTCCACAAGAACATAAAAGTTTTGTTCTGTTCTGTTTCTAATTTCAGAACAATAAGTCTCCAAAGCACCACCATCCACCGGAAAAACTACACAGTGACTGACAAGGTGAGGTCTTTGTTTGGTTGTATTTCAAGTCTTTTCACTTTCTGAAATCTCTAACACTTAGGCTGTAAATCACTAAAAGGTGGATGTTCTCTAAAATGAATTTTGCATGAAATGTCAGCCAGAGTCAAGGGGACAGACACAATATTTATGACTAGTGGTATTTCTTAGGGGAGGTAAAAGAAAACGAAGCCAATATAGTTTAGCTCAGTGGGGGCTGGGAAGAAAGGGGTAGATAGCAAATCTCTTTCTCTTGCCCAGAGATTACCATTTTCAGTGCAATTAAACCTGCTATCCTCAAAGCAGCAGGATCTGGAGTGTTTATCCATATGGGAAAGTATGTCTGGAGAGTGTGGGCAGATGTGTAAGAGAAAATAAACAAACCTGAAACAATGATGAGAATGTACTTGCTAACAGAGAGATTGTTTTACTAAGCCCTCAGTTTCTGAAGGATGATTTGATCCTGGTCACAGCTCCTTGTAGTTTGCCTTGCGAAGCAAAGTGCTGTGTTTATTTGGGAAGGAAACATTGCATCGCTAATGTAACATCCACGTGTCCACCTCTCACTGACCACAAAACACACAAAACATTGCTGCCTGGTGTCTGAGAGCCTATAAGTCTGATACTGCCTTATATTTTCAATGTTTTCTCCCACAGTTTTTACTAGCTAACTTGGTTTATGTCATATGAACTCCTTGAGTCTTTTTATCCTGGATGGGGATTTTGATAGACATTGTACTGAATCTATAGTTCAATTTGGTCAGTATTGCCATCTTAACAATATTAAGTATTTTGACTTATAATCCTGAAATGACCTTCCATTTCTTGAGGCCTTCTTTAAATTTTACTCATTTTAAAAAATCATTTTCAAAAATCTTCAAATAATTTTGTTAAATGTATCCATGTATTTTTTTATACAATTATAAATCAAGTGATTTGCTTTCCTGTTTGGGTTGTTCATTTGAACTGTGTAGAGCCTTGTTTTGCTCTAGGTTATTTTTGAGTTAGGACTTTGCTTTTTTGCCCTGACCAATCTAGAGAAATGCAAATAGGAGGCATCATCCTGGAATGGGGAAAACGGAATGGAACTCGATTGAATTCAGGGAGTGTGTGTGTGTGTGTGTGTGTGTGTGTGTGTGTGTGTGTGTGTGTTGTAGCCTCAGAGCTGCTACTGATCCACTGTGTTGATCTTAAGTACATTGTTTCCTCTCTTTTGGGCTTTGCTTTTCCCAGTTGTAAGATAAGACACATTGGAGTTCCTGAGTAATAAATGAGTACATGGCTGATCAGTGTTTCCCTGCAGGTTAAAGATGGCAAAACAACGATTTCAGAAAATCAGAGACACATCATTATCATCCAGGGTGACAAACCCTCATAGAAGGGGCTTATGGCAAAGGCTTTGGCAGCACAGAGGAGGGCATGCACTTATGAACTACCTGGGTGTGTGGGCCTAAGTGCCCCACGGAGGGGAAATACAGTCTTCCCAAAGGAGGCCATGTTTCTGCTTGAGAAGTGATGAAGGAAGAACGAGACACTTTCCAAATGCTATGAAGATGTTTGGAGAATAACAAGCAACTGTCTGCAGCTGGATTGGAGGATTCTGGTGGGATGAAAGTGGCAAGTAAAGCCATCCAACGGACAAGGGTCTCATATCTAAAATATACCTGGAACTCAAAAAATTAAATCCCCCAACAACAAATCCTCAAAGAAACAACTGCCCAATAAATAAGTGGGCTAAAGACATACAGAGAAACTTCTCTGAAGAGGAAAGAAGGATGGCCAGTAGACACATGAAGAAATGCTCAATCTCCCTAGCCATAAAAGAAATGCAAATCAAAACAACATTGAGATACCACCTCACCCCAGTTAGAATGGCTAAAATCAAGAACTCTAATAACAACAGATGCTGGAGGGGATGTGGACTGAAGAGAACCTTACTTCATTGTTGGTGGGAGTGTAAATTTGTTCAACCACTTTGGAAAGTAGTATGGAGGTTCCTCAAAAGACTCCACATAGAGCTCCCCTATGACCCAGCAATCCCATTTTTGGGCACTTACCCAAATGATCACAAACAAGACCACACTAAAGCTACCACGTTTATTGCAGCATTATTTACTATAGCTAAGATATGGAACCAACCCAGATGCCCCTCAGTAGATGAATGGATCAAGAAAATACACAATGGAATTCTATGCCTCCATTGGAAAGAATGACGTTGCCCCATTTGTTAAGAAATGGAAAGACTTGGAAAAAATTATATTAAGTGAAGTAAGCCAGGCCCAAAGAAACATAGGTCCCATGGTTTCCCTTATTTACAATATCTAGTATATGTCTGAGACAAGCAGAAACGATCAGATAAGTTGATGTTAGGCGAAATGAATCCCAAGATAAGGACTCAAATGTTTTTTTCTTTCTTGCTATTGTTTCTAACATATTTATAAGATGATTTGTTGCTTTGTATGTCCCTCCCCCTGTTTTCACTGTATTTGATGTTGGTATACTTTGTGGAGGGGAAAGGAAAAAACAAATTGTTTAAATAGGGATACAGGTGGCCCTATTGCAACAATGAGATGTACAAGACTTTATGTTGAAAAACAAACTTTACAACTTTGGTGGGGGGAAGGGAGGATGGGAAGGGATGGGAAGGGGAAACAAAGGAGGAGGCAACGATGCTTGATAAGAAATGTACTCATTATCTTGCCCACGTAATTGTAACCCCTCTGAACGGTATTTTCACAATAAAAAATAAAAAATAAAAAAAGTGGCAAGTCGGGGCTGGGAAGGTGGCTCAGTGGTAGAGTGCTTGTCTTGCATGCATTAGGCCCTGGGTTCGATTCCTCAGCACCACATAAGCAGAAAAAGCCAGAAGTGGGGCTGAGGCTCAAGTGGTAGAGCGCTAGTCTACAGTTGAAGAGCTGAGGGGCAGTGCCCAGGCCCAGAGTCCAGGCCCCACGACCGACAAAAAAAAAAGTGGCAAGTAAAAGCTGGATTGTAAGAGGCCTTCAAAGGAGGTGATACCCTTCTATGTGGATACTTGACAGCCAAAGAGAATTTTTTTAAGCTGAGATTTATTGGGTTATGGGAGTATTTTAGGGATTTTGGCAGTGAAGGAAAGTTACTTCTCTTCCTTGAGATATGTTTATTGAGATTATACTTGGACATAGGTTTGCAAAAATGACCCAAGTCTGCTTCTTCAGGAGCTAGAATTGAAGTTCTGTAGCTCCGAGGAAAGAAGGAGCTTCATGAAAAGAGATCATCAGTTTCTGTTGGTGTCAGTAAATACTTTGCTGGCTCCCTGTGAAGCTGAGACTAAGAACATGAATGAAAGTACAAATATCTTAAAGCACATTGGATTAAGTTGGTGAAATGTGAACTTTCTCTCCTGCATGAGTTAATTATGTCTTCCTTAAAAAAAAATGGAAACCTTACCTGGAGATTTTTAAATACTTAAATAACATCCACACACCTATGGTCAGAGTGATAAAAGACATGTTTTCTTATCTGAACATGGTGACATCTTAAAAGGCTTTCTTTTGTTATATGTAAACTGGCATGTCCAAAGTTATTCTCTTTATACAGTTTATTCTCTAGTTATTCAGTTGTTACCGCCTCGAAAATAAGACAGCATACTTCTGAGTTTTCAACTATAATTGTTGGACAAGAATCTCGACAATGTCAGACTAATCTCTTCTGACTGGTGCTATATTGATACAGGCTGACAACATAAACCCAGGCTGGAATATTCTAATCCATTACCTGGCACCAGAGGCATTTTATTTTGGACTTTCTGGGAAGAGGACATACTTAAATCTATGCTTCAAAGTAGTTTTCCCCGGAGTGTGATTGTTTGAACCTGCTTCTACCCCCCTCCTTCCACTTCATAAAGAGAGATCAGCGGAGAACTTGCTTGTCTCTACAGTACTTTTCTTTAGTATCATGGACACACTTGTCTTTCAAGCCTGAAGCCTGATCATTAGAGATTTAGTTCATGCTGTGCAAGACTCTTTAGAAAACATTTTTATTACCTTTAAGTAATTGTACAAAGGAATTGCCATTCAACAAAGCAGTTGGTGAATACAGTGTATCTTGCTCAATGTCACCCCTTTTAACATTTTCACCCATCTTTCTCCCCTCACTTTTCTTAATTTTGTAGGATATATATTAATTTTTGACCATTTAACAAAGAAGTTTATGTATATAAAGCATCTTGATCTGTCATTTATTTATTTATTTAGTCGGTTGTGGGGCTTGAACACGGACCTGAGCGCTGTCTCTCAGCTCTTCAGCTCAAGGATAGCACTCTACCACCTGAGCTACAGCGCCACTTCCGGTTTTCTGGTAGTTTATTGGAGATAAGAGTTTCATGGACTTTCCTGCCCAGGCTGCCTTTGAACAGCGATCCTCAGATCTCAGCCTCCTGAGTAGCTAGGATTACAGGAGTGAGCCACCGGTGCCTGGCTCTGTCATCGTTTTAATATCGTCATTCTCTCCTTAGATCTTAAATTTGAGGTATATACAATGAATTTTTGTTAGCTTAGTGAATCCAAGAAGAAATAGGATGTACCATTGGGGAAGTGTGGTCAGACTGGAAGAAATAAAAAGCTTACCCCTTCCTAGATACTACCCGTGGGAAGGAGAAAGGAGAACTATGAACTATTAGATACATTGAAAGGGCCATGGAAAATAGATGGGGTTCCAGGAAACAGACTTGTAGGAGGCCTTCTGTATCAGAGAATATTATCACTGTGATGCTGGTCGGCGGAGGGACACCTGAGTCAGGTTTGCTGCACACAGTCATGTACTTTATACACAGAACGACTCTGTAGATCACTGCTCACATAGACTTGGGGAATGATTTGTCCTTTCCAGTTGCTCTTTGTGGCTTCAGTTGGCTTTGCTCTTTAGTTGGCTTCCCCATTGGTGTCACCTCCTGTGTGTTATGACACAATGTCCAGAAATGCCTCTGTGCCTTATGAAGGAATAGGGGGAGTAGCTGATGGGCTTAGCAGTTGGCTCCCTCCGAATGGAGATTTCAAGCTTGGTGATATGGTAGGATAACTTCCTGAACGGAAAATCAAGTGGGGTTTGCATGCAGACCTCAAAGGGAGGCACTGATTGAAGGAGGGCCAATTAACCGAAAGAACCTGCTACACCCATGAAATAGATCAGGAACTCATTGGTGATGACATCCATTCATCCAGTGGCAGATGCCTCATATGAGCAGTGATCAAGTCAACTCATCCTATTATGGCAAAGACCTGATAAGGACTCAGAACTGACTACTTACTGTGCTCCTGAAATATGACAGTGATTCAGCTCCAGGCCTAGCCTCCAATTCCTTATAGGGTCCTGGCAAAGACCCATTGAAATACATTCAAATAGTTGGATCAGACCTTAGAAACTTATCAAAGGGTCAAGCTGAGGGAATGCAAAGTTATGGGAGAGGAGGGAGGTGGTTTTGAAAGTTATTACATATATTATAAATATATTATTTTTTCTTTCTTTTTATTTTGTTGGTCGTGGGGCCTGAACTCTGGGCTTGGGTGCTGTCCTTCAGCTCTTCAGCTTAAGGCCAGCACTCCACCACTTGAGCCATTTCTGGCTTTTTTCTTTTTGCTTATGTGGTGCTGAAGAATCGGACCCAGGGCCTCATGCATGCAAGTCAAGCGCTCTACCACTGAGACACCTTCCCAGACCCTACTTTTTCTTTTTATCTGTCATGGGTCTTGAAATCAAGGCCTGGGTGCTATCCCTGAGCTCTTTTGTTCAAGGCAAATTCTACCACTTTATGCCATAGCTCCAGTTCTGGTTTTCTGGTGGTTAATTGGAGAAGAGTCTTATGGACTTTACTGCCCAGGGCTGGCTTTAAAACATGATCCTCGGATCTCAGCTTCCTGAGTGGTATGGATTATAGACACAAGCCATCACTACCTGTTATTATAAAGGTAATGTACAGAAGAGTTACTCCCTCATAAGTCAGGTAATGAGTACATTTCTTTTTGGACAATGTCACACCTTCCCTTGTTCTCTCTCAGTGGGGGTGAGGCATTTATGAGCTCTGAAGAATGAGGATGTTTGTTAGATTGATGAGGCAGGAAGGGATGTTGTGGTAAGTAAAGGGAAAGGCATACACAAAGCCACAGAATGTAAGAGTCTTCACTCTACAGACTGGACTGGTTTCTCTAGGATTCAGATGAATGGAGTACCTCTGCTTGGAGTTGATACTTTATTATCATAGTCTGGAAATCTTTAATATTTTACCTTGGTATTGATGTTTGCAGGTTTGCAGGTGTAGTTAGTAGGAAGATAGAGCATGCACTGGGGATAATAGAGCGGTGATCAGCTTCTCCAAAAACAAATCTTGGCTCCCTGTTCCTTTCCTTTGGCCTCTTGATTCCCTAAGATTCGATCTAGCATCCTGCTAGAGGCCCTCTGCCCTGGTGGGGGGCCTGGAGTGGTGTGAGCGAGCCCTAGTTACAGCGCTGCCAGCAGGTGACTTGGTGGGGCAAAGGCTCTAGCCTGTGCTCAGTGCAGCTTTTTGTGCCTGCTAGCATCAAACTGCAATGCCCTTAGGGTTTGCTGGTCCACTGTGGATTGGGGAAAGAGTTGGTAGAGCAGGAGAGGGGCTTGGCTTGATTTTCCCGTTGCTGGTAGGCTGAAGGGGGAATCAGAAGTTGTACAACGTTTATCCAGAATCTAAAGGTTTGGTCCCTTCCAAGTTATCCTGATGTCTGAGGGAGTTTGACATTACGTAGTAAAATAAACAAACAACCCCCTCCCAATAGAAACAGAACTAAAACACTAACAAAAAACTCTAAAACAACAAGAACAACAACAACAACAGCAAAGAAAACCATGATAGGTCAAGAGGAAGACTGTAAAGACAGGTACATTTTCTTTTTCTATTTCAGAAATTTTAATGGAAGATTTTGTTTCTCCTCTCTCAAAGTACCTGGTGGTTTTTTTTAAATCTTGCACTGGGCTGGGAAATTACATAGTGAGTTTCCAGCACAAGGAGGCAGGGCAGAGGGGAGGGACAAATGAAGACTAAAAGCAGATAAATGAGTGGATGGTTGTGAATGGCAGCTCTGAGCGAAGACTCCAAGCTGCCACAACTTCCCATTTCCCACTTGGGTATTAGGCCATTTTTCATTATTTCACAGGAGACAAGTCAGTTCTTGCTTTACAAATGGATACAACTCAGATCATTGTTCCAGATCGCCTGGAAAATTGATAAGGGAGATGTGTCCGAGGCTCCAGCTTCTGGACTCGCACTGCTATCAACCTCAAGGTACCTGTCCATTTGCAACCCTTCATGGCCAGAGCAAGGCTAATGTAAAGGGCAAAGGAAATGGATGGTTTCCTGTATTAGGAATGTGTTAAAAATTGGACCCTACTGGGTCCAATTAATGCATCTTCCAAAGCAGCTAATTTACAGTGAGTCAGAGAAAAAGAGTATAGGATCAGAAGATACTACAGTTGCATGGATGAGGAGGTCCTTGGAGATCATACACTTCTGAACTGAACTGGGGTGCAGTGAAGTTCAGAAGGTGAGGTGCTCAGTCATACAGCTCCTTGGTTCTAGAACTGTTTTTTTTTCTTTGTTGGTCGTGGGGCTTGAACTCTGGGCCTGGGCACTGTCTCTCAACTCTTCAGCTCAAGGCTAGAGCTCTACCACTTGAACCACGGTGCCACTTCCGGCTTTTTCTTTTATGTGGTGCTGAATCATGTATCCCCTGGCGATCCAATGTGTTTAGTGGCAGGCCTGGGGAGCACAGTCCATGTTTCTTCCCTACCATATTATGCTACCTGAATGCACACCTGCTGCGTAAATAATGAAATAGTCAGGAGAGAAACTCTTGAAATCATAAACTGAGTTTTCAGGAATAAGATCTTCACATTATGACTTGGAAAGCCATTTCCAATCATTTCATATGAAACCTGATACCTGACAATGTCCTTGGGATCATGCTGTGGATATGAAATGGACTGGTGGTTTGCTAGGTGAATTCTTTAGCGAACATGTAGTAGAATATCTTCCCAAAGGCAGGCCCTTACTTCCTTCATCGTTAGCATCCCAGTACTTACTGTTTGTTTTCAGTGGATGGAGCTGCTCAGAGGTGTCATGGATTTCCAGGACATGTTAGAAGAACTTGCACATGGCCCCCAAGTGGATTTCCATCACAACCTCACTGTTTAAACACTTTAGATCAGACAACATGCTGTCCATCAGAATGAATAAAACAAAACATCTCAGAAAGAAGAGAACACCAGAGAAAACATTTGCTGCATTTTTGATATTTAAGAATCCAGCTGATGAGTTTCTTCATCTGACGAGGATGCCACACACTTTCCTACCTGGGCTAACATCATATAATTAAAAGATTATGGATTTTTCAATGATAGAAACTTGATTGAGACACTTGTGTGTGTGTGTGTGTGTGTGTGTGTGTGTGTGTGTTGTTTGGCTTATTCTGTGGACAGAATATAGAGAAGTATTTTTCAAGTTCTGAAAATCACATACATGGGTCAAAATGACTCTCCTGTGGTGTGTCTTCTTGGCCTACCAGATAATGGTAACAATAACCTTAAACATCAAAAGTTTTTTTGGTGTTTATAAAGGTAAACTCCCAAAGTTTGTCATCAGTTAAATGAAAATGGCAGCTGAGGAAGGTATTTATTTAATTTGAAAGGCATGTTGTATGTATTTATGTGGAAACCCTGCGGCTTATTCCCCTGACTGTCATAAACCACCACAGTAAGACAATAAGGATGCCTTCTTGCTTACTGTGTTAAAGATGAAGATGCTGTAACTCACATTCAGGGTGTTGGAGGGGACTCAGGCTCCAGGAATTGATTTACAACTTCAGGCAAAGCCATGAAACCACATGGACTGTTGTCTAAGAACAAGTTCGAGCAATTGCACCTGTATTCCTTAAAGTAAATGCTGCTAAAATCTCAACTCAGCATTCTTGTATTCTCAGTAGTACTCAGAAGATATTAATCATACTTTGCTCCCTGGAAAGAATTTACTTAAGGGGAATTGACAACACTTTTATATATTTCTCCAAAGTTCAAGCAATAGGGGGTCTTGGAATCAGAGACTCTTAAGAGTAGAGACCATTTAATTCAGTCTCCCTCTTCCTTATTTTATAGATAAGCAAATAGAGACAGAGAAGTGAAAGGACTTGCTCACGACACAGCATATAGTCAGGAATGAAGACACGTGTCTTCCTATTTCCTGGTCTGGTATTCTTCTGTCTATTTCCTGAGTTTCCTAGTGTAACCATTATTTAAGTCCTAAGGTTTATCTATCATTTATTGTTTCCTCTGTGCCTCGCATTATACATGCTCCCTGTCATTCAATCCTCATAGTAACTCATTTTTACCATGGAGGAAACTGGGCTTGGAGCTGTCTCTAGCATATTAGGGTTACACAGCTATAAAGGTAAGACGAAGATAGAGGAAATCAACTTTGGAATCCAACCTAGAATGTATAGGATGTCTGTACATTTTTCTTCACATTTGAAAATCAGGGAGGAAGCACATAGTTTTGAAGTTTATATGTCAGATGCTACAAGAGACAATACAAACTCAATGGATCATTTTGCATTTTCATATGTCAAAAATGGCTACTTCAATGCAAGCCATCTTCATGATTAGTTTGTATCCTGTCTTTAAAGGCATTGATTATTAGTTACATTTTGAATTTTTTTTTTTTGGTGGTGGGGCCTGAACTCTGGGCCTGGGCACTGTCCCTCAACTCTTCAGCTCAAGGCTAGCACTCTACTGCTTGAGCCACAGTGTCATTTCCAGCTTTTTCTGCTTTATGTGGTGCTGAGGAATTGAACCCAGGGCCTCATGCATGAAAGGCAAGTACTCTCTACCACTGAGCTCCTGAATTCTTATTTTTATTTATTCATTTATTTTTTTTTACTAATTTTTTGGCACTAGTTCTGAGGGCTTGAACTCAGGCATGTGCTCGAGGCTAATGTTCTACCCTTTGAGCCACAGCTCCACTTCTGGTTTTCTGCTGATTAATTGGAGATAAGAGTCTCACAGAAACATAGGTCCCATGGTTTCCCTTATTTGCAATAACTAGTACATGTGTAGGACAAGCAGAAAAGGCCAAAAGCTATGTACATATTACCATATAAGATGATGTTAAGTGAAATGAACCCCCAAATAGGGACACAAACATCTTTATCTTTTTTCTTTCTTGCTATTGTTTCTAACATATTTGTAATGTACCATGTGATTTTTTTTTTGTTGCTTTGTATGTTCCTCCCCCACAATATATGTTGAAAAAATGAACTTTACAACTTCGGTGGGGGGTGGGGGCGGGGCTGGGTGTGTAGGGTGGGGGGTGGGGGGTAGTTGTGGAGGTGGGAGGGAAGGGATAGTAGGGGGAAAACAAAGGAGGAGTCAACAATGCTCAACAGGAAATGTACTCATTACCTTGCTCATGTAACTGTAACCCCTCTGTACAGCATTTTTACAATAAAAAAATGTACAAAAAATCAGAATATGCAAAAAGGAAAAAAAAGAGTCTCACAGAGTTTTCTGCTCTGGCTGGCTTTGAACTTTGATCCTTAGATCTCAGCTTCCTGAGAAGCTAGGATTACAGATATGAGCCATGGCAACCAGCTCCATTACTCTTTTTTATTTCCTTTTTTTTTTCTTCTTTAAAATGATTTGTAATGGGTTTTGCTATTCTGTTTTAACTCACACATCTGAAATTCCTCAAGCAGGCATGAGCCACATTTTGAATTCTTACAGTCCAAATTTGACCTAAGTCCACCGAGAGCTTGAATTAGAAAAAGAGATCTTACTGGGATTAGAAAAGGGGATGGAATCTTTTTGGGTACTTCACAATACTGAAGGTAGCTTTGTAAGCAGTGTTGTAAGTGTGTTGATGCTTCTTTCCTTAGGAATATTTTTCTATTGGTTTACGCTTTCCATAGGCTTTTCTATTTTCCCACCAGTAGGCCTATGACCTAATTCTACTGACTAGGCTTGTAACTAGTGTTACTCTAAGACACAGAGAGCTGGGACAGTAAAGATAGCTTAGGTGAACTTAATGAAGATTGCTCTTGTATCAGGTTCTGAGGAATGCATTTTTCCAAATTCTTCTTCAGGTCTCCTCTCTTTTCAAGTTCGTCTTGTAGGGACATCTGCATCGAGTCAGCAGCTAGTACAAACATAGCCTGGGAATGTAAGGTGATCTCACTGTCAGGAAATGTATTAATGTAGTTCACTGTCATCCCAATGGACATAAAATAAGCACTTGGGAAAGTCATTCCCATTAAAACAAATATGTAGGAGGCGGACAGATATATGGAGAAAGGAAGGGTGGGTGAATACAGGCATTCAATATATGTACATGAGAATGGAACCAGGTAACTTGAAGGGATGGGTGGGGTTAGGAGAGATGTGAAAAAATACAGAGAAGGTGACACTAGTTAAGATGCATTGTACTCATAAACTGACATGTTCAATAGAAACCCCTTTGTACAACTATCTAAAGATGATAAAAATTATATGAATAAAACCTCCGAAATATGTAATAATCTGAGAGTAGAAGCAGGGTTTCTTAAGGTGGAAAAAGAGACTATACCAGAAACCTGTGGTTGGTTACATACTTAGCAACAAAATATTAAAAACAATCCCATTAATGTCAAGAATGAGGCAGAGATTCAATATTATTTAGCCATATAGTGAACAAAAGTAATAAAAAAGAGATAGCACTATAGTTACTATTATGTGAGCTAATTGTATCGTAGGTCTGGGCTATCATTTGGAAGTTATTAGAGTTAATGAAAATGAGTTTAGGAAGGTATACAGATGGAGAAGAACACTACATATAAACTCATAGTGAGCTTACTTTTGTTTTTTTAACAATGACTAATCAAGTGAATAGAAAACTATTCAAAACAGCAAGAAGATACATTTCTAGTTGAGAACACTCCGTAGAGGCAGATGTTCATTCTGTCTAAGGGCAGATTTTAAATCCCCAGGGCTCTTTATGTAATACACTAGGCTGACATAATAAGCAGCTCCCACAAACCAATAAGAAAAAAGGCAACAACTCAGGAGAGATGTAAATCAGAAGCAACAGCAAGTCGCCTACCATATGTCTATCAGATGGCAACAGTTTTTTTGGGGGGGAAATGGGAAATCTTATATACTTTTTATGGAACTGTAAATTGGGGCATATCCTTTTTGGAGTTCTTGATGGGGCCATTAAAATTTAAAATCCATTTCAAGGAATTTACTCGACAGAAAAAACTTCATATGCGGGACCCACAGATGTAGAAAAAAATAAATATAGAAGTGTTCATTGTAAGTAGTTTATGGAAGCCTCCTTGTATGGCTCCAGCGTTAGAACCATCTGAACTGGTTAAATGGTGGCACACAAGTCCTTTGGATTTTAATGGAGTGGTTCTGTATGTACAGAAGTAGAAAAATCTTTAAGGCATAATAAATGAAAAAGGCAAGTCTTAAAACTATCTAATTCATGTTTAGCATGCCTATGAATATACAAAAAGACTAGAAATATATGCTTCAGACTATTAACCTTTGTTACTTCTGAGAGTAGAATGAGCTATGGGGAAAGAGTTGAAGGAAATATTTTCTATTTATTTATTTACTACTTCACTGGACATTTCTATGATCATTCATGTATACATGCTCTTTTCCCTTTGTAGATCTTTAAAAAATATTTCATAAAGGGAGCCTACATAGTCTAAAAGTTTGAGTTAGTGAGTAATTGAGGTGAGAGAGAGTAAAAAATGGACATAAATAGGATACTGTTTGAAAAAGATGCTTATCATATGTATAAAATGTATAACAATGTATACACACAAGTAGGTATGTAGAAAAAATTGGAAACATACACTGACATTGCTAATGGTTGTTGTAAGAGTAAAGAACTAATAACGATGGAGCTCCAGGTTTTGTTCTGGTATACTTGAATTGTTGGAATTTTTTTTCTGTCATAAAAATATCAAAAAGAATGGAACATGGAGTATGTGTTTCCTTTTAATCTTTATGGTTTCAGGCATGAGTGGGAGTTAGGCTAAGGAGCGTGGAATTAACAGGAGGGTAGATTCTTTTAAAATACATTTTAGGACCCTTGAGCAATGAGAGAACTAGGAAGAGGGAATCTGTCTTTCGGCAGTGGCCATCCATCTGACATCACCTGTGCCTGTTTGGAGATGAGTTTTTGCAAGAGCCTGCTACACACACAGGGGCTTCATGGCTTCTTCTAGAAGTGAAAGAAGAACAGTTAAAGTTTCCCACAAACTCTGGGTGAACCTTGTAAAATATTGGCTATTCTGCAGGTTGAGGAAGATGTGACTTCCATTTGTCTTTCATATTCTAAATAGTTCCTGTGATTTAAAGCATTCATTGCTTCCTTTTGCTGTCAAGGACATGACGGAAACACATTTCAGTAGCACTTCCCTGAATGTACTTATCTCCAGCTACTGCTATAAATATGTGGTGATCAGATTCTCCTGGTGGCCCATAAATCAAGACCTCTGGCCAGAACTTTACCTGTGTCCTATGAAGAAACAACCTCCTCCCCAAAGTCATTTGGTGAATTCTACAGTAACTCCCTTCCCTAGGGACAGAAAGTAACCAAAGGAAAATGAGGGTTTCCATCATGCTAATTTCATGGATTGATTTACAGCAGGCTGTGGAACATCTGGAAGAACTGGTGGTTGGCTGGTGAGATGATGGCTTAGATTCTCTTACCAAACTCCAGTTATGTTTTTTGCTTCAAAGGTACAAAAAAAACCCCTCTTAGTTGCTGCTGTTGGGAACTCAAAGGCTTGAGAGAAGCCAGAAGTACTCAAAGTCAGAGGTGTGACAGTAAGTAGGCTTAAAAGGAAAGTCTAGCTGATTTTAAACATACATACACACACACATACACATACAGGAATTTGATTGTAAAAACTTCCCTAAGTATGTTACAATAATATTATCAGTAATATTGTTTCATCCCTACTGGGGACTTAATTGATGGTCATGCTGTAAAGTCTTTGAGCACTGACTGGTAATGAGATCGGTTGGTAATCATTCTAGGAAACCCTGATTAAATAACTATTCCCTTTCGAACATCATGCATAGGATTTCCTTGGTGACCACTGCTACGTCCTCACCGGAGAAAGAATTTGGGGGTGTCTGTAGTTGCTCTGAGGGCTGTTCAAGTGGTGAGGGCACCCGGAATTCTGTGTGGGAGGGCTTCTGAGAATTGTGGTGCACCTGCTGGGTGGCTCTTCTCTGGTCCTTGTCATTTCCAGGTATCTCAGGGGCTGACAGTCTCCGCACAGATGGAGGCAGGTAAACCCACAGTTGCTGGGGAAGGTGGATGCTTACCCTTCTGTGGGGTCAGCTGCAAGAGAGATCCCTACAGATGCTGAAGTGTGCTGGCAGGAGGGATAGGAAGATGTAGGCAAGATGGTAGAGTGATAGACATCCTCACCTATATAGATACACAGCTTGAAGTAGCCCAGAGAACATTCAAGGGGCCTAGGAAAGAATTCCTGCTCATACAACAGAGGAAAAACCAACAAACAGAAACCCCCAAACCAAAAGAAGCAAACAAATCCAGAGGATACATTCCTGGATCTCAGGGCCCTCGTCTCTCTGTCAGTGTTCATGCCTGACACCATAGCCCCCTGGGTGTTCTATGAGTCTACCAGCTGAAAAGGAATCCAGTCTCAATGACAGGTGAGATCCGCTTAGCCACAGCTTCTTCAGGGGGAGAGAAAAGTGATCTGGAAGACCTTTGCACTGAAGATCCAACCATCTTTTCATGTTTCTTTAATTTTTAAAAAAAATTTATTATTTTTTATTGTAAAGATACTGGGCACTGTCTCTGAGCTTCTTTTGCTCAAGGCTAGCACCCTACCACTTGAGCCACAGCACTACTTCCATTTTTTTTCTGTTTATATGGCACTGGGGAATCGAACCCTGGGCTTCATGCATGTTAGGCAAGCACTCTGCCACTGAGCCACATTCCCAGACTTTACCTTGATCTTAAAGGAAAGGCTTAACTTTATACTGTTAAGTACTCACATTAGCTTTGACTCTGTTATTGTGTGGCGATGCATGCTCTTTGTATCTAATCAGTTGAGAGTTTGTATAAAGAGCTTTGATTTTTTGAAAAAATTTGGTTTCTTGTATCTATGGCAAGAAATGTATTTTTTGGTTTCATTTTGTTAGTGTGGCATATCACATTTATTTGTGTCACATTTATTGCCTATATTGAACAATCATCCCAGGTTTATTCTTTTTTTTTTTTTTTGTCAGTCATGGGGCTTGAACTCTGGGCTTGGGTGTTGTCCCTCAGCTCTTCAGCTCAAGGAGAGCTCTACCACTTGAGCCTCAGAGCCACTTCCAGTTTTCTGGTGGTTTGTTGGAGATTAGAGTCTCATGGACATTTCTGCCCAGGCTGGCTTTGAACCACAATCCTCAGATCTCAGCCTCCTGAGTAGCTAGGCATGAGCCACCAGCGCCTGGCTTGTTCTATTTGTTAATGATGAATAATTATTTTAACGTTGCTAGTATTTTCTTGAGGATTCATCTATGTTCTTCAAGTGGGTTAACCTGTAATTTTCTTGTTAGTGATACATCGCTTTGGTTTGAAGATACTGCAGGCTTCATCAGATCACTTTGGCAATACTCCTGTTACAACATTTTTTGGGAGTTGTTTTAGAAGGGTTTGGTGTTACTTCTTTGAATGTTTGGTAGAATTCATTTGTGAGGCCATCTGGTAGCCCTGGCATTTTCTTTGATGGGAGACTTCTTTTCTTACTTTGATTCCTGATTTAGTTTCTTTTCTTTTCTTTTTGTCTGTGAGTGGTTGCTAGTTGAACTTTCTGTGGTGGGAAGAACAGAGTTGGAGTCTTCCATTCTTTCATCTTGCTGATGCCTTTCTGCTACATTTTACTACTTTCAACTCAGTACTCTCTCCAGGCTATTTTACTTTGCGGCTAGGTAGCTAATCCTTTTCTGTGTGACAGAGGAAAGACAGTGAGCCAGATTTTTTTTTTTTTTTTTTTTTTGTCACTGTGGTACAATACTCGAAATGAGACTAAAGGAGGAGATAGTTATTTGGGTCATAGTTTTACAGAGGTTTCAGTTTAGCTAGGCTGGTTACATTGCTTGAGACTTAAGGGGAAGCTGCATATCATCTCAGTAGGATCAGGTGGAGGAGAAAGCTGTTCACCTCAAGGCTGTCAGGAAAACAGAGAGAGAGAGAAAGAGAGAGAGAGACAGACAGAGAGAAACAGACAGAGACAGAGACAGAGACAGTTGGAGGATGGGGTCACACCCTCCTTGATCTGCCTCTTCCTGCTAGGCTCCACCCCCTAAAGTGTCTCTGTTTCTCAAAATTGCACCACCAGCTCAGTATGTTTGGTACCACCAGAGTGTTTGACACATGAGCCTGTGGGAGCCCCTAGAGTTGGATCTTCCACATGGACATCTCACCTTCTTTTCTCCATTTCTTTTAACTTTAAAAAGTTGTTTTTTCAATGACAAGTAATAATGATACCTAGTTAAGGGACACAGTGAGATTATTCAGCACATGTTTTAGTGTCCAGTGGTCATGTCAAATGATTAGAATTTCCATTCCATTCAGCAGGATTCTTTTTTTTGTGTGTGTGTGTTCTGCTAATGTATACAAGAAATTGTAAATGATTTCCAACCTGCTGTGCTATAGAATACTAGAATATATTGCTATCTGGAACTCGATTTTGGTACCTGTTGTCTACTTTTCCCTTTCCCTTTCCCACTCTACACTTTCTTTCTTCGTTCTTTGCTTGTTTAATAGTCTGTACTTTACTAGTGAGATACTCAGTGAGCATTGTTACACTCAGTAACCATTCAGCATTTTATGAGGAATAAGCCTTATTTGCAGATCATCATAGAAAGAGCCAGTAAATGGTCAGGTATAATGCTGCATGTCTGACATTCTAACACTTCTGAAGATTAAGGCAGGAGGATTTAAAGTTCCACACCAGCCTTGGCTACATTGAGATGCCTTCTTAAATTAAAAAAATAAACTGGCAAAATATACTAACCATGATAAGTATATGCTTTTTAAAAGTAATGTTAGACTTGAAGAAAACTTGGAATATCAATACAACAAATTCACATGTATTTTCCTATTTATATCAATTTTTAGCATTTTGCCTTTTGTTTTTACGTACTCATGTATAATTATTTTAAATTCTCATATAAATGTTAGCCCTAGGCACTTCAAGATATATTTCCTCACCTATCCTAATATTACATGGTGTCTTTTAAAAAATTTATGTATTGTTATTATAAAGGTGATGTAAGGAGGGGTTACAGTATATTAGTCAGATAAAGAGTACATTTTTTTTTTTGGGTCCGGTCGTGGGGCCTGAACTCTGGGCCTGGGAGCTGTCCCTCAGCTCTTCAGTTCAAGGCTAGCGCTCTACCACTTGAGCCACAACACCACTTCTAGCTTTTTTTCTTTTTTCTTATGTGGTGTTGAGGAATCGAACCCAGGGCCTCATGCATGCAAGGCAAGCGCTCTACCACTGAGTCACCTTCCCAGCCCCTAATACCAACTTCTTTACCCTCCACATAGCATGAGAACTTTTAGTATTTGCTTCTTTGTGTTTATTTCACTTAATAGATTCACCACTACAGTTTTATGGCTGAATTGAAGCCTATTGTGTATCAATAATATTTTAAATCATTTGTGTACTATTGGAGACTTTAATTAGATTCCATGTCTTTATGAGCTTTTTGTTGCCTAATGTGAGCAACGTTTCTATGGATAGAATGCGGTACAGGTATCTCTTTGATATGCTCAGTGAACTTTGTATATGTATATATACATCAATGGGATAGCGGAATCATATGAAAGTTCTATTTTCAGTTTTTAGTGAACCTCCAAACAGGCTATACTAATCTACTAATTCCTATGAGCAATATATAAGAATTCTTTCTCTATATCCTTGGGAGCATTTGTTATTATTTATTGTTTTGATTAGAGCTATTCTGTCTTCTTTTTAAATGGTGGGTAATTAGGAGTTTGGCTTTGGAATCCTTCATTCTGAATGCCTTTGTGATTCTCAGGAGGATGTTGCAAGTAGATCTTGGATTTATAGATCTGGATCAGAGAGGATGGGTCTGAATTAGGCATAAAAATATATGAGTTATTTTCAAATAGATAAGTTATTTCTCTTGGATGAATGGGATCATCTAAGAGAGCAAGCAGTGTGGAAAGACAGACTGTATTTTAACCTTTAAGCAATAAAACATGAATTTTCTTGACAGAGGTGGATGAGCCAGGAAAAGGAGAAAATTATAATATAGACACAAGGGGAAAGAGTATGTTTCAGGAAGGGCAAGGAGGCAGGTATCACAGTAATAAGTGATACTGAAACGTCAATGTCATAGAAGACCAAGGAACATGGTGGCTTAGCAAATACAGGTCATCACCATTATCTGCACCAACACCATCATCCTCATCACCATCACCATCACCATTATCATCAGGAGGATCATGGCAGCGAAAGTCAAAGTAAAGTGGGTGAGTCATGAGTATGCACTGAACGGGTATTTGAAATGTAATACATTTGAAAAGATAGATGATATCTAAAAGTATGAGGTAGATTTGAACCTTAAAATTCAGTGGGAAGACCTCTTCTTCTGGTAATGACATATACACTGTTTTATCAACTTTCCTATTCAACACAACTAGAAACCCAAGCAAACATTTCAAATCATCTAGTTAAAAGCATTAGAAATCTGTAAGAAAGTTTTGGACATATTCGGAGTCAGGATCTTGGAATAAAATGGATCTCTGAGCGAGTATAGAATTTGGGACTTAGTTTTTCCCCTCTGGAACAACTTGCTTTGATTTGTTGATAATGAGCAGAATAGAGATGTCAAGAGACTTATGTGTCAGTAAGGCAAGAAAATTATTCCTCCCCCTCCTTGATCATGGGGCTGGGTGCTGTCTCTGAGCTTTTTAGCTCAAGGCTACACAACAGTTTGAATGTAGAGTTCTTCAAAGTACAGGAAAATGATTGGTTTGACATCTTCTGACAACACCATCACACTCTTGGGCATCTATCTGAAGGAGTGTGAACTGGTATGCAAAGAAAGATCTGAATATACATGTTTATTGCAGCTCTGCTCACAATAAGCTAATTTGTGGGATTAACCAAGAGGTCAACAACAGATGAATGGATAAAGAAAATAGGATAATTATATATCATGGAATATTACTCAGCTATACAGAAAATGGAAATTATGTCATTTGCAGGTAAGTAGAAGGAACTGGAGATCATCATGTTGAGCAAGATAAGATTAACTCAAAAAGCTAAATAGTGGCTGGGCACCAATGGCTCACACCTGTAATCCTAGTTACTCTGGAGGCTGAAATCTGAGGATCATGGTTCAAAGCCAGTCCAGGCAGGTAAGACCACGAGACTCTTATCTCCAATAAACCACCAGAAAACCAAAAGTAGTGCTGTGGCTCAAGTGGTAGAGTGCTAGCCTTGAGCTGAAGAGCTGAAGGACAGCACCCAGGCCCAGAGTTCAAACCCCATGACTGGCAAATAAACAAAAAACAAAAAACACAAAAAAAGCTAAACAGTGAATACTTTTTGCCCATATGAAGCATAAAGGCCTAAAATTATCCATGTGACCCTAGTGCCAATGGCTCACACCTGTAATCTTAATTACAGGCTGAGATCTGAGGATCACCATTTGAAGCCAGCCTGGACAGGTTAACCACCAAATTGCTGAAAGTGGAGCTGTGGCTCAAAAGCTCAGAGGCAGCACCCAAGCCCTGAGTTCAAGCTCCAGGACTGGTACACATACACAAAATATACATGTATATAAGGGTGTGCATGTGTGTGTATGTGTATATATACACACATACATGTTTATATATGGTTGATATATAAAATAGAAAATAAATATAATTATGTAATACATATTATATAACAATGTAATAATATATATCATTACCATAATATTAAATATATGTAATAATGTAACATTATATATTTAGATGTTATAATATAGAATTATATAATATAGTATATAATATACACAATATATTACATAATACATATGATGTATTACATCTCATATATAATATACAAAATTATATTTAGTATAGTATATATAGTGTAGTGTATATATCAAGCATATATAGTATATACTATATATCATATATATGATATATATCACACATGCTATATATTATATACATATGCATATATGTAATATATGATATATATTCATATCAAATAAGATATAAATATTTATTATATATTTAACATGATTATAATTGTGGGACTGATTGAGGAGACAAAAGGAAGGGAAAAAAGGGAAAGAGAATGATACAGAATGAATAGTATTGAAACACATTGTGTCTATGTATGAAGATAGCATAAGGAAACTTATTGATGGTTATTGAGTTGTGGGGGGTTGTAGGATGTGGAAGAGAGAGTAGTAGATGAGATCAATTTGGTTAAATTTTAGTATATGCATGTGAAATATCATTCTATGTATATATCACAGTTTCTTCATTATTCATCATTCAGTGGGCACTTGGGTTGTTTCCATGTCTGGTTCTTGTGAATAATGTTGATTTTTCTACTCTCTTAGATACATACTTAGGTGATGCATTTGCTGGAACATATACTTTTTTTTAATGGGTTATGGGGCTTGAACTCAGGGCCCTGGGTGCTGTACTTGACCTTTTGTGTTTAAGGCTAGTGCTTTGCCACATTGAGCCACAGCACCACTTCTAGTTTTCTGTTGGTTAATTGGACATGAGTCTCATGGACTTTCCTGCCCTGGCTGGCTTTGAACCGCAGTCCTCAGAACTTAGCTCCTGAGTAGTTAGGATTATAGGTGTGAATCGCTGACTCCAGGCAAATTTTCTTGAGGAATCTGTTTTCCTCAGTTGTCACAACATTTGTAATCACATCAAGTGTACAAGGTTCTAGTTTCTTCAAATTGCCAATTATATTTATTATTCTTGTAATAGCTATAACAAATGTGAGGTGATATCTCATTGTAGCTTTAATATCTATTTTTCTGATGATATCAAACTTCTTAAAAAAGTATATCTGCTGGCCATTTGTTTCTCATCCTTGGAAAAATGTCTATTCAAGTCTCTTGCCCATTTTAATTGAATTATGATTGCTATTTTATTGCTATGGAGTGTAAGAGTTCCTTTTAGTACCAGATACATTTTTGTAAGCATGTTATTTTTTAAAAAATCTTTTCTCTCAGCTGGGTGCCACTGGCTTATGCCTGTAATACTAGCTACTCATGAGACAGATCTGAGAATAGTGGTTTGAAGTTAGTTCTGGCAAGAAAGTCTGTGAGACTCTTATCTCCACTAAACTACCAAAAGAAGCAGGAAGTGGAGCTGTAACTCAAAGAGGTAGAACACCAGCCTTGAGAATAGAAGCTCATGGGCAGCACCCGGGTCCTGAATTCAAACCCCAGGACCCACACCAAAAATATATTTTCCCCCCTCTCATATTGTAGATTGCCTTTCATTCTGTTTGATATTTTTCCCTGTGTGGTGCAGAAGGTTTTTCATTTGATGTGTATTTTTTATTCTTGTGTATTTTTTGCTTTTTGTTTGTTCTTTTGATGTTGTATCTAAGGAATAATTGCCAAGATATGTGTCATCAAGATTTTCCTTATGTTTTCTTCTTGGACTTTTATGGTTTTGAGTCTTATTAACTCATCTTGAGTTGCCTTGGTTTATGGTGAAGGTATCTCCTTCACAATATCTTGCACAAGCACATCTAGTTTTTCTAGCACCATCTTTGGAGAGCTCTTCTGTATCTTGACACTTTTGTTGAAGATCACATAATGTGTTCATTTTAGGGCTCTCTGTTCTATCTCTCTCTTTTTTTTCTGTATGACAGTAGCATGCTGTTTTGATTGCTATTGTTTTGTAGTAGATTTTAAAATCAGGTTCTTATTTGTGCAACATTGCTTTGGATACTTAGAGTCTTTTGGTATGACCATATGAATGTTAGATTTCTTTTTCACTTTTTTGTAAGGAGAAAAAAGTAATGTGATTTTGATAAGGAGCACATTGAATTTGTCAATTGCCTCTGGGTGATGTGAACTGTTTTTGCATCTCAGAGATGAATTGCACTTCATTATAGTGTTTGATCTTTTTAATGTACTCTTGAATTCAGTTTTCTGGTAGTTTGTTGAAAAAATATATATACATATATTTACATATATTTAATACATGTTAAGTGGGCAATAAGGAAGAATAAAAATATTCTAAAGTCTTTTCAATACAAAAGTAATAAAACATGTTTAAAAGTCAAAGCTAAGTCATAATCTCTAGGGGGATACAGACAATGAAAGCAAAAATATTGCATAACAAGATAATGCAAAGGCAAAGTGAAATAAAAATTACATTAAAGAAATGTAAGAAAGAATTGAGATCAGAACATGGAAGAGAGACATTAATTAAATAGAAACAGAAAAATTGTTTTGGAACCAAAAGCATTATTACACACAAAGAAGGTTTTTTTCATAAGGACAAAAGGCTCATTAAACAAAAAGATTACAATTTTGAGCTAATAACTTGGCTTTAAAACCTACAAAGCAAAAATTGACAGAATTAAAAAATAGTCAAATCTACCATTTCGTGAGCAATATTTATATACCTTCCCTCAGTAGCTATTAAAACAACTAGAAGAAATTTAGTACAGATGTAAAAGTTTTGAACAACGTAATAAAAAGTGTGACATAATAGCTACCTAATACTGCAGTATTGGATCGAACAGCTGTAAGATCCACATTTTGCAATGCTTATGAAAAATTAATCAAAATTAAACTGTGCCATATTAAGCCATAAAATAAAGGAATCTTGGCAAATTCAAAGGATCCAAATAGAATGAATTGTTTCACTTAACCCAATAGCAAGAAATAAATAAATAAAAGATAATGATGTAACTTTCCAATGTGTGAAAGTTAAGCTGTATACATCTAAATAATTCATAGGCCAGTGGAGAAGTCATGATGTAAATGAGAAAATATTTTCAGTTGAATAAAAAACAAAATTTGGTACATCATCCCTTACAAGATGCAGTCAAATATATGGATAAGGGAAATTTCTGTTCATAAATTAATGTACTGGAGAAAAAGTTAAAGACAAAGAATTATGGGGTATATCTCAAAAAATTAGGAAAACAAAGACCAGACAATTAAACTCAAAGATAGTTGAAAGAAAAAATAATAAACATTAGAAAAAGAATTAATAAGACGTTGCCTAAGTTACTCTAGGCATCTTTTAATCCTAAAGTAATTTCTGGAAAGGAATAACTAGTAAATAAATAGATAAATGCAATGGCCAAGAGGGAGCAATAAATTGGGAGATACTTTAAGAAGGAAAAAATAGAATCTTACTTTATATTAAACAGAATCATAAATAATTATGTATGTAGTTACATACATAAAAAGGCATGTAAAAGAAGGGACACTATCCAAGAATAGATATCTTATCCAGGAGTAGAACAGAGAACCCAAAAAAAGTATCACGAACATCGCAGCTAGGCTGTGAAGTTCAAGAATATTGTTAGCCAGCGAGCTCCTTTGTTTCCATCCTGTTTAGTCTCTTGCACCCAAACAATCTTCACAACGAAATGGAAAACTTTCAGTTCCAACCATTGTCTTTGAACTTGAATTCATAAACTTTCATGGCTTAGAATGCTGACTGCTTTCAAAGGCAGGTTCATGTTTCTAATCACAGTGACTTTACAGTTGCCAAACCGCATCTCTACTATTGCACACGGACTGAGGGAAGGTTTCCCTGTGCTAGGCCACAAAACAAAGTAGGCTTGGTGCCCACCAACACAGAATAACTTAGAAGGCGACAGAGCCAATTTTGCTAAATGAACTTGGAGTGGATACAGCAACATATTCAGTGACAATTTGACAGATAACCTCCGACGGTTTGGAGCATGTCATTTTTTATCATCCCTGCTGGAAGTTTCTTACCCTGCTCAGGGCCAGCACATGAAGAATTGTACTTCTTTCTGTACCACACAGGGGAAAAAAACCCTCTTATTCTGTAGGGTATGAGACAGTTTATATACAGATGGAAGAAAAAAAATATTGTGCAATGCATGCTTAGCAGTCTATGCCTACTGCTGGTCCTGTGCCTAAGCATCTGTCTGGCCAGGTGTTCCTAGTTGGTTACCTGTTGTCTTAACAGTCGGTGATTTGAGGGGCTGGGATGCTGCTTTCTCGGGTACAGATGTGCAGGAATGCCCTTTGATTTCTGTATGAGACCAACATATAGTTGATAATAACCCGACATTTAATTGATAATAAAGGTTGTATTCTAGAGTCATGGTAAAGATGATCCTTTTAATAACTTGTGTGTTTCTAGAATGAAAACATGCTCAGTGCTTACTCAACCCCATACAAAAAATGATCTTAGATGGATTAAAGGTCATAAATTGGAGACGTAAAGTGAGATTGTTACTAGAAGTTAACACAGAGAGAATGCACTCATGACTTTGGTGTATTCTGTAACTCATTTCACAGGCAAGCTGAAAAGAATACTTGGTTCAGGTTCTGCATTGACGTTTTATTAAGTTTTTTTTTTCCAGTACTGGAATTTGCATTCAGGGCCTTGTGCTTACTCTTCTACTTGTGCAATGCATGACTACTTGAGCTCTGTCCCAGCTCCTCTTCTGTTTTCTGTTGGATGGTGTTTGTTTTTCTTTGTGGAAAGGTTTTTTTTTTTGTTTTTTGTTTTGTTTTCGTTTTTGTTTTTTTTTTGGGTCCGGTCGTGGGGCCTGAACTCTGGGCCTGGGCGCTGTTCCTCAGCTCTTCAACTCAAGGCTAGTGCGCTACCACTTGAGCCACAGCGCCACTTCCGGCTTTTTTTTCCTGCTTATGTGGTGCTGAGGAATCGAACCCAGGGCCTCATGCATGCAAGGCAAGCGCTCTACCACTGAGCCACCTTCCCAGCCCCGAAAGGTTTTTTTAAAAACATTTTTTCATTTAATTTTTTAAAATTAATTTTTAAGAATTGTTATTGTAAAGGTGATGTACAGAGGGGTTACAGGTAATGAGAATATTTCTTTTTGAGCAGTGTTACCCCTTTCCTCCCTCTCTCCCAGTTTTTCCTTCTTGTCTCCCACTCTCCCTTGCCCTAAGTTGTATGGTTCATTTTCAACATAATGTCAAGTGATCAAGGGTGGGATAAAAGATATTTTTATTATGTTTAAGTAATTGTGCGAAGGAGTTGCCGTTCAACAAAGTTTTTTTTTTATGAATACAATATGTCTTGATCAATGTCACCTTATATTTGTTAAAAGGTTCTTTACTGTTTTTTGGCCTTTAGACACTTGTCTTCATCCTAAGTTACCTCCGTTGGCTTTCTGACCTCACTAATGTCTATATGCCATCCTTAACAAGAAGTTATACTTGCATGTACTCCTAACCTTGGGTTTTGCCAATTAGCACCATGCCATCTAACCCTATTGTCTAGAATTTCATTTCTAGTTGATTACAGAAAGACCTTGTTAGACCTTGAAAATTGTCTGGACAATGACACATCCTACCAAGAAAAAAAAAGTGATATACTTTTTTGCACTTCTCAGTGTGAAGACTTGATCAAAGTCACGCCTTTCAATATTCTCACTCATCCCTCTCCTACCCACCCCTCCCCTCACTCTTCTTAATTTTGTAGGCAATGCATTGGATTCTTTTTTTTTATTGTGAAAATGCTGTACAGAGGGGTTACAATTACATGGGCAAGATAGTGAGTACATTTCTTATCGAGCATTGTAGCCTTCTCCTTTGTTTACCCTTCACATCCCTTCCCATCCTCCCTCCCCCCCACTATCCAATCCTCCCCCCACCCCAAGTTGTAAAGTTTGTTTTCGACATGGCAACTTGTACTTTTTATTGTTGCAACAGGTCCACCTGTATCCTTAAACGACTTGTTTTTCCCCTTCCCCTCCACAAATTATACCGACATCAAATACAGTGAAAGCAGGGGTTATACTGTGGGGGAGGGACATACAAAGCAACAAAGAAATAATCTTATAATTGCGTTAGAAACAAATGCATGAAAGAAAAAATTATTTAAAATACATATCTTAGGGTTCATTTTCCTAACATCACCTTATCTGACCTTTTCTGCTTGACTCAGACATATACTAGATATTACAAATAAGGGAAATCATGGGACCTATGTTTCTTTGGGCTTGGCTTACTTCACTTAATATAATTTTTTCCAAGTCTTTCCATTTCCTAACAAATGGGGCAATGTCACTCTTTCTGATGGAGGCATAGAATTCCATTGTGTATATATACCACATCTTCTTGATCCATTCATCTACTGAGGGGCATCTGGGTTGGTTCCAGATCTTAGCTATGGTGCATTGGATTCTTGACTACATTCTTCCCTTTCTTCTCCTTTTCATTTGTCTCCCCCTCTCCCCCGACCCACCCCACCTCTTTCAAGTACCCACTTCCTGGTGTTTTTATTTTGCTGAACTTTGACTTGGCCTACAATGTGAATTCTTCTATTGGCAAAGCTTGTAGCAACCTGTGCGGCTGAGGATTTTTTAATTTATAAATTTACATGTGATTGATAATTTGGTTGTTAACTATATCTTGCTTGAATACTTTAAAAATATGTGAGGGTTGATGGGTGTATTGCAATCTGATTCTTATTTCTTTTGTAAGTGATCTGCTCTTTCTAGAAACATTTGGCATTTTGCTTTGGTTTTTTAAAAACTCTTAAGTGTCATCTGTAGACAGAAATATCCTTCCCCTTATAGCTTCTGTTTAGCAAACTAGGAGCCTTTAAATGTACAAGTCTTTTATCTTGTAGTTGTTCCAAGAAACTATATTATTAACTTTTTTTCCTATTTTGTCTTTCTCCTTGGTAGTCAAGCCATCCAGATTGAAGGCAGCCTTTCCTCCATCCTTACCTCTAAGATGCTTTTTTTAAAAAAAATTTTATTGTAAAGATACTATACAGAGGGTTACAGTTACATGAGTAAGGTAATGAGTACACTTCCTATTGAGCATTGTTACCCCCTCCATTGTTTTCCCCCTACCATCCCTTCCCTCCCTACCTTGCCCGAGGTTAAGATGCTCTTTTTTAATCTGCTATTTCTTTAGTCTTTCCTTCCATCTTCTGGGGGAGTTGTTCAATTTGTAAGTTAAAAATGTGCTCAGCAGGGCTGGGAAGGTGGCTCAGTGGTAGAGCGCTTACCTTGCATACATGAGGCCCTGGGTTTGATTTCTCAGCACCACATAAGCAGAAAAAGAAAAGTTGGAAGTTGCGCCTTGGCTCAAGTGGTAGAGCGCTAGCCTTGAGCTGAAGAACCCAGGAACAGTGCCTGGGCTCAGAGTTCAGGCCCCACAACCGACAAAGAAAGGAAAAATGTACTCAGCAGCTGTACCTACAAGCTGGAATTATAAGGTAGTTGTCAGATGATATGTAATAGGAAATTTTAAAAAAAATGTAGCATATTGGAGTCTTTATTATACAGTAGACAGGCTGCAGGCCGCCAGTTGTTACAAAGGCCTGCAGCACACAAATACATATAACACAGCTAGGAAGCCTGCAGCACGCAAATACACATAACACAGCCATGCGAAAGAGGAAAGATATAACAAAAACAATATCAACAAGCCAATTCAGCTCCAATGGAAAGCTGAATTTGGATGCCATGATGACTGGAGATGAGCCAGGACACAGGACACCGGACACGTCATGATCACGGAGACACACATGGCATGGAGTCTCGCGGCTAGGCTGGTCCAGGCCTAAAATAGGTGGGTGCAGGGGGCAGATCCTCAGGAAATTCCCAGTCCCAGGCACTAGACTGACAGATTCAGTAAGTGACAGGAAATTGTTAAGGCAGAGGAAGAGGAAGAATCCCAAGGCAGAGAGCCTGGGTATGATAGCGCCTCCACTTAACACTCCTGATTGTTTTCCTCTTGGGTCCAGATTTCACTTTCAAACCCTTGGGGACAGCTCTTGGAGGTCATTGCCTTTCTAAGTGGTAATTTGTAGTCTTGGGTGATTGGGAAGGCTGGTTTTGCTTTTATGGCTGTGTAAGCAGAGCACAGTGTTGCAGGCCTGTAATTCCAGCACTATTGAAGCAGGAGAAGTGGAAGTTTGAGGGAAGTTTGGGTTATATAGCAAGACCCTTTCTCTCTCTCTCTCTCTCTCTCTCTCTCTCTCTCTCTCTCTTCTCTCTCTCTCTCTCTCACACACACACACGAAACAAACAAATAAACAAAAAATGAGAAAAGACACTATCAAAATACTTCTTTTTTCTTTGTTGGTGCTAGTATTGAGGCTTGAACTCAGATCTTGTGCTCTCCCATTCAAAGCTGGTTCTCTACCACTTAAGCCACAACTCTATTCCAGCTTTTTGTATGTGAATTGAAGATAAGAGTCTCACAGACTTTTTCTGCATTTTTGCCTGGGCTGGCTTTAAAACTTGAAGGTCAGATCTCAGCCTTTTAAGTAGCTAATGGCCCCCTGGCACCCAGCTTATTCTAATCAAAACTTGGAAAGCAAAAAACAAAAATTTCAATACACGTACACACACTCCTGGAGTATTTTCCTTAAGTGGAATAAGCTAAGTTTTTGTATGGTACATTAAGGACATTTTTCCAAAACAGTATATCCTTGAATAGGTATTTTCCCAAGATTTGTAGTGGTGCAGTTTTCAGCATGGAGTGTTGTGTTGAAGTTATCTGGTTTTATCAGATGGATGAGTTTTGCTGTTTAGGAGAACACTGATTCTAGGCTAGTAGTCAAGTACTATCTGTCCCTATCCTTCCACCTGATGAATGAAGCAGGGAGAATGCAGTGAAGAATTCAAGGTATATCCTACAAAATTAAGGCTAGTAAGGGGAAGGGGTGAATGGGGGAGGAATGGGCAAGAATGTTGAAAGAGGTGACATTGATCACCACGTATGGAATTCATAATCTGCTTTGTGAAATGACAACTCCTTTGTATGACTATGAAACAATGAAATAATAATGAAATAAAATAATGAAATAAAAAATAACAAACAAACAAAAATCCCCCCAAATACTCACTCACCCTTAGTCTCCAAACTCTAGATGTATAAGAGGCATTTTAGGACTTTCATATAGACAGTATTTTATGCCAATTGGCCTTTTCTACATTTAGAGTTCACTCAGATAACAAAAAAGCAACTGCCATCTTTCTGTAAATGTGGGAGTCAATGTCATAAACAGCCCTTAAGAACCAAGCCCAGACTAGGAAGGTGGCTCAGTGGTACAGTGCTTGCCTTGCATGCATGAGTCCCTGGGTTTGATTATTCAGCAACACAAAAGCAGAAAAATGCAGAAGAGGTGCTGTGGCTCAAGTGGTAGAGTGCTAGCCTTAAACTGAAGAGCTGAGGGTCAGCACCTAGGCCAAGAGTTCAGGCCCCATGACTGACAAAAATAAAACAAAACAAAATAAAGAACCTCAAACCCAACTATAAAACACCAAACACCAAACACTCAAAATTCCAGGAATGGAATTCAAGGATGGCTTGTCTGAGACCACCTACAGAAAGAGGCATCTTCCTCAGATGCCTCAAGCCTATGGCCCAAGGTCACAGGTACTAAAAGCTGAGAGTCTTGGATGTTGTGTATCTTCCCAATACCTTGTAAGGAAAAGATTTGCAATTGAGTGGAATAGACTTTCTCCATCAACTCTGCCTGTCCATCCCTGGTTGCTACTCTAAATGAGGCTCGATGATGCTTTCAACTTGGCTCCTACTCATCTGCCCACAGAGGGTGGCCAGATGAGCATTTTGGGGAGACAGTGTGGCGGAGTAGAGAGACTGTTGGGATAAAGTTATTATTTGGCTTCCTTTAAGAAATTTCTAAGGGTTCTCCTCAGAAATCGAGAAAATGACTGAAATGTGACTTTGTGAAAGTCAAGATGCTTTTATTTTTTAAATTCACGGGTTGGCAAGCCTTTTCTGTTAAAGGTCATGGAAGTGTTTTCAGCTAAGTGGGCTACAAATAGTTTCTAAGACAACCATGAGACTAGAATTGCAGCAAAAGCAGCCATGGACAAGTTGCTCATGGATGAATGCAGTCATTTTCTATTTATTTATACAACAAACGTGTCAGGGGTCTGAATTTGGCCAGAGACCATAGTTGTCTACTTGTTATTTATTTATTTGATTTAGTTTTGTGCTGATCCTGGGGCTTGAACTAAGGATCTGAGCATACCCTGAGCTTTTATGCTCAAGGCTAGTGCTTTACTACCTTGAGCCATAGGACCATTTCTGGCTTAATTAGAACTAAGAGTCTCTTGCACTCTCTGCCTACGCTGGCTTTGAACTGCAGATCCTCAGATCTCAGCCTCCTAAATAGCTAGGATTATAGATGTGAGTCAACCGACACCTAGATGTCTACTTTTTTGTTTTTAAAAATCTTTGAGATCCTTGGACAGTTCTGCCTACAGTAATGTTAGAAGATCTAGCCAGGACATAAAGATGACTATTTTATTTTAAAATAAATTATATTTGGAAATATATTGGAACTCATATTTGGGAACTGATCTCTAGCTAGAACTCAAATGTTTTCGGATATTCAATGATCTTGGTATAACTCAGGAAAATCTAATTTTCTAATTGAAGTAGAAATATTTTCTTGTTTTTCCTGGCTACCTCAATGGTTCTTATGGAAAAGGTATTGCCATAAGTCAACTGTCAATGAAGATGAAAGTGATAGATTAAATTTCCCCAGAAATTCATGAGGAAAAGGAACGGAGAGTGGAGAGCACTGGAAAGCAGGGAGGAGGAAATGTCCTGGAATTTGCTGAACTGCCTTTTTAGAATAAATAACAGTTTTGTACATAGCCATTGGGCTTGGAAAATATTCCTGAAACACTCTCATTCAAGGTCTATTACAATTGCTAGTTCTTAGAGAGGAAGGCTTAACTAAGAACGAGTGAGGAAGGGGAACCTTCTAGAAGATCCAATCTGGGAAGGGATAGAATTTCCAGAAGGGAAAACTTGGAATACAAGGATGCTGATGGTTGAGTATGTGTACTGTGCATGTGGGCTGCTGTGTTAGCTTTGCTGTTTCCTGGTCTCGACTCTGGGCACTCCTCCCTGCTCCACTAGGCAGCCCACAGAGAGGAATCTGTCAACGTTGATCGACTGGTGGGCTGGTGTTGTGTTGGTTTGTTTGATTTAAACCAGAGACCATTTTTTCCCTTAGATGGCTGGTCAGCTTTTTCCTCTCAAAGCAGCAAGTAATATTTCATGACTAGAAGGTTGCAGAAGCTTGCCTAGTTTTCATACACAACATGCAATTTAATTTTGGCGAGAGAGATTAGGAAGTTGCTCTTCAATTTCTGTGTCATCTGCAGGTGCAGATATTAGTATTCAAGTGATTAAAAAGCTGTATCTTTCTGAAAAGCCTTGGCTGATATTTTAAAAAAAATATTAAATGTTTTTTCCTGAGGAAAGTGGACTGTTCAAACTCCAAAATAGAGGCACAGGGAATCCCCATTTGTTTAAGGGTTATGAGAACACTTTTCTCCCTTGTTCTGTAATTTCAAATGTCTATAATTCTAGTGAGTCATGGGTCGTTAATTTATTTGTATAGACGAATTAATGGGAAAAAATATATCCCATTGGTTTAGGGAGTGCGGAGGAAAAG